>NC_073266.2:12812441-15312441 GCF_029289425.2 Pan paniscus
ACCAAATGTATATTTTAGACTGTAAATAAAATATCAAAAAGGAAAGTAAATATACAGTACACACCCTATGTAAAATATCAAAAACTACACCAAATTTATGTTATATAATTAACATAAAATATGAAAAGGACACCAAATATATCTTATATACTGTACATAAAATATGAAAAAGTACAGTAAATATAATTCATATATTGTACATATAATATTAACTAAAAGTACACCAAATACATTTTATGTACTGTGAATAAAATACTAAAAGTACTGTAAATGTATATTACATACTGTACATAAAATATCAAAAAGTACACCAAATATGTGTTATATATACTGTAAATAAACTATCAAAAACTACAGTAATTATATTTAATATACTGTACATAAAATATCAAAAGTTACAAAAAATGTGCATTATATACTGTAAATAAAATATTAAAAAGGACAGTAAATATATATGACACACCCTAGGTAAAATATCAAAATCTACACCAAATATATATTACATAATTTACATAAAATATCAAAAGTACACCAAATATATATTATATACTGTACATAAAATATCAAAAAGTACAGTAAATATATTTAATATATTGTACATATAATATTAACTAAAATTACACAAAATACATTTTATATACTGTAAAGAAAATATCAAAATACAGTAAATATATATTACATACTGTACATAAAATATAAAATAGTACACCAAATATGTGTTATATACACTGTAAATAAACTATCATAAACTACAGTAATTATATTTAATATACTGTACATAAAATATCAAAAATTACACCAAATGTATATTATATACAGTAAATAAAATAACAAAAAGGACAGTAAATATATACTACACACCCTATGTAAAATATCAAAAACTACACGGAATATATATTATATAATTTACATAAAATATCAAAAGGTCACCAAATATATCTTATACACAGTACATAAAATATCAAAAATTACAGTAAATAGATTTCATATATTGTACATATAATATTAAATAAAGTAAACCAAATACATTTTATATACTGTAAATAAAATATCAAAAAGTACAGAAAATATATATTACATACAGTTCATAAAATATCAAGAAGTACACCAAATATGTGTTTTATATACTGTAAATAAACTATCAAAAACTACAGTAATTATATTTCATATATTGTACATATAATATTAACTAAAAGTACACCAAATACATTTTATATACTGTAAATAAAATATCAAAATGTACAGTAAATATATATTACATACACTACATAAAATATCAAAAAGTACACCAAATATGTGTTATATATACCGTAAATAAACTGTCAAAAACTACAGTAATTATATTTAATATACTGTATATAAAATATCAAAAATTACGCGAAATGTATATTATATACTGTAAATAAAATATCAAAAAACAGTAAATATACACTACACACCCTATGTAAAATATCAAAAACTACACCAAATACCTATTATATAATTTACAAAAAATAACAAAAGGACACCAAATATATATTATATACTGCACATAAAATATCGAAAAGTACAGTAAATATATTTCATATATTCTACATGTAATATTAACTAAAAGTACACCAAATACATTTTATATACTGTAAATAAAATATCAAAAAGTACAGTAAATATATATTACATACTGTACATAAAATATCAAATAGTACACCAAATATGTGTTATATATACTGTAAATAAACTATCAAAATCTACAGTAATTGTATTTAATATACTGTACATAAAATATCAAAAATTACACCAAATGTATATTTTAGACTGTAAATAAAATATCAAAAAGGAAAGTAAATATATAGTACACACCCTATGTAAAATATCAAAAACTACACCAAATTTATGTTATATAATTAACATAAAATATGAAAAGGACACCAAATATATCTTATATACTGTACATAAAATATCAAAAAGTACAGTAAGTATAATCCATATATTGTACATATAATATTAACTAAAAGTACACCAAATACATTTTATATACTGTGAATAAAATATCAAAAAGTACTGTAAATATATATTACATACTGTACATAAAATATCAAAAAGTACACCAAATATGTGTTATATATACTGTAAATAAACTACCAAAAACTACAGTAATTATATATAATATACTGTACATAAAATATCAAAAATTACACCAAATGTACATTATATACTGTAAATAAAATATTAAAAAGGACAGTAAATATATATGACACACCCTATGTAAAATATCAAAATCTATACCAAATATATATTATATAATTTCCATAAAATATCAAAAGTACACCAAATATATATTATATACTGTACATAAAATATCAAAATGTACAGTATAAATATTTCATATATGGTACATATAATATTAACTAAAAGTACACAAAATACATTTTATATATTGTAAATAAAATATCAAAATACAGTAAATATATATTACATACTCTACATAAAATATCAAAAAGTACACCAAATATGTGTTATATATACTGTAAATAAACTATCGAAAACTACAGTAATTATATTTAATATACTGTACATAAAATGTCAAAAATTACACCAAATGTATATTATATACTGTAAATAAGATATCAAAAAGACAGTAAATATATACTACACACCCAATGTAAAATATCAAAAACTACACCAAATATATATTATATAATTTACATAAAATATCAAAAGGTCACCAAATATATCATACACCGTACATAAAACATCAAAAAGTACAGTAAATATATTTCATATATTGTACATATAATATTAAATAAAGTACACCAAATACATTTTATATACTGTAAATAAAATATCATAAAGTACAGTAAATATATATTACATAGTGTACAAAAAATATCAAAAAGTATACCAAATATGTGTTATATATACTGTAAATAAACTATCAAAAACTACAGTAATTATATTTAATATACTGTACATACAATATCAAAAATTACACAAAATGTATATTATTTACTGTAAATAAAATATCAAAAAGTACAGTAAATATATGTGACATACCATATGTATAATATCACAGTCTACACCAAATATATATTATATAATTTACATAAAATATCAAAAGGACACCAAATATATCTTATATACTGTACATAAAATATCAAAATGTACAGTAAATATATTTCATATATTGTACATATAATATTAACTAAAAGTACACCAAATACATTTTATAAAGTGTAAATAAAATATCAAAATGTACAGTAAATATATATTACACACCATATGTAAACTATCACAATCTAGACCAAGTATATGTTATATAATTTACATAAAATATCAAAAGGACACCAAATATATCTTATGTACTGTACATAAAATATCAAAAAGTACAGTAAATATATTTCATATATTGTACATATAATATTAACTAAAAGTACACCAAATACATTTTATATAGTGTAAATAAATTATCAAAAATTACAGTGAATTTATATTACATACTGTACATAAAATATCAAAAAGTACACCAAATATGTGTTATATATACTGTAAATAAACTATCAAAAACTACAGTAATTATATTTAATATACTGTACATAAAATATCAAAAATTACACCAATTATATATTATTTACAGTAAATAATATACCAAAAAGTACAGTAAATATATATTACACACCCTATGTAAAATATCACAAACTACACCAAATATATATTTTATAATTTACATAAAATATCAAAAGGACACCAAATATACTTATATACTGTACAAAAAATATCAAAATGTACAGTAAATATATTTCATATATTGTACATATAATATTAACTAAAAGTACACCAAATACATTTTATATACTGTAAATAAAATATCAAAAAGTACTGTAAATGTATATTACATACTGTACATAAAATATCAAAAAGTACACCAAATATGTGTTATATATACTGTAAATAAACTATCGAAAACTACAGTAATTATATTTAATATACTGTACATAAAATATCAAAAATTACACTAAATATACATTATAAACTGTAAATAAATTATTAAAAAGGACAGTAAATATATATGACACACCCTATATAAAATATCAAAATCTACACCAAATATATATTATATAATTTACATAAAATATCAAAAGGTCACCAAATATATATTATATACTGTACATAAAATATCAAAAATTACAGTAAATATATTTCATATATTGTACATATAATATTAACTAAAATACACAAAATACATTTTATATAGTGTAAACAAAATATCAAAAAGTACAGTAAGTATATATTACATACAGTACATAAAATATAAAGAAGTACACCAAATATGTGTTATATATACTGTAAATATACTATCAAAAACTACAGTAATTATATTTCATATATTGTACACATAATATTAACTAAAAGTACACCAAACACATTTTATATACTGTAAATGAAATATAAAAAAGTACAGTAAATATATATTACATACACTACATAAAATATCAAAAAGTACACCAAATATGTGTTATATATACTGTAAATAAAGTATCGAAAACTACAGTAATTATATTTAATATACTGTACATAAAATATCAAAAATTACACCAAATGTATACTATACACTGTAAATAAAATATCAAAAAGTAGAGTAAATGTATACTACACACCCTATGTAAAATATCAAAAACTACACCAAATACATATTATATAATTTACATAAAATAACAAAAGGACACCAAATATATATTATATACTGTACATAAAATATCGAAAAGTACAGTAAATATATTTCATATATTCTACATGTAATATTAACTAAAAGTACACCAAATACATTTTATATACTGTAAATAAAATATCAAATAGTACAGTAAATATATATTACATACTGTACATAAAATATCAAATAGTACACCAAATATGTGTTATATATACTGTAAATAAACTATCAAAAACTACAGTAATTATATTTAATATACTGTACATAAAATTTCAAAAATTACACCAAATGTATATTATATACTGTAAATAATATATCAAAAAGACAGTAAATATATACTACACACCCTATGTAAAATATCAAAAACTACACCAAATATATATTATATAATTTACATAAAATATCAAAATGTCACCAAATATATCTTATACACCGTACATAAAATATCATAAAGTACAGTAAATATATTTCATATATTGTACATATAATATTTACTAAAATACACAAAATACATTTTATATAGTGTAAACAAAATATCAAAAAGTACAGTAAATATATATTACATACAGTACATAAAATATAAAGAAGTACACCAAATATGTGTTATATATACTGTAAATATACTATCAAAAACTACAGTAATTATATTTCATATATTGTACACATAATATTAACTAAAAGTACACCAAACACATTTTATATACTGTAAATGAAATATAAAAAAGTACAGTAAATATATATTACATACACTACATAAAATATCAAAAAGTACACCAAATATGTGTTATATATACTGTAAATAAAGTATCAAAAACTACAGTAATTATATTTAATATACTGTACATAAAATATCAAAAATTACACCAAATGTATACTATATAGTGTAAATAAAATATCAAAAAGTACAGTAAATGTATACTACACACCCTATGTAAAATATCAAAAACTACACCAAATACATATTATATAATTTACATAAAATCACAAAAGGACACCAAATATATATTATATACTGTACACAAAATATCGAAAAGTACAGTAAATATATTTCATATATTCTACATGTAATATTAACTAAAAGTACACCAAATACATTTTATATACTGTAAATAAAATATCAAAAAGTACAGTAAATATATATTACATACAGTACATAAAATATCAAAGAGTACACCAAATATGTGTTATATATACTGTAAATAAACTATCAAAAACTACAGTAATTATATTTAATATACTGTACATAAAATTTCAAAAATTACACCAAATGTATATTATATACTGTAAATAAGATATCAAAAAGACAGTAAATATATACTACACACCCTATGTAAAATATCAAAAACTACACCAAATATATATTATATAATTTACATAAAATATCAAAAGGTCACCAAATATATCTTATACACCGTACATAAAATATCATAAAGTACAGTAAATATATTTCATATATTGTACATATAATATTAAATAAAGTAACCCAAATACATTTTATATACTGTGAATAAAATATCAAAAAGTACAGTAAATATATATTACATACAGTACATAAAATATCAAGAAGTACACCAAATATCTGTTATATATACTGTAAATAAACTATCAAAAACTACAGTAATTATATTTAATATACTGTACATAAAATATCAAAAATTACACCTAATGTACATTATATACTGTAAATAAAATATTAAAAAGGACAGTAAATATATATGACACACCCTATGTAAAATATCAAAATCTACACCAAATATATATTATATAATTTACATAAAATATCAAAAGTACACCAAATATATATTATATACTGTACATAAAATATCAAAAAGTACAGTAAATATATTTCATATATTGTACATATAATATTAACTAAAAGTACACAAAATACATTTTATGTACTGTAAATAAAATATCAAAATACAGTAAATATATATTACATACTCTACACAAAATATCAAAAAGTACACCAAATATGTGTTATATATACTGTAAATAAACTATCATAAACTACAGTAATTATATTTAATATACTGTACATAAAATATGAAAAATTACACCAAATGTATATTATATACTGTAAATAAAATATCAAAAAGGACAGTAAATATATACTACACACCCTATGTAAAATATCAAAAACTACACCAAATATACATTATATAATTTACATAAAAGGTCAAAAGGTCACCAAATATATCATACACCGTACATAAAATATCAAAAAGTACAGTAAATATATTTCATATATTGTACATATAATATTAAATAAAGTACACCAAATACATTTTATATACTGTAAATTAAATATCAAAAAGTACAGTAAATATATATTACAGACAGTACATAAAATATCAAGAAGTACACCAAATATGTGTTATATATACAGTAAATAAACTATCAAAAACTACAGTAATTATATTTAATATACTGTACATAAAATATCAAAAATTACACCAAATGTATATTATATACTGTAAATAAAATATCAAAAAGACAGTAAATATATACTACACACCCTATGTAAAATATCAAAAACTACAACAAATACAAATTATATAATTTACAAAAAATAACAAAAGGACACCAAATATATATTATATACTGTACATAAAATATCGAAAAGTACAGTAAATATATTTCATATATTCTACATGTAATATTAACTAAAAGTACACCAAATACATTTTATATACTGTAAATAAAATCTCAAAAATTACAGTAAATATATATTACATACTGTACATAAAATATCAAATAGTACACCAAATATGTGTTATATATACTGTAAATAAACTATCAAAATCTACAGTAATTATATTTAATATACTATACATAAAATATCAAAAATTACACCAAATGTATATTTTAGACTGTAAATAAAATATCAAAAAGGAAAGTAAATATGTAGTACACACCCTATGTAAAATATGAAAAACTACACCAAATTTATGTTATATAATTAACATAAAATATGAAAAGGACACCAAATATATCTTATATACTGTACATAAAATATCAAAAAGTACAGTAAGTATAATCCACATATATTACATATAATATTAACTAAAAGTACACCAAATACATTTTATATACTCTGAATAAAATATCAAAAAGTACTGTAAATATATATTACATACTGTACATAAAATATCAAAAAGTACACCAAATATGTGCTATATAAACTGTAAATAAACTACCAAAAACTACAGTAATTATATTTAATGTACTGTACATAAAATATCAAAAATTACACCAAATGTACATTATATACTGTAAATAAAATATTAAAAAGGACAGTAAATATATATGACACACCCTATGTAAAATATCAAAATCTACACCAAATATATATTATATAATTTACATAAAATATCAAAAGTACACCAAATATATATTATATACTGTACATAAAATATCAAAAAGTACAGTGAATATATTTCATATATTGTACATATAATATTAAATAAAAGTACACCAAATACATTATATATACTGTAAATAAAATATCAAAAATTACAGTAAATATATCTTACACACCATATGTAAAATATCACAATCTCCACGAAATATATATTATATAATTTACATAAAATATCAAAAGGACACCAAATATATCTTATATACTGTACATAAAATATCAAAATGTACAGTAAATATATTTCATATATTGTACATATAATATTAAGTAAAAGTACACCAAATACATTTTATATACTGTAAATAAAATATCAAAAATTACAGTAAATATATATTACATACTGTACATAAAATATCAAAAAGTACACCAAATATGAGTTACATATACTGTAAATAAACTAAAAAACTACAGTAATTATATTTAATATACTGTACATTAAATATCAAGAATTACACCAAATGTATATTATTTATTGTAAATAAAATATCAAAAAATACAGTAAATATATATTACACACCTTATGTAAAATATCACAATCTACACCAAATATATATTATATAATTTACATAAATTATCAAAAGGACACCAAATATACCTTATATTCTGAACATAAAATATCAAAACCTACAGTAAATATATTTCATATATTGTACATATAATATTAACTAAAAGTACACCAAATACATTTTATATAGTGTAAATAAAGTATCAAAATGTACAGTAAATATATAACACACCATATATAAACTATCACAATCTACACCAAATATATATTATATAATTTACATAAAATTTCAAAAGGACACCAAATATATATTATATACTGTACATAAAATATCAAAATGTACAGTAAATATATTTCATATATTGTACATATAATATTAACTAAAAGTACACCAAATACATTTTATATAGTGCAAATAAAATATCAAAAATTTCAGTGAATATATATTACATACTGTACATAAAATATCAAAAAGTACACCAAATATGTGTTATATATACTGTAGATAACCTATCAAAAACTACAGTAATTATATTTAATATACTGTACATAAAATATCAAAAATTACACCAAATGTATATTCTTTACTGTAAATAAAATACCAAAAAGTACAGCAAACATATATTACACACCCTATGTAAAATATCACAAACTACACCAAATATATATTATACAATTGCATAAAATACCAAAAGGACACAAAATATACCTTATATACTGTACATAAAATATCAAAAATACAGTAAATATATTTCATATATTGTACATATAATATTAACTAAAAGTACACCAAATACATTTTATATACTGTAAATAAAATATCAAAAATTACAGTAAATATATATTACATACTGTACATAAAATGTCAAAAAGTACAACAAATGTGTGTTATATATACTGTAAATAAACTATCAAAAACTACAGTAATTATATTTAATATACTGTACATAAAATATCAAATATTACACCAAATGTATATTATTTACTGTAAATAAAATATCAAAAAGTACAGTAAATATATATTACACACCATATGTAAAATATCACAATCTACACCAATTATATATTATATAATTTAGATAAAATATCAAAAGGACACCAAATATATCTTATATACTGTACATAAAATATCAAAAGTACAGTAAATATATTTCATATATTGTACATATATTATTAACTAAAAGTACACCAAATACATTTTATATAGTGTAAATAAAATATCAAAATGTACAGTAAATATATATTACACACCATATGTAAACTATCAGAATCTACACCAAGTATATATAATATAATTTTCATAAAATATCAAAAGGACACCAAATATATCTTATATACTGTACATAAAATATCAAAATGTAGAGTAAATATATTTCATATATTGTACATATAATATTAACTAAAAGTACACCAAATACATTTTATATACTGTAAATAAAATATCAAAAATTACAGTGAATATATATTACATACTGTACATAAAATAGCAAAAAGTACACCAAATATGTGTTATATATACTGTAGATAAACTATCAAAAACTACAGTAATTATATTTAATATACTGTACATAAAATATCAAAAATTACACAAAATGTATATTATTTAATGTAAATAAAATACCAAAAAGTACAGTAAACATATATTACACACCCTATGTAAAATATCACAAACTACACCAAATATATATTATATAACTTACATAAAATAACAAAAGGACACCAAATATACCTTATATACTGTATATAAAACATGAAAATGTACAGTAAATATATTTCATATATTGTACATATAATATTAACTAAAAGTACACCAAATACATTTTATATAGTGTAAATAAAATATCAAAAATTACAGTGAATATATATTACATACTGTAAATAAAATATCAAAAAGTACACCAAATATGTGTTATATATATACTGTAAATAAACTATCAAAAACTACAGTAATTATATTTAATATACTGTACATAAAATATCAAAAATTACACAAAATGTATATTATTTACTGTAAATAAAATACCAAAAATACAATAAACATATATTACACACCCTATGTAAAATATCACAAACTACACCAAGTATATATTATATAATTAACATAAAATACCAAAAGGACACCAAATATATATTATGTACTGTACATAATATATCAAAATGTACAGTAAATGTATTTCATATATTGTACATATAATATTAACTAAAAGTACACCAAATACATTTTATATACTGTAAATAAAATATCATAAAGTACAGTAAATATATATTACATAGTGTACAAAAAATATCAAAAAGTATACCAAATATGTGTTATATATACTGTAAATAAACTATCAAAAACTACAGTAATTATATTTAATATACTGTACATACAATATCAAAAATTACACAAAATGTATATTATTTACTGTAAATAAAATATCAAAAAGTACAGTAAATATATGTGACATACCATATGTATACTATCACAATCTACACCAAATATATATTATAGAATTTACATAAAATATCAAAAGGACACCAAATATATCTTATATACTGTACATAAAATATCAAAATGTACAGTAAATATATTTCATATATTGTACATATAATATTAACTAAAAGTACACCAAATACATTTTATAAAGTGTAAATAAAATATCAAAATGTACTGTAAATATATATTACACACCATATGTAAACTATCACAATCTACACCAAGTATATATTATATAATTTACATAAAATATCAAAAGGACACCAAATATATCTTATGTACTGTACATAAAATATCAAAAAGTACAGTAAATATATTTCATATATTGTACATATAATATTAACTAAAAGTACACCAAATACATTTTATATAGTGTAAATAAATTATCAAAAATTACAGTGAATTTATATTACATACTGTACATAAAATATCAAAAAGTACACCAAATATGTGTTATATATACTGTAAATAAACTATCAAAAACTACAGTAATTATATTGAAAATACTGTACATAAAATATCAAAAATTACACCAATTATATATTATTTACTGTAAATAATATACCAAAAGTACAGTAAATATATATGACACACACTATGTAAAATATCACAAACTACACCAAATATATATTTTATAATTTACATGAAATATCAAAAGGACACCAAATATACTTATATACTGTACAAAAAATATCAAAATGTACAATAAATATATTTCATATATTGTACATATAATATTAACTAAAAGTACACCAAATACATATTATATACTGTAAATAAAATATCAAAATTACAGTAAATATATATTACATACTGTATATAAAATATCGAAAAGTACACCAAATATGTGTTATATATACTGTAAATAAACTATCAAAAACTGCAGTAATTATATTTAATATACTGTACATAAAATATCAAAAATTACACCAAATGTATATTTACTGTAAATAAAATATCAAAAAGAACAGTAAATATATCTTACACACCCTATGTAAAATATGAAAAACTACACCAAATACGTATTATATAATTTACATAAAATAACAAAAGGACACCAAATATATATTACATACAGTACATAAAATATCGAAAAGTACAGTAAATATATTTCATATATTCTACATGTAATATTAACTAAAAGTACACCAAAAACATTTTATATACCGTAAATAAAATATCAAAAATTACAGTAAATATATATTACATACTGTACATAAAATATCAAATAGTACACCAAATATGTGTTATATACACTGTAAATATACTATCAAAATCTACAGTAATTATATTTAATATACTGTACATAAAATATCAAAAATTTCACCAAATGTATATTTTAGACTGTAAATAAAGTATAAAAAAGGAAAGTAAATATATACTACACACCCTATGTAAAATATCAAAAACTACACCAAATTTATGTTATATAATTAACATAAAATATGAAAAGGACACCAAATATATCTTCTATACTGTACATAAAATATGAAAATGTACAGTAAATATAATTCATATATTGTACATATAATGTTAACTAAAAGTACACCAAATACATTTTATGTACTGTGAATAAAATACTAAAAGTACTGTAAATGTATATTACATACTGTACATAAAATATCAAAAAGTACACCAAATATGTGTTATATATACTGTAAATAAACTATCAAAAACTACAGTAATTATATTTAATATACTGTACATAAAATATCAAAAATTACAAAAAATGTGCATTATATACTGTAAATAAAATATTAAAAAGGACAGTAAATATATATGGCACACCCTATGTAAAATATCAAAATCTACACCAAATATATATTACATAATTTACATAAAATATCAAAAGTACACCAAATATATATTATATACTGTACATAAAATATCAAAAAGTACAGTAAATATATTTAGTATATTGTACATATAATATTAACTAAAATTACACAAAATACATTTTATATACTGTAAAGAAAATATCAAAATACAGTAAATATATATTACATACTGTACATAAAATATAAAATAGTACACCAAATATGTGTTATATACACTGTAAATAAACTATCATAAACTACAGTAATTATATTTAATATACTGTACATAAAATATCAAAAATTACACCAAATGTATATTATATACAGTAAATAAAATAACAAAAAGGACAGTAAATATATACTACACACCCTATGTAAAATATCAAAAACTACACGGAAAATATATTATATAATTTACATAAAATATCAAAAGGTCACCAAATATATCTTATACACCGTACATAAAATATCAAAAAGTACACTAAATAGATTTCATATATTGTACATATAATATTAAATAAAGTACACCAAATACATTTTATATACTGTGAATAAAATATCAAAAAGTACTGTAAATATATATTACATAATGTACATAAAATATCAAAAAGTACACCAAATATGTGTTATATATACTGTAAATAAACTACCAAAAACTACAGTAATTATATATAATATACTGTACATAAAATATCAAAAATTACACCAAATGTACATTATATACTGTAAATAAAATATTAAAAAGACAGTAAATATATATGACACACCCTATGTAAAATATCAAAATCTATACCAAATATATATTATATAATTTCCATAAAATATCAAAAGTACACCAAATATATATTATATACTGTACATAAAATATCAAAATGTACAGTAAATATATTTCATATATGGTACATATAATATTAACTAAAAGTACACAAAATACATTTTATATATTGTAAATAAAATATCAAAATACAGTAAATATATATTACGTACTCTACATAAAATATCAAAAAGTACACCAAATATGTGTTATATATACTGTAAATAAACTATCGAAAACTAAAGTAATTATATTTAATATACTGTACATAAAATGTCAAAAATTACACCAAATGTATATTATATACTGTAAATAAAATATCAAAAAGAGCAGTAAATATATACTACACACCCTATGTTAAATATCAAAAACTACACCAAATATATATTATATAATTTAAATAAATATCAAAATGTCACCAAATATAACTTATACACCGTACATAAAATATCAAGAAATACAGTAAATATATTTCATATATTGTACATATAATATTAACTAAAAGTACACAAAATACATTTTATATAGTGTAAACAAAATATCAAAAAGTACAGTAAATATATATTACATACAGTACATAAAATATAAAGAAGTACACCAAATATGTGTTATATATACTGTAAATATACTATCAAAAACTACAGTAATTATATTTCATATGTTGTACACATAATATTAACTAAAAGTACACCAAACACATTTTATATACTGTAAATGAAATATAAAAAAGTACAGTAAATATATATTACATACACTACAGAAAATATCAAAAAGTACACCAAATATGTGTTATATATACTGTAAATAAACTGTCAAAAACTACAGTAATTATATTTAATATACTGTACATAAAATATCAAAAATTACACCAAATGTATACTATATACTGTAAATAAAATATCAAAAAGTACAGTAAATGTATACTACACACACTATGTAAAATATCAAAAACTACACCAAATACATATTATATAATTTACATAAAATAACAAAAGGACACCAAATATATATTATATACTGTACATAAAATATCGAAAAGTACAGTAAATATATTTCATATATTCTACATGTAATATTAACTAAAAGTACACCAAATACATTTTATATACTGTAAATAAAATATCAAAAAGTACAGTAAATATATATTACCTACAGTACATAAAATATCAAATAGTACACCAAATATGTGTTATATATACTGTAAATAAACTATCCAAAACTACAGTAATTATATTTAATATACTGTACATAAAATTTCAAAAATTACACCAAATGTATATTATATACTGTAAATAAGATATCAAAAAGACAGTAAATATATAATACACACCCTATGTAAAATATCAAAAACTACACCAAATATATATTATATAATTTACATAAAATATCAAAAGGTCACCAAATATATCATACACCGTACATAAAACATCAAAAAGCACAGTAAATATATTTCATATATTGTACATATAATATTAAATAAAGTACACCAAATACATTTTATATACTGTAAATAAAATATCAAAAAGTACAGTAAATATATATTACATACAGTACATAAAATATCAAGAAGTACACCAAATATGTGTTATATATACTGTAAATAAACTATCAAAAACTACAGTTATTATATTTCAAATATTGTACATATAATATTCACTAAAAGTACACCAAACACATTTTATATACTGTAAATAAAATACCAAAAGTACAGTAAATATCTATTACATACACTATATAAAATATCAAAAGTACACCAAATATGTGTTACATATACTGTAAATAAACTATCAAAACTACAGTAATTATATTTAATATACTATACATAAAATATCAAAAATTACACCAAATGTATATTATATACTGTAAATAAAATATCAAAATGTACAGTAAATATATACTACACACCCTATGTAAAATATCAAAAACTACACCAAATACATATTATATAATTTACATAAAATAACAAAAGGACACCAAATATATATTATATACTGTACATAAAATATCAAAAAGTACAGTAAATATATTTCATATATTCTAAATGTAATATTAACTAAAAGTACACCAAATACATTTTATATACTGTAAATAAAATATCAAAAAATACAGTAAATATATATTACATACTGTACATAAAATATCAAATAGTACACCAAATATGTGTTATATATACTGTAAATAAACTATCATAAAGTACAGTAATTATATTTAATATACTGTACAGAAAATATCAAAAATTTCACCAAATGTATATTATAAACTGTAAATAAAATATCAAAAAGGACAGTAAATATATACTACACACCCTATGTAAAACATCAAAAACTACACCAAATATATATTATATAATTTACATAAAATATCAAAAGGTCACCAAATATATCTTATACACCGTACATAAAATATCAAAAAGTACAGTAAATATATTTCATATATTGTACATGTAATATTAAATAAAGCACACCCAATACATTTTATATACTGTAAATTAAATATCAAAAAGTACAGTAAATATATATTACAGACAGTACATAAAATATCAAGAAGTACACCAAATATGTGTTATATATACAGTAAATAAACTATCAAAAACTACAGTAATTATATTTCAAATATTGTACATATAATATTAACTAAAAGTACACCAAATACATTTTATATACTGTAAATAAAATATCAAAAAGTACAGTAAATATATATTACATACACAACATAAAATATCAAAAAGTACACCAAATATGTGTTATATATACTGTAAATAAACTATCAAAAACTACAGTAATTATATTTAATATACTGTACGTAAAATATAAAAAATTACACCAAATGTATATTATATACTGTCAATAAAATATCAAAATGTACAGTAAATATATACTACACACCCTATGTAAAATATCAAAAACTACAGCAAATACATATTATATAATTTACATAAAATAACAAATGGACACCAAATGTATATTATGTACTGTACATAAAATATCGAAAAGTACAGTAAATATATTTCATATATTCTAAATGTAATATTAACTAAAAGTACACCAAATACATTTTATATACTGTAAATAAAATATCAAATAGAACAGTAAATATATATTACATACAGTACATAAAATATCAAATAGTACACCAAATATGTGTTATATATACTGTAAATAAACTCTCATAAAGTACAGTAATTATATTTAATATACTGTACAGAAAATATCAAAAATTACACCAAATGTATATTATATACTGTAAATAATATATCAAAAAGGACAGTAAATATATACTACACACCCTATATAAAATATCAAAAACTACACCAAATATATATTACATAATTTACATAAAATATCAAAAGGTCACCAAATATATCTTATACACCGTACATAAAATATCAAAAATTTCAGTAAATATATTTCATATATTGTACATATAATATTAAGTAAAGTACACCAAATACATTTTATATACTGTAAATAAAATATCAAAAAGTACAGTAAATATATATTACATACAGTACATAAAATATCAAGAAGTACACCAAATATGTGTTATATATACTGTAAATAAACTATCAAAAACTACAGTAATTTTATTTCATATATTGTACATATAATATTAACTAAAAGTACACCAAACACATTTTATATACTGTAAATAAAATACCAAAAAGTACAGTAAATATATATTACATACACTACATAAAATATCAAAAGTACACCAAATATGTGTTATATATACTGTAAATAAACTATCAAAAACTACAGTAATTATATTTAATATACTGTACGTAAAATATCAAAAATTACACCAAATGTATATTATATACTCTAAATAAAATATCAAAAAGGAGAGTAAATATATATTAAATTCTATGTAAAATATCAAAAACTACACCAAATATATATTATATAATTTACATAAAATATCAAAAGGACACCAAATATATATTATATACTGTACATAAAATATCAAAAATACAGTAAATATATTTCATATATTGTGCATAGAATATTAGCTAAAAGTACACCAAATACATTTTATATGCTGTAAATAAAATATCAAAAATTACAGTAAATATATATTACATACTGTACATAAAATATCAAAAAGTACACCAAATATGTGTTATATATACTGTAATTATCAAAAACTACAGTAATTATAATCAATGTACTGTATATAAAATATCAAAAATTACACCAAATGTAAATTATATACTGTAAATAAAATATCAAAAAGGACAGTAAATATATAGTACACACCCTATGTAAAATATCAAAAACTACACCAAATATATATTATATAATTTACATAAAATATCAAAAGGACACCAAATATATCTTATATACTGTATATAAAATATCAAAAAGTACAGTATATATATTTCATATATTGTACATACATTATTAACTAAAAGTACCCCAAATACATTTTATATACTGTAAATAAAATATCAAAAATTACAGTAAATATATATTACATGCTGTACATAAAATATCAAAAAGTACACCAAATATGTGTTATATATACTGTAAATAATCTATCAAAAACTACAGTAATTATATTTAATATACTGTACATAAAATATCAAAAATTACAGCAAATGTATATTATATAACGTAAATAAAATATCAAAAAGGACAGTGAATATATATGACACACACTATGTGAAATATCAAAAAATACACCAAATATATATTATATAATTTAGAAAAAATATCAAAAGGACACCAAATATATCTTATATACTGTACATAAAATATCGAAAAGTACAGTAAATATATTTCATATATTGTAAATATAATAGTAAGTAAAAGTACACCAAATACATTTTATATACTGCAAATAAAATATCAAAAAGTACAGTAAATATATATTACATACTGTACAGAAAATATCAAAAAGTACACCAAATATGTGTTATATACACTGTAAATACACTATCAAAAACTACAGTAATTATATTTAATATACTGTACATGAAATATCAAAAATTACTCCAAATGTACATTATATAGTGTAAATAAAATATCCAAAATACAGTAAATATATATTACACACCCTATGTAAAATATCAAAAATTACACCAAATATATATTATATATTTTCCAAAAAATATCGGAAGGACAACAAATATATCTTATATAGTGTACATAAAATATCAAAAACTATAGTAAATATATTTCATATATTGTACATATAATATTAACTAAAAGTACACCAAATACATTTTATATACTGTAAATAAAATATCAAAAATTACAGTAAATATATTTAATACACTGTACATAAAATATCAAAAAGTACACCAAATATGTGTTATATATACTGTAAATAAACTATCAAAAACTACAGTAATTACATTTAATATACTGTACATAAAATATCAAAAATTACACCAAATGTATATTATATACTCTAAATACAATATGAAAAATACAGTAAATATATATTACGCACTATATGTAAAATATCAAAAACTACACCAAATATATATTATATAATTAACATAAAATATCAAAGGTACCCAAAATATATATTATATACTGTACATAAAATATCAAAATGTACAGTGAATATATTTCATATATTGTACATATAATATTAACTAAAAGTACACCAAATACATTATATATACTGTAAATAAAATATCAAAAATTACAGTAAATATATCTTAAACACCATATGTAAAATATCACAATCTCCACGAAATATATATTATATAATTTACATAAAATATCAAAAGGACACCAAATATATCTTATATACTGTACATAAAATATCAAAATGTACAGTAAATATATTTCATATATTGTACATATAATATTAAGTAAAAGTACACCAAATACATTTTATATACTGTAAATAAAATATCAAAAATTACAGTAAATATATATTACATGCTGTACATAAAATATCAAAAAGTACACCAAATATGAGTTACATATACTGTAAATAAACTAAAAAACTATAGTAATTATATTTAATATACTGTACATTAAATATCAAAAATTACACCAAGTGTATATTATTTATCGTAAATAAAATATCAAAAAGTACAGTAAATATATATTACACACCATATGTAAAATATCACAATCTTCACCAAATATATATTATATAATTTACATAAATTATCAAAAGGACACCAAATATACCTTATATTCTGAACATAAAATATCAAAACCTACAGTAAATATATTTCATATATTGTACATATAATATTAACTAAAAGTACACCAAATACATTTTATATAGTGTAAATAAAGTATCAAAATGTACAGTAAATATATAACACACCATATATAAACTATCACAATCTACACCAAATATATATTATATAATTTACATAAAATTTCAAAAGGACACCAAATATATATTATATACTGTACATAAAATATCAAAATGTACAGTAAATATATTTCATATATTGTACATATAATATTATCTAAAAGTACACCAAATACATTTTATATAGTGCATATAAAATATCAAAAATTACAGTGAATATATATTACATACTGTACATAAAATATCAAAAAGTACACCAAATATGTGTTATATATACTGTAGATAACCTATCAAAAACTACAGTAATTATATTTAATATACTGTACATAAAATATCAAATATTACACCAAATGTATATTATTTACTGTAAATAAAATACCAAAAATTACAGTAAACATATATTACACACCCTATGTAAAATATCACAAACTACACCAAATATATATTATATAACTTACATAAAATAACAAAAGGACAACGAATATACCTTATATACTGTATATAAAACATGAAAATGTACAGTAAATATATTTCATATATTGTACATATAATATTAACTAAAAGTACACCAGATACAATTTATATAGTGTAAATAAAATATCAAAAATTACAGTGAATATATATTACATACTGTAAATAAAATATCAAAAAGTACACCAAATATGTGTTATATATATACTGTAAATAAACTATCAAAAACTACAGTAATTATATTTAATATACTGTACATAAAATATCAAAAATTACACCAAATGTATATTATTTACTGTAAATAAAATACCAAAAATACAATAAACATATATTACACACCCTATGTAAAATGTCACAAACTACACCAAGTATATATTATATAATTAATATAAAATACCAAAAGGACACCAAATATACCTTATATACTGTACATAAAATATCAAAATGTACAGTAAATATATTTCATATATTGTACATATAATATTAACTAAAAGTACACCAAATACATTTTATATAGTGTAAATAAAATATCAAAAATGACAGTGAATATATATTACATACTGTACATAAAATATCAAAAAGTACACCAAATATGTGTTATATATACTGTAAATAAACTATCAAAAACTGCAGTCATTATATTTAATATACGGTACATAAAATATCAAAAATTACACCAAATGTATATTATTTACTGTAAATAAAATATCAAAAAGTACAGCTAATATATCTTACAAACCTTATGTAAAATATCACAATCTACACCAAATATATATTAAATAATTTACATAAAATGTCAAAAGGACACCAAATATATATTATGTACTGTACATAAAATATCAAAACGTACAGTAAATATATTTCATATATTGTACATATAATATTAACTAAAAGTACACCAAATACATTTTATATAATGTAAATAAAATATCATAAAGTACAGTAAATATATATTACATAGTGTACAAAAAATATCAAAAAGTATACCAAATATGTGTCATATATACTGTAAATAAACTATCAAAAACTACAGTAATTATATTTAATATACTGTACATACAATATCAAAAATTACACAAAATGTATATTATTTACTGTTAATAATATATCAAAAAGTACAGTAAATATATGTGACATACCATATGTATAATATCAGAATCTACACCAAATATATATTATATAATTTACATAAAATATCAAAAGGACACCAAATATATCTTATATACTGTACATAAAATATCAAAATGTACAGTAAATATATTTCATATATTGTACATATAATATTAACTAAAAGTACACCAAATACATTTTATAAAGTGTAAATAAAATATCAAAATGTACAGTAAATATATATTACACACCATATGTAAACTATCACAATCTAGACCAAGTATATATTATATAATTTACATAAAATATCAAAAGGACACCAAATATATCTTATGTACTGTACATAAAATATCAAAAAGTAGAGTAAATATATTTCATATATTGTACATATAATATTAACTAAAAGTACACCAAATACATTTTATATAGTGTAAATAAATTATCAAAAATTACAGTGAATTTATATTACATACTGTACATAAAATATCAAAAAGTACACCAAATATGTGTTATATATACTGTAAATAAACTATCAAAAACTACAGTAATTATATTTAATGTACTGTACATAAAATATCAAAAATTACACCAATTATATATTATTTACTGTAAATAATATACCAAAAAGTACAGTAAATATATATTACACACCCTATGTAAAATATCACAAACTACACCAAATATATATTTTATAATTTACATAAAATATCAAAAGGACACCAAATATACTTATATACTGTACAAAAAATATCAAAATATACAGTAAATATATTTCATATATTGTACATATAATATTAACTAAAAGTACACCAAATACATTTTATATACTATAAATAAAATATCAAAATTACAGTAAATATATATTACATACTCTACATAAAATATCAATGAGTACACCAAATATGTGTTATATATACTGTAAATAAACTATCAAAAACTACAGTAATTATATTTCATATACTCTACATAAAATACCAAAAATTACACCAAATATTTGTTATATATACTGTAAATAAACTATCAAAAACTACAGTAATTATATTTAATACACTGTACATAAAATATAAAAAATTACACCAAATGTATATTATATATTGTAAATAAAATATCAAAAAGGAAAGTAAATACATATGACACACCCTATGTAAAATACCAAAAACTACACCAAATATATATTATATAATTTATATTAAATATCAAAAGAACACCAGATATATCTTATATACTGTACATAAAATATCAAAAAGTACAGTAAATACATTTCATATATTGTGCATATAATATTAACTAAAAGTACACCAAATACATTTTATATACTGTAAATAAAATATCAAAAAGGACAGTAAATATATATTACATACTCTACATAATGTATCAAAAAGTACACGAAATATGTGTTATATATACTGTAAATACACTATCAAAAACTACAGTAAGTATATTTAATATACTGTACATAAAATATCAAAAATTACACCAAATGTATATTATATACTCTAAATAAAAGATGAAAAATGACAGTAAATATATATTACACTCTGTGTGAGATATCAAAAACTACACCAATTATATACTATATAATTTACATAAAATATCAAAAGGATACCAAATATAGATTATATACTGTACATAAAATATCAAAAAGTACACCAAATATGTGTTATATATATGGTAAATAAAATATCAAAAACTGCAGTAATTATATTTAATATAATGTACATAAAGTATCAAAAATTTCACCTAATGTATATTATATACTGTAAATAAAATATCAAAATTTCAGTAAATATATATTACATACTCTACATAAAATATCAAAAAGTACACCAAATATGTGTTATATATACTGTAAATAAACTATCAAAAACTACAGTAATTATATTTAATATACTCTACATAAAATATCAAAAATTACACCAAATATTTGTTATATATACTGTAAATAAACTATCAAAAACTACAGTAATTATATTTAATATACTGTACATAAAATATAAAAAATTACACCAAATGTATATTATATACTGTAAATAAAATATCAACAAGGAAAGTAAATACATATGACACACCCTATGAAAAATATCAAAAACTACACCAAATATATGTTATATAATTCATATAAAATATCAAAAGGACACCAGATATATCTTATATACTGTAGATAAAATATCAAAAAATACAGTAAATACATTTCATATATTGTGCATATAATATTAACTAAAAGTACACCAAATACATTTTATATTCTGTAAATAAAATATCAAAAAGGACAGTAAATATATATAACATACTGTACATAAAATATCAAAAAGTACACCAAATATGTGTTATACATACTGTAAATAAAGTATCAAAAACTACAGTAATTATATTTCATATATTGTACATACAATATTAACTAAAAGTACACCAAATATATTTTATATACTGTAAATAAAATATCATAAAGTACAGTAAATATATATTACATACACTACATAAAATATCAAAAAGTACTCCAAATATGTGTTACATATACTGTAAATAAACTATCAAAAACTACAGAAATTATATTTAATATACTGTAGATAAAATATCAAAAATTACACCAAATGTATATTATATACTGTAAAAAAAATATCAAAAAGTACAGTAAATATATACTACACACCCTATGTAAAATATCATAAACTACACCAAATTCATATTATATAATTTACATAAAATAACAAAAGGACAACAAATATATATTATATACTGTACATAAAATATCAAAAAGTACAGTAAATATATTTCATATATTCTACATGTAATATTAACTAAAAGTACACCAAATACATTTTATATACTGTAAATAAAATATCAAAAATACAGTAAATATATAGTACATACTGTACGTAAATTATCAAATAGTACACCAAATATGTGTTATATATACTGTAAATAAACTATCAAAATCTACAGTAATTATATTTAATATACTGTACATAAAATATCAAAAATTACACCTAATGTGTATTTTAGACTGTAAATAAAATATCAAAAAGTTCAGTAAATATATATTACATACAGTACATAAAATATCAAGAAGTACACCATATATGTGTTATATATTCCGTAAATAAACTGTCAAAAACTACAGTAATTGTATTTCATATATTGTACATATAATATTAACTAAAAGTACACCAAATACATTTTATATACTGTAAATAAAATATCAAAAAGTAGAGTAAATATATATTACATACACTACATAAAATATCAAAAAGTACACCAAATATGTATTATATATACTGTAAATAAAGTATCAAAAACTACAGTAATTATATTTAATATACTGTAGATAAAATATCAAAAATTACACCAAATGTATATTATATACTGTAAATAAAATATCAAAAAGTACAGTAAATATATACTACACACCCTATGTAAAATATGAAAAACTACACCATATACCTATTATATAATTTACATAAAATAACAAAAGGACAACAAATATATATTATATACTGTACATAATATATCGAAATGTACAGTAAATATATTTCATATATTCTACATGTAATATTAACTAAAAGTACACCAAATTCATTTTATATAGTGTAAATAAAATATCAAAAATACAGTAAATATATATTACATACTGTACATAAATTATCAAATAGTACACCAAATATGTGTTATATATACTGTAAATAAACTATCACAATCTACAGTAATTATATTTAATATACTGTCCATAAAATATCAAAAATTACACCCAATGTGTATTTTAGACTGTAAATAAAATATCAAAAAGGAAAGTAAATATATAGTACACACCCTTTGTAAAATATCAAAAACTACCCCAAATTCATGTTATATAATTAACATAAAATATGAAAAGGACACAAAATATATCTTATATAGGGTACATAAAATATCAAAAAGTACAGTAAATATAATTCATATATTGTACATATAATATTAACTAAAAGTACACCAAATACATTTTATATACTGTGAATAAAATGTCAAAAAGTACTGTAAATGTATATTACATACTGTACATAAAATATCAAAAAGTACACCAAATATGTGTTATATATACTGTAAATAAACTATCAAAAACTACAGTAATTATATTTAATATACTGTACATAAAATATCAAAAATTACAACAAATGTACATTATATACTGTAAATAATACATTAAAAAGGACAGTAAATATATATGACACACCCTATGTAAAATATCAAAATCTACACCAAATATATATTATATAATTTACATAAAATATCAAAATTACACCAAATATATATTATATACTGTACATAAAATATCAAAAAGTACAGTAAATATATTTCATATATTGTACATATAATATTAAATAAAGTACACAAAATATATTTTATATACTGTAAATAAAATATCGAAATTCATTAAATATATATTACATACTGTACTTTAAATATAAAATAGTACACCAAATATGTGTTATATATACTGTAAATAAACTATCATAAACTACAGTAATTATATTTAAGATACTGAACATAAAATATCAAAAATTACACCAAATGTATATTATATACCGTAAATAAAATATCAAAAAGGACAGTAAATATATACTACACACCCTATGTAAAATATCAAAAACTACACGAAATATATATTATATAATTTACATAAAATATCAAAAGGTCACCAAATATATCTTATACACCGTACATAAAATATCAAAAAGTACAGTAAATAGATTTCATATATTGTACATATAATATTAAATAAAGTACACCAAATACATTTTATATACTGTAAATGAAATATGAAAAAGTACAGTAAATATATATTACATACAGTACATAAAATATCAAGAAGTACACCAAACATGTGTTATATATACTGTAAATAAACTATCAAAAACTACAGTAATTATATTTCATATATTGTACATATAATATTAACTAAAAGTACACCAAATACATTTTATATACTGTAAATAAAATATCAAAAAGTACTGTAAATATATATTACATACTGTACATAAAATATTAAATAGTACACCAAATATGTGTTATATATACTGTAAATAAACTATCAAAAACTACAGTAATTATATTTAATATACTGTCCATAAAATTTCAAAAATTACACCAAATGTATATTATATACTGTAAATAAAATATCAAAAAGACAGTAAATATATACTACACACCCTATGTAAAATATCAAAAACTACACCAAATACATATTATATAATTTACAAAAAATATCAAAAGGTCACCAAATATATCTTATACACCGTACATAAAATATCAAAAAGTACAGTAAATATATTTCATTTATTGTACATTTAATATTAAATAAAGTAACCCAAATACATTTTATATACTGTGAATAAAATATCAAAAAGTACAGTAAATATATATTACATACAGTACATAAAATATCAAGAAGTACACCAAATATGTGTTATATATACTGTAAATAAACTATCAAAAACTACAGTAATTATATTTAATATACTGTACATAAAATATCAAAAATTAAACCAAATGTACATTATATACTGTAAATAAAATATTAAAAAGGACAGAAAATATATATGACACACCCTATGTAAAATATCAAAATCTACACCAAATATATATTATATAATTTACATAAAATATCAAAAGTACACCAAATATATATTATATATGGTACATAAAATATCAAAAAGTACAGTAAATATATTTCATATATTGTACATATAATATTAACTAAAAGTACACAAAATACATTTTATATACTGTAAATAAAATATCAAAATACAGTAAATATATATTACATACTCTACATAAAATATCAAAAAGTACACCAAATATGTGTTATATATACTGTAAATAAACTATCATAAACTACAGTAACTATACTTAATATACTGTACATAAAATATCAAAAATTACACCAAATGTATATTATGTACTGTAAATAAAATATCAAAATGTACAGTGAATATATACTACACACCCTATGTAAAATATCAAAAACTACACCAAATACGTATTATATAATTTACATAAAATAACAAAAGGACACCAAATATATATTATATACTGTACATAAAATATCGAAAAGTACCGTAAATATATTTCATATATTCTACATGTAATATTAACTAAAAGTACACCAAATACATTTTATATACTGTAAATAAAATATCAAAAATACAGTAAATATATATTACACACAGTACATAAAATATCAAGAAGTACACCAAATATGTGTTATATATACCGTAAATTAACTATCAATAACTACAGTAATTATATTTCATATATTGTACATATGATATTAACTAAAAGTCCACCAAACACATTTTATATACTGTAAATAAAATATCAAAAAGTAGAGCAAATATATATTACATACAGTACAGAAAATATCAAGAAGTACACCAAATATGTGTTATATATACTGTAAATATACTATCAAAAACTACAGTAATTATATTTAATATACTGTACATAAAATATCAAAAATTACACCAAATGTATATTATATACTGTAAATAAAATATCAAAAAGTACAGTAAATATATTCTACACACCCTATGTAAAATATCAAAAACTACACCAAATACATATTATATAATTTACATAAAATAACAAAAGGACAACAAATATATATTATATACTGTACATAAAATATCGAAAAGAACAGTAAATATATTTCATATATTCTACATGTAATATTAACTAAAAGTACACCAAATACATTTTATATACTGTAAATAAAATATCAAAAATACAGTAAATATATATTACATAGTGTACATAAATTATCAAATAGTACACCAAATATGTGTTATATATACTGTAAATAAACTATCAAAATCTACAGTAATTATATTTAATATACTGCACATAAAATATCAAAAATTACACCAAATGTGTATTTTAGACTGTAAAGAAAATATCAAAAAGGAAAGTAAATATATAGTACACACCCTTTGTAAAATATCAAAAACTACACCAAATTTATGTTATATAATTAACATAAAATATGAAAAGGACACCAAATATATCTTATATACGGTAGATAAAATATCAAAAAGTACAGTAAATATAATTCATATATTGTACATATAATATTAACTAAAAGTACACCATATACATTTTATATACTGTGAATAAAATATCAAAAAGTACTGTAAATGTATATTACATACTGTACATAAAATATCAAAAAGTACACCAAATATGTGTTATATATACTGCAAATAAACTATCAAAAAATACAGTAATTATATTTAATATACTGTACATAAAATATCAAAAATTATACCAAATGTACATTATATAGTGTAAATAAAATATTAAAAAGGACAGTAAATATATATGACACACCCTATGTAAAATATCAAAGTCTACACCAAAAATATATATTTAAGTACACCAAATATATATTATATATAGTACATAAAATATCAAAATGTACAGTAAATATATTTCATATATTGTACATATAATATTAACAAAAAGTACACAAAATACATTTTATATACTGTAAATAAAATATCAAAATACAGTAAATATATATTACATACTCTACATAAAATATCAAAAAGTACACCAAATATGTGTTATATATACTGTAAATAAGCTATCGAAATCTACAGTTATTATATTTAATATACTGTACATAAAATATCAAAAATTACACCAAATGTATATTATATACTGTAAATAAACTATCAAAAAGGACAGTAAATATATACTACACACCCTATGTAAAATATCAAAAACTACACCAAATATATATTATATAATTTACATAAAATATCAAAATGTCACCAAATATATCTTATACACCGTACATAAAATATCAAAAAGTACAGTAAATATATTTCACATATTGTACATATAATATTAAATAAAGTACACCAAATACATTTTATATACTGTAAATTAAATATCAAAAAGTACAGTAAATATATATTACAGACAGTACATAAAATATCAAGAAGTACACCAAATATGTGTTATGTATACTGTAAATAAAATATCAAAAATTACAGTAATTATATTTCGTATATTGTACATATAATATTAACTAAAAGTACACCAAATACATTTTATATACTGTAAATAAAATATCAAAAAGTACAGTAAATATGTATTACATACACTACATAAAATATCAAAAAGTACACCAAATATGTGTTACAGATACTGTAAATAAACTATCAAAAACTACAGTAATTATATTTAATATACTGTATATAAAATATCAAAAATTACACCAAATTTATATTATATACTGTAAATAAAATATCAAAAAGTACAGTAAATATATACTACACACCCTATGTAAAATATCAAAAACTACACCAAATACGTATTATATAATTAACATAAAATAACAAAAGGAAACCAAATATATATTATATACTGTACATAAAATATCGAAAAGTACAGTAAATATATTTCATATATTCTACATGTAATATTAACTAAAAGTACACCAAATACATTTTATATACTGTAAATAAAATATCAAAAAGTACAGTAAATATAAATTACATACTGTACATAAATTATCAAATAGAACACCAAATATGTGCTATATATACTGTAAATAAACTATCAAAATCTACAGTAATTGTATTTAATATACTGTACATAAAATACCAAAAATTACACCAAATGTATATTTTAGACTGTAAATAAAATATCAAAAAGGAAAGTAAATATATAGTACACACCCTAGGTAAAATATCAAAAACTACACCAAATTTATGTTGTATACTTAACATAAAATATGAAAAGGACACCAAATATATCTTATATACTGTACATAAAATATGAAAAAGTACAGTAAATATAATTCATATATTGTACATATAATATTAACTAAAAGTACACCAAACACATTTTATGTACTGTGAATAAAATACTAAAAGTACTGTAAATGTATATTACATACTGTACATAAAATATCAAAAAGTACACCAAATATGTGTTATATATACTATAAATAAACTATCAAAAACTACAGTAATTATATTTAATATACTTTACCTAAAATATCAAAAATTACAACAAATGTACATTATATACTGTAAATAAAATATTAAAAAGGACACTAAATATATATGACACATCCTATGTAAAATATCAAAATCTACACCAAATATATATTATATAATTTACATAAAATATCAAAAGTACACCAAATATATATTATATACTGTACATAAAATATCAAAAAGTACAGTAAATATATTTGATATATTGTACATATAATATTAACTAAAAGTACACCAAATACATTTTATATACTGTAAATAAAATATCAAAAAGTTCAGTAAATTTATATTACATAATGTACATAAAATATGAAAAAGTACACCAAATATGTGTTATATATACTGTAAATAAATTATCAAACACTACAGTAATTATATATAATATACTGTACATAAAATAACAAAAATTACACCAAATGTATATTATATACTCCAAATAAAATATGAAAAAGGACAGCAAATATATATTACACCCTATGTAAAATATCAAAATCTACACCAAATATATATTATATAATTTACATAAAATATCAAAAGTACACCAATTATATATTATATACTGTACATAATATATCAAAAAGTACAGTAAATATATTTCATATATTGTACATATAATATTAACTAAAAGTACACCAAATACATTTTATATACTGTAAATAAAATATCAAAATACAGTAAATATATATTACATACTCTACATAAAATAACAAAAAGTACACCAAATATTTGTTATATATAGTGTAAATAAACTATCAAAAACTACAGTAATTATATTTAATATATTGTACATAAAATATCTAAAATTACACCAAATATTTGTTACATATACTGTAAATAAACTATCAAAAACTACAGTAATTATATTTAATATACAGTACATAAAATATAAAAAATTACACCAAATGTATATTATATACTGTAAATAAAATATCGAAAAGGAAAGTAAATATCTATGACACACCCTATGTAAAATATCAAAAACTACACCAAATATATATTATAAAATTTATATAAAATATCAAATGGACACCAGATATATCTTATATACTGTACATAAAATATCAAAAAGTACAGTAAATACATTTCATATATTGTGCATATAATATTAACTAAAAGTACACCAAATACATTTTATATACTGTAAATAAAATATGAAAAAGGACAGTAAATATATAATACATACTGTACATAAAATATCAAAAAGTACACCAAATATGTGTTATACATACTGTAAATAAACTATCAAAAACTACAGTAATTATATTTCATATATTGTATATATAATATTAACTAAAAGTACACCAAATACATTTTATATACTGTAAATAAAATATCATATAGTAGAGTAAATATATATTACATACACTACATAAAATATCAGAAAGTAAACCAAATATGTGTTATATATACTGTAAATAAACTACCAAAAACTACAGTAACTATATTTAATATAGTGTACATAAAATATCAAAAATTACACCAAATGCATATTCTTTACTGTAAATAAAGTACCAAAAACTACAGCAAACATATATTACACACCCTTTGTAAAATATCACAAGCTACACCAAATATATATTATATAACTTACATAATATACGAAAAGGACACCAAATATACCTTATATACTGTACATAAAATATCAAAAAGTACAGTAAATATATTTCATATATTGTACATATAATATTAACTAAAAGTACACCAAATGCATTTTATATACTGTAAATAAAATATCAAAAATTATAGTAAATATATATTACATACTGTACATAAAATTTCAAAAAGTACACCAAATATGTGTTATATATACTGTAAATAAACTACAAAAAACTACAGTAATTATATTTAATATACTGTACATAAAATATCAAATATTACACCAAATGTATATTATTTACTGTAAATAAAATATCAAAAAGTACAGTAAATATATATTACACACCATATGTAAAATATCACAATCTACACCAAATATAGATTATTAAATTTGCATAAAATATCAAAAGGACACCAAATATATCTTATATACTGTACATAAAATATCAAAAGTACAGTAAATATATTTCATATATTGTACATTTATTATTAACTAAAAGTACACCAAATACAATTGATATAGTGTAAATAGAATATCAAAATGTACAGTAAATATATATTACACACCATATGCAAACTATCACAATCTACACCAAGTATATATTATATAATTTACATAAAATATCAAAAGGACACCAAATGTATCTTATATACTGTACATAAAATATCAAAATGTAGAGTAAATATATTTCATATATTGTACATATAATATTAACTAAAAGTACACCATATACATTTTATATACTGTAAATAAAATATCAAAAATTACAGTGAATATATATTACATACTGTACATAAAATATCAAAAAGTACACCAAATATGTGTTATATATACTGTAAATAAACGATCAAAAACTACAGTAATTATATTTAATATACTGTACATAAAATATCAAAAATTACACCAAATGTATATTATTTAATGTAAATAAAATACCAAAAAGTACTGTAAACATATATTACAAACCCTATGTAAAATATCACAAACTACACCAAATATATATTATATAACTTACATAAAATAACAAAACGACACAAAATATACCTTATATATTGTACATAAAACATCAAAATGTACAGTAAACATATTTCATATATTGTACATATAATATTAACTAAAAGTACACCAAATACATTTTATATAGTGTAAATAAAATATCAAAAATTACAGTGAATATATATTATATACTCTAATAAAATATCAAAAAGTACACCAAATATGTGTTATATATATACTGTAAATAAACTATCAAAAACTACAGTAATTATATTTAATATACAGTACATAAAATATCAAAAATTACACCAAAAGTATATTATTTACTGTTAATAAAATACCAAAAAGTACAGTAAACATATATTACACACCCTATGTTAAATATCACAAACTACACCAAATATATATTATATAATTTACATAAAATACCAAAAGGACACCAAATATACCTTATATACTGTACATAAAATATCAAAATGTACAGTAAATATATTTCATATATTGTACATATAATATTAACTAAAAGTACACCAAATACATTTTATATAGTGTAAATAAAATATCAAAAATTACAGTGAATATATAGAACATACTGTACATAAAATATCAAAAAGTACACCAAATATGTGTTATATATACTGTAAATAAACTATCAAAAGCTACAGTAAGTATATTTAATATACTGTACATAAAATATCAAAAATTTCACCAAATGTATATTATTTAATGTAAATAAAATATCAAAAACACAGTAAATATATATTACACACCATATGTAAAATATCACAATCAACACCAAATATATATTACATAATTTATATAAAATATCAAAAGGACACCAAATATATCTTATATACTGTACATAAAATATCAAAGGTACAGTAAATATATTTCATATATTGTACATATAATATTAACTAAAAGTACACGAAATACATTTTATATAGTGTAAATAAAATATCAAAAAGTACAGTAAATTGGTATTACATACTGTACATAAAATATCAAAAAGTACACCAAATATGTGTTATATATACTGTAAATAGACTATGAAAAACTACAGTAATTATATATAATATACTGCACATAAAATATCAAAAATTACACCAAATGTATATTATATACTGTAAAAAAATATCAAAAAGGACAGTGAATATATGTTACACTCTATGTAAAATATCAAAAACTGCAAATATATATTATATAATATACATAAAATATCAAAAGTACAGCTAATATATGTTATATACTGTATATAAAATATCAAAATGTACAGTAAATATATTTCATATATCGTACATATAATATTAACTAAAAGTACACCAAATATATATTATATACTGTAAATAAAATATCAAAAAGTACATTAAATATATATTCAATACTGTAGAGAAAATATCAAAAAGTACACCAAATATGTGTTATATATACTGTAAATAAACTATCAAAAACTACAGTAATTACATTTAATATACTGTATATAAAATATCAAAAAGTATACCAAATGTATATCATATACTCTAAATAAAATATGAAAAATGACAATAAATATATACTACACACCCTATGTAAAATATCAAAAACTACACCAAATATATATTATATAATTTACATAAAATATCAAAAGGACACCAAATATATGTTATATACTGTACATAAAATACCAAAAATACAGTAAATATATTTCATATATTGTACATATAATCTTAACTAAAAGTACACCAAATACATTTTATATAGTGTAAATAAAATATCAAAATGTACAGTAAATATATATAACATACTGTACATAAAATATCAAAGAGTACACCAAATATGTGTTATATATACTGTAAATAAACTATCAAAAACTACAGTACTTATATTTAATATACTGTACATAAAATATCAAAAATTACACCAAATGTATAGTACATACTGTAAATAAAATATCAAAAAGGACAGTAAATATATCCTACACACCCTATGTAAAATATCAAAATCTACACCAAATATATATTATATAATTTACATAAAATATCAGTAGGACAATAAATATATCTTATATACTGTATATAAAATATCAAAAATTACAGTAAATACATTTCATATATTGTACATATAATATTAACGAAAAGTACACCAAATACATTTTATATACTGTAAATAAAATATCAAAAGTACAGTAAATATATATTACATACTGTACATAAAATATCGAAAAGTACACCAAATATGTCCCATATATACTGTAAATAAACTATCGAAACTACAGTAATTATATTTAATATACTGTACATAAAATATCAAAAAGGACACCAAATGTATATTGTATACTCTAAATAAAACATCAAAATGTACAGTTAATATATACTACACACCCTATGTAAACTATCAAAAACTACACCAAATATGTATTATATAATTTACATAAAATATCTAAAGGACGCCAAATGTATCTTATATACTGTATATAAAATATCAAAAAGTACAGTAAATACATTTCATATATTGTACACATAATATTAACTAAAAGTACACCAAATACTATTTATATACTGTAAATAAAATATCAAAAATACAGTAAATATATATTACATACAGTACATAAAGTATCAAAAAGTACACCAAATATGTGTTATATATAGTGTCAATAAACTATCAAAAACTACAGCAATTATATTTAATATACTGTACATAAAATATCAAAAATTACACCAAATGTACATTATATACTGTAAATAAAATATCAAAAAGACAGTAAATATATATGACACACCCTATGTAAAATATCAAAATCTACACCATATATGTTATATAATTTACATAAAATATCAAAAGTACACCAAATATATATTATATACTGTATATAATATATCAAAAAGTACAGTAAATATATTTCATATATTGTACATATAATATTAACTAAAAGTACACCAAATACATTTTATATACTGTAAATAAAATATCAAAATACAGTAAATATATATTACATACTCTACATAAAATATCAAAAAGTACACCAAATATGTGTTATATATACTGTAAATAAACTATCATAATCTACAGTAATTATATTTAATATACTGTACATTAAATATCAAAAATTACACCAAATGTATATTATATACTCTAAATAAAAGATGAAAAATGACAGTAAATATATATTACACTCTGGGTGAAATATCAAAAACTACACCAATTATATATTATATAATTAACATAAAATATCAAAAGGACACCAAATATATCTCATATACTGTACATAAAATATCAAAAAGTACAGTAAATATGTTTCATATATTGTACATATAATATTAACTAAAAGCACACCAAATACATTTTATATACTGTAAATAAAATTTCAAAAAGTACAGTAAATATATATTACGTAGTGTACATAAAATATCAAAAAGTACACCAAATATGTGTTATACATACTGTAAATAAAGTATAAAAACTACAGTAATTATATTTAATACACTGTACATAAAATATCAAAAATTACACCAAATATATATTATATACTGTATTTAAAATATCAAAAAGTGCAGTAAATATATATTACACACCCTATGTAAAATATCAAAAATTACACCAAATATATATTATATAATTTACATAAAATACCAAAAGGACACCAGATATATCTTATATAGTGTACATAAAATATCAAAAATTACAGTAAATACATTTCATATATTGTGCATATAATATTAACTAAAAGTACACCAAATACATTTTATATACTGAAAATAAAATATCAAAAAGGACAGTAAATATATATAACATACTGTACATAAAATATCCAAAAGTACACCAAATATGTGTTATATATACTGTAAATATAGTATCAAAAACTACAGAATTTATATTTCATATATTGTACACATAATATTAACTAAAAGTACACCAAACACATTTTATATACTGTAAATAAAATATAAAATAGTACAGTAAATATATATTACATACACTACATAAAATATCAAAAAGTACACCAAATATGTGTTATATATACTCTAAATAAAGTATCAACAACTGCAGTAATTATATTTACTATACTGTACATAAAATATCAAAAATTACACCAAATGTATACTATATACTGTAAATAAAATATCAAAAAGACAGTAAATATATACTACACACCCTATGTAAAATATCAAAAACTACACCAAATATATATAATATAATTTACATAAAATATCAAAAGGTCACCAAATATATCTTATACACCGTACATAAAATATCAAAAAGTACAGTAAATATATTTCATATATTGCACATATAATATTAAATAAAGTAACCCAGATACATTTTATATACTGTGAGTAAAATATCAAAAAGTACAGGAAATATATATTACATACAGTACATAAAATATCAAGAAGTACACCAAATATGTGTTAAATATACTGTAAATAAACTATCAAAAACTACAGTAATTATATTTCATATATTGTACATATAATATTAACTAAAAGTACACCAAACACATTTTATAAACTGTAAATAAAATACCGAAAAGTACAGTAAATATATATTACATACACTATATAAAATATCAAAAGTACACCAAATATGTGTTATATATACTGTAAATAAACTATCAAAAACTACAGTAATTATATTTAATATACTGTACATGAAATATCAAAAATTACACCAAATGTATATTATATACTGTAAATAAAATATCAAAATATACAGTAAATATATACTACACACCCTATGTAAAATATCAAAAACTACACCAAATACATATTATTTAATTTACATAAAATAACAAAAGGACACCAAATATATATTATATACTGTACATAAAATATCAAAAAGTACAGTAAATATATGTCATATATTCTAAATGTAATACTAACTAAAAGTACACCAAATACATTTTATATACTGTAAATAAAATATCAAAATGTACAGTAAATATATATTACATACTGTACATAAAATATCAAATAGTACACCAAATATGTGTTATATATACTGTCAATAAACTATCATGAAGTACAGTAATTATATTTAATATACTGTACATAAAATATCAAAAATTACACCAAATGTATATTATATAGTGTAAATAAAATATCAAAATGGACAGTAAATATATACAACACACCCTATGTAAAATATCAAAAACTACACCAAATATATATTATATAATTTACATAAAATATCAAAAGGTCACCAAATATTTCTTATACACCGTAGATAAAATATCAAAAAGTACAGTAAATATATTTCATATATTGTACGTATAATATTAAATAAAGTGCACCAAATACATTTTATATACTGTAAATAAAATATCAAAAAGTACCGTAAATATATATTACATACAGTACATTAAATATCAAGAAGTACACCAAATATGTGTTATATATACTGTGAATAAACTATTAAAACTAGAGTAATTATATTTCATATATTGTACATATAATATTAACTAAAAGTACAACAAATACATTTTATATACTGTAAATAAAATATCAAAAGTACTGTAAATATATATTACATACACTACATAAAATATCAAAAAGTACACCAAATACGTGTTATATATACTGTAAATAAAGTATCAAAAACTACAGTAATTATATTTAATATACTGTACATAAAATATCAAAAATTACACCAAATGTATACTATATACTGTAAATAAAATATCATAAAGTACAGTAAATATATACTACACACCCTATGTAAAATATCAAAAACTACACCAAATGCGTTTTATATAATTTACATAAAATAACAAAAGTACACCAAATATATATTATATACTGTACATAAAATATCGAAAAGTACAGTAAATATATTTCATATATTCTACATGTAATATTAACTAAAAGTACACCAAATACATTTTATATACTGTAAATAAAATATCAAAAAGTACAGTAAATATATATTACATACTGTACATAAAATATCAAATAGTACACCAAATATGTGTTATATATACTGTAAATAAACTATCAAAAACTACAGTAATTATATTTAATATACTGTACATAAAATTTCAAAAATTACACCAAATGTATATTATATACAGTAAATAAGATATCAAAAAGACAGTAAATATGTACTACACACCCTATGTAAAATATCAAAAACTACACCAAATATATATTATATAATTTATATAAAATATCAAAAGGTCACCAAATATATCTTATACACCGTACATAAGATATCATAAAGTACAGTAAATATATTTCATATATTGTACATATAATATTAAATAAAGTAACCCAAATACATTTTATATACTGTGAAGAAAATATCAAAAAGTACAGTAAATATATATTACATAGAGTACATAAAATATCAAGAAGTACACCAAATATCTGTTATATATACTGTAAATAAACTATCAAAAACTGCAGTAATTATATTTAATATAACGTACCTAAAATATCAAAAATTACACCAAATGTATATTATATACTGTAAATAAAATATCAAAATTACAGTAAATATATATTACATACTCTACATAAAATATCAAAAAGTACGCCAAATATGCGTTATATATACTGTAAATAAACTATCAAAAACTACAGTAATTATATTTAATATACTCTACATAAAATATCAAATATTACACCAAATATTTGTTATATATACTGTAAATAAACTATCAAAAACTACAGTAATTATATTTAATATACTGTACATAAAATATAAAAAATTACACCAAATGTATATTATATACTGTAAATAAAATATCAACAAGGAAAGGAAATACATATGACACACCCTATGTTAAATATCAAAAACTACACCAAATATATATTATATAATTCATATAAAATATCAAAAGGACACCAGATATATCTTATATACTGTACATAAAATATCAAAAAGTACAGTAAATACATTTCATATATTGTGCATATAATATTAACTAAAAGTACACCAAATACATTTTATATTCCGCAAATAAAATATCAAAAAGGACAGTAAATATATATTACATACTGTACATAAAATATCAAAAAGTACACCAAATATGTGTTATACATACTTTAAATAAAGTATCAAAAACTACAGTAATTATATTTCATATATTGTACATATAAAATTAACTAAAAGTACACCAAATACATTTTATATACTGTAAATAAAATATCATAAAGTACAGTAAATATATATTACATACACTACATAAAATATCAAAAAGTACTCCAAATATGTGTTATATATACTGTAAATAATCTATCAACACTACAGAAATTATATTTAATATACTGTACATAAAATATCAAAAATTACACCAAATGTATATTATATACTGTAAATAAAATATCAAAAAGTACAGTAAATATATACTACACACCCTATGTAAAATATCAAAACCTACACCAAATACATATTATATAATTTACATAAAATAACAAAAGGACAACAAATATATATTATATACTGTACATAAAATATCGAAATGTACAGTAAATATATTTCATATATTCTACATGTAATATTAACTAAAAGTACACCAAATACATTTTATATACTGTAAATAAAATATCAAAAATACAGTAAATATATAGTACATACTGTACGTAAATTATCAAATAGTACACCAAATATGTGTTATATATACTGTAAATAAACTATCAAAATCTACAGTAATTATATTTAATATACTGTACATAAAATATCAAAAATTACACCTAATGTGTATTTTAGACTGTAAATAAAATATCAAAAAGTACAGTAAATATATATTACATACAGTACATAAAATATCAAGAAGTACACCAAATATGTGTTATATATGCTGTAAATAAACTGTCAAAAACTACAGTAATTATATTTCATATATTGTACATATAATGTTAAGTAAAAGTACACCAAATACATTTTATATACTGTAAATAAAATATCAAAAAGTAGAGTAAATATATATTACATACACTACATAAAATATCAAAAAGTACACCAAATATGTATTATATATACTGTAAATAAACTATCAAAAACTACAGTAATTATATTTAATATACTGTAGATAAATTATCAAAAATTACACCAAATGTATATTATATACTGTAAATAAAATATCAAAAAGTACAGTAAATATATACTACACACCCTATGTAAAATATCAAAAACTACACCATATACCTATTATATAATTTACATAAAATAAAAAAAGGACAACAAATATATATTATATACTGTACATAAAATATCGAAATGTACAGTAAATATATTTCATATATTCTACATGTAATATTAAATAAATTACACCAAATACATTTTATAGAGTGTAAATAAAATATCAAAAATACAGTAAATATATATTACATACTGTACATAAATTATCAAATAGTACACCAAATATGTGTTATATATACTGTAAATAAACTATCAAAATCTACAGTAATTATATTTAATATACTGTACATAAAATATCAAAAATTACACCCAATGTGTATTTTAGACTGTAAATAAAATATCAAAAAGGAAAGTAAATATATAGTACACACCCTATGTAAAATATCAAAAACTACCCCAAATTTATGTTATATAATTAACATAAAATATGAAAAGGACACAAAATATATCTTATATACGGTACATAAAATATCAAAAATACAGTAAATATAATTCATATATTGTACATATAATATTAACTAAAAGTACACCAAATACATTTTATATACTGTGAATAAAATGTCAAAAAGTACTGTAAATGTATATTACATACTGTACATAAAATATCAAAAAGTACACAAAATATGTGTTATATATACTGTAAATAAACTATCAAAAACTACAGTAATTATATTTAATATACTGTACATAAAACATCAAAAATTACAACAAATGTATATTATATACTGTAAATAATACATTAAAAAGGACAGTAAATATATATGACACACCCTATGTAAAATATCAAAATCTACACCAAATATATATTATATAATTTACATAAAATATCAAAATTACACCAAATATATATTATATACTGTACATAAAATATCAAAAAGTACAGTAAATATATTTCATATATTGTACATATAATATTAACTAAAAGTACACAAAATACATTTTATATACTGTAAATAAAATATCGAAATACAGTAAATATATATTATATACTGTACATAAAATATAAAATAGTACACCAAATATGTGTTATATATACTGTAAATAAACTATCATAAACTACAGTAATTATATTTAATATACTGAACATAAAATATCAAAAATTACACCAAATGTATATTATATACCGTAAATAAAATATCAAAAAGGACAGGAAATATATACTACACACCCTATGTAAAATATCAAAAACTACACAAAATATATATTATATAATTTACATAAAATATCAAAAGGTCACCAAATATATCTTATACACCGTACATAAAATATCAAAAAGTACAGTAAATAGATTTCATATATTGTACATATAATATTAAATAAAATACAACAAATACATTTTATATACTGTAAATAAAATATGAAAAAGTACAGTAAATATATATTACATACAGTACATAAAATATCAAGAAGTACACCAAACATGTGTTATATATACTGTAAATAAACTATCAAAAACTACAGTAATTATATTTCATATATTGTACATATAATATTAACTAAAAGTACACCAAATACATTTTATATACTGTAAATAAAATATCAAAAAGTACAGTAAATATATATTACATACTGTACATAAAATATCAAATAGTACACCAAATATGTTTTATATATACTGTAAATAAACTATCAAAAACTACAGTAATTATATTTAATATACTGTCCATAAAATTTCAAAAATTACACCAAATGTATATTATATACTGTAAATAAAATATCAAAAAGACAGTAAATATATACTACACACCCTATGTAAAATATCAAAAACTACACCAAATACATATTATATAATTTACAAAAAATATCAAAATGTCACCAGATATATCTTATACACCGTACATAAAATATCAAAAAGTACAGTAAATATATTTCATATATTGTACATATAATATTAAATAAAGTAACCCAAATACATTTTATATACTGTGAATAAAATATCAAAATGTACAGTAAATATATATTACATACAGTACATAAAATATCAAAAAGTACACCAAATATGTGTTATATATACTGTAAATAAACTATCATAAACTACAGTAATTATATTTAATATACTGTACATAAAATATGAAAAATTACACCAAATGTATATTATATACTGTAAATAAAATATCAAAAAGGACAGTAAATATATATAACACACCCTATGTAAAATATCACAAACTACACCAAATATATATTTTATAATTTACATAAAATATCAAAAGGACACCAAATATACTTATATACTGTACAAAAAATATCAAAATGTACAGTACATATATTTCATATATTGTACATATAATATTAACTAAAAGTACACCAAATACATTTTATATACTGTAAATAAAATATCAAAATGTACAGTAAATATATATTACATACACTACATAAAATATCAGAAAGTACACCAAATATGTGTTATATATACTGTAAATAAACTGTCAAAAACTACAGTAATTATATTTAATATACTGTATATAAAATATCAAAAATTACACCAAATGTATATTATATACTGTAAATAAAATATCAAAAAGACAGTAAATATACACTACACACCCTATGTAAAATGTCAAAAACTACACCAAATACCTATTATATAATTTACAAAAAATAAGAAAAGGACACCAAATATATATTATATACTGCACATAAAATATCGAAAAGTACATTAAATATATTTCATATATTCTACATGTAATATTAACTAAAAGTACACCAAATACATTTTAAATACTATAAATAAAATATCAAAAAGTACAGTAAATATATATTACATACTGTACATAAAATATCAAATAGAACACCAAATATGTGTTATATATACTGTAAATAAACTATCAAAATCTACAGTAATTATATTTAATATACTGTACATAAAATATCAAAAATTACACCAAATGTATATTTTAGACTGTAAATAAAATATCAAAAAGGAAAGTAAATATATAGTACACACCCTATGTAAAATATCAAAAACTACACCAAATTTATGTTATATAATTAACATAAAATATGAAAAGGACACCAAATATATCTTATATACTGTACATAAAATATCAAAAAGTACAGTAAGTATAATCCATATATTGTACATATAATATTAACTAAAAGTACACCAAATACATTTTATGTACTGTGAATAAAATACTAAAAGTACTGTAAATGTATATTACATACTGTACATAAAATATCAAAAAGTACACCAAATATGTGTTATATATACTGTAAATAAACTATCAAAAACTACAGTAATTATATTTAATATACTGTACATAAAATATCAATAATTACAAAAAATGTGCATTATATACTGTAAATAAAATATTAAAAAGGACAGTAAATATATATGACACACCCTATGTAAAATATCAAAATCTACACCAAATATATATTACATAATTTACATAAAATATCAAAAGTACACCAAATATATATTATATACTGTACATAAAATATCAAAAAGTACAGTAAATATATTTAATATATTGTACATATAATATTAACTAAAATTACACAAAATACATTTTATATACTGTAAAGAAAATATCAAAATTCAGTAAATATATATTACATACTGTACATAAAATATAAAATAGTACACCAAATATGTGTTATATACACTGTAAATAAACTATCATAAACTACAGTAATTTTATTTAATATACTGTACATAAAATATCAAAAATTACACCAAATGTATATTATATACAGTAAATAAAATAACAAAAAGGACAGTAAATATATACTACACACCCTATGTAAAATATCAAAAACTACACGGAATATATATTATATAATTTACATAAAATATCAAAAGGTCACCAAATATATCTTATACACCGTACATAAAATATCAAAAAGTACAGTAAATAGATTTCATATATTGTACATATAATATTAAATAAAGTACACCAAATACATTTTATATACTGTAAATAAAATATCAAAACGTACAGAAAATATATATTATATACAGTTCATAAAATATCAAGAAGTACACCAAATATGTGTTATATATACTGTAAATAAACTATCAAAAACTACAGTAATTATATTTAATATACTGTATAAAAAATATCAAAAATTACACCAAATGTTTATTATATACTGTAAATAAAATATCAAAAAGACAGTAAATATACACTACACACCCTATGTAAAATATCAAAAACTACACCAAATACCTATTATATAATTTACAAAAAATAAGAAAAGGACACCAAATATATATTATATACTGCACATAAAATATCGAAAAGTACAGTAAATATATTTCATATATTCCACATGTAATATTAACTAAAAGTACACCAAATACATTTTATATACTGAAAATAAAATATCAAAAAGTACAGTAAATATATATTAAATACTGTACATAAAATATCAAAAAGTACACCAAATATGTGTTATATATACTGTAAATAAACTATCAAAATCTACAGTAATTATATTTAATATACTGTACATAAAATATCAAAAATTACACCAAATGTTTATTTTAGACTGTAAATAAAATATCAAAAAGGAAAGTAAATATATAGTACACACCCTATGTAAAATATCAAAAACTACACCAAATTTATGTTATATAATTAACATAAAATATGAAAAGGACACCAAATATATCTTATATACTGTACATAAAATATCAAAAAGTACAGTAAGTATAATCCATATATTGTACATATAATATTAACTAAAAGTACACCAAATACATTTTATATACTGTGAATAAAATATCAAAAAGTACTGTAAATATATATTACATACTGTACATAAAATATCAAAAAGTACACCAAATATGTGTTATATATACTGTAAATAAACTACCAAAATCTACAGTAATTATATATAATGTACTGTACATAAAATATCAAAAATTACACCAAATGTACATTATATACTGTAAATAAAATATTAAAAAGGACAGTAAATATATATGACACACCCTATGTAAAATATCAAAATCTACACCAAATATATATTATATAATTTCCATAAAATATCAAAAGTACACCAAATATATATTATATACTGTACATAAAATATCAAAATATACAGTAAATATATTTCACATATGGTACATATAATATTAACTAAAAGTACACAAAATACATTTTATATATTGTAAATAAAATATCAAAATACAGTAAATATATATTACATACTCTACATAAAACATCAAAAAGTACACCAAATATGTGTTATATATACTGTAAATAAACTATCGAAAACTACAGTAATTATATTTAATATACTGTACATAAAATGTCAAAAATTACACCAAATGTATATTATATACTGTAAGTAAAATATCAAAAAGAACAGTAAATATATACTACACACCCTATGTTAAATATCAAAAACTACACCATATATATATTATATAATTTAAATAAAATATCAAAATGTCACCAAATATATCTTATACACCGTACATAAAATATCAAGAAGTACAGTAAATATATTTCATATATTGTACATATAATATTAACTAAAAGTACACAAAATACATTTTCTATAGTGTAAACAAAATATCAAAATGTACAGTAAATATATATTACATACAGTACATAAAATATAAAGAAGTACACCAAATATGTGTTATATATACTGTAAATATACTATCAAAAACTACAGTAATTATATTTCATATATTGTACACATAAAATTAACTAAAAGTACACCAAACCCATTTTATATACTGTAAATGAAATATAAAAAATTACAGTAAATATATATTACATACACTACATAAAATATCAAAAAGTACACCAAATATGTGTTATATATACTGTAAATAAAGTATCAAAAACTACAGTAATTATATTTAATATACTGTACATAAAATATCAAAAATTACACCAAATGTATACTATATACTGTAAAAAAAATATCAAAAAGTACAGTAAATGTATACTACACACCCTATGTAAAATATCAAAAACTACACCAAATACATATTATATAATTTACATAAAATAACAAAAGGACACCAAATATATATTATATACTGTACATAAAATATCGAAAAGTACAGTAAATATATTTCATATATTCTACATGTAATATTAACTAAAAGTACACCAAATACATTTTATATACTGTAAATAAAATATCAAAAAGTACAGTAAATATATATTACATACTGTACATAAAATATCAAATAGTACACCAAATATGTGTTATATATACTGTAAATAAACTATCAAAAACTACAGTAATTATATTTAATATACTGTACATAAAATTTCAAAAATTACACCAAATGTATATTATATACAGTAAATAAGATATCAAAAAGACAGTAAATATATACTACACACCCTATGTAAAATATCAAAAACTACACCAAATATATATTATATAATTTACATAAAATATCAAAAGGTCACCAAATATATCTTATACACCGTACATAAAATATCATAAAGTACAGTAAATATATTTCATATATTGTACATATAATATTAAATAAAGTAACCCAAATACATTTTATATACTGTGAATAAAATATCAAAAAGTACAGTAAATATATATTACATACAGTACATAAAATATCAAGAAGTACACCAAATATCTGTTATATATACTGTAAATAAACTATCAAAAACTACAGTAATTATATTTAATATACTGTACATAAAATATCAAAAATTACACCAAATGTACATTCTATACTGTAAATAAAATATTAAAAAGGACAGTAAATATATATGACACACCCTATGTAAAATATCAAAATCTACACCAAATATATATTATATAATTTACATAAAATATCAAAAGTACACCAAATATATATTATATACTGTTCATAAAATATCAAAAAGTACAGTAAATATATTTCATATATTGTACATATAATATTAACTAAAAGTACACAAAATACATTTTATATACTGTAAATAAAATATCAAAATACAGTAAATATGTATTACATACTCTACATAAAATATCAAAAAGTACACCAAATATGTGTTATATATACTGTAAATAAACTATCATAAACTACAGTAATTATATTTAATATACTGTACATAAAATATGAAAAATTACATCAAATGTATATTATATACTGTAAATAAAATATCAAACAGGACAGTAAATATATACTACACACCCTATGTAAAATATCAAAAACTACACCAAATATACATTATATAATTTACATAAAATATCAAAAGGTCACCAAATATATCATACACCGTACATAAAACATCAGAAAGTTCACTAAATATATTTCATATATTGTAGGTATAATATTAAATAAAGTACACCAAATACATTTTATATACTGTAAATAAAATATCAAAAAGTACAGTAAATATATTACATACAGTACATAAAACATCAAGAAGTACACCAAATATGTGTTATATTTACTGTAAATAAACTATCAAAAACTGCAGTTATTATATTTCAAATATTGTACATATAATATTTACTAAAAGTACACCAAACTCTTTTTATATACTGTAAATAAAATACCAAAAAGTACAGTAAATATCTATTACATACACTATATAAAATATCAAAAGTACACCAAATATGTGTTATATATACTGTAAATAAACTATCAAAACTACAGTAATTATATTTAATATACTATACATAAAATATCAAAAATTACACCAAATGTATATTATATACTGTAAATAAAATATCAAAATGTACAGTAAATATATACTACACACCCTATGTAAAATATCAAAAACTACACCAAATACATATTATATAATTTACATAAAATAACAAATGGACAACAAATATATATTATATACTGTACATAAAATATCAAAAAGTACAGTAAATATATTTCATATATTCTAAATGTAATATTAACTAAAAGTACACCAAATACATTTTATATACTGTAAATAAAATATCAAAAAATACAGTAAGTATATATTACATACTGTACATAAAATATCAAATAGTACACCAAATATGTGTTATATATACTGTAAATAAACTATCATAAAGTACAGTAATTATATTTAATATACTGTACATAAAATATCAAAAAGTACACCAAATATGTGTTATATATACTGTAAATAAACTATCAAAAACTACAGTAATTATATTTAATATACTCTACATAAAGTATCAAAAATTACAACAAATGTACATTATATACAGTAAATAAAATATTAAAAAGTACAGTAAATATATATGACACACCCTATGTAAAATATCAATATCTACACCAAATATATATTATATAATTTACATAAAATATCAAAAGTACACCAAATATATATTATATACTGTACATAAAATATCAAAATGTACAGTAAATATATTTCATATATTGTACATATAATATTAACTAAAAGTACACAAAATACATTTTATATACTGTAAATAAAATATCAAAATACAATAAATATATATTACATACTGTACATAAAATATAAAATAGTACACCAAATATGTGTTATATATACTGTAAATAAACTATCATAAACTACAGTAATTATATTTAATATACTGTACATAAAATATCAAAAATTACACCAAATGTTTATTATATACAGTAAATAAAATAGCAAAAATGACAGTAAATATATACTACACATCCTATGTAAAATATCAAAAACTACACGAAATATATATTATATAATTTACATAAAATATCAAAAGGTCACCAAATATATCTTATACACCGTACATAAAATATCAAAAAGTACAGTAAATTGATTTCATATATTGTACATATAATATTAAATAAAGTACACCAAATACATTTTATATACTGTAAATAAAATATCAAATGTACAGTAAATATATATAACATACAGTACATAAAATATCAAGAAGTACACCAAATATGTGTTATATATACTGTAAATAAACTATCAAAAACTACAGTAATTATATTTCATATATTGTACATATAATATTAACTAAAAGTACACCAAATACATTTTATATACTGTATATAAAATATCAAAAAGTACAGTAAATATATATTACATACACTACATAAAATATCAAAAAGTACACCAAATATGTGTTATATATACTGTAAATAAACTATCAAAAACTACAGTAATTATATTTAATATACTGTACATAAAATATCAAAAATTACACCAAATGTATATTATATACTGTAAATAAAATATCAAAAAGACAGTAAATATATACTACACACCCTATATAAAATATCAAAAACTACACAAAATACATATTATATAATTTACAAAAAATAACAAAAGGACACCAAATATATATTATATACTGTACATAAAATATCGAAATGTACAGTAAATATATTTCATATATTCTACATGTAATATTAACTAAAAGTACACCAAATACATTTTATATACTGTAAATAAAATATCAAAAATACAGTAAATATATATTACATACTGTACATAAAATATCAAATAGTACTCCAAATATGTGTTATATATCCTGTAAATAAACTATCAAAATCTACAGTAATTATATTTAATGTACTGTACATAAAATATCAAAAATTACACCAAATGTGTATTTTAGACTGTAAATAAAATATCAAAAAGGAAAGTAAATATATAGTACGCACCCTATGTAAAATATCAAAAACTACACCAAATTTATGTTATATAATTAACATAAAATATGAAAAGGACACCAAATATATCTTATATACTCTATATAAAATATCGAAAAGTACTGTAAATATATTTCATATATTGTACATATAATATTAACTAAAAGTACACCAAATACTTTTTATATACTGTAAATTAAATATCAAAAAGTACAGTAAATATATATTTCATACAGTATATAAAGTATCAAAAAGTACACCAAATATGTGTTATATATACTGTAAATAAACTATCAAAACTACAGTAATTATATTTAATATACTGTACATAAAATATCAAAAATTACACCAAACGTACATTATATACTGTAAATAAAATATCAAAAAGACAGTAAATATATATGACACACCCTATGTAAAATATCAAAATCTACACCAAATATATATTATATAATTTACATAAAATATCAAAAGTACACCAAATATATATTATATACTGTATATAATATATCAAAAAGTGCAGTAAATATATTTCATATATTGTACATATAATATTAACTAAAAGTACACCAAATACATTTTATATACTGTAAATATAATATCAAAATACAGTATATATATATTACATACTCTACATAAAATATCAAAAAGTACACCAAATATGTGTTATATATACTGTAAATAAACTATCAAAAACTACAGTAATTATATTTAATATACTCTACATAAATATCAAAAATTACACCAAATATTTGTTATATATACTGTAAATAAACTATAAAACTACAGTAATTATATTTAATATAATGTACATAAAATATAAAAAATTACACCAAATGTATATTACATACTGTAAATAAAATATCAAAAAGTAAAGTAAATATATATGACACACCCTATGTAAAATATCAAAAACTACACCAAATACATATTATATAATTTATATAAAATATCAAAAGGACACCAGATATATCTTATATACTGTACATAAAATATCAAAAAGTACAGTAAATACATTTCATATATTGTGCATATAATATTAACTAAAAGTACACCAAATACATTTTATATACTGTAAATAAAATATCAAAATGACAGTAAATATATATTACATACTGTACATAAAATATCAAAAAGTACACCAAATATGTGTTATACATACTGTAAATAAAGTATCAAAAACTACAGTAATTATATTTAATATACTCTACATAAAATATCAAAAATTACACCAAATATGTGCTATATATACTGTAAATAAACTATCAAAACTGCAGTAATTATGTTTAATATACTGTACATGAAATATAAAAAATTAAACCAAATGTATATTATATACTGTAAATAAAATATCAAAAAGACAGTAAATCTATATGACACACCCTATGTAAAATATCAAAATCTACACCTAATAAATATTATATAATTTACATAAAATATCAAAAGTACACCAATTATATATTATATACTGTACATAAAATATCAAAATTTACAGTAAATGTACTTCATATATTGTACATATAACATTAACTAAAAATAAACCAAATACATTTTATATACTGTAAATAAAATATCAAAATACAGTAAATATATATTACATACTCTACATAAAATATCAAAAAGTACACCAAATATGTGTTATATATATTGTAAAGAAACTATCAAAAACTACAGTAATTATATTTAATATAATGTACGTAAAATATCAAAAATTACACCAAATGTATATTATATACTATAAATAAAAGATGAAAAAGGACAGTAAATATATATTACACTCTGGGTGAAATATCAAAAACTACACCAATTATATATTATATAATTTACATAAAATATCAAAAGGACACCAAATATATCTTATATACTGTACATAAAATATCAAAAAGTACAGTAAATATGTTTCATATATTGTACATATAATAATAACTAAAAGCACACCAAATACATTTTATATACTGTAAATAAAATTTCAAAAAGTTCAGTAAATATACATTACGTAGTGTACATAAAATATCAAAAAGTACACCAAATTTGTGTTATATATACTGTAAATAAAGTATAAAAACTACAGTAATTATATTAATACACAGTACATAAAATATCAAAAATTACACCAAATGTATATTATATACTGTAATTAAAATATCAAAAAGTACAGTAAATATATATTACACACCCTATGTAAAATATCAAAAAGTACACCAAATATATATTATATAATTTACATAAAATATCAAAAGGACACCAGATATATCTTATATACTGTACATAAAATATGAAAAAGTACAGTAAATACATTCCATATATTGTGCATACTATATTAACTAAAAGTACACCAAATACATTTTATATACTGTAAATAAAATATCAAAAAGGACAGTAAATATATATTACATACTGTACATAAAATATCAAAAAGTACACCAAATATGTGTTATACATACTGTAAATAAAGTATCAAAAACTACAGTAATTATATTTCATATATTGTACATATAATATTAACTAAAAGTACACCAAATATATTTTATATACTGTAAATAAAATATCATAAAGTACAGTAAATATATATTACATACGCTACATAAAATATCAAAAAGTACACCAAATATGTGTTATATATACTGTAAAGAAAGTATCAAAAACTACAAAAATTATATTTAATATACTCTACATAAAATATCAAAAATTACACCAAATATGTGTTATATATACTGTAAATAAACTATCAAAACTGCAGTAATTATGTTTAATATACTGTACATGAAATATAAAAAATTACACCAAATATATATTATATACTGTAAATAAAATATCAAAAAGACAGTAAATATATATGACACACCCTATGTAAAATATCAAAATCTACACCTAATAAATATTATATAATTTACATAAAATATCAAAAGTACACCAATTATATATTATATACTGTACATAAAATATCAAAATTTACAGTAAATGTATTTCATATAATGCACATATAATATTAACTAAAAGTAAACCAAATACATTTTAAATACTGTAAATACAATACCAAAATACAGTAAATATATATTATACACTCTACATAAAATATCAAAAAGTACACCAAATATGTGTTATATATAGTGTAAATAAACTATCAATAACTACAGTAATTATATTTAATATACTGTACGTAAAATATCAAAAATTACACCAAATGTATATTATATACTCTAAATAAAAGATGAAAAAGGACAGTAAATATATATTACACTCTGGGTGAAATATCAAAAACTACACCAATTATATATTATATAATTTACAAAAAATATCAAAAGGACACCAAATATATCTTATATACTGTACATAAAATATCAAAAATTACACCAAATATATATTATATACTGTAATTAAAATATCAAAAAGTACAGTAAATGTATATTACACACCCTATGTAAAATATCAAAAACTACACCAAATATATATTATATAATTTACATAAAATATCAAAAGACCACCAAATATATCTTATATACTGTACATAAAATATCAAAAATTCCAGTAAATATGATTCATATATTGTACATATAATATTAACTAAAAGTACACCAATTACATTTTATATACTGTAAATAAATATGAAAATGTACAGTAAATTTATATTACATACTGTACATAAAATTTCAAAAAGTACACCAAATATGTGTTATATATACTGTAAATAAACTATCAAAAACTACAGTAATTATATCTAATATACTGTACATAAAATATCAAAAATTACAAAAAATGTACATTATATACTGTAAATAAAATATAAAAAAGACAGTAAATATATATGACAAACCATATGTAAAATATCAAAATCTACACCAAATATATATTATATAATTTAAATAAAATGTCAAAAGTACACCAAATATATATTATATACTGTACAAAATATATCAAAAAGTACAGTAAATATATTTCTTATATTGTACATATAATATTAACTAAAAGTACACCAAATACATTTTATATACTGTAAATAAAATATCAAAATACAGTAAATATATATTACATACTCTACATAAAATATCAAAAAGTACACCAAATATGTGTTATATATACTGTAAATAAACTATCATAAAGTACAGTAATTATATTTAATATACTGTACATAAAATATCAAAAAGTACACCAATTATGTGTTATATATTCTGTAAATAAACTATCAAAAACTACAGTAATTACATTTAATATACTGTACATAAAATTTCAAAAATTACACCAAATGTATATTATACACAGTAAATAAAATATCAAAAAGGACAGTAAATATTTACAAAACACACCATGTAATATATCAAAAACTACACCAAATATGTATTATATAATTTACATAAAATATCAAAAGGACACCAAATATATCTTATATACTGTAGATAAAATATCAAAAAGTACAGTAAATATATTTCATATATTGTACATATAATATTAACTTAAATTACACCAAATTCATTTTATATACTGTAAATAAAATATCAAAAAGTACAGTAAATATATATTTCATACAGTACATATAATTTCAAAAATTACACCAAATATGTGTCATATATAGTGTAAATAAACTATCAAAAACTACAGAAATTATATATAATATACTGTACATAAAATATCAAAAATTACACCATATGTATATTATATACTCTAAATAAAATATGAAAAAGGACAGTAAATATATATTACACCCTATGTAAAATATCAAAAACTACACCAAATATATATTATATAATTTACATAAAATACCAAAAGGACACGAAATATATCTTATATACTGTACATAAAATATCAAAAAGTACAGTAAATATATTTCATATATTGTTTATATAATATTAACTAAAAGTACACCAAATACATTTTATATACTGTAAATAAAATATCAAAAAGTACAGTAAATATATATTACATACAGTACATAAAGTATCAAAAAGTACACCAAATATGTGTTATATATAGTGTAAATAAACTATCAAAAACTACTGAAATTATATTTAATATACTGTACATAAAATATCAAAAATTACACCAAATGTATATTATATACTCTAAATAAATATGAAAAAGGACAGTAAATATATATTACACTCTATGTAAAATATCAAAAACTACACCAATATATATTATATAATTTACATAAAATATCAAAAGTACACCAAATATATATTATATACTGTACATAAAATATCAAAAAGTACAATAAATATATTTCATATATTGTACATATAATATTAACTAAAAGTACACCAAATACATTTTATATACTGTAAATAAAATATCAAAATGTACAGTAAATATATATTACATACTGTACATAAAATATCAAAGGGTACACCAAATATGTGTTATATATACTGTAAATAAACTATGAAAAACTACAGTAATTATATTTAATATACTATACATAAAATATCAAAAATTACACGAAATGTATATTATATACTGTAAATAAAATAACAAAAAGACAGTAAATATATACTACCCTCCCTATGTAAAATATCAAAATCTACACCAAATATATATTATATAATTCACATAAAATATCAAAAGGCCACCAAGTATAACTTATATACTGTACATAATATATCAAAAAGTAAAGTAAATATGTTTCATATATTGTACATATAATATTAACTAAAATACACCAAATACATTTTGTATAGTGTAAATAAAATTTCAAAAAGTTCAGTAAATATATATTACATACTGTACATAAAATATCAAAAAGTACACCAAATATGTGTTATATATACTGTAAATAAACTATAAAAAACTACAGTAATTATATTTAATATACTGTACATAAAAAATCAAAAATTACACCAAATGTATATTATATACTCTAAATAAATATGAAAAAGGACAGTAAATATATATTACATTCTATGCAAAATATCAAAAACTACACGAAATATATATTATATAACTTACATAAAATATCAAAAGGACACCAAATATAGATTATATACTGTACATAAAATATCAAAAAGTACATTAAATATATTTCATATATTGTACATATAATATTAACTAAATGTACACCAAATACATTTTATATACTGTAAATATAATATCAAAAATACAGTAAACATATTACATACAGTACATAAAGTATCAACAAGTACACCAAATATGTGTTATATATACTGTAAATAAACTATCAAAAACTACAGTAATTATATTTAATATACTGTACATAAAATATCAAAAATTACACCAAATGTACATTATATACTGTAAATAAAATATCAAAAAGACAGTAAATATATATGACACACACTATGTAAAATATCAAAATGTACACCAAATATATATTTTTTAATTTACATAAAATTTCAAAAGTACACAAAATATATATTATATAGTGTACATAATATATCAAAAAGTACAGTAAATATATTTCGTATATTGTACATATAATATTAACTAAAAGTAAACCAAATACATTTTATATACTGTAAATAAAATATCAAAATACAGTAAATATATATTACATACTCTACATGAAATATCAAAAAGTACACCAAATATTTGTTATATATACTGTAAATAAACTATCAAAAACTACAGTAATTCTATTTAATATACTGTACATAAAATATAAAAAATACACCAAGTGTATATTATATACAGTAAATAAAATATCAAAAAGGAAAGTAAATACATATGACACACCCTATGTAAAATATCAAAAACTACACCAAATATATATTATATAATTTATATAAAATATCAAAAGGACACCAGATATATTTTATATACTGTACATAAAATATCAAAAAGTACAGTAAATACATTTCATATATTTTGCATATAATATTAACTAAAAGTACACCAAATACATTTTATATAGTGTACATAAGGTATCAAAAAGGACAGTAAATAAATATTACATACTGTACATAAAATATCAAAAACTACACCAAATATGTGTTATATATACTGTAAATAAACTATCAAAAACTACAGTAATTATATTTAATATACTGTACATAAAATATCAAAAATTACACCAAATGTATATTATATACTGTAATTAAAATATCAAAAAGTACAGTAAATATATATTACACACCCTATGTAAATTATCAAAAACTACACCAAATATATATTATATAATTTACATAAAATATCAAAAGACCACCAAATATATCTTATATACTGTACATAAAATATCAAAAACTACAGTAAATATGTTTCATATATTGTACATATAATATTAACTAAAAGTACACCAAATACATTTTATATACTGTAAATAAAATTTCAAATAGCACAGTAAATATATATTACATACTGTATATAAATTATCAAAAAGTACACCAAATATGTGTTATATATACTGTAAATACACTATCAAAAACTACAGTAAGTATATTTAATATACTGTACATAAAATATCAAAAATTACACCAAATGTATATTATATACTCTAAATAAAAGATGAAAAATGACAGTAAATATATATTACACTCTGTGTGAAATATCAAAAACTACACCAATTATATACTATATAATTTACATAAAATATCAAAAGGATACCAAATATAGATTATATACTGTACATAAAATATCAAAAAGTACACCAAATATGTGTTATATATATGGTAAATAAACTATCAAAAACTGCAGTAATTATATTTAATATAACGTACATAAAATATCAAAAATTACACCAAATGTATATTATATACTGTAAATAAAATATCAAAATTACAGTAAATATATATTACATACTCTACATAAAATATCAAAAAGTACACCAAATATGTGTTATATATACTGTAAATAAACTATCAAAAACTACAGTAATTATATTTAATATACTCTACATAAAATATCAAAAATTACACCAAATGTATATTATATACTGTAAATAAAATATCAACAAGGAAAGTAAATACATATGACACACCCTATGTAAAATATCAAAAACTACACCAAATATATATTATATAATTCATATAAAATATCAAAAGGACACCAGATATATTTTATATACTGTACATAAAATATCAAATAGTACAGTAAATACATTTCATATATTGTGCATATAGTATTAACTAAAAGTACACCAAATACATTTTATATTCCGTAAATAAAATATCAAAAAGGACAGTAAATATATATTACATACTGTACATAAAATATCAAAAAGTACACCAAATATGTGTTATACATACTGTAAATAAAGTATCAAAAACTACAGTAATTATATTTCATATATTGTACATATAATATTAACTAAAAGTATACCAAATACATTTTATATACTGTAAATAAAATATCATAAAGTACAGTAAATATATATTACATACACTACATAAAATATCAAAAAGTACTCCAAATATGTGTTATATATACTGTAAATAAGCTATCAAAAACTACAGAAATTATATTTAATATACTGTACATAAAATATCAAAAATTACACCAAATGTATATTATATACTGTAAATAAAATATCAAAAAGTACAGTAAATATATACTACACACCCTATGTAAAATATCAAAAACTACACCATATACCTATTATATAATTTACATAAAATAACAAAAGGACAACAAATATATATTATATACTGTACATAAAACATCGAAATGTACAGTAAATATATTTCATATATTCTACATGTAATATTAACTAAAATTACACCAAATACATTTTATATAGTGTAAATAAAATATCAAAAGTACAGTAAATATATATTACATACTGTACATAAATTATCAGATAGTACACCAAATATGTGTTATATATACTGTAAATAAACTATCAAAATCTACAGTAATTATATTTAATATACTGTACATAAAATATCAAAAATTACACCCAATGTGTATTTTAGACTGTAAATAAAATATCAAAAAGGAAAGTAAATATATAGTACACACCCTATGTAAAATATCAAAAACTACCCCAAATTTATGTTATATAATTAACATAAAATATGAAAAGGACACAAAATATATCTTATATACGGTACATAAAATATCAAAAATACAGTAAATATAATTCATATATTGTACATATAATATTAACTAAAAGTACACCAAATACATTTTATATACTGTGAATAAAATGTCAAAAAGTACTGTAAATGTATATTACATACTGTACATAAAATATCAAAAAGTACACCAAATATGTGTTATATATACTGTAAATAAACTATCAAAAACTACAGTAATTATATTTAATATACTGTACATAAAATATCAAAAATTACAAGAAATGTACATTATATACTGTAAATAATACATTAAAAAGGACTGTAAATATATATGACACACCCTATGTAAAATATCAAAATCTACACCAAATATATATCATATAATTTACATAAAATATCAAAATTACACCAAATATATATTATATACTGTACATAAAATATCAAAAAGTACAGTAAATATATTTCATATATTGTACATATAATATTAACTAAAAGTACACAAAATACATTTTATATACTGTAAATAAAATATCGAAATACAGTAAATATATATTACATACTGTACATAAAATATAAAATAGTACACCAAATATGTGTTATATATACTGTAAATAAACTATCATAAACTACAGTAATTATATTTAATATACTGAACATAAAATATCAAAAATTACACCAAATGTATATTATATACCGTAAATAAAATATCAAAAAGGACAGGAAATATATACTACACACCCTATGTAAAATATCAAAAACTACACAAAATATATATTATATAATTTATATAAAATATCAAAAGGTCACCAAATATATCTTATACACCGTACATAAAATATCAAAAAGTACAGTAAATAGATTTCATATATTGTACATATAATATTAAATAAAGTACACCAAATACATTTTATATACTGTAAATAAAATATGAAAAGGTACAGTAAATATATATTACATACAGTACATAAAATATCAAGAAGTACACCAAACATGTGTTATATATACTGTAAATAAACTATCAAAAACTACAGTAATTATATTTCATATATTGTACATATAATATTAACTAAAAGTACACCAAATACATTTTATATACTGTAAATAAAATATCAAAAAGTACAGTAAATATATATTACATACTGTAGATAAATTATCAAATAGTACACCAAATATGTGTTATATATACTGTAAATAAACTATCAAAATCTACAGTAATTATATTTAATATACTGCACATAAAATATCAAAAATTACACCAAAGGTGTATTTTAGACTGTAAATAAAATATCAAAAAGGAAAGTAAATATATAGTACACACCCTATGTAAAATATCAAAAACTACATCAAATTTATGTTATATAATTAACATAAAATATGAAAAGGACACCAAATATATCTTATATACGCTAGATAAAATATCAAAATGTACAGTATATATAATTCATATATTGTACCTATAATATTAACTAAAAGTACACCATATACATTTTATATACTGTGAATAAAATATCAAAAAGTACTGTAAATGTATATTACATACTGTACATAAAATATCAAAAAGTACACCAAATATGTGTTATATATACTGCAAATAAACTATCAAAAAATACAGTAATTATATTTAATATACTGTACATAAAATATCAAAAATTATACCAAATGTACATTGTATAGTGTAAATAAAATATTAAAAAGGACAGTAAATATATATGACACACCCTATATAAAATATCAAAGTCTACACCAAAAATATATATTTAAGTACACCAAATATATATTATATACAGTACATAAAATATCAAAATGTACAGTAAATATATTTCATATATTTTACATATAATATTAACAAAAAGTACACAAAATACATTTTATACACTGTAAATAAAATATCAAAATACAGTAAATATATATTACTTACTCTACATAAAATATCAAAAAGTACACCAAATATGTGTTATATATACTGTAAATAAACTATCAAAAAGTACAGTAATTATATTTAATATACTGTACATAAAATATCAAAAATTACACCAAATGTATATTATATACTGTAAATAAATTATCAAAAAGGACAGTAAATATATACTACACACCCTATGTAAAATATCAAAAACTACACCAAATATATATTATATAATTTACATAAAATATCAAAATGTCACCAAATATATCTTATACACCGTACATAAAATATCAAAAAGTACAGTAAATATATTTCATATATTGTACATATAATATTAAATAAAGTACACCAAATACATTTTATATACTGTAAATTAAATATCAAAAAGTACAGTAAATATATATTAGAGACAGTACATAAAATATCAAGAAGTACACCAAATATGTGTTATGTATACAGTAAATAAAATATCAAAAATTACAGTAATTATATTTCATATATTGTACATATAATATTAACTAAAAGTACACCAAATATATTTTATATACTGTAAATAAAATATCAAAAAGTACAGTAAATATATATTACATACACTACATAAAATATCAAAAAGTACACCAATTATGTGTTATAGATACTGTAAATAAACTATCAAAAACTACAGTAATTATATTTAATATACTGTACATAAAATATCAAAAATTACACCAAATTTATATTATATACTGTAAATAAAATATCAAAAAGTACAGTAAATATATACTACACACCCTATGTAAAATATCAAAAACTACACCAAATACGTATTTTATAATTTACATAAAATAACAAAAGGACACCAAATATATATTATATATTGCACATAAAATATCGAAAAGTACAGTAAATATATTTCATATATTCTACATGTAATATTAACTAAAAGTACACCAAATACATTTTATATACTGTAAATAAAATATCAAAAAGTACAGTATATATATATTACATACTGTACATAAATTATCAAATAGAACACCAAATATGTGTTATATATACTGTAAATAAACTATCAAAATCTACAGTAATTGTATTTAATATACTGTACATAAAATATCAAAAATTACACCAAATGTATATTTTAGACTGTAAATAAAATATCAAAAAGGAAAGTAAATATATAGTACACACCGTATGTAAAATATCAAAAACTACACCAAATTTATGTTATATAATTAACATAAAATATGAAAAGGACACCAAATATATCTTATATACTGTACATAAAATATCAAAAAGTACAGTAAGTATAATCCATATATTGTACATATAATATTAACTAAAAGTACACCAAATACATTTTATGTACTGTGAATAAAATACTAAAAGTACTGTAAATGTATATTACATACTGTACATAAAATATCAAAAAGTACACCAAATATGTGTTATATATACTGTAAATAAACTATCAAAAACTACAGTAATTATATTTAATACACTGTACATAAAATATCAAAAATTACAACAAATGTACATTATATACTGTAAATAAAATATTAAAAAGGACAGTAAATATATATGACACACCCTATGTAAAATATCCAAATCTGCACGAAATATATATTATATAATTTACATAAAATATCAAAAGTACGCCAAATATATATTATATACTGTACATAAAATATCAAAAAGTGCAGTAAATATATTTCATATATTATACCTATAATATTAACTAAAAGTACACAAAATACATTTTATATACTGTAAATAAAATATCAAAATACAGTAAATATATATTACGTACTGTACATAAAATATAAAATAGTACACCAAATATCTGTTATATATACTGTAAATAAACTATCATAAACTACAGTAATTATATTTAATATACTGTACTTAAAATATCAAAAATTACCCCAAATGTACATTATATACCGTAAATAAAATATCAAAAAGGACAGTAAATATGTACTACACACCCAAAATAAAATATCAAAAACTACACGAAATATATATTATATAATTTACATAAAATATCAAAAGGTCACCAAATATATCTTATACACCGTACATAAAATATCAAAAAGTACAGTAAATAGATTTCATATATTGTACATATAATATTAAATAAAGTACACCAAATACATTTTATATACTGTAAATAAAATATCAAAAAGTACAGTAAATATATATTACATACAGTACATAAAATATCAAGAAGTACACAAAATATGTGTTATATATACTGTAAATAAACTATCAAAAACTACAGTAATTATATTTCATATATTGTACATATAATATTAACTAAAAGTACACCAAATACATTTTATATACTGTAAATAAAATATCAATTGTACAGTAAATATATATTACATACACTACATAAAATATCAAAAAGTACACCAAATATGTGTTATATATACTGTAAATAAACGATCAAAAACTACAGTAATTATATTTAATATACTGTACATAAAATATCAAAAATTACACCAAATGTATATTACATACTGTAAATAAAATATCAAAAAGACTGTAAATATATACTACACACCCAATGTAAAATATCAAAAACTACACCAAATACATATTATATAATTTACCACAAATAACAAAAGGATACAAAATATATATTATATACTGCACATAAAATATCGAAAAGTACAGAAAATATATTTCATATATTCTACATGTAATATTAACTAAAAGTACACCAAATACATTTTATATACTGTAAATAAAATATCAAAAAGTACAGTAAATATATATTACATACTGTACATAAAATATCAAATAGTACACCAAATATGTGTTATATATACTGTAAATAAACTATCAAAATCTACAGTAATTATACTTAATATACTGTACATAAAATATCAAAAATTACACCAAATGTATATTTTAGACTGTAAATAAAATATCAAAAAGGAAAGTAAATATATAGTACACACCCTATGTAAAATATCAAAAACTACACCAAATTTATGTTATATAATTAACATAAAGTATGAAAAGGACACCAAATATATCTTATATACTGTACATAAAATATCAAAAAGTACAGTATATATAATTCATATATTGTACATATAATATTAACTAAAAGTACACCAAATACATTTTATATACTGTGAATTAAATATCAAAAGTACTGTAAATATATATTACATACTGTACATAAAATATCAAAAAGTACACCAAATATGTGTTATATATACTGTAAATAAACTATCAAAAACTACAGTAATTATATTTAATATACTGTACATAAAACATCAAAAATTACACCAAATGTACATAATACACTGTAAATAAAATATTAAAAAGGACAGTAAATATATATGACACACCCTATGTAAAATATCAAAATCTACACCAAATATATATTATATAATTTACATAAAATATCAAAAGGTCACCAAATATATATTATATACTGTACATAAAATATCAAAAAGTACAGTAAATATATTTCATATATTGTACATATAATATTAACTAAAAGTACGCAAAATACATTTTATATACTCTAAATAAAATATCAAAATACAGAAAATATATATTACATACTCTACATAAAATATCAAAAAGTACACCAAATATGTGTTATATATACTGTAAATAAACTATCATAAACTACAGTAATTATATTTAATATACTGTACATAAAATATCAAATATTACCCCAAATGTATATTATATACTGTAAATAAAATATCAAAAAGGACAGTAAATATATACTACACAACCTATGTAAAATATTAAAAACTACACCAAATACATATTATATAATTTACATAAAATATCAAAAGGACACCAAATATATATTATATACTGTACATAAAATATCGAAAAGTACAATAAAGATATTTCATATATTCTACATGTAATATTAACTAAAAGTACACCAAATACATTTTATATACTGTAAATAAAATATCAAAAAGTACAGTAACTATATATTACATACTGTACATAAAATATCAAATGGTACACCAAATATGTGTTATATATACTGTAAATAAACTATCATAAACCACAGTAATTATATTTAATATACTGTACATTAAATATCAAAAATTACACCAAATGTATATTATGTACTGTAAATAAAATATCAAAAAGGACAGTAAATATATACTACACACCCTATGAAAAATATCAAATCTACACCAAATATATATTATATAATTTCTATAAAATATCAAAATGTCACCAAATATATCTTATACACCGTACATAAAATATCAAAAAGTACAGTAAATATATTTCATATATTGTACATATAATATTAAATAAAGTACACCAAATACATTTTCTATACGGTAAATAAAATATCAAAAAGTACAGTAAATATATATTACATACAGTACATAAAATATCAAGAAGTACACCAAATATGTGTTATATATACTGTAAATAAACTATCAAAAACTACAGTAATTATATTTAATATACTGTACATAAAATATCAAAAATTACACCAAATGTATATTATATACTGTAAATAAAATATCAAAAAGTACAGTAAATATATTCTACACACGCAATGTAAAATATCAAAAACTACACCAAATACATATTATATAATTTACATAAAATAACAAAAGGACAACAAATATATATTATATACTGTACATAAAATATCGAAAAGAACAGTAAATATATTTCATATATTCTACATGTAATATTAACTAAAAGTACACCAAATGCATTTTATATACTGTAAAGAAAATATCAAAAATACAGTAAATATATATTACATACTGTACATAAATTATCAAATAGTACACCAAATATGTGTTATATATACTGTAAATAAACTATCAAAATCTACAGTAATTATATTTAATATACTGCACATAAAATATCAAAAATTACACCAAATGTGTATTTTAGACTGTAAATAAAATATCAAAAAGGAAAGTAAATATATAGTACACACCCTATGTAAATATCAAAAACTACACCAAATTTATGTTATATAATTAACATAAAATATGAAAAGGACACCAAATATATCTTATATACGCTAGATAAAATATCAAAAAGTACAGTATATATAATTCATATATTGTACATATAATATTAACTAAAAGTACACCATATACATTTTATATACTGTGAATAAAATATCAAAAAGTACTGTAAATGTATATTACATACTGTACATAAAATATCAAAAAGTACACCAAATATGTGTTATATATACTGCAAATAAACTATCAAAAAATACAGTAATTATATTTAATATACTGTACATAAAATATCAAAAATTATACCAAATGTACATTATATAGTGTAAATAAAATATTAAAAAGGACAGTAAATATATATGACACACCCTATGTAAAATATCAAAGTCTACACCAAAAATATATATTTAAGTACACCAAATATATATTATATACAGTAAATAAAATGTCAAAATATACAGTAAATATATTTCATATATTGTACATATAATATTAACAAAAAGTACACAAAATACATTTTATATACTGTAAATAAAATATCAAAATACAGTAAATATATATTACTTACTCTACATAAAATATCAAAAAGTACACCAAATATGTGTTATATATACTGTAAATAAACTATCAAAAAGTACAGTAATTATATTTAATATACTGTACATAAAATATCAAAAATTACACCAAATGTATATTATATACTGTAAATAAACTATCAAAAAGGACAGTAAATATATACTACACACCCTATGTAAAATATCAAAAACTACACGAAATATATATTATATAATTTACATAAAATGTCAAAATGTCACCAAATATATCTTATACACCGTACATAAAATATCAAAAAGTACAGTAAATATATTTCATATATTGTACATATAATATTAAATAAAGTACACCAAATACATTTTATATACTGTAAATTAAATATCAAAAAGTACAGTAAATATATATTAGACACAGTACATAAAATATCAAGAAGTACACCAAATATGTGTTATGTATACAGTAAATAAAATATCAAAAATTACAGTAATTATATTTCATATATTGTACACATAATATTAACTAAAAGTACACCAAACACATTTTATATCCTCTAAATAAAATATAAAAAAGTACAGTAAATATATATTACGTACACTACATAAAATATGAAAAATTACACAAAATATGTGTTATATATACTGTAAATAAACTATCAAAAACTACAGTAATTATATTTAATATACTGTACATAAAATATCAAAAATTACACCAAATGTATATTATATACTGTAAATAAAATATCAAAAAGTACAGTAAATATATACTACACACCCTATGTAAAATATTAAAAAATACACCAAATTCATATGATATAATTTACATAAAATAAAAAAAGGACACCAAATATATATTATATACTGTACATAAAATATCGAAAAGTACAGTAAATATATTTCATATATTGTACATGTAAAATTAACTAAAAGTACACCAAATACATTTTATATACTTTAAATAAAATATCAAAAAGTACAGTAAATATATATTACATACTGTACATAAAATATCAAATAGTACACCAAATATGTGTTATATATACTGTAAATAAACTATCATAAAGTACAGTAATTATATTTAATATACTGTACATAAAATATCAAAAATTACACCAAATGTATATTATATAGTGTAAATAAAATATCAAAATGGACAGTAAATATATACAACACACCCGATGTAAAATATCAAAAACTACACCAAATATATATTATATAATTTACATAAAATATCAAAAGGTCACCAAATATATCTTATACACCGTAGATAGAATATCAAAACGTACAGTAAATATATTTCATATATTGTAGGTATAATATTAAATAAAGTACACCAAATACATTTTATATACTGTAAATAAAATATCAAAAAGTACAGTAAATATATATTACATACAGTACATAAAGTATCAAAAAGTACACCAAATATGTGTTATATATAGTGTAAATAAACTATCAAAAACTACAGAAATTATATTTAATATACTGTACATAAAATAACAAAAATTACACCAAATGTATATTATATACTCTAAATTAATATGAAAAAGGACACTAAATATATATTACACTCTATGTAAAATATCAAAAACTACACCAATATATATTATATAATTTACATAAAATATCAAAAGTACACCAAATATATATTATATACTGTACATAAAATATCAAAAAGTACAGTAAATATATTTCATATATTGTACATATAATATTAACTAAAAGTACACAAAATACATTTTATATACTGTAAATAAAATATCAAAATGTACAGTAAATATATATTACATACTGTACATAAAATATCAAAGAGTACACCAAATATGTGTTATATATACTGTAAATAAACTATCAAAAACTACAGTAATTATATTTAATATACTATACATAAAATATCAAAAATTACACGAAATGTATATTATATACTGTAAATAAAATATCAAAAAGACAGTAAATATATACTACCCTCCCTAAGTAAAATATCAAAATCTACACCAAATATATATTATATAATTCACATAAAATATCAAAAGGCCACCAAATATAACTTATATACTGTACATAATATATCAAAAAGTAAAGTAAATATGTTTCATATATTGTACATATAATATTAACTAAAATACACCAAATACATTTTATATAGTGTAAATAAAATTTCAAAAAGTTCAGTAAATATATATTACATACTGTACATAAAATATCAAAAAGTACACCAAATATGTGTTATATATACTGTAAATAAACTATAAAAAACTACAGTAATTATATTTAATATACTGTACATAAAAAATCAAAAATTACACCAAATGTATATTATATACTCTAAATAAATATGAAAAAGGACAGTAAATATATATTACAGTCTATGCAAAATATCAAAAACTACACGAAATATATATTATATAACTTACATAAAATATCAAAAGGACACCAAATATAGATTATATACTGTACATAAAATATCAAAAAGTACATTAAATATATTTCATATATTGTACATATAATATTAACTAAAAGTGCACCAAATACATTTTATATACTGTAAATATAATATCAAAAATACAGTAAACATATTACATACAGTACATAAAGTATCAACAAGTACACCAAATATGTGTTATATATACTGTAAATAAACTATCAAAAACTACAGTAATTATATTTAATATACTGTACATAAAATATCAAAAATTACACCAAATGTACATTATATACTGTAAATAAAATATCAAAAAAGACAGTAAATATATATGACACACCCTATGTAAAATATCAAAATGTACACGAAATATATATTTTTTAATTTACATAAAATTTCAAAAGTACACAAAATATATATTATATAGTGTACATAATATATCAAAAAGTACAGTAAATATATTTCATATATTGTACATATAATATTAACTAAAAGTAAACCAAATACATTTTATATACTGTAAATAAAATATCAAAATACAGTAAATATATATATCATACTCTACATAAAATATCAAAAAGTACACCAAATATTTGCTATATATATTGTAAATAAACTATCAAAAACTACAGTAATTATATTTAATATACTGTACATAAAATATAAAAAATACACCAAGTGTATATTATATACAGTAAATAAAATATCAAAAAGGAAAGTAAATACATATGACACACCCTATGTAAAATATCAAAAACTACACCAAATATATATTATATAATTTATATAAAATATCAAAAGGACACCAGATATATGTTATATACTGTACATAAAATATCAAAAAGTACAGTAAATACATTTCATATATTTTGCATATAATATTAACTAAAAGTACACCAAATACATTTTATATAGTGTACATAAGGTATCAAAAAGGACAGTAAATAAATATTACATACTGTACATAAAATATCAAAAACTACACCAAATATGTGTTATATATACTGTAAATAAACTATCAAAAACTACAGTAATTATATTTAATATACTGTACATAAAATATCAAAAATTACACCAAATGTATATTATATACTGTAATTAAAATATCAAAAAGTACAGTAAATATATATTACACACCCTATGTAAATTATCAAAAACTACACCAAATATATATTATATAATTTACATAAAATATCAAAAGACCACCAAATATATCTTATATACTGTACATAAAATATCAAAAACTACAGTAAATATGTTTCATATATTGTACATATAATATTAACTAAAAGTACACCAAATACATTTTATATACTGTAAATAAAATTTCAAATAGTACAGTAAATATATATTACATACTGTATATAAATTATCAAAAAGTACAACAAATATGTGTTATATATACTGTAAATACACTATCAAAAACTACAGTAAGTATATTTAATATACTGTACATAAAATATCAAAAATTACACCAAATGTATATTATATACTCTAAATAAAAGATGAAAAATGACAGTAAATATATATTACACTCTGTGTGAGATATCAAGAACTACACCAATTATATACTATATAATTTACATAAAATATCAAAAGGATACCAAATATAGATTATATACTGTACATAAAATATCAAAAAGTACACCAAATATGTGTTATATATATGGTAAATAAACTATCAAAAACTGCAGTAATTATATTTAATATAACGTACATAAAATATCAAAAATTACACCAAATGTATATTATATACTGTAAATAAAATATCAAAATTACAGTAAATATATATTACATACTCTACATAAAATATCAAAAAGTACACCAAATATGTGTTATATATACTGTAAATAAACTATCAAAAACTACAGTAATTATATTTAATATACTGTACATAAAATATCAAAAATTACACCAAATATTTGTTATATATACTGTAAATAAACTATCAAAAACTACAGTAATTATATTTAATATACTGTACATAAAATATAAAAAATTACACCAAATGTATATTATATACTGTAAATAAAATATCAACAAGGAAAGTAAATACATATGAAACACCCTATGTAAAATATCAAAAACTACACCAAATATATATTATATAATTCATATAAAATATCAAAAGGACACCAGATATATCTTATATACTGTACATAAAATATCAAAAAGTACAGTAAATACATTTCATATATTGTGCATATAATATTAACTAAAAGTACACCAAATACATTTTATATTCCGTAAATAAAATATCAAAAAGGACAGTAAATATATATTACATACTGTACATAAAATATCAAAAAGTACACCAAATATGTGTTATACATACTGTAAATAAAGTATCAAAATCTACAGTAATTATATTTCATATATTGTACATACAATATTAACTAAAAGTACACCAAATACATTTTATATACTGTAAATAAAATATCATATAGTACAGTAAATATATATTACATACACTACATAAAATATCAAAAAGTACTCCAAATATGTGTTATATATACTGTAAATAATCTATCAAAAACTACAGAAATTATATTTAATATACTGTACATAAAATATCAAAAATTACACCAAATGTATATTATATACTGTAAATAAAATATCAAAAAGTACAGTAAATATATACTACACACCCTATGTAAAATATCAAAAACTACACCAAATACATATTATATAATTTACATAAAATAACAAAAGGACAACAAATATATATTATATACTGTACATAAAATATCGAAAAGTACAGTAAATATATTTCATATATTCTACATGTAATATTAACTAAAAGTACACCAAATACTTTTATATACTGTAAATAAAATATCAAAAATACAGTAAATATATAGTACATACTGTACGTAAATTATCAAATAGTACACCAAATATGTGTTATATATACTGTAACTAAACTATCAAAATCTACAGTAATTATATCTAATATACTGTACATAAAATATCAAAAATTACACCTAATGTGTATTTTAGACTGTAAATAAAATATCAAATAGTACAGTAAATATATATTACATACAGTACATAAAATATCAAGAAGTACACCAAATATGTGTTATATATTCTGTAAATAAACTGTCAAAAACTACAGTAATTATATTTCATATATTGTACATATAATGTTAACTAAAAGTACACCAAATACATTTTACATACTGTAAATAAAATATCAAAAAGTAGAGTAAATATACGTTACATACACTACATAAATTATCAAAAAGTACACCAAATATGTGTTATATATACTGTAAATAAACTATCAAAAACTACATTAGTTATATTTAATATACTGTACATAAAATATCAAAAATTACACCAAATGTATGTTATATACTGTAAATAAAATATCGAAAAGACAGTAAATATATACTACACACCCTATGTAAAATATCAAAACTACACCAAATACGTATTATATAATTTACATAAAATAACAATAGGACACCAAATATATATTATATACTGTACATAAAATATCGAAAAGTACAGTAAATATATTTCATATATTCTACATGTAATATTAACTAAAAGTACAACAAATACATTTTATATACTGTACATAAAATATCAAAAATACAGTAAATATATATTACATACTGTACATAAAATATCAAATAGTACACCAAATATGTGTTATATATACTGTAAATAAAATATCAAAAACTGCAGTAATTATATTTAATATACTGTACAGAAAATATCAAAAATTACACCAAATGTATATTATATACTGTAAATAAAATATCAAAAAGGACAGTAAATATATACTACACACCCTATGTAAAATATCAAAAACTACAAGACTTATATATTATATAATTTACATAAAATATCAAAAGGTCACCAAATATATCTTATACAACGTCCATAAAATATCAAAAATTTCAGTAAATATATTTCATATATTGTACATATAATATTAAATAAAGTACACCAAATACATTTTATATACTGTAAATAAAATATCAAAAAGTACAGTACATATATATAACATACAGTATATAAAATATCAAGAAGTACACCAAATATGTGTTATATATACTGTAAATAAACTATCAAAAACTACAGTAATTATATTTCATATATTGTACATATAATATTAACTAAAAGTACACCAAACACATTTTATATACTATAAATAAAATACCAAAAAATACAGTAAATATATATTACATACACTACATAAAATATCAAAAGTACACCAAATATGTGTTATATATATTGTAAATAAACTATCAAAAACTACAGTAATTATATTTAATATACTGTACATAAAATATCAAAAATTACACCAAATGTATATGATATAATGTAAATAAAATATCAAAATGTACAGTAAATATATACTACATACCCTATGTAAAATATCAAGAACTACAACATATACATATTATATAATTTACATAAAATACCAAAAGGACACCAAATATATATTATATAATGTACATAAAATATCGAAAAGTACAGTAAATATATTTCATATATTCTAAATGTAATATTAACTAAAAGTACACCAAATACATTTTATATACTGTAAATAAAATATCAAAAATTACAGTAAATATATATTACATACTGTACATAAAATATCAAATAGTACACCAAATATGTGTTATATATACTGTAAATAAACTATCATAAAGTACAGTAATTATATTTAATATACTGTACAGAAAATATCAAAAATTACACCAAATTTATATTATATAGTGTAAATAAAATATCAAAAAGGACAGTAAATATATACTACACACACTATGTAAAATATCAAAAACTACACCAAATATATATTATGTAATTTCCATAAAATATCAAAAGGTCACCAAATATATATTATACACCGTACATAAAATATCAAAAAGTACAGTAAATATATTTCATATATTGTACGTATAATATTAACTAAAAGTACACCAAATAGATTTTATATACTGTGAATAATATATCAAAAAGTACTGTAAATGTATATTACATACTGTACATAAAATATGAAAAAGTACTCCAAATATGTGTTATATATACTGTAAATAAACTATCAAAAACTACAGTAATTATATTTAATATACTGTACATAAAATATCAAAAATTACACCAAATGTACATTATATACTGTAAATAAAATATTAAAAAGGACAGTAAATATATATGACACACCCTATGTAAAATATCAAAATCTACACCAAATATATATTATATAATTTACATAAAATATCAAAAGGTCACCAAATATATATTATATACTGTACTTAAAATATCAAAAAGTACAGTAAATATATTTCATATATTGTACATATAATATTAACTAATATACGCAAAATACATTTTATATACTGTAAATAAAATATCAAAATACAGTAAATATATATTACATACTCTACTTAAAATATCAAAAAGTACACCAAATATGTGTTATATATACTGTAAATAAACTATCGAAATCTACAGTTATTATATTTAATATACTGTACATAAAATATCAAAAATTACACCAAATGTACATTATATACTGTAAATAAATTATTAAAAAGGACAGTAAATATATATGACACACCCTATGTAAAATATCAAAAACTACACCAAATATATATTATATAATTTACATAAAATATCAAAATGTCACCAAATATATCTTATACACCGTACATAAAGTATCAAAAAGTACAGTAAATATATTTCACATATTGTACATATAATATTAAATAAAGTACACCAAATACATTTTATATACTGTAAATTAAATATCAAAAAGTACAGTAAATATATATTACAGACAGTACATAAAATATCAAGAAGTACACCAAATATGTGTTATGTATACAGTAAATAAAATATCAAAAATTACAGTAATTATATTTCGTATATTGTACATATAATATTAACTAAAAGTACACCAAATACATTTTATATACTGTAAATAAAATATCAAAAAGTACAGTAAATATGTATTACATACACTACATAAAATATCAAAAAGTACACCAAATATGTGTTACAGATACTGTAAATAAACTATCAAAAACTACAGTAATTATATTTAATATACTGTACATAAAATATCAAAAATTACACCAAATGTACATTATATACTGTAAATAAAATATCAAAAAGGACAGTAAATATATACTACACACCCTATGTAAAATATCAAAAACTACACCGAATAGGTATTATATAATTTACATAAAATAACAAAAGGACACCAAATATATATTATATACTGTACATAAAATATCGAAAAGTACAGTAAATACATTTCATATATTGTGCATATAATATTAACTAAAAGTACACCAAATACACTTTATATACTGTAAATGAAATATCAAAAAGGACAGTAAATATATATTACCTACTGTACATAAAATATCAAAAAGTACACCAAATATGTGTTATATATACTGTAAATAAACTATCAAAAACTACAGAAATTATATTTCGTATATTGTACATATAATATTAACTAAAAGTACACCAAATACATTTTATATACTGTAAATAAAATATCATAAAGTACAGTAAGTATATATTACATACACTACATAAAATATCAAAAAGTACACCAAATATGTGTTATATATACTCTAAATAAACTATCAAAAACTACAGTAATTATATTTAATATACTTTACATAAAATATCAAAAATTACACCAAATATGTGTTATATATACTGTAAATAAACTATCAAAAACTACAGTAATTATATTTAATATACTGTACAGAAAATATAAAAAATTACACCAAAATAATATTATATACTGTAAATAAAATATCAAAAATTACAGTAAATATATATTACACATTCTATTTAAAATATCAAAACTACACCAAAAATATATTATATAATTTACATAAAATACCAAAGGTACACCAAATAGATATTATATACAGTACATAAAATATCAAAAAGTACAGTAAATATATTTCATATATTGTACATATCATATTAACTAAAAGTACACCAAATACATTTTATATACTGTAAATAAAATATCCAATAGTACAGTAAATATATATTACATACTGTACATAAAATATCAAAAAGTACACCAAATATGTGTTATATATACTGTAAATAAACAATCAAATACTACAGTAATTATATTTAATATTCTGTACATAAAATATCAAAAATTACACGAAATGTATACTATATATCATAAAAAAAATCCATAATTACCGTAAATATATATTACACAATCTATGTAAAATATCAAAAACTACGCCAAATATATATTATATAATTTACATAAAATATCAAAAGTACGCCAAATAGATATTATATACAGTACATGAAATATCAAAAAGTACAGTAAATATATTTCATATATTGTACATATAATATTAACTAAAAGTACACCAAATATATTTTATATACTGTAAATAAAATATCCAATAGTACAGTAAATATATATTACATACTGTACATAAAATGTCAAAAAGTACACCAAATATGTGTTATATATACTGTAAATAAACTATGAAAACTACAGTAATTATATTTAATATACTGTACATAAAATATCAAAAATTACTCAAAATGTATATTATATACTGTTAATAAAATATCAAAAATTACAGTAAATATATATTACACATTCTATTTAAAATATCAAAACTACACCAAAAATATATTTTATAATTTACATAAAATATCAAAAGTTCACCAAATATATATTATATACTGTACATTAAATATCAAAATGCACAGTAAATCTATTTCATATATTGTACATATAATATTAACTGAAAGTACTCAAATACATTTTATATAATGTAAATAAAATGTCCAAAGGCACAGTAAATATATATTACATACTGTACATAAAATACCAAAAAGTACACCAAATATGTGTTATATATACTCTAAATAAACAATCAAAAAATACACTAATTATATTTAATATAGTGTACATAAAATATCAAAAATTACACGAAATGTATACTATATACCGTAAAAAAAAATCTAAAATTACAGTAAATATATATAGCACACTCTATGTAAAATATCAAAAGCTACGCCAAATATATATAATATAATTTACATAAAATATCAAAAGTACACCAAATAGATATTATATACAGTACATAAAATATCAAAAATAAAGTAAATATATTTCATATATTGTACATATAATATTAACTAAAAGTACACCAAATACATTTTATATACTGTAAATAAAATATCCAATAGTACAGTAAATTTATATTACATACTGTACATAAAATATCAAAAAGTACACCAAATATGTGTTATATATACTGTAAATAAACAATCAAAAACTACAGTAATTATATTTAATATACTGTACATAAAATATCAAAAATTACATGAAATGTATACTATATACCATAAAAAAAATCTAAAATTACTGTAAATATATATTACACACTCTATGTAAAATATCAAAAACTACGCCAAATATACATTATATAATTTACATAAAATATCAAAAGTACACCAAATAGATATTATATACAGTACATGAAATATCAAAAAGTACAGTAAATATATTTCATATATTGTACATATAATATTAACTAAAAGTACACCAAATACATTTTATATACTGTAAAAAAAATATCCAATAGTACAGTAAATATATACTACATACTGTACATAAAATATCAAAAAGTACACCAAATATGTGTTATATATACTGTAAATAAACAATCAAAAACTACAGTAATTATATTTAATATACTGTACATAAAATATCAAAAATTACACGAAATGTATACTATATACCGTAAAAAAAATATCCAAAATTACAGTAAATATATATTACACACTCTATGTAAAATATCAAAAACTACACCAAATATATAATATATAATTTACATAAAATATCAAAAGTACACCAAATAGATATTATATACAGTACATGAAATATCAAAAAGTACAGTAAATATATTGCATATATTGTAGATATAATATTAACTAAAAGTACACCAGATATATTTTATATACTGTAAATAAAATATCCAATAGTACAGTAAATATATATTACATACTGCACATAAAATGTCAAAAAGTACACCAAATATGTGTTATATATACTGTAAATAAACTATAAAAACTACAGTAATTACATTTAATATACTGTACATAAAATATCAAAAATTACTCAAAATGTATGTTATATACTGTAAATAAAATAACAAAAATTACAGTAAATATTTATTACACATTCTATTTAAAATATCAACACTACACCAAAAACATATTTTATAATTTACATAAAATATCAAAAGTACACCAAATATATATTATATACTGTACATTAAATATCAAAATGCACAGTAAATCTATTTCATATATTGTACATATAATATTAACTGAAAGTACACCAAATACATTTTATATAATGTTAATAAAATGTCCAAAAGCACAGTAAATATATATTACATACTGTACATGAAATATCAAAAAGTACACCAAATATGTGTTATATATACTGTAAATAAACAATCAAAAACTACAGTAATTATATTTAATATACTGTACATAGAATATCAAAAATTACACGAAATGTATACTATATACCGTAAAAAAATATCTAAAATTACAGTAAATATATATTGCACACTCTATGTAAAATATCTAAAACTACGCCAAATATATATTATTTAATTTACATAAAATATCAAAAGTACACCAAATAGATATTATATACAGTACATAAATTATCAAAAAGTACAGTAAATATATTTAATATAGTGTACATATAATATTAACTAAAAGTACACCAAATACATTTTATATACTGTAAATAAAATATCTAATAGTACAGTAAATATATATTACATACTGTACATAAAATGTCAAAAAGTACACCAAATATGTGTTATATATACTGTAAATAAACAATCAAAAAATACACTAATTATATTTAATATACTGTACATAAAATATCAAAAATTACACGAAATGTATACTATATAGCGTAAAAAAATATCTAAAATTACAGTAAATATATATTACACACTCTATGTAAAATATCAAAAACTATGCCAAATGTATATTATATAATTTACATAAAATATCAAAAGTACACCAAATAGATATTATATACAGTACATGAAATATCAAAAAGTACAGTAAATATATTTCATATGTTGTACATATAATATTTACTAAAAGTACACCAAATATATTTTATATACTGTAAAAAAAAATCCAATAGTACAGAAAATATATATTACATACTGTACATAAAATGTCAAAAAGTACACCAAATATGTGTTATATATACTGTAAATAAACTCTAAAAACTACAGTAATTATATTTATTATACTGTACATAAAATATCAAAAATTACTCAAAATGTATATTATATACTGTTAATAAAATATCAAAAATTACAGTAAATATATATTACACATTATATTTAAAATATCAAAACTACACCAAAAATATATTTTATAATTTACATAAAATATCAAAAGTACACCAAATAGATATTATATACTGTACATTAAATATCAAAATGCACAGTAAATCTATTTCATATATTGTACATATAATATTAACTAAAAGTACACCAAATAAATTTTATATACTGTAAATAAAATATCCAATAGTACAGTAAATATATAGTACATACTGTACATAGAATGTCAAAAAGTACACCAAATATGTGTTATATATACTGTAAATAAACAATCAAAAAATACACTAATTATATTTAATATACTGTACATAAAATATCAAAAATTACACGAAATGTATACTATATACCGTAAAAAAAATATCTAAAATTACAGTAAATATATATTGCACACTCTATGTAAAATATCAAAAACTACGCCAAATATATATTATATAATTTACATAAAATATCAAAAGTACACCAAATAGATATTATATACAGTACATAAAATATCAAAAAGTACAGTGAATATATTTCATATATTGTACACATAATATTAACTAAAAGTACACCAAATACATTTTATATACTGTAAATAAAATATCCAACAGTACAGTAAATATATATTACATACTGTACATAAAATATCAAAAAGTACACCAAATATGTGTTATATATACTGTAAATAAACAATCAAAAACTACAGTAATTATATTTCATATACTGTACATAAAATATCAAAAATCACACGAAATGTATACTCTATACCGTAAAAAAATATCTAAAATTACAGTAAATATATATTACACACTCTATGTAAAATATCAAAAACTACGCCAAATGTATATTATATAATTTACATAAAATATCAAAAGTACACCAAATAGATATTATATACAGTACATGAAATATCAAAAAGTACAGTCAATATATTTCATATGTTGTACATATAATATTAACTAAAAGTACACCAAATATATTTTATATACTGTAAAAAAAAATCCAATAATACAGAAAATATATATTACATACTGTACATAAAATGTCAAAAAGTACACCAAATATGTGTTATATATACTGTAAATAAACTATAAAAACTACACTAATTATATTTAATATACTGTACATAAAATATCAAAAATTACTCAAAATGTGTATTATATACTGTTAATAAAATATCAAAAATTACAGTAAATATATATTACATATTCTATTTAAAATATCAAAACTATACCAAAAATATATTTTATAATTTACATAAAATATCAAAAGTACACCAAATAGATATTATATACTGTACATTAAATATAAAAATGCACAGTAAATCTATTTCATATATTGTACATATAATATTAACTAAAAGTACACCAAATACATTTTATATAGTGTAAATAAAATATCCAATAGTACAGTAAATATATATTACATACTGTACATAAAATATCAAAAAGTACACGAAATATGTGTTATATATACTGTAAATAAACAATCAAAAACTACAGTAATTATATTTAATATACTCTAGATAAAATATCAAAAATTACACGAAATGTACACTATATACCGTAAAAAAATATCTAAAATTACAGTAAATATATATTGCACACTCTATGTAAAATATCAAAAACTACGCCAAATATATATTATATAATTTACATAAAATATCAAAAGTACACCAAATAGATATTATATACAGTACATAAAATATCAAAATGTACAGTAAATATATTTCATATATTGTACATATAATATTACCTAAAAGTACACCAAATACATTTTATATACTGTAAATAAAATATCCAATAGTACAGTAAATATATATTACATACTGTACATAAAATGTCAAAAAGTACACCAAATATGTGTTATATATACTGTAAATAAACAATCAAAAAATACACTAATTATACTTAATATACTGTACATAAAATATCAAAAATTACACGAAATGTATACTATATACCGTAAAAAAATATCAAAAATTACAGTAAATATATATTGCACACTCTATGTAAAATATCAAAAACTACGCCAAATATATATTATATAATTTACATAAAATATCAAAAGTACACCAAATAGATATTATATACAGTACATAAATTATCAAAAAGTACAGTAAATATATTTCATATATTGTACATATAATATTAACTAAAAGTACACCAAATACATTTTATATACTGTAAATAAAATATCCAATAGTACAGTAAATATATATTACATACTGTACATAAAATGTCAAAAAGTACACCAAATATGTGTTATATATACTGTAAATAAACAATCAAAAAATACACTAATTATATTTAATATACTGTACATAAAATATCAAAAATTACACGAAATGTATACTATATAGCGTAAAAAAATATCTAAAATTACAGTAAATATATATTACACACTCTATGTAAAATATCAAAAACTATGCCAAATGTATATTATATAATTTACATAAAATATCAAAAGTACACCAAATAGATATTATATACAGTACATGAAATATCAAAAAGTACAGTAAATATATTTCATATGTTGTACATATAATATTAACTAAAAGTACACCAAATATATTTTATATACTGTAAAAAAAAATCCAATAGTACAGAAAATATATATTACATACTGTACATAAAATGTCAAAAAGTACACCAAATATGTGTTATATATACTGTAAATAAACTCTAAAAACTACAGTAATTATATTTATTATACTGTACATAAAATATCAAAAATTACTCAAAATGTATATTATATACTGTTAATAAAATATCAAAAATTACAGTAAATATATATTACACATTATATTTAAAATATCAAAACTACACCAAAAATATATTTTATAATTTACATAAAATATCAAAAGTACACCAAATAGATATTATATACTGTACATTAAATATCAAAATGCACAGTAAATCTATTTCATATATTGTACATATAATATTAACTAAAAGTACACCAAATACATTTTATATACTGTAAATAAAATATCCAATAGTACAGTAAATATATATTACATACTGTACATAGAATGTCAAAAAGTACACCAAATATGTGTTATATATACTGTAAATAAACAATCAAAAAATACACTACTTATATTTAATATACTGTACATAAAATATCAAAAATTACACGAAATGTATACTATATACCGTAAAAAAAAATCTAAAATTACAGTAAATATATATTGCACACTCTATGTAAAATATCAAAAACTACGCCAAATATATATTATATAATTTACATAAAATATCAAAAGTACACCAAATATATATTATATACAGTACATAAAATATCAAAAAGTACAGTGAATATATTTCATATATTGTACACATAATATTAACTAAAAGTACACCAAATACATTTTATATACTGTAAATAAAATATCCAACAGTACAGTAAATATATATTACATACTGTACATAAAATATCAAAAAGTACACCAAATATGTGTTATATATACTGTAAATAAACAATCAAAAACTACAGTAATTATATTTCATATACTGTACATAAAATATCAAAAATCACACGAAATGTATACTCTATACCGTAAAAAAATATCTAAAATTACAGTAAATATATATTACACACTCTATGTAAAATATCAAAAACTACGCCAAATGTATATTATATAATTTACATAAAATATCAAAAGTACACCAAATAGATATTATATACAGTACATGAAATATCAAAAAGTACAGTCAATATATTTCATATGTTGTACATATAATATTAACTAAAAGTACACCAAATATATTTTATATACTGTAAAAAAAAATCCAATAGTACAGAAAATATATATTACATACTGTACATAAAATGTCAAAAAGTACACCAAATATGTGTTATATATACTGTAAATAAACTATAAAAACTACACTAATTATATTTAATATACTGTACATAAAATATCAAAAATTACTCAAAATGTGTATTATATACTGTTAATAAAATATCAAAAATTACAGTAAATATATATTACATATTCTATTTAAAATATCAAAACTATACCAAAAATATATTTTATAATTTACATAAAATATCAAAAGTACACCAAATAGATATTATATACTGTACATTAAATATAAAAATGCACAGTAAATCTATTTCATATATTGTACATATAATATTAACTAAAAGTACACCAAATACATTTTATATAGTGTAAATAAAATATCCAATAGTACAGTAAATATATATTACATACTGTACATAAAATATCAAAAAGTACACGAAATATGTGTTATATATACTGTAAATAAACAATCAAAAACTACAGTAATTATATTTAATATACTCTAGATAAAATATCAAAAATTACACGAAATGTACACTATATACCGTAAAAAAATATCTAAAATTACAGTAAATATATATTGCACACTCTATGTAAAATATCAAAAACTACGCCAAATATATATTATATAATTTACATAAAATATCAAAAGTACACCAAATAGATATTATATACAGTACATAAAATATCAAAAAGTACAGTGAATATATTTCATATATTGTACACATAATATTAACTAAAAGTACACCAAATACATTTTATATACTGTAAATAAAATATCCAACAGTACAGTAAATATATATTACATACTGTACATAAAATATCAAAAAGTACACCAAATATGTGTTATATATACTGTAAATAAACAATCAAAAACTACAGTAATTATATTTAATATACTGTACATAGAATATCAAAAATTACACGAAATGTATACTATATACCGTAAAAAAATATCTAAAATTACAGTAAATATATATTGCACACTCTATGTAAAATATCTAAAACTACGCCAAATATATATTATATAATTTACATAAAATATCAAAAGTACACCAAATAGATATTATATACAGTACATAAATTATCAAAAAGTACAGTAAATATATTTCATATATTGTACATATAATATTAACTAAAAGTACACCAAATACATTTTATATACTGTAAATAAAATATCCAATAGTACAGTAAATATATATTACATACTGTACATAAAATGTCAAAAAGTACACCAAATATGTGTTATATATACTGTAAATAAACAATCAAAAAATACACTAATTATATTTAATATACTGTACATAAAATATCAAAAATTACACGAAATGTATACTATATAGCGTAAAAAAATATCTAAAATTACAGTAAATATATATTACACACTCTATGTAAAATATCAAAAACTATGCCAAATGTATATTATATAATTTACATAAAATATCAAAAGTACACCAAATAGATATTATATACAGTACATGAAATATCAAAAAGTACAGTAAATATATTTCATATGTTGTACATATAATATTAACTAAAAGTACACCAAATATATTTTATATACTGTAAAAAAAAATCCAATAGTACAGAAAATATATATTACATACTGTACATAAAATGTCAAAAAGTACACCAAATATGTGTTATATATACTGTAAATAAACTCTAAAAACTACAGTAATTATATTTATTATACTGTACATAAAATATCAAAAATTACTCAAAATGTATATTATATACTGTTAATAAAATATCAAAAATTACAGTAAATATATATTACACATTATATTTACAATATCAAAACTACACCAAAAATATATTTTATAATTTACATAAAATATCAAAAGTACACCAAATAGATATTATATACTGTACATTAAATATCAAAATGCACAGTAAATCTATTTCATATATTGTACATATAATATTAACTAAAAGTACACCAAATACATTTTATATACTGTAAATAAAATATCCAATAGTACAGTAAATATATAGTACATACTGTACATAGAATGTCAAAAAGTACACCAAATATGTGTTATATATACTGTAAATAAACAATCAAAAAATACACTAATTATATTTAATATACTGTACATAAAATATCAAAAATTACACGAAATGTATACTATATACCGTAAAAAAAATATCTAAAATTACAGTAAATATATATTGCACACTCTATGTAAAATATCAAAAACTACGCCAAATATATATTATATAATTTACATAAAATATCAAAAGTACACCAAATAGATATTATATACAGTACATAAAATATCAAAAAGTACAGTGAATATATTTCATATATTGTACACATAATATTAACTAAAAGTACACCAAATACATTTTATATACTGTAAATAAAATATCCAACAGTACAGTAAATATATATTACATACTGTACATAAAATATCAAAAAGTACACCAAATATGTGTTATATATACTGTAAATAAACAATCAAAAACTACAGTAATTATATTTCATATACTGTACATAAAATATCAAAAATCACACGAAATGTATACTCTATACCGTAAAAAAATATCTAAAATTACAGTAAATATATATTACACACTCTATGTAAAATATCAAAAACTACGCCAAATATATATTATATAATTTACATAAAATATCAAAAGTACACCAAATAGATATTATATACAGTACATGAAATATCAAAAAGTACAGTCAATATATTTCATATGTTGTACATATAATATTAACTAAAAGTACACCAAATATATTTTATATACTGTAAAAAAAAATCCAATAGTACAGAAAATATATATTACATACTGTACATAAAATGTCAAAAAGTACACCAAATATGTGTTATATATACTGTAAATAAACTATAAAAACTACACTAATTATATTTAATATACTGTACATAAAATATCAAAAATTACTCAAAATGTGTATTATATACTGTTAATAAAATATCAAAAATTACAGTAAATATATATTACATATTCTATTTAAAATATCAAAACTATACCAAAAATATATTTTATAATTTACATAAAATATCAAAAGTACACCAAATAGATATTATATACTGTACATTAAATATAAAAATGCACAGTAAATCTATTTCATATATTGTACATATAATATTAACTAAAAGTACACCAAATACATTTTATATAGTGTAAATAAAATATCCAATAGTACAGTAAATATATATTACATACTGTACATAAAATATCAAAAAGTACACGAAATATGTGTTATATATACTGTAAATAAACAATCAAAAACTACAGTAATTATATTTAATATACTCTAGATAAAATATCAAAAATTACACGAAATGTACACTATATACCGTAAAAAAATATCTAAAATTACAGTAAATATATATTGCACACTCTATGTAAAATATCAAAAACTACGCCAAATATATATTATATAATTTACATAAAATATCAAAAGTACACCAAATAGATATTATATACAGTACATAAAATATCAAAATGTACAGTAAATATATTTCATATATTGTACATATAATATTAACTAAAAGTACACCAAATACATTTTATATACTGTAAATAAAATATCCAATAGTACAGTAAATATATATTACATACTGTACATAAAATATCAAAAAGTACACCAAATATGTGTTATATATACTGTAAATAAACAATCAAAAAATACACTACTTATATTTAATATACTGTACATAAAATATCAAAAATTACACTAAATGTATACTATATACCGTAAAAAAAATATCTAAAATTACAGTAAATATATATTGCACACTCTATGTAAAATATCAAAAACTACGCCAAATATATATTATATAATTTACATAAAATATCAAAAGTACACCAAATAGATATTATATACAGTACATAAAATATCAAAAAGTACAGTGAATATATTTCATGTATTGTACACATAATATTAACTAAAAGTACACCAAATACATTTTATATACTGTAAATAAAATATCCAACAGTACAGTAAATATATATTACATACTGTACATAAAATATCAAAAAGTACACCAAATATGTGTTATATATACTGTAAATAAACAATCAAAAACTACAGTAATTATATTTCATATACTGTACATAAAATATCAAAAATCACACGAAATGTATACTCTATACCGTAAAAAAATATCTAAAATTACAGTAAATATATATTACACACTCTATGTAAAATATCAAAAACTACGCCAAATGTATATTATATAATTTACATAAAATATCAAAAGTACACCAAATAGATATTATATACAGTACATGAAATATCAAAAAGTACAGTCAATATATTTCATATGTTGTACATATAATATTAACTAAAAGTACACCAAATATATTTTATATACTGTAAAAAAAAATCCAATAGTACAGAAAATATATATTACATACTGTACATAAAATGTCAAAAAGTACACCAAATATGTGTTATATATACTGTAAATAAACTATAAAAACTACACTAATTATATTTAATATACTGTACATAAAATATCAAAAATTACTCAAAATGTGTATTATATACTGTTAATAAAATATCAAAAATTACAGTAAATATATATTACATATTCTATTTAAAATATCAAAACTATACCAAAAATATATTTTATAATTTACATAAAATATCAAAAGTACACCAAATAGATATTATATACTGTACATTAAATATAAAAATGCACAGTAAATCTATTTCATATATTGTACATATAATATTAACTAAAAGTACACCAAATACATTTTATATAGTGTAAATAAAATATCCAATAGTACAGTAAATATATATTACATACTGTACATAAAATATCAAAAAGTACACGAAATATGTGTTATATATACTGTAAATAAACAATCAAAAACTACAGTAATTATATTTAATATACTCTAGATAAAATATCAAAAATTACACGAAATGTACACTATATACCGTAAAAAAATATCTAAAATTACAGTAAATATATATTGCACACTCTATGTAAAATATCAAAAACTACGCCAAATATATATTATATAATTTACATAAAATATCAAAAGTACACCAAATAGATATTATATACAGTACATAAAATATCAAAATGTACAGTAAATATATTTCATATATTGTACATATAATATTAACTAAAAGTACACCAAATACATTTTATATACTGTAAATAAAATATCCAATAGTACAGTAAATATATATTACATACTGTACATAAAATGTCAAAAAGTACACCAAATATGTGTTATATATACTGTAAATAAACAATCAAAAAATACACTAATTATACTTAATATACTGTACATAAAATATCAAAAATTACACGAAATGTATACTATATACCGTAAAAAAATATCAAAAATTACAGTAAATATATATTGCACACTCTATGTAAAATATCAAATACTACGCCAAATATATATTATATAATTTACATAAAATATCAAAAGTACACCAAATAGATATTATATATAGTACATAAAATATCAAAAAGTACAGTAAATATATTTCATATATTGTACATATAATATTAACTAAAAGTACACCAAATACATTTTATATACTGTAAATAAAATATCCAATAGTACAGTAAATATATATTACATACTGTACATAAAATGTCAAGAAGTACACCAAATATGTGTTACATATACTGTAAATAAACTATAAAAACTACAGTAATTATATTTAATATACTGTACATAAAATATCAAAAATTACTCAAAATGTATATTATATACTGTTAATAAAATATCAAAAATTACAGTAAATATATATTACACATTCTATTTAAAATATCAAAACTACACCAAAAATAAATTTTATAATTTACATAAAATATCAGAAGTACATCAAATATATATTATATACTGTACATTAAATATCAAAATGCACAGTAAATCTATTTCATATATTGTACATATAATATTAACTGAAAGTACACCTAATACATTTTATATAATGTAAATAAAATGTCCAAAAGCACAGTAAATATGTATTACATACTGTACATAAAATACCAAAAAGTTCACCAAATATGTGTTATATATACTGTAAATAAACAATCAAAAAACACACTAATTATATTTAATATACTGTACATAAAATATCAAAAATTACACGAAATGTATACTATATACCGTAAAAAAATATCTAAAATTACAGTAAATATATATTGCACACTCTATGTAAAATATCAAAAACTACACCAAATATATATTATATAATTTACATAAAATATCAAAAGTACACCAAATAGATGTTATATAGAGTACATAAAATATCAAAAAGTACAGTAAATATATTTCATATATTGTACATATAATATTAACTAAAAGTACACCAAATACATTTTATATACTGTAAATAAAATATCCAATAGTACAGTAAATATATATTACATACTGTACATAAAATATCAAAAAGTACACCAAATATGTGTTATATATACTGTAAATAAACAATCAAAAACTACAGTAATTATATTTAGTATACTGTACATAAAATATCAAAAATTACAGGAAATGTATACTATATACCATAAAACAAATCTAAAATTACACTAAATATATATTAGACACTCTATGTAAAATATCAAAAACTACACCAAATGTATATTATATAATTTACATAAAATATCAAAAGTACACCAAATAGACATTATATACAGTACATGAAATATCAAAAAGTACAGTAAATATATTTCATATGTTGTACATATATTAACTAAAAGTACACCAAATATATTTTATATACTGTAAAAAAAAACCAATAGTACAGAAAATATATATTACATACTGGACATAAAATGTCAAATAGTACACCAAATATGTGTTATATATACTGTAAATAAACTATAAAAACTACAGTAATTATATTTATTATACTGTACATAAAATATCAAAAATTACTCAAAATGTATATTATATACTGTTAATAAAATATCAAAAATTACAGTAAATATATATTACACATTCTGTTTAAAATAACAAAACTACACCAAAAATATATTTTATAATTTACATAAAATATCAAAAGTACACCAAATAGATATTATATACTGTACATTAAATATCAAAATGCACAGTAAATCTATTTCATATATTGTACATATAATATTAACTAAAAGTACACCAAATACATTTTACATACGGTAAATAAAATATCCAATAGTACAGTAAAACTATATTACCTACTGTACATAAAATATCAAAAATTACACGAAATGTATACTATATACCGTAAAAAAAATCTAAAATTACAGTAAATATATATTGCACACTCTATGTAAAATATCAAAAACTACGCCAAATATATATTATATAATTTACATAAAATATCAAAAGTACACCAAATAGGTATTATATACAGTACATAAAATATCAAAAAGTACAGTAAATATATTTCATATATTGTACATATAATATTAACTAAAAGTACACCAAATACAATTTATATACTGTAAATAAAATATCCAATAGTACAGTAAATATATATTACATACTGTACATAAAATATCAAAAAGTACACCAAATATGCGTTATATATACTGTAAATAAACAATCAAAAACTACAGTAATTATATTTAATATACTGTACATAAAATATCAAAAATCACACGAAATGTATACTATATAGCGTAAAAAAATATCTAAAATTACAGTAAATATATATTACACACTCTATGTAAAATATCAAAAACTACGCCAAATGTATATTATATAATTTTCATAAAATATCAAAAGAACACCAAATAGATATTATATACAGTATATGAAATATCAAAAAGTACAGTAAATATATTTCATATGTTGTACATATAATATTAACTAAAAGTACACCAAATATATTTTATATACTGTAAAAAATATATCCAATAGTACAGAAAATATATATTACATACTGTACATAAAATGTCAAAAAGTACACCAAATATGTGTTATATATACTGTAAATAAACTATAAAAACTACAGTAATTATATTTAATATACTGTACATAAAATATCAAAAATTACTCAAAATGTATATTATATACTGTTAATAAAATATCAAAAATTACAGTAAATATATATTACACGTTCTATTTAAAATATCAAAACTACACCAAAAATATATTTTATAATTTACATAAAATATCAAAAGTACACCAAATAGATATTATATACTGTACATTAAATATCAAAATGCACAGTAAATCTATTTCATATATTGTACATATAATATTAACTAAAACTACACCAAATACATTTTATATACTGTAAATAAAATATCCAATACTACAGTAAATATATATTACATACTGTACATAAATATCAAAAAGTACACCAAATATGTGTTATATATACTGTAAATAAACAATCAAAAACTACAGTAATTATATTTAATATACTGTACATAAAATATCAAAAATTACACGAAATGTATACTATATACCGTAAAAAAATCTAAAATTACAGTAAATATATATTGCACACTCTATGTAAAATATCAAAAACTACGCCAAATATATATTATATAATTTACATAAAATATCAAAATTACACCAGATAGATATTATATACAGTACATGAAATATCAAAAACTACAGTAAATATATTTCATATATTGTACATATAATATTAACTAAAAGTACACCAAATATATTTTATATACTGTAAATAAAATATCCAATAGTACAGTAAATATATATTACATACTCTACATAAAATGTCAAAAAGTACACCAAATATGTGTTATATATACTGTAAATAAACAATCAAATAATACACTAATTATATTTAATATACTGTACATAAAATATCAAAAATTACACGAAATGTATACTATATACCGTAAAAAAATATCTAAAATTACAGTAAATATGTATTGCACACTCTATGTAAAATATAAAAACTACGCCAAATGTATATTATATAATTTACATAAAATATCAAAAGTACACCAAATACATATTATATACAGTACATAAAATATCAAAAAGTACAGTAAATATATTTCATATATTGTACATATAATATTATCTAAAAGTACACCAAATACATTTTATATACTGTAAATAAAATATCCAATAGTACAGTAAATATATATTACATACTCTACATAAAATGAGAAAAAGTACACCAAATATGTGTTATATATACTGTAAATAAACAATCAAAAAATACACTAATTACATTTAATATACTGTACATAAAATATCAAAAATTACACGAAATGTATACTATATACCGTAAAAAAAATCTCTAAAATTACAGTAAATATATATTGCACACTCTATGTAAAATATCAAAAACTACGCCAAATATATATAGTATAATTTACATAAAATATCAAAAGTACACCAAATAGATATTATATACAGTACATAAAATATCAAAAAGTACAGTAAATATATTTCATATATTGTACATATAATATTAACTAAAATACACCAAATACATTTTATATACTGTAAATAAAATATCCAATAGTACAGTAAATATATATTACATACTGTACATAAAATGTCAAAAAGTACACCAAATATGTGTTATATATAGTGTAAATAAACAATCAAAAACTACAGTAATTATATTTAATATACTGTACATAAAATATCAAAAATTACAGGAAATGTATACTATATACCATAAAACAAATCTAAAATTACACTAAATATATATTAGACACTCTATGTAAAATATCAAAAACTACACCAAATGTATATTATATAATTTACATAAAATATCAAAAGTACACCAAATAGATATTATATACAGTACATGAAATATCAAAAAGTACAGTAAATATATTTCATATGCTGTACATATATTAACTAAAAGTACACCAAATATATTTTATATACTGTAAAAAAAAATCCAATAGAACAGAAAATATATATTACATACTGGACATAAAATGTCAAATAGTACACCAAATATGTGTTGTATATACTGTAAATAAACTATAAAAACTACAGTAATTGTATTTAATATACTGTACATAAAATATCAAAAATTACTCAAAATGTATATTATATACTGTCAATAAAATATCAAAAATTACAGTAAATATATATTACACATTCTGTTTAAAATAACAAAACTACACCAAAAATATATTTTATAATTTACATAAAATATCAAAAGTACACCAAATAGATATTATATACTGTACATTAAATATCAAAATGCACAGTAAATCTATTTCATATATTGTACATATAATATTAACTAAAAGTACACCAAATACATTTTACATACTGTAAATAAAATATCCAATAGTACAGTAAAAGTATATTACCTACTGTACATAAAATATCAAAAATTACACGAAATGTATACTATATACCGTAAAAAAAATCTAAAATTACAGTAAATATATATTGCACACTCTATGTAAAATATCAAAAACTACGCCAAATATATATTATATAATTACATAAAATATCAAAAGTACACCAAATAGGTATTATATACAGTACATAAAATATCAAAAACTACAGTAAATATATTTCATATATTGTACATATAATATTAACTAAAAGTACACCAAATACATTTTATATACTGTAATTAAAATATCCAATAGTACAGTAAATATATATTACATACTGTACATAAAATATCAAAAAGTACACCAAATATGTGTTATATATACTGTAAATAAACAATCAAAAAATACACTAATTATATTTAATATACTGTACATAAAATATCAAAAATTACACGAAATGTATACTATATACCGTAAAAAAATATCTAAAATTACAGTAAATATGTATTGCACACTCTATGTAAAATATAAAAACTTCCGCCAAATATATATTATATAATTTACATAAAATATCAAAAGTACACCAAATAGATATTATATACAGTACATAAAATATCAAAAAGTACAGTAAATATATTTCATATATTGTACATATAATATTATCTAAAAGTACACCAAATACATTTTATATACTGTAAATAAAATATCCAATAGTACAGTAAATATATATTACATACTGTACATAAAATGTCAAAAAGTACACCAAATATGTGTTATATATACTGTAAATAAACAATCAAAAACTACAGTAATTATATTTAATATACTGTACATAAAATATCAAAAATCACACGAAATGTATACTATATAGCGTAAAAAAATATCTAAAATTACAGTAAATATATATTACACACTCTATGTAAAATATCAAAAACTACGCCAAATGTATATTATATAATTTTCATAAAATATCAAAAGAACACCAAATAGATATTATATACAGTTTATGAAATATCAAAAAGTACAGTAAATATATTTCATATGTTGTACATATAATATTAACTAAAAGTACACCAAATATATTTTATATACTGTAAAAAATATATCCAATAGTACAGAAAATATATATTACATACTGTACATAAAATGTCAAAAAGTACACCAAATATGTTTTATATATACTGTAAATAAACTATAAAAACTACAGTAATTATATTTAATATACTGTACATAAAATATCAAAAATTACTCAAAATGTATATTATATACTGTTAATAAAATATCAAAAATTACACTAAATATATATTACACATTCTATTTAAAATATCAAAATTACACCAAAAATATATTTTACAATTTACATAAAATATCAAAAGTACACCAAATAGATATTATATGCTGTACATTAAATATCAAAATGCACAGTAAATCTATTTCATATATTGTACATATAATATTAACTAAAAGTACACCAAATACATTTTATATACTGTAAATAATATATCCAATAGTACAGTAAATATATATTACATACTGTACATAAAATATCAAAAAGTACACCAAATATGTGTTATATATACTGTAAATAAACAATCAAAACTACAGTAATTATATTTAATATACTGTACATAAAATATCAAAAATTACACGAAATGTATACTATATACCGTAAAAAAAATTTAAATTTACAGTAAATATATATTGCACACTCTATGTAAAATATCAAAAACTACACCAAATATATATTATATAATTTACATAAAATATCAAAAGTACACCAAATAGATATTATATACAGTTCATAAAATACCAAAAAGTACAGTAAATATATTTCATATATTGTACATATAATATTAACTAAAAGTACACCAAATACATTTTATATACTGTAAATAAAATATCCAATAGTACAGTAAATATATATTACATACTGTATATAAAATGTCAAAAAGTACACCAAATATGTGTTATATATACTGTAAATAAACAATCAAAAAATACACTAATTATATTTAATATACTGTACATAAAATATCAAAAATTACACGAAATGTATACTATATACCGTAAAAAAAATATCTAAAATTACAGTAAATATATATTGCACACTCTATGTAAAATATCAAAAACTACGCCAAATATATATTATATAATTTACATAAAATATCAAAAGTACACCAAATAGATATTATATACAGTACATAAAATATCAAAAAGTACAGTAAATATATTTCATATATTGTACATATAATATTAACTAAAATACACCAAATACATTTTATATACTGTAAATAAAATATCCAATAGTACAGTAAATATATATTACATACTGTACATAAAATGTCAAAAAGTACACCAAATATGTGTTATATATACTGTAAATAAACAATCAAAAACTACAGTAATTATATTTAATATACTGTACATAAAATATCAAAAATTACAGGAAATGTATACTATATACCATAAAACAAATCTAAAATTACACTAAATATATATTAGACACTCTATGTAAAATATCAAAAACTACGCCAAATGTATATTATATAATTTACATAAAATATCAAAAGTACACCAAATAGATATTATATACAGTACATGAAATATCAAAAAGTACAGTAAATATATTTCATATGTTGTACATATATTAACTAAAAGTACACCAAATATATTTTATATACTGTAAAAAAAATCCAATAGTACAGAAAATATATATTACATACTGTATATAAAATGTCAAATAGTACACCAAATATGTGTTATATATACTGTAAATAAACTATAAAAACTACAGTAATTATATTTAATATACTGTACATAAAATATCAAAAATTACTCAAAATGTATATTATATACTGTTAATAAAATATCAAAAATTACAGTAAATATATATTACATATTCTGTTTAAAATATCAAAACTACACCAAAAATATATTTTATAATTTACATAAAATATCAAAAGTACACCAAATAGATATTATATAGTGTACATTAAATATCAAAATGCACAGTAAATCTATTTCATATATTGTACATATAATATTAACTAAAAGTACACCAAATACATTTTACATACTGTAAATAAAATATCCAATAGTACAGTAAATGTATATTACATACTGTACATAAAATATCAAAAATTACACGAAATGTATACTATATACCGTAAAAAAATCTAAAATTACAGTAAATATATATTGCACACTCTATGTAAAATATCAAAAACTACGCCAAATATATATTATATAATTTACATAAAATATCAAAAGTACACCAAATAGATATTATATACAGTACATAAAATATCAAAAACTACAGTAAATATATTTCATATATTGTACATATAATATTAACTAAAAGTACACCAAATACATTTTATATACTGTAAATAAAATATCCAATAGTACAGTAAATATATATTACATACTGTACATAAAATATCAAAAAGTACACCAAATATGTGTTATATATACTGTAAATAAACAATCAAAAAATACACTAATTATATTTAATATACTGTACATAAAATATCAAAAATTACACGAAATGTATACTATATACCGTAAAAAAATATCTAAAATTACAGTAAATATGTATTGCACACTCTATGTAAAATATAAAAACTACGCCAAATATATATTATATAATTTACATAAAATATCAAAAGTACACCAAATACATATTATATACAGTACATAAAATATCAAAAAGTACAGTAAATATATTTCATATATTGTACATATAATATTATCTAAAAGTACACCAAATACATTTTATATACTGTAAATAAAATATCCAATGGTACAGTAAATATATATTACATACTGTACATAAAATGTCAAAAAGTACACCAAATATGTGTTATATATACTCTAAATAAACAATCAAAGAATACACTAATTATATTTAATATACTGTACATAAAATATCAAAAATTACACGAAATGTATACTATATACCGTAAAAAAAATCTCTAAAATTACAGTAAATATATATTGCACACTCTATGTAAAATATCAAAAATTACGCCAAATATATATAGTATAATTTACATAAAATATCAAAAGTACACCAAATAGATATTATATACAGTACATAAAATATCAAAATGTACAGTAAATATATTTCATATATTGTACATATAATATTAACTAAAAGTACACCAAATACATTTTATATACTGTAAATAAAGTATCCATTAGTACAGTAAATATATAGTACATACTGTACATAAAATGTCAAAAAGTACACCAAATATGTGTTATATATACTGTAAATAAACAATCAAAAAATACACTAATTATATTTAATATACTGTACATAAAATATCAAAAATTACACGAAATGTATACTATATAACGTAAAAAAAAATCTAAAATTACAGTAAATATATATTGCACACTCAATGTAAAATATCAAAAACTACCCCAAATATATATTATATAATTTACATAAAATATCAAAAGTACACCAAATAGATATTATATACAGTACATAAAATATCAAAAAGTACAGTAAATATATTTCATATATTGTACATATAATATTAACTAAAAGTACACCAAATACATTTTATATACTGTAAATAAAATATCCAACATTACAGTAAATATATATTACATACTGTACATTAAATATCAAAAAGTACACCAAATATGTGTTATATATACTGTAAATAAACAATCAAAAACTACAGTAATTATATTTAATATACTGTACATAAAATATCAAAAATTACACGAAATGTTTACTATATACCGTAAAAAAATATCTAAAATTACAGTAAATATATATTACACACTCTATGTAAAATATCAAAAACTACGCCAAATGTATATTATATAATTTACATAAAATATCAAAAGTACACAAAATAGACATTATATACAGTACATGAAATATCAAAAAGTACAGTAAATATATTTCATATGTTGTACATATAATATTAACTAAAAGTACACCAAATATATTTAATATAGTGTAAAAAAAAATCCAATAGTACAGAAAATATATATTACATACTGTACATAAAATGTCAAAAAGTACACCAAATATGTGTTATATATACTGTAAATAAACTATAAAACCTACAGTAATTATATTTAATATACTGTACATAAAATATCAAAAATTACTCAAAATGTATATTGTATACTGTTAATAAAATATCAAAAATTACAGTAAATATATATTACACATTCTATTTAAAATATCAAAACTACACCAAAAATATATTTTATAATTTACATAAAATATCAAAAGTACACCAAATAGATATTATATACTGTACATTAAATATCAAAATGCACATTAAATCTATTTCATATATTGTACATATAATATTAACTAAAAGTACACCAAATACATTTTATATACTGTAAATAAAATATCGAATAGTACAGTAAATATATTACATACTGTACATGAAATATCAAAAAGTACACCAAATATGTGTTATATATACTGTAAATAAACAATCAAAAACTACAGTAATTATATTTAATATACTGTACATAGAATATCAAAAATTACACGAAATGTATACTATATACCGTAAAAAAATATCTAAAATTACAGTAAATATATATTGCACACTCTATGTAAAATATCTAAAACTACGCCAAATATATATTATATAATTTACATAAAATATCAAAAGTACACCAAATAGATATTATATACAGTACATAAATTATCAAAAAGTACAGTAAATATATTTCATATATTGTACATATAATATTAACTAAAAGTACACCAAATACATTTTATATACTGTAAATAAAATATCCAATAGTACAGTAAATATATATTACATACTGTACATAAAATGTCAAAAAGTACACCAAATATGTGTTATATATACTGTAAATAAACAATCAAAAAATACACTAATTATATTTAATATACTGTACATAAAATATCAAAAATTACACGAAATGTATACTATATAGCGTAAAAAAAATCTAAAATTACAGTAAATATATATTACACACTCTATGTAAAATATCAAAAACTACGCCAAATATATATTATATAATTTACATAAAATATCAAAAGTACACCAAATAGATATTATATACAGTACATGAAATATCAAAAAGTACAGTAAATATATTTCATATATTGTACATATAATATTAACTAAAAGTACACCAGATATATTTTATATACTGTAAATAAAATATCCAATAGTACAGTAAATATATATTACATACTGTACATAAAATGTGAAAAAGTACACCAAATATGTGTTATATATACTGTAAATAAACTATAAAAACTACAGTAATTATATTTAATATACTGTACATAAAATATCAAAAATTACTCAAAATGTATATTATATACTGTTAATAAAGTATCAAAAATTACAGTAAATATATATTACACATTCTATTTAAAATATCAAAACTACACCAAAAATATATTTTATAATTTACATAAAATATCAAAAGTACACCAAATATATATTATATACTGTACATTAAATATCAAAATGCACAGTAAATCTATTTCATATATTGTATATATAATATTAACTGAAAGTACACCAAATACATTTTATATAATGTCAATAAAATGTCCAAAAGCACAGTAAATATATATTACATACTGTACGTAAAATACCAAAAAGTACACCAAATATGGGTTATATATACTGTAAATAAACAATCAAAAAATACACTAAGTATATTTAATATACTGTACATAAAGTATCAAAAATTACACGAAATGTATACTATATACCGTAAAAAAAATATCTAAAATTACGGTAAATATATATTGCACACTCTAGGTAAAATATCAAATCTACGCCAAATATATATTATATAATTTACATAAAATATCAAAAGTACACCAAATAGATATTATATACAGTACATAAAATATCAAAAAGTACAGTAAATATATTTCATATGTTATACATATAATATTAACTAAAAGTACACCAAATACATTTTATATATTGTAAATAAAATATCCAATAGAACAGAAAATATATATTACATACTGTACATAAAATGTCAAAAAGTATACCAAATATGTGTTATATATACTGTAAATAAACTATAAAAACAACAGTAATTATATTTAATATACTGTACATAAAATATCAAAAATTACTCAAAATATATATTATATACTGTTAATAAAATATCAAAAATTACAGTAAATATATATTACACATTCTATTTAAAATATCAAAACTACACCAAAAATATATTTTATAATTTACATAAAATATCAAAAGTACACCAAATATATATTATATACTGTACATTAAATATCAAACTGCACAGTAAATCTATTTCATATATTGTACATATAATATTAACTGAAAGTACACCAAATACATTTTGTATAATGTAAATAAAATGTCCAAAAGCATAGTAAATATATATAAAATACTGTACATAAAATACCAAAAAGTACACCAAATATGTGTTATATATACTGTAAATAAACAATCAAAAAATACACTAATTATATTTAATATACTGTACAAAAAATATCAAAAATTACACGAAATGTATACTATATACCATAAAAAATATCTAAAATTACAGTAAATATATATTGCACACTCTATGTAAAATATCAAAAACTACGCCAAATATATATTATATAATTTACATAAAATATCAAAAGTACACCAAATAGATATTATATAGAGTACATAAATTATCAAAATGTACAGTAAATATATTTCATATATTGTACATATAATATTAACTAAAAGTACACCAAATACATTTTATATACTGTAAATAAAATATCCAATAGTACAGTAAATATATATTACATAATGTACATAAAATATCAAAAAATACACCAAATATGTGTTATATATACTGTAAATAAACAATCAAAAACTACAGTAGTTATATTTAATATACTGTACATAAAATATCAAAAATTACATGAAATGTATACTATATACCGTAAAAACAATATCTAAAATTACAGTAAATATATATTACACACTCTATGTAAAATATCAAAAACTACGCCAAATATACATTATATAATTTACATAAAATATCAAAAGTACACCAAATAGATATTATATACAGTACATGAAATATCAAAAAGTACAGTAAATATATTTCATATATTGTACATATAATATTAACTAAAAGTACACCAAATACATTTTATATACTGTAAATAAAATATCCAATAGTACAATAAATATATATTACATACTGTACATAAAATATCAAAAAGTACACCAAATATGTGTTATATATACTGTAAATAAACAATCAAAAACTACAGTAATTATATTTAATATACTGTACATAAAATATCAAAAATTACACGAAATGTATACTATATACCGTAAAAAAAAATCCAAAATTACAGTAAATATATATTACACACCCTATGTAAAATATCAAAAACTACGCCAAATATATATTATATAATTTACATAAAATATCAAAAGTACACCAAATAGATATTATATACAGTACATGAAATATCAAAAAGTACAGTAAATATATTTCATATATTGTACATATAATATTAACTAAAAGTACACCAAATACATTTTATATACTGTAAGTAAAATATCCAATAGGACAGTAAATATATATTACATACTGTACATAAAATATCAAAAAGTACACCAAATATGTGTTATATATACTGTAAATAAACAATCAAAAACTACAGTAATTATATTTAATATACTGTACATAAAATATCAAAAATTACACGAAATGTATACTATATACCGTAAAAAAAATATCCAAAATTACAGTAAATATATATTACACACTCTATGTAAAATATCAAAAACTACGCCAAATATATATTATATAATTTACATAAAATATCAAAAGTACACCAAATAGATATTATATACAGTACATGAAATATCAAAAAGTACAGTAAATATATTTCATATATTGTACATATAATATTAACTAAAAGTACACCAGATATATTTTATATACTGTAAATAAAATATCCAATAGTACAGTAAATATATATTACATACTGTACATAAAATGTGAAAAAGTACACCAAATATGTGTTATATATACTGTAAATAAACTATAAAAACTACAGTAATTATATTTAATATACTGTACATAAAATATCAAAAATTACTCAAAATGTATATTATATACTGTTAATAAAGTATCAAAAATTACAGTAAATATATATTACACATTCTATTTAAAATATCAAAACTACACCAAAAATATATTTTATAATTTACATAAAATATCAAAAGTACACCAAATATATATTATATACTGTACATTAAATATCAAAATGCACAGTAAATCTATTTCATATATTGTATATATAATATTAACTGAAAGTACACCAAATACATTTTATATAATGTCAATAAAATGTCCAAAAGCACAGTAAATATATATTACATACTGTACGTAAAATACCAAAAAGTACACCAAATATGGGTTATATATACTGTAAATAAACAATCAAAAAATACACTAAGTATATTTAATATACTGTACATAAAGTATCAAAAATTACACGAAATGTATACTATATACCGTAAAAAAAATATCTAAAATTACGGTAAATATATATTGCACACTCTAGGTAAAATATCAAATCTACGCCAAATATATATTATATAATTTACATAAAATATCAAAAGTACACCAAATAGATATTATATACAGTACATAAAATATCAAAAAGTACAGTAAATATATTTCATATGTTATACATATAATATTAACTAAAAGTACACCAAATACATTTTATATATTGTAAATAAAATATCCAATAGAACAGAAAATATATATTACATACTGTACATAAAATGTCAAAAAGTATACCAAATATGTGTTATATATACTGTAAATAAACTATAAAAACAACAGTAATTATATTTAATATACTGTACATAAAATATCAAAAATTACTCAAAATATATATTATATACTGTTAATAAAATATCAAAAATTACAGTAAATATATATTACACATTCTATTTAAAATATCAAAACTACACCAAAAATATATTTTATAATTTACATAAAATATTAAAAGTACACCAAATATATATTATATACTGTACATTAAATATCAAAATGCACAGTAAATCTATTTCATATATTGTAAAGATAATATTAACTGAAAGTACACCAAATACATTTTATATAATGTAAATAAAATGTCCAAAAGCACAGTAAATATATAATACATACTGTACATAAAATACCAAAAAGTACACCAAATATGTGTTATATATACTGTAAATAAACAATCAAAAAATACACTAATTATATTTAATATACTGTACATAAAATATCAAAAATTACACGAAATGTATACTATATACCGTAAAAAAAAATCTAAAATTACAGTAAATATATATTGCACACTCTATGAAAAATATCAAAAACTATGCCAAACATATATTATATAATTTACATAAAATATCAAAAGTACACCAAATAGATATTATATACAGTTCATATAATATGAAAAAGTACAGTAAATATATTTCATATATTCTACATATAATATTAACTAAAAGTACACCAAATACATTTTATATACTGTAAATAAAGTATCCAATAGTACAGTAAATATATATTACATACTGTACATAAAATATCAAAAAGTACACCAAATATGTGTTATATATACTGCAAATAAACAATCAAAAACGGGAGTAATTACATTTAATATACTGTACATAAAATATCAAAAATTACACGAAATGTATACTATATACAGTAAAAAAATATCTAAAATTACAGTAAATATATATTACACACTCTATGTAAAATATCAAAAACTACGCCAAATATATATTATGTAATTTACATAAAATATCAAAAGTACACCAAATAGATATTATATACAGTACATGAAATATCAAAAAGTACAGTAAATATATTTCATATATTGTACATATAATATTAACTAAAAGTACACCAAATATATTTTATATACTGTAAATAAAATATCCAATAGTACAGTAAATATATATTACATACTGTACATAATATGTCAAAAATTACACCAAATATGTGTTATATATACTGTAAATAAACTATAAAAACTACAGTAATTATATTTAATATACTGTACATAAAATATCAAAAATTACTCAAAATGTATATTATATACTGTTAATTAAATATCAAAAATTACAGTAAATATATATTACACATTCTATTTAAAATATCAAAACTACACCAAAAATATATTTTATAATTTACATAAAATATCAAAAGTACACCAAATATATATTATATACTGTACATTAAATATCAAAATGCACAGTAAATCTATTTCATATATCGTACATATAATATTAACTGAAAGTACACCAAATGCATTTTATATAATGTAAATAAAATGTCCAAAAGCACAGTAAATATATATTACATACTGTACATAAAATACCAAAAAGTACACCAAATATGTGTTATATATAGTGTAAATAAACAATCAAAAAATACACTAATTATATTTAATATACTGTACATAAAATATCAAAAATTACACGAAATGTATACTATATACCGTAAAAAAATATCTAAAATTACAGTAAATATATATTGCACACTCTATGTAAAATATGAAATCTACGCAAAATATATATTATATAATTTACATAAAATATCAAAAGTACACCAAATAGATATTATATACAGAACATAAAATATCAAAAAGTACAGTAAATATATTTCATATATTGTACATATAATATTAACTAAAAGTACACCAAATACATTTTATATACTGTAAATAAAATATCCAATAGTACAGTAAATATATATATCATACTGTACATAAAATGTCAAAAAGTACACCAAATATGTGTTATATATACTGTAAATAAACTATAAAAAGTACAGTAATTATATTTAATATACTGTACATAAAACATCAAAAATTACTCAAAATGTATATTATATACTGTTAATAAAATATCAAAAATTACAGTAAATATGTATTACACATTCTATTTAAAATATCAAAACTACACCAAAAATATATTTTATAATTCACATAAAATATCAAAAGTACACCAAATATATATTATATACTGTACATTAAATATCAAAATGCACAGTAAATCTATTTCATATATTGTACATATAATATTAACTGAAAGTACACCAAATACATGTTATATAATGTAAATAAAATGTCCAAAAGCACAGTAAATATATAATACATACTGTACATAAAATACGAAAAAGTACACCAAATATGTGTTATATATACTGTAAATAAACAATCAAAAAATACACTAATTATATTTAATATACTGTACATAAAATATCAAAAATTACACGAAATGTATACTATATACCGTAAAAAAAATCTAAAATTACAGTAAATATATATTGCACACTCTAAAATATCAAAAACTACGCCAAATATATATTATATAATTTACATAAAATATCAAAAGTACACCAAATAGATATTATATACAGTACATAAAATATCAAGAAATACAGAAAATATATCTCATATATTGTACATATCATATTAACTAAAAGTACACCAAATACATTTTATATACTGTAAATAAAATATCCAATAGTACAGTAAATACATATTACATACCGTACATGAAATACCAAAAAGTACACCAAATGTGTGTTATATATACTGTAAATAAACAATCAAAAACTATAGTAATTATATTTAATATACTGTACATAAAATATCAAAAATTACAGGAAATGTATACTATATACCGTAAAAAAATATCTAAAATTACAGTAAATATATATTACACACTCTATGTAAAATATCAAAATCTATGCCAAATATATATTATCTAATTTACATAAAATATCAAAAGTACACCAAATAGATATTATATACAGTACATGAAATATCAAAAAGTACAGTAAATATATTTCATATATTGTACATATAATATTAACTAAAAGTACACCAAATATATTTTATATACTGTAAATTAAATATCCAATAGTACAGTAAATATATATTACATACTGTACATAAAATGTCAAAAAGTACACCAAATATGTGTTATATATACTGTAAATAAACTATAAAAACTACAGTAATTATATTTAATATACTGTACATGAAATATCAAAAATTACTCAAAATGTATGTTATATACTGTTAATAAAATATCAAAAATTACAGTAAATATATATTACACATTCTATTTAAAATATCAAAACTACACCAAAAATATATTTTCTAATTTACATAAAATATCAAAAGTACACCAAATATATATTATATACTGTACATTAAATATCAAAATGCACAGTAAATCTATTTCATATATTGTAAAGATAATATTAACTGAAAGTACACCAAATACATTTTATATAATGTAAATAAAATGTCCAAAAGCACAGTAAATATATATTACATACTGTACATAAAATACCAAAAAGTACACCAAATATGTGTTATATATACTGTAAATAAACAATCAAAAAATACACTAATTATATTTAATATACTGTACATAAAATATCAAAAATTACACGAAATGTATACTATATACCGTAAAAAAATTATCTAAAATTACACTAAATATATATTGCACACTCTATGTAAAATATCAAAAACTACGCCAAATATATATTATATAATTTACATAAAATATCAAAAGTACACCAAAAAGATATTATATACAGTACATAAAATATCAACAAGTACAGTAAATATATCTCATATATTGTACATATCATATTAACTAAAAGTACACCAAATACATTTTATATACTGTAAATAAAATATCCAATAGTACAGTAAATATATATTACATACTGTACATAAAATATCAAAAAGTACACCAAATGTGTGTTATATATACTGTAAATAAACAATCAAAAACTACAGTAATTATATTTAATATACTGTACATAAAATATCAAAAATTACAGGAAATGTATACTATATACCGTAAAAAAATATCTAAAATTACAGTAAATATATATTACACACTCTATGTAAAATATCAAAATCTATGCCAAATATATGTTATCTAATTTACATAAAATATCAAAAGTACACCAAATAGATATTATATACACTACATGAAATATCAAAAAGTACAGTAAATATATTTCATATATTGTACATATAATATTAACTAAAAGTACACCAAATATATTTTATATACTGTAAATAAAATATCCAATAGTACAGTAAATATATATTACATACTGTACATAAAATGTCAAAAAGTACACCAAATATGTGATATATATACTCTAAATAAACTATAAAAAGTACAGTAATTATATTTAATATACTGTACATAAAATATCAAAAATTACTCAAAATGTATATTATATACTGTTAATAAAATATCAAAAATTACAGTAAATATATAATACACATGCTATTTAAAATATCAAAACTACACCAAAAATATATTTTATAATTTACATAAAATATCAAAAGTACACCAAATATATATTATATACTCTACATTAAATATCAAAATGCACAGTAAATCTATTTCATATATTGTACATATAATATTAACTGAAAGTACACCAAATACATTTTATATAATGTAAATAAAATGTCCAAAAGCACAGTAAATATATATTACATACTGTACATAAAATACCAAAAAGTACACCAAATATGTGTTATATATACTGTAAATAAACAATCAAAAAATACACTAATTATATTTAATATACTGTACATAAAATATCAAAAATTACACGAAATGTATACTATATACCGTAAAAAAAAATCTAAAATTACGGAAAATATATATTGCACACTCTATGTAAAATATCAAATCTACGCAAAATATAAATTATAAAATTTACATAAAATATCAAAAGTACACCAAATAGATATTATATACAGTACATAAAATATCAAAACTACAGTAAATATATTTCATATAATGTACCTATAATATTAACTAAAATTACACCAAATACATTTTATATACTGTAAATAAAATATGCAATAGTACATTAAATATATATTACATAGTGTACATAAAATATCAAAAAGTACACCAAATATGTGTTATATATACTGTATATAAACTATAAAAACTACTGTAATTATATTTAATATACTGTACATAATATATGAAAAATTACACTAAATGCAAATTATATACTGTAAATAAAATATCAAATAGTACAGTAAATATTTATTACACACTCTATGTAAAATATCAAAAACTACACCAAATATGTGTTATATATTCTGTAAATAAACAATCAAATATTACTGTAATTATATTTCATATACTGTTCAAAAAATATCAAAAATTACACGAAATGTATACTATATACCGTAAAAAAAATCTGAAATTACAGTAAATATATATTAGACAATCTATGTAATATATCAAAAACTACGCCAAATATATTATATAATTTACATAAAATATCAAAAGTACACCAAATAGATATTATATACAGTACATAAAATATCAAATAGTACAGTAAATATATTTCATATATTGTACATATAATATTAACTAAAAGTACACCAAATACATTTTATATACTGTAAATAAAATATCCAATAGTACAGTAAATATATATTACATACTGTACATAAAATATCAAAAAGTACACCAAATATGTGTTATATATACTGTAAATAATCAAAAACTACAGTAATTATATTTAATATACTGTACATAAAATATCAAAAATTACACGAAATGTATACTATATACCGTAAAAAAATATCTAAAATTACAGTAAATATATATTACACACTCTATGTAAAATATCAATAACTACACCAAATATATATTATATAATTTACATAAAATATCAAAAGTACACCAAATAGATATTATATACAGTACATGAAATATCAAAAAGTACAGTAAATATATTTCATATATTGTACATATAATATTAACTAAAAGTACACCAAATATATTTTAAATAGTGTAAATAAAATATCCAATAGTACAGTAAATATATATTACATACTGTACATAAAATGTCAAAAATTACACCAAATATATGTTATACATACTGTAAATAAACTATAAAAACTAGAGTAATTATATTTAATATACTGTACATAAAATATCAAAAATTACTCAAAATGTATATTATATACTGATAATAAAATATCAAAAATTACAGTAAATATATATTACACATTCTATTTAAAATATCAAAACTACACCAAAAATATATTTTATAATTTACATAAAATATCAAAAGTACACCAAATATATATTATATACTCTACATTAAATATCAAAATGCACAGTAAATCTATTTCATATATTGTGCATATAATATTAACTGAAAGTACACCAAATACATTTTATATAATGTAAATAAAATGTCCAAAAGCACAGTAAATATATATTACATACTGTACATAAAATACCAAAAAGTACACCAAATATGTGTTATATATACTGTAAATAAACAATCAAAAAATACACTAATTATATTTAATATAATGTACATAAAATATCAAAAATTACACGAAATGTATACTATATACTGTAAAAAAAATATCTGAAATTACAGTAAATATATATTGCACACTCTATGTAAAATATCAAAAACTACGCCAAATATATATTATATAATTTACATAAAATATCAAAAGTACACCAAATAGATATTATATACAGTATATAAATATCAAAAAGTACAGTAAATATATTTCATATATTGTACATATAATATTAACTAAAAGTACACCAAATACATTTTATATACTGTAAATAAAGTATCCAATAGTACAGTGAATATATATTACATACTGTACATAAAATATCAAAAAGTACACAAAATATGTGTTATATATACTGTAAATAAACAATCAAAAACTACAGTAATTATATTTAATATACTGTACATAAAATATCAAAAATTACACGAAATGTATACTATATAACGTAAAAAAATATCTAAAATTACAGTAAATATATATTACACACTCTATGTAAGATATCAAAAACTACGCAAACTATATATTATATAATTTACATAAAATATCAAAAGTACACCAAACAGATATTATATACAGTACATGAAATATCAAAAAGTACAGTAAATATATTTCATAAATTGTACATATAATATTAACTAAAAGTACACCAAATATATTTTATATACTGTAAATAAAATATCCAAAAGTACAGTAAATAAATATTACATACTGTACATAAAATGTCAAAAAGTACACCAAATATGTGTTATATATACTGTAAATAAACAATCAAAATCTACAGTAATTATATTTAATATACTGTACATAAAATATCAAAAATTACTCAAAATGTATATTATATACTGTTAATAAAATATCAAAAATTACAGTAAATATATATTACACATTCTATTTAAAATACCAAAACTACACCAAAAATATATTTTCTAATTTATATAAAATATCAAAGGTACACCAAATATATATTATATACTGTACATTAAATATCAAAATGCACAGTAAATCTACTTCATATATTGTACACATAATATTAACTGAAAGTACACCAAATACAGTTTATATAATGTAAATAAAATGTCCAAAAGCACAGTAAATATATATTACATACTGTACATAAAATACCAAAAAGTACACCAAATATGTGTTATATATACTGTAAATAAACAACCAAAAAATACACTAATTATATTTAATATACTGTACATAAAATATCAAAAATTACACGAAATGTATACTATATACCGTAAAAAAAATCTAAAATTACATTAAATATATATTGCACATTCTATGTAAAATATCAAAAACTACGCCAAATATATATTATATAATTTACATAAAATATCAAAAGTACACCAAATAGATATTATATACACTACATAAAATATCAAAAAGTACAGTAAATATATTTCATATATTGTACATATAATATTAACTAAAAGTACACCAAATACATTTTATATACTGTAAATAAAATATCCAATAGTACAGTAAATATATATTACATACTGTACATAAAATATCAAAAAGTACACCAAATATGTGTTATATATACTGTAAATAAACAATCAAATACTACAGTAATTATATTTAATATACTGTACATAAAATATCAAAAATTACACGAAATGTATACTATATACCGTAAAAAAATATCTAAAATTACAGTAAATATATATTACACATTCTATGTAAAATATCAAAAACTACGCCAAATATATATTATACAATTTACATAAAATATCAAAAGTACACCAAATAGATATTATATACAGTACATGAAATATCAAAAAGTACAGTAAATATATTTCATATATTGTACATATAATATTAACTAAAAGTACACCAAATATATTTTATATACTGTAAATAAAATATCCAATAGTACAGTAAATATATATTACATACTGTACATAAAATGTCAAAAAGTACACCAATTATGTGTTATATATACTGTAAATAAACTATAAAAACTACAGTAATTATATTTAATATACTGTACATAAAATATCAAAAATTACTCAAAATGTATATTATATACTGTTAGTAAAATATCAAAAATTACAGTAAATATACATTACACATTCTATTTAAAATATCAAAACTACACCAAAAATATATTTTTTAATTTACATAAAATATCAAAAGTTCACCAAATATATATTATATACTGTACATTAAATATCAAAATGCACAGTAAATCTATTTCATATATTGTACATATAATATTAACAGAAAGTACACCAAATATATTTTATATAATGTAAATAAAATGTCGAAAAGCACAGTAAATATATATTACATACTGTACATAAAATACCAAAAAGTACACCAAATATGTGTTATATATACTGTAAATTAACAATCAAAAAATACACTAATTATATTTAACATACTGTACATAAAATATCAGAAATTACACGAAATGTATACTATATACAGTAAAAAAATATCTAAAATTACAGTAAATATATATTGCACACACTATGTAAAATATCAAAAACTACGCCAAATATATATTATATAATTTACATAAAATATCAAAAGTACACCAAAGAGATATTATATACAGTACATAAAATATCAAAAAGTACAGTAAATATATTTCATATATTGTACATATAATATTAACTAAAAGTACACCAAATACATTTTATATACTGTAAATAAAATATCCAATAGTACAGTAAATATATATTACATACTGTACATAAAATATCAAAAAGTACACCAAATATGTGTTATATATACTGTAAATAAACAATCAAAAACTACAGTAATTATATTTAATATACTGTACATAAAAGATCAAAAATTACACGAAATGTATACTATATACCGTAAAAAAAATATCAAAAATTACAGTAAATATATATTACACACTCTATGTAAAATATCAAAACTACGCCAAATATATATTATATAATTTACATAAAATATCAAAAGTACACCAAATAGATATTATATACAGTACATGAAATATCAAAAACTACAGTAAATATATTTCATATATTGTACATATAATATTAACTAAAAGTACACCAAATATATTTTATATACTGTAAATAAAATATCCAATAGTACAGTAAATATATATTACATACTGTACATAAAATGTCAAAAATTACACCAAATATGTTTTATATATACTGTAAATAAACTATAAAAGCTACAGTAATTATATTTAATATACTGTACATAAAATATCAAAAATTACTCAAAATGTATATTATATACTGTTAATAAAATATCAAAAATTACAGTAAATATATATTACACATTCTATTTAAAATATCAAAACTACACCAAAATTATATTTTATAATTTACATAAAATATCAAAAGTACACCAAATATATATTATATACTGTACATTAAATATCAAAATGCACAGTAAATCTATTTCATATATTGTACATACAATATTAACTGAAAGTACACCAAATACATTTTACATAATGTAAATAAAATGTCCAAAAGCACAGTAAATATATATTACATACTGTACATAAAATACCAGAAAGTACACCAAATATGTGTTATATATACTGTAAAGAAACAATCAAAAAATACACTAATTATATTAAATATACTGTACATAAAATATCAAAAATTACACGAAATGTATACTATATACCGTAAAAAAAATCTAAAATTACAGTAAATATATATTGCACACTGTATGTAAAATCTCAAAAACTACGCCAAATATATATTATATAATTTACATAAAATATCATATGTACACCAAATTGATATTATATAAAGTACATAAAATATCAAAATGTACAGTAAATACATTTCATATATTGTACCTATAATATTAACTAAAAGTACACCAAATACATTTTATATACTGTAAATAAAATATCAAATAGTACAGTAAATATATATTACATACTGTACATAAAATATCAAAAAGTACACCAAATATGTGTTATATATCTACTGTAAATAAACAATCAAAAACTACAGTAATTATATTTAATATACTGTACATAAAATATCAAAAATTACACGAAATGTATACTATATACCGTAAAAAAAATATCTAAAATTACAGTGAATATATATTACACACTCTATGTAAAATATCAAAAACTACGCCAAATATATATTATATAATTTACATAAAATATCAAAAGTACACCAAATAGATATTACATACAGTACATGAAATATCAAAAAGTACAGTAAATATATTTCATATATTGTACATATAATATTAACTAAAAGTACACAAAATATATTTTATGTACTGTAAATAAAATATCCAATAGTACAGTAAATATATATTACATAATGTACATAAAATGTCAAAAAGTACACCAAATATGTGGTATATATACTGTAAATAAACTATAAAAACTACAGTAATTATATTTAATATACTGTACATAAAATATCAAAAATTACACGAAATGTATACTATATACTGTTAATTAAATATCAAAAATTACAGTAAATATATATTACACATTCTATTTAAAATATCAAAACTACACCAAAAATATATTTTATAATTTACATAAAATATCAAAAGTACACCAAATATATATTATATACTGTACATTAAATATCAAAATGCACAGTAAATCTATTTCATATATTGTACATATAATATTAACTGAAAGTACACCAAATACATTTTATATAATGTAAATAAAATGTCCAAAAGCACAGTAAATATATATTACATACTGTACATAAAATATCAAAAAGTACACCAAATATGTGTTATATATACTCTAAATAAACAATCAAAGCTACAGTAATTATATTTAATATACTGTACATAAAATATCAAAAATTACACGAAATGTATACTATACACCGTAAAAAAATATCTAAAATTACAGTAAATATATATTACACACTCTATGTAAAATATGAAAATCTACGCCTAATATATATTATATAATTTACATAAAATATCAAAAGTACACCAAATAGATATTATATACAGTACATGAAATATCAAAAAGTACAGTAAATATATTTCATATATTGTACATATAATATTAACTAAAAGTACACCAAATATATTTTATATACTGTAAATAAAATATCCAATAGTACAGTAAATATATATTACATACTGTACATAAAATGTCAAAAAGTACACCAAATATGTGTTATATATACTGTAAATAAACTATAAAAACTACAGTAATTATATTTAATATACTGTACATAAAATATCAAAAATTACTCAAAATATATATTATATACTGTTAATAAAATATCAAAAATTACAGTGAATATATATTACACATTCTATTTAAAATATCAAAACTACACCAAAAATATATTTTATAATTTACATAAAATATCAAAAGTACACCAAATATATATTATATACTGTACATTAAATATCAAAATGCACAGTAAATCTATTTCATATATTGTACATATAATATTAACTGAAAGTACACCAAATACATTTTATATAATGTAAATAAAATGTCCAAAGCACAGTAAATATATATTACATACTGTACATAATATACCAAAAAGTACAGCAAATATGTGTTATATATACTGTAAATAAACAATCAAAAAATACACTAATTATATTTAATATACCATACATAAAATATCAAAAATTACACGAAATGTATACTATATACCGTAACAAAAAATCTAAAATTACAGTAAATATATATTGCACACTCTATGTAAAATATCAAAAACTACGCCAAATATATATTATATAATTTACATAAAATATCAAAAGTACACCAAATAGATATTATATACACTACATAAAATATAAAAAAGTACAGTAAATACATTTCATATATTGTACATATAATATTAACTAAAAGTACACCAAATACATTTTATATACTGTAAATAAAATATCCAATAGTACAGTAAATATATATTACATACTGTATATAAAATATCAAAAAGTACACCAAATATGTGTTATGTATACTGTAAATAAACAATCAAAAACTACAGTAATTATATTTAATATACTGTACATAAAATATCAAAAATTACACGAAATGTATACTATATACCGCAAAAAAAATATCTAAAATTACAGTAAATATATATTACACACTCTATGTAAAATATCAAAAACTACGCCAAATATATATTATATAATTTACATAAAATATCAAATGTACACCAAATAGATATTATATACAGTACATGAAGTATCAAAAAGTACAGTAAATATATTTCATATATTGTACATATAATATTAACTAAAAGTACACCAAATATATTTTATATACTTTAAATAAAATATCCAATAGTACAGTAAATATATATTACATACTGTACATAAAATGTCAAAAAGTACACCAAATATGTGTTATATATAGTGGAAAGAAACTATCAAAAACTACAGTAGTTATATTTAATATACTGTACATAAAATATCAAAAATTACTCAAAATGTATATTATATAATGTTAATAATATATCAAAAATTACAGTGAATATATATTACACATTCTATTTAAAATATCAAATACTACACCAAATATATATTATATAATTGACATAAAATATCAAAAGGACACCAAATATATATTATATACTGTACATAAAATATCAAAAAGTACAGTAAATATATTTCATATATTGTACATATAATATTAACTAAAAGTACACCAAATACATTTTATATACTGTAAATAAAATATCCAATAGTACAGTAAATATATATTACATACTGTACATAAAATATCAAAAAGTACACCAAATATGTGTTATATATACTGTAAATAAACAATCAAAAACTACAGTAATTATATTTAATATACTGTACATAAAATATCAAAAATTACTCGAAATGTATATTATATACTGTTAATAAAATATCAAAAATTACAGTAAATATATATTACACATTCTATTTAAAATATCAAAACTACACCAAAAATATATTTTATAATTTACATAAAATATCAAATGTACACCAAATATATATTATGTACTGTACATTAAATATCAAAATGCACAGTAAATCTATTTCATATTTTGTACATATAATATTAACTGAAAGTACACCAAATACATTTTATATAATGTAAATAAAATGTCCAAAAGCACACTAAATGTATATTACATACTGTACATAAAATATCAAAAAGTACACCAAATATGTGTTATATATACTGTAAATAAACAATCAAAAACTACAGTAATTATATTTAATATACTGTACATAAAAGATCAAAAATTACACGAAATGTATACTATATACCGTAAAAAAAATATCAAAAATTACAGTAAATATATATTACACACTCTATGTAAAATATCAAAACTACGCCAAATATATATTATATAATTTACATAAAATATCAAAAGTACACCAAATAGATATTATATACAGTACATGAAATATCAAAAACTACAGTAAATATATTTCATATATTGTACATATAATATTAACTAAAAGTACACCAAATATATTTTATATACTGTAAATAAAATATCCAATAGTACAGTAAATATATATTACATACTGTACATAAAATGTCAAAAATTACACCAAATATGTTTTATATATACTGTAAATAAACTATAAAAGCTACAGTAATTATATTTAATATACTGTACATAAAATATCAAAAATTACTCAAAATGTATATTATATACTGTTAATAAAATATCAAAAATTACAGTAAATATATATTACACATTCTATTTAAAATATCAAAACTACACCAAAATTATATTTTATAATTTACATAAAATATCAAAAGTACACCAAATATATATTATATACTGTACATTAAATATCAAAATGCACAGTAAATCTATTTCATATATTGTACATACAATATTAACTGAAAGTACACCAAATACATTTTACATAATGTAAATAAAATGTCCAAAAGCACAGTAAATATATATTACATACTGTACATAAAATACCAGAAAGTACACCAAATATGTGTTATATATACTGTAAAGAAACAATCAAAAAATACACTAATTATATTAAATATACTGTACGTAAAATATCAAAAATTACACGAAATGTATACTATATACCGTAAAAAAAATCTAAAATTACAGTAAATATATATTGCACACTGTATGTAAAATCTCAAAAACTACGCCAAATATATATTATATAATTTACATAAAATATCATATGTACACCAAATTGATATTATATAAAGTACATAAAATATCAAAATGTACAGTAAATACATTTCATATATTGTACCTATAATATTAACTAAAAGTACACCAAATACATTTTATATACTGTAAATAAAATATCAAATAGTACAGTAAATATATATTACATACTGTACATAAAATATCAAAAAGTACACCAAATATGTGTTATATATCTACTGTAAATAAACAATCAAAAACTACAGTAATTATATTTAATATACTGTACATAAAATATCAAAAATTACACGAAATGTATACTATATACCGTAAAAAAAAATCTAAAATTACAGTGAATATATATTACACACTCTATGTAAAATATCAAAAACTACGCCAAATATATATTATATAATTTACATAAAATATCAAAAGTACACCAAATAGATATTACATACAGTACATGAAATATCAAAAAGTACAGTAAATATATTTCATATATTGTACATATAATATTAACTAAAAGTACACAAAATATATTTTATGTACTGTAAATAAAATATCCAATAGTACAGTAAATATATATTACATAATGTACATAAAATGTCAAAAAGTACACCAAATATGTGGTATATATACTGTAAATAAACTATAAAAACTACAGTAATTATATTTAATATACTGTACATAAAATATCAAAAATTACACGAAATGTATACTATATACTGTTAATTAAATATCAAAAATTACAGTAAATATATATTACACATTCTATTTAAAATATCAAAACTACACCAAAAATATATTTTATAATTTACATAAAATATCAAAAGTACACCAAATATATATTATATACTGTACATTAAATATCAAAATGCACAGTAAATCTATTTCATATATTGTACATATAATATTAACTGAAAGTACACCAAATACATTTTATATAATGTAAATAAAATGTCCAAAAGCACAGTAAATATATATTACATACTGTACATAAAATATCAAAAAGTACACCAAATATGTGTTATATATACTCTAAATAAACAATCAAAGCTACAGTAATTATATTTAATATACTGTACATAAAATATCAAAAATTACACGAAATGTATACTATACACCGTAAAAAAATATCTAAAATTACAGTAAATATATATTACACACTCTATGTAAAATATGAAAATCTACGCCTAATATATATTATATAATTTACATAAAATATCAAAAGTACACCAAATAGATATTATATACAGTACATGAAATATCAAAAAGTACAGTAAATATATTTCATATATTGTACATATAATATTAACTAAAAGTACACCAAATATATTTTATATACTGTAAATAAAATATCCAATAGTACAGTAAATATATATTACATACTGTACATAAAATGTCAAAAAGTACACCAAATATGTGTTATATATACTGTAAATAAACTATAAAAACTACAGTAATTATATTTAATATACTGTACATAAAATATCAAAAATTACTCAAAATATATATTATATACTGTTAATAAAATATCAAAAATTACAGTGAATATATATTACACATTCTATTTAAAATATCAAAACTACACCAAAAATATATTTTATAATTTACATAAAATATCAAAAGTACACCAAATATATATTATATACTGTACATTAAATATCAAAATGCACAGTAAATCTATTTCATATATTGTACATATAATATTAACTGAAAGTACACCAAATACATTTTATATAATGTAAATAAAATGTCCAAAGCACAGTAAATATATATTACATACTGTACATAATATACCAAAAAGTACAGCAAATATGTGTTATATATACTGTAAATAAACAATCAAAAAATACACTAATTATATTTAATATACCATACATAAAATATCAAAAATTACACGAAATGTATACTATATACCGTAACAAAAAATCTAAAATTACAGTAAATATATATTGCACACTCTATGTAAAATATCAAAAACTACGCCAAATATATATTATATAATTTACATAAAATATCAAAAGTACACCAAATAGATATTATATACACTACATAAAATATAAAAAAGTACAGTAAATACATTTCATATATTGTACACATAATATTAACTAAAAGTACACCAAATACATTTTATATACTGTAAATAAAATATCCAATAGTACAGTAAATATATATTACATACTGTACATAAAATATCAAAAAGTACACCAAATATGTGTTATATATACTGTAAATAAACAATCAAAAACTACAGTAATTATATTTAATATACTGTACATAAAATATCAAAAATTACACGAAATGTATACTATATACCGCAAAAAAAATATCTAAAATTACAGTAAATATATATTACACACTCTATGTAAAATATCAAAAACTACGCCAAATATATATTATATAATTTACATAAAATATCAAATGTACACCAAATAGATATTATATACAGTACATGAAGTATCAAAAAGTACAGTAAATATATTTCATATATTGTACATATAATATTAACTAAAAGTACACCAAATATATTTTATATACTTTAAATAAAATATCCAATAGTACAGTAAATATATATTACATACTGTACATAAAATGTCAAAAAGTACACCAAATATGTGTTATATATAGTGGAAAGAAACTATCAAAAACTACAGTAGTTATATTTAATATACTGTACATAAAATATCAAAAATTACTCAAAATGTATATTATATAATGTTAATAATATATCAAAAATTACAGTGAATATATATTACACATTCTATTTAAAATATCAAATACTACACCAAATATATATTATATAATTGACATAAAATATCAAAAGGACACCAAATATATATTATATACTGTACATAAAATATCAAAAAGTACAGTAAATATATTTCATATATTGTACATATAATATTAACTAAAAGTACACCAAATACATTTTATATACTGTAAATAAAATATCCAATAGTACAGTAAATATATATTACATACTGTACATAAAATATCAAAAAGTACACCAAATATGTGTTATATATACTGTAAATAAACAATCAAAAACTACAGTAATTATATTTAATATACTGTACATAAAATATCAAAAATTACTCGAAATGTATATTATATACTGTTAATAAAATATCAAAAATTACAGTAAATATATATTACACATTCTATTTAAAATATCAAAACTACACCAAAAATATATTTTATAATTTACATAAAATATCAAATGTACACCAAATATATATTATGTACTGTACATTAAATATCAAAATGCACAGTAAATCTATTTCATATTTTGTACATATAATATTAACTGAAAGTACACCAAATACATTTTATATAATGTAAATAAAATGTCCAAAAGCACACTAAATGTATATTACATACTGTACATAAAATACCAAAAAGTACACCAAATATGTGTTATATAAAGTGTAAATAAACAATCAAAAAATACACTAATTATATTTAATATACTGTACATAAAATATCAAAAATTACACGAAATGTATACTATACACCGTAAAAAAAATCTAAAATTACGGTAAATATATATTGCACACTCTATGTGAAATATCAAATCTACGCCAAATATATTATATAATTTACATAAAATATCAAAAGTACACCAAATAAATATTATATACAGTACATAAAATATCAAAAAGTACAGTAAATATATTTCATATATTGTACATATAATATTAATTAAAGTACACCAAATACATTTTATATACTGTAAATAAAATATCCTATAGTACAGTAAATATATATTACATACTATACATAAAATGTCAAAAAGTACACCAAATATGTTTTATATATACTGTAAATAAACTATAAAAACTACAGTAATTATATTTAATATACTGTACATAAAATATCAAAAATTACTCAAAATGTATATTGTATACGGTTAATAAAATATCAAAAATTACAGTAAATATACATTACACATTCTATTTAAAATACCAAAACTACACCAAAAATATATTTTATAATTTACATAAAATATCAAAAGTACACCAAATATATATTATATACTGTACATTAAATATCAAAATGCACAGTAAATCTATTTCATATATTGTACATATAATATTAACTGAAAGTACACCAAATACATTTTATATATTGTAAATAAAATGTCCAAAAGCACAGTAAATATATATTACATACTGTACATAAAATACCAAAAAGTACACCAAATATGTGTTATATATACTGTAAATAAACAATCAAAAAATACACTAATTATATTTAATATACTGTACATAAAATATCAAAAATTACACGAAATGTATACTATATACCGTAAAAAAAAATCTAAAATTACAGTAAATATATATTGCACACTCTATGTAAAATATCAAAAACTACGCCAAATATATATTATATAATTTACATAAAATATCAAAAGTACACCAAATAGATATTATATAAAGTACATAAAATATCAAAAAGTACAGTAAATATATTTCACATATTGTACATATAATATTAACAAAAAGTACACCAAATACATTTTATATACTGTAAATAAAGTATCCAATAGAACAGTAAATATATATTACATACTGTACATAAATTGTCAAAAAGTACACCAAATGTGTGTTATATATACTGTAAATAAACAATCAAAAACTGCAGTAATTATATTTAATATACTGTACATAAAATATCAAAAATTACACGAAATGTATACTATATACCGTAAAAAAAATCTAAAATTACAGTAAATATATATTACACACTCTATGTAAAATATCAAAAACTACGCCAAATATATATTATATAATTTACATAAAATATCAAAAGTACACCAAATAGATATTATATACAGTACATGAAATATCAAAAAGTACAGTAAATATATTTCAAATATTGTACATATAATATTAACTAAAAGTACACCAAATATATTTTATATACTGTAAATAAAATATCCAATAGTACAGTAAATATATATTACATACTGTACATAAAATGTAAAAATGTACACCAAATATGTGTTATATATACTGTAAATGAACTATAAAAACTACAGTAATTATATTTAATATACTGTACATAAAATATCAAAAATTACTCAAAATGTATATTATATACTGTTAATAAAATATCAAAAATTACAGTAAATATATATTACACATTCTATTTAAAATATCAAAACTACACCAAAAATATATTTTATAATTTACATAAAATATCAAAAGTACACCAAATAGATATTATATGCTGTACATTAAATATCAAAATGCACAGTAAATCTATTTCATATATTGTATATATAATAATAACTAAAAGTACACCAAATACATTTTATATACTGTAAATAAAATATCCAATAGTACAGTAAATATATATTACATACTGTACATAAAATATCAAAAAGTACACCAAATATGTGTTATATATACTGTAAATAAACAATCAAAAACTACAGTAATTATACTTAATATACTGTACATAAAATATCAAAAATTACACGAAATGCATACTATATACGGTAAAAAAAAATCTAAAATTACAGTAAATATATATTGCACACTCTATGTAAAATATCAAAAACTACACCAAATATATATTATATAATTTACATAAAATATCAAAAGTACACCAAATAGATATTATATACAGTACATAAAATATCAAAAAGTACAGTAAATATATTTCATATATGGTACATATAATATTAACTAAAAGTACACCAAATACATTTTATATACTGTAAATAAAATATCCAATAGTACAGTAAATATATATTACATACTGTACATAAAATGTCAAAAAGTACACCAAATATGTGTTATATATACTGTAAATAAACAATCAAAAAATACACTAATTATATTTAATATACTGTACATAAAATATCAAAAATTACACGAAATGTATACTATATACCGTAAAAAAAATATCTAAAATTACAGTAAATATATATTCCACACTCTATGTAAAATATCAAAAACTACGCCAAATATATATTATATAATTTACATAAAATATCAAAAGTACACCAGATAGATATTATATACAGTACATGAAATATCAAAAAGTACAGTAAATATATTTCATATATTGTACATATAATATTAACTAAAAGTACACCAAATATATTTTATATACTGTAAATAAAATATCCAATAGTACAGTAAATATATATTACATACTGTACATAAAATGTCAAAAAGAACACAAAATATGTGTTATATATAGTGGAAAGAAACTATCAAAAAGTACAGTAATTATATTTAATATACTGTACATAAAATATCAAAAATTACTCAAAATGTATATTGTATACTGTTAATAAAATATCAAAAATTACAGTAAATATATATTACACATTCTATTTAAAATATCAAATACTACACCAAATATATATTATATAATTGACATAAAATATCAAAAGGACACCAAATATATATTATATACTGTAAATGAAATATCAAAAAGTACAGCAAATGTATTTCATATATTGTGCATATAATATTAACTGAAAGTACACCAAATATATTTTATATAATGTAAATATAATATCAAATTACAGTAAATATATATTACATACTGTACATAAAATACCAGAAATTACAACAAATATGTGTTATATATACTGTAAATAAACAATCAAAAAATACACTAATTATATTTAATGTAATGTACATAAAATATCAAAAATTACACAAAATGTATACTATATACCGTAAAAAAAAATCTAAAATTACAGTAAATATATATTGCACACTCTATGTAAAATATCAAAAACTACACCAAAGATATATTATATAATTTACATAAAATATCAAAAGTACACCAAATAGATACTATATACAGTAGAAAAAATATCAAAAAGTACAGTAAATATATTTCATATATTGTACATATAATATTAACTGAAAGTACACCAAATACATTTTATATACTGTAAATAAAGTATCCAATAGTACAGTAAATATATATTACATACTGTGCATAAAATATCGAAAAGTACACCAAATATGTGTTATATATACTGTATATAAACAATCAAAAACTACAGTAATTATATTTAATATACTGCACATAAAATATCAAAAATTACACGAAATGTATACTATATACCGTAAAAAAATATCTAAAATTACAGTAAATATATATTACACACTCTATGTGAAATATCAAAAACTAGGCCAAATATATATTATATAATTTACATAAAATATCAAAAGTACACCAATCAGATATTATATACATTACATGAAATATCAAAAAGTACAGTAAATATATTTCATATATTGTACATATAATATTAACTAAAAGTACACCAAATACATTTTATATACTGTAAATAAAATATCCAATAGTTCAGTAAATATATATTACATACTGTACATAAAATGTCAAAAAGTACACCAAATATGTGTTATATATACTGTAAATAAACTATAAAAACTACAGTAATTATATTTAGTATACTGTACATAAAGTATCAAAAATTACACAAAATGTATATTATATACTGTTAATAAAATATCCAAAATTACAGTAAATATATATTACACATTCTATTTAAAATATCAAAACTACACCAAAAATATATTTTATAATTTACATAAAATATCAAAAGTACACCAAATGTATATTGTATACTGTACATTAAATATCAAAATGCACAGTAAATCTATTTCATATATTGTACATATAATATTAACTGAAAGTACACCAAATACATTTTATATAATGTAAATAAAATGTCCAAAAGCACAGTAAATATATATTACATACTGTACATAAAATACCAAAAAGTACACCAAATATGTGTTATATATACTGTAAATAAACAATCAAAAAATACACAAATTATATTTAATATACTGTACATAAAATATCAAAAATTACACGAAATGTATACTATATACCGTAACAAAAATCTAAAATTACATTAAATATATATTTCACACTCTATGTAAAATATCAAAAACTACGCCAAATATATATTATATAATTTACATAAAATATCAAAAGTACACCAAATAGATATTATATACAGTACATGAAATATCAAAAAGTACAGTAAATATATTTCATATATTGTACATATAATATTAACTAAAAGTACACCAAATATATTTTATATACTGTAAATAAAATATCCAATAGTACAGTAAATATATATTACATACTGTACATAAAATGTCAAAAAGTACACCAAATATGTGTTATATATACTGTAAATAAACAATCAAAAAATACACTAATTATATTTAATATACTGTACATAAAATATCAAAAATTACACGAAATGTATACTACATACCGTAAAAAAAAATCTAAAATTACAGTAAATATATATTGCACACTCTATGTAAAATATCAAAAACTACGCCAAATATATATTATATAATTTACATAAAATATCAAAAGTACACCAAATAGATATTATATAGAGTACATAAAATATCAAAAAGTACAGTAAATATATTTCATATATTGTACATATAATATTAACTAAAAGTACACCAAATATATTTTATATACTGTAAATAAAATATCCAATAATACAGTAAATATATATTACATAGTGTACATAAAATGTCAAAAACTACACCAAATATGTGTTATATATACTGTAAATAAACTATAAAAACTACAGTAATTATATTTAATATACTGTACATAAAATATCAAAAATTACTCAAAATGTATATTATATACTGTTAATAAAATATCAAAAATTACAGTAAATATATATTACACATTCTATTTAAAATATCAAAACTACACCAAAAATATATTTTATAATTTACATAAAATATCAAAAGTACACCAAATATATATTATATACTGTACATTAAATATCAAAATGCACAGTAAACCTATTTCATATATTGTACATATAATATTAACTGAAAGTACACCAAATACATTTTATATAATGTAAATAAAATGTCCAAAAGCACAGTAAATATATATTACATACTGTACATAAAATACCAAAAAGTACACCAAATATGTGTTATATATACTGTAAATAAACAATCAAAAAAAACACTAATTATATTTAATATACAGTACATAAAATATCAAAAATTACACGAATTGTATAGTATATACCGTAAAAAAAAATCTAAAATTACAGTAAATATATATTGCACACTCTATGTAAAATATCAAATCTACGCCAAATATATATTATATAATTTAAATAAAATATCAAAAGTACACCAAATAGATATTATATACAGTACATGAAATATCAAAAAGTACAGTAAATATATTTCATATATTGTACATATATTAATTAAAAGTACACCAAATATATTTTATATACTGTAAATAAAATATCCAATAGTACAGTAAATATATATTACATACTGTACATAAAATGTCAAAAAGTACACCAAATATGTGTTATATATACTGTAAATAAACAATCAAAAAATGCACTAATTATATTTAATATACTGTTCATAAAATATCAAAAATTACAAAAAATGTATATTATATACTGTTAATTAAATATCAAAAATTACAGTAAATATATATTACACATTCTATTTAAAATATCAAAACTACACCAAAAATATATTTTATAATTTACATAAAATATCAAAAGTACACCAAATATATATTATATACTGTACATTAAATATCAAAATGCACAGTAAATCTATTTCATATATTGTACATATAATATTAACTGAAAGTACACCAAATACATTTTATATAATGTAAATAAAATGTCCAAAAGCACAGTAAATATATAATACATACTGTACATAAAATACCAAAAAGTACACCAAATATGTCTTATATATACTGTAAATAAACAATCAAAAAATACACTAATTTTATTTAATATACTGTACATAAAATATCAAAAATTACACGAAATGTATACTATAGCGTAAAAAAAATATCTAAAATTACAGTAAATATATATTGCACACTCTATGTAAAATATCAAAACCTACGCCAAATATATATTATATAATTTACATAAAATATCAAAAGTACACCAAATTGATATTATATACAGTACATAAAATATCAAAAGTACAGTAAATATATCTCATATATTGTACATATCATATTAACTAAAAGTACACCAAATACATTTTATATACTGTAAATAAATATCCAATAGTACAGTAAATATATATTACATACTGTACATAAAATATCAAAAAGTACACCAAATGTGTGTTATATATATTGTAAATAAACAATCAAAAACTACAGTAATTATATTTAATATACTGTACATAAAATATCAAAAATTACACGAAATGTATACTATATACCGTAAAAAAAAATCTAAAATTACAGTAAATATATATTACACACTCTATGTAAAATATCAAAATCTACGCCAAATATATATTATATAATTTACATAAAATATCAAAAGTACACCAAATAGATATTATATACAGTACATGAAATATCAAAAAGTACAGTAAATATATTTCATATATTGTACATATAATATTAACTAAAAGTACACCAAATATATTTTATATACTGTAAATAAAATATCCAATAGTACAGTAAATATATATTACATACTGTACATAAAATGTCAAAAAGTACACCAAATATGTGTTATATGTACTGTAAATAAACTATAAAAACTACAGTAATTATATTTAATATACTGTACATAAAATATCAAAAATTACTCAAAATGTATATTATATACTGTTAATTAAATATCAAAAATTACAGTAAATATATATTACACATTCTATTTAAAATATCAAAACTACACCAAAAATATATTTTATAATTTACATAAAATATCAAAAGTACACCAAATATATATTATATACTGTACATTAAATATCAAAATGCACAGTAAATCTATTTCATATATTGTACATATAATATTAACTGAAAGTACACCAAATACATTTTATATAATGTAAATAAAATGTCCAAAAGCACAGTAAATATATATTACATACTGTACATAAAATACCAAAAAGTACACCAAATATGTGTTATATATACTGTAAATAAACAATCAAAAAATACACTAATTATATTTAATATACTGTACATAAAATATCAAAAATTACACGAAATGTATACTATATACCGTAAAAATATTTATCTAAAATTACAGTAAATATATGTTGCACACTCTATGTAAAATATCAAAAACTACGCCAAATATATATTATATAATTTACATAAAATATCAAAAGTACACCAAATAGATATTATATACAGTACATAAAATATCAAAAAGTACAGTAAATATATTTCATATATTGTACATATAATATTAACTAAAAGTACACCAAATACATTTTATATACTGTAAATAAAGTATCCAATAGTACAGTAAATATATATTACATACTGTACGTAAAATATCAAAAAGTACACCAAATGTGTGTTATAAATTCTGTAAATAAACAATCAAAAACTACAGTAATTATATTTAATATACTGTACATAAAATATCAAAAATTACACGAAATGTATACTATATACCGTAAAAAAAAATCTAAAATTACAGTAAATATATATTACACACTCTATGTAAAATATCAAAAACTACGGCAAATATATATTATATAATTTACATAAAATATCAAAAGTATACCAAATAGATATTATATACAGTACATGAAATATCAAAAATACAGTAAATATATTTCATATATGGTACATATAATATTAACTAAAAGTACACCAAATATATTTTATATACTGTAAATAAAATATCCAATAGTACAGTAAATATATATTACATACTGTACATAAAATGTCAAAAAGTACACCAAATATGTGTTATATATACTGTAAATAAACTATAAAAACTACAGTAATTATATTTAATTAACTGTACATAAAATACCAAAATTACTCAAAATGTATATTATATACTGTTAATAAAATATCAAAAATTACAGTAAATATATATTACACATTCTATTTAAAATATCAAAACTACACCAAAACTATATTTTATAATTAACATAAAATATCAAAAGTACACCAAATATATATTATATACTGTACATTAAATATCAAAATGCACACTAAATCTATTCCATATATTGTACATATAATATTTACTGAAAGTACACCAAATACATTTTATATAATGTAAATAAAATGTCCAAAAGCACAGTAAATATATATTACATACTGTACATAAAATACCAAAAAGTACACCAAATATGTGTTATATATACTGTAAATAAACAATCAAAAAATACACAAATTATATTTAATATACTGTACATAAAATATCAAAAATTACACGAAATGTATACTATATACCGTAAAAAAAATCTAAAATTACAGTAAATATATATTGCACACTCTATGTAAAATATCAAACACTACGCCAAATATATATTATATAATTTACATAAAATATCAAAAGTACACCAAATAGATATTATATACAGTACATAAAATATCAAAAAGTACAGTAAATATATTTCATATATTGTACATATAATATTAAGGAAAAGTACACCAAATACATTTTATATACTGTAAAAAAATATCCAATAGTACAGTAAATATATATTACATACTGTACATAAAATATCAAAAAGTACACCAAATATGTGTTATATATACTGTAAATAAACAATCAAAAACTACAGTAATTATATTTAATATACTGTACATAAAATATCAAAAATTACACGAAATGTATACTATATACCGTAAAAAAAAATCTAAAATTACAGTAAATATATATTACACACTCTATGTAAAATATCAAAAACTACGCCAAATATATATTATATAATTTACATAAAATATCAAAAGTACACCAAATAGATATTATATACAGTACATGAAATATCAAAAAGTACAGTAAATATATTTCATATATTGTACATATAATATTAACTAAAAGTACACCAAATATATTTTATATACTGTAAATAAAATATCCAATAGTACAGTAAATATATATTACATACTGTACATAAAATGTCAAAAAGTACACCAAATATGTGTTATATATACTGTAAATAAACTATAAAAACTACAGTAATTATATTTAATATACTGTACATAAAATATCAAAAATTACTCAAAATGTATATTATATACTGTTAATAAAATATCAAAAATTACAGTAAATATATATTACACATTCTATTTAAAATATCAAAACTACACCAAAAATATATTTTATAATTTACATAAAATATCAAAAGTACACCAAATATATATTATATACTGTACATTAAATATCAAAATGCACAGTAAATCTATTTCATATATTCTACATATAATATTAACTGAAAGTACACCAAATACATTTTATATAATGTAAATAAAATGTCCAAAAGCACAGTAAATATATATTACATACTGTACATAAAATACCAAAAGTACACCAAATATGTGTTATATATACTGTAAATAAACAATCAAAAAATACTCTAAATATATTTAATATACTGTACATAAAACATCAAAAATTACACGAAATGTATACAATATACCGTAAGAAAAAATCTAAAACTACAGTATATATATATTGCACACTCTATGTAAAATATCAAAAGCTACGCCAAATATATATTATATAATTTACATAAAATATCAAAAGTACACCAAATAGATATTATATAGAGTACATAAAATATCAAAATGTACAGTAAATATATTTAATATATTGAACATATAATATTAACTAAAAGTACACCAAATACATTTTATATACTGTAAATAAAATATCCAATAGTACAGTAAATATATATTACATACTGTACATAAAATATCAAAAAGTACACCAAATATGTCTTATATATACTGTAAATAAACAATCAAAAACTACAGTAATTATATTTAATATACTGTACATAAAAGATCAAAAATTACACGAAATGTATACTGTATACCGTAAAAAATATCTAAAATTACAGTAAATATATATTGCACATTCTATGTAAAATATCAAAAGCTACGCCAAATATATATTATATAATTTACATAAAATATCAAATGTACACCAAATAGATATTATATAGAGTACATAAAATATCAAAAAGTACAGTAAATATATTTAAGATATTGAACATATAATATTAACTAAAAGTACACCAAATACATTTTATATACTGTAAATAAAATATCCAATAGTACAGTAAATATATATTACATACTGTACATAAAATATCAAAAAGTACACCAAATATGTGTTATATATACTGTAAATAAACAATCAAAAAATACAGTAATTATATTTAATATACTGTACATAAAATATCAAAAATTACATGAAATGTATACTATATCCCATAAAAAAAATCTAAAATTACAGGAAATATATATTGCACACTCTATGTAAAATATCAAAAACTACGCCAAATATATATTATATAATTTACATAAAATATCAAAAGTACACCAAATAGATACTATATAGATTACAAAAAATATCAAAAAGTACAGTAAATATATTTTATATATTGTACATATAATATTAACTAAAAGTTCACCAAATACATTTTATATACTGTAAATAAAATATCCAATAGTACAGTAAATATATATTACATACTGTACATAAAATCTCAAAAAGTACACCAAATATGTGTTATATATACTGTAAATAAACTATAAAAACTACAGTAATTATATTTAATATACTGTACATAAAATATCAAAAATTACTCAAAATGTATATTATATACTATTAATAAAATATCAAAAATTACAGTAAATATATATTACACATTCTATTTAAAATATCAAAACTACACCAAAAATATATTTTATAATTTACATAAAATATCAAAAGTACACCAAATATATATTATATACTGTACATTAAATATCAAAATGCACAGTAAATCTATTTCATATATTGTACATATAATATTAACTGAAAGTACACCAAATACATGTTATATAATGTAAATAAAATGTCAAAAAGCACAGTAAATATATATTACATACTGTACATAAAATAACAAAAAGTACACCAAATATGTGTTATATATACTGTAAATAAACAATCAAAAAATACACTAATTATATTTAATATACTGTACATAAAATATCAAAAATTACACGAAATGTATACTATATACCGTAAAAAAAATCTAAAATTACAGTAAATATATATTGCACACTCTATGTAAAATATCAAAAACTACGCCAAATATATATTATATAATTGACATAAAATATCAAAAGTACACCAAATAGATATTATATACAGTACATAAAATATCAAAAATTACAGTAAATATATTTCATATATTGTACATATAATATTAAGTAAAAGTACACCAAATACATTTTATATACTGTAAAAAAATATCCAATAGTACAGTAAATATATATTACATACTGTACATAAAATATCAAAAAGTACACCAAATATGTGTTATATATACTGTAAACAAACAATCATAAACTACAGCAATTATATTTAATATACTGTACATAAAATATCAAAAATTACACGAAATGTATACTATATACCGTAAAAAAAATATCTAAAATTACAGTAAATATATATTACACACTCTATGTAAAATATCAAAAACTACGCCAAATATATATTATATAATTTACATAAAATATCAAAAGTACACCAAATAGATATTATATACAGTACATGAAAGATCAAAAAGTACAGTAAATATATTTCATATATTGTACATATAATATTAACTAAAAGTACACCAAATATATTTTATATACTGTAAATAAAGTATCCAATAGTACAGTAAATATATATTACATACTGTACATAAAATATCAAAAAGTACACCAAATATGTGTTATATATACTGTAAATAAACTATAAAAACTACAGTAATTATATTTAATATACTGTACATAATATATCAAAAATTACTCAAAATGTATATTATATACTGTTAATAAAATATCAAAAATTACAGTAAATATATATTACACATTCTATTTAAAATATCAAAACTACACCAAAAATATATTTTATAATTTACATAAAATATCAAAAGTACACCAAATATATATTATATACTGTACATTAAATATCAAAATGCACAGTAAATCTATTTCATATATTGTACATATAATATTAACTGAAAGTACACCAAATACATGTTATATAATGTAAATAAAATGTCAAAAAGCACAGTAAATATATATTACATACTGTACATAAAATACCAAAAAGTACACCAAATATGTGTTATATATACTGTAAATAAACAATCAAAAAATACACTAATTATATTTAATATACTGTACATAAAATATCAAAAATTACACGAAATGTATACTATATACCGTAAAAAAAATCTAAAATTACAGTAAATAAATATTTCACACTCTATGTAAAATATCAAAAACTACGCCAAATATATATTATATAATTGACATAAAATATCAAAAGTACACCAAATAGATATTATATACAGTACATAAAATATCAAAAAGTACAGTAAATATATTTCATATACTGTACATATATTAACTAAAAGTACACCAAATACATTTTATATACTGTAAATAAAATATCCAATAGTACAGTAAATATATATTACATACTGTACATAAAATATGAAAAAGTACACTAAATATGTGTTATATATACTGTAAATCAACAATCAAAAACTACAGTAATTATATTTAATATACTGCACATAAAATATCAAAAATTACATGAAATGTATACTATATACCGTAAAAAATCTAAAATTACAGTAAATATATATTACACACTCTATGTAAAATATCAAAAACTACGCCAAATATATATTATATAATTTACATAAAATATCAAAAGTACACCAAATAGATATTATATACAGTACATGAAATATCAAAAAGTACAGTAAATATATTTCATATATTGTACATATAATATTAACTAAAAGTACACCAAATATATTTTATATACTGTAAATAAATTATCCAATAGTACAGTAAATATATATTACATACTGTACATAAAATGTCAAAAAGTACACCAAATATGTGTTATATATACTGTAAATAAACTATAAAACTACAGTAATAATATTTAATATACTGTGCATAAAATATGAAAATTACGCCAAGTGTATATTATATACTGTTAATAAAATATCAAAAATTACAGTAAATATATATTACACATTCTATTTAAAATATCAAAACTACACCAAAAATATATTTTATAATTGACATAAAATATCAAAAGTACACCAAATATATATTATGTACTGTACATTAAATATCAAAATGCACAGTAAATCTATTTCATATATTGTACATATAATATTAACTGAAAGTACAACAAATACATTTTATATAATGTAAATAAAATGTCCAAAAGCACAGTAAATATATATTACATACTGTACATAAAATACCAAAAGTACACCAATTATGTGTTATATATACTGTAAATAAACAATCAAAAAATACACTAAATATATTTAATATACTGTACATAAAACATCAAAAATTACACGAAATGTATACTATATACCGTAAGAAAAAATCTAAAACTACAGTATATACATATTGCACACTCTATGTAAAATATCAAAAACTACGCCAAATATATATTATATAATTTACATAAAATATCAAAAGTACACCAAATAGATATTATATACAGTACATAAAATATCAAAAAGTACAGTAAATATATTTCATATATTGTACATATAATATTAACTAAAAGTACACCAAATATATTTTATATACTGTAAATAAAATATCCAATAGTACAGTAAATATATATTACATACTGTACATAAAATATCAAAAAGTACACCAAATATGTGTTATATATACTGTAAATAAACAATCAAAAAATACAGTAATTATATTTAATATACTGTACATAAAAGATCAAAAATTACACGAAATGTATACTATATACCGTAAAAAATATCTAAAATTACAGTAAATATATATTGCACACTCTATGTAAAATATCAAAAGCTACGCCAAATATATATTATATAATTTACATAAAATATCAAAAGTACACCAAATAGATATTATATAGAGTACATAAAATATCAAAAAGTACAGTAAATATATTTCATATATTGTACATATAATATTAACTAAAAGTACACCAAATACATTTTATATACTGTAAATAAAATATCCAATTGTACAGTAAATATATATTACATACTGTACATAAAATATCAAAAAGTACACAAATATGTGTTATATATACTGTAAATAAACAATCAAAACTACAGTAATCATATTTAATATACTGTACATAAAATATCAAAAATTACATGAAATGTATACTATATACCGTAAAAAAAATCTAAAATTACAGTAAATATATATTACACACTCTATGTAAAATATCAAAAACTACGCCAAATATATATTATATAATTTACATAAAATATCAAAAGTACACCAAATAGATATTATATACAGTACATGAAATATCAAAAAGTACAGTAAATATATTTCATATATTGTACATATAATATTAACTAAAAGTTCACCAAATATATTTTATATACTGTAAATAAAATATCCAATAGTACAGTAAATATATATTACATACTGTACATAAAATGTCAAAAAGTACACCAAATATGTGTTATATATACTGTAAATAAACTATAAAACTACAGTAATAATATTTAATATACTGTGCATAAAATATGAAAATTACACGAAATGTATATTATATACTGTTAATAAAATATCAAAAATTACAGTAAATATATATTACACATTCTATTTAAAATATCAAAACTACACCAAAAATATATTTTATAATTGACATAAAATATCAAAAGTACACCAAATATATATTATGTAGTGTACATTAAATATCAAAATGCACAGTAAATCTATTTCATATATTGTACATATAATATTAACTGAAAGTACAACAAATACATTTTATATAATGTAAATAAAATGTCCAAAAGCACAGTAAATATATATTACATACTGTACATAAAATACCAAAAGTACACCAAATATGTGTTATATATACTGTAAATAAACAATCAAAAAATACTCTAAATATATTTAATATACTGTACATAAAACATCAAAAATTACACGAAATGTATACTATATACCGTAAGAAAAAATCTAAAACTACAGTATATATATATTGCACACTCTATGTAAAATATCAAAAACTACGCCAAATATATATTATATAATTTACATAAAATATCAAAAGTACACCAAATAGATATTATATACAGTACATAAAATATCAAAAAGTACAGTAAATATATTTCATATATTGTACATATAATATTAACTAAAAGTACACCAAATACATTTTATATACTGTAAATAAAATATCCAATAGTACAGTAAATATATATTACATACTGTACATAAAATATCAAAAAGTACACCAAATATGTCTTATATATACTGTAAATAAACAATCAAAAACTACAGTAATTATATTTAATATACTGTACATAAAAGATCAAAAATTACACGAAATGTATTCTATATACCGTAAAAAATATCTAAAATTACAGTAAATATATATTGCAAACTCTATGTAAAATATCAAAAGCTACGCCAAATATATATTATATAATTTACATAAAATATCAAAAGTACACCAAATAGATATTATATAGAGTACATAAATTATCAAAATGTACAGTAAATATATTTAATATATTGAACATATAATATTAACTAAAAGTACACCAAATACATTTTATATACTGTAAATAAAATATCCAATAGTACAGTAAATATATATTACATACTGTACATAAAATATCAAAAAGTACACCAAATATGTGTTATATATACTGTAAATAAACAATCAAAAAATACAGTAATTATATTTAATATACTGTATATAAAATATCAAAAATTACATTAAATGTATACTATATCCCATAAAAAAAAATCTGAAATTACAGGTAATATATATTGCACACTCTATGTAAAATATCAAAAACTATGCCAAATATATATTATATAATTTACATAAAATATCAAAAGTACACCAAATAGATATTATATAGAGTACATAAAATATCAAAAAGTACAGTAAATATATTTCATATATTGTACATATAATATTAACTAAAAGTACACCAAATACATTTTATATTCTGTAAATAATATATCCAATATTACAGTAAATATATATTACATACTGTACATAAAATGTCAAAAAGTACACCCAATATGTGTTATATATACTGTAAATAAACAATCAAAAAATACACAAATTATATTTAATATACTGTACATAAAATATCAAAAATTACACGAAATGTATACTATATACCGTAAAAAAAATCTAAAATTACAGTAAATATATATTGCACACTCTATGTAAAATATCAAACACTACGCCAAATATATATTATATAATTTACATAAAATATCAAAAGTACACCAAATAGATATTATATACAGTACATAAAATATCAAAAAGTACAGTAAATATATTTCATATATTGTACATATAATATTAAGGAAAAGTACACCAAATACATTTTATATACTGTAAAAAAATATCCAATAGTACAGTAAATATATATTACATACTGTACATAAAATATCAAAAAGTACACCAAATATGTGTTATATATACTGTAAATAAACAATCAAAAACTACAGTAATTATATTTAATATACTGTACATAAAATATCAAAAATTACACGAAATGTATACTATATACCGTAAAAAAAAATCTAAAATTACAGTAAATATATATTACACACTCTATGTAAAATATCAAAAACTACGCCAAATATATATTATATAATTTACATAAAATATCAAAAGTACACCAAATAGATATTATATACAGTACATGAAATATCAAAAAGTACAGTAAATATATTTCATATATTGTACATATAATATTAACTAAAAGTACACCAAATATATTTTATATACTGTAAATAAAATATCCAATAGTACAGTAAATATATATTACATACTGTACATAAAATGTCAAAAAGTACACCAAATATGTGTTATATATACTGTAAATAAACTATAAAAACTACAGTAATTATATTTAATATACTGTACATAAAATATCAAAAATTACTCAAAATGTATATTATATACTGTTAATAAAATATCAAAAATTACAGTAAATATATATTACACATTCTATTTAAAATATCAAAACTACACCAAAAATATATTTTATAATTTACATAAAATATCAAAAGTACACCAAATATATATTATATACTGTACATTAAATATCAAAATGCACAGTAAATCTATTTCATATATTCTACATATAATATTAACTGAAAGTACACCAAATACATTTTATATAATGTAAATAAAATGTCCAAAAGCACAGTAAATATATATTACATACTGTACATAAAATACCAAAAGTACACCAAATATGTGTTATATATACTGTAAATAAACAATCAAAAAATACTCTAAATATATTTAATATACTGTACATAAAACATCAAAAATTACACGAAATGTATACTATATACCGTAAGAAAAAATCTAAAACTACAGTATATATATATTGCACACTCTATGTAAAATATCAAAAACTACGCCAAATATATATTATATAATTTACATAAAATATCAAAAGTACACCAAATAGATATTATATACAGTACATAAAATATCAAAAAGTACAGTAAATATATTTCATATATTGTACATATAATATTAACTAAAAGTACACCAAATACATTTTATATACTGTAAATAAAATATCCAATAGTACAGTAAATATATATTACATACTGTACATAAAATATCAAAAAGTACACCAAATATGTCTTATATATACTGTAAATAAACAATCAAAAACTACAGTAATTATATTTAATATACTGTACATAAAAGATCAAAAATTACACGAAATGTATACTATATACCGTAAAAAATATCTAAAATTACAGTAAATATATATTGCAAACTCTATGTAAAATATCAAAAGCTACGCCAAATATATATTATATAATTTACATAAAATATCAAAAGTACACCAAATAGATATTATATAGAGTACATAAAATATCAAAATGTACAGTAAATATATTTAATATATTGAACATATAATATTAACTAAAAGTACACCAAATACATTTTATATACTGTAAATAAAATATCCAATAGTACAGTAAATATATATTACATACTGTACATAAAATATCAAAAAGTACACCAAATATGTCTTATATATACTGTAAATAAACAATCAAAAACTACAGTAATTATATTTAATATACTGTACATAAAAGATCAAAAATTACACGAAATGTATACTGTATACCGTAAAAAACATCTAAAATTACAGTAAATATATATTGCACATTCTATGTAAAATATCAAAAGCTACGCCAAATATATATTATATAATTTACATAAAATATCAAATGTACACCAAATAGATATTATATAGAGTACATAAAATATCAAAAAGTACAGTAAATATATTTAAGATATTGAACATATAATATTAACTAAAAGTACACCAAATACATTTTATATACTGTAAATAAAATATCCAATAGTACAGTAAATATATATTACATACTGTACATAAAATATCAAAAAGTACACCAAATATGTGTTATATATACTGTAAATAAACAATCAAAAAATACAGTAATTATATTTAATATACTGTACATAAAATATCAAAAATTACATGAAATGTATACTATATCCCATAAAAAAAATCTAAAATTACAGGAAATATATATTGCACACTCTATGTAAAATATCAAAAACTACGCCAAATATATATTATATAATTTACATAAAATATCAAAAGTACACCAAATAGATACTATATAGATTACAAAAAATATCAAAAAGTACAGTAAATATATTTTATATATTGTACATATAATATTAACTAAAAGTTCACCAAATACATTTTATATACTGTAAATAAAATATCCAATAGTACAGTAAATATATATTACATACTGTACATAAAATCTCAAAAAGTACACCAAATATGTGTTATATATACTGTAAATAAACTATAAAAACTACAGTAATTATATTTAATATACTGTACATAAAATATCAAAAATTACTCAAAATGTATATTATATACTATTAATAAAATATCAAAAATTACAGTAAATATATATTACACATTCTATTTAAAATATCAAAACTACACCAAAAATATATTTTATAATTTACATAAAATATCAAAAGTACACCAAATATATATTATATACTGTACATTAAATATCAAAATGCACAGTAAATCTATTTCATATATTGTACATATAATATTAACTGAAAGTACACCAAATACATGTTATATAATGTAAATAAAATGTCAAAAAGCACAGTAAATATATATTACATACTGTACATAAAATAACAAAAAGTACACCAAATATGTGTTATATATACTGTAAATAAACAATCAAAAAATACACTAATTATATTTAATATACTGTACATAAAATATCAAAAATTACACGAAATGTATACTATATACCGTAAAAAAAATCTAAAATTACAGTAAATATATATTGCACACTCTATGTTAAATATCAAAAACTACGCCAAATATATATTATATAATTGACATAAAATATCAAAAGTACACCAAATAGATATTATATACAGTACATAAAATATCAAAAATTACAGTAAATATATTTCATATATTGTACATATAATATTAAGTAAAAGTACACCAAATACATTTTATATACTGTAAAAAAATATCCAATAGTACAGTAAATATATATTACATACTGTACATAAAATATCAAAAAGTACACCAAATATGTGTTATATATACTGTAAACAAACAATCATAAACTACAGCAATTATATTTAATATACTGTACATAAAATATCAAAAATTACACGAAATGTATACTATATACCGTAAAAAAAATATCTAAAATTACAGTAAATATATATTACACACTCTATGTAAAATATCAAAAACTACGCCAAATATATATTATATAATTTACATAAAATATCAAAAGTACACCAAATAGATATTATATACAGTACATGAAAGATCAAAAAGTACAGTAAATATATTTCATATATTGTACATATAATATTAACTAAAAGTACACCAAATATATTTTATATACTGTAAATAAAGTATCCAATAGTACAGTAAATATATATTACATACTGTACATAAAATATCAAAAAGTACACCAAATATGTGTTATATATACTGTAAATAAACTATAAAAACTACAGTAATTATATTTAATATACTGTACATAAAATATCAAAAATTACTCAAAATGTATATTATATACTGTTAATAAAATATCAAAAATTACAGTAAATATATATTACACATTCTATTTAAAATATCAAAACTACACCAAAAATATATTTTATAATTTACATAAAATATCAAAAGTACACCAAATATATATTATATACTGTACATTAAATATCAAAATGCACAGTAAATCTATTTCATATATTGTACATATAATATTAACTGAAAGTACACCAAATACATGTTATATAATGTAAATAAAATGTCAAAAAGCACAGTAAATATATATTACATACTGTACATAAAATACCAAAAAGTACACCAAATATGTGTTATATATACTGTAAATAAACAATCAAAAAATACACTAATTATATTTAATATACTGTACATAAAATATCAAAAATTACACGAAATGTATACTATATACCGTAAAAAAAATCTAAAATTACAGTAAATATATATTGCACACTCTATGTAAAATATCAAAAACTACGCCAAATATATATTATATAATTGACATAAAATATCAAAAGTACACCAAATAGATATTATATACAGTACATAAAATATCAAAAAGTACAGTAAATATATTTCATATACTGTACATATATTAACTAAAATTACACCAAATACATTTTATATACTGTAAATAAAATATCCAATAGTACAGTAAATATATATTACATACTGTACATAAAATATGAAAAAGTATACTAAATATGTGTTATATATACTGTAAATCAACAATCAAAAACTACAGTAATTATATTTAATATACTGCACATAAAATATCAAAAATTACATGAAATGTATACTATATACCGTAAAAAATCTAAAATTACAGTAAATATATATTACACACTCTATGTAAAATATCAAAAACTACGCCAAATATATATTATATAATTTACATAAAATATCAAAAGTACACCAAATAGATATTATATACAGTACATGAAATATCAAAAAGTACAGTAAATATATTTCATATATTGTACATATAATATTAACTAAAAGTACACCAAATATATTTTATATACTGTAAATAAATTATCCAATAGTACAGTAAATATATATTACATACTGTACATAAAATGTCAAAAAGTACACCAAATATGTGCTATATATACTGTAAATAAACTATAAAACTACAGTAATAATATTTAATATACTGTGCATAAAATATGAAAATTACGCCAAGTGTATATTATATACTGTTAATAAAATATCAAAAATTACAGTAAATATATATTACACATTCTATTTAAAATATCAAAACTACACCAAAAATATATTTTATAATTGACATAAAATATCAAAAGTACACCAAATATATATTATGTACTGTACATTAAATATCAAAATGCACAGTAAATCTATTTCATATATTGTACATATAATATTAACTGAAAGTACAACAAATACATTTTATATAATGTAAATAAAATGTCCAAAAGCACAGTAAATATATATTACATACTGTACATAAAATACCAAAAGTACACCAATTATGTGTTATATATACTGTAAATAAACAATCAAAAAATACACTAAATATATTTAATATACTGTACATAAAATATCAAAAATTACACGAAATGTATACTATATACCGTAAGAAAAAATCTAAAACTACAGTATATACATATTGCACACTCTATGTAAAATATCAAAAACTACGCCAAATATATATTATATAATTTACATAAAATATCAAAAGTACACCAAATAGATATTATATACAGTACATAAAATATCAAAAAGTACAGTAAATATATTTCATATATTGTACATATAATATTAACTAAAAGTACACCAAATATATTTTATATACTGTAAATAAAATATCCAATAGTACAGTAAATATATATTACATACTGTACATAAAATATCAAAAAGTACACCAAATATGTGTTATATATACTGTAAATAAACAATCAAAAAATACAGTAATTATATTTAATATACTGTACATAAAAGATCAAAAATTACACGAAATGTATACTATATACCGTAAAAAATATCTAAAATTACAGTAAATATATATTGCACACTCTATGTAAAATATCAAAAGCTACGCCAAATATATATTATATAATTTACATAAAATATCAAAAGTACACCAAATAGATATTATATAGAGTACATAAAATATCAAAAAGTACAGTAAATATATTTCATATATTGTACATATAATATTAACTAAAAGTACACCAAATACATTTTATATACTGTAAATAAAATATCCAATTGTACAGTAAATATATATTACATACTGTACATAAAATATCAAAAAGTACACAAATATGTGTTATATATACTGTAAATAAACAATCAAAACTACAGTAATCATATTTAATATACTGTACATAAAATATCAAAAATTACATGAAATGTATACTATATACCGTAAAAAAAATCTAAAATTACAGTAAATATATATTACACACTCTATGTAAAATATCAAAAACTACGCCAAATATATATTATATAATTTACATAAAATATCAAAAGTACACCAAATAGATATTATATACAGTACATGAAATATCAAAAAGTACAGTAAATATATTTCATATATTGTACATATAATATTAACTAAAAGTTCACCAAATATATTTTATATACTGTAAATAAAATATCCAATAGTACAGTAAATATATATTACATACTGTACATAAAATATCAAAAAGTACACCAAATATGTCTTATATATACTGTAAATAAACAATCAAAAACTACAGTAATTATATTTAATATACTGTACATAAAAGATCAAAAATTACACGAAATGTATACTGTATACCGTAAAAAATATCTAAAATTACAGTAAATATATATTGCACATTCTATGTAAAATATCAAAAGCTACGCCAAATATATATTATATAATTTACATAAAATATCAAATGTACACCAAATAGATATTATATAGAGTACATAAAATATCAAAAAGTACAGTAAATATATTTAAGATATTGAACATATAATATTAACTAAAAGTACACCAAATACATTTTATATACTGTAAATAAAATATCCAATAGTACAGTAAATATATATTACATACTGTACATAAAATATCAAAAAGTACACCAAATATGTGTTATATATACTGTAAATAAACAATCAAAAAATACAGTAATTATATTTAATATACTGTACATAAAATATCAAAAATTACATGAAATGTATACTATATCCCATAAAAAAAATCTAAAATTACAGGAAATATATATTGCACACTCTATGTAAAATATCAAAAACTACGCCAAATATATATTATATAATTTACATAAAATATCAAAAGTACACCAAATAGATACTATATAGATTACAAAAAATATCAAAAAGTACAGTAAATATATTTTATATATTGTACATATAATATTAACTAAAAGTTCACCAAATACATTTTATATACTGTAAATAAAATATCCAATAGTACAGTAAATATATATTACATACTGTACATAAAATCTCAAAAAGTACACCAAATATGTGTTATATATACTGTAAATAAACTATAAAACTACAGTAATTATATTTAATATACTGTACATAAAATATCAAAAATTACTCAAAATGTATATTATATACTATTAATAAAATATCAAAAATTACAGTAAATATATATTACACATTCTATTTAAAATATCAAAACTACACCAAAAATATATTTTATAATTTACATAAAATATCAAAAGTACACCAAATATATATTATATACTGTACATTAAATATCAAAATGCACAGTAAATCTATTTCATATATTGTACATATAATATTAACTGAAAGTACACCAAATACATGTTATATAATGTAAATAAAATGTCAAAAAGCACAGTAAATATATATTACATACTGTACATAAAATAACAAAAAGTACACCAAATATGTGTTATATATACTGTAAATAAACAATCAAAAAATACACTAATTATATTTAATATACTGTACATAAAATATCAAAAATTACACGAAATGTATACTATATACCGTAAAAAAAATCTAAAATTACAGTAAATATATATTGCACACTCTATGTAAAATATCAAAAACTACGCCAAATATATATTATATAATTGACATAAAATATCAAAAGTACACCAAATAGATATTATATACAGTACATAAAATATCAAAAATTACAGTAAATATATTTCATATATTGTACATATAATATTAAGTAAAAGTACACCAAATACATTTTATATACTGTAAAAAAATATCCAATAGTACAGTAAATATATATTACATACTGTACATAAAATATCAAAAAGTACACCAAATATGTGTTATATATACTGTAAACAAACAATCATAAACTACAGCAATTATATTTAATATACTGTACATAAAATATCAAAAATTACACGAAATGTATACTATATACCGTAAAAAAAATATCTAAAATTACAGTAAATATATATTACACACTCTATGTAAAATATCAAAAACTACGCCAAATATATATTATATAATTTACATAAAATATCAAAAGTACACCAAATAGATATTATATACAGTACATGAAAGATCAAAAAGTACAGTAAATATATTTCATATATTGTACATATAATATTAACTAAAAGTACACCAAATATATTTTATATACTGTAAATAAAGTATCCAATAGTACAGTAAATATATATTACATACTGTACATAAAATATCAAAAAGTACACCAAATATGTGTTATATATACTGTAAATAAACTATAAAAACTACAGTAATTATATTTAATATACTGTACATAAAATATCAAAAATTACTCAAAATGTATATTATATACTGTTAATAAAATATCAAAAATTACAGTAAATATATATTACACATTCTATTTAAAATATCAAAACTACACCAAAAATATATTTTATAATTTACATAAAATATCAAAAGTACACCAAATATATATTATATACTGTACATTAAATATCAAAATGCACAGTAAATCTATTTCATATATTGTACATATAATATTAACTGAAAGTACACCAAATACATGTTATATAATGTAAATAAAATGTCAAAAAGCACAGTAAATATATATTACATACTGTACATAAAATACCAAAAAGTACACCAAATATGTGTTATATATACTGTAAATAAACAATCAAAAAATACACTAATTATATTTAATATACTGTACATAAAATATCAAAAATTACACGAAATGTATACTATATACCGTAAAAAAAATCTAAAATTACAGTAAATATATATTGCACACTCTATGTAAAATATCAAAAACTACGCCAAATATATATTATATAATTGACATAAAATATCAAAAGTACACCAAATAGATATTATATACAGTACATAAAATATCAAAAAGTACAGTAAATATATTTCATATACTGTACATATATTAACTAAAAGTACACCAAATACATTTTATATACTGTAAATAAAATATCCAATAGTACAGTAAATATATATTACATACTGTACATAAAATATGAAAAAGTACACTAAATATGTGTTATATATACTGTAAATCAACAATCAAAAACTACAGTAATTATATTTAATATACTGCACATAAAATATCAAAAATTACATGAAATGTATACTATATACCGTAAAAAATCTAAAATTACAGTAAATATATATTACACACTCTATGTAAAATATCAAAAACTACGCCAAATATATATTATATAATTTACATAAAATATCAAAAGTACACCAAATAGATATTATATACAGTACATGAAATATCAAAAAGTACAGTAAATATATTTCATATATTGTACATATAATATTAACTAAAAGTACACCAAATATATTTTATATACTGTAAATAAATTATCCAATAGTACAGTAAATATATATTACATACTGTACATAAAATGTCAAAAAGTACACCAAATATGTGTTATATATACTGTAAATAAACTATAAAACTACAGTAATAATATTTAATATACTGTGCATAAAATATGAAAATTACGCCAAGTGTATATTATATACTGTTAATAAAATATCAAAAATTACAGTAAATATATATTACACATTCTATTTAAAATATCAAAACTACACCAAAAATATATTTTATAATTGACATAAAATATCAAAAGTACACCAAATATATATTATGTACTGTACATTAAATATCAAAATGCACAGTAAATCTATTTCATATATTGTACATATAATATTAACTGAAAGTACAACAAATACATTTTATATAATGTAAATAAAATGTCCAAAAGCACAGTAAATATATATTACATACTGTACATAAAATACCAAAAGTACACCAATTATGTGTTATATATACTGTAAATAAACAATCAAAAAATACACTAAATATATTTAATATACTGTACATAAAACATCAAAAATTACACGAAATGTATACTATATACCGTAAGAAAAAATCTAAAACTACAGTATATACATATTGCACACTCTATGTAAAATATCAAAAACTACGCCAAATATATATTATATAATTTACATAAAATATCAAAAGTACACCAAATAGATATTATATACAGTACATAAAATATCAAAAAGTACAGTAAATATATTTCATATATTGTACATATAATATTAACTAAAAGTACACCAAATATATTTTATATACTGTAAATAAAATATCCAATAGTACAGTAAATATATATTACATACTGTACATAAAATATCAAAAAGTACACCAAATATGTGTTATATATACTGTAAATAAACAATCAAAAAATACAGTAATTATATTTAATATACTGTACATAAAAGATCAAAAATTACACGAAATGTATACTATATACCGCAAAAAATATCTAAAATTACAGTAAATATATATTGCACACTCTATGTAAAATATCAAAAGCTACGCCAAATATATATTATATAATTTACATAAAATATCAAAAGTACACCAAATAGATATTATATAGAGTACATAAAATATCAAAAAGTACAGTAAATATATTTCATATATTGTACATATAATATTAACTAAAAGTACACCAAATACATTTTATATACTGTAAATAAAATATCCAATTGTACAGTAAATATATATTACATACTGTACATAAAATATCAAAAAGTACACAAATATGTGTTATATATACTGTAAATAAACAATCAAAACTACAGTAATCATATTTAATATACTGTACATAAAATATCAAAAATTACATGAAATGTATACTATATACCGTAAAAAAAATCTAAAATTACAGTAAATATATATTACACACTCTATGTAAAATATCAAAAACTACGCCAAATATATATTATATAATTTACATAAAATATCAAAAGTACACCAAATAGATATTATATACAGTACATGAAATATCAAAAAGTACAGTAAATATATTTCATATATTGTACATATAATATTAACTAAAAGTTCACCAAATATATTTTATATACTGTAAATAAAATATCCAATAGTACAGTAAATATATATTACATACTGTACATAAAATGTCAAAAAGTACACCAAATATGTGTTATATATACTGTAAATAAACTATAAAACTACAGTAATAATATTTAATATACTGTGCATAAAATATGAAAATTACACGAAATGTATATTATATACTGTTAATAAAATATCAAAAATTACAGTAAATATATATTACACATTCTATTTAAAATATCAATACTACACCAAAAATATATTTTATAATTGACATAAAATATCAAAAGTACACCAAATATATATTATGTAGTGTACATTAAATATCAAAATGCACAGTAAATCTATTTCATATATTGTACATATAATATTAACTGAAAGTACAACAAATACATTTTATATAATGTAAATAAAATGTCCAAAAGCACAGTAAATATATATTACATACTGTACATAAAATACCAAAAGTACACCAAATATGTGTTATATATACTGTAAATAAACAATCAAAAAATACTCTAAATATATTTAATATACTGTACATAAAACATCAAAAATTACACGAAATGTATACTATATACCGTAAGAAAAAATCTAAAACTACAGTATATATATATTGCACACTCTATGTAAAATATCAAAAACTACGCCAAATATATATTATATAATTTACATAAAATATCAAAAGTACACCAAATAGATATTATATACAGTACATAAAATATCAAAAAGTACAGTAAATATATTTCATATATTGTACATATAATATTAACTAAAAGTACACCAAATACATTTTATATACTGTAAATAAAATATCCAATAGTACAGTAAATATATATTACATACTGTACATAAAATATCAAAAAGTACACCAAATATGTCTTATATATACTGTAAATAAACAATCAAAAACTACAGTAATTATATTTAATATACTGTACATAAAAGATCAAAAATTACACGAAATGTATACTATATACCGTAAAAAATATCTAAAATTACAGTAAATATATATTGCAAACTCTATGTAAAATATCAAAAGCTACGCCAAATATATATTATATAATTTACATAAAATATCAAAAGTACACCAAATAGATATTATATAGAGTACATAAAATATCAAAATGTACAGTAAATATATTTAATATATTGAACATATAATATTAACTAAAAGTACACCAAATACATTTTATATACTGTAAATAAAATATCCAATAGTACAGTAAATATATATTACATACTGTACATAAAATATCAAAAAGTACACCAAATATGTGTTATATATACTGTAAATAAACAATCAAAAAATACAGTAATTATATTTAATATACTGTATATAAAATATCAAAAATTACATTAAATGTATACTATATCCCATAAAAAAAAATCTGAAATTACAGGTAATATATATTGCACACTCTATGTAAAATATCAAAAACTATGCCAAATATATATTATATAATTTACATAAAATATCAAAAGTACACCAAATAGATATTATATAGAGTACATAAAATATCAAAAAGTACAGTAAATATATTTCATATATTGTACATATAATATTAACTAAAAGTACACCAAATACATTTTATATTCTGTAAATAATATATCCAATATTACAGTAAATATATATTACATACTGTACATAAAATGTCAAAAAGTACACCCAATATGTGTTATATATACTGTAAATAAACTATAAAAACTACAGTAATTATATTTAATATACTGTACATAAAATATCAAAAAATACTCAAAATGTATATTATATACTGTTAATAAAATATCAAAAATTACAGTAAATATATATTACACATTCTATTTAAAATATCAAAACTACACCAAAAATATATTTTATAATTTACATAAAATATCAAAAGTACACCAAATATATATTATATACTGTACATTAAATATCAAAATGCACAGTAAATCTATTTCATATATTGTATATATAATATTAACTGAAAGTACACCAAATACATTTTATATAATGTAAATAAAATGTCCAAAAGCACAGTAAATATATATTACATACTGTACATAAAATACCAAAAAGTACACCAAATATGTGTTATATATACTGTAAATAAACAATCAAAAAATACACTAATTATATTTAATATACTGTACATAAAAGATCAAAAATTACACGAAATGTATACTATATACCGTAAAAAAAATATCTAAAATTACAGTAAATATATATTACACACTATGTAAAATATCAAAAACTACACAAAATATATATTATATAATTTACATAAAATATCAAAAGTACACCAAATAGATATTATATACAGTACATGAAATATCAAAAAGTACAGTAAATATATTTCATATTTTGTACATATAATATTAACTAAAAGTACACCAAATATATTTTATATACTGTAAATAAAATATCCAATAGTACAGTAAATATATATTACATACTGTACACAAAATGTCAAGAAGTACACCAAATATGTGTTATATATACTGTAAATAAACTATAAAAACTACAGTAATTATATTTAATATACTGTACATAAAATATCAAAAATTACAAGAAATGTATACTATATACCGTAAAAAAAATATATAAAATTACAGTAAATATATATTGCACACTGTATGTAAATATCAAAAACTACGCCAAATATATATTATATAATTTACATAAAATATCAAAAGTACACCAAATAGATATTATATACAGTACATGAAATATCAAAAACTACAGTAAATATATTTCATATATTGTACATATAATATTAACTAAAAGTACACCAAATATATTTTATATACTGTAAATAAAATATCCAATAGTACAGTAAATATATATTACATACTGTACATAAAATGTCAAAAAGTACACCAAATATGTGTTATATATACTGTAAATAAACTATAAAAACTACAGAAATTATATTTTATATACTGTACATAAAATATCAAAAATTTCTCAAAATGTATATTATATACTGTTAATAAAATATCAAAAATTACAGTAAATATATATTACACATTCTATTTAAAATATCAAAACTACAGCAAAAATATATATTATAATTTACATAATATATCAAAAGTACATCAAATATATTTTATATACTGTACATTAAATATCAAAATGCACAGTAAATCTATCTCATATATTGTACATATAATATTAACTGAAAGTACACCAAATACATTTTATATAATGTAAATAAAATGTCGAAAAGCACAGTAAATATATATTACATACTGTACATAAAATACCAAAAAGTACACCAAATATGTGTTATATATACTGTAAATAAACAATCAAAAAATACACGAATTATATTTAATATACTGTACATAAAATATCAAAAATTACACGAAATGTATACTATATACCGTAAAAAAAATCTAAAACTACAGTAAATATATATTGCACACTCTATGTAAAATATCAAAAGCTACGCCAAATATATATTATATAATTTACATAAAATATCAAAAGTACACCAAATAGATATTATATACAGTACATAAAATATCAAAATGTACAGTAAATATATTTCATATATTGTACATATAATATTAACTAAAAGTACACCAAATACATTTTATATACTGTAAATAAAATATCCAATAGTACAGTAAATATATATTACATACTGTACATAAAATATCAAAAAGTACACAAATATGTGTTATATATACTGTAAATAAACAATCAAAAACTACAGTAATTATATTTAATATACTGTACATAAAATATCAAAAATTACATGAAATGTATACTATATACCGTAAAAAAAATCTAAAATTACAGTAAATATATATTACACACTCTATGTAAAATATCAAAAACTACGCCAAATATATATTATATAATTTACATAAAATATCAAAAGTACACCAAATAGATATTATATACAGTACATGAAATATCAAAAAGTACAGTAAATATATTTCATATATTGTACATATAATATTAACTAAAAGTACACCAAATATATTTTATATACTGTAAATAAAATATCCAATAGTACAGTAAATATATATGACATACTGTACATAAAATGTCAAAAAGTACACCAAATATGTGTTATATATACTGTAAATAAACTATAAAACTACAGTAATAATATTTAATATACTGTGCATAAAATATGAAAATTACACGAAATGTATATTATATACTGTTAATAAAATATCAAAAATTACAGTAAATATATATTACACATTCTATTTAAAATATCAAAACTACACCAAAAATATATTTTATAATTGACATAAAATATCAAAAGTACACCAAATATATATTATGTACTGTACAGTAAATATCAAAATGCACAGTAAATCTATTTCATATATTGTACATATAATATTAACTGAAAGTACACCAAATACATTTTATATAATGTAAATAAAATGTCCAAAAGCACAGTAAATATATATTACACACGGTACATAAAATACCAAAAAGTACACCAAATATGTGTTATATATACTGTAAATAAACAATCAAAAAATACACTAATTATATTTAATATACTGTACATAAAACATCAAAAATTACACGAAATGTATACTATATACCGTAAGAAAAAATCTAAAATTACAGTAAATATATATTGCACACTCTATGTAAATTATAAAAACTACGCCAAATATATATTATATAATTTACATAAAATATCAAAAGTACACCAAATAGATATTATATACAGTACATAAAATATGAAAAAGTACAGTAAATATATTTCATATATTGTACATATAATATTAACTAAAAGTACACCAAATACATTTTATATACTGTAAATAAAATATCCAATAATACAGTAAATATATATTACATACTGTACATAAAATATCAAAAAGTACACCAAATATGTGTTATATATACTGTAAATAAACAATCAAAAACTACAGTAATTATATTTAATATACTGTACATAAATGATCAAAAATTACACGAAATGTATACTATATACAATAAAAAAATATCTAAAATTACAGTAAATATATATTGCACACTCTATGTAAAATATCAAAAACTACGCCAAATATATATTATATAATTTACATAAAATATCAAAAGTACACCAAATAGATATTATATAGAGTACATAAAATATCAAAAAGTACAGTAAATATATTTCATATATTGTACATATAATATTATCTAAAAGTACACCAAATACATTTTATATACTGTAAATAAAATATCCAATAGTACAGTAAATATATATTACATACTGTACATAAAATGTCAAAAAGTACACCAAATATGTGTTTTATATACTGTAAATAAACTATAAAAACTACAGTAATTATATTTAATATACTGTACATAAAATATCAAAAATTACTCAAAATGTATATTATATACTCTTAATAAAATATCAAAAATTACAGTTAATATATATTACACATTCTATTTAAAATATCAAAACTACACCAAAAATATATTTTATAATTTACATAAAATATCAAAAGTACACCAAATATATATTATATACTTTAAATAAAATATCAAAAAGTACAGTAAATATATTGCAAATATTGTACATATAATATTAACTAAAAGTACACCAAATACATTTTATATGCTGTAAATAATATATCCAAATGTACACTAAATATATATTACACACTGTACATAAAATATCAAAAAGTACACCAAATATGTGTTATATATACTGTAAATAAACTATAAAAACTACAGTAATTATATTTAATATACTGTACATAAAATATCAAAAATTACACAAAATGTATATTATATACTGTAAATAAAATATCAAAAATTACAGTAAATATATATTACACATTCTATTTAAAATATCAAACACTACACCAAAAATATATTTTATAATTTACATAAAATATCAAAAGAACACTTAATATATTTTATATACTGAACATAAAATATGAAAATGTACAGTAAATATATTTCATATATTGTACATATAATATTAAATAAAGTACACCAAATACATTGTATATACTGTAAAAAAATATCCAAAAGTACAGTAAATATATATTACATACTGTACATAAAATATCAAAATTACACCAAACATGTGTTATATATACTGTAAATAAGCTATAAAAAACTACAGTAATTATATTTAATATACTGTACATAAAATATCAAAAATTACACTAAATGCATATTATATACTGTAAATAAAATAAATAGTACAGCAAATATTTATTACAAACTCTATGTAAAATATCAAAAACTACACCAAATACATGTTATATAATTTACCTAAAATATCAAATGTACACAAAATATATATTATATACTGTACATACAATATCAAAAAGTACAGAAAATATATTGCAAATATTGTACATATAATATTAACTAAAAGTACACCAAATACATTTCATATACTGTAAATAAAATATCCAAAATACAGTAAATATATATTACATACTGTACATAAAATATCAAAAAGTACACCAAATATGTGTTATATATACTGTAAATAAACTATAAAAACTACAGTAATTATATTTAATATACTGTACATAAAATATGAAAAATTACACTAAATGCAAATTGTATACTGTAAATAAAATATCAAATAGTACAGTAAATTTTTATTACACACTCTATGTAAAATATCAAAAACCACACCAAATATATGTTATATAATTTACATAAAATATCAAAAGTACACCAAATATATGTTATATTATTTACATAAAATATCAAAAGTACACCAAATATATATTATATAATGTACATAAAATATCAAAATTCACAGTAAATCTATTTCATATATTGTAGATATAATATTAACTGAAAGTACACCAATTACATTTTATATACTGTAAATAAAATATCCAAAAGCACAGTAAATATATATTACATACAGTACATAAACATCAAAATGTACACCAAATATGTGTTGTATATACTGTAAATAATAAAAAACACAGTAATTATATTTAATATACAGTACATAAAATATAAAAAATTACACGAAATGTATACCATATACTGTAAAAAAAATCTAATGTTACAGTAAATATATATTACACACTCTATGTATAATATCAAAAACTACACCAAATATATATTATATAATCTACATAAAATATCAAAAGTACACCAAATATATATTTTATACTGTACATAAAATATCAAAAAGTACCGTAAATATATTGCAAATATTGTACATATAATATTAACTAAAAGTACACCAAATACATTTTATATACTCTAAATAAAATATGCAAAAATAAAGTAAATATATATTACATACTGTACATAAAATATCAAAAAGTACACCAAATACGTGTTATATATACTGTAAATAAACTATAAAAACTACAGTAATTATATTTAATATACTGTACATAAAATATCAAAAATTACACGAAATGTATACTATATACCGTAAAAAAATATCTAAAATTACAGTAAATATATATTACACAGTATGTAAAATATCAAAAACTACACCAAATATATATTATATAATTTACATAAAATATCAAATGTACACCAAATAGATATTATATACAGTACATGAATTATCAAAAAGTACAGTAGATATATTTCATATATTGTACATATAATATTAACAAAAAGTACACCAAATATATTTTATATACTGTAAATAAAATATCCAATAGTACAGTAAATATATATTACATAATGTACATAAATTGTCAAAAAGTACACCAAATATGTGTTATATATACTGTAAATAAACTATAAAAACTACAGTAGTTATATTTAATATACTCCACATAAAATATCAAAAATTACTCAAAATGTATATTATATACTGTTAATAAAATATCAAAAATTACAGCAAATATATATTACACATTCTATTTAAAATATCAGAACTACACCAAAAATATATTTTATAATTGACATAAAATATCAAAAGTACACCAAATATATATTATATACTGCACATTAAATATCAAAATGCACAGTAAATCTATTTCATATATTGTACATATAATATTAACTGAAAGTACACCAAATACATTTTATATAATGTAAATAAAATGTCCAAAAGCACAGTAAATATATATTACATACTGTACATAAAATACCAAAAAGTACACCAAATATGTGTTATATATACTGTAAATAAACAATCAAAAATACACTAATTATATTTAATATACTGTACATAAAATATCAAAAATTACACGAAATGTATACTATATACCGTAAAAAAATATCTAAAATTACAGTAAATATATATTGCACACACTATGTAAAATATCAAAAACTACGCCAAATATATATTATATAATTTACATAAAATATCAAAAGTACACCAAATAGATATTATATACAGTACATAAAATATCAAATAGTACAGTAAATATATTTCATATATTGTACATATAATATTAACTAAAAGTACACCAAATACATTTTATATACTGTAAATAAAGTATCCAATAATACAGTAAATATATATTACATACTGTACATAAAATATCAAAAAGTACACCAAATGTGTGTTATATGTACTGTAAATAAACTATAAAAACTACAGTAATTATATTTAATATACTGTACATAAAATATCAAAAATTACTCAAAATGTATATTATATACTGTTAATAAAATATCAAAAATTACAGTAAATATATATTACACATTCTATTTAAAATATCAAAACTACACCAAAAATATATTTTATAATTTACATAAAATATCAAAAGTACACCAAATATATATTATATACTGTACATTAAATATCAAAATGCACAGTAAATCTATTTCATATATTGTACATATAATATTAACTGAAAGTACACCAAATACATTTTATATAATGTAAATAAAATGTCCAAAAGCACAGTAAATATAAATTACATACTGTACATAAAATACCAAAAAGTACACCAAATATGTGTTATATATACTGTAAATAAACAATCAAAAAATACACTAATTATATTTAATATACTGTACATAAAATATCAAAAATTACACGAAATGTATACTATATACCATAAAAAAATATCTAAAATTTCAGTAAATATATATTGCACACTCTATGTAAAGTATCAAAAACTACGCCAAATATATATTATATAATTTACATAAAATATCAAAATTACACCAAATAGATATTATATACAGTACATGAAATATCAAAAAGTACAGTAAATATATTTCATATATTGTACATATAATATTAACTAAAAGTACACCAAATACATTTTATATACTGTAAATAAAGTATCCAATAGTACAGTAAATATATATTACATACTGTACATAAAATATCAAAAAGTACACCAAATGTGTGTTATATATACTGTAAATAAACTATAAAAACTACAGTAATTATATTTACTATACTGTACATAAAATATCAAAAATTACTCAAAATGTATATTATATACTGTTAATAAAATATCAAAAATTACAGTAAATATATATTACACATTCTATTTAAAATATCAAAACTACACCAAAAATACATTTTATAATTTACATAAAATATCAAATGTATAACAAATATATATTATATACTGTACATTAAATATCAAAATGCACAGTAAATCTATTTCATATATTGTACATATAATATTAACTGAAAGTACACCAAATATATTTTATATAATGTAAATAAAATGTCCAAAAGCACAGTAAATATATATTACATACTGTACATATAATACCAAAAAGTACACCAAATATGTGTTATATATACTGTAAATAAACAATCAAAAACTACAGTAATTATATTTAATATACTGTACATAAAATATCAAAAATTACACGAAATGTATACTATATACCGTAAAAAAAAATCTAAAATTACAGTAAATATTTATTACACACTCTATGTAAAATATCAAAAACTATGCCAAATATATATTATATAATTTACATAAAATATCAAAAGTACACCAAATAGATATTATATACAGTACATGAAATATCAAAAAGTACAGTAAATATATTTCATATAATGTACATATAATATTAACTAAAAGTACACCAAATATATTTTATATGCTGTAAAGAAAATATCCAATAGTACAGTAAATATATATTACATACTGTACATAAAATGTCAAAAAGTACACCAAATATGTGTTATATATACTCTAAATAAACTATAAAAACTACAGTAATTATATTTAATATACTGTACATAAAATATCAAAAATTACTCAAAATGTATATAATATACTGTTAATAAAATATCAAAAATTACAGTAAATATATATTACACATTCTATTTAAAATATCAATACTACACCAAAAATATATTTTATAATTGACATAAAATATCAAAAGTACACCAAATATATATTATATACTGCACATTAAATATCAAAATGCACAGTAAATCTATTTCATATATTGTACATATAATATTAACTGAAAGTACACCAAATACATTTTATATAATGTAAATAAAATGTCCAAAAGCACAGTAAATATATATTACATACTGTACATAAAATACCAAAAAGTACACCAAATATGTGTTATATATACTGTAAATAAACAATCAAAAAAGACACTAATTATATTTAATATACTGTACATAAAATATCAAAAATTACACGAAATGTATACTATATACCGTAAAAAAAAATCTAAAATTACAGTAAATATATATTGCACACTCTATGTAAAATATCAAAAACTACGCCAAATATATATTATATAATTTACATATAATATCAAAAGTACACCAAATAGATATTATATACAGTACATAAAATATCAAAAAGTATAGTAAATATATCTCATATATTGTACATATCATATTAACTGAAAGTACACCAAATACATTTTATATACTGTAAATAAAATATCCAATAGTACAGTAAATATATATTACATACTGTACATAAAATACCAAAAAGTACACCAAATATGTGTTATATATACTGTAAATAAACAATCAAAAATACACTAATTATATTTAATATACTGTACATAAAATATCAAAAATTACACGAAATGTATACTATATACCGTAAAAAAATATCTAAAATTACAGTAAATATATATTGCACACACTATGTAAAATATCAAAAACTACGCCAAATATATATTATATAATTTACATAAAATATCAAAAGTACACCAAATAGATATTATATACAGTACAAAAAATATCAAATAGTACAGTAAATATATTTCATATATTGTACATATAATATTAACTAAAAGTACACCAAATACATTTTATATACTGTAAATAAATTATCCAATAATACAGTAAATATATATTACATACTGTACATAAAATATCAAAAAGTACACCAAATGTGTGTTATATGTACTGTAAATAAACTATAAAAACTACAGTAATTATATTTAATATACTGTACATAAAATATCAAAAATTACTCAAAATGTATATTATATACTGTTAATAAAATATCAAAAATTACAGTAAATATATATTACACATTCTATTTAAAATATCAAAACTACACCAAAAATATATTTTATAATTTACATAAAATATCAAAAGTACACCAAATATATATTATATACTGTACATTAAATATCAAAATGCACAGTAAATCTATTTCATATATTGTACATATAATATTAACTGAAAGTACACCAAATACATTTTATATAATGTAAATAAAATGTCCAAAAGCACAGTAAATATAAATTACATACTGTACATAAAATACCAAAAAGTACACCAAATATGTGTTATATATACTGTAAATAAACAATCAAAATATACACTAATTATATTTAATATACTGTACATAAAATATCAAAAATTACACGAAATGTATACTATATACCATAAAAAAATATCTAAAATTTCAGTAAATATATATTGCACACTCTATGTAAAGTATCAAAAACTACGCCAAATATATATTATATAATTTACATAAAATATCAAAATTACACCAAATAGATATTATATACAGTACATGAAATATCAAAAAGTACAGTAAATATATTTCATATATTGTACATATAATATTAACTAAAAGTACACCAAATACATTTTATATACTGTAAATAAAGTATCCAATAGTACAGTAAATATATATTACATACTGTACAGAAAATATCAAAAAGTACACCAAATGTGTGTTATATATACTGTAAATAAACTATAAAAACTACAGTAATTATATTTACTATACTGTACATAAAATATCAAAAATTACTCAAAATGTATATTATATACTGTTAATAAAATATCAAAAATTACAGTAAATATATATTACACATTCTATTTAAAATATCAAAACTACACCAAAAATACATTTTATAATTTACATAAAATATCAAAAGTATACCAAATATATATTATATACTGTACATTAAATATCAAAATGCACAGTAAATCTATTTCATATATTGTACATATAATATTAACTGAAAGTACACCAAATATATTTTATATAATGTAAATAAAATGTCCAAAAGCACAGTAAATATATATTACATACTGTACATATAATACCAAAAAGTACACCAAATATGTGTTATATATACTGTAAATAAACAATCAAAAAATACACTAATTATATTTAATATACTGTACATTAAATATCAAAAATTACACGAAATGTATACTATATACCGTAAAATAATCTGAAATTACAGTAAATATATATTGCACACTCTATGTAAAATATCAAAAACTACGCCAAATATATATTATATAATTTACATAAAATATCAAAACCACACCAAATAGATATTATATACAGTACATAAAATATCAAAATGTTCAGTAAATATATTTCATATATTGTACATATAACATTAACTAAAAGTACACCAAATACATTTTATATAATGTAAATAAAATGTCCAAAAGCACAGTAAATATATATTACATACTGTACATAAAATACCAAAAAGTACACCAAATATGTGTTATATATACTGTAAATAAACAATCAAAAAATACACTAATTATATTTAATATACTGTACATAAAATATCAAAAATTACACGAAATGTATACTATATACCGTAAAAAATATCTAAAATTACAGTAAATATATATTGCACACTCTATGTAAAATATCAAAAACTACGCCAAATATATATTATATAATTTACATAAAATATCAAAAGTACACCAAATAGATATTATATACAGTACATGAAGTATCAAAAAGTACAGTAAATATATTTCATATATTGTACATTTAATATTAACTAAAAGTACACCAAATACATTTTATATACTGTAAATAAAATATCCAATAGTACAGTAAATATATATTACATAGTGTTCATAAAATGTCAAAAAGTACACCAAATATGTGTTATATATACTGTAAATAAACTATAAAAACTACAGTAATTATATTTAATACACTGTACATAAAATATCAAAAATTACTCAAAATGTATATTATATACTGTTAATAAAATATCAAAAATTACAGTAAATATATATTAAACATTCTATTTAAAATATCAAAACTACACCAAAAATATATTTTATAATTTACATAAAATATCAATAGTACACCAAATATATATTTTATACTGTACATTAAATATCAAAATGCACAGTAATTCTATTTCATATATTGTACATATAATATTAACTGAAAGTACACCAAATACATTTTATATAATGTAAATAAAATGTCCAAAAGCACAGTAAATATATATTACATACTGTACATAAAATACCAAAAAGTACACCAAATATGTGTTATATATAATGTAAATAAACAATCAAAAAATACACTAATTATATTTAATATACTGTACATAAATCATCAAAAATTACACGAAATGTAAACTATATACCGTAAAAAAAAATCTAAAATTACAGTAAATATATATTGCACACTCTATGTAAAATATCACAAACTACGCCAAATATATATGATATAATTTACATAAAATATCAAAAGTACACCAAATAGATATTATATACAGTACATAAAATATCAAAAAGTCCAGTAAATATATTTCATATATTGTACATATAATATTAACTAAAAGTACACCAAATACATTTTATATACTGTAAATAAAATATCCAATAGTACAGTAATATATATTTATATACTGTATAATACTGTATATACTGTACATAAAATATCAAAAAGTACTCAAAATGTATATTATATACTGTTAATAAAATATCAAAAATTACAGTAATTATATATTACACATTCTATTTAAAATATCAAAACTACAGCAATAATATATTTTATAATTTACATAAATTATCAAAAGTACACCAAATAGATATTATATAGAGTACATAAAATATCAAAAAGTACAGTAAATATATTTCATATATTGTACATATAATATTAACTAACAGTACACCAAATACATTTTATATACTGTAAATAAATTATCCAATAGTACAGTAAATATATATTACATACTGTACATGAAATATCAAAAAGTACACCAAATATGTGTTATATATACTGTAAATAAACAATCAAAAACTACAGTAATTATATTTAACATACTGTACATAAAATATCAAAAATTACACGAAATGTATACTATATACCGTAAAAAAATATTTAAAATTACAGTAAATATATATTACACACTCTATGTAAAATATCAAAAACTACGCCAAATATATATTATATAATTTACATAAAATATCAAAAGTACACCAAATAGATATTATATACAGTACATGAAATATCAAAAACTACAGTAAATATATTTCATATATTGTACATATAATATTAACTAAAAGTACACCAAATACATTTTATATACTGTAAATAAAATATCCAATAGTACAGTAAATATATATTGCATACTGTACATAAAATGTCAAAAAGTACACCAAATATGTGTTATATATACTGTAAATATACTATAAAAACTACTGTAATTATATTTAATATACTGTACATAAAATATCAAAAATTACTCAAAATCTATATTGTATACTGCTAATAAAATATCAAAAATTACAGTAAATATATATTACACATTCTATTTAAAATATCAAAACTACACCAAAAATATATTTTATAATTTACATAAAATATCAAAAGTACACCAAATATATATTATATACTGTACATTAAATATCAAAATGCACAGTAAATCTACTTCATATATTGTACATATAATATTAACTGAAAGTACACCAAATACAGTTTATATAATGTAAATAAAATGTCCAAAAGCACATTAAATATATATTACATACTGTACATAAAATACCAGAAAGTACAAATATGTATTATATATACTGTAAATAAACAATCAAAAAATACACTAATTATATTTAATATACTGTACATAAAATATCAAAAATTACACGAAATGTATACTATATACCGTAAAAAAAATCTAAAATTACAGTAAATATATATTACACACTCTATGTAAAATATCAAAACTACGCCAAATATATATTATATAATTTACATAAAATATCAAAAGTACACCAAATAGATATTATATACAGTATATGAAATATCAAAAAGTACAGTAAATATATTTCATATATTGTACATATAATATTAACTAAAAGTACACCAAATATATTTTATATACTGTAAATAAAATATCCAATAATACAGTAAATATATATTACATACTGTACATAAAATGTCAAAAAGTACACCAAATATGTGTTATATATACTGTAAATAAACTATAAAAACTACAGTAATTATATTTAATATACTGTACATAAAATATCAAAAATTACTCAAAATGTATATTATATACTGTTAATAAAATATCAAAAATTACAGTGAGTATATATTACACATTCTATTTAAAATATCAAAATTACACCAAAAATATATTTTATAATTTACATAAAATATCAAAAGTACACCAAATATATATTATATAGTGTACATTAAATATCAAAATGCACAGTAAATCTATTTCATATATTGTACATATAATATTAACTGAAAGTACACCAAATACATTTTATATAATGTAAATAAAATGTCCAAAAGCACAGTAAATATATATTACATACTGTACATAAAATACCAAAAAGTACACCAAATATGTGTTATATATACTGTAAATAAACAATCAAAAAATACACTAATTATATTTAATATACTGTACATAAAATATCAAAAATTACACGAAATGTATACTATATACCATAAAAAAAATCTAAAATTACAGTAAATATATATTGCACACTCTATGTAAAATATCAAAAACTACGCCAAATATATATTATGTAATTTACATAAAATATCAAAAGTACACCAAATAGATATTATATAGAGTACATAAAATATCAAAAAGTACAGTAAATATATTTCATATATTGTACATATAATATTAACTTAAAGTACACCAAATACATTTTATATACTGTAAATAAAGTATCCAATAGTACAGTAAATATATATTACATACTGTACATAAAATATCAAAAAGTACACCAAATATGTGTTATATATACTGTAAATAAACAATCAAAAACTACAGTAATTATATTTAATATACTGTACATAAAATATCAAAAATTACATGAAATGTATACTATATACTGTAAAAAAAATCTAAAATCACAGTAAATATATATTACACACTCTATGTAAAATATCAAAAACTACGCCAAATATATATTATATAATTTACATAAAATATCAAAAGTACACCAAATAGATATTATATACAGTACATGAAATATCAAAAAGTACAGTAAATATATTTCATATATTGTACATATAATATTAACTAAAAGTACACCAAATATATTTTATATACTGTAAATAAAATATCCAATAGTACAGTAATTATATATTACATACTGTACATAAAATGTCAAAAAGTACACCAAATATGTGTTATATATACTGTAAATAAACTATAAAAACTACAGTAATTATATTTAATATACTGTACATAAAATTTCAAAAATTACACCAAATGTATATTATATACTGTAAATAAGATATCAAAAAGACAGTAAATATATACTACACACACTATGTAAAATATCAAAAACTACACCAAATATATATTATATAATTTACATAAAATATCAAAAGGTCACCAAAGATATCTTATACACCGTACATAAAATATCATAAAGTACAGTAAATATATTTCATATATTGTACATATAATATTAAATAAAGTAACCCAAATACATTTTATATACTGTGAATAAAATATCAAAAAGTACAGTAAATATATATTACATACAGTACATAAAATATCAAGAAGTACACCAAATATGTGTTATATATACTGTAAATAAACTATCAAAAACTACAGTTATTATATTTCAAATATTGTACATATAATATTTACTAAAAGTACACCAAACACATTTTATATACTGTAAATAAAATACCAAAAAGTACAGTAAATATCTATTACATACACTATATAAAATATCAAAAGTACACCAAATATGTGTTATATATACTGTAAATAAACTATCAAAACTACAGTAATTATATTTAATATACTGTACATAAAATATCAAAAATTACACCAAATGTATATTATATACTGTAAATAAAATATCAAAATGTACAGTAAATATATACTACAAACCATATGTAAAATATCAAAAACTACACCAAATACATATTATATAATTTACATAAAATAACAAAAGGACACCAAATATATATTATATACTGTACATAAAATATCAAAAAGTACAGTAAATATATTTCATATATTCTAAATGTAATATTAACTAAAAGTACACCAAATACATTTTATATACTGTAAATAAAATATCAAAAAATACAGTAAATATATATTACATACTGTACATAAAATATCAAATAGTACACCAAATATGTGTTATATATACTGTAAATAAACTATCATAAAGTACAGTAATTATATTTAATATACTGTACAGAAAATATCAAAAATTACACCAAATGTATATTATAAACTGTAAATAAAATATCAAAAGGACAGTAAATATATACTACACACCCTATGTAAAACATCAAAAACTACACCAAATATATATTATATAATTTACATAAAATACCAAAATGTCACCAAATATATCTTATACACCGTACATAAAATATCAAAAAGTACAGTAAATATATTTCATATATTGTATATATAATATTAAATAAAGTACACCAAATACATTTTATATACTGTAAATTAAATATCAAAAAGTACAGTAAATATATATTACAGACAGTACATAAAATATCAAGAAGTACACCAAATATGTGTTATATATAGAGTAAATAAACTATCAAAAACTACAGTAATTATATTTCAAATATTGTACATATAATATTAACTAAAAGTACACCAAATACATTTTATATACTGTAAATAAAATATCAAATGGTACAGTAAATATATATTACATACACTACATAAAATATCAAAATGTACACCAAATATGTGTTATATATACTGTAAATAAACTATCAAAAACTACAGTAATTATATTTAATATACTGTACAGAAAATATCAAAAATTACACCAAATGTATATTATATACTGTAAATAATATATCAAAAAGGACAGTAACTATATACTACACACCCTATGTAAAATATCAAAAACTACACCAAATATATATTACATAATTTACATAAAATATCAAAAGGTCACCAAATATATCTTATACACCGTACATAAAATATCAAAAATTTCAGTAAATATATTTCATATATTGTACATATAATATTAAATAAAGTACACCAAATACATTTTATATACTGTAAATAAAATATCAAAAAGTACAGTAAATATATATTACATACAGTACATAAAATATCAAGAAGTACACCAAATATGTGTTATATATACTGTAAATAAACTTTCAAAACTACAGTAATTATATTTCATATATTGTACATATAATATTAACTAAAAGTACACCAAACACATTTTATATACAGTAAATAAAATACCAAAAAGTACAGTAAATATATATTACATACACTACATAAAATATCAAAAGTACACCAAATATGTGTTATATATACTGTAAATAAACTATCAAAAACTATAGTAATTATATTTAATATACTGTACATAAAATATCAAAAATTACACCAAATGTATATTATATACTCTAAATAAAATATCAAAAAGGAGAGTAAATATATATTAAATACTATGTAAATTATCAAAAACTACACCAAATATATATTATATGATTTACATAAAATATCAAAAGGACACCAAATATATATTATATACTGTACATAAAATATCAAAAATACAGTAAATATATTTCATATATTGTGCATATAATATTAGCTAAAAGTACACCAAATACATTTTATATGCTGTAAATAAAATATCAAAAATTACAGTAAATATATATTACATACTGTACATAAAATATCAAAAAGTACACCAAATATGTGTTATATATACTGTAATTATCAAAAACTACAGTAATTATAATCAATGTACTGTATATAAAATATCAAAAATTACACCAAATGTAAATTATATACTGTAAATAAAATATCAAAACGGACAGTAAATATATAGTACACACCCTATGTAAAATATCAAAAACTACACCAAATATATATTATATAACTTACATAAAATATCAAAAGGACACCAAATATATCTTATATACTGTATATAAAATATCAAAAAGTACAGTATATATATTTCAAATATTGTACATACATTATTAACGAAAAGTACCCCAAATACATTTTATATACTGTAAATAATATATCAAAAATTACAGTAAATATATATTACATGCTGTACATAAAATATCAAAAAGTACACCAAATATGTGTTATATATACTGTAAATAATCTATCAAAAACTACAGTAATTATATTTAATATACTGTACATAAAATATCAAAAATTACAGCAAATGTATATTATATAACATAAATAAAATATCAAAAAGGACAGTGAATATATATGACACACACTATGTAAAATATGAAAAACTACACCAAATATATATTATATAATTTACAAAAAATATCAAAAGGACACCAAATATATCTTATATACTGTACATAAAATATCAAAGAGTACAGTAAATATATTTCATATATTGTAAATATAATAGTAAGTAAAAGTACACCAAATATATTTTATATACTGCAAATAAAATATCAAAAAGTACAGTAAATATATATTACATACTGTACAGAAAATATCAAAAAGTACACCAAATATGTGTTATATACACTGTAAATAAACTATCAAAAACTACAGTAATTATATTTAATATAATGTACATGAAATATCAAAAATTACTCCAAATGTACATTATATAGTGTAAATAAAATATCCAAAATTTAGTAAATATATATTACACACCCTATGTAAAATATCAAAAATTACACCAAATATATATTATATATTTTACAAAAAATATCGGAAGGACAACAAATATATCTTATATAGTGTACGTAAAATATCAAAAACTATAGTAAATAGATTTCATATATTGTACACATAATATTAACTAAAAGTACACCAAATACATTTTATATACTGTAAATAAAATATCAAAAAGTACAGTAAATATATTTAATATACTGTACATAAATTATCAAAAAGTACACCAAATATGTGTTATATATACTGTAAATAAACTATCAAAAACTACAGTAATTACATTTAATATACTGTACATAAAATAACAAAAATTACACCAAATGTATATTATATACTCTAAATACAATATGAAAAAGTACAGTAAATATATATTACGCACTCTATGAAAAATATCAAAAACTACACCAAATATATATTATATAATTAACATAAAATATCAAAGGTACCCAAAATATATATTATATACTGTACATAAAATATCAAAAAGTACAGTGAATATATTTCATATATTGTACATATAATATTAACTAAAAGTACACCAAATACATTATATATACTGTAAATAAAATATCAAAAATTACAGTAAATATATCTTACACACCATATGTAAAATATCACAATCTCCACGAAATATATATTACATAATTTACATAAAATATCAAAAGGACACCAAATATATCTTATATACTGTACATAAAATATCAAAATGTACAGTAAATATATTTCATATATTGTACATATAATATTATGTAAAAGTACACCAAATACATTTTATATACTGTAAATAAAATATCAAAAATTACAGTAAATATATATTACATACTGTACATAAAATATCAAAAGTGCACCAAATATGAGTTACATATACTGTAAATAAACTAAAAAACTACAGTAATTATATTTAATATACTGTCCATTAAATATCAAAAATTACACCAAATGTATATTATTTATTTTAAATAAAATATCAAAAAGTACAATAAATATATATTACACACCATATGTAAAATATCACAATCTACACCAAATATATATTATATAATTTACATAAATTATCAAAAGGACACCAAATATACCTTATATTCTGAACATGAAATATCAAAACCTACAGTAAATATATTTCATATATTGTACATATAATATTAACTAAAAGTACACCAAATACATTTTATATAGTGTAAATAAAGTATCAAAATGTACAGCAAATATATAACACACCATATATAAACTATCACAATCTACACCAAATATATATTATATAATTTACATAAAATTTCAAAAGGACACCAAATATATCTTATATACTGTACATAAAATATCAAAATGTACAGTAAATATATTTCATATATTGTACATATAATATTAACTAAAAGTACACCAAATACATTTTATATAGTGCAAATAAAATATCAAAAATTACAGTGAATATATATTACATACTGTACATAAAATATCAAAAAGTACACCAAATATGTGTTATATATACTGTAGATAACCTATCAAAAACTACAGCAATTATATTTAATATACTGTACATAAAATATCAAAAATTACACCAAATATATATTCTTTACTGTAAATAAAATACCAAAAAGTACAGCAAACATATATTACACACCCTATGTAAAATATCACAAACTACACCAAATATATATTATATAATTTACATAAAATACCAAAAGGACACAAAATATACCTTATATACTCTACATAAAATATCAAAAATACAGTAAATATATTTCATATATTGTACATATAATATTAACTAAAAGTACACCAAATACATTTTATATACTGTAAATAAAATATCAAAAATTACAGTAAATATATATTACATACTGTACATAAAATGTCAAAAATTACAACAAATGTGTGTTATATATACTGTAAATAAACTATCAAAAACTACAGTAATTATATTTAATATACTGTACATAAAATATCAAATATTACACCAAATGTGTATTATTTACTGTAAATAAAATATCAAAAATACAGTAAATATATATTACACACCATATGTAAAATATCACAATCTACACCAATTATATATTATATAATTTAGATAAAATATCAAAAGGACACCAAATATATCTTATATACTGTACATAAAATATCAAAAGTACAGTAAATATATTTCATATATTGTGCATATATTATTAACTAAAAGTACACCAAATACATTTTATATAGTGTAAATAAAATATCAAAATGTACAGTAAATATATATTACACACCATATCTAAACTATCACAATCTACACCAAGTATATATGATATAATTTTCATAAAATATCAAAAGGACACCAAATATATCTTATATACTGTACATAAAATATCAAAAAGTAGAGTAAATATATTTCATATATTGTACATATAATATTAACTAAAAGTACACCAAATACATTTTATATACTGTAAATAAAATATCAAAAATTACAGTGAATATATATTACATACTGTACATAAAATAGCAAAAAGTACACCAAATATGTGTTATATATACTGTAAATAAACTATCAAAAACTACAGTAATTATATTTAATATACTGTACATAAAATATCAAAAATTACACAAAATGTATATTATTTAATGTAAATAAAATACCAAAAAGTACAGTAAACATATATTACACACCCTATGTAAAATATCACAAACTACACCAAATATATATTATATAACTTACATAAAATAACAAAAGGACACCAAATATACCTTATATACTCTATATAAAACATGAAAATGTACAGTAAATATATTTCATATATTGTACATATAATATTAACTAAAAGTACACCAAATACATTTTATATAGTGTAAATAAAATATCAAAAATTACAGTGAATATATATTACATACTGTAAATAAAATATCAAAAAGTACACCAAATATGTGTTATATATATATTGTAAATAAACTATCAAAATCTACAGTAATTATATTTAATATACTGTACATAAAATATCAAAAATTACACAAAATGTATATTATTTACTGTAAATAAAATACCAAAAATACAATAAACATATATTACACACCCTATGTAAAATATCACAAACTACACCAAGTATATATTATATAATTAACATAAAATACCAAAAGGACACCAAATATACCTTATATACTGTACATAAAATATCAAAATGTACAGTAAATATATTTCATATATTGTACATATAATATTAACTAAAAGTACACCAAATACATTTTATATAGTGTAAATAAAATATCAAAAATGACAGTGAATATATATTACATACTGTACATAAAATATCAAAAAGTACACCAAATATGTGTTATATATACTGTAAATAAACTATCAAAAACTGCAGTCATTATATTTAATATACGGTACAAAAAATATCAAAAATTACACCAAATGTATATTATTTACTGTAAATAAAATATCAAAAAGTACAGCTAATATATCTTACAAACCTTATGTAAAATATCACAATCTACACCAAATATATATTATATAATTTACATAAAATATCAAAAGGACACCAAATATATATTATGTACTGTACATAAAATATCAAAATGTACAGTAAATGTATTTCATATATTGTACATATAATATTAACTAAAAGTACACCAAATACATTTTATATACTGTAAATAAAATATCATAAAGTACAGTAAATATATATTACATAGTGTACAAAAAATATCAAAAAGTATACCAAATATGTGTTATATATACTGTAAATAAACTATCAAAAACTACAGTAATTATATTTAATATACTGTACATACAATATCAAAAATTACACAAAATGTATATTATTTACTGTAAATAAAATATCAAAAAGTACAGTAAATATATGTGACATACCATATGTATACTATCACAATCTACACCAAATATATATTATAGAATTTACATAAAATATCAAAAGGACACCAATTATATCTTATATACTGTACATAAAATATCAAAATGTACAGTAAATATATTTCATATATTGTACATATAATATTAACTAAAAGTACACCAAATACATTTTATAAAGTGTAAATAAAATATCAAAATGTACTGTAAATATATATTACACACCATATGTAAACTATCACAATCTACACCAAGTATATATTATATAATTTACATAAAATATCAAAAGGACACCAAATATATCTTATGTACTGTACATAAAATATCAAAAAGTACAGTAAATATATTTCATATATTGTACATATAATATTAACTAAAAGTACACCAAATACATTTTATATAGTGTAAATAAATTATCAAAAATTACAGTGAATTTATATTACATACTGTACATAAAATATCAAAAAGTACACCAAATATGTGTTATATATACTGTAAATAAACTATCAAAAACTACAGTAATTATATTGAAAATACTGTACATAAAATATCAAAAATTACACCAATTATATATTATTTACTGTAAATAATATACCAAAAGTACAGTAAATATATATTACACACACTATGTAAAATATCACAAACTACACCAAATATATATTTTATAATTTACATGAAATATCAAAAGGACACCAAATATACTTATATACTGTACAAAAAATATCAAAATGTACAATAAATATATTTCATATATTGTACATATAATATTAACTAAAAGTACACCAAATACATATTATATACTGTAAATAAAATATCAAAATTACAGTAAATATATATTACATACTGTATATAAAATATCGAAAAGTACACCAAATATGTGTTATATATACTGTAAATAAACTATCAAAAACTGCAGTAATTATATTTAATATACTGTACATAAAATATCAAAAATTACACCAAATGTATATTTACTGTAAATAAAATATCAAAAAGAACAGTAAATATATCTTACACACCCTATGTAAAATATGAAAAACTACACCAAATACGTATTATATAATTTACATAAAATAACAAAAGGACACCAAATATATATTACATACAGTACATAAAATATCGAAAAGTACAGTAAATATATTTCATATATTCTACATGTAATATTAACTAAAAGTACACCAAAAACATTTTATATACCGTAAATAAAATATCAAAAAGTACAGTAAATATATATTACATACTGTACATAAAATATCAAATAGTACACCAAATATGTGTTATATACACTGTAAATATACTATCAAAATCTACAGTAATTATATTTAATATACTGTACATAAAATATCAAAAATTTCACCAAATGTATATTTTAGACTGTAAATAAAGTATAAAAAAGGAAAGTAAATATATACTACACACCCTATGTAAAATATCAAAAACTACACCAAATTTATGTTATATAATTAACATAAAATATGAAAAGGACACCAAATATATCTTCTATACTGTACATAAAATATGAAAATGTACAGTAAATATAATTCATATATTGTACATATAATGTTAACTAAAAGTACACCAAATACATTTTATGTACTGTGAATAAAATACTAAAAGTACTGTAAATGTATATTACATACTGTACATAAAATATCAAAAAGTACACCAAATATGTGTTATATATACTGTAAATAAACTATCAAAAACTACAGTAATTATATTTAATATACTGTACATAAAATATCAAAAATTACAAAAAATGTGCATTATATACTGTAAATAAAATATTAAAAAGGACAGTAAATATATATGGCACACCCTATGTAAAATATCAAAATCTACACCAAATATATATTACATAATTTACATAAAATATCAAAAGTACACCAAATATATATTATATACTGTACATAAAATATCAAAAAGTACAGTAAATATATTTAATATATTGTACATATAATATTAACTAAAATTACACAAAATACATTTTATATACTGTAAAGAAAATATCAAAATACAGTAAATATATATTACATACTGTACATAAAATATAAAATAGTACACCAAATATGTGTTATATACACTGTAAATAAACTATCATAAACTACAGTAATTATATTTAATATACTGTACATAAAATATCAAAAATTACACCAAATGTATATTATATACAGTAAATAAAATAACAAAAAGGACAGTAAATATATACTACACACCCTATGTAAAATATCAAAAACTACACGGAAAATATATTATATAATTTACATAAAATATCAAAAGGTCACCAAATATATCTTATACACCGTACATAAAATATCAAAAAGTACACTAAATAGATTTCATATATTGTACATATAATATTAAATAAAGTACACCAAATACATTTTATATACTGTGAATAAAATATCAAAAAGTACTGTAAATATATATTACATAATGTACATAAAATATCAAAAAGTACACCAAATATGTGTTATATATACTGTAAATAAACTACCAAAAACTACAGTAATTATATATAATATACTGTACATAAAATATCAAAAATTACACCAAATGTACATTATATACTGTAAATAAAATATTAAAAAGACAGTAAATATATATGACACACCCTATGTAAAATATCAAAATCTATACCAAATATATATTATATAATTTCCATAAAATATCAAAAGTACACCAAATATATATTATATACTGTACATAAAATATCAAAATGTACAGTAAATATATTTCATATATGGTACATATAATATTAACTAAAAGTACACAAAATACATTTCATATATTGTAAATAAAATATCAAAATACAGTAAATATATATTACGTACTCTACATAAAATATCAAAAAGTACACCAAATATGTGTTATATATACTGTAAATAAACTATCGAAAACTAAAGTAATTATATTTAATATACTGTACATAAAATGTCAAAAATTACACCAAATGTATATTATATACTGTAAATAAAATAACAAAAAGAGCAGTAAATATATACTACACACCCTATGTTAAATATCAAAAACTACACCAAATATATATTATATAATTTAAATAAATATCAAAATGTCACCAAATATAACTTATACACCGTACATAAAATATCAAGAAATACAGTAAATATATTTCATATATTGTACATATAATATTAACTAAAAGTACACAAAATACATTTTATATAGTGTAAACAAAATATCAAAAAGTACAGTAAATATATATTACATACAGTACATAAAATATAAAGAAGTACACCAAATATGTGTTATATATACTGTAAATATACTATCAAAAACTACAGTAATTATATTTCATATGTTGTACACATAATATTAACTAAAAGTACACCAAACACATTTTATATACTGTAAATGAAATATAAAAAAGTACAGTAAATATATATTACATACACTACAGAAAATATCAAAAAGTACACCAAATATGTGTTATATATACTGTAAATAAACTGTCAGAAACTACAGTAATTATATTTAATATACTGTACATAAAATATCAAAAATTACACCAAATGTATACTATATACTGTAAATAAAATATCAAAAATACAGTAAATGTATACTACACACCCTATGTAAAATATCAAAAACTACACCAAATACATATTATATAATTTACATAAAATAACAAAAGGACACAAATATATATTATATACTGTACATAAAATATCGAAAAGTACAGTAAATATATTTCATATATTCTACATGTAATATTAACTAAAAGTACACCAAATACATTTTATATACTGTAAATAAAATATCAAAAAGTACAGTAAATATATATTACCTACAGTACATAAAATATCAAATAGTACACCAAATATGTGTTATATATACTGTAAATAAACTATCCAAAACTACAGTAATTATATTTAATATACTGTACATAAAATTTCAAAAATTACACCAAATGTATATTATATACTGTAAATAAGATATCAAAAAGACAGTAAATATATAATACACACCCTATGTAAAATATCAAAAACTACACCAAATATATATTATATAATTTACATAAAATATCAAAAGGTCACCAAATATATCATACACCGTACATAAAACATCAAAAAGCACAGTAAATATATTTCATATATTGTACATATAATATTAAATAAAGTACACCAAATACATTTTATATACTGTAAATAAAATATCAAAAAGTACAGTAAATATATATTACATACAGTACATAAAATATCAAGAAGTACACCAAATATGTGTTATATATACTGTAAATAAACTATCAAAAACTACAGTTATTATATTTCAAATATTGTACATATAATATTTACTAAAAGTACACCAAACACATTTTATATACTGTAAATAAAATACCAAAAGTACAGTAAATATCTATTACATACACTATATAAAATATCAAAAGTACACCAAATATGTGTTACATATACTGTAAATAAACTATCAAAACTACAGTAATTATATTTAATATACTATACATAAAATATCAAAAATTACACCAAATGTATATTATATACTGTAAATAAAATATCAAAATGTACAGTAAATATATACTACACACCCTATGTAAAATATCAAAAACTACACCAAATACATATTATATAATTTACATAAAATAACAAAAGGACACCAAATATATATTATATACTGTACATAAAATATCAAAAAGTACAGTAAATATATTTCATATATTCTAAATGTAATATTAACTAAAAGTACACCAAATACATTTTATATACTGTAAATAAAATATCAAAAAATACAGTAAATATATATTACATACTGTACATAAAATATCAAATAGTACACCAAATATGTGTTATATATACTGTAAATAAACTATCATAAAGTACAGTAATTATATTTAATATACTGTACAGAAAATATCAAAAATTTCACCAAATGTATATTATAAACTGTAAATAAAATATCAAAAAGGACAGTAAATATATACTACACACCCTATGTAAAACATCAAAAACTACACCAAATATATATTATATAATTTACATAAAATATCAAAAGGTCACCAAATATATCTTATACACCGTACATAAAATATCAAAAAGTACAGTAAATATATTTCATATATTGTACATGTAATATTAAATAAAGTACACCCAATACATTTTATATACTGTAAATTAAATATCAAAAAGTACAGTAAATATATATTACAGACAGTACATAAAATATCAAGAAGTACACCAAATATGTGTTATATATACAGTAAATAAACTATCAAAAACTACAGTAATTATATTTCAAATATTGTACATATAATATTAACTAAAAGTACACCAAATACATTTTATATACTGTAAATAAAATATCAAAAAGTACAGTAAATATATATTACATACACAACATAAAATATCAAAAAGTACACCAAATATGTGTTATAGATACTGTAAATAAACCATCAAAAACTACAGTAATTATATTTAATATACTGTACATAAAATATCAAGAATTACACCAAATGTATATTATATACTGTAAATAAAATATCAAAAAGACAGTAAATATTTACTACACACCCTATGTAAAATATCAAAAACTACAACAAATACATATTATATAATTTACAAAAAATAACAAAAGGACACCAAATATATATTATATACTGTACATAAAATATCGAAAAATACAGTAAATATATTTTATATATTCTACATGTAATATTAACTAAAAGTACACCAAATACATTTTATATACTGTAAATAAAATATCAAAAATTACAGTAAATATATGTTACATGCTGTACATGAAATATCTAATAGTACACCAAATATGTGTTATATATACTGTAAATAAACTATCAAAATCTACAGTAATTATATTTAATATACTGTACATAAAATATCAAAAATTACACCAAATGTATATTTTAGACTGTAAATAAAATATCAAAAAGGAAAGTAAATATGTAGTACACACCCTATGTAAAATATCAAAAACTACACCAAATTTATGTTATATAATTAACATAAAATATGAAAAGGACACCAAATATATCTTATATACTGTACATAAAATATCAAAAAGTACAGTATATATAATTCATATATTGTACATATAATATTAACTAAAAGTAAACCAAATACATTTTATATACTGTGAATAAAATATCAAAAAGTACTGTAAATGTATATTACATACTGTACATAAAATATCAAAAAGTACACCAAATATGTGTTTTATATACTGTAAATAAACTATCAAAAACTACAGTAATTATATTTTATATACTGTATATATAATATCAAAAATTACACCAAATGTACATTATATACTGTAAATAAAATATTAAAAAGGACAGTAAATATGTATGGCACACCCAATCTAAAATATCAAAATCTACACCAAATATATATTATATAATTTAAATAAAATATCAAAAAGTCACCAAATATATATTATATATTGTACATAAAATATCAAAAAGTACAGTAAATATATTTCATATATTGTACATATAATATTAACTAAAAGTACGCAAAATACATTTTATATACTCTAAATAAAATTTCAAAATACAGTAAATATATATTACATACTCTACATAAAATATCAAAAAGTACACCAAATATGTGTTATATATACTGTAAATAAACTATCATAATCTACAGTAATTATATTTAATATACTGTACATTAAATATCAAAAATTACACCAAATGTATATTATATACTCTAAATAAAATATCAAAAAGACAGTAAATATATACTACACACCCTATGTAAAATATCAAAAACTACACCAAATATATATTATATAATTTACATAAAATATCAAAAGTTCACCAAATATATCTTATACACCGTACATAAAATATCAAATAGTACAGTAAATATATTTCATTTATTGTACATATAATATTAAATAAAGTACACCAAATACATTTTATATACTGTAAATAAAATATCAAAACGTACAGTAAATATATATTACATACAGTACATAAAATATCAAGAAGTACACCAAATATGTGTTATATATACCGTAAATTAACTATCAAAAACTACAGTAATTATATTTCATATATTGTACATATAATATTAACTAAAAGTACACCAAACCCATTTTAAATAATGTAAATAAAATATAAAAAAGTACAGTAAATATATATTACATACACTACATAAAATATCAAAAAGTACACCAAATATGTGTTATATATACTGTAAATAAACTATCAAAACTACAGTAATTATATTTAATATACTGTACATAAAATATCAAAAATTACACCAAATGTATATTATATACTGTAAATAAAATATCAAAAAGTACAGTAAATATATACTACACACCTTATGTAAAATATCATAAAATACACCAAATACATATGATATAATTTACATAAAATAACAAAAGGACAACAAATATATATTATATACTGTACATAAAATATCGAAAAGTACAGTAAATATATTTCATATATTCTACATATAATATTAACTAAAAGTACACCAAATACATTTTATATACTGTAAATAAAATATCAAAAATTACAGTAAATATATATTACATACTGTACATAAAATATCAAATAGTACACCAAATATGTGTTATATATACTGTAAATAAACTATCATAAAGTACAGTAATTATATTTAATATACTGTACATAAAATATCAAAAATTACACCAAATGTATATTATATAGTGTAAATAAAATATCAAAATGGACAGTAAATATATACAACACACCCTATGTAAAATATCAAAAACTACACCAAATATATATTATATAATTTACATAAAATATCAAAAGGTCACCAAATATTTCTTATACACCGTAGATAAAATATCAAAAATTACAGTAAATATATTTCATATATTGTACGTATAATATTAAATAAAGTACACCAAATACATTTTATATACTGTAAATAAAATAACAAAAAGTACAGTAAATATATATTACATACAGTACATTAAATATCAAGAAGTACACCAAATATGTGTTATATATACTGTGAATAAACTATCAAAAACTAGAGTAATTATATTTCATATATTGTACATATAATATTAACTAAAAGTACACCAAATACATTTTATATACTGTAAATAAAATATCAAAAAGTACTGTAAATATATATTACATACACTACATAAAATATCAAAAAGTACACCAAATACGTGTTATATATACTGTAAATAAAGTATCAAAAACTACAGTAATTATATTTAATATACTGTACATAAAATATCAAAAATTACACCAAATGTATACTATATACTGTAAATAAAATATCAAAAAGTACAGTAAATATATACTACACACCCTATGTAAAATATCAAAAACTACACCAAATGCGTTTTATATAATTTACATAAAATAACAAAAGGACACCAAATATATATTATATACTGTACATAAAATATCGAAAAGTACAGTAAATATATTTCATATATTCTACATTTAATATTAACTAAAAGTACACCAAATACATTTTATATACTGTAAATAAAATATCAAAAAGTACAGTAAATATATATTACATACTGTACATAAAATATCAAATAGTACACCAAATATGTGTTATATATACTGTCAATAAACTATCAAAAACTACAGTAATTATATTTAATATACTGTACATAAAATATCAAAAATTTCACCAAATGTATATTATATACTGTAAATAAAATATCAAAAAGACAGTAAATATATACTACACACCCTATGTAAAATATCAAAAACTACACCAAATATATATTATAGAATTTACATAAAATATCAAAACGTCACAAATTATATCTTATACACCGTACATAAAATATCAAAAAGTAGAGTAATTATATTTCATATATTGTACATATAATATTAAATAAAGTAACCCAAATACATTTTATATTCTGTGAATAAAATATCAAAAAGAACAGTAAATATATATTACATACAGTACATAAAATATCAAGAAGTACACCAAATATGTGTTATATATACTGTAAATAAACTATCAAAAACTACAGTAATTATATTTAATATACTGTACATAAAATATCAAAAATTACACCAAATGTACATTATATACTGTAAATAAAATATTAAAAAGGACAGTAAATATATATGACACACCCTATGTAAAATATCAAAATCTGCACCAAATATATATTATATAATTTACATAAAATATCAAAAGTACACCAAATATATATTATATACTGTACATACAATATCAAAAAGTACAGTAAATATATTTCATATATTGTACATATAATATTAAGTAAAAGTACACAAAATACATTTTATATACTGTAAATAAAATATCAAAATACAGTAATTATATATTACATACTCTACATAAAATATCAAAAAGTACACCAAATATGTGTTATATATACTGTAAATAAACTATCAAAAACTACAGTAATTATATTTCGTATATTGTACATATAATAATATCTAAAAGTACACCAAAAATATTTATATACTGTAAATAAAATACCAAAAATTACAGTAAATATATATAACATACACTACATAAAATATCAAAAGTACACCAAATATGTGTTATATATACTGTAAATAAACTATCAAAAACTACAGTAATTATATTTAATATACTGTACATAAAATATAAAAAATTACACAAAATGTATATTATATACTGTCAATAAAATATCAAAATGTACAGTAAATATATACTACACACCCTATGTAAAATATCAAAAACTATAGCAAATACATATTATATAATTTACATAAAATAACAAATGGACACCAAATGTATATTATGTACTGTACATAAAATATCGAAAAGTACAGTAAATATATTTCATATATTCTAAATGTAATATTAACTAAAAGTACACCAAATACATTTTATATACTGTAAATAAAATATCAAATAGAACAGTAAATATATATTACATACAGTACATAAAATATCAAATAGTACACCAAATATGTGTTATATATACTGTAAATAAACTCTCATAAAGTACAGTAATTATATTTAATATACTGTACAGAAAATATCAAAAATTACACCAAATGTATATTATATACTGTATATAATATATCAAAAAGGACAGTAAATATATACTACACACCCTATGTAAAATATCAAAAACTACACCAAATATATGTTACATAATTTACATAAAATATCAAAAGGTCACCAAATATATCTTATACACCGTACATAAAATATCAAAAATTTCAGTAAATATATTTCATATATTGTACATATAATATTAAGTAAAGTACACCAAATACATTTTATATACTGTAAATAAAATATCAAAAAGTACAGTAAATATATATTACATACAGTACATAAAATATCAAGAAGTACACCAAATATGTGTTATATATACTGTAAATAAACTATCAAAAACTACAGTAATTTTATTTCATATATTGTACATATAATATTAACTAAAAGTACACCAAACACATTTTATATACTGTAAATAAAATACCAAAAAGTACAGTAAATATATATTACATACACTACATAAAATATCAAAAGTACACCAAATATGTGTTATATATACTGTAAATAAACTATCAAAAACTACAGTAATTATATTTAATATACTGTACGTAAAATATCAAAAATTACACCAAATGTATATTATATACTCTAAATAAAATATCAAAAAGGAGAGTAAATATATATTAAATTCTATGTAAAATATCAAAAACTACACCAAATATATATTATATAATTTACATAAAATATCAAAAGGACACCAAATATATATTATATACTGTACATAAAATATCAAAAATACAGTAAATATATTTCATATATTGTGCATAGAATATTAGCTAAAAGTACACCAAATACATTTTATATGCTGTAAATAAAATATCAAAAATTACAGTAAATATATATTACATACTGTACATAAAATATCAAAAAGTACACCAAATATGTGTTATATATACTGTAATTATCAAAAACTACAGTAATTATAATCAATGTACTGTATATAAAATATCAAAAATTACACCAAATGTAAATTATATACTGTAAATAAAATATCAAAAAGGACAGTAAATGTATAGTACACACCCTATGTAAAATATCAAAAACTACACCAAATATATATTATATAATTTACATAAAATATCAAAAGGACACCAAATATATCTTATATACTGTATATAAAATATCAAAAAGTACAGTATATATATTTCATATATTGTACATACATTATTAACTAAAAGTACCCCAAATACATTTTATATACTGTAAATAAAATATCAAAAATTACAGTAAATATATATTACATGCTGTACATAAAATATCAAAAAGTACACCAAATATGTGTTATATATACTGTAAATAATCTATCAAAAACTACAGTAATTATATTTAATATACTGTACATAAAATATCAAAAATTACAGCAAATGTATATTATATAACGTAAATAAAATATCAAAAAGGACAGTGAATATATATGACACACACTATGTGAAATATCAAAAAATACACCAAATATATATTATATAATTTAGAAAAAATATCAAAAGGACACCAAATATATCTTATATACTGTACATAAAATATCAAAAAGTACAGTAAATATATTTCATATATTGTAAATATAATAGTAAGTAAAAGTACACCAAATACATTTTATATACTGCAAATAAAATATCAAAAAGTACAGTAAATATATATTACATACTGTACAGAAAATATCAAAAAGTACACCAAATATGTGTTATATACACTGTAAATACACTATCAAAAACTACAGTAATTATATTTAATATACTGTACATGAAATATCAAAAATTACTCCAAATGTACATTATATAGTGTAAATAAAATATCCAAAATACAGTAAATATATATTACACACCCTATGTAAAATATCAAAAATTACACCAAATATATATTATATATTTTACAAAAAATATCGGAAGGACAACAAATATATCTTATATAGTGTACATAAAATATCAAAAACTATAGTAAATATATTTCATATATTGTACATATAATATTAACTAAAAGTACACCAAATACATTTTATATACTGTAAATAAAATATCAAAAAGTACAGTAAATATATTTAATACACTGTACATAAAATATCAAAAAGTACACCAAATATGTGTTATATATACTGTAAATAAACTATCAAAAACTACAGTAATTACATTTAATATACTGTACATAAAATATCAAAAATTACACCAAATGTATATTATATACTCTAAATACAATATGAAAAAGTACAGTAAATATATATTACGCACTATATGTAAAATATCAAAAACTACACCAAATATATATTATATAATTAACATAAAATATCAAAGGTACCCAAAATATATATTATATACTGTACATAAAATATCAAAATGTACAGTGAATATATTTCATATATTGTACATATAATATTAACTAAAAGTACACCAAATACATTATATATACTGTAAATAAAATATCAAAAATTACAGTAAATATATCTTACACACCATATGTAAAATATCACAATCTCCACGAAATATATATTATATAATTTACATAAAATATCAAAAGGACACCAAATATATCTTATATACTGTACATAAAATATCAAAATGTACAGTAAATATATTTCATATATTGTACATATAATATTAAGTAAAAGTACACCAAATACATTTTATATACTGTAAATAAAATATCAAAAATTACAGTAAATATATATTACATGCTGTACATAAAATATCAAAAAGTACACCAAATATGAGTTACATATACTGTAAATAAACTAAAAAACTATAGTAATTATATTTAATATACTGTACATTAAATATCAAAAATTACACCAAATGTATATTATTTATTGTAAATAAAATATCAAAAAGTACAGTAAATATATATTACACACCATATGTAAAATATCACAATCTACACCAAATATATATTATATAATTTACATAAATTATCAAAAGGACACCAAATATACCTTATATTCTGAACATAAAATATCAAAACCTACAGTAAATATATTTCATATATTGTACATATAATATTAACTAAAAGTACACCAAATACATTTTATATAGTGTAAATAAAGTATCAAAATGTACAGTAAATATATAACACACCATATATAAACTATCACAATCTACACCAAATATATATTATATAATTTACATAAAATTTCAAAAGGACACCAAATATATATTATATACTGTACATAAAATATCAAAATGTACAGTAAATATATTTCATATATTGTACATATAATATTAACTAAAAGTACACCAAATACATTTTATATAGTGCATATAAAATATCAAAAATTACAGTGAATATATATTACATACTGTACATAAAATATCAAAAAGTACACCAAATATGTGTTATATATACTGTAGATAACCTATCAAAAACTACAGTAATTATATTTAATATACTGTACATAAAATATCAAATATTACACCAAATGTATATTATTTACTGTAAATAAAATATCAAAAAGTACAGTAAATATATATTACACACCATATGTAAAATATCACAATCTACACCAATTATATATTATATAATTTAGATAAAATATCAAAAGGACACCAAATATATCTTATATACTGTACATAAAATATCAAAAGTACAGTAAATATATTTCATATATTGTACATATATTATTAACTAAAAGTACACCAAATACATTTTATATAGTGTAAATAAAATATCAAAATGTACAGTAAATATATATTACACACCATATGTAAACTATCACAATCTACACCAAGTATATATGATATAATTTTCATAAAATATCAAAAGGACACCAAATATATCTTATATACTGTACATAAAATATCAAAAGGTAGAGTAAATATATTTCATATATTGTACATATAATATTAACTAAAAGTACACCAAATACATTTTATATACTGTAAATAAAATATCAAAAATTACAGTGAATATATATTACATACTGTACATAAAATAGCAAAAAGTACACCAAATATGTGTTATATATACTGTAAATAAACTATCAAAAACTACAGTAATTATATTTAATATACTGTACATAAAATATCAAAAATTACACAAAATGTATATTATTTAATGTGAATAAAATACCAAAAATTACAGTAAACATATATTACACACCCTATGTAAAATATCACAAACTACACCAAATATATATTATATAACTTACATAAAATAACAAAAGGACAACAAATATACCTTATATACTGTATATAAAACATGAAAATGTACAGTAAATATATTTCATATATTGTACATATAATATTAACTAAAAGTACACCAGATACAATTTATATAGTGTAAATAAAATATCAAAAATTACAGTGAATATATATTACATACTGTAAATAAAATATCAAAAAGTACACCAAATATGTGTTATATATATACTGTAAATAAACTATCAAAAACTACAGTAATTATATTTAATATACTGTACATAAAATATCAAAAATTACACCAAATGTATATTATTTACTGTAAATAAAATACCAAAAATACAATAAACATATATTACACACCCTATGTAAAATGTCACAAACTACACCAAGTATATATTATATAATTAATATAAAATACCAAAAGGACACCAAATATACCTTATATATTGTACATAAAATATCAAAATGTACAGTAAATATATTTCATATATTGTACATATAATATTAACTAAAAGTACACCAAATACATTTTATATAGTGTAAAGAAAATATCAAAAATGACAGTGAATATATATTACATACTGTACATAAAATATCAAAAAGTACACCAAATATGTGTTATATATACTGTAAATAAACTATCAAAAACTGCAGTCATTATATTTAATATACGGTACATAAAATATCAAAAATTACACCAAATGTATATTATTTACTGTAAATAAAATATCAAAAAGTACAGCTAATATATCTTACAAACCTTATGTAAAATATCACAATCTACACCAAATATATATTAAATAATTTACATAAAATATCAAAAGGACACCAAATATATATTATGTACTGTACATAAAATATCAAAACGTACAGTAAATATATTTCATATATTGTACATATAATATTAACTAAAAGTACACCAAATACATTTTATATAATGTAAATAAAATATCATAAAGTACAGTAAATATATATTACATAGTGTACAAAAAATATCAAAAAGTATACCAAATATGTGTCATATATACTGTAAATAAACTATCAAAAACTACAGTAATTATATTTAATATACTGTACATACAATATCAAAAATTACACAAAATGTATATTATTTACTGTTAATAATATATCAAAAAGTACAGTAAATATATGTGACATACCATATGTATAATATCAGAATCTACACCAAATATATATTATATAATTTACATAAAATATCAAAAGGACACCAAATATATCTTATATACTGTACATAAAATATCAAAATGTACAGTAAATATATTTCATATATTGTACATATAATATTAACTAAAAGTACACCAAATACATTTTAAAAAGTGTAAATAAAATATCAAAATGTACAGTAAATATATATTACACACCATATGTAAACTATCACAATCTAGACCAAGTATATATTATATAATTTACATAAAATATCAAAAGGACACCAAATATATCTTATGTACTGTACATAAAATATCAAAAAGTAGAGTAAATATATTTCATATATTGTACATATAATATTAACTAAAAGTACACCAAATACATTTTATATAGTGTAAATAAATTATCAAAAATTACAGTGAATTTATATTACATACTGTACATAAAATATCAAAAAGTACACCAAATATGTGTTATATATACTGTAAATAAACTATCAAAAACTACAGTAATTATATTTAATGTACTGTACATAAAATATCAAAAATTACACCAATTATATATTATTTACTGTAAATAATATACCAAAAAGTACAGTAAATATATATTACACACCCTATGTAAAATATCACAAACTACACCAAATATATATTTTATAATTTACATAAAATATCAAAAGGACACCAAATATACTTATATACTGTACAAAAAATATCAAAATGTACAGTAAATATATTTCATATATTGTACATATAATATTAACTAAAAGTACACCAAATACATTTTATATACTATAAATAAAATATCAAAATTACAGTAAATATATATTACATACTCTACATAAAATATCAATGAGTACACCAAATATGTGTTATATATACTGTAAATAAACTATCAAAAACTACAGTAATTATATTTCATATACTCTACATAAAATACCAAAAATTACACCAAATATTTGTTATATATACTGTAAATAAACTATCAAAAACTACAGTAATTATATTTAATACACTGTACATAAAATATAAAAAATTACACCAAATGTATATTATATATTGTAAATAAAATATCAAAAAGGAAAGTAAATACATATGACACACCCTATGTAAAATACCAAAAACTACACCAAATATATATTATATAATTTATATAAAATATCAAAAGAACACCAGATATATCTTATATACTGTACATAAAATATCAAAAAGTACAGTAAATACATTTCATATATTGTGCATATAATATTAACTAAAAGTACACCAAATACATTTTATATACTGTAAATAAAATATCAAAAAGGACAGTAAATATATATTACATACTCTACATAATGTATCAAAAAGTACACGAAATATGTGTTATATATACTGTAAATAAACTATCAAAAACTACACTAATTATATTTAATATACTCTACATAAAATATCAAAAATTACACCAAATATTTGTTATATATACTGTAAATAAACTATCAAAAACTACAGTAATTATATTTAATATACTGTACATAAAATATCAAAAATTACACCAAATGTATATTATATACTGTAATTAAAATATCAAAAAGTACAGTAAATATATATTACACACCCTATGTAAATTATCAAAAACTACACCAAATATATATTATATAATTTACATAAAATATCAAAAGACCACCAAATATATCTTATATACTGTACATAAAATATCAAAAATTACAGTAAATATGTTTCATATATTGTACATATAATATTAACTAAAAGTACACCAAATACATTTTATATACTGTAAATAAAATTTCAAATAGTACAGTAAATATATATTACATACTGTATATTAATTATCAAAAAGTACACCAAATATGTGTTATATATACTGTAAATACACTATCAAAAACTACAGTAAGTATATTTAATATACTGTACATAAAATATCAAAAATTACACCAAATGTATATTATATACTCTAAATAAAAGATGAAAAATGACAGTAAATATATATTACACTCTGTGTGAGATATCAAAAACTACACCAATTATATACTATATAATTTACATAAAATATCAAAAGGATACCAAATATAGATTATATACTGTACATAAAATATCAAAAAGTACACCAAATATGTGTTATATATATGGTAAATAAAATATCAAAAACTGCAGTAATTATATTTAATATAATGTACATAAAGTATCAAAAATTTCACCTAATGTATATTATATACTGTAAATAAAATATCAAAATTTCAGGAAATATATATTACATACTCTACATAAAATATCAAAAAGTACACCAAATATGTGTTATATATACTGTAAATAAACTATCAAAAACTACAGTAATTATATTTAATATACTCTACATAAAATATCAAAAATTACACCAAATATTTGTTATATATACTGTAAATAAACTATCAAAAACTACAGTAATTATATTTAATATACTGTACATAAAATATAAAAAATTACACCAAATGTATATTATATACTGTAAATAAAATATCAACAAGGAAAGTAAATACATATGACACACCCTATGAAAAATATCAAAAACTACACCAAATATATGTTATATAATTCATATAAAATATCAAAAGGACACCAGATATATCTTATATACTGTAGATAAAATATCAAAAAATACAGTAAATACATTTCATATATTGTGCATATAATATTAACTAAAAGTACACCAAATACATTTTATATTCTGTAAATAAAATATCAAAAAGGACAGTAAATATATATAACATACTGTACATAAAATATCAAAAAGTACACCAAATATGTGTTATACATACTGTAAATAAAGTATCAAAAACTACAGTAATTATATTTCATATATTGTACATACAATATTAACTAAAAGTACACCAAATACATTTTATATACTGTAAATAAAATATCATAAAGTACAGTAAATATATATTACATACACTACATAAAATATCAAAAAGTACTCCAAATATGTGTTACATATACTGTAAATAAACTATCAAAAACTACAGAAATTATATTTAATATACTGTAGATAAAATATCAAAAATTACACCAAATGTATATTATATACTGTAAAAAAAATATCAAAAAGTACAGTAAATATATACTACACACCCTATGTAAAATATCATAAACTACACCAAATTCATATTATATAATTTACATAAAATAACAAAAGGACAACAAATATATATTATATACTGTACATAAAATATCAAAAAGTACAGTAAATATATTTCATATATTCTACATGTAATATTAACTAAAAGTACACCAAATACATTTTATATACTGTAAATAAAATATCAAAAATACAGTAAATATATAGTACATACTGTACGTAAATTATCAAATAGTACACCAAATATGTGTTATATATACTGTAAATAAACTATCAAAATCTACAGTAATTATATTTAATATACTGTACATAAAATATCAAAAATTACACCTAATGTGTATTTTAGACTGTAAATAAAATATCAAAAAGTACAGTAAATATATATTACATACAGTACATAAAATATCAAGAAGTACACCAAATATGTGTTATATATTCTGTAAATAAACTGTCAAAAACTACAGTAATTGTATTTCATATATTGTACATATAATATTAACTAAAAGTACACCAAATACATTTTATATACTGTAAATAAAATATCAAAAAGTAGAGTAAATATATATTACATACACTACATAAAATATCAAAAAGTACACCAAATATGTATTATATATACTGTAAATAAAGTATCAAAAACTACAGTAATTATATTTAATATACTGTAGATAAAATATCAAAAATTACACCAAATGTATATTATATACTGTAAATAAAATATCAAAAAGTACAGTAAATATATACTACACACCCTATGTAAAATATGAAAAACTACACCATATACCTATTATATAATTTACATAAAATAACAAAAGGACAACAAATATATATTATATACTGTACATAATATATCGAAATGTACAGTAAATATATTTCATATATTCTACATGTAATATTAACTAAAAGTACACCAAATTCATTTTATATAGTGTAAATAAAATATCAAAAATACAGTAAATATATATTACATACTGTACATAAATTATCAAATAGTACACCAAATATGTGTTATATATACTGTAAATAAACTATCACAATCTACAGTAATTATATTTAATATACTGTCCATAAAATATCAAAAATTACACCCAATGTGTATTTTAGACTGTAAATAAAATATCAAAAAGGAAAGTAAATATATAGTACACACCCTTTGTAAAATATCAAAAACTACCCCAAATTCATGTTATATAATTAACATAAAATATGAAAAGGACACAAAATATATCTTATATAGGGTACATAAAATATCAAAAAGTACAGTAAATATAATTCATATATTGTACATATAATATTAACTAAAAGTACACCAAATACATTTTATATACTGTGAATAAAATGTCAAAAAGTACTGTAAATGTATATTACATACTGTACATAAAATATCAAAAAGTACACCAAATATGTGTTATATATACTGTAAATAAACTATCAAAAACTACAGTAATTATATTTAATATACTGTACATAAAATATCAAAAATTACAACAAATGTACATTATATACTGTAAATAATACATTAAAAAGGACAGTAAATATATATGACACACCCTATGTAAAATATCAAAATCTACACCAAATATATATTATATAATTTACATAAAATATCAAAATTACACCAAATATATATTATATACTGTACATAAAATATCAAAAAGTACAGTAAATATATTTCATATATTGTACATATAATATTAAATAAAGTACACAAAATAAATTTTATATACTGTAAATAAAATATCGAAATTCATTAAATATATATTACATACTGTACTTTAAATATAAAATAGTACACCAAATATGTGTTATATATACTGTAAATAAACTATCATAAACTACAGTAATTATATTTAAGATACTGAACATAAAATATCAAAAATTACACCAAATGTATATTATATACCGTAAATAAAATATCAAAAAGGACAGTAAATATATACTACACACCCTATGTAAAATATCAAAAACTACACGAAATATATATTATATAATTTACATAAAATATCAAAAGGTCACCAAATATATCTTATACACCGTACATAAAATATCAAAAAGTACAGTAAATAGATTTCATATATTGTACATATAATATTAAATAAAGTACACCAAATACATTTTATATACTGTAAATGAAATATGAAAAAGTACAGTAAATATATATTACATACAGTACATAAAATATCAAGAAGTACACCAAACATGTGTTATATATACTGTAAATAAACTATCAAAAACTACAGTAATTATATTTCATATATTGTACATATAATATTAACTAAAAGTACACCAAATACATTTTATATACTGTAAATAAAATATCAAAAAGTACTGTAAATATATATTACATACTGTACATAAAATATCAAATAGTACACCAAATATGTGTTATATATACTGTAAATAAACTATCAAAAACTACAGTAATTATATTTAATATACTGTCCATAAAATTTCAAAAATTACACCAAATGTATATTATATACTGTAAATAAAATATCAAAAAGACAGTAAATATATACTACACACCCTATGTAAAATATCAAAAACTACACCAAATACATATTATATAATTTACAAAAAATATCAAAAGGTCACCAAATATATCTTATACACCGTACATAAAATATCAAAAAGTACAGTAAATATATTTCATTTATTGTATATTTAATATTAAATAAAGTAACCCAAATACATTTTATATACTGTGAATAAAATATCAAAAAGTACAGTAAATATATATTACATACAGTACATAAAATATCAAGAAGTACACCAAATATGTGTTATATATACTGTAAATAAACTATCAAAAACTACAGTAATTATATTTAATATACTGTACATAAAATATCAAAAATTAAACCAAATGTACATTATATACTGTAAATAAAATATTAAAAAGGACAGAAAATATATATGACACACCCTATGTAAAATATCAAAATCTACACCAAATATATATTATATAATTTACATAAAATATCAAAAGTACACCAAATATATATTATATACGGTACATAAAATATCAAAAAGTACAGTAAATATATTTCATATATTGTACATATAATATTAACTAAAAGTACACAAAATACATTTTATATACTGTAAATAAAATATCAAAATACAGTAAATATATATTACATACTCTACATAAAATATCAAAAAGTACACCAAATATGTGTTATATATACTGTAAATAAACTATCATAAACTACAGTAACTATACTTAATATACTGTACATAAAATATCAAAAATTACACCAAATGTATATTATGTACTGTAAATAAAATATCAAAATGTACAGTGAATATATACTACACACCCTATGTAAAATATCAAAAACTACACCAAATACGTATTATATAATTTACATAAAATAACAAAAGGACACCAAATATATATTATATACTGTACATAAAATATCGAAAAGTACCGTAAATATATTTCATATATTCTACATGTAATATTAACTAAAAGTACACCAAATACATTTTATATACTGTAAATAAAATATCAAAAATACAGTAAATATATATTACACACAGTACATAAAATATCAAGAAGTACACCAAATATGTGTTATATATACCGTAAATTAACTATCAATAACTACAGTAATTATATTTCATATATTGTACATATGATATTAACTAAAAGTCCACCAAACACATTTTATATACTGTAAATAAAATATCAAAAAGTAGAGCAAATATATATTACATACAGTACATAAAATATCAAGAAGTACACCAAATATGTGTTATATATACTGTAAATATACTATCAAAAACTACAGTAATTATATTTAATATACTGTACATAAAATATCAAAAATTACACCAAATGTATATTATATACTGTAAATAAAATATCAAAAAGTACAGTAAATATATTCTACACACCCTATGTAAAATATCAAAAACTACACCAAATACATATTATATAATTTACATAAAATAACAAAAGGACAACAAATATATATTATATACTGTACATAAAATATCGAAAAGAACAGTAAATATATTTCATATATTCTACATGTAATATTAACTAAAAGTACACCAAATACATTTTATATACTGTAAATAAAATATCAAAAATACAGTAAATATATATTACATAGTGTACATAAATTATCAAATAGTACACCAAATATGTGTTATATATACTGTAAATAAACTATCAAAATCTACAGTAATTATATTTAATATACTGCACATAAAATATCAAAAATTACACCAAATGTGTATTTTAGACTGTAAAGAAAATATCAAAAAGGAAAGTAAATATATAGTACACACCCTTTGTAAAATATCAAAAACTACACCAAATTTATGTTATATAATTAACATAAAATATGAAAAGGACACCAAATATATCTTATATACGGTAGATAAAATATCAAAAAGTACAGTAAATATAATTCATATATTGTATATATAATATTAACTAAAAGTACACCATATACATTTTATATACTGTGAATAAAATATCAAAAAGTACTGTAAATGTATATTACATACTGTACATAAAATATCAAAAAGTACACCAAATATGTGTTATATATACTGCAAATAAACTATCAAAAAATACAGTAATTATATTTAATATACTGTACATAAAATATCAAAAATTATACCAAATGTACATTATATAGTGTAAATAAAATATTAAAAAGGACAGTAAATATATATGACACACCCTATGTAAAATATCAAAGTCTACACCAAAAATATATATTTAAGTACACCAAATATATATTATATATAGTACATAAAATATCAAAATGTACAGTAAATATATTTCATATATTGTACATATAATATTAACAAAAAGTACACAAAATACATTTTATATACTGTAAATAAAATATCAAAATACAGTAAATATATATTACATACTCTACATAAAATATCAAAAAGTACACCAAATATGTGTTATATATACTGTAAATAAGCTATCGAAATCTACAGTTATTATATTTAATATACTGTACATAAAATATCAAAAATTACACCAAATGTATATTATATACTGTAAATAAACTATCAAAAAGGACAGTAAATATATACTACACACCCTATGTAAAATATCAAAAACTACACCAAATATATATTATATAATTTACATAAAATATCAAAATGTCACCAAATATATCTTATACACCGTACATAAAATATCAAAAAGTACAGTAAATATATTTCACATATTGTACATATAATATTAAATAAAGTACACCAAATACATTTTATATACTGTAAATTAAATATCAAAAAGTACAGTAAATATATATTACAGACAGTACATAAAATATCAAGAAGTACACCAAATATGTGTTATGTATACAGTAAATAAAATATCAAAAATTACAGTAATTATATTTCGTATATTGTACATATAATATTAACTAAATGTACACCAAATACATTTTATATACTGTAAATAAAATATCAAAAAGTACAGTAAATATAAATTACATACTGTACATAAATTATCAAATAGAACACCAAATATGTGCTATATATACTGTAAATAAACTATCAAAATCTACAGTAATTGTATTTAATATACTGTACATAAAATACCAAAAATTACACCAAATGTATATTTTAGACTGTAAATAAAATATCAAAAAGGAAAGTAAATATATAGTACACACCCTAGGTAAAATATCAAAAACTACACCAAATTTATGTTGTATACTTAACATAAAATATGAAAAGGACACCAAATATATCTTATATACTGTACATAAAATATGAAAAAGTACAGTAAATATAATTCATATATTGTACATATAATATTAACTAAAAGTACACCAAACACATTTTATGTACTGTGAATAAAATACTAAAACTACTGTAAATGTATATTACATACTGTACATAAAATATCAAAAAGTACACCAAATATGTGTTATATATACTATAAATAAACTATCAAAAACTACAGTAATTATATTTAATATACTGTACATAAAATATCAAAAATTACAACAAATGTACATTATATACTGTAAATAAAATATTAAAAAGGACACTAAATATATATGACACATCCTATGTAAAATATCAAAATCTACACCAAATATATATTATATAATTTACATAAAATATCAAAAGTACACCAAATATATATTATATACTGTACATAAAATATCAAAAAGTACAGTAAATATATTTGATATATTGTACATATAATATTAACTAAAAGTACACCAAATACATTTTATATACTGTAAATAAAATATCAAAAAGTTCAGTAAATTTATATTACATAATGTACATAAAATATGAAAAAGTACACCAAATATGTGTTATATATACTGTAAATAAATTATCAAACACTACAGTAATTATATATAATATACTGTACATAAAATAACAAAAATTACACCAAATGTATATTATATACTCCAAATAAAATATGAAAAAGGACAGCAAATATATATTACACCCTATGTAAAATATCAAAATCTACACCAAATATATATTATATAATTTACATAAAATATCAAAAGTACACCAATTATATATTATATACCGTACATAATATATCAAAAAGTACAGTAAATATATTTCATATATTGTACATATAATATTAACTAAAAGTACACCAAATACATTTTATATACTGTAAATAAAATATCAAAATACAGTAAATATATATTACATACTCTACATAAAATAACAAAAAGTACACCAAATATTTGTTATATATAGTGTAAATAAACTATCAAAAACTACAGTAATTATATTTAATATACTGTACATAAAATATCTAAAATTACACCAAATATTTGTTACATATACTGTAAATAAACTATCAAAAACTACAGTAATTATATTTAATATACAGTACATAAAATATAAAAAATTACACCAAATGTATATTATATACTGTAAATAAAATATCGAAAAGGAAAGTAAATATCTATGACACACCCTATGTAAAATATCAAAAACTACACCAAATATATATTATAAAATTTATATAAAATATCAAATGGACACCAGATATATCTTATATACTGTACATAAAATATCAAAAAGTACAGTAAATACATTTCATATATTGTGCATATAATATTAACTAAAAGTACACCAAATACATTTTATATACTGTAAATAAAATATGAAAAAGGACAGTAAATATATAATACATACTGTACATAAAATATCAAAAAGTACACCAAATATGTGTTATACATACTGTAAATAAACTATCAAAAACTACAGTAATTATATTTCATATATTGTATATATAATATTAACTAAAAGTACACCAAATACATTTTATATACTGTAAATAAAATATCATATAGTAGAGTAAATATATATTACATACACTACATAAAATATCAGAAAGTAAACCAAATATGTGTTATATATACTGTAAATAAACTACCAAAAACTACAGTAACTATATTTAATATAGTGTACATAAAATATCAAAAATTACACCAAATGCATATTCTTTACTGTAAATAAAGTACCAAAAACTACAGCAAACATATATTACACACCCTTTGTAAAATATCACAAGCTACACCAAATATATATTATATAACTTACATAATATACGAAAAGGACACCAAATATACCTTATATACTGTACATAAAATATCAAAAAGTACAGTAAATATATTTCATATATTGTACATATAATATTAACTAAAAGTACACCAAATGCATTTTATATACTGTAAATAAAATATCAAAAATTATAGTAAATATATATTACATACTGTACATAAAATTTCAAAAAGTACACCAAATATGTGTTATATATACTGTAAATAAACTACAAAAAACTACAGTAATTATATTTAATATACTGTACATAAAATATCAAATATTACACCAAATGTATATTATTTACTGTAAATAAAATATCAAAAAGTACAGTAAATATATATTACACACCATATGTAAAATATCACAATCTACACCAAATATAGATTATTAAATTTGCATAAAATATCAAAAGGACACCAAATATATCTTATATACTGTACATAAAATATCAAAAGTACAGTAAATATATTTCATATATTGTACATTTATTATTAACTAAAAGTACACCAAATACAATTTATATAGTGTAAATAGAATATCAAAATGTACAGTAAATATATATTACACACCATATGCAAACTATCACAATCTACACCAAGTATATATTATATAATTTACAGAAAATATCAAAAGGACACCAAATGTATCTTATATACTGCACATAAAATATCAAAATGTAGAGTAAATATATTTCATATATTGTACATATAATATTAACTAAAAGTACACCATATACATTTTATATACTGTAAATAAAATATCAAAAATTACAGTGAATATATATTACATACTGTACATAAAATATCAAAAAGTACACCAAATATGTGTTATATATACTGTAAATAAACGATCAAAAACTACAGTAATTATATTTAATATACTGTACATAAAATATCAAAAATTACACCAAATGTATATTATTTAATGTAAATAAAATACCAAAAAGTACTGTAAACATATATTACAAACCCTATGTAAAATATCACAAACTACACCAAATATATATTATATAACTTACATAAAATAACAAAACGACACAAAATATACCTTATATATTGTACATAAAACATCAAAATGTACAGTAAACATATTTCATATATTGTACATATAATATTAACTAAAAGTACACCAAATACATTTTATATAGTGTAAATAAAATATCAAAAATTACAGTGAATATATATTATATACTCTAATAAAATATCAAAAAGTACACCAAATATGTGTTATATATACTGTAAATAAACTATCAAAAGCTACAGTAAGTATATTTAATATACTGTACATAAAATATCAAAAATTTCACCAAATGTATATTATTTAATGTAAATAAAATATCAAAAACACAGTAAATATATATTACACACCATATGTAAAATATCACAATCAACACCAAATATATATTACATAATTTACATAAAATATCAAAAGGACACCAAATATATCTTATATACTGTACATAAAATATCAAAGGTACAGTAAATATATTTCATATATTGTACATATAATATTAACTAAAAGTACACGAAATACATTTTATATAGTGTAAATAAAATATCAAAAAGTACAGTAAATTGGTATTACATACTGTACATAAAATATCAAAAAGTACACCAAATATGTGTTGTATATACTGTAAATAGACTATGAAAAACTACAGTAATTATATTTAATATACTGTACATAAAATATCAAAAATAACACCAAATGTATATTATATACTGTAAAAAAATATCAAAAAGGACAGTGAATATATGTTACACTCTATGTAAAATATCAAAAACTGCAAATATATAATATATAATATACATAAAATATCAAAAGTACACCTAATATATGTTATATACTCTACATAAAATATCAAAAAGTACAGTAAATATATTTCATATATTGTACATATAATATTAACTAAAAGTACACCAAATATATTTTATATACTGTAAATAAAATATCAAAATTACATTAAATATATATTAAATACTGTAGATATAATATCAAAAAGTACACCAAATATGTGTTATATATACTGTAAATAAACTATCAAAAACTACAGTAATTACATTTAATATACTGTATATAAAATATCAAAAATTATACCAAATGTATATCAGATACCCTAAATAAAATATGAAAAATGACAGTAAATCTATATTACGCACCCTATGTAAAATATCAAAAACTACACCAAATATATATTATATAATTTACATAAAATATCAAAAGTACACCAAATATATATTATATACTGTAAATAAAATATCAAAAACTACAATAAATATATTTCATATATTGTATACATAATATTAACGAAAAGTTCACCAAATACATTTTCTATACTGTAAATAAAATATCAAAAAGTACAGTAAATATATATTACATACAGTATATAAAATATAAATAACTACACCAAATATGTGTTATATATACTGTAAATAAACTATCAAAAACTATAGTAATTATATTTAATATACTGTATATAAAATATCAAAAATTACACCAAATGTAAATTACAAACTGTAAATAAAATATCAAAAAGTACAGTAAATATATATTACACACCCTATGTAAAATATCAAAAACTACACCAAATATATATTATATAAATTACATAAAATATCTAAAGGACACCAAATATATCTTCTATACTGTACATAAAATATGAAAAAGTACAGTAAATATATTTCATATATTGTGCATATAATATTAACTAAATGTACTCCAAATACATTTTATGTACTGTAAATAAAATGTCAAAATTACGGTAAATATATATTACATACTGTACATACAATATCAAAAAGTACACCAAATATGTATCATATATACTGTAAATAAACTATCAAAAACTACAGAAATTATATTTAATATACTGTACATGAAATATCAAATATTACACTAATTGTATATTATATACTGTAAATAAAATATCAAAAAGGACAGTAAATATATACTACCCACACTATGTAAAATAACACAAACTACACCAAATAAATGTTATATAATTTACATAAAATATCAAAAGGACACCAAATATATCTTTTATACTGTACATAAAATATCAAAATGTACAGTAAATATATTTCATATATTGTACATATAATATTAACTAAAAGTACACCAAATACATTTTATATACTGTTAATAAAGTATCAAAAATTACAGTAAATATATATTACATACTGTACCTAAAATATCAAAAAGTACAGCAAATATGTGTTATATATACTGTAAATAAACTATCAAATACTACAGTAATTATATTTAATATACTGTACATAAAATATCAAAAATTACACCAAATGTATATTATTTAATGTAAATAAAATATCAAAAATACAGTAAATATATATTACACACCATATGTAAAATATCACAATCTACACCAAATATATATTATATAATTTACAGAAAATATCAAAAGAACACCAAATATATCTTATATACTGTACATAAAATATCAAAATATACAGTAAATATATTTCGTATATTGTACATATAATATTAACTAAAAGTTCACCAAATACATTTTATATAGGGTAAATAAAATATCAAAAAGTTCAGTAAATAGGTATTACGTACTGTACATAAAATATCAAAAAGTACACCAAATATGTGTTATATATACTGTAAATATACTGTAAAAAACTACAGTAATTATATTTAATACACTGTACATGAAATATCAAAAATTACACCAAATATTTATTATATACTGTAAAATGATACCAAAAAGGACAGTGAATTTATATTACACCCTATGTAAAATATCAAAAACTGCAAATATATATTATATAATTTACATAAAATATCAAAAGTACACCAAATATATCTTATATACTGTACATAAAATATCAAATAGTACAGTAAATATATTTCATATATTGTACATATAATATTAACTAAAAGTACACCAAATATATTTTATATACTGTAAATAAAATATCAAAAATTACAGTAAATATATATTACATACTGTACAGAAAATATCAAAAAGTACACCAAATATGTGTTATATATACTGTAAATAAACTATCAAAAACTACAGTAATTACATTTAATATACTGTATATAAAATATGAAAACTTAAACCAAATGTATATCATGTACTCTAAATAAAATATGAAAAAGGACAGTAAATCTATATTACGCACCCTGTGTAAAATATCAAAAACTACACCAAATATATATTATATAATTTACATAAAATATCAAAAGTACACCAAATGTATATTATATTCTCTAAATAAAATATCAAAAAGTACAGTAAATATATATCATATATTGTACATATAATATTTACTAAAAGTACACCAAATACATTTTCTATACTGTAAAAAAAATATCAAAAAGTACAGTAAATATATATTACATGCAGTACATAAAATATAAATAATTACCCCAAATATGTGTTATATATACTGTAAATAAACTATCAAAAACTACAGTAATTATATTTAATATACTGTATATAAAATATCAAAAATTACACCAAATGTAAATTATATACTGTAAATAATATATCAAAAAGGACAGTAAATATATATGACACACCCTATGTAAAATATCAAAAACTACACCAAATACATCTTATATAATTTACATAAAATATCAAAAGGACAACAGATATATCTTATATACTGTACATCAAATATCAAAAAGTACAGTAAATATATTTCATATATTGTTCATATATTATTAACTAAAGTACACCAAATACATTTTATATAGTGCAAATAAAATATCAAAAATTACAGTGAATATATATTACATACTGTACATAAAATATCAAAAAGTACACCAAATATGTGTTATATATACTGTAAATAAACTATCAAAACTACACTAATTATATTTCATATACTGTACATACAATATCAAAAATTGCACCAAATGTATATTATTTACTGTAAATAAAATATCAAAAAGTACAGTAAATGTATATGACACACCATATGTAAAATATCACAATCTACACCAAATACATATTATATAATTTACATAAAATATCAAAAGGACACCAAATATATCTTATATACTCTACATAAAATATCAAAATGTACAGTAAATATATTTCATATATTGTACATATACTATTAACTAAAAGTACACCAAATACATTTTATAAAGTGTAAATAAAATATCAAAATATACAGTAAATATATATTACACACCATATGTAAACTATCACAATCTACACCAAGTATATGTTATATAATTTACATAAAATATCAAAAGGACACCAAATATATCTTATGTACTGTACATAAAATATCAAAATGTACAGTAAATATATTTCATATATTGTACATATAATATTAAGTAAAAGTACACCAAATATATTTAATATAGTGTAAATAAAATATCAAATATTACAGTGAATATATATCACATACTGTACATAAAATATCAAAAAGTACACCAAATATGTGTTATATATACTGTAAATAAACTATCAAAAACTACAGTAATTATATTTAATTTACTGTACATAAAATATCAAAAATTACACCGAATGTATATTATTTACTGTAAATAAAATACCAAAAATTACAGTAAACATATATTACACACCTTATGTAAAATATCACAAACTACACCAAATATATATTATATAATTTACATAAAATACCAAAAGGACACCAAATATACCTTATATATTGTACATAAAATATCAAAATGTACAGTAAATATATTTCATATATTGTACATATAATATTAACTAAAAGTACACCAAATACATTTTATATAGTGTAAATAAATTATCAAAAATTACAGTGAATATATATTACATACTGTACATAAAATATCAAAAAGTACACCAAATATGTGTTATATATACTGTAAATAAACTATCAACAACTTCAGTAATGATATTTAATATACAGTACATAAAATATCAAAAATTACACCAATTGTATATTATTTACTGTAAATAATATACCAAAAAGTACAGTAAATATATATTGCACACCCTATGTAAAATATCACAAACTACACCAAATATATATTATATAATTTACATAAAATATCAAAAGGACACCAAATATACCTTATATACTGTACAAAAAATATCAAAATGTACAGTAAATATATTTCATATATTGTACATATAATATTAACTAAAAGTACACCAAATTCATTTTATATACTGTAAATAAAATATCAAAAATTTCAGTAAATATACATTACATACTTTACATAATATATCAAAAAGTACACCAAATATGTGTTATATGTACTGTAAATAAACTATCAAAAACTACAGTAATTATATTTAATACACTGTACATAAAATATCAAAAATTACACCAAATGTATATTATATACTGTAAAAAAAAATCAAAAAGTACAGTAAATATATATTACACAACCTATGTAAAATATCACAAACTACACCAAATATATATTATATAATTTACATAAAATATCAAAAGGACACCAAATATATCTTATAAACTGTACATAAAATATCAAATAGTAGAGTAAATATATTTCATATATTGTACGTATAATATTAACTAAAAGTACACCAAATACATTTTATATACTGTAAATAAGACATCAAAAAGTACAGTAAATATATATTACATACTGTACATAAAATATCAAAGAGTACACCAAATATGTGTTATATATACTGTAAATAAACGATCAAAAACTACAGTAATTATATTAAATATACTGTACATAAAATATCAAAAATTACACCAAATGTATATTATATACTGTAAATAAAATATCAAAAGTACAGTAAATATATATTACACTCTATGTAAAATATCAAAAACTGCAAATATATATTATATAATATACATAAAATATCAAAAGGACACCAAATATATCTTATATACTGTACATAAAATACCAAAAGGTACAGTAAATATATTTCATATATTGTACATATAATATTAACTAAAAGTACACGAAATACATTTTATATAGTGTAAATAAAATATCAAAAAGTACAGTAAATTGGTATTACATACTGTACATAAAATATCAAAAAGTACACCAAATATGTGTTATATATACTGTAAATAGACTATGAAAAACTACAGTAATTATATATAATATACTGCACATAAAATATCAAAAATTACACCAAATGTATATTATATACTGTAAAAAAATATCAAAAAGGACAGTGAATATATGTTACACTCTATGTAAAATATCAAAAACTGCAAATATATATTATATAATATACATAAAATATCAAAAGTACAGCTAATATATGTTATATACTGTATATAAAATATCAAAATGTACAGTAAATATATTTCATATATCGTACATATAATATTAACTAAAAGTACACCAAATATATATTATATACTGTAAATAAAATATCAAAAAGTACATTAAATATATATTCAATACTGTAGAGAAAATATCAAAAAGTACACCAAATATGTGTTATATATACTGTAAATAAACTATCAAAAACTACAGTAATTACATTTAATATACTGTATATAAAATATCAAAAAGTATACCAAATGTATATCATATACTCTAAATAAAATATGAAAAATGACAATAAATATATACTACACACCCTATGTAAAATATCAAAAACTAAACCAAATATATATTGTATAATTTACATAAAATATCAAAAGGACACCAAATATATGTTATATACTGTACATAAAATACCAAAAATACAGTAAATATATTTCATATATTGTACATATAATCTTAACTAAAAGTACACCAAATACATTTTATATAGTGTAAATAAAATATCAAAATGTACAGTAAATATATATAACATACTGTACATAAAATATCAAAGAGTACACCAAATATGTGTTATATATACTGTAAATAAACTATCAAAAACTACAGTACTTATATTTAATATACTGTACATAAAATATCAAAAATTACACCAAATGTATAGTACATACTGTAAATAAAATATCAAAAAGGACAGTAAATATATCCTACACACCCTATGTAAAATATCAAAATCTACACCAAATATATATAATATAATTTACATAAAATATCAGTAGGACAATAAATATATCTTATATACTGTATATAAAATATCAAAAATTACAGTAAATACATTTCATATATTGTACATATAATATTAACGAAAAGTACACCAAATACATTTTATATACTGTAAATAAAATATCAAAAGTACAGTAAATATATATTACATACTGTACATAAAATATCGAAAAGTACACCAAATATGTCCCATATATACTGTAAATAAACTATCGAAACTACAGTAATTATATTTAATATACTGTACATAAAATATCAAAAATGACACCAAATGTATACTGTATACTCTAAATAAAACATCAAAATGTACAGTTAATATATACTACACACCCTATGTAAACTATCAAAAACTACACCAAATATGTATTATATAATTTACATAAAATATCTAAAGGACGCCAAATGTATCTTATATACTGTATATAAAATATCAAAAAGTACAGTAAATATATTTCATATATTGTACACATAATATTAACTAAAAGTACACCAAATACTATTTATATACTGTAAATAAAATATCAAAAATACAGTAAATATATATTACATACAGTACATAAAGTATCAAAAAGTACACCAAATATGTGTTATATATAGTGTCAATAAACTATCAAAAACTACAGCAATTATATTTAATATACTGTACATAAAATATCAAAAATTACACCAAATGTACATTATATACTGTAAATAAAATATCAAAAAGACAGTAAATATATATGACACACCCTATGTAAAATATCAAAATCTACACCATATATGTTATATAATTTACATAAAATATCAAAAGTACACCAAATATATATTATATACTGTATATAATATATCAAAAAGTACAGTAAATATATTTCATATATTGTACATATAATATTAACTAAAAGTACACCAAATACATTTTATGTACTGTAAATAAAATATCAAAATACAGTAAATATATATTACATACTCTACATAAAATATCAAAAAGTACACCAAATATGTGTTATATATACTGTAAATAAACTATCATAATCTACAGTAATTATATTTAATATACTGTACATTAAATATCAAAAATTACACCAAATGTATATTATATACTCTAAATAAAAGATGAAAAATGACAGTAAATATATATTACACTCTGGGTGAAATATCAAAAACTACACCAATTATATATTATATAATTAACATAAAATATCAAAAGGACACCAAATATATCTCATATACTGTACATAAAATATCAAAAAGTACAGTAAATATGTTTCATATATTGTACATATAATATTAACTAAAAGCACACCAAATACATTTTATATACTGTAAATAAAATTTCAAAAAGTACAGTAAATATATATTACGTAGTGTACATAAAATATCAAAAAGTACACCAAATATGTGTTATACATACTGTAAATAAAGTATAAAAACTACAGTAATTATATTTAATACACTGTACATAAAATATCAAAAATTACACCAAATGTATATTATATACTGTATTTAAAATATCAAAAAGTGCAGTAAATATATATTACACACCCTATGTAAAATATCAAAAATTACACCAAATATATATTATATAATTTACATAAAATACCAAAAGGACACCAGATATATCTTATATAGTGTACATAAAATATCAAAAATTACAGTAAATACATTTCATATATTGTGCATATAATATTAACTAAAAGTACACCAAATACATTTTATATACTGAAAATAAAATATCAAAAAGGACAGTAAATATATATAACATACTGTACATAAAATATCCAAAAGTACACCAAATATGTGTTATATATACTGTAAATATAGTATCAAAAACTACAGAATTTATATTTCATATATTGTACACATAATATTAACTAAAAGTACACCAAACACATTTTATATACTGTAAATAAAATATAAAATAGTACAGTAAATATATATTACATACACTACATAAAATATCAAAAAGTACACCAAATATGTGTTATATATACTCTAAATAAAGTATCAAAAACTGCAGTAATTATATTTACTATACTGTACATAAAATATCAAAAATTACACCAAATGTATACTATATACTGTAAATAAAATATCAAAAAGTACAGTAAATATATACTACACACCCTAAGTAAAATATCAAAAACTACACCAAATATATATTATATAATTTACATAAAATAACAAAAGGACACCAAATATATATTATATACTGTACATAAAATATTGAAAAGTACAGTAAATATATTTCATATATTCTACATGTAATATTAACTAAAAGTACACCAAATACATTTTATATACTGTAAATAAAATATCAAAAAGTACAGTAAATATATATTACATACTGTACATAAAATATCAAATAGTACACCAAATATGTGTTATATATACTGTAAATAAACTATCAAAAACTACAGTAATTATATTTAATATACTGTACATAAAATTTCAAAAATTACACCAAATGAATATTATATACTGTAAATAAAATATCAAAAAGACAGTAAATATATACTACACACCCTATGTAAAATATCAAAAACTACACCAAATATATATAATATAATTTACATAAAATATCAAAAGGTCACCAAATATATCTTATACACCGTACATAAAATATCAAAAAGTACAGTAAATATATTTCATATATTGCACATATAATATTAAATAAAGTAACCCAGATACATTTTATATACTGTGAGTAAAATATCAAAAAGTACAGGAAATATATATTACATACAGTACATAAAATATCAAGAAGTACACCAAATATGTGTTAAATATACTGTAAATAAACTATCAAAAACTACAGTAATTATATTTCATATATTGTACATATAATATTAACTAAAAGTACACCAAACACATTTTATAAACTGTAAATAAAATACCGAAAAGTACAGTAAATATATATTACATACACTATATAAAATATCAAAAGTACACCAAATATGTGTTATATATACTGTAAATAAACTATCAAAAACTACAGTAATTATATTTAATATACTGTACATGAAATATCAAAAATTACACCAAATGTATATTATATACTGTAAATAAAATATCAAAATATACAGTAAATATATACTACACACCCTATGTAAAATATCAAAAACTACACCAAATACATATTATTTAATTTACATAAAATAACAAAAGGACACCAAATATATATTATATACTGTACATAAAATATCAAAAAGTACAGTAAATATATGTCATATATTCTAAATGTAATATTAACTAAAAGTACACCAAATACATTTTATATACTGTAAATAAAATATCAAAATGTACAGTAAATATATATTACATACTGTACATAAAATATCAAATAGTACACCAAATATGTGTTATATATACTGTCAATAAACTATCATGAAGTACAGTAATTATATTTAATATACTGTACATAAAATATCAAAAATTACACCAAATGTATATTATATAGTGTAAATAAAATATCAAAATGGACAGTAAATATATACAACACACCCTATGTAAAATATCAAAAATTACACCAAATATATATTATATAATTTACATAAAATATCAAAAGGTCACCAAATATTTCTTATACACCGTAGATAAAATATCAAAAAGTACAGTAAATATATTTCATATATTGTACGTATAATATTAAATAAAGTGCACCAAATACATTTTATATACTGTAAATAAAATATCAAAAAGTACCGTAAATATATATTACATACAGTACATTAAATATCAAGAAGTACACCAAATATGTGTTATATATACTGTGAATAAACTATTAAAACTAGAGTAATTATATTTCATATATTGTACATATAATATTAACTAAAAGTACAACAAATACATTTTATATACTGTAAATAAAATATCAAAAGTACTGTAAATATATATTACATACACTACATAAAATATCAAAAAGTACACCAAATACGTGTTATATATACTGTAAATAAAGTATCAAAAACTACAGTAATTATATTTAATATACTGTACATAAAATATCAAAAATTACACCAAATGTATACTATATACTGTAAATAAAATATCATAAAGTACAGTAAATATATACTACACACCCTATGTAAAATATCAAAAATTACACCAAATGCGTTTTATATAATTTACATAAAATAACAAAAGTACACCAAATATATATTATATACTGTACATAAAATATCGAAAAGTACAGTAAATATATTTCATATATTCTACATGTAATATTAACTAAAAGTACACCAAATACATTTTATATACTGTAAATAAAATATCAAAAAGTACAGTAAATATATATTACATACTGTACATAAAATATCAAATAGTACACCAAATATGTGTTATATATACTGTAAATAAACTATCAAAAACTACAGTAATTATATTTAATATACTGTACATAAAATTTCAAAAATTACACCAAATGTATATTATATACAGTAAATAAGATATCAAAAAGACAGTAAATATGTACTACACACCCTATGTAAAATATCAAAAACTACACCAAATATATATTATATAATTTATATAAAATATCAAAAGGTCACCAAATATATCTTATACACCGTACATAAGATATCATAAAGTACAGTATATATATTTCATATATTGTACATATAATATTAAATAAAGTAACCCAAATACATTTTATATACTGTGAAGAAAATATCAAAAAGTACAGTAAATATATATTACATAGAGTACATAAAATATCAAGAAGTACACCAAATATCTGTTATATATACTGTAAATAAACTATCAAAAACTGCAGTAATTATATTTAATATAACGTACCTAAAATATCAAAAATTACACCAAATGTATATTATATACTGTAAATAAAATATCAAAATTACAGTAAATATATATTACATACTCTACATAAAATATCAAAAAGTACGCCAAATATGCGTTATATATACTGTAAATAAACTATCAAAAACTACAGTAATTATATTTAATATACTTTACATAAAATATCAAATATTACACCAAATATTTGTTATATATACTGTAAATAAACTACCAAAAACTACAGTAATTATATTTAATATACTGTACATAAAATATAAAAAATTACACCAAATGTATATTATATACTGTAAATAAAATATCAACAAGGAAAGGAAATACATATGACACACCCTATGTTAAATATCAAAAACTACACCAAATATATATTATATAATTCATATAAAATATCAAAAGGACACCAGATATATCTTATATACTGTACATAAAATATCAAAAAGTACAGTAAATACATTTCATATATTGTGCATATAATATTAACTAAAAGTACACCAAATACATTTTATATTCCGTAAATAAAATATCAAAAAGGACAGTAAATATATATTACATACTGTACATAAAATATCAAAAAGTACACCAAATATGTGTTATACATACTTTAAATAAAGTATCAAAAACTACAGTAATTATATTTCATATATTGTACATATAAAATTAACTAAAAGTACACCAAATACATTTTATATACTGTAAATAAAATATCATAAAGTACAGTAAATATATATTACATACACTACATAAAATATCAAAAAGTACTCCAAATATGTGTTATATATACTGTAAATAATCTATCAACACTACAGAAATTATATTTAATATACTGTACATAAAATATCAAAAATTACACCAAATGTATATTATATACTGTAAATAAAATATCAAAAAGTACAGTAAATATATACTACACACCCTATGTAAAATATCAAAACCTACACCAAATACATATTATATAATTTACATAAAATAACAAAAGGACAACAAATATATATTATATACTGTACATAAAATATCGAAATGTACAGTAAATATATTTCATATATTCTACATGTAATATTAACTAAAAGTACACCAAATACATTTTATATACTGTAAATAAAATATCAAAAATACAGTAAATATATAGTACATACTGTACGTAAATTATCAAATAGTACACCAAATATGTGTTATATATACTGTAAATAAACTATCAAAATCTACAGTAATTATATTTAATATACTGTACATAAAATATCAAAAATTACACCTAATGTGTATTTTAGACTGTAAATAAAATATCAAAAAGTACAGTAAATATATATTACATACAGTACATAAAATATCAAGAAGTACACCAAATATGTGTTATATATGCTGTAAATAAACTGTCAAAAACTACAGTAATTATATTTCATATATTGTACATATAATGTTAAGTAAAAGTACACCAAATACATTTTATATACTGTAAATAAAATATCAAAAAGTAGAGTAAATATATATTACATACACTACATAAAATATCAAAAAGTACACCAAATATGTATTATATATACTGTAAATAAACTATCAAAAACTACAGTAATTATATTTAATATACTGTAGATAAATTATCAAAAATTACACCAAATGTATATTATATACTGTAAATAAAATATCAAAAAGTACAGTAAATATATACTACACACCCTATGTAAAATATCAAAAACTACACCATATACCTATTATATAATTTACATAAAATAAAAAAAGGACAACAAATATATATTATATACTGTACATAAAATATCGAAATGTACAGTAAATATATTTCATATATTCTACATGTAATATTAAATAAATTACACCAAATACATTTTATAGAGTGTAAATAAAATATCAAAAATACAGTAAATATATATTACATACTGTACATAAATTATCAAATAGTACACCAAATATGTGTTATATATACTGTAAATAAACTATCAAAATCTACAGTAATTATATTTAATATACTGTACATAAAATATCAAAAATTACACCCAATGTGTATTTTAGACTGTAAATAAAATATCAAAAAGGAAAGTAAATATATAGTACACACCCTATGTAAAATATCAAAAACTACCCCAAATTTATGTTATATAATTAACATAAAATATGAAAAGGACACAAAATATATCTTATATACGGTACATAAAATATCAAAAATACAGTAAATATAATTCATATATTGTACATATAATATTAACTAAAAGTACACCAAATACATTTTATATACTGTGAATAAAATGTCAAAAAGTACTGTAAATGTATATTACATACTGTACATAAAATATCAAAAAGTACACCAAATATGTGTTATATATACTGTAAATAAACTATCAAAAACTACAGTAATTATATTTAATATACTGTACATAAAATATCAAAAATTACAAGAAATGTACATTATATACTGTAAATAATACATTAAAAAGGACTATAAATATATATGACACACCCTATGTAAAATATCAAAATCTACACCAAATATATATCATATAATTTACATAAAATATCAAAATTACACCAAATATATATTATATACTGTACATAAAATATCAAAAAGTACAGTAAATATATTTCATATATTGTACATATAATATTAACTAAAAGTACACAAAATACATTTTATATACTGTAAATAAAATATCGAAATACAGTAAATATATATTACATACTGTACATAAAATATAAAATAGTACACCAAATATGTGTTATATATACTGTAAATAAACTATCATAAACTACAGTAATTATATTTAATATACTGAACATAAAATATCAAAAATTACACCAAATGTATATTATATACCGTAAATAAAATATCAAAAAGGACAGGAAATATATACTACACACCCTATGTAAAATATCAAAAACTACACAAAATATATATTATATAATTTATATAAAATATCAAAAGGTCACCAAATATATCTTATACACCGTACATAAAATATCAAAAAGTACAGTAAATAGATTTCATATATTGTACATATAATATTAAATAAAGTACACCAAATACATTTTATATACTGTAAATAAAATATGAAAAGGTACAGTAAATATATATTACATACAGTACATAAAATATCAAGAAGTACACCAAACATGTGTTATATATACTGTAAATAAACTATCAAAAACTACAGTAATTATATTTCATATATTGTACATATAATATTAACTAAAAGTACACCAAATACATTTTATATACTGTAAATAAAATATCAAAAAGTACAGTAAATATATATTACATACAGTACATAAAGTATCAAAAAGTACACCAAATATGTGTTATATATAGTGTAAATAAACTATCAAAAACTACTGAAATTATATTTAATATACTGTACATAAAATATCAAAAATTACACCAAATGTATATTATATACTCTAAATAAATATGAAAAAGGACAGTAAATATATATTACACTCTATGTAAAATATCAAAAACTACACCAATATATATTATATAATTTACATAAAATATCAAAAGTACACCAAATATATATTATATACTGTACATAAAATATCAAAAAGTACAGTAAATATATTTCATATATTGTACATATAATATTAACTAAAAGTACACCAAATACATTTTATATACTGTAAATAAAATATCAAAATGTACAGTAAATATATATTACATACTGTACATAAAATATCAAAGAGTACACCAAATATGTGTTATATATACTGTAAATAAACTATCAAAAACTACAGTAATTATATTTAATATACTATACATAAAATATCAAAAATTACACGAAATGTATATTATATACTGTAAATAATATATCAAAAAGACAGTAAATATATACTACCCTCCCTATGTAAAATATCAAAATCTACCCCAAATATATATTATATAATTCACATAAAATATCAAAAGGCCACCAAATATAACTTATATACTGTACATAATATATCAAAAAGTAAAGTAAATATGTTTCATATATTGTACATATAATATTAACTAAAATACACCAAATACATTTTATATAGTGTAAATAAAATTTCAAAAAGTTCAGTAAATATATATTACATACTGTACATAAAATATCAAAAAGTACACCAAATATGTGTTATATATACTGTAAATAAACTATAAAAAACTACAGTAATTATATTTAATATACTGTACATAAAAAATCAAAAATTACACCAAATGTATATTATATACTCTAAATAAATATGAAAAAGGACAGTAAATATATATTACATTCTATGCAAAATATCAAAAACTACACGAAATATATATTATATAACTTACATAAAATATCAAAAGGACACCAAATATAGATTATATACTGTACATAAAATATCAAAAAGTACTTTAAATATATTTCATATATTGTACATATAATATTAACTAAATGTACACCAAATACATTTTATATATTGTAAATATAATATCAAAAATACAGTAAACATATTACATACAGTACATAAAGTATCAACAAGTACACCAAATATGTGTTATATATACTGTAAATAAACTATCAAAAACTACAGTAATTATATTTAATATACTGTACATAAAATATCAAAAATTACACCAAATGTACATTATATACTGTAAATAAAATATCAAAAAGCCAGTAAATATATATGACACACCCTATGTAAAATATCAAAATGTACACCAAATATATACTTTTTAATTTACATAAAATTTCAAAAGTACACAAAATATATATTATATAGTGTACATAATATATCAAAAAGTACAGTAAATATATTTCATATATTGTACATATAATATTAACTAAAAGTAAACCAAATACATTTTATATACTGTAAATAAAATATCAAAATACAGTAAATATATATTACATACTCTACATAAAATATCAAAAAGTACACCAAATATTTGTTATATATACTGTAAATAAACTATCAAAAACTACAGTAATTATATTTAATATACTGTACATAAAATATAAAAAATACACCAAGTGTATATTTTATACAGTAAATAAAATATCAAAAAGGAAAGTAAATACATATGACACAGCATATGTAAAATATCAAAAACTACACCAAATATATATTATATAATTTATATAAAATATCAAAAGGACACCAGATATATGTTATATACTGTACATAAAATATCAAAAAGTACAGTAAATACATTTCATATATTTTGCATATAATATTAACTAAAAGTACACCAAATACATTTTATATAGTGTACATAAAGTATCAAAAAGGACAGTAAATAAATATTACATACTGTACATAAAATATCAAAAACTACACCAAATATGTGTTATATATACTGTAAATAAACTATCAAAAACTACAGTAATTATATTTAATATACTGTACATAAAATATCAAAAATTACACCAAATGTATATTATATACTGTAATTAAAATATCAAAAAGTACAGTAAATATATATTACACACCCTATGTAAATTATCAAAAACTACACCAAATATATATTATATAATTTACATAAAATATCAAAAGACCACCAAATATATCTTATATACTGTACATAAAATATCAAAAACTACAGTAAATATGTTTCATATATTGTACATATAATATTAACTAAAAGTACATCAAATACATTTTATATACTGTAAATAAAATTTCAAATAGCACAGTAAATATATATTACATACTGTATATAAATTATCAAAAAGTACACCAAATATGTGTTATATATACTGTAAATACACTATCAAAAACTACACTAAGTATATTTAATATACTGTACATAAAATATCAAAAATTACACCAAATGTATATTATATACTCTAAATAAAAGATGAAAAATGACAGTAAATATATATTACACTCTGTGTGAGATATCAAAAACTACACCAATTATATACTATATAATTTACATAAAATATCAAAAGGATACCAAATATAGATTATATACTGTACATAAAATATCAAAAAGTACACCAAATATGTGTTATATATATGGTAAATAAACTATCAAAAACTGCAGTAATTATATTTAATATAACATACATAAAATATCAAAAATTACACCAAATGTATATTATATACTGTAAATAAAATATCAAAATTACAGTAAATATATATTACATACTCTACATAAAATATCAAAAAGTACACCAAATATGTGTTATATATACAGTAAATAAACTATCAAAAACTACAGTAATTATATTTAATATACTCTACATAAAATATCAAAAATTACACCAAATATTTGTTATATATACTGTAAATAAAGTATCAAAAACTACAGTAATTATATTTAATATACTGTACATAAAATATAAAAAATTACACCAAATGTATATTATATACTGTAAATAAAATATCAACAAGGAAAGTAAATACATATGACACAACCTATGTAAAATATCAAACACTACACCAAATATATATTATATAATTCATATAAAATATCAAAAGGACACCAGATATATCTTATATACTGTACATAAAATATCAAAAAGTACAGTAAATACATTTCATATATTGTGCATATAGTATTAACTAAAAGTACACCAAATACATTTTATATTCCGTAAATAAAATATCAAAAAGGACAGTAAATATATATTACATACTGTACATAAAATATCAAAAAGTACACCAAATATGTGTTATACATACTGTAAATAAAGTATCAAAAACTACAGTAATTATATTTCATATATTGTACATATAATATTAACTAAAAGTATACCAAATACATTTTATATACTGTAAATAAAATATCATAAAGTACAGTAAATATATATTACATACACTACATAAAATATCAAAAAGTACTCCAAATATGTGTTATATATACTGTAAATAAGCTATCAAAAACTACAGAAATTATATTTAATATACTGTACATAAAATATCAAAAATTACACCAAATGTATATTATATACTGTAAATAAAATATCAAAAAGTACAGTAAATATATACTACACACCCTATGTAATATATCAAAAACTACACCATATACCTATTATATAATTTACATAAAATAACAAAAGGACAACAAATATATATTATATACTGTACATAAAATATCGAAATGTACAGTAAATATATTTCATATATTCTACATGTAATATTAACTAAAATTACACCAAATACATTTTATATAGTATAAATAAAATATCAAAAATACAGTAAATATATATTACATACTGTACATAAATTATCAAATAGTACACCAAATATGTGTTATATATACTGTAAATAAACTATCAAAATCTACAGTAATTATATTTAATATACTGTACATAAAATATCAAAAATTACACCCAATGTGTATTTTAGACTGTAAATAAAATATCAAAAAGGAAAGTAAATATATAGTACACACCCTATGTAAAATATCAAAAACTACCCCAAATTTATGTTATATAATTAACATAAAATATGAAAAGGACACAAAATATATCTTATATACGGTACATAAAATATCAAAAAGTACAGTAAATATAATTCATATATTGTACATATAATATTAACTAAAAGTACACCAAATACATTTTATATACTGTGAATAAAATGTCAAAAAGTACTGTAAATGTATATTACATACTGTACATAAAATATCAAAAAGTACACCAAATATGTGTTATATATACTGTAAATAAACTATCAAAAACTACAGTAATTATATTTAATATACTGTACATAAAATATCAAAAATTACAAGAAATGTACATTATATACTGTAAATAATACATTAAAAAGGACAGTAAATATATATGACACACCCTATGTAAAATATCAAAATCTACACCAAATATATATCATATAATTTACATAAAATATCAAAATTACACCAAATATATATTATATACTGTACATAAAATATCAAAAAGTACAGTAAATATATTTCATATATTGTACATATAATATTAACTAAATGTACACAAAATACATTTTATATACTGTAAAAAAAATATCGAAATACAGTAAATATATATTACATACTGTACATAAAATATAAAATAGTACACCAAATATGTGTTATATATACTGTAAATAAACTATCATAAACTACAGTAATTATATTTAATATACTGAACATAAAATATCAAAAATTACACCAAATGTATATTATATACCGTAAATAAAATATCAAAAAGGACAGGAAATATATACTACACACCCTATGTAAAATATCAAAAACTACACAAAATATATATTATATAATTAATATAAAATATCAAAAGGTCACCAAATATATCTTATACACCGTACATAAAATATCAAAAAGTACAGTAAATAGATTTCATATATTGTACATATAATATTAAATAAAGTACACCAAATACATTTTATATACTGTAAATAAAATATGAAAAAGTACAGTAAATATATATTACATACAGTACATAAAATATCAAGAAGTACACCAAACATGTGTTATATATACTGTAAATAAACTATCAAAAACTACAGTAATTATATTTCATATATTGTACATATAATATTAACTAAAAGTACACCAAATACATTTTATATACTGTAAATAAAATATCAAAAAGTACAGTAAATATATATTACATACAGTACATAAAGTATCAAAAAGTACACCAAATATGTGTTATATATAGTGTAAATAAACTATCAAAAACTACTGAAATTATATTTAATATACTGTACATAAAATATCAAAAATTACACCAAATGTATATTATATACTCTAAATAAATATGAAAAAGGACAGTAAATATATATTACACTCTATGTAAAATATCAAAAACTACACCAATATATATTATATAATTTACATAAAATATCAAAAGTACACCAAATATATATTATATACTGTACATAAAATATCAAAAAGTACAGTAAATATATTTCATATATTGTACATATAATATTAACTAAAAGTACACCAAATACATTTTATATACTGTAAATAAAATATCAAAATGTACAGTAAATATATATTACATACTGTACATAAAATATCAAAGAGTACACCAAATATGTGTTATATATACTGTAAATAAACTATCAAAAACTACAGTAATTATATTTAATATACTATACATAAAATATCAAAAATTACACGAAATGTATATTATATACTGTAAATAATATATCAAAAAGACAGTAAATATATACTACCCTCCCTATGTAAAATATCAAAATCTACCCCAAATATATATTATATAATTCACATAAAATATCAAAAGGCCACCAAATATAACTTATATACTGTACATAATATATCAAAAAGTAAAGTAAATATGTTTCATATATTGTACATATAATATTAACTAAAATACACCAAATACATTTTATATAGTGTAAATAAAATTTCAAAAAGTTCAGTAAATATATATTACATACTGTACATAAAATATCAAAAAGTACACCAAATATGTGTTATATATACTGTAAATAAACTATAAAAAACTACAGTAATTATATTTAATATACTGTACATAAAAAATCAAAAATTACACCAAATGTATATTATACACTCTAAATAAATATGAAAAAGGACAGTAAATATATATTACATTCTATGCAAAATATCAAAAACCACACGAAATATATATTATATAACTTACATAAAATATCAAAAGGACACCAAATATAGATTATATACTGTACATAAAATATCAAAAAGTACATTAAATATATTTCATATATTGTACATATAATATTAACTAAATGTACACCAAATACATTTTATATATTGTAAATATAATATCAAAAATACAGTAAACATATTACATACAGTACATAAAGTATCAACAAGTACACCAAATATGTGTTATATATACTGTAAATAAACTATCAAAAACTACAGTAATTATATTTAATATACTGTACATAAAATATCAAAAATTACACCAAATGTACATTATATACTGTAAATAAAATATCAAAAAGCCAGTAAATATATATGACACACCCTATGTAAAATATCAAAATGTACACCAAATATATATTTTTTAATTTACATAAAATTTCAAAAGTACACAAAATATATATTATATAGTGTACATAATATATCAAAAAGTACAGTAAATATATTTCATATATTGTACTTATAATATTAACTAAAATTAAACCAAATACATTTTATATACTGTAAATAAAATATCAAAATACAGTAAATATATATTACATACTCTACATAAAATATCAAAAAGTACACCAAATATTTGTTATATATACTGTAAATAAACTATCAAAAACTACAGTAATTATATTTAATATACTGTACATAAAATATAAAAAATACACCAAGTGTATATTATATACAGTAAATAAAATATCAAAAAGGAAAGTAAATACATATGACACACCATATGTAAAATATCAAAAACTACACCAAATATATATTATATAATTTATATAAAATATCAAAAGGACACCAGATATATGTTATATACTGTACATAAAATATCAAAAAGTACAGTAAATACATTTCATATATTTTGCATATAATATTAACTAAAAGTACACCAAATACATTTTATATAGTGTACATAAGGTATCAAAAAGGACAGTAAATAAATATTACATACTGTACATAAAATATCAAAAACTACACCAAATATGTGTTATATATACTGTAAATAAACTATCAAAAACTACAGTAATTATATTTAATATACTGTACATAAAATATCAAAAATTACACCAAATGTATATTATATACTGTAATTAAAATATCAAAAAGTACAGTAAATATATATTACACACCCTATGTAAATTATCAAAAACTACACCAAATATATATTATATAATTTACATAAAATATCAAAAGACCACCAAATATATCTTATATACTGTACATAAAATATCAAAAACTACAGTAAATATGTTTCATATATTGTACATATAATATTAACTAAAAGTACATCAAATACATTTTATATACTGTAAATAAAATTTCAAATAGCACAGTAAATATATATTACATACTGTATATAAATTATCAAAAAGTACACCAAATATGTGTTATATATACTGTAAATACACTATCAAAAACTACACTAAGTATATTTAATATACTGTACATAAAATATCAAAAATTACACCAAATGTATATTATATACTCTAAATAAAAGATGAAAAATGACAGTAAATATATATTACACTCTGTGTGAGATATCAAAAACTACACCAATTATATACTATATAATTTACATAAAATATCAAAAGGATACCAAATATAGATTATATACTGTACATAAAATATCAAAAAGTACACCAAATATGTGTTATATATATGGTAAATAAACTATCAAAAACTGCAGTAATTATATTTAATATAACATACATAAAATATCAAAAATTACACCAAATGTATATTATATACTGTAAATAAAATATCAAAATTACAGTAAATATATATTACATACTCTACATAAAATATCAAAAAGTACACCAAATATGTGTTATATATACAGTAAATAAACTATCAAAAACTACAGTAATTATATTTAATATACTCTACATAAAATATCAAAAATTACACCAAATATTTGTTATATATACTGTAAATAAAGTATCAAAAACTACAGTAATTATATTTAATATACTGTACATAAAATATAAAAAATTACACCAAATGTATATTATATACTGTAAATAAAATATCAACAAGGAAAGTAAATACATATGACACAACCTATGTAAAATATCAAACACTACACCAAATATATATTATATAATTCATATAAAATATCAAAAGGACACCAGATATATCTTATATACTGTACATAAAATATCAAAAAGTACAGTAAATACATTTCATATATTGTGCATATAGTATTAACTAAAAGTACACCAAATACATTTTATATACTGTAAATAAAATATCAAAAAGTACAGTAAATATATATTACATACTGTACATAAAATATCAAATAGTACACCAAATATGTGTTATATATACTGTAAATAAACTATCAAAATCTACAGAAATTTTATTTCATATATTGTACATATAATATTATCTAAAAGTACACCAAATACATTTTATATACTGTAAATAAAATATCATAAACTACAGTAAGTATATATTACATACACTACATAAAATATCAAAAAGTACACCAAATCTGTGTTATATATACTCTAAATAAACTATCAAAAACTACAGTAATTATATTTAATATACTCTACATAAAATATCAAAAATTACACCAAATATGTGTTATATATACTGTAAATAAACTATCAAAAACTACAGTAATTATATTTAATATACTGTACAGAAAGTATAAAAAATTACACCAAAATAATATTATATACTGTAAATAAAATATCAAAAAGACAGTAAATATATATGACACACCCTATGTAAAATATCAAAATCTACACCTAATATATATTATATAATTTACATAAAATATCAAAAGTACACAAATTATATATTATATACTGTACATAAAATATCAAAATTTAGAGTAAATGTATTTCATATATTGTACATATAATATTAACTAAAATAAACCAAATACATTTTATATACTGTAAATAAAATATCAAAATACAGTAAATATATATTACATACACTACATAAAATATCAAAAAGTACACCAAATATGTGTTTTATACACTGTAAATAAACTATCAAAAGCTACAGTAATTATATTTAATATACTGTACATAAAATATCAAAAATTACACCAAATGTATATTATATACTGTAATTAAAATATCAAAAAGTACAGTAAATATATATTACACACCCTGTGTAAAATATGAAAAACTACACCAAATATATATTATATAATTTACATAAAATATCAAAAGACCACCAAATATATCTTATATACTGTACATAAAATATCAAAAACTACAGTAAATATGTTTCATATATTTTACATATAATATTAACTAAAAGTACACCAATTGCATTTTATATACTGTAAATAAAATTTCAAAAAGTACAGTAAATATATATTACATACTCTATGTAAAATATCAAAAAGTACACCAAATATGTGTTATACATACTGTAAATAAACTATCAAAAACTACAGTAATAATATTTAATATACTGTACATAAAATATCAAAAATTACACCAAATGTATATTATATACTATAAATAAATATGAAAAATGACAGTAAATATATATTACACTCTATGCAAAATATCAAAAACTACACCAAATGTATATTATATAACTTACATAAAATATCAAAAGGACACCAAATATAGATTATATACTGTACATAATATATCAAAAAGTACATTAAATATATTTCATATATTGTACATATGATATTACCTAAAGTACACCAAATACATTTTATATACTGTAAATAAAATATCAAAAAGTACAGTAAATATCTATTACATACACTACATAAAATATCAAAAAGTACACCAAATATGTGTTATATATACTGTAAATAAGCTATCAAAAACTACAGTAATTATATTTAATATACTGTATATAAAATATCAAAAATTACACCAAATGTATATTATATACTGTAAATAAAATATCAAAATGTACAGCAAATATATACTACACACCCTATGTAAAATATCAAAAACTACACCAAATACATATTATATAATTTACATAAAATAACAAAAGGACAACAAATATATATTATATACTGTACATAAAATATCGAAAAGTACAGTAAATATATTTCATATATTCTACATGTAATATTAACTAAAAGTACACCAAATACATTTTATATACTGTAAATAAAATATCAAAAATACAGTAAATATATATTACATACTGTACATAAATTATCAAATAGTACACCAAATATGTGTTATATATACTGTAAATAAACTATCAAAATCTACAGTAATTATATTTAATATACTGTACATAAAATATCAAAAATTACACCCAATGTGTATTTTAGACTGTAAATAAAATATCAAAAAGGAAAGTGAATATATATTACACACCCTATGAAAAATATCAAATCTACACCAAATATATATTATATAATTTCCATAAAACATCAAAAGGTCACCAAATATATCTTATACACCGTACATAAAATATCAAAAAGTACAGTAAATATATTTCATATATTGTACATATAATATTAAATAAAGTACACCAAATACATTTTCTATACGGTAAATAAAATATCAAAAAGTACAGTAAATATATATTACATACAGTACATAAAATATCAAGAAGTACACCAAATATGTGTTATATATACTGTAAATAAACTATCAAAAACTACAGTAATTATATTTAATATACTGTACATAAAATATCAAAAATTACACCAAATGTATATTATATACTGTAAATAAAATATCAAAAAGGACAGTAAATATATTCTACACACGCAATGTAAAATATCAAAAACTACACCAAATACATATTATATAATTTACATAAAATAACAAAAGGACAACAAATATATATTATATACTGTACATAAAATATCGAAAAGAACAGTAAATATATTTCATATATTCTACATGTAATATTAACTAAAAGTACACCAAATACATTTTATATACTGTAAAGAAAATATCAAAAATACAGTAAATATATATTACATACTGTACATAAATTATCAAATAGTACACCAAATATGTGTTATATATACTGTAAATAAACTATCAAAATCTACAGTAATTATATTTAATATACTGCACATAAAATATCAAAAATTACACCAAATGTGTATTTTAGACTGTAAATAAAATATCAAAAAGGAAAGTAAATATATAGTACACACCCTATGTAAATATCAAAAACTACACCAAATTTATGTTATATAATTAACATAAAATATGAAAAGGACACCAAATATATCTTATATACGCTAGATAAAATATCAAAAAGTACAGTATATATAATTCATATATTGTACATATAATATTAACTAAAAGTACACCATATACATTTTATATACTGTGAATAAAATATCAAAAAGTACTGTAAATGTATATTACATACTGTACATAAAATATCAAAAAGTACACCAAATATGTGTTATATATACTGCAAATAAACTATCAAAAAATACAGTAATTATATTTAATATACTGTACATAAAATATCAAAAATTATACCAAATGTACATTATATAGTGTAAATAAAATATTAAAAAGGACAGTAAATATATATGACACACCCTATGTAAAATATCAAAGTCTACACCAAAAATATATATTTAAGTACACCAAATATATATTATATACAGTAAATAAAATATCAAAATGTACAGTAAATATATTTCATATATTGTACATATAATATTAACAAAAAGTACACAAAATACATTTTATATACTGTAAATAAAATATCAAAATACAGTAAATATATATTACTTACTCTACATAAAATATCAAAAAGTACACCAAATATGTGTTATATATACTGTAAATAAACTATCAAAAAGTACAGTAATTATATTTAATATACTGTACATAAAATATCAAAAATTACACCAAATGTATATTATATACTGTAAATAAACTATCAAAAAGGACAGTAAATATATACTACACACCCTATGTAAAATATCAAAAACTACACCAAATATATATTATATAATTTACATAAAATATCAAAATGTCACCAAATATATCTTATACACCGTACATAAAATATCAAAAAATACAGTAAATATATTTCATATATTGTACATATAATATTAAATAAAGTACACCAAATACATTTTATATACTGTAAATTAAATATCAAAAAGTACAGTAAATATATATTAGACACAGTACATAAAATATCAAGAAGTACACCAAATATGTGTTATGTATACAGTAAATAAAATATCAAAAATTACAGTAATTATATTTCATATATTGTACATATAATATTAACTAAAAGTACACCAAATACATTTTATATACTGTAAATAAAATATCAAAAAGTACAGTAAATATATATTACATACACTACATAAAATATCAAAAAGTACACCAATTATGTGTTATAGATACTGTAAATAAACTATCAAAAACTACAGTAATTATATTTAATATACTGTACATAAAATATCAAAAATTACACCAAATTTATATTATATACTGTAAATAAAATATCAAAAAGTACAGTAAATATATACTACACACCCTATGTAAAATATCAAAAACTACACCAAATACGTATTATATAATTTACATAAAATAACAAAAGGACACCAAATATATATTATATACTGCACATAAAATATCGAAAAGTACAGTAAATATATTTCATATATTCTACATGTAATATTAACTAAAAGTACACCAAATACATTTTATATACTCTAAATAAAATATCAAAAAGTACAGTAAATATATATTACATAATGTACATAAAATATCAAATAGAACACCAAATATGTGTAATATATACTGTAAATAAACTATCAAAATCTACAGTAATTGTATTTAATATACTGTACATAAAATATCAAAAATTACACCAAATGTATATTTTAGACTGTAAATAAAATATCAAAAAGGAAAGTAAATATATAGTACACACCGTATGTAAAATATCAAAAACTACACCAAATTTATGTTATATAATTAACATAAAATATGAAAAGGACACCAAATATATCTTATATACTGTACATAAAATATGAAAAAGTACAGTAAATATAATTCATATATTGTACATATAATATTAACTAAAAGTACACCAAATACATTTTATGTACTGTGAATAAAATACTAAAAGTACTGTAAATGTATATTACATACTGTACATAAAATATCAAAAAGTACACCAAATATGTGTTATATATACTGTAAATAAACTATCAAAAACTACAGTAAGTATATTTAATATACTGTACATAAAATATCAAAAATTACAACAAATGTACATTATATACTGTAAATAAAATATTAAAAAGGACAGTAAATATATATGACACACCCTATGTAAAATATCAAAATCCACACCAAATATATATTATATAATTTACATAAAATATCAAAAGTACACCAAATATATATTATATACTGTACATAAAATATCAAAAAGTGCAGTAAATATATTTCATATATTGTACCTATAATATTAACTAAAAGTACACAAAATACATTTTTTATACTGTAAATAAAATATCAAAATACAGTAAATATATATTACACACTGTACATAAAATATAAAATAGTACACCAAATATGTGTTATATATACTGTAAATAAACTATCATAAACTACACTAATTATATTTAATATACTGTACATAAAATATCAAAAAATACCCCAAATGTACATTATATACCGTAAATAAAATATCAAAAAGGACAGTAAATATATACTACACACCCTATGTAAAATATCAAAAACTACACGAAATATATATTATATAATTTACATAAAATATCAAAAGTTCACCAAATATATCTTATACACCGTACATAAAATATCAAAAAGTACAGTAAATATATTTCATATATTGTACATATAATATTAAATAAAGTACACCAAATACATTTTATATACTGTAAATTAAATATCAAAATGTACAGTAAATATATATTACAGACAGTACATAAAGTATCAAGAAGTACAACAAATATGTGTTATATATACAGTAAATAAACTATCAAAAACTACAGTAATTATATTTCATATATTGTACATATAATATTAACTAAAAGTACGCAAAATACATTTTATATACTCTAAATAAAATATCAAAATACAGTAAATATATATTACATACTCTACATAAAATATCAAAAAGTACACCAAATATGTGTTATATATACTGTAAATAAACTATCATAAACTACAGTAATTATATTTAATATACTGTACATAAAATATCAAAAATTACACCAAAAGTATATTATATACTGTAAATAAATTATCAAAAAGACAGTAAATATATACTACACACCCTATGTAAAATATCAAAAACTACACCAAATATATATTATATAATTTACATAAAATATCAAAAGTTCACCAAATATATCTTATACACTGTACATAAAATATCAAATAGTACAGTAAATATATTTCATATATTGTACATATAATATTAAATAAAGTACACCAAATACATTTTATATACTGTAAATAAAATATCAAAAACACAGTAAATATATATTACATACAGTACATAAAATATCAAGAAGTACACCAAATATGTGTTATATATACCGTAAATTAACTATCACAAACTACAGTAATTATATTTCATATATTGTACATATAATATTAACTAAAAGTACACCAAACACATTTTATATACTGTAAATAAAATATCAAAAAGTACAGTAAATATATATTACATACAGTACATAAAATATCAAGAAGTACACCAAATATGTGTTATATATACTGTAAATAAACGATCAAAAACTACAGTAATTATATGTAATATACTGTACATAAAATATCAAAAATTACACCAAATGTATATTATATACCGTAAATAAAATATCAAAAAGTACAGTAAATATATACTACACACCCTATGTAAAATATCAAAAACTACACCAAATACATATTATATAATTTACATAAAATAACAAAAGGACACCATATATATATTATATACTGTACATAAATTATCGAAAAGTACAGTAAATATATTTCATATATTCTATATGTAATATTAACTAAAAGTACACCAAATACATTTTATATACTGTAAATAAAATATCAAAAAGTACAGTAAATATATATTACATACACTACATAAAATATCAAAAAGTACACCAAATATGTGTTATATATACTCTAAATAAACTATCAAAAACTACAGTAATTATATTTAATATACTTTACATAAAATATCAAAAATTACACCAAATATGTGTTATATATACTGTAAATAAACTATCAAAAACTACAGTAATTATATTTAATATACTGTACAGAAAATATAAAAAATTACACCAAAATAATATTATATACTGTAAATAAAATATCAAAAAGACAGTAAATATATATGACACACCCTATGTAAAATATCAAAATCTACACCTAATATATATTATATAATTTACATAAAATATCAAAAGTACACCAATTATATATTATATACTGTACATAAAATATCAAAATTTAGAGTAAATGTATTTCATATTTTGTACATATAATATTAACTAAAAGTAAACCAAATACATTTTATATACTGTAAATAAAATATCAAAATGCAGTAAATATATATTACATACACTACATAAAATACCAAAAAGTACACCAAATATGTGTTTTATACACTGTAAATAAACCATCAAAAGCTACAGTAATTATATTTAATATACTGTACATAAAATATCAAAAATTACACCAAATGTATATTATATACTGTAATTAAATTATCAAAAACTACAGTAAATATATATTACACACACTATGTAAAATATCAAAAACTACACCAAATATATATTATATAATTTAGATAAAATATCAAAAGGCCACCAAATATATCTTATATACTGTACATAAAATATCAAAAAGTACAGTAAATATGTTTCATATATTGTACATATAATATTAACTAAAAGCACACCAAATATATTTTATATACTGTAAATAAAATTTCAAAATATACAGTAAATATATATTACATACTGTACATAAAATATCAAAAAGTACACCAAATATGTGTTATATATATAGTGTAAATAAAGTATAAAAACTACAGTAATTATATTTAATATACTGTACATAAAATATCAAAAATTACACCAAATGTATATTATATACTGTAAATAAAATATCAAAAAGGACAGTAAATATATACTACACACCCTATGTAAAATATCAAAAACTACACCAAATACATATTATATAATTTACATAAAATAACAAAAGGACAACAAATATATATTATATACTGTACATAAAATATCGAAAAGTACAGTAAATATATTTCATATATTCTACATGTAATATTAACTAAAAGTACACCAAATACATTTTATATACTGTAAAATATCAAAAATACAGTAAATATATATTACATACTGTACATAAATTATCAAATAGTACACCAAATATGTGTTATATATACTGTAAATAAACTATCAAAATCTACAGTAATTATATTTAATATACTGTACATAAAATATCAAAAATCACACCCAATGTGTATTTTAGACTGTAAATAAAATATCAAAAAGGGAAGTAAATATATAGTACACACCCTATGTAAAATATCAAAAACTACACCAAATTTATGTTATATAATTAACATAAAATATGAAAAGGACACCAAATATATCTTATATACGGTACATAAAATATCAAAAAGTACAGTAAATATAATTCATATATTGTACATATAATATTAACTAAAAGTACACCAAATACATTTTATATACTGTGAATAAAATATCAAAAAGTACTGTAAATGTATATTACATAATGTACATAAAATATCAAAAAGTACACCAAATATGTGTTATATAGACTGTTAATAAACTATCAAAAAATACAGTAATTATATTTAATATACTGTACATAAAATATCAAAAATTATACCAAATGTACATTATATACTGTAAATAAAATATTAAAAAGGACAGTAAATATATATGACACACCCTATGTAAAATATCAAAATCTACACCAAATATATATTGTATAATTTACATAAAATATCAAAAGTACACCAAATATATATTATATACAGTACATAAAATATCAAAATGTACAGTAAATATATTTCATATATTGTACATATAATATTAACTAAAAGTACACAAAATACATTTTATATACTCTAAATCAAATATCAAAATACAGTAAATATATATTACATACTCTACATAAAATATCAAATTTACACCAAATATGTGTTATATATACTGTAAATAAACTATCGAAAACTACAGTAATTATATTTTATATACTGTGCATAAAATATCAAAAATTACACCAAATGTATATTATATACTGTAAATAAAATATCAAAAAGGACAGTAAATATATGCTAAACACTCTATGTAAAATATCAAAAACTACACCAAATATATATTATATAATTTACATAAAATATCAAAATGTCACCAAATATATCTTATACACCGTACATATAATATCAAAAAGTACAGTAAATATATTTCATATACTGTACATATAATATTAAATAAAGTACACCAAAAACATTTTATATACTGTAAATTAAATATCAAAAAGTACAGTAGATATATATTACAGACAGTACATAAAATATCAAGAAGTACACCAAATATGTGTTATATATACAGTAAATAAACTATCAAAAACTACAGTAATTATATTTCATATATTGTACACATAATATTAACTAAAAGTACACCAAACACATTTTATATACTGTAAATAATATATCAAAAAGTACAGTAAATATATATTACATACACTACATAAAATATCAAAAAGTACACCAAATATGTGTTATATATACTGTAAATAAACTATCAAAAACTACAGTAATTATATTTAATATACTGTTCATAAAATATAAAAAATTACACCAAATGTATATTATATACTGTAAATAAAATATCAAAAACTACAGTAAATATATGCTACACACTTTATGTAAAATATCAAAAAATACACCAAATACATATGATATAATTTACATAAAATAAAAAAAGGACACCAAATATATATTATATACTGTACATAAAATATCGAAAAGTACAGTAAATATGTTTCATATATTCTACATGTAATATTAACTAAAAGTACACCAAATACATTTTATATACTGTAAATAAAATATCAAAAAGTACAGTAAATATATATTACATACTGTACATAAAATATCAAATAGTACACCAAATATGTGTTATATATACTGTAAATATACTATCATAAAGTACAGTAATTATATTTAATATACTGTACATAAAATATCAAAAATTACACCAAATGTATATTATATAGTGTAAATAAAATATCAAAATGGACAGTAAATATATACAACACACCCTATGTAAAATATAAAAAACTACACCAAATATATATTATATAATTTACATAAAATATCAAAAGGTCACCAAATATATCTTATACACAGTAGATAAAATATCAAAAAGTATAGTAAATATATTTCATATATTGTACGTATAATATTAAATAAAGTACACCAAATACATTTTATATACTGTAAATAAAATATCAAAAAGTACAGTAAATATATATTACATACAGTACATAAAATATCAAGAAGTACACCAAATATGTGTTATATATACTGTAAATAAACTATCAAAAACTAGAGTAATTATATTCAATATACTGTACATAAAATATCAAAAATTACACCAAATGTATATTATATACTCTAAATAAAAGATGAAAAATGACAGTAAATATATATTACACTCTGTGTGAACTATCAAAAACTACACCAATTATATACTATATAATTTACATAAAATATCAAAAGGACACCAAATATAGATTATATACTGTACATAAAATATCAAAAAGTACAGCAAATATATTTCATATATTGTACATATAATATTAACTAAAAGTACACCAAATATATATTATATAGTGTAAATAAAACATCAAAAAGTACAGTAAATATATATGACATACTGTACATAAACTATCAAAAAGTACAGCAAATATCTGTTATATATACTGTAAATAAACTATAAAAAACTGCAGTAATTATATGTAATATAATGTACATAAAATATCAAAAATTACACCAAATGTATATTATATACTGTAAATAAAATATCAAAATTACAGTAAATATGTATTACATACACTACATAAAATATCAAAAAGTACACCAAATATGTGTTATATATACTGTAAATGAACGATCAAAAACTACAGTAATTATATTTAATATACTGTACATAAAATATCGAAAATTACACCAAATGTATATTATATACTGTAAATAACATAGCAAAAAGTACAGTAAGTATATACTACACTCCCTATGTAAAATATCAAAAACTACACCAAATATATATTATATAATTTACATAAAATACCATAAGGACACCAAATATATATTATATACTGTACATAATATATCGAAAAGTACAGTAAATATATTTCATATACTCTACATGTAATATTAACTAAAAGTACACCAAATACATTTTATATACTGTAAATAAAATATCAAAAAGTACAGTAAATATATATTACATACTGTACATAAAATATCAAATAGTACACCAAATATGTGTTATATATACTGTAAATAAACTATCAAAATCTACAGAAATTTTATTTCATATATTGTACATATAATATTATCTAAAAGTACACCAAATACATTTTATATACTGTAAATAAAATATCATAAACTACAGTAAGTATATATTACATACACTACATAAAATATCAAAAAGTACACCAAATCTGTGTTATATATACTCTAAATAAACTATCAAAAACTACAGTAATTATATTTAATATACTCTACATAAAATATCAAAAATTACACCAAATATGTGTTATATATACTGTAAATAAACTATCAAAAACTACAGTAATTATATTTAATATACTGTACAGAAAATATAAAAAATTACACCAAAATAATATTATATACTGTAAATAAAATATCAAAAAGACAGTAAATATATATGACACACCCTATGTAAAATATAAAAATCTACACCTAATATATATTATATAATTTACATAAAATATCAACAGTACACAAATTATATACTATATACTGTACATAAAATATCAAAATTTAGAGTAAATGTATTTCATATATTGTACATATAATATTAACTAAAAGTAAACCAAATACATTTTATATACTGTAAATAAAATATCAAAATACAGTAAATATATATTACATACACTACATAAAATATCAAAAAGTACACCAAATATGTGTTTTATACACTGTAAATAAACTATCAAAAGCTACAGTAATTATATTTAATATACTGTACATAAAATATCAAAAATTACACCAAATGTATATTATATACTGTAATTAAAATATCAAAAAGTACAGTAAATATATATTACACACCCTATGTAAAATATGAAAAACTACACCAAATATATATTATATAATTTACATAAAATATCAAAAGACCACCAAATATATCTTATATACTGTACATAAAATATCAAAAACTACAGTAAATATGTTTCATATATTTTACATATAATATTAACTAAAAGTACACCAATTGCATTTTATATACTGTAAATAAAATTTCAAAAAGTACAGTAAATATATATTACATACTCTATGTAAAATATCAAAAAGTACACCAAATATGTGTTATACATACTGTAAATAAACTATCAAAAACTACAGTAATAATATTTAATATACTGTACATAAAATATCAAAAATTACACCAAATGTATATTTTAGACTGTAAATAAAATATCAAAAAGGAAAGTAAATATATAGTACACACCCTATGTAAAATATCAAAAACTACACCAAATTTATGTTATATAACTAACATAAAATATGAAAAGGACACCAAATATATCTTATATAGTTTACATAAAATATCAAAAAGTACAGTAAATATAATTCATATATTGTACATATGATATTAACTAAAGTACACCAAATACATTTTATATACTGTAAATAAAATATCAAAAAGTACAGTAAATATCTATTACATACACTACATAAAATATCAAAAAGTACACCAAATATGTGTTATATATACTGTAAATGAGCTATCAAAAACTACAGTAATTATATTTTATATACTGTACATAAAATATCAAAAATTACAACAAATATACATTATGTACTGTAAATAAAATACTAAAAAGGACAGTAAATATATATGACACACACTATGTAAAATATCAAAATCTACACCAAATATATATTATATAATTTACATAAAATATCAAAAGTACACCAAATATATATTATATACTGTACATAAAATATCAAAAAGTACAGTAAATATATTTCATATATTGTACATATAATATTAACTAAAAGTACACAAAATACATTTTATATACTGTAAATAAAATATCAAAATACAGTAAATATATATTACATACTGTACATAAAATATAAAATAGTACACCAAATATGTGTTATATATACTGTAAATAAACTAGCAAAAACTACAGTAATTATGTTTAATATACTGTACATAAAATATCAAAAATTACACCAAATGTATATTATATACTGTAAATAAAATATCAAAAAGTACAGTAAATATATACTACACACCCTATGTAAATTATCAAAAACTACACCAAATACATATTATATAATTTACATAAAATAACAAAAGGACACCAAATATATATTATATAATGTACTAAAATATCGAAAAGTTCAATAAAGATATTTCATATATTCTACATGTAATATTAACTAAAAGTACACCAAATACATTTTATATACTGTAAATAAAATATCAAAAAGTTCAGTAACTATATATTACATACTGTACATAAAATATCAAATGGTACACCATATATGTGTTATATATACTGTAAATAAACTATCATAAACTACAGTAATTATATTTAATATACTGTACATAAAATATCAAAAATTACACCAAATGTATATTATATACAGTAAATAAAATATCAAAAAGGACAGTAAATATATACTACACACCCTATGTAAAATATCAAAAACTACACGAAATATATATTATATAATTTACATAAAATATCAAAAGGTCACCAAATATATCTTATACACCGTACATAAAATATCAAAAAGTACAGTAAATAGATTTCATATATTGTACATATAATATTAAATAAAGTACACCAAATACATTTTATATACTGTAAATAAAATATCAAAAAGTACAGTAAATATATATTACATACAGTACATAAAATATCAAGAAGTACACAAAATATATGTTATATATACTGTAAATAAACTATCAAAAACTACAGTAATTATATTTCATATATTGTACATATAATATTAACTAAAAGTACACCAAATACATTTTATATACTGTAAATAAAATATCAAAAAGTACAGTAAATATATATTACATACACTACATAAAATATCAAAAAGTACACCAAATATGTGTTATATATACTGTAAATAAACGATCAAAAACTACAGTAATTATATTTAATATACTGTATATAAAATATCAAAAATTACACCAAATGTATATTACATACTGTAAATAAAATATCAAAAAGACTGTAAATATATACTACACACCCAATGTAAAATATCAAAAACTACACCAAATACATATTATATAATTTACCACAAATAACAAAAGGACACAAAATATATATTATATACTGCACATAAAATATCGAAAAGTACAGAAAATATATTTCATATATTCTACATGTAATATTAACTAAAAGTACACCAAATACATTTTATATACTGTAAATAAAATATCAAAAAGTACAGTAAATATATATTACATACTGTACATAAAATATCCAATAGTACACCAAATATGTGTTATATATACTGTAAATAAACTATCAAAATCTACAGTAATTATACTTAATATACTGTACATAAAATATCAAAAATTACACCAAATGTATATTTTAGACTGTAAATAAAATATCAAAAAGGAAAGTAAATATATAGTACACACCCTATGTAAAATATCAAAAACTACACCAAATTTATGTTATATAATTAACATAATGTATGAAAAGGACACGAAATATATCTTATATACTGTACATAAAATATCAAAAAGTACAGTATATATAATTCATATATTGTACATATAATATTAACTAAAAGTACACCAAATACATTTTATATACTGTGAATTAAATATCAAAAGTACTGTAAATATATATTACATACTGTACATAAAATATCAAAAAGTACACCAAATATGTGTTATATATGTACTGTAAATAAACTATCAAAAACTACAGTAATTATATTTAATATACTGTACATAAAACATCAAAAATTACACCAAATGTACATTATACACTGTAAATAATATATTAAAAAGGACAGTAAATATATATGACACACCCTATGTAAAATATCAAAATCTACACCAAATATATATTATATAATTTACATAAAATATCAAAAGGTCACCAAATATATATTATATACTGTACATAAAATATCAAAAAGTACAGTAAATATATTTCATATATTGTACATATAATATTAACTAAAAGTACGCAAAATACATTTTATATACTCTAAATAAAATATCAAAATACAGAAAATATATATTACATACTCTACATAAAATATCAAAAAGTACACCAAATATGTGTTATATATACTGTAAATAAACTATCATAAACTACAGTAATTATATTTAATATACTGTACATAAAATATCAAAAATTACACCAAATGTATATTATATACTGTAAATAAAATATCAAAAAGTACAGTAAATATATACTACACAACCTATGTAAAATATTAAAAACTACACCAAATACATATTATATAATTTACATAAAATATCAAAAGGACACCAAATATATATTATATACTGTACATAAAATATCGAAAAGTACAATAAAGATATTTCATGTATTCTACATGTAATATTAACTAAAAGTACACCAAATACATTTTATATACTGTAAATAAAATATCAAAAAGTACAGTAACTATATATTACATACTGTACATAAAATATCAAATGGTACACCAAATATGTGTTATATATACTGTAAATAAACTATCATAAACCACAGTAATTATATTTAATATACTGTACATTAAATATCAAAAATTACACCAAATGTATATTATGTACTGTAAATAAAATATCAAAAAGGACAGTAAATATATACTACACACCCTATGAAAAATATCAAATCTACACCAAATATATATTATATAATTTCCATAAAATATCAAAATGTCATCAAATATATCTTATACACCGTACATAAAATATCAAAAAGTACAGTAAATATATTTCATATATTGTACATATAATATTAAATAAAGTACACCAAATACATTTTCTATACGGTAAATAAAATATCAAAAAGTACAGTAAATATATATTAGATACAGTACATAAAATATCAAGAAGTATACCAAATATGTGTTATATATACTGTAAATAAACTATCAAAAACTACAGTAATTATATTTAATATACTGTACATAAAATATCAAAAATTACACCAAATGTATATTATATACTGTAAATAAAATATCAAAAATACAGTAAATATATTCTACACACGCAATGTAAAATATCAAAAACTACACCAAATACATATTATATAATTTACATAAAATAACAAAAGGACAACAAATATATATTATATACTGTACATAAAATATCGAAAAGAACAGTAAATATATTTCATATATTCTACATGTAATATTAACTAAAAGTACACCAAATACATTTTATATACTGTAAAGAAAATATCAAAAATACAGTAAATATATATTACATACTGTACATAAATTATCAAATAGTACACCAAATATGTGTTATATATACTGTAAATAAACTATCAAAATCTACAGTAATTATATTTAATATACTGCACATAAAATATCAAAAATTACACCAAATGTGTATTTTAGACTGTAAATAAAATATCAAAAAGGAAAGTAAATATATAGTACACACCCTATGTACATATCAAAAACTACACCAAATTCATGTTATATAATTAACATAAAATATGAAAAGGACACCAAATATATCTTATATACGCTAGATAAAATATCAAAAATACAGTATATATAATTCATATATTGTACATATAATATTAACTAAAAGTACACCATATACATTTTATATACTGTGAATAAAATATCGAAAAGTACTGTAAATGTATATTACATACTGTACATAAAATATCAAAAAGTACACCAAATATGTGTTATATATACTGCAAATAAACTATCAAAAAATACAGTAATTATATTTACTATACTGTACATAAAATATCAAAAATTATAGCAAATGTACATTATATAGTGTAAATAAAATATTAAAAATGACAGTAAATATATATGACACACCCTATGTAAAATATCAAAGTCTACACCAAAAATATATATTTAAGTACACCAAATATATATTATATACAGTAAATAAAATATCAAAATGTACAGTAAATATATTTCATATATTGTACATATAATATTAACAAAAAGTACACAAAATACATTTTATATACTGTAAATAAAATATCAAAATACAGTAAATATATATTACTTACTCTACATAAAATATCAAAAAGTACACCAAATATGTGTTATATATACTGTAAATAAACTATCAAAAAGTACAGTAATTATATTTAATATACTGTACATAAAATATCAAAAATTACACCAAATGTATATTATATACTGTAAATAAACTATCAAAAAGGACAGTAAATATATACTACACACCCTAGGTAAAATATCAAAAACTACACCAAATATATATTATATAATTTACATAAAATATCAAAATGTCACCAAATATATCTTATACACCGTACATAAAATATCAAAAAGTACAGTAAATATATTTCATGTATTGTACATATAATATTAAATAAAGTACACCAAATACATTTTATATACTGTAAATTAAATATCAAAAAGTACAGTAAATATATATTAGACACAGTACATAAAATATCAAGAAGTACACCAAATATGTGTTATATATACAGTAAATAAAATATCAAAAATTACAGTAATTATATTTCATATATTGTACATATAATATTAACTAAAAGTACACCAAATACATTTTATATACTGTAAATAAAATATCAAAAAGTACAGTAAATATAGATTACATACACTACATAAAATATCAAAAAGTACACCAATTATGTGTTATAGATACAGTAAATAAACTATCAAAAACTACAGTAATTATATTTAATATACTGTACATAAAATATCAAAAATTACACCAAATTTATATTATATACTGTAAATAAAATATCAAAAAGTACAGTAAATATATACTACACACCCTATGTAAAATATCAAAAACTACACCAAATACGTATTATATAATTTACATAAAATAACAAAAGGACACCAAATATATATTATATACTGCACATAAAATATCGAAAAGTACAGTAAATATATTTCATATATTCTACATGTAATATTAACTAAAAGTACACCAAATACATTTTATGTACTGTGAATAAAATACTAAAAGTACTGTAAATGTATATTACATACTGTACATAAAATGTCAAAAAGTACACCAAATATGTGTTATATATGCTGTAAATAAACTATCAAAAACTACAGTAAGTATATTTAATATACTGTACATAAAATATCAAAAATTACAACAAATGTACATTATATACTGTAAATAAAATATTAAAAAGGACAGTAAATATATATGACACACCCTATGTAAAATATCAATATCCACACCTAATATATATTATATAATTTACATAAAATATCAAAAGTACACCAAATATATATTATATACTGTACATAAAATATCAAAAAGTGCAGTAAATATATTTCATATATTGTACCTATAATATTAACTAAAAGTACACAAAATACATTTTATATACTGTAAATAAAATATCAAAATACAGTAAATATATATTACATACTGTACATAAAATATAAAATAGTACACCAAATATGTGTTATATATACTGTAAATAAACTATCATAAACTACAGTAATTATATTTAATATACTGTACATAAAATATCAAAAATTACCCCAAATGTACATTATATACTGTAAATAAAATATCAAAAAGGATAGTAAATATATACTACACACCCTATGTAAAATATCAAAAACTACACGAAATATATATTATATAATTTACATAAAATATCAAAAGTTCACCAAATATATCTTATACACCGTACATAAAATATCAAAATGTACAGTAAATATATTTCATATATTGTACATATAATATTAAATAAAGTACACCAAATACATTTTATATACTGTAAATTAAATATCAAAATGTACAGTAAATATATATTACAGACAGTACATAAAGTATCAAGAAGTACAACAAATATGTGTTATATATACAGTAAATAAACTATCAAAAACTACAGTAATTATATTTCATATATTCTACATGTAATATTAACTAAAAGTACGCAAAATACATTTTATATACTCTAAATAAAATATCAAAATACAGTAAATATATATTACATACTCTACATAAAATATCAAAAAGTACACCAAATATGTGTTATATATACTGTAAATAAACTATCATAAACTACAGTAATTATATTTAATATACTGTACATAAAATATCAAAAATTACACCAAAAGTATATTATATACTGTAAATAAATTATCAAAAAGACAGTAAATATATACTACACACCCTATGTAAAATATCAAAAACTACACCAAATATATATTATATAATTTACATAAAATATCAAAAGTTCACCAAATATATCTTATACACCGTACATAAAATATCAAATAGTACAGTAAATATATTTCATATATTGTACATATAATATTAAATAAAGTACACCAAATACATTTTATATACTGTAAATAAAATATCAAAAATACAGTAAATATATATTACATACAGTACATAAAATATCAAGAAGTAAACCAAATATGTGTTATATATACCGTAAATTAACTATCACAAACTACAGTAATTATATTTCATATATTGTACATATAATATTAACTAAAAGTACACCAAACACATTTTATATACTGTAAATAAAATATCAAAAAGTACAGTAAATATATATTACATACAGTACATAAAATATCAAGAAGTACACCAAATATGTGTTATATATACTGTAAATAAACGATCAAAAACTACAGTAATTATATGTAATGTACTGTACATAAAATATCAAAAATTACACCAAATGTATATTATATACTGTAAATAAAATATCAAAAATACAGTAAATATATACTACACACCCTATGTAAAATATCAAAAACTACACCAAATACATATTATATAATTTACATAAAATAACAAAAGGACACCAAATATATATTATATACTGTACATAAAATATCGAAAAGTACAGTAAATATATTTCATATATTCTATATGTAATATTAACTAAAAGTACACCAAATACATTTTATATACTGTAAATAAAATATCAAAAAGTACAGTAAATATATATTACATACTGTACATAAAATATCAAATAGTACACCAAATATGTGTTATATATACTGTAAATAAACTATCAAAATCTACAGTAATTATATTTTATATACTGTACATAAAATATCAAAAATTACACCAAATGTACATTTTATACTGTAAATAAATTATTAAAAAGGACAGTAAATATATATGACACACCCTATGTAAAATATCAAAATCTACACCAAATATATATTATATAATTTACATAAAATATCAAAAGGTCATCAAATATATATTATATACTGTACATAAAATATCAAAAATTACAGTAAATATATTTCACATATTGTACATATAATATTAACTAAAAGTACACAAAATACATTTTATATACTGTAAATAAAATATCAAAATACAGTAAATATATATTACATACTCTACATAAAATATCAAAGAGTACACCAAATATGTGTTATATATCCTTTAAATTAACTATCATAAACCACAGTAATTATATTTAATATACTGTACATTAAATATCAAAAATTACACCAAATGTATATTATATACTGTAAATAAAATATCAAAAAGTACAGTAAATATATACTACACACCCTATGTAAAATATCAAAAACTACACGAAATATATATTATATAATTTCCATAAAATATCAAAAGGTCACCAAATATATCTTATACACCGTACATAAAATATCAAAAAGTACAGTAAATATATTTCATATATTGTACATATAATATTAAATAAAGTAAACCAAATACATTTTATATACTGTAAATAAAATATCAAAAGGTACAGTAAATATATATTACATACTGTACATAAAATATCAAGAAGTACACCAAATATGTGTTATATATACTGTAAATAAACTATCAAAAACTACAGTAATTATACTTCATATATTGTACACATAATATTAACTAAAAGTACACCAAACACATTTTATATCCTCTAAATAAAATATAAAAAAGTACAGTAAATATATATTACGTACACTACATAAAATATGAAAAATTACACAAAATATGTGTTATATATACTGTAAATAAACTATCAAAAACTACAGTAATTATATTTAATATACTGTACATAAAATATCAAAAATTGCACCAAATGTATATTATATACTGTAAATAAAATATCAAAAAGTACAGTAAATATATACTACACACCCTATGTAAAATATTAAAAAATACACCAAATACAAATGATATAATTTACATAAAATAAAAAAAGGACACCAAATATATATTATATACACTACATAAAATATCGAAAAGTACAGTAAATATATTTCATATATTCTACATGTAAAATTAACTAAAAGTACACCAAATACATTTTATATACTTTAAATAAAATATCAAAATTACAGTAAATATATATTACATACTGTACATAAAATATCAAATAGTACACCAAATATGTGCTATATATACTGTAAATAAACTATCATAAAGTACAGTAATTATATTTAATATACTGTACATAAAATATCAAAAATTACACCAAATGTATATTATATAGTGTAAATAAAATATCAAAATGGACAGTAAATATATACAACACACCCGATGTAAAATATCAAAAACTACACCAAATATATATTATATAATTTACATAAAATATCAAAAGGTCACCAAATATATCTTATACACTGTAGATAAAATATCAAAACCTACAGTAAATATATTTCATATATTGTAGGTGTAATATTAAATAAAGTACACCAAATACATTTTATATAATGTAAATAAAATATCAAAAAGTACAGTAAATATATATTACATACAGTACATAAAGTATCAAAAAGTACACCAAATATGTGTTATATATAGTGTAAATAAACTATCAAAAACTACAGAAATTATATTTAATATACTGTACATAAAATAACAAAAATTACACCAAATGTATATTATATACTCTAAAAAAATATGAAAAAGGACACTAAATATATATTACACTCTATGTAAAATATCAAAAACTACACCAATATATATTATATAATTTACATAAAATATCAAAAGTACACCAAATATATATTATATAGTGTACATAAAATATCAAAAAGTACAGTAAATATATTTCATATATTGTACATATAATATTAACTAAAAGTACACCAAATACATTTTATATACTGTAAATAAAATATCTAAATATACAGTAAATATATATTACATACTGTACATAAAATATCAAAGAGTACACCAAATATGTGTTATATATACTGTAAATAAACTCTCAAAAACTACAGTAATTATATTTAATATACTATACATAAAATATCAAAAATTACATGAAATGTATATTATATACTGTAAATAAAATATCAAAAAGACAGTAAATATATACTACCCTCCCTAAGTAAAATATCAAAACCTACACCAAATATATATTATATAATTTACATAAAATATCAAAAGGCCACCAAATATAACTTATATACTGTACATAATATATCAAATAGTAAAGTAAATATGTTTCATATATTGTACATATAATCTTAACTAAAATACACCAAATACATTTTCTATAGTGTAAATAAAATTTCAAAAAGTTCAGTAAATATATATTACATACTGTACATAAAATATCAAAAAGTACACCAAATATGTGTTATATATACTTTAAATAAACTATAAAAAACTACAGTAATTATATTAAATATACTGTACATAAAAAATCAAAAATTACACCAAATGTATATTATATACTCTAAATAAATATGAAAAAGGACAGTAAATATATATTACACTCTATGCAAAATATCAAAAACTACACGAAATATATATTATATAAGTTACATAAAATATCAAAAGGACACCAAATATAGATTATATACTGTACATAAAATATCAAAAAGTACATTAAATATATTTCATATATTGTACATATAATATTAACTAAAAGTGCACCAAATACATTTTATATACTGTAAATATAATATCAAAAATACAGTAAACATATTACATACAGTACATAAAGTATCAACAAGTACACCAAATATGTGTTATATATACTGTAAATAAACTATCAAAACTACAGTAATTATATTTAATATACTGTACATAAAATATCAAAAATTACACCAAATGTACATTATATACTGTAAATAAAATATCAAAAAATACAGTAAATATATATGACACACCCTATGTAAAATATCAAAATGTACACGAAATATATATTTTTTAATTTACATAAAAATTCAAAAGTACACAAAATATATATTATATAGTGTACATAATATATCAAAAAGTACAGTAAATATATTTCATATATTGTACATATAATATTAACAAAAATAAACCAAATACATTTTATATACTGTAAATAAAATATCAAAATACAGTAAATATATATATCATACTCTACATAAAATATCAAACAGTACACCAAATATTTGCTATATATACTGTAAATAAACTATCAAAAACTACAGTAATTATATTTAATATACTGTACATAAAATATAAAAAATACACCAAGTGTATATTATATACAGTAAATAAAATATCAAAAAGGAAAGTAAATACATATGACACACCCTATGTAAAATATCAAAAACTACACCAAATATATATTATATAATTTATATAAAATATTAAAAGGACACCAGATATATGTTATATACTGTACATAAAATATCAAAAAGTACAGTAAATACATTTCATATATTTTGCATATAATATTAACTAAAAGTACACCAAATACATTTTATATAGTGTACATAAGGTATCAAAAAGGACAGTAAATAAATATTACATACTGTACATAAAATATCAAAAACTACACCAAATATGTGTTATATATACTGTAAATAAACTATCAAAAACTACAGTAATTATATTTAATATACTGTACATAAAATATCAAAAATTACACCAAATGTATATTATATACTGTAATTAAAATATCAAAAAGTACAGTAAATATATATTACACACCCTATGTAAATTATCAAAAACTACACCAAATATATATTATATAATTTACATAAAATATCAAAAGACCACCAAATATATCTTATATACTGTACATAAAATATCAAAAACTACAGTAAATATGTTTCATATATTGTACATATAATATTAACTAAAAGTACACCAAATACATTTTATATACTGTAAATAAAATTTCAAATAGTACAGTAAATGTATATTACATACTGTATATAAATTATCAAAAAGTACAACAAATATGTGTTATATATACTGTAAATACACTATCATAAACTACAGTAAGTATATTTAATATACTGTACATAAAATATCAAAAATTACACCAAATGTATATTATATACTCTAAATAAAAGATGAAAAATGACAGTAAATATATATTACACTCTGTGTGAGATATCAAGAACTACACCAATTATATACTATATAATTTACATAAAATATCAAAAGGATACCAAATATAGATTATATACTGTACATAAAATATCAAAAAGTACACCAAATATGTGTTATATATATGGTAAATAAACTATCAAAAACTGCAGTAATTATATTTAATATAACATACATAAAATATCAAAAATTACACCAAATGTATATTATATACTGTAAATAAAATATCAAAATTACAGTAAATATATATTACATACTCTACATAAAATATCAAAAAGTACACCAAATATGTGTTATATATACTGTAAATAAACTATCAAAAACTACAGTAATTATATTTAATATACTCTACATAAAATATCAAAAATTACACCAAATATTTGTTATATATACTGTAAATAAACTATCAAAAACTACAGTAATTATATTTAATATACTGTACATAAAATATAAAAAATTACACCAAATGTATATTATATACTGTAAATAAAATATCAACAAGGAAAGTATATACATATGAAACACCCTATGTAAAATATCAAACACTACACCAAATATATATTATATAATTCATATAAAATATCAAAAGGACACCAGATATATCTTACATACTGTACATAAAATATCAAAAAGTACAGTAAATACATTTCATATATTGTGCATATAATATTAACTAAAAGTACACCAAATACATTTTATATTCCGTAAATAAAATATCAAAAAGGACAGTAAATATATATTACATACTGTACATAATATATCAAAAAGTACACCAAATATGTGTTATACATACTGTAAATAAAGTATCAAAAACTGCAGTAATTATATTTCATATATTGTACATACAATATTAACTAAAAGTACACCAAATACATTTTATATACTGTAAATAAAATATCATAAAGTACAGTAAATATATATTACATACACTACATAAAATATCAAAAAGTACTCCAAATATGTGTTATATATACTGTAAATAATCTATCAAAAACTACAGAAATTATATTTAATATACTGTACATAAAATATCAAAAATTACACCAAATGTATATTATATACTGTAAATAAAATATCAAAAAGTACAGTAAATATATACTACACACCCTATGTAAAATATCAAAAACTACACCAAATACATATTATATAATTTACATAAAATAACAAAAGGACAACGAATATATATTATATACTGTACATAAAATATCGAAAAGTACAGTAAATATATTTCATATATTCTACATGTAATATTAACTAAAAGTACACCAAATACATTTTATATACTGTAAATAAAATATCAAAAATACAGTAAATATATAGTACATACTGTACGTAAATTATCAAATAGTACACCAAATATGTGTTATATATACTGTAACTAAACTATCAAAATCTACAGTAATTATATTTAATATACTGTACATAAAATATCAAAAATTACACCTAATGTGTATTTTAGACTGTAAATAAAATATCAAATAGTACAGTAAATATGTATTACATACAGTACATAAAATATCAAGAAGTACACCAAATATGTGTTATATATTCTGTAAATAAACTGTCAAAAACTACAGTAATTATATTTCATATATTGTACATATAATGTTAACTAAAAGTACACCAAATACATTTTATATACTGTAAATAAAATATCAAAAAGTAGGGTAAATATACATTACATACACTACATAAAATATCAAAAAGTACACCAAATATGTATTATATATACTGTAAATAAACTATCAAAAACTACAGTAATTATATTTAATATACTGTAGATAAAATATCAAAAATTACACCAAATGTATATTATATACTGTAAATAAAATATCAAAAAGTACAGTAAATATATACTACACACCCTATGTAAAATATCAAAAACTACACCATATACCTATTATATAATTTACATAAAATAACAAAAGGACAATAAATATATATTATATACTGTACATAAAATATCGAAATGTACAGTAAATATATTTCATATATTCTACATGTAATATTAACTAAAATTACACCAAATACATTTTATATAGTGTAAATAAAATATCAAAAATACAGTAAATATATATTACATACTGTACATAAATTATCAAATAGTACACCAAATATGTGTTATATATACTGTAAATAAACTATCAAAATCTACAGTAATTATATTTAATATAATGTACATAAAATATCAAAAATTACACCCAATGTGTATTTTAGACTGTAAATAAAATATCAAAAAGGAAAGTAAATATATAGTACACACCCTATGTAAAATATCAAAAACTACCCCAAATTTATGTTATATAATTAACATAAAATATGAAAAGGACACAAAATATATCTTATATACGGTACATAAAATATCAAAAAGTACAGTAAATATAATTCATATATTGTACATATAATATTAACTAAAAGTACACCAAATACATTTTATATACTGTGAATAAAATGTCAAAAAGTACTGTAAATGTATATTACATACTGTACATAAAATATCAAAAAGTACACCAAATATGTGTTATATATACTGTAAATAAACTATCAAAAACTACAGTAATTATATTTAATATACTGTACATAAAATATCAAAAATTACAACAAATGTACATTATATACTGTAAATAATACATTAAAAAGGACAGTAAATATATATGACACACCCTATGTAAAATATCAAAATCTACACCAAATATATATTATATAATTTACATAAAATATCAAAATTACACCAAATATATATTATATACTGTACATAAAATATCAAAAAGTACAGTAAATATATTTCATATATTGTACATATAATATTTACTAAAAGTACACAAAATACATTTTATATACTGTAAATAAAGTATCGAAATACAGTAAATATATATTACATACTGTACATAAAATATAAAATAGTACACCAAATATGTGTTATATATACTGTAAATAAACTATCATAAACTACAGTAATTATATTTAATATACTGTACATAAAATATCAAAAATTACACCAAATGTATATTATATACCGTAAATAAAATATCAAAAAGGACAGGAAATATATACTACACACCCTATGTAAAATATCAAAAACTACACAAAATATATATTATATAATTTATATAAAATATCAAAAGGTCACCAAATATATCTTATACACCGTACATAAAATATCAAAAAGTACAGTAAATAGATTTCATATATTGTACATATAATATTAAATAAAGTACACCAAATACATTTTATATACTGTAAATAAAATATGAAAAAGTACAGTAAATATATATTACATACAGTACATAAAATATCAAGAAGTATACCAAACATGTGTTATATATACTGTAAATAAACTATCAAAAACTACAGTAATTATATTTCATATATTGTACATATAATATTAACTAAAAGTACACCAAATACATTTTATATACTGTAAATAAAATATCAAAAAGTACAGTAAATATATATTACATATTGTAGATAAAATATCAAATAGTACACCAAATATGTGTTATATATACTGTAAATAAACTATCAAAAACTACAGTAATTATATTTAATATACTGTCCATAAAATTTCAAAAATTACACCAAATGTATATTATATACTGTAAATAAAATATCAAAAAGACAGTAAATATATACTACACACCCTATGTAAAATATCAAAAACTACACCAAATACATATTATATAATTTACATAAAATAACAAAAGGACACCAAATATATATTATATACTGTACATAAAATATCGAAAATACAGTAAATATACTTCACATATTCTACATGTAATATTAACTAAAAGTACACCAAATACATTTTATATACAGTAAATAAAATATCAAAAAGTACAGTAAATATATATTACATACTGTACATAAAATATAAAATAGTACACCAAATATGTGTTATATATACTGTAAATAAACTATCAAAATCTACAGTAATTATGTTTAATATACTGTACATATAATATCAAAAATTACACCAAATGTATATTATATACTGTAAATAAAATATCAAAAAGTACAGTAAATATATACTACACACCCTATGTAAATTATCAAAAACTACACCAAATACACATTATATAATTTACATAAAATAACAAAAGGACACCAAATATATATTATATAATGTACTAAAGTATCGAAAAGTTCAATAAAGATATTTCATATATTCTACATGTAATATTAACTAAAAGTACACCAAATACATTTTATATACTGTAAATAAAATATCAAAAAGTTCAGTAACTATATATTACATACTGTACATAAAATATCAAATGGTACACCATATATGTGTTATATATACTGTAAATAAACTATCATAAACTACAGTAATTATATTTAATATACTGTACATAAAATATCAAAAATTACACCAAATGTATATTATATACAGTAAATAAAATATCAAAAAGACAGTAAATATATACTACACACCCTATGTAAAATATCAAATACTACACGAAATATATATTATATAATTTACATAAAATATCAAAATGTCACCAAATATATCTTATACACCGTACATAAAATATCAAAAATTACAGTAAATAGATTTCATATATTGTACATATAATATTAAATAAAGTACACCAAATACATTTTATATACTGTAAATTAAATATCAAAAAGTACAGTAAATATATATTACAGACAGTACATAAAATATCAAGAAGTACACCAAATATGTGTTATATATACAGTAAATAAACTATCAAAAACTACAGTAATTATATTTCATATAATGTACATATAATATTAACTAAAATTACACCAAATACATTTTATATACTCTAAATAAAATATCAAAATGTACAGTAAATATATATTACATACACTACATAAAATATCAAAAAGTACACCAAATATGTGTTATAGATACTGTAAATAAACTATCAAAAACTACAGTAATTATATTTAATATACTGTACATAAAATATCAAAAATTACACCAAGTGTATATTATATACTGTAAATAAAATATCAAAAAGTACAGTAAATATATACTACACACCCTATGTAAAATATCAAAAACAACACCAAATACGTATTATATAATTTACATAAAATAACAAAAGGACACCAAATATATATTATATACTGTACATAAAATATCGAAAGTACAGTAAATATATTTCATATATTCTACATGTAATATTAACTAAAAGTACACCAAATACATTTTATATACTGTAAATAAAATATCAAAAATGCAGTAAATATATATTACATACTGTACATAAAATATCAAATAGTACACCAAATATGTGTTGTATATACTGTAAATAAACTATCAAAATCTACAGTAATTATATTTAATATACTGTACATAAAATATCAAAAATTACACCAAATGTATATTTTAGACTGTAAAGTATCAAAAAGGAAAGTAAATATATAGTACACACCCTATGTAAAATATAAAAAACTACACCAAATTTATGTTATATAATTAACATAAAATATGAAAAGTACACCAAATATATCTTATATACTGTACATAATATATGAAAAAGTACAGTAAATATAATTCATATATTGTACATATAATATTAACTAAAAGTACACCAAATACATTTTATGTACTCTGAATAAAATACTAAAAGTACTGTAAATGTATATTACATACTGTACATAAAATATCAAAAAGTACACCAAATATGTGTTATATATACTGTAAATAAACTATCAAAAACTACAGTAATTATATTTAATATACTGTACATAACATATCAAAAATTACAACAAATGTACATTATATACTGTAAATAAAATATTAAAAAGGACAGTAAATATATATGACACACCCTATGTAAAATATCAAAATCTACACCAAATATATATTATATAATTTACATAAAATATCAAAAGTACACCAAATATATATTATATACTTTACATAAAATATCAAAATGTACAGTAAATATATTTCATATATTGTACATATAATATTAACTAAAAGTACACAAAATACATTTTATATACTGTAAATAAAATATCAAAATACAGTAAATATATATTACATACTGTACATAAAATATAAAATAGTACACCAAATATGTGTTATATATACTGTAAATAAACTATCATAAACTACAGTAATTATATTTAATATACTGTACATAAAATACCAAAATTACACCAAATGTATATTATATCCCGTAAATAACATATCAAAAAGGACAGTAAATATATACTACACACCCTATGTAAAATATCAAAAACTACACCAAATATATATTATATAATTTACATAAAATATCAAATGTTCACCAAATATATCTTATACACCATACATAAAATATCAAAAAGTGCAGTAAATAGATTTCATATATTGTACATATAATATTAAATAAAGTACACCAAATACATTTTATATACTGTAAATAAAATATCAAAATGTACAGTAAATATATATTACATACAGTACATAAAATATCAAGAAGTACACAAAATAAGTGTTATATATACTGTAAATAAACTATCAAAAACTACAGTAATTATATTTCATATATTGTACATATAATATTAACTAAAAGTACACCAAATACATTTTATATACTGTAAATAAAATATCAAATAGTACAGTAAATATATATTACATACACTACATAAATTATCAAAAAGTACACCAAATATGTGTTATATATACTGTAAATAAACTATCAAAAACTACATTAGTTATATTCAATATACTGTACATAAAATATCAAAAATTACACCAAATGTATATTATATACCGTAAATAAAATATCAAAAAGGACAGTAAATATATACTACACACCCTATGTAAAATATCAAAACTACACCAAATACGTATAATATAATTTACATAAAATAACAATAGGACACCAAATATATATTATATACTGTACATAAAATATCGAAAAGTACAGTAAATATATTTCATATATTCTACATGTAATATTAACTAAAAGTACACCAAATACATTTTATATACTGTAAATAAAATATCAAAAAGTACAGTAAATATATATTACATACTGTACATAAAATATCAAATAGTACACCAAATATGTGTTATATATACTGTAAATTAACTATCAAAATCTACAGTAATTATATTTAATATACTGTACATAAAATATCAAAAATTGCACCCAATGTGTATTTTAGACTGTAAATAAAATATCAAAAAGGGAAGTAAATATATAGTACACACCCTATGTAAAATATCAAAAACTACACCAAATTTATGTTATATAATTAACATAAAATATGAAAAGGACACCAAATATATCTTATATATGGTACATAAAATATCAAAAAGTACAGTAAATATAATTCATATATTGTACATATAATATTAACTAAAAGTACACCAAATACATTTTATATACTGTGAATAAAATATCAAAAGTACTGTAAATGTATATTACATACTGTACATAAAATATCAAAAAGTACACCAAATATGTGTTATATATACTGTTAATAAACTATCAAAAAATACAGTAATTATATTTAATATACTGTACATAAAATATCAAAAACTATACGAAATGTACATTATATACTGTAAATAAAATATTAAAAAGGACAGTAAGTATATATGACACACCCTATGTAAAATATCAAAATCTACACCAAATATATATTGTATAATTTACATAAAATATCAAAAGTACACCAAATAAATATTATATACAGTACATAAAATATCAAAAAGTACAGTAAATATATTTCATATATTGTACATATAATATTAACTAAAAGTACACAAAATACATTTTATATACTGTAAATAAAATATCAAAATACAGTAAATATATATTACATACTCTACATAAAATATCAAATTTAAACCAAATATGTGTTATATATACTGTAAATAAACTATCGAAAACTACAGTAATTATATTTAATATACTGTACATAAAATATCAAAATTTACACCAAATGTATATTATATACTGTAAATAAAATATCAAAAAGGACAGTAAATATATACTAAACCCCCTATATAAAATATCAAAAACAACACCAAATATATATTATATAATTTACATAAAATATCAAAATGTCACCAAATATATCTTATACACCATACATAAAATATCAAGAATTACAGTAAATATATTTCATATACTGTACATATAATATTAAATAAAGTACACCAAAAACATTTTATATACTGTAAATTAAATATCACAAATTACAGTAAATATATATTACAGACAGTACATAAAATATCAAGAAGTACACCAAATATGTGTTATATATACAGTAAATAAACTATCAAAAACTACAGTAATTATATTTCATATATTGTACACATAATGTTAACTAAAAGTACACCAAACACATTTTATATACTGTAAATAAAATATCAAAAAGTACAGTAAATATATATTACATACACTACATAAAATATCAAAAAGTACACCAAATATGTGTTATAGATACTGTAAATAAACTATCAAAAACTACAGTAATTATATTTAATATACTGTACATAAAATATCAAAAATTACACCAAATGTATATTATGTACTGTAAATAAAATATCAAAAAGTACAGTGAATATGTACTACACACCCTATGTAAAATATGAAAAACTACACCAAATACGTATTATATAATTTACATAAAATAACAAAAGGTCACCAAATATATATTATATACTGTACATAAAATATCGAAAAGTACAGTAAATATATTTCATATATTCTACATGTAATATTAACTAAAAGTACACCAAATACATTTTATATACTGTAAATAAAATATCAAAAAGTACAGTAAATATATATTACATACTGTACATAAAATATCAAATAGTACACCAAATATGTGTTATATATACTGTAAATAAACTATCAAAATCTACAGTAATTATATTTAATATAATGTACATAAAATATCAAAAATTACACCAAATGTATATTTTAGACTGTCAATAAAATATCAAAAAGGAAAGTAAATATATAGTACACACCCTATGTAAAATATCAAAAACTACACCAAATTTATGTTATATAATTAACATAAAATATGAAAAGGACACCCAATATATCTTATATACGGTACATAAAATATCAAAAAGTACAGTAAATATAATTCATATATTGTATATATAATATTAACTAAAAGTACACCAAATACATTTTATATACTGTGAATAAAATATCAAAAAGTACTGTAAATGTATATTACATACTGTACATAAAATATCAAAAAGTACACCAAATATGTGTTATATATACTGTTAATAAACTATCAAAAAATACAGTAATTATATTTAATATACTGTACATAAAATATCAAAAATTATACCAAATGTACATTATATACTGTAAATAAAATATTAAAAAGGACAGTAAATATATATGACACACCCTATGTAAAATATCAAAATCTACACCAAATATATATTATATAATTAACATAAAATAGCAAAAGTACACCAAATATATATTATATACAGTACATAAAATATCAAAATGTACAGTAAATATATTTCATATATTGTACATATAATATTAACTAAAAGTACACAAAATACATTTTATATACTCTAAACCATATATCAAAATACAGTAAATATATATTACATACTCTACATAAAATATCAAAATTACACCAAATATGTGTTATATATACTGTAAATAAACTATCGAAAACTACAGTAATTATATATTATATACTGTACATAAAATATCAAAAATTACACCAAATGTATATTATATACTGTAAATAAAATATCAAAAAGGACAGTAAATATATACTACACACCCTATGTAAAATATCAAAAACTACACCAAATATATATTATATAATTTACATAAAATATCAAAATGTCACCAAATATATCTTATACACCGTACATAAAATATCAAAAAGTACAGTAAATAGATTTCATATATTGTACATATAATATTAAATGAAGTACACCAAAAACATTTTATATACTGTAAATTAAATATCAAAAAGTACAGTAAATATATATTACATACACTACATAAAATATCAAAAAGTACACCAAATATGTGTTATAGATACTGTAAATAAACTATCAAAAACTACAGTAATTATATTTAATATACTGTACATAAAATATCAAAAATTACACCAAAAGTATATTATATACTGTAAATAAAATATCCAAAAGTACAGTAAATATATACTACACACCCTATGTAAAATATGAAAAACTACACCAAATACGTATTATATAATTTACATAAAATAACAAAAGGACACCATATATATATTATATACTGTACATAAAATATCGAAAAGTACAGTAAATATATTTCATATATTCTACATGTAATATTAACTAAAAGTACACCAAATACATTTTATATACTGTAAATAAAATATCAAAAATTACAGTAAATATATATTACATACTGTACATAAAATATCAAATAGTACACCAAATATGTGTTATATATACTGTAAATAAACTATCAAAATCTACAGTAATTATATTTAATATACTGTACATAAAATATCAAAAATTACACCAAATGTATATTTTAGACTGTAAATAAAATATCAAAAAGGAAAGTAAATATATAGTACACACCCTATGTAAAATATCAAAAACTACACCAAATTTATGTTATATAACTAACATAAAATATGAAAAGGACACCAAATATATCTTATATACTTTACATAAAACATCAAAAAGTACAGTAAATATAATTCATATATTGTACATATAATATTAACTAAAAGTACACCAAATACATTTTATATACTGTAAATAAAATATCAAAAAGTATAGTAAATATATTACATACACTACATAAAATATCAAAAAGTACACCAAATATGTGTTATATATACTGTAAATAAACTATCAAAACTACAGTAATTATATTTAATATACTGTACATAAAATATCAAAAATTACACCAAATGTACATTATATACTGTAAATAAAATATTAAAAAGGACAGTAAATATATATGACACACCCTATGTAAAATATCAAAATCTACACGAAATATATATTATATAATTTACATAAAATATCAAAAGGTCACCAAATATATATTATACACTGTACTTAAAATATCAAAAAGTACAGTAAATATGTTTCATATATTATTAATATAATATTAACTAAAATTCGCAAAATACATTTTATATACTGTAAATAAAATATCAAAATACAGTAAATATATATTACATACTCTACATAAAATATCAAAAAGTACACCAAATATGTGCTATATATTCTCTAAATAAACTATCGAAAACTACAGTAATTACATTTAATATACTGTACATAAAATATCAAAAATTACACCAAATGTATATTATATACTGTAAATAAAATATCAAAAAGGACAGTAAATATATACTACACACCCTATGTAAAATATCAAAAACTACACCAAATATATATTATATAATTTACATAAAATATCAGAATGTCACCAAATATATCTTATACACCGTACATAAAATATCAAAAAGTACAGTAAATAGATTTCATATATTGTACATATAATATTAAATAAAGTACACCAAATACATTTTATATACTGTAAATTAAATATCAAAAAGTACAGTAAATATATATTACAGACAGTACATAAAATATCAAGAAGTACACCAAATATGTGTTATATATACAGTAAATAAACTATCAAAAACTACAGTAATTATATTTCATATATTGTACATATAATATTAACTAAAATTACACCAAATACATTTTATATACTGTAAATAAAATATCAAAATGTACAGTAAATATATATTACATACACTACATAAAATATCAAAAAGTACACCAAATATGTGTTATAGATACTGTAAATAAACTATCAAAAACTACAGTAATTATATTTAACATACTGTACATAAAATATCAAAAATTTCACCAAATGTATATTATTTAATGTAAATAAAATATCAAAAACACAGTAAATATATATTACACACCATATGTAAAATATCACAATCTACACCAAATATATATATTACAATTTACATAAAATATCAAAAGGACACCAAATATATCTTATATACTGTACATAAAATATCAAAATGTACAGTAAATATATTTCATATATTGTACATATAATATTAACTAAAAGTACACGAAATACATTTTATATAGTGTAAATAAAATATCAAAAAGTACAGTAAATTGGTATTACATACTGTACATAAAATATCAAAAAGTACGCCAAATATGTGTTATATATACTGTAAATAGACTATGAGAAACTACAGTAATTATCTTTAATATACTGTACATAAAATATCAAAAATTACACCAAATGTATATTATATACTCTAAATAAAATATGAAAAAGGACAGTAAATATATATTACACCCTATGTAAAATATCAAAAACTACACCAAATATATATTATATAATTTACATAAAATACCAAAAGGACACGAAATATATCTTATATAATCTACATAAAATATCAAAAAGTACAGTAAATATATTTCATATATTGTTAATATAATATTAACTAAAAGGACACCAAATACATTTTATATACTGTAAATAAAATATCAAAAAGTACAGTTCATATATATTACATACAGTACATAAAATAACAAAAAGTACACCAAATATGTGTTATATATAGTGTAAATAAACTATCAAAAACTACAGAGATTATATTTAATATACTGTACATAAAATATCAAAAATTACACCAAATGTATATTATATACTCTAAATAAATATGAAAAAGTACAGTAAATATATATTACACTCTATGTAAAATATCAAAAACTACACCAATATATATTATATAATTTACATAAAATATCAAAAGTACACGAAATATATATTATATACTGTACATAAAATATCAAAAAGTACAGTAAATATATTTCATATATTGTACATATAATATTAACTGAAAGTACACCAAATACATTTTATATACTGTAAATAAAATATCAAAATGTACAATAAATATATATTACATACTGTACATAAAATATCAAAGAGTACACCAAATATGTGTTATATATACTGTAAATAAACTATCAAAAACTACAGTAATTATATTTAATATACTACACATAAAATATCAAAAATTACACGAAATGTATATTATATACTGTAAATAAAATATCAAAAAGACAGTAAATATATACTACCCTCCCTATGTAAAATATCAAAATCTACACCAAATCTATATTATATAATTCACATAAAATAACAAAAGGCCACCAAATATAACTTATATACTGTACATAATATATCAAAAAGTAAAGTAAATATGTTTCATATATTGTACATATAATATTAACTAAAATACACCAAATACATTTTATATAGTGTAAATAAAATTTCAAAAAGTTCAGTAAATATATATTACATACTGTACATAAAATATCAAAAAGTACACCAAATATGTGTTATATATACTGTAAATAAACTATAAAAAACTACAGTAATTATATTTAATATACTGTACATAAAAAATCAAAAATTACACCAAATGTATATTATATACTCTAAATAAATATGAAAAAGGACAGTAAATATATATTACACACTATGCAAAATATCAAAAACTACACGAAATATATATTATATAACTTACATAAAATATCAAAAGGACACCAAATATAGATTATATACTGTACATAAAATATCAAAAAGTACAGTAAATATATTTCATATATTGTACATATCATATTAACTAAAAGTACACCAAATACATTTTATATACTGTAAATATAATATCAAAAATACAGTAAACATATTACATACAGTACATAAAGTATCAACAAGTACACCAAATATGTGTTATATATACTGTAAATAAACTATCAAAAACTACAGTAATTATATTTAATATACTGTACATAAAATATCAAAAATTACACCAAATGTACATTATATACTGTAAATAAAATATCAAAAAAGACAGTAAATATATATGACACACCCTATGTAAAATATCAAAATGTACACCAAATATATATTTTTTAATTTACATAAAATTTCAAAAGTACACAAAATATATATTATATAGTGTACATAATATATCAAAAAGTACAGTAAATATGTTTCATATATTGTACATATAATATTAACTAAAAGTAAACCAAATACATTTTATATATTGTAAATAAAATATGAAAATACAGTAAATATATATTACATACTCTACATAAAATATCAAAAAGTACACCAAATATTTGCTATATATACTGTAAATAAACTATCAAAAACTACAGTAATTATATTTAATATACTGTACATAAAATATAAAAAATACACCAAGTGTATATTATATACTGTAAATAAAATATCAAAAAGGAAAGTAAATACATATGACACACCCTATGTAAAATATCAAAAACTACACCAAATATATATTATATAATTTATATAAAATATCAAAAGGACACCAGATATATATTATATACTGTACATAAAATATCAAAAAGTACAGTAAATACATTTCATATATTTTGCTTATAATATTAACTAAAAGTACACCAAATACATTTTATATAGTGTACATAAGGTATCAAAAGGGACAGTAAATAAATATTACATACTGTACATAAAATATCAAAAACTACACCAAATATGTGTTATATATACTGTAAATAAACTATCAAAAACTACAGTAGTTATATTTAATATACTGTACATAAAATATCAAAAATTACACAAAATGTATATTATGTACTGTAATTAAAATATCAAAAAGTACAGTAAATATATATTACACACCCTATGTAAATTATCAAATACTACACCAAATATATATTATATAATTTACATAAAATATCAAAAGACCACCAAATATATCTTATATACTGTACATAAAATATCAAAAACTACAGTAAATATGTTTCATATATTGTACATATAATATTAACTAAAAGTACACCAAATACATTTTATATACTGTAAATAAAATTTCAAATAGTACAGTAAATATATATTACATACTGTATATAAATTATCAAAAAGTACACCAAATATGTGTTATATATACTGTAAATACACTATCAAAAACTACAGTAAGTATATTTAATATACTGTACATAAAATATCAAAAATTACACCAAATGTATATTATATACTATAAATAAAAGATGAAAAATGACAGTAAATATATATTACACTCTGTGTGAGATATCAAAAACTACACCAATTATATACTATATAATTTACATAAAATATCAAAAGGATACCAAATATAGATTATATACTGTACATAAAATATCAAAAAGTACACCAAATATGTGTTATATATATCGTAAATAAACTATCAAAAACTGCAGTAATTATATTTAATATAATGTACATAAAATATCAAAAATTACACCAAATGTATATTATATACTGTAAATAAAATATCAAAATTACAGTAAATATATATTACATACTCTACATAAAATATCAAAAAGTACACCAAATATGTGTTATATATACTGTAAATAAACTATCAAAAACTACAGTAATTATATTTAATATACTCTACATAAAATATCAAAAATTACACCAAATATTTGTTATATATACTGTAAATAAACTATCAAAAACTACAGTAATTATATTTAATATACTGTACATAAAATATAAAAAATTACACCAAATGTATATTATATACTGTAAATAAAATATCAACAAGGAAAGTAAATACATATGACACACCCTATGTAAAATATCAAAAACTACACCAAATATATATTTTATAATTCATATAAAATATCAAAAGGACACCAGATATATCTTATATACTGTACATAAAATATCAAAAAGTACAGTAAATACATTTCATATATTGTGCATATAATATTAACTAAAAGTACACCAAATACATTTTATATTCCGTAAATAAAATATCAAAAAGGACAGTAAATATATATTACATACTGTACATAAAATATCAAAAAGTACACCAAATATGTGTTATACATACTGTAAATAAAGTATCAAAAACTACAGTAATTATATTTCATATATTGTACATATAATATTAACTAAAAGTACACCAAATACATTTTATATACTGTAAATAAAATATCATAAAGTACAGTAAATATATATTACATACACTACATAAAATATCAAAAAGTACTCCAAATATGTGTTATATATACTGTAAATAATCTATCAAAAACTACAGAAATTATATTTAATATACTGTAGATAAAATATCAAAAATTACACCAAATGTATAATATATACTGTAAATAAAATATCAAAAAGTACAGTAAATATATACTACACACCCTATGTAAAATATCAAAAACTACACCAAATACATATTATATAATTTACATAAAATAACAAAAGGACAACAAATATATATTATATACTGTACATAAAATATCGAAAAGTACAGTAAATATATTTCATATATTCTACATGTAATATTAACTAAAAGTACACCAAATACATTTTATATACTGTAAATAAAATATCAAAAATACAGTAAATATATAGTACATACAGTACGTAAATTATCAAATAGTACACCAAATATGTGTTATATGTACTGTAAATGAACTATCAAAATCTACAGTATTTATATTTAATATACTGTACATAAAATATCAAAAATTACACCTAATGTGTATTTTAGACTGTAAATAAAATATCAAAAAGTACAGTAAATATATATTACATACAGTACATAAAATATCAAGAAGTACACCAAATATGTGTTATATATTCTGTAAATAAACTGTCAAAAACTACAGTAATTATATTTCAAATATTGTACATATAATATTAACTAAAAGTACACCAAATACATTTTATATACTGTAAATAAAATATCAAAAAGTAGAGTAAATATATATTACATACACTACATAAAATATCAAAAAGTACACCAAATATGTATTATATATACTGTAAATAAACTGTCAAAAACTACAGTAATTATATTTAATATACTCTAGATAAAATATCAAAAATTACACCAAATGTATATTATATACTGTAAATAAAATATCAAAAATACAGTAAATATATACTACACACCCTATGTAAAATATCAAAAACTACACCATATACCTATTATATAATTTACATAAAATAACAAAAGGACAACAAATATATATTATATACTGTACATAAAATATCGAAATGTACAGTAAATATATTTCAGATATTCTACATGTAATATTAACTAAAATTACACCAAATACATTTTATATAGTGTAAATAAAATATCAAAAATACAGTAAATATATATTACATACTGTACATAAATTATCAAATAGTACACCAAATATGTGTTATATATACTGGAAATAAACTATCAAAATCTACAGTAATTATATTTAATATACTGTACATAAAATATCAAAAATTACACCCAATGTGTATTTTAGACTGTAAATAAAATATCAAAAAGGAAAGTAAATATATAGTACACACCCTATGTAAAATATCAAAAACTACCCCAAATTTATGTTATATAATTAACATAAAATATGAAAAGGACACAAAATATATCTTATATACGGTACATAAAATATCAAAAAGTACAGTAAATATAATTCATATATTGTACATATAATATTAACTAAAAGTACACCAAATACATTTTATATACTGTGAATAAAATGTCAAAAAGTACTGTAAATGTATATTACATACTCTACATAAAATATCAAAAAGTACACCAAATATGTGTTATATATACTGTAAATAAACTATCAAAAACTACAGTAATTATATTTAATATACTGTACATAAAATATCAAAAATTACAACAAATGTACATTATATACTGTAAATAATACTTTAAAAAGACAGTAAATATATATGACACACCCTATGTAAAATATCAAAATCTACACCAAATATATATTATATAATTTACATAAAATATCAAAATTACACCAAATATATATTATTTACTGTATATAAAATATCAAAAAGTACAGTAAATATGTTTCATATATTGTACATATAATATTAACAAAAATTACACCAAATACATTTAATATACTGTAAATAAAATTTCAAAATAACAGTAAATATATATTACATACTGTACATAATATATCAAAATGTACACCAAATATGTGTTATATATACTGTAAATAAACTATCAAAAACTACAGTAATTACATTTAATATACTGTACATAAAATAACAAAAATTACACCAAATGTATATTATATACTCTAAATAAAATATGAAAAAGGACAGTAAATATATATTACACACTATGTAAATTATCAAAACCTTCACAAAATATATATTATATAATTTACATAAAATATCAAAAGGACACCAAATATATCTTATATACCGTACATAAAATATGAAAATGTACAGTAAATATATTTCATATATTGTACATATAATATTAACTAAAAATTCACCAAATATATTTTATATACTGTAAATAAAATATGAAAAAGTACAGTAAATATACATTACATACTGTACATAATATATCAAAAAGTACATGAAATATGTGTTATATATAGTGTAAATAAACTCTTAAAAACTCCCGTAATTATATTTAATATACTGTACGTAAAATATCAAAAATGACACCAAATGTATATTATATACTGTAAATAATATATAAAAAATACAGGAAATATATATTACACCCTATGTAAAATATGAAAAACTACACCAAATATATATTATATAATCTGCATAAAATATCAAAAGGACACCAAATATATATTATATACTGTACATAAAATATCAAAAAGTACAGTAAATATATTTCATATGTTGTACTTATAATATTAACGAAAAGTACACCAAATACATTTTATATACTGTAAATAAAACATAAAAAACTACAGTAAATATATGTTACATACTGTACATAAAATATCAAAAAGTAGACCAAATATGTGCTATATATACTGTAAATGAACTATCAAAAACTACAGTAATTATATTTAATATACTGTACGTAAAATATCAAAAATGACACCAATTGTATGTTATATAATGTAAATAAAATATAAACAAGGATTGTAAATATATATTACACCCTCTGTAAAATATCAAAAACTACACCAAATATATATTATATAATTTACGCAAAATGTCAAAAGGACACCAAATATATATTATATACTGTACATAAAATATCAAAAAGTACAGTAAATATATTTCATATATTGTACACATAATATTAACGAAAAGTACACCAAATACATTTTATATACTGTAAATAAAATATCAAAATACAGTAAATATATGTTACATACTGTACATAAAATATCAAAAAGTACACCAAATATGTGTTATATATACTGTAAATAAACTATCAAAATCTACAGTACTTATATTTAATATACTGTACATAAAATATCAAAAATTACACGAAATGTATATTATATACTGTAAATAAAATACCAAAAAGGACAGTAAATATATACTACACACCCTATGTAAAATATCAAAAACCACACCAATATATATTATATAATTTACATAAAATATCAAAAGGACACCAAATATATCTTATATACTGTACATAAAATATCAAAAAGTACGGTAAAGACATTTCATATATTGTACATATAATATTACCTAAAAGTACACCAAATACATTTTACATACTGTAAATAAAATCTCAAAACGTACAGTAAATATATATTACATACTGTACATAATATATCAAAAAGTACACCAAATATGTGTTATATATACTTTAAATAAACTATCAAAAACTACAGTAGTTATATTTAATATACTGTACATAAAATATCAAAAATGACACCAAATGTATATTATATACTGTAAATAAAATATCAAAAAGACAGGAAATATATATGACACACCGTATGTAAAATGTCAAAAACTACACCAAATATATATCATATAATTTACCTAAAATATCAAAAGGACACCAAATATATCTTATATACTGTACATAAAATATCAAAAACTACAGTAAGTATATTTCATATATTGTACATATAATATTAACTAAAAGTACACCAAATACATTTTATATACTGTAAATAAATTTCAAAAAGTACAGTAAATATATATTACATACTGTACATAAAATATCAAAAAGTACACCAAATATGTGCTATATATACTGTGAATAAACTATCAAAAACTACAGTAATTATATTTAATATACTGTACATAAAATATCAAAAATTACACCAAACGGATATTATATACTCTAAATAAAATATGAAAATGGACAGTAAATATATATTACACTCTATGTAAATTATCAAAAACTACACCAAATATGTATTATCTAATTTATATAAAATATCAAAAGGACACCAAATATATATTATATACTATACATAAAGTATCAAAAACAACAGTAAATATATTTCATATATTGTGCATATAATATGAACTAAAAGTACATCAAATACATTTTATAGACTGTAAATAAAATATCAAAAAGTACAGTAAATATATGTTACATACTGTACATGAAATATGAAAAAGTACACCAAATATGTGTTTTATATACTGTAAATAAACTATCAAAAACTACAGTACTTATATTTAATATACTGTACATAAAATATCAAAAATTACACGAAATGTATATTATATACTGTAAATAAAATATCAAAAAGGACAGTAAATATATACTACACACCCTATGTAAAATATCGAAAACTACACCAAATATATATTATATAATTAACATAAAATATCAAAAGGACACCAAATATATCTTATATACTGTACATAAAATATCAAAAAGTACAGTAAATACATTTTATATATTGTACGTATAATATTAACTAAAAGTACACCAAATATAATTTGTATACTGTAAATAAAATATCAAAAAGTACAGTAAATATATATTACATACTGTACATAATATATCAAAAAGTACACCAAATATGTGTTATATATACTGTAAATAAACTATCAAAAACTACAGTAGTTATATTTAATATACTGTACGTAAAATATCAAAAATGACACCAAATGTATATTATATACTGTAAATAAAATATCAAATAGGACACTAAATATATATGACACACCCTATGTAAAATATCAAAAACTACACCAAATATATATTATTTAATTAACAAAAAATATCAAAAGGACACCAAATATATCTTACATACTGTATATAAATTATCAAAAAGTTCAGTAAATATATTTCATATATTGTACATATAATATTAACTAAAAGTACACCGAATACATTTTATATACTGTAAATAAAATATCAAAATGTGCAGTAAATATATATTACATACTGTAAATGAAATAGCAAAAAGTACACCAAATATGTGTTATAAATACCGTAAATATACTATCAAATCAGCAGTACTTATATTTAATATACTGTACATAAAATATCAAAAATTACAACAAATGTATATTATATACTCTAAATAAAATATCAAAATTACATTAAATACATATTACACACCCTATGTAAAATATCAAAAACTACACCAAATATATATTATACAATTTACATAAAATATCAAAAGGCCACAAAATATATCTTATATACTGTACATAAAATATCAAAAAGAACACTAAATATGTTTCATATATTGTACATATAATATTAACAAAAATTACACCAAATACATTTAATATACTGTAAATAAAATTTCAAAATTACAGTAAATATATATTACATACTGTACATAAAATATCAAAAATTTCACCAAATATGTGTTATATATACTGTAAATAAACTATCAAAAACTACAATATTTATATTTAATATACTGTACATAAAATATCCAAAATTACACCTAATGTATATTATATACTGTAAATAAAATATCAAAAAGGACAATAAATATATACTACACACCCTATGTAAAATATCAAAAACTACACCAAATATATATTATATAATTTACATAAAATATCAAAAGGACACCAAATATATGTTATATACTGTACATAAAATACCAAAATGTACAGTAAATATATTTCATATATTGTACATATAATATTAACTAAAAGTACACCAAATACATTTTATATAGTGTGAATAAAATATCAAAATGTACAGTAAATATATATTACATACTGTACATAAAATATCAAAGAGTACACCAAATATGTGTTATATATACTGTAAATAAACTATCAAAAAATACAGTACTTATATTTAATATACTGTACATAAAATATCAAAAATTACACCAAATGTATAGTACATACTGTAAATAAAATATCAAAAAGGACAGTAAATATATCCCACACACCCTACGTAAAATATCTAAAAATACACCAAATATATATTATATAATTTACATAAAATATCAGTAGGACAATAAATATATCTTATATACTGTATATAAAATATCAAAAAGTACAGTAAATACATTTCATATATTGTACATATAATATTAACGAAAAGTACACCAAATACATTTTATATACTCTAAATAAAATATCAAAAGTACAGTAAATATATATTACATACTGTACATAAAATATCGAAAAGTACACCAAATATGTCCCATATATACTGTAAATAAACTATCAAAACTACAGTAATTATATTTAATATACTGTACATAAAATATCGAAAATGACACCAAATGTATATTGTATACTGTAAATAAAACATCAAAATGTACAGTTAATATATACTACACACCCTATGTAAAATATCAAAAACTACACCAAATATGTATTATATAATTTACATAAAATATCTAAAGGACACCAAATGTATCTTATATACTGTACATAAAATATCAAAAAGTACAGTAAATATATTTCATATATTGAACATATAATATTAACTAAAAGTACACCAAATACTATTTATATACTGTAAATAAAATATCAAAAATACAGTAAATATATGTTACATACAGTACATAAAGTATCAAAAAGTACACCAAATATGTGTTATATATACTGTAAATAAACTATCAAAAACTACAGTAATTATATTTAATATACTGTACATAAAATATCAAAAATTACACCAAATGTAAATTATATACTGTAAATAAAATATCAAAAAGACAGTAAATCTATATGACACACCCTATGTAAAATATCAAAATCTACACCATATATGTTATATAATTTACATAAAATATCAAAAGTACACAAAATATATATTATATACTGTATATAATATATCAAAAAGTACAGTAAATATATTTCATATATTGTACATATAATACTAACTAAAAGTACACCAAATACATTTTATATACTGTAAATAAAATATCAAAATACAGTAAATATATATTACATACTCTACATAAAATATCAAAAAGTACACCAAATATGTGTTATATATAGTGTAAATAAACTATCAAAAACTACAGTAATTATATTTAATATACTGCACGTAAAATATCAAAAATTACACCAAATGTATATTATATACTCTAAATAAAAGATGAAAAAGGACAGTAAATATATATTACACTCTGGGTGAAATATCAAAGACTACACCAATTATATATTATTTAATTTACATAAAATATCAAAAGGACACCAAATATATCTTATATACTGTACATAAAATATCAAAAAGTACAGTAAATATGTTTCATATATTGTACATATAATATTAACTAAAAGCACACCAAATACATATTATATACTGTAAATAAAATTTCAAAAAGTACAGTAAATATACATTAGGTAGTGTACATAAAATATCAAAAAGTACACCAAATATGTGTTATACATACTGTAAATAAAGTATAAAAACTACAGTAATTATATTTAATACACTGTACATAAAATATCAAAAATTACACCAAATGTATATTATATACTGTATTTAAAATATCAAAAAGTACAGTAAATATATATTACACACCCTATGTAAAATATCAAAAACTACACCAAATACTTATTATATAATTTACATAAAATATCAAAAGGTCACCAGATATATCTTATATACTGTACATAAAATATCAAAAAGTACAGTAAATACATTTCATATATTGTGCATATAATATTAATTAAATGTACACCAAATACATTTTATATACTGTAAATAAAATATCAAAAAGGACAGTAAATATATATTACATACTGTACATAAAATATCCAAAAGTACACCAAATATGTGTTATATATACTGTAAATATACTATCAAAAACTACAGAATTTATATTTCATATATTGTACACATAATATTAACTAAAAGTACACCAAACACATTTTATATAATGTAAATAAAATATAAAAAAATACAGTAAATGTATATTACATACACTACATAAAATATCAAAAAGTACACCAAATATGTGTTATATATACTCTAAATAAAGTATCAAAAACTACAGTAATTATATTTAATATACTGTACATAAAATATCAAAAATTACACCAAATGTACATTATATACTGTAAATAAAATATTAAAAAGGACAGTAAATATATTTGACACACCCTAAGTAAAATATCAAAATCTACACCAAATATATATTATATAATTTACATAAAATATCAAAAGTACACCAAATATATATTATATACTGTACATAAAATATCAAAAAGTACAGGAAATATATTTCATATATTGTACATATAATATTAACTAAAAGTACCCCAAATACATTTTATATACTGTAAATAAAATATCAAAATACAGTAAATATATATTACATACTCTACATAAAATATCAAAAAGTACACCAAATATGTGTTATATATACTGTAAATAAACTATCATAAACTACAGTAATTATATTTAATATACTGTACATAAAATATCAAAAATTACACCAAATGTATATTATATACTGTAAATAAAATATGAAAAAGGACAGTAAATATATACTGCACACCCTATGTAAAATATCAAAAACTACACCAAATATATATTATATAATTTACATAAAATATCAAAAGGTCACCAAATATATCATACACCGTACATAAAATATCAAAATTTCAGTAAATATATTTCATATATTGTACGTATAATATTAAATAAAGTACACCAAATACATTTTATATACTGTAAATAAAATATCAAAAAGTACAGTAAATGTATATTACATACAGTACATGAAATATCAAGATGTACACCAAATATGTGTTATATATACTGTAAATAAACTATCAAAAACTACAGTAATTATATTTCATATATTGTACATATAATATTAACTAAAAGTACACCAAACACATTTTATAAACTGTAAATAAAATACCAAAAAGTACAGTAAATATATATTACACTATATAAAATATCAAAAGTACACCAAATATGTGTTATATATACTGTAAATAAACTATCAAAAACTACAGTAATTATATTTAATATACTGTACATAAAATATCAAAAATTACACCAAATGTATATTATATACTGTAAATAAAATATCAAAATGTACAGTAAATATATACTACACACCCTATGTAAAATATCAAAAACTACACCAAATACATATTATATAATTTACATAAAATAACAGAAGGACACCAAATATATATTATATACTGTACATAAAATATCAAAAAGTACAGTAAATATATTTCATATATTCTAAATTTAATATTAACTAAAAGTACACCAAATATATTTTATATACTGTAAATAAAATATCAAAAAGTACAGTAAATATGTTACATACTGTACATAAAATATCAAATAGTACACCAAATATGTGTTATATATACTGTAAATAAACTATCATAAAGTACAGTAATTATATTTAATATACTGTACAGAAAATATCAAAAATTACACCAAATGTATATTATATACTGTAAATAAAATATCAAAAAGGACAGTAAATATATACTACACACCCTATGTAAAATATCAAAAACTACACCAAATATATATTATATAATTTACATAAAATATCAAAATGTCACCAAATATATCTTATACACCGTACATAAAATATCAAAAAGTACAGTAAATATATTTCATATATTGTACATATAATATTAAATAAAGTACACCAAATACATTTTATATACTGTAAATTAAATATCAATAGTACAGTAAATATATAATACAGACAGTACATAAAATATCAAGAAGTACACCAAATATGTGTTATATATACAGTAAATAAACTATCAAAAACTACAGTAATTATATTTAATATACTGTACATAAAATATCAAAAATTACACCAAATGTATATTATATACTCTAAATAAAATATCAAAAAGTACAGTAAATATATACTACACACCCTATGTAAAATATCAAAAACTACAGCAAATACCTATTATATAATTTACATAAAATAACAAAAGGACACCAAATATATATTATATACTGTACATAAAATATCAAAAAGTACAGTAAATATATTTCATATATTCTACATGTAATATTAACTAAAAGTACACCAAATACATTTTATATACTGTAAATAAAATATCAAAATCTACAGTAAATATATATTACATACTGTACATAAAATATCAAGTAGTACACCAAATATGTGTTATATATACTGTAAATAAACTATCAAAATCTACAGTAATTATATTTAATATACTGTACATAAAATATCAAAAATTACACCAAATGTATATTTTAGACTGTAAATAAAATATCAAAAAGGAAAATAAATATATAGTACACACCCTATGTAAAATATCAAAAACTACACCAAATTTATGTTATATAATTAACATAAAATATGAAAAGGACACCAAATATATCTTATATACTGTACATAAAATATCAAAAAGTACAGTATATATAATTCATATATTGTACATATAATATTAACTAAAAGTAAACCAAATACATTTTATATACTGTGAATAAAATATCAAAAAGTACTGTAAATGTATATTACATACTGTACATAAAATATCAAAAAGTACACCAAATATGTGTTTTATATACTGTAAATAAACTATCAAAAACTACAGTAATTATATTTAATATACTGTACATATAATATCAAAAATTACAGCAAATGTACATTATATACTGTAAATAAAATATTAAAAAGGACAGTAGATATATATGGCACACCCAATGTAAAATATCAAAATCTACACCAAATATATATTATATAATTTACATAAAATATCAAACGGTCACCAAATATATATTATATACTGTACATAAAATATCAAAAAGTACAGTAAATATATTTCATATATTGTACATATAATATTAACTAAAAGTACGCAAAATACATTTTATATACTCTAAATAAAATTTCAAAATACAGTAAATATATATTACATACTCTACATAAAATATCAAAAAGTACACCAAATATGTGTTATATATACTGTAAATAAACTATCATAAACTACAGTAATTATATTTAATATACTGTACATTAAATATCAAAAATTACACCAAATGTATATTATATACTCTAAATAAAATATCAAAAAGACAGTAAATATATACTACACACCCTATGTAAAATATCAAAAACTACACCATATATATATTATATAATTTACATAAAATATCAAAAGTTCACCAAATATATCTTATACACCGTACATATAATATCAAATAGTACAGTAAATATATTTCATATATTGTACATGTAATATTAACTAAAAGTACACCAAATACATTTTATATACTGTAAATAAAATATCAAAAAGTACAGTAAATATATATTACATACTGTACATAAAATATCAAATAGTACACCAAATATGTGTTATATATACCGTAAATTAACTATCAAAAACTACAGTAATTATATTTCATATATTGTACATATAATATTAACTAAAAGTACACCAAACCCATTTTAAATACTGTAAATAAAATATAAAAAACTACAGTAAATATATATTACATACACTACATAAAATATCAAAAAGTACACCAAATATGTGTTATATATACTGTAAATAAACTATCAAAAACTACAGTAATTATATTTAATATACTGTGCATAAAATATCAAAAATTACACCAAATGTATATTATATACTGTAAATAAAATATCAAAAAGTACAGTAAATATATACTACACACCCTATGTAAAATATCAAAAAATACACGAAATACATATGATATAATTTACATAAAATAACAAAAGGACACCAAATATATATTATATACTGTACATAAAATATCGAAAAGTACAGTAAATATATTTCATATATTCTACATGTAATATTAACTAAAAGTACACCAAATACATTTTATATACTGTAAATAAAATATCAAAAATTACAGTAAATATATATTACATACTGTACATAAAATATCAAATAGTACACCAAATATGTGTTATATATACTGTCAATAAACTATCATAAAGTACAGTAATTATATTTAATATACTGTACATAAAATATCAAAAATTACACCAAATGTATATTATATAGTGTAAATAAAATATCAAAATGGACAGTAAATATATACAACACACCCTATGTAAAATATCAAAAACTACACCAAATATATATTATATAATTTACATAAAATATCAAAAGGTCACCAAATATTTCTTATACACCGTAGATAAAATATCAAAATGTACAGTAAATATATTTCATATATTGTACGTATAATATTAAATAAAGTACACCAAATACATTTTATATACTGTAAATAAAATATCAAAAAGTACAGTAAATATATATTACATGCAGTACATTAAATATCAAGAAGTACACCAAATATGTGTTACATATACTGTGAATAAACTATTAAAACTAGAGTAATTATATTTCATATATTGTACATATAATATTAACTAAAAGTACACCAAATACATTTTATATACTGTAAATAAAATATCAAAAAGTACTGTAAATATATATTACATACACTACATAAAATATCAAAAAGTACACCAAATACGTGTTATATATACTGTAAATAAAGTATCAAAAACTACAGTAATTATATTTAATATACTGTACATGAAATATCAAAAATTTCACCAAATGTATACTATATACTGTAAATAAAATATCAAAAAGTACAGTAAATATATACTACACACCCTATGTAAAATATCAAAAACTACACCAAATGCGTTTTATATAATTTACATAAAATAACAAAAGGACACCAAATATATATTATATACTGTACATAATATATCGAAAAGTACAGTAAATATATTTCATATATACTACGTGTAATATGAACTAAAAGTACACCAAATACATTTTATATACTGTAAATAAAATATCAAAAAGTACAGTAAATTTATATTACATACTGTACATAAAATATCAAATAGTACACCAAATATGTGTTATATATACTGTCAATAAACTATCAAAAACTACAGTAATTATATTTAATATACTGTACATAAAATATCAAAAATTACACCAAATGTATATTATATACTGTAAATAAAATATCAAAAAGACAGTAAATATATACTACACACCCTATGTAAAATATCAAAAACTACACCAAATATATATTACATCATTTACATAAAATATCCAAAGGTCACAAATTATATCTTATACACCGTACATAAAATATCAAAAAGTACAGTAATTATATTTCATATATTGTACATATAATATTAAATAAAGTAACCCAAATACATTTTATATTCTGTGAATAAAATATCAAAAAGTACAGTAAATATATATTACATACAGTACATAAAATATCAAGAAGTACACCAAATATGTTTTATATATACTGTAAATAAACTATCAAAAACTACAGTAATTATATTTAATATACTGTACATAAAATATCAAAAATTACACCAAATGTACATTATATACTGTAAATAAAATATTAAAAAGGACAGTAAATATATATGACACACCCTATGTAAAATATCAAAATCTACACCAAATATATATTATATAATTTACATAAAATATCAAAAGTACACCAAATATATATTATATACTGTACATAAAATATCAAAAAGTACAGTAAATATATTTCATATATTTTACATATAATATTAAGTAAAAGTACACAAAATACATTTTATATACTGTAAATAAAACATCAAAATACAGTAATTATATATTACATACTCTATATAAAATACCAAAAATACACCAAATATGTGTTATATATACTGTAAATAAACTATCAAAAACTACAGTAATTATATTTCATATATTGTACATATAATAATATCTAAAAGTACACCAAAAACATTTATATACTGTAAATAAAATACCAAAAATTACACTAAATATATATAACATACACTACATAAAATATCAAAAGTACAACAAATATGTGTTATATATACTGTAAATAAACTATCAAAAACTACAGTAATTATATTTAATATACTGTACATAAAATATACAAAATTACACGAAATGTATATTACATACTGTAAATAAAATATCAAAATGTACAGTAAATATATACTACACACCCTATGTAAAATATCAAAAACTACAGCAAATACATATTATATAATTTACATAAAATAACAAAAGGACAACAAATATATATTATATACTGTGCATAAAATATCGAAAAGTACAGTAAATATATTTCATATATTCTAAATGTAATATTAACTAAAAGTACACCAAATACATTTTATATACTGTAAATAAAATATCAAATAGTACAGTAAATATATATTACATACAGTACATAAAATATCAAATAGTACACCAAATATGTGTTATATATACTGTAAATAAACTCTCATAAAGTACAGTAATTATATTTAATATACTGTACAGAAAATATCAAAAATTACACCAAATGTATATTATATACTATAAATAATATATCAAAAAGGACAGTAAATATATACTACACACCCTATGTAAAATATCAAAAACTACACCAAATATATATTACATAATTTACATAAAATATCAAAAGGTCACCAAATATATCTTATACACCGTACATAAAATATCAAAAATTTCAGTAAATATATTTCATATATTGTACATATAATATTAAATAAAGTACACCAAATACATTTTATATACTCTAAATAAAATATCAAAAAGTACAGTAAATATATATTACATACAGTACATAAAATATCAAGAAGTACACCAAATATGTGTTATATATACTGTAAATAAACTATCAAAAACTACAGTAATTATATTTCATATATTGTACATATAATATTAACTAAAAGTACACCAAACACATTTTATATACTGCAAATAAAATACCAAAAATACAGTAAATATATATTACATACACTACATAAAATATCAAAAGTACACCAAATATGTGTTATATATACTGTAAATAAACTATCAAAAACTGCAGTAATTATATTTAATATACTGTACGTAAAATATCAAAAATTACACCAAATGTATATTATATACTCTAAATAAAATATCAAAAATGAGAGTAAATATATATTAAATTCTATGTAAAATATCAAAAACTACACCAAATATATATTATATAATTCACATAAAATATGAAAAGGAAACCAAATATATATTATATACTGTACATAAAATATCAAAAATACAGTAAGTATATTTCATATATTGTGCATATAATAATAGCTAAAAGTACACCAAATACATTTTATATGCTGTAAATAAATTATCAAAAATTACAGTAAATATATATTACATACTGTACATAAAATATCAAAAAGTACACCAAATATGTGTTATATATACTGTAATTATCAAAAACTACAGTAATTATAATCAATGTACTGTATATAAAATATCAAAAATTACACCAAATGTAAATTATATACTGTAAATAAAATATCAAGAAGGACAGTAAATATATAGTACACACCCTATGTAAAATATCAAAAACTACACCAAATATATATTATATAATTTACATAAAATATCAAAAGGACACCAAATATATCTTATATACTGTATATAAAATATCAAAAAGTACAGTATATATATTTCATATATTGTACATATATTATTAACTAAAAGTACCACAAATACATTTTATATACTGTAAATAAAATATCAAAAATTACAGTAAATATATATTACATGCTGTACATAAAATATCAAAAAGTACACCAAATATGTGTTATATATACTGTAAATAATCTATCAAAAACTACAGTAATTATATTTAATATACTGTACATAAAATATCAAAAATTATACCAAATGTACATTATACACTGTAAATAAAATATTAAAAAGGACAGTAAATATATTTGACACACCCTAAGTAAAATATCAAAATCTACACAAAATATATATTGTATAATTTACATAAAATATCAAAAGTACACCAAATATATATTATATACTGTACATAAAATATCAAAAAGTACAGTAAATATATTTCATATATTGTACATATAATATTAACTAAAAGTACACATAATACATTTTATATACTGTAAATAAAATATCAAAATACAGTAAATATATATTACATACTCTACATAAAATATCAAAAAGTACACCAAATATGTGTTATATATACTGTAAATAAACTATCATAAACTACAGTAATTATATTTAATATACTGTACATAAAATATCAAAAATTACACCAAATGTATATTATATACTGTAAATAAAATATCAAAAAGGACAGTAAATATATACTACACACCCTATGTAAAATATCAAAAACTACACCAAATATATATTACATAATTTACATAAAATATCAAAAGGTCACCAAATATATCTTATACACCGTACATAAAATATCAAAAATTTCAGTAAATATATTTCATATATTGTACATATAATATTAAATAAAGTACACCAAATACATTTTATATACTGTAAATAAAATATCAAAAAGTACAGTAAATATATATTACATACAGTACATAAAATATGAAGAAGTACACCAAATATGTGTTATATATACTGTAAATTAACTATCAAAAACTACAGTAATTATATTTCATATATTGTACATATAATATTAACTAAAAGTACACCAAACACATTTTATATACTGTAAATAAAATACCAAAAAGTACAGTAAATATATATTACATACACTACATAAAATATCAAAAGTACACCAAATATGTGTTATATATACTGTAAATAAACTATCAAAAACTACAGTAATTATATTTAATATACTGTACGTAAAATATCAAAAATTACACCAAATGTATATTATATACTCTAAATAAAATATCAAAAAGGAGAGTAAATACATATTAAATTCTATGTAAAATATCAAAAACTACACCAAATATATATTATATAATTTACATAAAATATCAAAAGGACACCAAATATATATTATATACTGTACATAAAATATCAAAAATACAGTAAATATATTTCATATATTGTGCATATAATATTAGCTAAAAGTACACCAAATACATTTTATATGCTGTAAATAAAATACCAAAAATTACAGTAAATATATATTACATACTGTACATAAAATATCAAAAAGTACACCAAATATGTGTTATATATACTGTAATTATCAAAAACTACACTAATTATAATCAATGTACTGTATATAAAATATCAAATATTTCACCAAATGTATACTATATACTGTAAATAAAATATCAAAAAGTACAGTAAATATATACTACACACCCTATGTAAAATATCAAAAACTACACCAAATGCGTATTATATAATTTACATAAAATAACAAAAGGACACCAAATATATATTATATACTGTACATAAAATATCGAAAAGTACAGTAAATATATTTCATATATACTACATGTAATATTAACTAAAACTACACCAAATACATTTTATATACTGTAAATAAAATATCAAAAAGTACAGTAAATTTATATTACATACTGTACATAAAATATCAAATAGTACACCAAATATGTGTTATATATACTGTCAATAAACTATCAAAAACTACAGTAATTATATTTAATATACTGTACATAAAATATCAAAAATTACACCAAATGTATATTATATACTGTAAATAAAATATCAAAAAGACAGTAAATATATACTACACACCCTATGTAAAATATCAAAAACTACACCAAATATATATTATATCATTTACATAAAATATCCAAAGGTCACAAATTATATCTTATACACCGTACATAAAATATCAAAAAGTACAGTAATTATATTTCATATATTGTACATATAATATTAAATAAAGTAACCCAAATACATTTTATATTCTGTGAATAAAATATCAAAAAGTACAGTAAATATATATTACATACAGTACATAAAATATCAAGAAGTACACCAAATATGTGTTATATATACTGTAAATAAACTATCAAAAACTACAGTAATTATATTTAATATACTGTACATAAAATATCAAAAATTACACCAAATGTACATTATATACTGTAAATAAAATATTAAAAAGGACAGTAAATATATATGACACACCCTATGTAAAATATCAAAATCTACACCAAATATATATTATATAATTTACATAAAATATCAAAAGTACACCAAATATATATTATATACTGTACATAAAATATCAAAAAGTACAGTAAATATATTTCATATATTGTACATATAATATTAAGTAAAAGTACACAAAATACATTTTATATACTGTAAATAAACATCAAAATACAGTAATTATATATTACATACTCTACATAAAATACCAAAAAGTACACCAAATATGTGTTATATATACTGTAAATAAACTATCAAAAACTACAGTAATTATATTTCATATATTGTACATATAATAATATCTAAAAGTACACCAAAAACATTTATATACTGTAAATAAAATACCAAAAATTACAGTAAATATATATAACATATACTACATAAAATATCAAAAGTACACCAAATATGTGTTATATATACTGTAAATAAACTATCAAAAACTACAGTAATTATATTTAATATACTGTACATAAAATATACAAAATTACACAAAATGTATATTATATACTGTAAATAAAATATACAAAATTACACAAAATGTATATTATATACTGTAAATAAAATATCAAAATGTACAGTAAATATATACTACACACCCTATGTAAAATATCAAAAACTACAGCAAATACATATTATATAATTTACATAAAATATCAAAAGACCACCAAATATATGTTATATACTGTACATAAAATATCAAAAACTACAGTAAATATGTTTCATATATTGTACATATAATATTAACTAAAAGTACACCAAATACATTTTATATACTGTAAATAAAATATCTAAAATTACAGTAAGTATATATTATCTACTGTACATAAAATATCAAAAAGTACACCAAATAAGTGTTATATATACTGTAAATAAACTATCAAAAACTACAGTAACTATATTTAATATACTGTACATAAAATATCAAAAATTACACCAAATGTATATTATATACTGTAATTAAAATATCAAAAATTACAGTAAATATATATTACACACCCTATGTAAATTATCAAAAACTACACCAAATATATATTATATAATTTACATAAAATATCAAAAGACCACCAAATATATGTTATATACTGTACATAAAATATCAAAAACTACAGTAAATATGTTTCATATATTGTACATATAATATTAACTAAAAGTACACCAAATACATTTTATATACTGTAAATAAAATTTCAAATAGTAAAGTAAATATATATTACATACTGTATATAAATTATCAAAAAGTACACCAAATATATGTTATATATACTGTAAATACACTATCAAAAACTACAGTAAGTATATTTAATATACTGTACATAAAATATCAAAAATTACACCAAATGTATATTATATACTCTAAATAAAAGATGAAAAATGACAGTAAATATATATTACACTCTGTGTGAGATATCAAAAACTACACCAATTATATACTATATAATTTACATAAAATATCAAAAGGATACCAAATATAGATTATATACTGTACATAAAATATCAAAAAGTACACCAAATATGTGTTATATATATGGTAAATAAACTATCAAAAACTGCAGTAATTATATTTAATATAATGTACATAAAATATCAAAAATTACACCAAATGTATATTATATACTGTAAATAAAATATCAAAATTACAGTAAATATATATTACATACTCTACATAAAATATCAAAAAGTACACCAAATATGTGTTATATATACTGTAAATAAACTATCAAAAACTACAGTAATTATATTTAATATACTGTACATAAAATATAAAAAATTACACCAAATGTATATTATATACTGTAAATAAAATATCAACAAGGAAAGTAAATACATATGACACACCCTATGTAAAATATCAAAAACTACACCAAATATATATTATATAATTCATATAAAATATCAAAAGGACACCAGATATATCTTATATACTGTACATAAAATATCAAAAAGTACAGTAAATACATTTCATATATTGTGCATATAATATTAACTAAAAGTACACCAAATACATTTTATATTCCGTAAATAAAATATCAAAAAGGACAGTAAATATATATTACATACTGTACATAAAATATCAAAAAGTACACCAAATATGTGTTATACATAGTGTAAATAAAGTATCAAAAATTGCAGTAATTATATTTCATATATTGTACATATAATATTAACAAAAAGTACACCAAATACATTTTATATACTGTAAATAAAATATCATAAAGTACAGTAAATATATATTACATACACTACATTAAATATCAAAAAGTACTCCAAATATGTGTTATATATACTGTAAATAATCTATCAAAAACTACAGAAATTATATTTAATATACTGTAGATAAAATATCAAAAATTACACCAAATGTATATTATATACTGTAAATAAAATATCAAAAATACAGTAAATATTTACTACACACCCTATGTAAAATATCAAAAACTACACCAAGTACATATTATATAATTTACATAAAATAACAAAAGGACAACAAATATATATTATATACTGTACATAAAATATCGAAAAGTACAGTAAATATATTTCATATATTCTACATGTAATATTAACTAAAAGTACACGAAATACATTTTATATACTGTAAATAAAATATCAAAAATACAGTAAATATATAGTACATACTGTACGTAAATTATCAAATAGTACACCAAATATGTGTTATATATACTGTAAATAAACTATCAAAATCTCCAGTAATTATATTTAATATACTGTACATAAAATATCAAAAATTACAGCTAATGTGTATTTTAGACTGTAAATAAAATATCAAAAAGTACAGTAAATATATATTACATACAGTACATAAAATATCAAGAAGTACACCAAATATGTGTTATATATTCTGTAAATAAACTGTCAAAAACTACAGTAATTATATTTCATATATTGTACATATAATATTAACTAAAAGTACACCAAATACATTTTATATACTGTAAATAAAATATCAAAAAGTAGAGTAAATATATATTACATACACTACATAAAATATCAAAAAGTACACCAAATATGTATTATATATACTGTAAATAAACTATCAAATACTACAGTAATTATATTTAATATACTGTAGATAAAATATCAAAAATTACACCAAATGTATATTATATACTGTAAATAAAATATCAAAAAGTACAGTAAATATATACTACACACCCTATGTAAAATATCAAAAACTACACAAAATACATATTATATAATTTACATAAAATAACAAAAGGACAACAAATATATATTATATACTGTACATAAAATATCGAAATGTACAGTAAATATATTTCATATATTCTACATGTAATATTAACTAAAATTACACCAAATACATTTTATATAGTGTAAATAAAATATCAAAAATACAGTAAATATATATTACATACTGTACATAAATTATCAAATAGTACACCAAATATGTGTTATATATACTGTAAATCAACTATCAAAATCTACAGTAATTATATTTAATATACTGTACATAAAATATCAAAAATTACACCCAATGTGTATTTTAGACTGTAAATAAAATATCAAAAAGGAAAGTAAATATATAGTACACACCCTATGTAAAATATCAAAAACTACCCCAAATTTATGTTATATAATTAACATAAAATATGAAAAGGACACAAAATATATCTTATATACGGTACATAAAATATCAAAAAGTACAGTAAATATAATTCATATATTGTACATATAATATTAACTAAAAGTACACCAAATACATTTTATATACTGTGAATAAAATGTCAAAAAGTACTGTAAATGTATATTACATACTGTACATAAAATATCAAAAAGTACACCAAATATGTGTTATATATACTGTAAATAAAGTATCAAAAACTACAGTAATTATATTTAATATACTGTACATAAAATATCAAAAATTACAACAAATGTACATTATATACTGTAAATAATACATTAAAAAGGACAGTAAATATATATGACACACCCTATGTAAACTATCAAAATCTACACCAAATATATATTATATAATCTACATAAAATATCAAAATTACACCAAATATATATTATATACTGTACATAAAATATCAAAAAGTACAGTAAATATGTTTCATATATTGTACATATAATATTAACAAAAATTACACCAAATACATTTAATATACTGTAAATAAAATTTCAAAATAACAGTAAATATATATTACATACTGTACATAATATATCAAAAATTACACCAAATATGTGTTATATATACTGTATATAAACTATCAAAAACTACAGTAATTACATTTAATATACTGTACATAAAATAACAAAAATTACACCAAATGTATATTATATACTCTAAATAAAATATGAAAAAGGTCAGTAAATATATATTACACACTATGTAAATTATCAAAAACTTCACAAAATATATATTATATAATTTACATAAAATATCAAAAGGACACCAAATATATCTTATATACCGTACATAAAATATGAAAAAGTACAGTAAATATATTTCATATATTGTACATATAATATTAACTAAAAGTTCACCAAATATATTTTATATACTGTAAATAAAATATGAAAAAGTACAGTAAATATATATTACATACTGTACATAATATATCAAAAAGTACATGAAATATGTGTTATATATAGTGTAAATAAACTCTCAAAAACTCCCGTAATTATATTTAATGTACTGTACGTAAAATATCAAAAATGACACCAAATGTATATTATATACTGTAAATAATATATAAAAAAGACAGGAAATATATATTACACCCTATGTAAAATATGAAAAACTACACCAAATATATATTATATAATCTGCATAAAATATCAAAAGGACACCAAATATATATTATATACTGTACATAAAATATCAAAAAGTACAGTAAATATATTTCATATGTTGTACTTATAATATTAATGAAAAGTACACCAAATACATTTTATATACTGTAAATAAAACATAAAAAACTACAGTAAATATATGTTACATACTGTACATAAAATATCAAACAGTACACCAAATATGTGCTATATATACTGTAAATAAACTATCAAAAACTACAGTAATTATATTTAATATACTGTACGTAAAATATCAAAAATGACACCAAATGTATGTTATATACTGTAAATAAAATATAAACAAGGATTGTAAATATATATTACACCCTGTGTAAAATATCAAAAACTACACCAAATATATATTATATAATTTACACAAAATGTCAAAAGGACACCAAATATATATTATATACTGTACATAAAATATCAAAAAGTACAGTAAATATATTTCATATATTGTACACATAATATTAACGAAAAGTACACCAAATACATTTTATATACTGTAAATAAAATATCAAAAAGTACAGTAAATATATGTTACATACTGTACATAAAATATCAAAAAGTACACCAAATATGTGTTATATATACTGTAAATAAACTATCAAAATCTACAGTACTTATATTTAATATACTGTACATAAAATATCAAAAATTACACGAAATGTATATTATATACTGTAAATAAAATATCAAAAAGGACAGTAAATATATACTACACACCCTATGTAAAATATCAAAAACCACACCAATATATATTATATAATTTACATAAAATATCAAAGGACACCAAATATATCTTATATACTGTACATAAAATATCAAAAAGTACAGTAAAGACATTTCATATATTGTACATATAATATTATCTAAAAGTACACCAAATACATTTTACATACTGTAAATAAAATCTCAAAACGTACAGTAAATATATATTACATACTGTACATAAAATATCAAAAAGTACACCAAATATGTGCTATATATACTGTGAATAAACTATCAAAAACTACAGTAATTATATATAATATACTGTACATAAAATATCAAAAATTACACCAAATGGATATTATATACTCTAAATAAAATATGAAAATGGACAGTAAATCTATATTACACTCTATGTAAATTATCAAAAACTACACCAAATATGTATTATCTAATTTATATAAAATATCAAAAGGACACCAAATATATATTATATACTATACATAAAGTATCAAAAACAACAGTAAATATATTTCATATATTGTGCATATAATATTAACTAAAAGTACATCAAATACATTTTATAGACTGTAAATAAAATATCAAAAATACAGTAAATATATGTTACATACTGTACATGAAATATGAAAAAGTACACCAAATATGTGTTTTATATACTGTAAATAAACTATCAAAAACTACAGTACTTATATTTAATATACTGTACATAAAATATCAAAAATTACACGAAATGTATATTATATACTGTAAATAAAATATCAAAAAGGACAGTAAATATATACTACACACCCTATGTAAAATATCGAAAACTACACCAAATATATATTATATAATTTACATAAAATATCAAAAGGACACCAAATATATCTTATATACTGAACATGAAATATCAAAAAGTACAGTAAATACATTTTATATATTGTACATATAATATTAACTAAAAGTACACCAAATATAATTTGTATACCGTAAATAAAATATCAAAAAGTACAGTAAATATATATTACATACTGTACATAATATATCAAAAAGTACACCAAATATGTGTTATATATACTGTAAATAAACTATCAAAAACTACAGTAGTTATATTTAATATACTGTACGTAAAATATCAAAAATGACACCAAATGTATATTATATACTGTAAATAAAATATCAAATAGGACACTAAATATATATGACACACCCTATGTAAAATATCAAAAACTACACCAAATATATATTATTTAATTAACAAAAAATATCAAAAGGACACCAATTATATCTTACATACTGTACATAAATTATCAAAAAGTTCAGTAAATATATTTCATATATTGTACATATAATATTAACTAAAAGTACACCGAATACATTTTATATACTGTAAATAAAATATCAAAATGTGCAGTAAATATATATTACATACTGTAAATAAAATATCAAAAAGTACACCAAATATGTGTTATAAATACCGTAAATATACTATCAAATCAGCAGTACTTATATTTAATATACTGTACATAAAATATCAAAAATTACAACAAATGTATATTATATACTCTAAATAAAATATCAAAATTACATTAAATATATATTACACACCCTATGTAAAATATCAAAAACTACACCAAATATATATTATACAATTTACAAAAAATATCAAAAGGCCACAAAATATATCTTATATACTGTACATAAAATATCAAAAAGAACACTAAATATGTTTCATATATTGTACATATAATATTAACAAAAATTACACCAAATACATTTAATATACTGTAAATAAATTTTCAAAATTACAGTAAATATATATTACATACTGTACATAAAATATCAAAAATTTCACCAAATATGTGTTATATATACTGTAAATAAACTATCAAAAACTACAATACTTATATTTAATATACTGTACATAAAATATCCAAAATTACACCTAATGTATATTATATACTGTAAATAAAATATCAAAAAGGACAATAAATATATACTACACACCCTATGAAAAATATCAAAAACTACACCAAATATATATTATATAATTTACATAAAATATCAAAAGGACACCAAATATATGTTATATACTGTACATAAAATACCAAAAAGTACAGTAAATATATTTCATATATTGTACATATAATATTAACTGAAAGTACACCAAATACATTTTATATAGTGTAAATAAATATCAAAATGTACAGTAAATATATATTACATACTGTACATAAATTATCAAAGAGTACACCAAATATGTGTTATATATACTGTAAATAAACTATCAAAAACTACAGTACTTATATTTAATATACTGTACATAAAATATCAAAAATTACACCAAATGTATAGTACATACTGTAAATAAAATATCAAAAAGGACAGTAAATATATCCTACACACCCTATGTAAAATATCAAAAACTACACCAAATATATATTATATAATTTACATAAAATATCAGTAGGACAATAAATATATCTTATATACTGTATATAAAATATCAAAAAGTACAGTAAATACATTTCATATATTGTACATATAATATTAACGAAAAGTACACCAAATACATTTTATATACTGTAAATAAAATATCAAAAGTACAGTAAATATATATTACATACTGTACATAAAATATCGAAAAGTACACCAAATATGTCCCATATATACTGTAAATAAACTATCAAAACTACAGTAATTATATTTAATATACTGTACATAAAATATCAAAAATGACACCAAATGTATATTGTATACTGTAAATAAAACCTCAAAATGTACAGTTAATATATACTACACACCCTATGTAAAATATCAAAAACTACACCAAATATGTATTATATAATTTACATAAAATATCTAAAGGACACCAAATGTATCTTATATACTGTACATAAAATATCAAAAAGTACAGTAAATATATTTCATATATTGTACATATAATATTAACTAAAAGTACACCAAATACTATTTATATACTGTAAATAAAATATCAAAAATACAGTAAATATATATTATATACAGTACATAAAGTATCAAAAAGTACACCAAATATGTGTTATATATACTGTAAATAAACTATCAAAAACTACAGTAATTATATTTAATATACTGTACATAAAATATCAAAAATTACACCAAATGTACATTATATACTGTAAATAAAATATCAAAAAGACAGTAAATATATATGACACACCCTATGTAAAATATCAAAATCTACACCATATATGTTATATAATTTACATAAAATATCAAAAGTACACCAAATATATATTTTATACCGTATATAATATATCAAAAAGTACAGTACATATATTTCATATATTGTACATATAATATTAACTAAAAGTACACCAAATACATTTTATATACTGTAAATAAAATATCAAAATACAGTAAATATATATTACATACTCTACATAAAATATCAAAAAGTACACCAAATATGTGTTATATATAGTGTAAATAAACTATCAAAAACTACAGTAATTATATTCAATATACTGTACGTAAAATATCAAAAATTACACCAAATGTATATTATATACTCTAAATAAAAGATGAAAAAGGACAGTAAATATATATTACACTCTGGGTGAAATATCAAAAACTACACCAATTATATATTATATAATTTACATAAAATATCAAAAGGACACCAAATATATCTTATATACTGTACATAAAATATCAAAAAGTACAGTAAATATGTTTCATATATTGTACATATAATATTAACTAAAAGCACACCAAATATATTTTATATACTGTAAATAAAATTTCAAAAAGTACAGTAAATATACATTACGTAGTGTACATAAAATATCAAAAAGTACACCAAATATGTGTTATACATACTGTAAATAAAGTATAAAAACTACAGTAATTATATTTAATACACTGTACATAAAATATCAAAAATTACACCAAATGTATATTATATACTGTATTTAAAATATCAAAAAGTACAGTAAATATATATTACACACCCTATGTAAAATATCAAAAACTACACCAAATACATATTATATAATTTACATAAAATATCAAAAGGACACCAGATATATCTTATATACTGTACATAAAATATCAAAAAGTACCGTAAATACATTTCATATATTGTGCATATAATATTAACTAAAAGTACACCAAATACATTTTATATACTGTAAATAAAATATCAAAAAGGACAGTAAATATATATTACATACTGTACATAAAATATCCAAAAGTACACCAAATATGTGTTATATATACTGTAAATATACTATCAAAAACTACAGAATTTATATTTCATATATTGTACACATAATATTAACTAAAAGTACACCAAACACATTTTATATACTGTAAATAAAATATAAAAAAGTACAGTAAATATATATTACATACACTACATAAAATATCAAAAAGTACACCAAATATGTGTTATATATACTCTAAATAAAGTATCAAAAACTACAGTAATTATATTTAATATACTGTACACAAAATATCAAAAATTACACCAAATGTACATTATATACTGTAAATAAAATATCAAAAAAGACAGTAAATATGTATGACACACCCTATGTAAAATATCAAAATGTACACCAAATATATATTTTTTAATTTACATAAAATTTCAAAAGTACACAAAATATATATTATATAGTGTACATAATATGTCAAAAAGTACAGTAAATATATTTCATATATTGTACATATAATATTAACTAAAAGTAAACCAAACACATTTTATATACTGCAAATAAAATATCAAAATACAGTAAATATATATTACATACTCTACATAAAATATCAAAAATTACACCAAATATTTGCTATATATACTGTAAATAAACTATCAAAAACTACAGTAATTAGATTTAATATACTGTACATAAAATATAAAAAATACACCAAGTGTATATTATATACAGTAAATAAAATATCAAAAAGGAAAGTAAATACATATGACACACCCTATGTAAAATATCAAAATCTACACCAAATATATATTATATAATTTATATAAAATATCAAAAGGACACCAGATATATGTTATATACTGTACATAAAATATCAAAAAGTACAGTAAATACATTTCATATATTTTGCATATAATATTAACTAAAAGTACACCAAATACATTTTATATAGTGTACATAAGGTATCAAAAAGGACAGTAAATAAATATTACATACTGTACATAAAATATCAAAAACTACACCAAATATGTGTTATATATACTGTAAATAAACTATCAAAAACTACAGTAATTATATTTAATATACTGTACATAAAATATCAAAAATTACACCAAATTTATATTATATACTGTAATTAAAATATCAAAAAGTACAGTAAATATATATTACACACCCTATGTAAATTATCAAAAACTACACCAAATATATATTATATAATTTACATAAAATATCCAAAGACCACCAAATATATCTTATATACTGTACATAAAATATCAAAAACTACAGTAAATATGTTTCATATATTGTACATATAATATTAACTAAAAGTACACCAAATACATTTTATATACTGTAAATAAAATTTCAAATAGTACAGTAAATATATATTACATACTGTATATAAATTATCAAAAAGTACACCAAATATGTGTTATATATACTGTAAATACACTATCAAAAACTACAGTAAGTATATTTAATCTACTGTACATAAAATATCAAAAATTACACCAAATGTATATTATATACCGTAAATAAAATATCAAAAAGGACAGGAAATATATACTACACACCCTATGTAAAATATCAAAAACTACACAAAATATATATTATATAATTTACATAAAATATCAAAAGGTCACCAAATATATCTTATACACCGTACATAAAATATCAAAAAGTACAGTAAATAGATTTCATATATTGTACATATAATATTAAATAAAGTACACCAAATACATTTTATATACTGTAAATAAAATATGAAAATGTACAGTAAATATATATTACATAAAGTACATAAAATATCAAGAATTACACCAAACATGTGTTATATATACTGTAAATAAACTATCAAAAACTACAGTAATTATATTTCATATATTGTACATATAATATTAACTAAAAGTACACCAAATACATTTTATATACTGTAAATAAAATATCAAAAAGTACAGTAAATATATATTACATACTGTACATAAAATATCAAATAGTACACCAAATATGTGTTATATATACTGTAAATAAACTATCAAAAACTACAGTAATTATATTTAATATACTGTCCATAAAATTTCAAAAATTACACCAAATGTATATTATATACTGTAAATAAATATCAAAAAGACAGTAAATATATACTACACACCCTATGTAAAATATCAAAAACTACACCAAATACATATTATATAATTTACAAAAAATATCAAAAGGTCACCAAATATATCTTATACACCGTACATAAAATACCAAAAAGTACAGTAAATATATTTCATATATTGTACATATAATATTAAATAAAGTAACCCAAATACATTTTATATACTGTGAATAAAATATCAAAAAGTACAGTAAATATATATTACATACAGTACATAAAATATCAAGAAGTACACCAAATATGTGATATATATACTGTAAATAAACTATCAAAAATTACAGTAATTATATTTAATATACTGTACATAAAATATCAAAAATTACACCAAATGTACATTATATACTGTAAATAAAATATTAAAAAGGACAGTAAATATATATGACACACCTTATGTAAAATATCAAAATCTACACCAAATATATATTCTATAATTTACATAAAATATCAAAAGTACACCAAATACATATTATATACGGTACATAAAATACCAAAAAGTACAGTAAATATATTTCATATATTGTACATATAATATTAACTAAAAGTACACAAAATACATTTTATATACTGTAAATAAAATATCAAAATACAGTAAATATATATTACATACTCTACATAAAATATCAAAAAGTACACCAAATATGTGTTATATATACTGTAAATAAACTATCATAAACTACAGTAACTATATTTAATATACTGTACAGAAAATATCAAAAATTACACCAAATGTATATTATATACTGTAAATAAAATATCAAAAAGGACAGTAAATATATACTACACACCCTATGTAAAATATCAAAAACTACACCAAATACGTATTATATAATTTACATAAAATAACAAAAGGACACCAAGTATATATTATATACTGTACATAAAATATCGAAAAGTACAGTAAATATATTTCATATATTCTACATGTAATATTAACTAAAAGTACAGCAAATACATTTTATATAGTGTAAATAAAATATCAAAAAGTACAGTAAATATATATTACATACAGTACATAAAATATCAAGAAGTACACCAAATATGTGGTATATATACTGTAAATAAACTATCAAAAACTACAGTAATTATATTTCATGTATTGTACATATAATATTAACTAAAAGTACACCAAATACATTTTATATACTGTAAATAAAATATCAAAAAGTACAGTAAATATATATTACATACTGTACATAAAATATCAAAATGTACAGTAAATATATTTCATATATTCTACATATAATATTAACTAGAAGTACGCAAAATACATTTTATATACTCTAAATAAAATATCAAAATACAGTAAATATATATTACATACTCTACATAAAATAGCAAAAAGTACCCCAAATATGTGTTATATATACTGTAAATAAACTATCATAAACTACAGTAATTATATTTAATATACTGTACATAAAATATCAAAAATTACACCAAATGTATATTATACACTGTAAATAAAATATCAAAAAGACAGTAAATACATATAGAACACACCCTATGTAAAATATCAAAAACTACACCAAATATATATTTTATAATTTACATAAAATATCAAAAGATCACCAAATATATCTTATACACAGTACTTAAAATATCAAATAGTACAGTAAATATATTTAATATATTGTACATATAATATTAAATAAAGTACACCAAATACATTTTATATACTGTAAATAAAATATCAAAAAGTACAGTAAATATATATTACACACAGTACATAAAATATCAAGAAGTACACCAAATATGTGTTATATATACCGTAAATTAACTATCAATAACTACAGTAATTATATTTCATATATTGTACATATAATATTAACTAAAATTCCACCAAACACATTTTATATACTGTAAATAAAATATCAAAAAGTAGAGTAAATATATATTACATAAAGTACATAAAATATCAAGAAGTACACCAAATATGTGTTATATATACTGTAAATAAACTATCAAAAACTACAGTAATTATATTTAATATACTGTACATAAAATATCAAAAATTACACAAAATGTATATTATATACTGTAAATAAAATATCAAAAAGTACAGTAAGTATATTCTACACACCCTATGTAAAATATCAAAAACTACACCAAATACATATTATATAATTTACATAAAATAACAAAAGGACAACAAATATATATTATATACTGTACATAAAATATCGAAAAGAACAGTAAATATATTTCATATATTCTACATGTAATATTAACTAAAAGTACACCAAATACATTTTATATACTGTAAATAAAATATCAAAAATACAGAAAATATATATTACATACTGTACATAAATTATCAAATAGTACACCAAATATGTGTTATATATACTGTAAATAAACTATCAAAACCTACAGTAATTATATTTAATATACTGCACATAAAATATCAAAAATTACACCAAATGTGTATTTTAGACTGTAAATAAAATATCAAAAAGGAAAGTAAATATATAGTACACACCCTATGTAAAATATCAAAAACTACACCAAATTTATGTTATATAATTAACATAAAATATGAAAAGTACACCAAATATATCTTATATACGGTAGATAAAATATCAAAAAGTACAGTAAATATAATTCATATATTGTACATATAATATTAACTAAAAGTACACCATATACATTTGATATACTGTGAATAAAATATCAAAAAGTACTGTAAATGTATATTACATACTGTACATAAAATATCAAAAAGTACACCAAATATGTGTTATATATACTGCAAATAAACTATCAAAAAATACAGTAATTATATTTAATATACTGTACATAAAATATCAAAAATTATACCAAATGTACATTATATAGTGTAAATAAAATATTAAAAAGGACAGTAAATATATATGACACACCCTATGTAAAATATCAAAGTCTACACCAAAAATATATATTTAAGTACTCCAAATATATATTATATACAGTACATAAAATATCAAAATGTACAGTAAATATATTTCATATATTGTACATATTATATTAACAAAAAGTACACAAAATACATTTTATATACTGTAAATAAAATATCAAAATACAGTAAATATATATTACTTACTCTACATAAAATATCAAAAAGTACACCAAATATGTGTTATATATACTGTAAATAAACTATCAAAAAGTACAGTAATTATATTTAATATACTGTACATAAAATATCAAAAATTACACCAAATGTATATTATATACTGTAAATAAACTATCAAAAAGGACAGTAAATATATACTACACACCCTATGTTAAATATCAAAAACTACACCAAATATATATTATATAATTTACATAAAATATCAAAATGTCACCAAATATATCTTATACACCGTACATAAAATATCAAAAAGTACAGTAAATATATTTCATATATTGTACATATAATATTAAATAAAGTACACCAAATACATTTTATATACTGTAAATTAAATATCAAAAAGTACAGTAAATATATATTAGAGACAGTACATAAAATATCAAAAAGTACACCAAATATGTGTTATGTATACAGTAAATAAAATATCAAAAATTACAGTAATTATATTTCATATATTGTACATATAATATTAACTAAAAGTACACCAAATACATTTTATATACTGTAAATAAATTATCAAAAAGTACAGTAAATATATATTACATTCACTACATAAAATATCAAAAAGTACACCAATTATGTGTTATAGATACTGTAAATAAACTATCAAAAACTACAGTAATTATATTTAATATACAGTACATAAAATATCAAAAATTACACCAAATTTATATTATACACTTTAAATAAAATATCAAAAAGTACAGTAAATATATACTACACACCCTATGTAAAATATCAAAAACTACACCAAATACGTATTATATAATTTACATAAAATAACAAAAGGACACCAAATATATATTATATACTGCACATAAAATATCGAAAAGTACAGTAAATATATTTCATATATTCTACATGTAATATTAACTAAAAGTACACCAAATACATTTTATATACTGTAAATAAAATATCAAAAAGTACAGTAAATATATATTACATACTGTACATAAAATATCAAATAGAACACCAAATATGTGTTATATATACTGTAAATAAACTATCAAAATCTACAGTAATTGTATTTAATATACTGTATATAAAATATCAAAAATTACACCAAATGTGTATTTTAGACTGTAAATAAAATATCAAAAGGGAAAGTAAATATATAGTACACACCGTATGTAAAATATCAAAAACTACACCAAATTTATGTTATATAATTAACATAAAATATGAAAAGGACACCAAATATATCTTATATACTGTACATAAAATATGAAAAAGTACAGTAAATATAATTCATATATTGTACATATAATATTAACTAAAAGTACACCAAATACATTTTATGTACTGTGAATAAAATACTAAAAGTACTGTAAATGTATATTACATACTGTACATAAAATATCAAAAAGTACACCAAATATGTGTTATATATACTGTAAATAAACTATCAAAAACTACAGTAATTATATTTAATATACTGTACATAAAATATCAAAAATTACAACAAATGTACATTATATACTGTAAATAAAATATTAAAAAGGACTGTAAATATATATGACACACCCTATGTAAAATATCAAAATCTACACCAAATATATCTTATATAATTTACATAAAATATCAAAAGTTCACCAAATATATCTTATACACCGTACATAAAATATCAAAAAGTACAGTAAATAGATTTCATATATTGTACATATAATATTAAATAAAGTACACCAAATACATTTTATATACTGTAAATAAAATATCAAAAAGTACATAAAGATATATTACATACAGTACATAAAATATCAAGAAGTACACCAAATATGTGTTATATATACTGTAAATAAACTATCAAAAACTATAGTAATTATATTTCATATATTGTACATATAATATTAACTAAAAGTACACCAAATACATTTTATATGCTGTAAATAAAATATCAAAAAGTACAGTAAATATATATAACATACACTACATAAATTATCAAAAAGTACACCAAATATGTGTTATATATACTGTAAGTAAACTATCAAAAACTACAGTAATTATATTTAATATACTGTACATAAAATATCAAATATTACACCAAATGTATATTATATACTCTAAATAAAATATCAAAATTACAGTAAATATATACTACACACCCTATGTAAAATATCAAAAACTACACCAAATACATATTATATAATTTACATAAAATAACAAAAGGACAACAAATATATATTATATACTGTACATAAAATATCAAAAACAACAGTAAATATATTTCATATATTCTACATGTAATATTAACTAAAAGTACACCAAATACATTTTATATACTGTAAATAAAATATCAAAATACAGTAAATATATATTACATACTGTACATAAATTATCAAATAGTACACCAAATATGTGTAATATATACTGTAAATAAACTATCAAAATCTACAGTAATTATATTTAATATACTGCACATAAAATATCAAAAATTACACCAAATGTGTATTTTAGACTTTAAATAAAATATCAAAAAGGAAAGTAAATATATAGTACACACCCTATGTAAAATATCAAAAACTACACCAAATTTATGTTATATAATTAACATAAAATATGAAAAGGACACCAAATATATCTTATATACGGTAGATAAAATATCAAAAAGTACAGTAAATATAATTCATATATTGTACATATAATATTAACTAAAAGTACACCATATACATTTTATATACTGTGAATAAAATATCAAAAAGTACTGTAAATGTTTATTACATACTGTACATAAAATATCAAAAAGTACACCAAATATGTGTTATATATACTGTAAATAAACTATCAAAAAATACAGTAATTATAATTAATATACTGTACATAAAATATCAAAAATTATACCAAATGTACATTATATAGTGTAAATAAAATATTAAAAAGGACAGTAAATATATATGACACACCCTATGTAAAATATCAAAGTCTACACCAAATATATATTATATAATTTACATAAAATATCAAAGGTACACCAAATATATATTATATACAGTACATAAAATATCAAAATGTACAGTAAATATATTTTATATATTGTACATATAATATTAACGAAAAGTACACAAAATACATTTTATATACTGTAAATAAAATATTAAAATACAGTAAATATATATTACATACTCTACATAAAATATCAAAAACTACACCAAATATGTGTTATATATACTGTAAATAAACTATCGAAATCTACACATTATATTTAATATACTGTACATAAAATATCAAAAATTACACCAAATGTATATTATATACTGTAAATAATCTATCAAAAAGGACAGTAAATACATACTACACACCCTATGTAAAATATCAAAAACTACACCAAATATATATTATATAATTTACATAAAATATCAAAATGTCACCAAATATATCTTATACACCGTACATAAAATATCAAAAAGTACAGTAAATATATTTCACATATTGTACATATAATATTAAATAAAGTACACCAAATACATTTTATATACTGTAAATTAAATATCAAAAAGTACAGTAAATATATATTACAGACAGTACATAAAATATCAAGAAGTACACCAAATATGTGTTATGTATACAGTAAATAAAATATCAAAAATTACAGTAATTATATTTCGTATATTGTACATATAATATTAACTAAAAGTTCACCAAATACATTTTATATACTGTAAATAAAATATCAAAAAGTACAGTAAATATGTATTACATACACTGCATAAAATATCAAAAAGTACACCAAATATGTGTTTCAGATACTGTAAATAAACTATCAAAAACTACAGTAATTATATTTAATATACTGTACATAAAATATCAAAAATTACACCAAATTTATATTATATACTGTAAATAAAATATCAAAAAGTACAGTAAATATATACTACACACCCTATGTAAAATATCAAAAACTACACAAAATACGTATTATATAATTTACATAAAATAACAAAAGGACACCAAATATATATTATATACTGTACATAAAATATCGAAAAGTACAGTAAATATATTTCATATATTCTACATGTAATATTAACTAAAAGTACACAAAATACATTTTATATACTGTAAATAAAATATCAAAAAGTACAGTAAATATAAATTACATACTGTACATAAAATATCAAATAGAACACCAAATATGTGTTATATATACTGTAAATAAACTATCAAAATCTACAGTAATTGTATTTAATATACTGTACATAAAATACCAAAAATTACACCAAATGTATATTTTAGACTGTAAATAAAATATCAAAAAGGAAAGTAAATGTATAGTACACACCCTATGTAAATATCAAAAACTACACCAAATTTATGTTATATAATTATCATAAAATATGAAAAGGACACCAAATATATCTTATATACTGTACATAAAATATGAAAAAGTACAGTAAATATAATTCATATATTGTACATATAATATTAACTAAAAGTACACCAAATACATTTTATGTACTGTGAATAAAATACTAAATGTACTGTAAATGTATATTACATACTGTACATAAAATATCAAAAAGTACACCAAATATGTGTTATAAATACTATAAATAAACTATCAAAAACTACAGTAATTATATTTAATATACTGTACATAAAATATCAAAAATTACAGCAAATGTACATTATATACCGTAAATAAAATATTAAAAAGGACAGTAAATATATATGACACACCCTATGTAAAATATCAAAAACTACACCAAATATATATTATATAATTTACATAAAATATCAAAAGGCCACCAAATATATCTTATATACTGTACATAAAATATCAAAATGTACAGTAAATATGTTTCATATATTGTACATATAATATTAACTAAAACACACCAAATATATTTTATATACTGTAAATAAAATTTCAAAATGTACAGGAAATATATATTACATACTGTACATAAAATATCAAAAAGTACACCAAATATGTGTTATATATATAGTGTAAATAAAGTATAAAAACTACAGTAATTATATTTAATATACTGTACATAAAATATCAAAAATTACACCAAATGTATATTATATACTGTAATTAAAATATCAAAAAGTACAGTAAATATATATTACACACCCTGTGTAAAATGTGAAAACCTACACCAAATATATATTATATAATTTACATAAAATATCAAAAGACCACCAAATATATCTTATATACTGTACATAAAATATCAAAAACTACAGTAAATATGTTTCATATATTTTACATATAATATTAACTAAAATACACCAATTGCATTTTATATACTGTAAATAAAATTTCAAAATTACAGTAAATATATATTACATACTCTATGTAAAATATCAAAAAGTACACCAAATATGTGTTATACATACTTTAAATAAACTATCAAAAACTACAGTAATAATATTTAATATACTGTACATAAAATATCAAAAATTACACCAAATGTATATTATATACTATAAATAAATATGAAAAAGGACAGTAAATATATATTACACTCTATGCAAAATATCAAAAACTACACCAAATGTATATTATATAATTCACATAAAATTTCAAAAGGACACCAAATATAGATTATATAATGTACATAATATATCAAAAAGTACATTAAATATATTTCATATATTGTACATATGATATTAACTAAAGTACACCAAATATATTTTATATACTGTAAATAAAATATCAAAAAGTACAGTAAATATATATTACATACACTATATAAAATATCAAAAGTACACCAAATATGTGTTATATATACTGTAAATAAACTATCAAAAACTACAGTAATTATATTTAATATACTGTACATAAAATATCAAAAATTACACCAAATGTATATTATATACTGTAAATAAAATATCAAAATGTACAGTAAATATATACTACACACCCTATGTAAAATATCAAAAACTACACCAAATACATATTATATAATTTACATAAAATAACAAAAGGACACCAAATATATATTATATACTGTACATAAAATATCAAAAAGTACAGTAAATATATTTCATATATTCTAAATATAATATTAACTAAAAGTACACCAAATACATTTTATATACTGTAAATAAAATATCAAAAAATACAGTAAATATATGTTACATACTGTACATAAAATATCAAATAGTACACCAAATATGTGTTATATATACTGTAAATAAACTATCATAAAGTACAGTAATTATATTTAATATACTGTACAGAAAATATCAAAAATTACACCAAATGTATATTATATACTGTAAATAAAATATCAAATAGGACAGTAAATATATACTACACACCCTATGTAAAATATCAAAAACTACACCAAATATATATTATATAATTTACATAAAATATCAAAATGTCACCAAATATATCTTATACACCGTACATAAAATATCAAAAAGCACAGTAAATATATTTCATATATTGTACATATAATATTAAATAAGGTACACCAAATACATTTTATATACCGTAAATTAAATATCAATAGTACAGTAAATATATAATACAGACAGTACATAAAATATCAAGAAGTACACCAAATATGTGTTATATATAGAGTAAATAAACTATCAAAAACTACAGTAATTATATTTAATATACTGTACATAAAATATCAAAAATTACACCAAATGTATATTATATACTCTAAATAAAATATCAAAAAGTACAGTAAATATATACTACACACCCTATGTAAAATATCAAAAACTACACCAAATACCTATTATATAATTTACATAAAATAACAAAAGGACACCAAATATATATTATATACTGTACACAAAATATCGAAAAGTACAGTAAATATATTTCATATATTCTACATGTAATATTAACTAAAAGTACACCAAATACATTTTATATACTGTAAATAAAATATCAAAAAGTACAGTAAATATATATTACATACTGTACATAAAATATCAAATAGTACACCAAATATGTGTTATATATACTGTCAATAAACTATCATAAAGTACAGTAATTATATTTAATATACTGTACATAAAATATCAAAAATTACACCAAATGTATATTATATAGTGTAAATAAAATATCAAAATGGACAGTAAATATATACAACACACCCTATGTAAAATATCAAAAACTACACCAAATATATATTATATAATTTACATAAAATATCAAAAGGTCACCAAATATTTCTTATACACCGTAGATAAAATATCAAAAAGTACAGTAAATATATTTCATATATTGTACGTATAATATTAAATAAAGTACACCAAATACATTTTATATACTGTAAATAAAATATCAAAAAGTACAGTAAATATATATTACATACAGTATATTAAATATCAAGAAGTACACCAAATATGTGTTATATATACTGTGAATAAACTATTAAAACTAGAGTAATTATATATCATATATTGTACATATAATATTAACTAAAAGTACACCAAATACATTTTATATACTGTAAATAAAATATCAAAATTACTGTAAATATATATTACATACACTACATAAAATATCAAAAAGTACACCAAATATGTGTTATACATACTGTAAATAAACTATCAAAAACTACAGTAATTATATTTAATATACTGTACATAAAATATCAAAAATTTCACCAAATGTATACTATATACTGTAAATAAAATATCAAAAAGTACAGTAAATATATACTACACACCCTATGTAAAATATCAAAAACTACACCAAATGCCTTTTATATAATTTACATAAAATAACAAATGGACACCAAATATATATTATATACTGTACATAGAATATCGAAAAGTACAGTAAATATATTTCATATATACTACATGTAATATGAACTAAAAGTACACCAAATACATTTTATATACTGTAAATAAAATATCAAAAAGTACAGTAAATTTATATTACATACTGTACATAAAATATCAAATAGTACACCAAATATGTGTTATATATACTGTCAATAAACTATCAAAAACTACAGTAATTATATTTAATATACTGTACATAAAATATCAAAAATTACACCAAATGTATATTATATACTGTAAATAAAATATCAAAAAGACAGTAAATATATAGTACACACCCTATGTAAAATATCAAAAACTACACCAAATATATATTATATCATTTACATAAAATATCCAAAGGTCACAAATTATATCTTATACACCGTACATAAAATATCAAAAAGTACAGTAATTATATTTCATATATTGTACATATAATATTAAATAAAGTAACCCAAATACATTTTATATTCTGTGAATAAAATATCAAAAAGTACAATAAATATATATTACATACAGTAAATAAAATATCAAGAAGTACACCAAATATGTGTTATATATACTGTAAATAAACTATCAAAAACTACAGTAATTATATTTAATATACTGTACATAAAATATCAAAAATTACACCAAATGTACATTATATACTGTAAATAAAATATTAAAAAGGACAGTAAATATATATGACACACCCTATGTAAAATATCAAAATCTACACCAAATATATATTATATAATTTACATAAAATATCAAAAGTACACCAAATATATATTATATACTGTACATAAAATATCAAAAAGTACAGTAAATATATTTCATATATTGTACATATAATATTAAGTAAAAGTACACAAAATACATTTTATATACTGTAAATAAAACATCAAAATACAGTAATTATATATTACATACTCTACATAAAATACCAAAAAGTACACCAAATATGTGTTATATATACTGTAAATAAACTATCAAAAACTACAGTAATTATATTTCGTATATTGTACATATAATAATATCTAAAAGTACACCAAAAACATTTATATACTGTAAATAAAATACCAAAAATTACAGTAAATTTATATAACATACACTACATAAAATATCAAAAGTACACCAAATATGTGTTATATAAACTGTAAATAAACTATCAAAAACTACAGTAATTATATTTAATATACTGTACATAAAATATACAAAATTACACGAAATGTATATTATATACTGTAAATAAAATATCAAAATGTACAGTAAATATATACTACACACCCTATGTAAAATATCAAAAACTACAGCAAATACATAGTATGTTGTTTACATAAAATAACAAAAGGACACCAAATATATATTATATACTGTACATAAAATATCGAAAATTACAGTAAATATATTTCATATATTCTAAATGTAATATTAACTAAAAGTACACCAAATACATTTTATATACTGTAAATAAAATATCAAATAGTACAGTAAATATATATTACATACAGTACATAAAATATCAAATAGTACACCAAATATGTGTTATATATACTGTAAATAAACTCTCATAAAGTACAGTAATTATATTTAATATACTGTACAGAAAATATCAAAAATTACACCAAATGTATATTATATACTATAAATAATATATCAAAAAGGACAGTAAATATATACTACACACCCTATGTAAAATATCAAAAACTACACCAAATATATATTACATAATTTACATAAAATATCAAAAGGTCACCAAATATATCTTATACACCGTACATAAAATATCAAAAATTTCAGTAAATATATTTCATATATTGTACATATAATATTAAATAAAGTACACCAAATACATTTTATATACTGTAAATAAAATATCAAAAAGTACAGTAAATATATATTACATACAGTACATAAAATATCAAGAAGTACACCAAATATGTGTTATATATACTGTAAATAAACTATCAAAAACTACAGTAATTATATTTCATATATTGTACATATAATATTAACTAAAAGTACACCAAACACATTTTATATACTGTAAAAAAAATACCAAAAAGTACAGTAAATATATATTACATACACTACATAAAATATCAAAAGTACACCAAATATGAGTTATATATACTGTAAATAAACTATCAAAAACTACAGTAATTATATTTAATATACTGTACGTAAAATATCAAAAATTACACCAAATTTATATTATATACTCTAAATAAAATATCAAAAAGGAGAGTAAATATATATTAAATTCTATGTAAAATATCAAAAACTACACCAAATATATATTATATAATTTACATAAAATATCAAAAGGACACCAAATATATATTATATACTGTACATAAAATATCAAAAATACAGTAAATATATTTCATATATTGTGCATATAATATTAGCTAAAAGTACACCAAATACATTTTATATGCTGTAAATAAAGTATCAAAAATTACAGTAAATATATATTACATACTGTACATAAAATATCAAAAAGTACACCAAATATGTGTTATATATACTGTAATTATCAAAAACTACAGTAATTATAATCAATGTACTGTATATAAAATATCAAAAATTACACCAAATGTAAATTATATACTGTAAATAAAATATCAAAAAGGACAGTAAATATATAGTACACACCCTATGTAAAATATCAAAAACTACACCAAATATATATTATATAATTTACATAAAATATCAAAAGGACACCAAATATATCTTATATACTGTATATAAAATATCAAAAAGTACAGTATATATATTTCATATATTGTACATATATTATTAACTAAAAGAACCCCAAATACATTTTATATACTGTAAATAAAATATCAAAAATTACAGGAAATATATATTACATGCTGTACATAAAATATCAAAAAGTACACCAAATATGTGTTATATATACTGTAAATAATCTATCAAAAACTACAGTAATTATATTTAATATACTGTACATAAAATATCAAAAATTACACCAAATGTATATTATATGCCGTAAATAAAATATCAAAAAGGACAGTGAATATATATGACACACACTATGTAAAATATCAAAAACTACACCAAATATATATTATATAATTTACAAAAAATATCAAAAGGACACCAAATATATCTTATATACTGTACATAAAATATCAAAAAGTACAGTAAATATATTTCATATATTGTACATATAATAGTAAGTAAAAGTACACCAAATACATTTTATACACTGCAAATAAAATATCAAAAAGTACAGTAAATATATATTACATACTGTACAGAAAATATCAAAAAGTACACCAAATATGTGTTATATACACTGTAAATACACTATCAAAAACTACAGTAATTATATTTAATATACTGTACATGAAATATCAAAAATTACTCCAAATGTACATTATATAGTGTAAATAAAATATCCAAAATACAGTAAATATATATTACACACCCTATGTAAAATATCAAAAATTACACCAAATATATATTATATATTTTACAAAAAATATCGGAAGGACAACAAATATATCTTATATAGTGTACGTAAAATATCAAAACCTATACTAAATATATTTCATATATTGTACATATAATATTAACTAAAAGTACACCAAATACATTTTATATACTGTAAATAAAATATCAAAAAGTACAGTAAATATATTTAATATACTGTACATAAAATATCAAAAAGTACACCAAATATGTGTTATATATACTGTAAATAAACTATCAAAAACTACAGTAATTACATTTAATATACTGTACATAAAATATCAAAAATTACACCAAATGTATATTATATACTCTAAATACAATATGAAAAAGTACAGTAAATATATATTACGCACTATATGTAAAATATCAAAAACTACACCAAATATATATTATATAATTAACATAAAATATCAAAGGTACCCAAAATATATATTATATACTGTACATAAAATATCAAAAAGTACAGTGCATATATTTCATATATTGTACATATAATATTAACTAAAAGTACACCAAATACATTATATATACTGTAAATAAAATATCAAAAATTACAGTAAGTATATATTATCTACTGTACATAAAATATCAAAAAGTACACAAAATATGTGTTATATATACTGTAAATGAACTATCAAAATCTTCAGTAATTATATTTAATATACTGTTCATAAAATACCAATAATTATACCAAATGTATATTATACACTCTAAATAAAATATCAAAAATACAGTAAATATATATTACACTCTATGTGAAATATCAAAAACTACACCAAATATATATTATATAATTTACCTAAAATATCAAAAGTACACCAAATATAAATTGTATACTGTACATAATGTATCAAAATGTACAGTAAATATATTTCATATATTGGACATATAATATTAACTAAAATTACACCAAATACATTTTACATACTGTAAATAAAATATAAAAAATTCCAGTAAACATATATTATCTACTGTACATAAAATACCAAAAAGTACACCAAATATGTGTTATATATACTGTAAATAAACTATCAAAATCTTCAGTAATTATATTTAATATACTGTTCATAAAATATCAAAAATTACACCAAATGTATATTATACACTCTAAATAAAATATCAAAAAGGACAGAAAACATATATTACACTCTATGTAAAATATAAAAACTACACCAAATATATATTATATAATTTTCATAAAATATCAAAAGTACACCAAATACATATTATATACTTTACATAAAATATCAAAAAGTACAGTAAATATATTTCATATATTGTACATATAATATTAACTAAAAGTACACCAAATACATTTTACATACTGTAAATAAAATTAAAAAAATTACAGTAAGTATATATTGTCTACTGTATATAAAATATAAAAAAGTACACCAAATATGTGTTATATATACTGTAAATAAACTATTAAAATCTTCAGTATTATATTTAATATACTGTTCATAAAATATCAAAAATTACACCAAATGTATATTATACACTCTAAATAAAATATCAAAAAGGACAGTAAATATATATTACACTCTATGTAAAATATCAAAAACTACACCAAATATATATTATATAATTTACATAAAATATCAAAAGTACACCAAATACATATTATTTACTTTATATAAAATATCAAAAAGTACAGTAAATATATTTCATCTATTGTACATATAATATTAACTAAAAGTACACCAAATACATTTTACATACTGTAAATAAAATATAAAAACTTACAGTAAGTATATATTATCTACTGTACATAAAATATGAAAAAGTACACCAAATATGTGTTATATATACTGTAAATAAACTATCAAAAACTTCAGTAATTATATTTAATATACTGTTCATAAAATATCAAAAATTACACCAAATGTATATTATACACTCTAAATAAAATACCAAAAAGGACAGTAAATATATATTACACTCCATGTAAAATATCAAAAACTACACCAAATATATATTATATAATTTACATAAAATATCAAAAGTACACCAAATATATATTATACGCTGTACATAAAATATCAAAAGGTACAGTAAATATATTTCATATATTGTACATATAATATTAACTAAAAGTACACCAAATACATTTTATATACTGTAAATAAAATATCAAAAATTACAGTAAATATATATTACATACTGTATATAAAATATCAAAAAGTACACCAAATATGTGTTATATATACTGTAAACTATCAAAAACTACAGTAATTATATTTAATATACTGTACATAAAATTTCAAAAATCACACCAAATGTATATTATATACCGTAAATAAAATATCAAAAAGGACAGTGAATATATATGACACACACTATGTAAAATATCAAAAACTACACCAAGTATATATTTTATAATTTACAATAAATATCAAAGGACACCAAATATATCTCATATACTGTACATAAAATATCAAAAAGTACAGTAAATATATTTCATATATTGTACATATAATATTAACTAAAAGTACACCAAATACATTTTATATACTGTAAATAAAATATCAAAAATTACAGTAAATATATATTACATACTGTACATAAAATACCAAAAGGACACCAAATATGTGTTACATATACTATAAATAAACTATTAAAAACTACAGTAATTATATTCAATATACTGTACATAAAATATCAAAAATTACTCCAAATGTACATTATATGGTGTAAATAAAATATCCAAAATACAGTAAATATATATTACACACCCTAGGTAAAATATCCAAATTTACACCAAATATATATTATATAATTTACAAAAAATATCGGAAGGTCACCAAATATATCTTATATACTGTATGTAAAATATCAAAAAGTACAGTAAATATATTACATATATTGTACATATAATATTAACTAAAAGTACACCAAATACATTTTATATACTCTAAATAAAATATGAAAGTTACAGTAAATATATATTACATACTGTACATAAAATATCAAAAAGTACACCAAATATGTGTTATATATACTGTAAACTATCAAAAACTACAGTAATTATATTTAATATACTGTACATAAAATTTCAAAAATCACACCAAATGTATATTATATACCGTAAATAAAATATCAAAAAGGACAGTGAATATATATGACACACACTATGTAAAATATCAAAAACTACACCAAGTATATATTTTATAATTTACAATAAATATCAAAGGACACCAAATATATCTCATATACTGTACATAAAATATCAAAAAGTACAGAAAATATATTTCATATATTGTACATATAATATTAACTAAAAGTACGCCAAATACATTTTATATACTGTAAATAAAATATCAAAAATTACCGTAAATATATATTACATACTGTACATAAAATATCAAAAAGTACACCAAATATGTGTTATATATACTGTAAACTATCAAAAACTACAGTAATTATATTTAATATACTGTACATAAAATTTCAAAAATCACACCAAATGTATATTATATACCGTAAATAAAATATCAAAAAGGACAGTGAATATATATGACACACACTATGTAAAATATCAAAAACTACACCAAGTATATATTTTATAATTTACAATAAATATAAAAGGACACCAAATATATCTCATATACTGTACATAAAATATCGAAAAATACAGTAAACATATTTCATATATTGTACATATAATATTAACTAAAAGTACACCAAATACATTTTATATACTGTAAATAAAATATCAAAAATTACAGTAAATATATATTACATACTGTACATAAAATATCAAAAATTACACCAAACATGTGTTATATATACTGTAAATAAACTATCAAAAACTACAGTAATTATATTTAATATACTGTACATAAAATGTCAAAAATTACTCCAAATGTACATTATATAGTGTAAAAAATATATCCAAAATACAGTAAATATATATTACACACCCTATGTAAAATATCAAATATTACACCAAATATACATTATATAATTTACAAAAAATATCGGAAGGACACCAAATATATCCTATATACTGTACGTAAAATATCAAATCTACAGTAAATATATTTCATATATTGTACATATAACATTAACTAAAAGTACACCAAATACATTTTATATACTGTAAATAAAATATCAAAAATTACAGTAAATATATATTACATACTATACATAAAATATCAAAAAGTACACCAAATATGTGTTATATATACTGTAAATAAACTATTAAAAACTACAGTAATTATATTCAATATACTGTACATAAAATATCAAAAATTACTCCAAATGTACATTATATGGTTTAAATAAAATATCCAAAATACAGTAAATATATATTACACACCCTATGTAAAATATCCAAATTTACACCAAATATATATTATATAATTTACATAAAATATCAAAAGTACACCAAATATGTATTATATACTGTACATAAAATATCAAAATGTACAGTAAATATATTTCATATATTGTACATATAATATTAACTAAAAGTACACCAAATACATTTTACATACTGTAAATAAAATATCAAAAATTACAGTAAGTATATATTATCTACTGTACATAAAATATCAAAAAGTACACCAAATATGTGTTATATATACTGTAAATAAACTATCAAAATCTTCAGTTATTATATTTAATATACTGTTCATAAAATATCAAAAATTACACCAAATGTATATTATACACTCTAAATAAAATATCAAAAAGGACAGTAAACATATATTACACTCTATGTAAAATATCAAAAACTACACCAAATATATATTATATAACTTACATAAAATATCATAAGTACACCAAATATATATTATATACTGTACATAATATATCAAAAAGTACAGTAAATATATTTCATATATTGGACATATAATATTAACTAAAATACACCAAATACATTTTACATACTGTAAATAAAATATGAAAAATTACAGTAAGTATATATTATCTACTGTACATAAAATATCAAAAAGTACACCAAATACGTGTTATATATACTGTAAATAAACTATCAAAACCTTCAGTAATTATATTTAATATACTGTTCATAAAATACCAAAAATTACACCTAATGTATATTATACACTCTAAATAAATATCAAAAAGACAGTAAATATATATTACACACTATGTAAAATATCAAAAACTACACAAAGTATATATTATATAATTTACATAAAATATCAAAAGTACACCAAATATATATTATATAATGTACATAAAATATCAAAAAGTACAGTAAATATATTTCATATATTGTACATATAGTAATAACTAAAAGTACACCAAAAATATTTTCCATACTGTAAATAAAATATCAAAAATTACAGTAAGTATATATAATCTACTGTACATAAAATATCAAAAAGTACACCAAATATGTGTTATATATACTGTAAATAAACTATCAAAATCTTCAGTAATTATATTTAATATACTGTTCATAAAATATCAAAAATTACACCAAATGTATATTATACACTCTAAATAAAATATCAAAAAGACAGTAAATATATATTACACGCTATGTAAAATATCAAAAACTACACCAAATATATATTTTATAATTTACATAAAATATCAAATGTACACCAAATATATATTATATATTTTACATAAAATATCAAAAAGTACAGTAAATATATTTCATATATTGTACATATAATATTAACTAAAAGTACACCAAATACATTTTACATACTGTAAATAAAATATCAAAAATTACAGTAAGTATATATTATCTACTGTACAAAAAATATGAAAAAGTACACCAAATATGTGTTATATATACTGTAAATAAACTATCAAAATCTTCAGTAATTATATTTAATATACTGTTCATAAAATATCAAAAATTACACCAAATGTATATTATACACTCTAAATAAAATATCAAAAATGACAGTAAATGTATATTACACTGTATGTAAATTATCAAAAACTACACCAAATATATATTATATAATTTACATAAAATATCAAAATTACACCAAATATATATTATATACTGTACATAAAATATCAAAAAGTACAGTAAATATATTTCATATATTGTACATATAATATTAACTAAAAGTAAACCAAATACATTTTACATACTGTAAATAAAATATCAAAAATTACAGTAAGTATATATTACCTACTGTACATAAAATATCAAAAAGTACACCAAATATGTGTTATATATACTGTAAATAAACTATCAAAACCTTCAGTAATTATATTTAATATACTGTTCAAATAATATCAAAAATTACACCAAATGTATATTATACATTCTAAATAAAATATCAAAAATGACAGTAAATATATATTACAGTCTATGTAAAATATCAAAAACTACACCAAATATATATTATATAATTTACTTAAGATATCAAAAGTACACCAAATATATATTATATACTGTACATAAAATATCAAAAAGTACAGTAAATATATTTCATATATTGTACATGTAATATTAACTAAAAGTACACCAAATACATTTTACATACTGTAAATAAAATATAAAAAATTACACTAAGTATATATTATCTACTGTACATAGAATATCAAAAATTACAGTAAATATATTTCATATATTGTACATATAATATTAACTAAAAGTACACCAAATACATTTTACATACTGTAAATAAAATATAATATTTACAGTAAGTATATATTATCTACTGTACATAAAATATCAAAAAGTACACCAAATATGTGTTATATATACTGTAAATAAACTATGAAAATCTTCAGTAATTATATTAAATATACTGTTCATAAAATATCAAAAATTACACCAAACGTATATTACACACTCTAAATAAAATATCAAAGAGGACAGTAAATATATATTACACTCTATGTAAAATATCAAAAACTACACCAAATATATATTTTATAATTTACATAAAATATCAAAAGTACACCAAATATATCTTATATACTGTACATAAAATATCATAAAGTACAGTAAATATATTTCATATATTGTACATTTAATATTAACTAAAAGTACACCAAATACCTTTTTCATACTGTAAATAAAATATAAAAAATTACAGTAAGTATATATTATCTACTGTACATTAAATATCAAAAAGTACAGTAAATATATTTCATATATTGTACATATAATATTAACTAAAAGTACACCAAATACATTTTACATACTGTAAATAAAATATAAAAAATTCCAGTAAGTATATATAATCTACTGTACATAAAATATCAAAAAGTACACCAAATAGGTGTTATATATACTGTAAATGAACTATCAATATATTCAGTAATTATATTTAATATACTGTTCATAAAATATCAAAAATTACACCAAATGTATATTATACACTCTAAATAAAATATCAAAAAGGACAGTAAATATATATTTCACTCTATGTAAAATATCAAAAACTACACCATATATATATTATATAATTTACATAAAATATCAAAAGTACACCAAATACATATTATATACTGTATATAAAATATCAAAAAGTACAGTAAATATATTTCATATATTGTACATATAATATTAACTAAAAGTACAACAAATACATTTTACATACTGTAAATAAAATATAAAAAATTACAGTAAGTATATATTATCTACTGTACATAAAATATGAAAAAATACACCAAATATGTGTAATCTATACTGTAAATTAACTATCAAAATCTTCAGTAATTATATTTAATATACTGTTCATAAAATATCAAAAATTACACCAAAGGTATATTATACACTCTAAATAAAATATCAAAAAGGACAGTAAATATATATTACACTCTATGTAAAATATCAAAAATTACACAAATATATATTATATAATTTACATAAAATATCAAATTACACCAAATATATATTATATACTGTACATAAAATATGAAAAAGTACAGTAAATATATTTCATATGTTGTACATATAATATTAACTAAAAGTACACCAAATACATTTTACATACTGTAAATAACATATAAAAAATTACAGTAAGTTTATATTATCTACTGTACATAAAATATCAAAAAGTACAGTAAATATATTTCACATATTGTACATATAATATTAACTAAAAGTACACCAAATACATTTTACAGACTGTAAATAAAATATAAAAAATTACAGTAAGTATATATTATCTACTGTACATAAAATATCAAAAAGTACACCAAATATGTGTTATATATACTGTAAATAAACTATCAAAATCTTCAGTAATTATATTTAATATACTGTTCATAAAATGACAAAAATTACACCAAATGTATATTATACACTCTAAATTAAATATCAAAAAGGACAGTAAATATATATTAAACTCTATGTAAAATATCAAAAACTAAACCAAGTATATATTATATAATTTACATTAAATATCAAAAGTACACCAAATATATATTATATACAGTACATAAAATATCAAAAAGTACAGTAAAAGTATTTCATATGTTGTACATATAATATTAACTAAAAGTACACCAAATACATTTTACATACTGTAAATAAAATATAAAAAATTACAGTAAGTTTATATTATCTACTGTACATAAAATATCAAAAAGTACAGTAAATATATTTCACATATTGTACATATAATATTAACAAAAACTACACCAAATACATTTTACATAGTGTAAATAAAATATAAAAAATTACAGTAAGTATATATTATCTACTGAACATAAAATATCAAAAAGTACACCAAATATGTGTTATATATACTGTAAATAAACTATCAAAATCTTCAGTAATTATATTTAATATACTGTTCATAAAATATCAAAAATTACACCAAATGTATATTATACACTCTAAATAAAATATCAAAAAGGACAGAAAATATATATTACACTCTATGTAAAATATCAAAAACTACACCAAATATATATTATATAATTTACATAAAATATCAAAAGTACACCAAATATATATTGTATACTGTACATGAAATATCAAAAAGTACAGTAAATATATTTCATATATTGTACATATAATATTAACTAAAAGTACACCAAATACATTTTACATACTGTAAATAAAATAGAAAAAATTACAGTAAGTATATATTATCTACTGTACATAATATATCAAAAAGTACAGTAAATATATTTCATATATTGTACATATAATATTAACTAAAAGTACACCAAATACATTTTACATACTGTAAATAAAATATAAATAATTACAGTAAGTATATATTATCTACTGTACATAAAATACCAAAAAGTACACCAAATATGTGTTATATATACTGTAAACAAACTATCAAAATCTTCAGTAATTATATTTAATATACTGTTCATAAAATATCAAAAATTACACCAAATGTATATTATACACTCTAAATAAAATATCAAAAAGGACAGTAAATATATATTACACTGTATGTAAAATATCAAAAACTACACCAAATATATATGATATAATTTACATAAAATATCAAAAGTACACCAAATATATATTATATAGTATACATAAAATATCAAAAAGTGCAGTAAATATATTTCATATATTGTACATATAATATTAATTAAAAGTACACCAAATACATTTTACATACTGTAAATAACATATAAAAAATTACAGTAAGTTTATATTATCTACTGTACATAAAATATCAAAAAGTACAGTAAATATATTTCATATATTGTACATATAATATTAATTAAAAGTACACCAAATACATTTTACATACTGTAAATAAAATATAAAAAATTACAGTAAGTATATATTATCTACTGTACATAATATATCAAAAAGTACAGTAAATATATTTCATATGTTGTACATATAATATTAACTAAAAGTACACCAAATACATTTTACATACTGTAAATAAAATATAAAAAATTACAGTAAGTATATATTATCTACTGTACATAAAATACCAAAAAGTACACCAAATATGTGTTATATATACTGTAAATAAACTATCAAAATGTTCAGTAATTATATTTAATATACTGTTCATAAAATATCAAAAATTACACCAAATGTATATTATACACTCTAAATTAAATATCAAAAAGGACAGTAAATATATATTAAACTCTATGTAAAATATCAAAAACTAAACCAAGTATATATTATATAATTTGCATAAAATATCAAAAGTACACCAAATATATATTATATACAGTACATAAAATATCAAAAAGTACAGTAAAAGTATTTCATATGTTGTACATATAATATTAACGAAAGGTACACAAAATACATTTTACATACTGTAAATAAAATATAAAAAATTACAGTAAGTTTATATTATCTACTGTACATAAAATATCAAATAGTACAGTAAATATATTTCACATATTGTAAATATAATATTAACTAAAACTACACCAAATACATTTTACATACTGTAAATAAAATATAAAAAATTACAGTAAGTATATATTATCTACTGAACATAAAATATCAAAAAGTACACCAAATATGTGTTATATATACTGTAAATAAACTATAAAAATCTTCAGTAATTATATTTAATATACTGTTCATAAAATATCAAAAATTACACCAAATGTATATTATATATTGTAAATAAAATATCAAAAATGACAGTAAATATATATTACACTCTATGTAAAATATCAAAAACTACAGCAAATATATATTATATAATTTACATAAAATATCAAAAGTACACCAAATATATATTATATACTGTACATAAAATATCAAAAAGTACAGTAAATATATTTCATATATTGTACATGTAATATTAACTAAAAGTACACCAAATACATTTTACATACTGTAAATAAAATATAAAAAATTACAGTAAGTATATATTCTCTACTGTACATAGAATATCAAAAATTACAGTAAATATATTTCATATATTGTACATATAATATTAACTAAAAGTACACCAAATACATTTTACATACTGTAAATAAAATATAAAATTTACAGGAAGTATATATTATCTACTGTACATAAAATATCAAAAAGTACACCAAATATGTGTTATATATACTGTAAATAAGCTATCAAAATCTTCGTAACTATAATTAATATACTGTTCATAAAATATCAAAAATTACACCAAACGTATATTATACACTCTAAATAAAATATCAAAAAGGACAGTAAATATATATTACACTCTATGTAAAATATCAAAAACTACACCAAATATATATTATATAATTTACATAAAATATCAAATTACACCAAATATATATTATATACTCTACATAAAATATCAAAAAGTACAGTAAATATATTTCATATATTGTACACGTAATATTAACTAAAAGTACACGAAATACATTTTACATACTGTAAATAAAATATAAAAAATTACAGTAAGTATATATTATCTACTGTACATTAAATATCAAAAAGTACAGTAAATATATTTCATATATTGTACATATAATATTAACTAAAAGTACACCAAATACATTTTACATACTGTAAATAAAATATAAAAAATTCCAATAAGTATATATAATCTACTGTACATAAAATATCAAAAAGTACACCAAATAGGTGTTATATATACTGTAAATGAACTATCAAAATCTTCAGTAATTATATTTAATATACTGTTCATAAAACATCAAAAATTACACCAAATGTATATTATACACTCTAAATAAAATATCAAAAAGGACAGTAAATATATATTTCACTCTACGTAAAATATCAAAAACTAAACCAAATATATATTATATAATTTACATAAAATATCAAAAGAACACCAAATATATATTATATACTGTACATAAAATATCAAAAAGTACACCAAATATGTGTTATATATACTGTAAATAAACTATCAAAATCTTCAGTAACTATATTTAATATACTGTTCATAAAATATCAAAAATTACACCAAACGTATATTATACACTCTAAATAAAATATCAAAAAGGACAGTAAATATATATTACACTCTATGTAAAATATCAAAAACTACACCAAATATATATTATATAATTTACATAAAATATCAAAAGTACACCAAATATATATTATATACACTACGTAAAATATCAAAAAGTACAGTAAATATATTTCATATATTGTACAAATAATATTAACTAAAAGTACAGCAAATACATTTTTCATACTGTAAATAAAATATAAAAAATTACAGTAAGTATATATTATCTACTGTACATTAAATATCAAAAAGTACAGTAAATATATTTCATATATTGTACATATAATATTAACTAAAAGTACACCAAATACATTTTACATACTGTAAATAAAATATAAAAAATTCCAATAAGTTTATATAATCTAGTGTACATAAAATATCAAAAAGTACACCAAATAGGTGTTATATATACTGTAAATGAACTATCAAAATCTTCAGTAATTTTATTTAATATACTGTTCATAAAATATCAAAAATTACACCAAATGTATATTATACACTCTAAATAAAATATCAAAAAGGACAGTAAATATATATTTCACTCTATGTAAAATATCAAAAACTACACCAAATATATGTTATATAATTTACATAAAATATCAAAAGTACACCAAATATATATTATATACTGTATATAAAATATCAAAAAGTACAGTAAATATATTTCATATATTGTACGTATAATATTAACTAAAAGTACACCAAATACATTTTGCATACAGTAAATAAAATATCAAAAATTACAGTAAGTATATATTATCTACTGTACATAAAATATCAAAAAGTACACCAAATATGTGTTATATATACTGTAAATAAACTATCAAAATCTTCAGTAATTATATTTATTATCCTGTACATAAAATATAAAAAATTACACCAAATGTATATTATACACTCTAAATAAAATATCAAAAATGACAGTAAATATATATTTCACTCTATGTAAAATATCAAAAACTACACCAAATATATATTATTTAATTTACATAAAATATCAAAAGTACACCAAATATATATTATATACTGTACATAAAATATCAAAAAGTACAGTAAATATATTTCATATCTTGTACATATACTATTAACTAAAAGTACACCAAATACATTTTACATACTGTAAATAAAATATCAAAAATTACAGTAAGTATATATTATCTACTGTACATAAAATATCAAAAAGTACACCAAATATGGGATATATATATACGGTAATAAACTATCAAAATCTTCAGTAATTATATTTAATATACTGTACATAAAATATCAAAAATTACACCAAACGTATATTATACACTCTAAATAAAATATCAAAAAGGACAGTAAATATACATTACACTCTATGTAAAGTATCAAAAACTACACCCAATATATATTATATAATTTACATAAAATATCAAAAGTACACCAAATATATATTATATACTGTACATAAAATGTCAAAAAGTACAGTAAATATATTTCATATATTGTACACGTAATATTAACTAAAAGTACACCAAATACATTTTACATACTGTAAATAAAATATCAAAAATTACAGTAAGTATATATTATCTACTCTACATTAAATATCAAAAGTACAGTAAATATATTTCATATATTGTACATATAATATTAACTAAAAGTACACCAAATACATTTTACATACTGTAAATAAAATATAAAAAATTCCAATAAGTATATATAATCTACTGTACATAAAATATCAAAAAGTACACCAAATAGGTGTTATATATACTGTAAATGAACTATCAAAATCTTCAGTAATTATATTTAATATACTGTTCATAAAATATCAAAAATTACACCAAATGTATATTATACACTCTAAATAAAATATCAAAAAGGACAGTAAATATATATTTCACTCTACGTAAAATATCAAAAACTACACCAAATATATATTATATAATTTACATAAAATATCAAAAGTACACCAAATATATATTATATACTGTACATAAAATATCAAAAAGTACAGTAAATATATTTCATATATTGTACATATAATATTAACTAAAAGTACACCAAATACATTTTGCATACAGTAAATAAAATATCAAAAATTACAGTAAGTATATATTATCTACTGTACATAAAATATCAAAAAGTACACCAAATATGTGTTATATATACTGTAAATAAACTATCAAAATCTTCAGTAATTATATTTATTATACTGTACATAAAATATAAAAAATTACACCAAATGTATATTATACACTCTAAATAATATATCAAAAATGACATTAAATATATCTTACACTCTATGTAAATTATCAAAAACTACACCAAATATATATTATTTAATTTACATAAAATATCAAAAGTACACCAAATATATATTATATACTGTACATAAAATATCAAAAAGTACAGTAAATATATTTCATATATTGTACATATTATATTAACTAAAAGTTCACCAAATACATTTTACATACTGTAAATAAAATATCGAAAATTACAGTAAGTATATATTACATACTGTACATAAAATATCAAAATGTACACCAAATATGTGTTATATATACTGTAAACTATCAAAAAGTACAGTAATTATATTTAATATACTGTACATAAAATATCAAAAATCACACCAAAAATATATTATATATCGTAAATAAAATATCAAAAAGGACAGTGAATATATATGACACACACTATGTAAAATATCAAAAACTACACCAAATATATATTATATAATTTACAATAAATATCAAAAGGACACCAAATATATCTTATATACTGTACATAAAATATCAAAAAGAACAGTAAATATATTTCATATATTTTACATATAATATTAACTAAAAGTACACCAAATACATTTTATATACTGTAAATAAAATATAAAAAATTACAGTAAATATATATTACATACTGTACATAAAATATCAAAAAGTACACCAAATATGTGTTATATATACTGTAAACTAGTAAAAACTACAGTAATTATATTTAATATACTGTACATAAAATATCAAAAATTACACCAAATGTATATTATATACTGTAAATAAGATATCAAAAATACAGTAAATATATATTACACACCCTATGTAAAATATCACAAACTACACGAAATATATATTATATAATTTACATAAAATATCAGTAGGACACCAAATATATCTAATATACTGTACATAAAATATCAAAAAGTACAGTAAATATATTTCATATATTGTACATATAATATTAACTAAAAGTACACCAGATACATTTTATATCCTGTAAATAAAATATGAAAAGAACACTAAATATATATTACATACTGTACATAAAATATCAAAAAGTTCACCAAATATGTGTTATATATGCTGTAAATGAACTATCAAAAACTACAGTAATTATATTCAATATACTGTACATAAAATATCAAAAATTACTTGAAATGTACATTATATAGTATAAATAAAATATCCAAAATACAGTAAATATATATTACACACACTATGTAAAATATCCAAATTTACACCAAATATATATTATATAATTTACAAAAAATATCGGAAGGACACCAAATATATCTTATATACTGTATGTAAAATAATAAAAACTCCAGTAAATATATTTCATATATTGTACATATAATATTAACTAAAAGTACACCAAATACATTTTATATACTGTAAATAAAATATCAAAAATTACAGTAAATATATATTACATACTGTACATAAAATATCAAAATGTACACCAAGTAAGTGTTATATATACTGTAATTATCAAAAACTACATTAATTATATTCAATGTATGGTATAAAAATTATCAAAAATTACACAAAATATAAATTATATTCTGTAAATAAAATATCAAAAAGGACAGTAAATATATACTACACACCCTATGTAAAATATCATAAACTACACCAAATATATATTATATAATTTACATAAAATATCAAAAGGACACCAAATATATCATATACTCTACATAAAATATCAAAATGTACAGTATATATATTTCATATATTGTACATATATTATTGACTAAAAGTACACCAAATACATTTGATATACTGTAAATAAAATATCAAAAATTACAGTAAATATATATTACATACTGTACATAAAATATCAAAAAGTACACCAAATATGTGTTATATATACTGTAAACTATCAAAAACTTCAGTAATTATATATAATATACTGTACATAAAATATCAAAAATCACACAAAATGTATATTATATACTGTAAATAAAATATCAAAAAGGACACTGAATATATAAGACACACACTATGTAAAATATCAAAAACTACACCAAATATATATTATATAATTTACATTAAATATTAAAAGGACACCAAATATATCCTATACACTGTACGTAAAATATCAAAAAATACATTAAATATATTTCATATATTGTACATATAACATTAACTAAAAGTACACCAAATACATTTTATATACTGTAAATAAAATATCAAAAAGTACAGTATATATATATTACATACTGTACATAAAATATCAAAAAGTACACCAAATATGTGTTATATATACTGTAAATAAACTATCAAAATCTACAGTAATTATATTCAATATACTGTACATAAAATATCAAAAATTACTCCAAATGTACATTATATGGTGTAAATAAAATATCCAAAATACAGTAAATATATATTACAAACCCTATGTAAAATATCCAAATTTACACCAAATATATATTATATAATTTACAAAAAATATCGGAAGGACACCAAATATATCTTATATACTGTACGTAAAATATCAAAAACTACAGTAAATATATTTCATATATTGTACATATAATATTAACTAAAAGTACAACAGATACATTTTACATACTTTTAATAATTTATCAAAAATTACAGGAAATATATATTACATACTGTACATACAATATCAAAAAGTACACCAAATATGTGTTGTATATACTGTAATTATCAAAAACTACAGTAATTATATATAATATACTGTACATAAAATATAAAAATTACACCAAAAGTATATTATTTACTGTAAATAAAATATCAAAAAGTACACTAAATATATATTACACACCATATGTAAAATATCACAATCTACACTAAATACATATTATATAATTTACATATAATATCAAAAGGACACCAAATATATCCTATATACTGTACATAAAATATCAAAAAGTACAGTAAATATATTTCATATATTGTATATATATTAACTAAAATACACCAAATAAACTTTATATAGTTTAAATCAAATATGAAATATTACAGTGAATATATACTACATACTGTAAATAAAATATCAAAAAGTACACCAAATATGTGTTATATATGCTGTAAATAAACTATCAAAAACTACAGTAATTATATTTAATATACTGTACATAAAATATCAAAAATCGCACCAAATGTATATTATTTACTGTAAATAAAATACCAAAAAGTACAGTAAATATATATTACACACCCTATGTAAAATATCACAAACTACACCAAATATATATTATATAATTTATATAAAATATCAAAAGGAAACAAAATATACCTTATATACTGTACATAAAATATCAAAATTTACAGTAAATATATTTCATATATTGTACATATAATATTAACTAAAAGTACACCAAATACATTTTATATAGTGTAAATAAAGTATCAAAAATTACAGTGAATATATATTACATACTTTACATAAAATATCAAAAAGTACACCAAATATGTGTTATATACACTGTAAGTAAACTATCAAAAACTACACTAATTATATTTAATATACTGTACATAATATATCAGAAATTACACCTAATGTATATTATTTACTGTAAAGAAAATATCAAATAATACAGTAAATATATATTACACACCATATGTAAAATATCAGAATATACACCAAATATATATTATATAATTTACATAAAATATCAAAAGGACACCAAATATATCTAATATACTGTACATAAAATATCAAAAAGTACAGTAAATATATTTCATATATTGTACATATAATATTAACTAAAAGTACACCAAATACATTTTATATAGTGTAAATAAAATATCAAAAATACAGTAAATATATATTACATACAGTACATAAAATATAAAAAAGTACACCAAATATGTGTTATATATGCTGTAAATATACTATCAGAATCTACAGTAATTATATTTAATATACTGTATATAAAATATCAAAAATTACACCAAATGTATGTTATATACTGTATATAAAATATCAAAAAGGACAGTAAATGTATACAGCACACCCTATGTAAAATATCAAAAACTACAACAAATATATATTGTATAATTTACATAAAATATCAAAAGGACACCAAATATATCTTATATCTTGTACATAAAATATCAAAAAGTACAGTAAATATATTTCATATACTCTGCATATAATATTAACTAAAAGTACACCAAATACATTTTATGTACTGTAAATAAAATATCAAAAATTACAGTAAATATATATTACATACTGTACATACAATATCAAAAAGTACACCAAATATGTGTTATATCTACTGTAAATAAACTATCAAAAAATATAGTAATTATATTTAAAATATTGTACATAAAATATCAAAAATTACACCAAATGTACATTATTTACTGTAAATAAAATACCAAAAAGTACAGTAAATATATATTACACACCCTATGTAAAATATCACAAACTACACCAAATATATATTATATAATTTACATAAAATATCAAAAGGACACCAAATATACCTTATATACTGTACATAAAATATCAAAATGTACAGTAAATATATTTCATATATTGTATATATAATATTAACTAAAAGTACACCGAATACATTTTATATACGGTAAAAAAAATATCAAAATTTACAGTAAATATATATTACATACTGTACATATATTATCAAAAAGTACACCAAATATGTGTTATATATTCTCTAAATAAACTATGAAAAACTACGGTAATGATATTTAATATACTGTACATAAAATATCAAAAATTACACCAAATGTATGTTATTTCCTGTAAATAAAATATCAAAAAGTACACTAAATATATATTACACACCATATGTAAAATATCACAATCTACACCAAATACATACTATATAATTTACATAAAATATCAAAAGGACACCAAATATATCTTATATACTGTACATAAAATATCAAAAACCACAGTAAATATATTTCTTATATTGTACATATAATATTAACTAAAAGTACACCAAATACATTTTTATAGTGTAAATAAAATATCAAAAAGTACAGTAAATATATATTACACACCATATGTAAAATATCACAATCTACACCAAATATATATTATATAATACACATTACATATCAAAAGGACACCAAATATATCTTATATACTGTACATAAAATATCAAAATGTACAGTAAATATATTTCATATATTGTATATATAATATTAACTAAAAGTACACCAAATACATTTTATATACTGTAAAGAAAATATCAAAAATTACAGTAAATTTATATTACATACTGTACATAAAATATCAAATAGTACAACAAATATGTGTTATATACACTGTAAATAAACTATCAAAAACTACAGTAATTAAATTTAATATACTGTACATAAAATATCAAAAATTACACCAAATCTATATTATTTACTGTAAATAAAATATCAAAATCTACAGTAAATATATATTACACACCATATGAAAAATATCACAATCTACACCAAATATATATTATATAATTTACATAAAATATCAAAAGGACACCAAACATATCTTATATACTGTACATAAAATATCAAAAACTACAGTAAATATATTTCATATATTGTACATATAATATTAACTAAAAGTCCACCAAATAAACTTTATATAGTGTAAATGAATTACGAAAGGTTACAGTGAATATATACTACATACTGTACATAAAATATCAAAAATTACACCAACTGTATATTATTTACTGTAAATAAAATACCAAAATGTACAGTAAATATATATTACACACCATATGTAAAATATCACAATCTACGCCAAATATATATTATATAATTTACATATAATATCAAAAGGACACCAAATATATCCTATATACTGTACATAAAATATCAAAAAGTACAGTAAATATATTTCATATATTGTACATATAATATTAACTAAAAGTACACCAAATACATTTTATATAGTTTAAATAAAATATCAAAAAGTACAGTAAATATATATTACATGCAGTACATAAAATATAAAAAAGTACACCAAATATGTGTTTTATATACTGTAAATAAACTATCAAAAACTACAGTAATTATATATAATATACTGTACATAAAATATAAAAATTACACCAAAAGTATATTATTTACTGTAAATAAAATATCAAAAAGTACACTAAATATATATTACACACCATATGTAAAATATCACAATCTACACTAAATATATATTATATAATTTACATATAATATCAAAAGGACACCAAATATATCCTATATACTGTACATAAAATATCAAAAAGTACAGTAAATATATTTCATATATTGTATATATAATATTAACTAAAAGTACACCAAATAAACTTTATATAGTGTAAATCAAATATGAAATATTACAGTGAATATATACTACATACTGTACATAAAATATCAAAAAGTACACCAAATATGTGTTATATATGCTGTAAATAAACTATCAAAAACTACAGTAATTATATTTAATATACTGTACATAAAATATCAAAAATTACACCAAATGTATATTATTTACTGTAAATAAAATACCAAAAAGTACAGTAAATATATATTACACACCCTATGTAAAATATCACAAACTACACCAAATATATATTAAATAATTTACATAAAATATCAAAAGGACACTAAATATATCTTATATACTGTACATAAAATATCAAAAACTACAGTAAATATATTTCATATATTGTACATATAATATTAACTAAAAGTACACCAAATACATTTAATATACTGTAAATAAAATATCAATAATTACAGTAAATATATATTACATACTATACATAAAATATCAAAAAGTACACCAAATATGTGTTATATATACTGTAAATAAACTATTAAAAACTACAGTAATTATATTCAATATACTGTACATAAAATATCAAAAATTACTCCAAATGTACATTATATGGTGTAAATAAAATATCCAAAATACAGTAAATATATATTACACACCCTCTGTAAAATATCCAAATTTACACCAAATATATATTATATAATTTACAAAAAATATCGGAAGGTCACCAAATATATCTTAAATACTGTATGTAAAATAACAAAAAGTACAGTAAATATATTACATATATTGTACATATAATATTAACTAAAAGTACACCAAATACATTTTATATACTGTAAATAAAATATCAAAAATTACAGTAAATATATATTACATACTGTACATAAAATATCAAAAAGTACACCAAATATGTGTTATATATACTGTAATTATCAAAAACTACAGTAATTATATTCAGTGTACTGTATATAAATTATCAAAAATTACACCAAATGTAAATTATATACTGTAAATAAAATATCAAAAAGGACAATAAATATATACTACACACCCTATATAAAATATCAAAAACTACACCAAATATATATTATATAATTTACATAAAATATCAAAAGGACACCAAATATATCTTATATGCTGCACATAAAATATCGAAAAGTACAGTATATTTATTTCATATATTGTACATATATTATTAACTAAAATTACACCAAATACATTTTATATACTGTAAATAAAATATCAAAAATTACAGTAAATATATATTACATACTGTACATAAAATATCAAAAAGTACACCAAATATGTGTTATATATACTGTAAATTATCAAAAACTTCAGTAATTATATATAATATACTGTACATAAAATATCAAAAATCACACCAAATGTATATTATATACTGTAAATAAAATATCAAAAAGGACAGTGAATAAATATGACACACACTATGTAAAATATCAAAAACTACACAAAGTATATATTATATAATTACCAATAAATATCAAAAGGACACAAAATATATCTTATATACTGTACATAAAATACCAAAATGTACACTAAATATATTTCATATATTGTACATATAATATTAACTAAAAGTACACCAAATACATTTTATATATTGTAAATAAAATATCAAAAAGTACAGTAAATATACATTACATACTGTACATAAAATATCAAAAATACAACAAATATGTGTTATATATACTGTAAATATACTATCGAAAACTACAGTAATTATATTTTATATACTGTACATAAAATGTCAAAAATTACTCCAAATGTACATTATGTAGTGTAAATAAAATATCCAAAATACAGTAAATATATATTACACACCCTATGTAAAATATCAAAAATTACACCAAATATATATTATATAATTTACAAAAAATATCGGAAGGACACCAAATATATCCTATATACTGTACGTAAAATATCAAAAAATACAGTAAATATATTTCATATATTGTACATATAATATTAACTATAAGTACACCAAATACATTTTACATACTGTAAATAAAATATCAAAAATTACAGTAAATATATATTACATACTGTACATAAAATATCAAAAAGTACACCAAATGTGTGTTATATATTCTGTAAATATCAAAAACTACAGTAATTATATTCAATGTACTGTATATAAAATATCAAAAATTACACCAAATGTAAATTATATACAGTAAATAAAATATCAAAAAGGGCAGTAAATATATACTACACACCCTATGTAAAATATCAAAAACTACACCAAATATATATTATATAATTTACATAAAATATAAAGAGTTCACCAAATATATCTTACATATTGTACATAAAATATCATAAAGTACAGTATATATATTTCATATATTCTACATATATTATTAACTAAAAGTACACCAAATACATTTTGTATACTGTAAATAAAATATCAAAAGGACACCAAATATATCTTCTATACTGTACATAAAATATCAAAATGTACAGTAAATATATTTCATATATTGTATATATAATATTAACTAAAAGTACACCAAATACATTTTATATACTATAAATAAATTATAAAAAATTACAGAAAATATATATTACATACTGTACATAAAATATCAAAAACTACACCAAATATGTGTTATATATACTGTAAATAAACTATCAAATACTACAGTAATTATATTTAATATACTTTACATAAAATATCAAAAAATACACCAAATGTATATTATTTACCATAAATAAAATATCAAAAATTACAGTAAATATATATTACACACCCTATGTAAAATATCAAAAACTACACCAAATATAAATCATAAAATTCACATAAAATATCAAAAGGACACCAAATATATATTATCTACTGTACATAAAATATCAAAAAGCACAGTAAATATATTTCATATATTGTATATATAATATTAACTAAAAGTACACCAAATACATTTTATATACTGTAAATAAAATATCAAAAAGTACAGTTAATATATATTACATACTGTTCATAAAATATCAAAATGTACACCAAATATGTGTTATATATACTCTAAATAAACTATCAAAACTACAGTAATTATATTTAATATGCTGTACATAAAATATCAAAAATTACACCAAATGTATATTATTTACTGTAAATAAAATATCAAAAAGTACAGTAAATATATATGACACACCCTATGTAAAATATCAAAAACTACACCAAATGTATATTATATAATTTACATAAAATATCAAAAGGACACCAAATGTATCTTATATACTCTACATAAAATATCAAATAGTACAGTAAATATATTTCATATATTGTACATATAATATTAACTAAAAGTACACCAAATACATTTTATATACTGTAAATAAATTATCAAAATTTACAGTAAATATATATTACATACTGTACATAAAATATCAAAAAGTACACCAAATATGTGTTATATATACTGTAAATATCAAAAACTACAGTAATTATATTCAATGTACTGTATATAAAATATCAAAAATTACACCAAATGTCAATTATATACTGTAAATAAAATATCCAAAATACAGTAAATATATATTACACACCCAATGTAAAATATCCAAATTTACACCAAATATATATTATATAATTTACAAAAAATATCGGAAGGACACCAAATATATCTTATATACTGTACGTAAAATATCAAAAACTACAGTAAATATATTTCATATATTGTACATATAATATTAACTAAAAGTACACCAAATACATTTTATATTCTGTAAATGAAATATCAAAAATTACAGTAAATATATATTACATACTGTACGTAAAATATCAAAAAGTACACCAAATATGTGTTATATATACTGTAATTATCAAAAACTACAGTAATTATATTCAATGTACTGTATATAAACTATCAAAAATTACACCAAATGTAAATTATATACTGTAAATAAAATATCAAAAAGGACAGTAAATATATACTACACACCCTATGTAAAGTATAGAAAACTACACCAAATATATATTATATAATTTACATAAAATATCAAAAGGACACCAAATATATCTTATGTACTGTACATAAAATATCAAAAAGTACAGTATATATATTTCATATATTGTACATATATTATTAACTAAAGGTACACCAAATACATTTTCTATACTGTAAATAAAATGTCAAAAATTACAGTAAATATATATTACATACTGTACATAAAATATCAAATAGTACACCAAATACGTGTTATATATACTGTAAATAAACTATAAAAAACTACAGTAATTATATTAAATATACTGTACATAAAATACCAAAAATTACTCCAAATGTACATTATATAGTGTAAATAAAATATCCAAAATACAGTAAATATATATGACACACCCTATGTAAAATATCGAAAATTACACCAAATATATATTATACACTTTACAAAAAATATCGGAAGGACACCGAATATATCTTATATACTGTACCTAAAATATCAAAAACTACAGAAAATATATTTCATATATTGTACATATAATATTAACTAAAAGTACAACAAATACATTTTGTATACTGTAAATAAAATATCGAAAACTACAGTAAATATATATTGCATACTGTACATATAATATCAAAAAGTACACCAAACGTGTTATATATACTGTAAATAAACTATCAAAAACTATAGTAATTATATTTAATATACTGTACATAAAACGTCAAAAATTACTCCAAATGTACATTATATAGTGTAAATAATATATCCAAAATACAGTATATGTATATTACACACCCTATGTAAAATAGCAAATATTACACCAAATATACATTATATAATTTACAAAAAATATCGGAAGGACATCAAATATATCCTATATACTGTACGTAAAATATCAAAAACTACAGTAAATATATTTCATATATTGTACATATAATATTAACTAAAAGTACACCAAATACATTTTATATACTGTAAATAAAATATCAAAAATTACAGTAAATATATATTACATACTATACATAAAATATCAAAAAGTACACCAAATATGTGTTATATATACTGTAAATAAACTATTAAAAACTACAGTAATTATATTCAATATACTGTACATAAAATATCAAAATTTACTCCAAATGAACATTATATGGTGTAAATAAAATATCCAAAATACAGTAAATATATATTACACACCCTATGTAAAATATCCAAATTTACACCAAATATATATTATATAATTTACAAAAAATATCGGAAGGTAACCAAATATATCTTATATACTGTATGTAAAATATCAAAAAGTACAGCAAATATATTACATATATTGTACATATAATATTAACTAAAAGTACACCAAATACATTTTATATACTGTAAATAAAATATCAAAATTACAGTAAATATATATTACATACTGTACATAAAATATCAAAAAGTACACCAAATATGTGTTATATATACTGTAATTATCAAAAACTACAGTAATTATATTCAATGTACTGTATATAAATTATCAAAAATTACATCAAATGTCAATTATATACTGTAAATAAAATATCAAAAAGGACAATAAACATATACTACACACCCTAGGTAAAATATCAAAAACTACACCAAATATATATTATATAATTTACATAAAATATCAAAAGGACACCAAATATATCTCATATGCTGTACATAAAATATCGAAAAGTACAGTATATATATTTCATATATTGTACATATATTATTAACTAAAAGTACACCAAATACATTTTATATACTGTAAATAAAATATCAAAAATTACAGTAAATATATATTACATACTATACATAAAATATCAAAAAGTACACCAAATATGTGTTATATATACTGTAAATTATCAAAAACTTCAGTAATTATATATAATATACTGTACATAAAATATCAAAAATCACACCAAATGTATATTATATACTGTAAATAAAATATCAAAAAGGACAGTGAATATATATGACACACACTATGTAAAATATCAAAAACTACACCAAATATATATTATATAATTTACAATAAATATCAAAAGGACGCCAAATATATCTTATATACTGTACATAAAATATCAAAAAGTACAGTATATGTATTTCATATACTGTATATATAATATTAACTAAAAGTACACCAAATACATTTTATATACTGTAAATAAAATATCAAAAAGTACAGTAATTATATCACATACTGTACATAAAATATCAAAAAGTACACCAAATATGTTTTATGTATACTGTAAATAAACTATCAAAAACTACAGTAATCATATTGAATATACTGTATATAAAATATCAAAAATTACACCAAATGTATATTTTATAGTCTTATTAAAATATGAAAAAGAACAGTAAATGTATATTACACTCTACGTAAATTATCAAAAACTACACCAAATATATATTATATGATTCACATAAAATATGAAAAGGACACCAAATATATGTTATATACGGTACATAAAATATCAAAAAGTACAGTAAATATATTTCATATATTGTACATATAATATTAACTAAAAGTACACCAAATACATTTTATATAATGTAAATAAAATTTCAAAATGTACAGTTAATATATGTTACATACTGTACATAAAATATCAAAAATACACAAAAGATGTGCTATATATACTGTAAATAAACTATCAAAAACTACAGTATTTATATTTATTATACTGTACATAAAATACAAAAATTACACAACATGTATATTATATACTGTAAATAAAATATCAAAAAGTGCAGTAAATATATATGACACACCCTATGTAAAATATCAAAAACTACACCAAATATATATTATATAATTTATATAAAATATGAGAAGGGCAACAAATATATCATATATACTGTACATAAAATATCAAAAATTACAGTATATATGTTTCATATATTGTACATATTATAATAACTAAAAGTACACCAAATACATTTTATATACTCTAAATAAAATTTCAAAATAACAGTAAATATATATTACATACTGTACATAAAATATCAAAAAGTACACCAAATATGAGTTATATATACTGTAAATAAACCATCAAAAACTACAGTAATTATATTCAATATACTGTTCATAAAATATCAAAAATTACTCCAAATGTACATTATATAGTGTAAATAAAATATCCAAAACACAGTAAATATATATTACGCACCCTATGTAAAATATCCAAATTTACACCAAATATATATTATATAATTTACATAAAATATCGGAAGGACACCAAATATATCTTATATGTTGTACGTAAAATATCAAAAACTACAGTAAATATATTTCATATATTGTACATATAATATTAACTAAAAGTACAACAAATACATTTTATATACTTTTAATAAAATATCAAAAATTACAGTAAATATATATTACATACTGTACATAAAATATTAAAAAGTACACCAAATATGTGTTGTATATACTGTAATTATCAAAATCTACAGTAATTATATTCAATGTACTGTATATAAATTATCAAAAATTACACCAAATGTAAATTATATACCGTAAATAAAATATCAAAAAGGACAGTAAATATATACTACACACCCTATGTAAAATATCAAAAACTACACCAAATATATATTATATAATTTACATAAAATATCAAAAGGACACCAAATCTATCTTATATACTGTACGTAAAATATAAAAGTGTACAGTATATATATTTCATATATTGTACATATATTATTAACTAAAAGTACACCAAATACATTTGATAGAGTGCAAATAAAATATCAAAAATTACAGTAAATATATTTTACATACTGTACATAAAATATCAAAAAGTACACCAAATATGTGTTATATATACTGTAAACCATCAAAAACTACAGTAATTATATTTAATATACTGTACATAAAATATCAAAGTCACACCAAATGTATATTATATACTGTAAATAAAATATCAAAAAGGACAGTAAATATATATTACACTCTATGTAAAATATCAAAACTAAAAATATATATTATATAATTTACATAAAATATCAAAAGGACACCAAATATATCTTATATACTGTACATAAAATATCAAAAAGTACAGTAAATACATTTCATATATTGTACATATAATATTAACTAAAAGTACACAAAATACATTTTACATACTGTAAATAAAATATCAAAATGCAAAAAGTACACCAAATATATGTTATATATACTGTAAATAAACTATGAAAGCTACAGTAATTATATTTAATATACTGTACATAAAATATCAAAAATTACACAAAATGTATATTATATACTGTAAATAAAATATCAAAAATTACAGTAAATATATATTACACATTCTATTTAAAATATCAAACACTACACCAAAAATATATATTATAATTTACATAAAATATAAAAAGTACACTTAATATATTTTATATACTGTACATAAAATATGAAAATGTACAGTAAATATATTTCATATATTGAACATATAATATTTAATAAAGTACACCAAATACATTGTAAATACTGTAAAAAAAATTTCCAAAAGTACAGTAAATATATATTACATACTGTACATAAAATATCAAAAAGTACACAAAATATGTGTTATATATACTGTAAATAAGCTATCAAAAACTACAGTAATTATATTTAATATACTGTACATAAAATATCAAAAATTACACTAAATGCATATTATATACTGTAAATAAAATATCAAATAGTACAGCAAATATTTATTACACGCTCTATGTAAAATATCAAAAACTACACCAAATACATGTTATATAATTTAGATAAAATATCAAAAGTACGCAAAATATATATTGTATACTGTACATAAAATATCAAAATGCACACTAAACCTATTTCATATATTGTACATATAACATTAACTGAAAGTACACCAAATACATTTTATGTACTGTAAATTAAATATTCAAAAGCACAGTAAATATATATTACATAGTGTACATAAAATATCAAAAAGTACACCAAATATGTGTTACATATATACTGTAAATAAACAATCAAAAACTACAGTAATTGTATTTAATATACTGTACATAAAATATCAAAAATTACACGAAATGTGTACTATATACTGTAAAAAAATCTAAAGTTACAGTAAATATATATTACACACTCTATGTAAAATATCAAAAACTACACCAAATATTTATTATCTAATTTACATAAAATATAAAAAGTACACCAAATAGATATTATATAAAGTACATAAAATATCAAAAAGTACAGTAAATATATTTCATATATTGTACATATAATATTAACTAAAGGAACACCAAATACGTTTTTTATTCTGTAAATAAAATATCCAATAGTACAGTAAATATATATTACATACTGTACATAAAATATCAAAAAGTACACCAAATATGTGTTATATATACTCCAAATAAACTATAATAACTACAGTAATTATATTTAATATAATGTACATAAAATATCAAAAATTACACTAAATGCATGCTATATACTGTAAATAAAATATCAAATATTACAGTAAATATTTATAACACACTCTATGTAAAATATCAAAAACTACACCAAATATATGTTATATAATTTACATAAACTATCAAAAGTACACCAAATATATATTATTTACTGTACATAAAATATCAAAAATTACACGAAATGTATACCATATACTTTAAATAAAATCTAAAATTACAGTAAATATATATTACACACTCTATGTAAAATATCAAAAACTACTCCAAATATATATTATATAATTTACATAAAATATCAAAACTACACCAAATATATATTATTTACTGTACATAAAATATCAAAAAGGAAAGTAAATATATTGCAAATATTGTACATATAATATTAACTAAAAGTACACCAACACATTTTATATACTGTAAATAAAATATCCAAAAGAACAGTAAATATATATTACATACTATACATAAAATATCAAAAAGTACACCAAATGTATATTATGTACTGTAAATAAAATATCAAAAAGTACAGTAAATATATATTAAACACCATATGTACAAGATCACAATCTACACCAAATATATATTATATAATTTACATAAAATATCAAAAGTACACCAAATATATATTATATACTGTACATAAAATATCAAAAATTACAGGAAACATATTTCATATATTGTACATATAATATTAACTAAAAGTACACCCAATACATTTTATATACTGTAAATAAAATATCAAAAATTACAGTAAGTATATATTATCTACTGTACATAAAATATCAAAAAGTACGCCAAATATGTGTTATATATACTGTAAATAAACTATCAAAATATTCAGTAATTATATTTAATATACTGTTCATAAAATATCAAAAATTACACCAAATGTATATTATACACTCTAAATAAAATATCAAAAAGTACAGTAAATATATATTACACTCAATGTAAAATATGAAAAACTACACCAAATATATATTATATAATTTACATAAAATATCAAAAGTACTCCAAATATATATTATATACTGTACATAAAATATCAAAAAGTACAGTAAATGTATTTCATATATTGTACATATAATATTAACTAAAAGTACACCAAATACATTTTACATACTGTAAATAAAATATCAAAAATTACAGTAAGTATATATTATCTACTGTACATAAATTATCATAAAGTACACCAAATATGTGTTATATATACTGTATATAAACTATCAAAATCTTAAGTAATTATATTTAATATACTGTACATAAAATATCAAAAATTACACCAAATGTATATTATGCACTCTAAATAATATATCAAAAAGGACAGTAAATATATATTACACTCTATGTAAAATATCAAAGACTACACCAAATATATATTATATAATTTTCATAAAATATCAAAAGTACACCAAATATATATTATATAATGTACATAAAATATCAAAAAGTACAGTAAATATATTTCATATATTGTACATATAATATTAAATAAAACTACACCAAATGCATTTTATATACTGTAAATAAAATATCAAAAACTACAGTAAGTATATATTATCTACTGTAAATAAAATGTCAAAAAGTACACCAAATATGTGTTATATATACTGTAAATAAACTATCAAAACCTTCAGTAATTATATTTAATATACTGTACATAAAATATCAAAAATTACACCAAATGTATATTATACACTCTAAATAAAATATCAAAAAGGACAGTATATATATATTTCACTCTATGTAAAATATGAAAAACTACACCAAATATATATTATATAATTTACATAAAATCTCAAAAGTACACCAAATATATATTATATTCTGTACATAAAATATGAAAAAGTACAGTAAATATATTTCATATATTGTACATATTATATTAACTAAAACTACACCAAATACATTTTATATACTGTAAATAAAATATCAAAAATTTCAGTAAGTATATATTATCTACTGTACATAAATTATCATAAAGTACACCAAATATGTGTTATATATACTGTATATAAACTATCAAAATCTTAAGTAATTATATTTAATGTACTGTACATAAAATATCAAAAATTACACCAAATGTATATTATACACTCTAAATAAAATATCAAAAAGGACAGTATATATATATTACACTCTATGTAAAATATCAAAAACTACACCAAATATATATTATATAATTTATATAAAATATCAAAAGTACACCAAATATATATTATATACTGTTCATAAAATATCAAAAAGTACAGTAAATATATTTCATATATTGTACATATTATATTAACTAAAACTACACCAAATACATTTTATATACTGTAAATAAAATATCAAAAATTACAGTAAGTATATATTATCTACTGTACATAAAATATCAAAAAGTACACCAAATATGTGTTATATATACTGTAAATAAACTATCAAAATCTTCAGTAATTATATTTAATATACTGTACATAAAATATCAAAAATTACAACACATGTATATTATACACTCTAAATAAAATATCAAAAAGGACAGTAAATATATATTACACTCTATGTAAAATATCAAAAACTACACCGTATATATTATATAATTTACATAAAATATCAAAGGTACACCAAATATATATTATATACTGTACATAAAATATCAAAAAGTACAGTAAATATATTTCATATTTTGTACATATACTATTAACTAAAACTACACCAAATACATTTTACATACTGTAAATAAAATATCAAAAATTCAGTATGTATATTTTATCTACTGTACATAAAATATCAAAAAGTACACCAAATATGTGTTATTTATACTGTTAATAAACTATCAAAATCTTCAGTAATTATATTTAATATACTGTACATAAAATATCAAAAATTACACCAAATGTATATTATATACTCTAAATAAAATATCAAAAAGGACAGTAAATATATATTACACACTATGTAAAATATCAAAAGCTACACAAAATATATATTATATAATTTACATAAAATATCAAAAGTACACCAAATATATATTATATACTGTACATAAAATGTCAAAAAGTACAGTAAATATATTACATATATTGTACATATAATATTAACTAAAAGTACACCAAACACATTTTACATACGGTAAATAAAATATCAAAAATTACAGTAAGTATATATTATCTACTGTACATAAAATATCAAAAAGTACACCAAAGATGTGTTATATATACTGTAAATAAACTATCAAAATCTTCAGTTATTATATTTAATATACTGTACATAAAATATCAAAAATTACACCAAATGTATATTATACACTCTAAATAAAATATCAAAAAGGACAGTAAATATATATTACACACTATGTAAAATATCAAAAACTACACAAAATATATATTATATAATTTACATAAAATATCAAAAGTACACCAACTATATATTATATACTGTACATAAAATATCAAAAAGTACAATAAATATATTGCATATATTGTACATATAATAATAACTAAAACTACACCAAATACATTTTACATACTGTAAATAAAATATCAAAAATTACAGAATGTATATATTATCTACTGTACATAAAATATCAAATAGTACGCCATATATGTGTTATATATACTGTAAATAAACTATCAAAATCTTCAGTAATTATATTTAATACACTGTTCATAAAATATCAAAAATTACACCAAATGTATATTATACACTCTAAATAAAATATCAAAAAGGACAGTAAATATATATTACACTCTATGTTAAATATCAAAAACTACACCAAATATATATTATATAATTTACATAAAATATCAAAAGTACACCAAATATATATTATATACTGTACATAAAATGTCAAAAAGTACAGTAAATATATTTCATATATTGTTCATATAATATTAACTAAAAGTACACCAAATACATTTTACATACTGTAAATAAAATATCAAAACTTACAGTAAGTATATATAATCTACTGTACATAAAATATCAAAAAGTACACCAAATATGTGTTATGTATACTCTAAATAAACTATCAAAACCTTCAGTAATTATATTTTATATACTGTTCATAAAATATCAAAAATTACACCAAATGTATATTATACACTCTAAGTAAAATATCAAAAAGGACAGTAAATATATATTACACCCTATGTAAAATATCAAAAACTACACCAAATATATATTATATAATTTACATAAAATATCAAAAGTACACCAAATATATATTATATACTGTACATAAAATATCAAAAAGTACAGTAAATATATTTCATATATTGTACATATAATATTAACTAAAAGTACACCAAATACATTTTATATACGGTAAATAAAATATCAAAAATTACAGTAAGTATATATTATCTACTGTACGTAAAATATCAAAAAGTACACCAAAGATGTGTTATATATACTGTAAATAAACTATCAAAATCTTCAGTAATTATATTTTATATACTGTACATAAAATACCAAAAATTACACCAAATGTATGTTATACACTCTAAATAAAATATCAAAAAGGACAGTAAATATATATTACACTCTATGTAAAATATCAAAAACTACACCGTATATATTATATAATTTACATAAAATATCAAAAGTACACCAAATATTTATTATATACTGTACATAAAATATCAAAAAGGACTGTAAATATATTTCATATTTTGTACATATACTATTAACTAAAACTACACCAAATACATTTTACATACTGTAAATAACATATCAAAAATTACAGTAAGTATATATTATCTACTGAACATAAAATATCAAAAAGTACACCAAATATGTGTTATATATACTGTAAATAAACTATCAAAATATTCAGTAATTATATTTAATATACTGTACAGAAAATATCAGAAATTACACCAAATGTATATTATACACTCTAAATAAAATATCAAAAAGGACAGTAAATATATATTACACTCTATGTAAAATATCAAAAACTACACAAATATATATTATATAATTTACATAAAATATCAAAAGTACACCAAATATATATTACATACTGTACATAAAATATCAAATAGTACAGCAAATATATTTCATATATTGTACATATAATATTAACTAAAAGTACACCAAATACATTTTACATACTGTAAATAAAATATCAAAAATTACAGTAAGTATATATTATCTACTGTACATAAAATATCAAAAAGTACACCAAATATGTGTTATATATACTGTAAATAAACTATCAAAATCTTCAATAATTATATTTAATATACTGTACATAAAATATCAAAAATTACACCAAATGTATATTATACACTCTAAATAAAATATCAAAAAGGACAGTAAATATATATTACACTCTATGTAAAATATCAAAAACTACACAAAATATATATTACATAATTTACATAAAATATCAAAAGTACACCAAATATATATTATATACTGTACATAAAATATCAAAAAGTACAGTAAATATATTGCATATATTGTACATATAATAATAACTAAAACTACACCAAATACATTTTACATACTGTAAATAAAATATCAAAAATTACAGAATGTATATATTATCTACTGTACATAAAATATCAAATAGTATGCCATATATGTGTTATATATACTGTAAATAAACTATCAAAATCTTCAGTAATTATATTTAATACACTGTTCATAAAATATCAAAAATTACACCAAATGTATATTATAAACTCTAAATAAAATATCAAAAAGGACAGTAAATATATATCACACTCTATGTAAAATATCAAAAACTACACCAAATATATATTATATAATTTACATAAAATATCAAAAGTACAGCAAATATATATTATATAGTGTACATAAAATATCAAAAAGTACAGTAAATATATTTCATATATTGTACATATAATATTAAATAAAAGTACACCAAATACATTTTACATACTGTAAATAAAATATCAAAAATTACAGTAAGTATATATTATCTACTGTACATAAAATATCAAAAAGTACACCAAATATGTGTTATATATACTGTAAATAAACTATCAAAATTTTCAGTAATTATATTTAATATACTGTACATAAAATATCAAAAATTACACCAAATGTATATTATAAACTCTAAATAAAATATCAAAAAGGACAGTAAATATATATTACACTCTATGTAAAACATCAAATACTACACCAAATATATATTATATAATTTACATAAAATATCAAAAGTACACCAAATATATATTATATACTGTACATAAAATATCAAAAAGTACAGTAAATATATTTCATACATTGTACATATAATATTAACTAAAAGTACAACAAATACATTTTACATACTGTAAATAAAATATAAAAAATTACAGTAAGTATTTATTATCTACTGTACATAAAATATCAAAAAGTACACCAAAGATGTGTTATATATACTGTAAATCAACTATCAAAATCTTCACTAATTATATTTAATATACTGTACATAAAATATCAATAATTACACCAAATGTATATTATACATTCTAAATAAAATATCAAAAAGGACAGTAAATATATATTACACTCTATGTAAAATATCAAAAACTACACCGTATATATTATATAATTTACATAAAATATCAAAAGTACACCAAATATATATTATATACTCTACATAAAATATCAAAAAGGACAGTAAATATATTTCATATTTTGTACATATACTATTAACTAAAACTACACCAAATACATTTTACATACTGTAAATAAAATATCAAAAATTACAGTAAGTATATATTATCTACTGAACATAAAATATCAAAAATACACCAAATATGTGTTATATATACTGTAAATAAACTATCAAAATCTTCAGTAATTATATTTAATATACTGTACAGATAATATCAAAAATTACACCAAATGTATATTATACACTCTAAATAAAATATCAAAAAGGACAGTAAATATATATTACAATCTATGTAAAATATCAAAAACTACACCAAATATATATTATATAATTTACATAAAATATCAAAAGTACACCAAATATATATTACATACTGTACATAAAATATCAAAAAGTACAGTAAATATATTTCATATATTGTACATATTATATTAACTAAAAGTACACCAAATACATTTTACATACTGTAAATAAAATATCAAAAATTACAGTAAGTATATATTACCTACTGTACATAAAATATCAAAAAGTACACCAAATATGTGTTATATATACTTTAAATAAACTATCAAAATCTTCAGTAATTATATTTAATATACTGTATATAAAATATCAAAAATTACACCAAATGTATATTATACACTCTAAATAAAATATCAAAAAGGACAGTAAATATATATTACACTCTATGTAAAATATCAAACACTACACAAAATGTATATTATATAATTTACATAAAATATCAAAAGTACACCAAATATATATTATATACTGTACATAAAATGTCAAAAAGTACAGTAAATATATTTCATATATTGTTCATATAATATTAACTAAAAGTACACCAAATACATTTTACATACTGTAAATAAAATATCAAAACTTACAGTAAGTATATATTATCTACTGTACATAAAATATCAAAAAGTACACCAAATATGTGTTATGTATACTCTAAATAAACTATCAAAATCTTCAGTAATTATATTTAATATACTGTTCATAAAATATCAAAAATTACACCAAATGTATATTATACACTCTAAGTAAAATATCAAAAAGGACAGTAAATATATATTACACTCTATGTTAAATATCAAAAACTACACCAAATATATATTATATAATTTACATAAAATATCAAAAGTACACCAAATATATATTACATACTGTACATAAAATATCAAAAAGTACAGTAAATATATTTCATATATTGTACATATAATATTAACTAAAAGTACACCAAATACATTTTATATACGGTAAATAAAATATCAAAAATTACAGTAAGTATATATTATCTACTGTACATAAAATATCAAAAAGTACACCAAAGATGTGTTATATATACTGTAAATAAACTATCAAAGTCTTCAATAATTATATTTTATATACTGTACATAAAATACCAAAAATTACACCAAATGTATATTATACACTCTAAATAAAATATCAAAAAGGACAGTAAATATATATTACACTCTATGTAAAATATCAAAAACTACACCGTATATATTATATAATTTACATAAAATATCAAAAGTACACCAAATATTTATTATATACTGTACATAAAATATCAAAAAGGACAGTAAATATATTTCATATTTTGTACATATACTATTAACTAAAACTACACCAAATACATTTTACATACTGTAAATAACATATCAAAAATTACAGTAAGTATATATTATCTACTGAACATGAAATATCAAAAAGTACACCAAATGTGTGTTATATATACTGTAAATAAACTATCAAAATATTCAGTAATTATATTTAATATACTGTACAGAAAATATCAGAAATTACACCAAATGTATATTATACACTCTAAATAAAATATCAAAAAGACAGTAAATATATATTACACTGTATGTAAAATATCAAAAACTACACCAAATATATATTATATAATTTACATAAAATATCAAAAGTACACCAAATATCTATTACATACTGTACATAAAATATCAAAAAGTACAGCAAATATATTTCATATATTGTACATATAATATTAACTAAAAGTACACCAAATACATTTTACATACTGTAAATAAAATATCAAAAATTACAGTAAGTATATATTATCTACTGTACATAAAATATCAAAAAGTACACCAAATATGTGTTATATATACTGTAAATAAACTATCAAAATCTTCAATAATTATATTTAATATACTGTACATAAAATATCAAAAATTACACCAAATGTATATTATACACTCTAAATAAAATATCAAAAAGGACAGTAAATATATATTACACTCTATGTAAAATATCAAAAACTACACAAAATATATATAACATAATTTACATAAAATATCAAAAGTACACCAAATATATGTTATATAATGTTCATAAAATGTAAAAAAGTACAGTAAATATATTTCATATATTGTTCATATAATATTAACTAAAAGTACACCAAATACATTTTACATACTGTAAATAAAATATCAAAACTTACAGTAAGTATATATTATCTACTGTACATAAAATATCAAAAAGTACACCAAATATGTGTTATGTATACTCTAAATAAACTATCAAAATCTTCAGTAATTATATTTAATATACTGTTCATAAAATATCAAAAATTACACCAAATGTATATTATACACTCTAAGTAAAATATCAAAAAGGACAGTAAATATATATTACACTCTATGTAAAATATCAAAAACTACACCAAATATATATTATATAATTTACATAAAATATCAAAAGTACACCAAATATATATTATATACTGTACATAAAATATCAAAAAGTACAGTAAATATATTTCATGTATTGTACATATAATATTAACTAAAAGTACACCAAATACATTTTACATACGGTAAATAAAATATCAAAAATTACAGTAAGTATATATTATCTACTGTAAAGAAAATATCAAAAAGTACACCAAAGATGTGTTATATATACTGTAAATAAACTATCAAAATCTTCAGTAATTATATTTAATATACTGTACATAAAATATCAAAAATTACACCAAATGTATATTATACACTCTAAATAATATATCAAAAAGGACAGTAAATATATATTACACTCTATGTAAAATATCAAATACTACACAAAATATATATTATATAATTTACATAAAATATCAAAAGAACCCCAACTATATATTATATACTGTACATAAAATATCAAAAAGTACAGTAAATATATTTCATATATTGTACATATAATACTAACTAAAACTACCCCAAATACATTTTACATACTGTAAATAAAATATCAAAAATTACAGTATGTATATATTATCTACTGTACATAAAATATCAAAAAGTACGCCAAATATGTGTTATATATACTGTAAATAAACTATCAAAATCTTCAGTAATTGTATTTAATATACTGTTCATAAAATATCAAAAATTACACCAAATGTATATTACACTCTAAATAAAATATCAAAAAGGACAGTAAATATATATTACACTCTATGTAAAATATCAAAAACTACACCAAATATATATTATATAATTTACATAAAATATCAAAAGTACACCAAATATATAGTATAAACTGTACATAAAATATCAAAAAGTACAGTAAATATATTTCATATATTGTACATATACTATTAACTAAAACTACACCAAATACATTTTACATACTGTAAATAAATTATCAAAAATTACAGTAAGTATATATTATCTACTGTACATAAAATATCAAAAAGTACACCAAAGATGTGTTATATATACTGTAAATAAACTATCAAAACCTTCAGTAATTATATTTAATATACTGTACATAAAATATCAAAAATTACAACAAATGTATATTATACACTCTAAATAAAATATCAAAAAGGACAGTAAATATATATTACACTCTATGTAAAATATCAAAAACTACACCAAATATATATTATATAATTTACATAAAATATCAAAAGTACACCAAATATATATTATATACTGTACATAAAATGTCAAAAAGTACAGTAAATATATTTCATATATTGTACATATAATATTAACTAAAAGTACACCAAATACATTTTACATACTGTAAATAAAATATCAAAAATTACAGTAAGTATATATTATCTACTGTACATAAAATATCAAAAAGTACACCAAATATGTGTTATATATACTGTAAATAAACTATCAAATCTTCAGTAATTATATTTAATATACTGTACATAATATATCAAAAATTACACCAAATGTATATTATACACTCTAAATAAAATATCAAAAAGGACAGTAAATATATATTACACTCTATGTAAAATATCAAAAACTACACCAAATATATATTATATAATTTACATAAAATATCAAAAGTACACCAAATATATATTATATACTGTACATAAAATATCAAAAAGTACAGTAAATATATTACATATATTGTACATATAATATTAACTAAAAGTACACCAAACACATTTTACATACGGTAAATAAAATATCAAAAATTACAGTAAGTATATATTATCTACTGTACATAAAATATCAAAAAGTACACCAAAGATGTGTTATATATACTGTAAATAAACTATCAAAACCTTCAGTTATTATATTTAATATACTGTACATAAAATATCAAAAATTACACCAAATGTATATTATACACTCTAAATAAAATATCAAAAAGGACAGTAAATATATATTACACACTATGTAAAATATCAAAAACTACACAAAATATATATTATATAATTTACATAAAATATCAAAAGTACACCAACTATATATTATATACTGTACATAAAATATCAAAAAGTACAGTAAATATATTGCATATATTGTACATATAATAATAACTAAAACTACACCAAATACATTTTACATACTGTAAATAAAATATCAAAAATTACAGAATGTATATATTATCTACTGTACATAAAATATCAAATAGTACGCCATATATGTGTTATATATACTGTAAATAAACTATCAAAATCTTCAGTAATTATATTTAATACACTGTTCATAAAATATCAAAAATTACACCAAATGTATATTATACACTCTAAATAAAATATCAAAAAGGACAGTAAATATATATTACACTCTATGTAAAATATCAAAAACTACACCAAATATATATTATATAATTTACATAAAATATCAAAAGTACACCAAATATATATTATATACTGTACATAAAATATCAAAAAGTACAGTAAATATATTTCATATATTGTACATATAATATTAAATAAAAGTACACCAAATACATTTTACATACGGTAAATAAAATATCAAAAATTACAGTAAGTATATATTATCTACTGTACATAAAATATCAAAAAGTACACCAAATATGTGTTATATATACTGTAAATAAACTATCAAAATTTTCAGTAATTATATTTAATATACTGTACATAAAATATCAAAAATTACACCAAATGTATATTATACACTCTAAATAAAATATCAAAAAGGACAGTAAATATATATTACACTCTATGTAAAATATCAAATACTACACCAAATATATATTATATAATTTACATAAAATATCAAAAGTACACCAAATATATATTATATACTGTACATAAAATATCAAAAAGTACAGTAAATATATTTCATATATTGTACATATAATATTAATTAAAGTACACCAAATACATTTTACATACTGTAAATAAATTATCAAAAATTGCAATAAGTATATATTATCTACTGTACATAAAATATCAAAAAGTACACCAAAGATGTGTTATATATACTGTAAATAAACTATCAAAATCTTCAGTAATTATATTTAATATACTGTACATAAAATATCAAAAATTACACCAAATGTATATTATACACTCTAAATAAAATATCAAAAAGGACAGTAAATATATATTACACTCTATGTAAAATATCAAAAACTACACCAAATATATATTATATAATTTACATAAAATATCAAAAGTACACCAAATATATATTATATACTGTACATAAAATATCAAAAAGTACAGTAAATATATTTCATATATTGTACATATAATATTAACTAAAAGTACACCAAGTACATTTTACATACAGTAAATAAAATATCAAAAATTACAGTAAGTATATATTATCTACTGTACATAAATTATCAAAAAGTACACCAAAGATGTGTTATATATACTGTAAATAAACTATCAAAATCTTCAGTAATTATATTTAATATACTGTTCATAAAATATCAAAAATTACACCAAATGTATATTATACACTCTAAATAAAATATCAAAAAGGACAGTAAATATATATTACACTCAATGTAAAATATGAAAAACTACACCAAATATATATTATATAATTTACATAAAATATCAAAAGTACACCAAATATATATTATAAACTGTATATAAAATATCAAAAAGTACAGTAAATATATTTCATATATTGTACATATAATATTAACTAAAACTACACCAAATACATTTTACATACTGTAAATAAAATATCAAAAATTAGAGTAAGTATATATTATCTACTGTACATAAAATATCAGAAAGTACACCAAATATGTGTTATATATACTGTAAATGAACTATCAAAATCTTCAGTAATTATATTTAATATACTGTACATAAAATATCAAAAATTACACCAAATGTATATTATACACTCTAAATAAAATATCAAAAAGGACAGTAAATATATATTACACTCTATGTAAAATATCAAAAACTACACCAAATATATATTATATAATTTACATAAAATATCAAAAGTACACCAAATATATATTATACACTGTACATTAAATATCAAAAAGTACTGTAAATGTATTTCATATATTGTACATATAATATTAACTAAAAGTACACCAAATACATTTTACATACGGTAAATAAAATATCAAAAATTACAGTAAGTATATATTATCTACTGTAAATAAAATATCAAAAAGTACACCAAAGATGTGTTATATATACTGTAAATAAACTATCAAAATCTTCAGTAATTATATTTAATATACTGTACATAAAATATCAAAAATTACACCAAATGTATATTATACACTCTAAATAATATATCAAAAAGGACAGTAAATATATATTACACTCTATGTAAAATATCAAATACTACACAAAATATATATTATATAATTTACATAAAATATCAAAAGAACACCAACTATATATTATATACTGTACATAAAATATCAAAAAGTACAGTAAATATATTTCATATATTGTACATATAATACTAACTAAAACTACCCCAAATACATTTTACATACTGTAAATAAAATATCAAAAATTACAGTATGTATATATTATCTACTGTACATAAAATATCAAAAAGTACGCCAAATATGTGTTATATATACTGTAAATAAACTATCAAAATCTTCAGTAATTATATTTAATATACTGTTCATAAAATATCAAAAATTACACCAAATGTATATTACACTCTAAATAAAATATCAAAAAGGACAGTAAATATATATTACACTCTATGTAAAATATCAAAAACTACACCAAATATATATTATATAATTTACATAAAATGTCAAAAGTACACCAAATATATAGTATAAACTGTACATAAAATATCAAAAAGTTCAGTAAATATATTTCATATATTGTACATATACTATTAACTAAAACTACACCAAATACATTTTACATACTGTAAATAAAATATCAAAAATTACAGTAAGTATATATTATCTACTGTACATAAAATATCAAAAAGTACACCAAAGATGTGTTATATATACTGTAAATAAACTATCAAAACCTTCAGTAATTATATTTAATATACTGTACATAAAATATCAAAAATTACAACAAATGTATATTATACACTCTAAATAATATATCAAAAAGGACAGTAAATATATATTACACTCTATGTAAAATATCAAAAACTACACCAAATATATATTATATAATTTACATAAAATATCAAAAGTACACCAAATATATATTATATACTGTACATAAAATGTCAAAAAGTACAGTAAATATATTTCATATATTGTACATATAATATTAACTAAAAGTACACCAAATACATTTTACATACTGTAAATAAAATATCAAAAATTACAGTAAGTATATATTATCTACTGTACATAAAATATCAAAAAGTACACCAAATATGTGTTATATATACTGTAAATAAACTATCAAATCTTCAGTAATTATATTTAATATACTGTACATAATATATCAAAAATTACACCAAATGTATATTATACACTCTAAATAAAATATCAAAAAGGACAGTAAATATATATTACACTCTATGTAAAATATCAAAAACTACACCAAATATATATTATATAATTTACATAAAATATCAAAAGTACACCAAATATATATTATATACTGTACATAAAATATCAAAAAGTACAGTAAATATATTACATATATTGTACATATAATATTAACTAAAAGTACACCAAACACATTTTACATACGGTAAATAAAATATCAAAAATTACAGTAAGTATATATTATCTACTGTACATAAAATATCAAAAAGTACACCAAAGATGTGTTATATATACTGTAAATAAACTATCAAAATCTTCAGTTATTATATTTAATATACTGTACATAAAATATCAAAAATTACACCAAATGTATATTATACACTCTAAATAAAATATCAAAAAGGACAGTAAATATATATTACACACTATGTAAAATATCAAAAACTACACAAAATATATATTATATAATTTACATAAAATATCAAAAGTACACCAACTATATATTATATACTGTACATAAAATATCAAAAAGTACAGTAAATATATTGCATATATTGTACATATAATAATAACTAAAACTACACCAAATACATTTTACATACTGTAAATAAAATATCAAAAATTACAGAATGTATATATTATCTACTGTACATAAAATATCAAATAGTACGCCATATATGTGTTATATATACTGTAAATAAACTATCAAAATCTTCAGTAATTATATTTAATACACTGTTCATAAAATATCAAAAATTACACCAAATGTATATTATACACTCTAAATAAAATATCAAAAAGTACAGTAAATATATATTACACTCTATGTAAAATATCAAAAACTACACCAAATATATATTATATAATTTACATAAAATATCAAAAGTACACCAAATATATATTATATACTGTACATAAAATATCAAAAGGTACAGTAAATATATTTCATATATTGTACATATAATATTAAATAAAAGTACACCAAATACATTTTACATACGGTAAATAAAATATCAAAAATTACAGTAAGTATATATTATCTACTGTACATAAAATATCAAAAAGTACACCAAATATGTGTTATATATACTGTAAATAAACTATCAAAATTTTCAGTAATTATATTTAATATACTGTACATAAAATATCAAAAATTACACCAAATGTATATTATACACTCTAAATAAAATATCAAAAAGGACAGTAAATATATATTACACTCTATGTAAAATATCAAATACTACACCAAATATATATTATATAATTTACATAAAATATCAAAAGTACACCAAATATATATTATATACTGTACATAAAATATCAAAAAGTACAGTAAATATATTTCATATATTGTACATATAATATTAATTAAAGTACACCAAATACATTTTACATACTGTAAATAAATTATCAAAAATTACAATAAGTATATATTATCTACTGTACATAAAATATCAAAAAGTACACCAAAGATGTGTTATATATACTGTAAATAAACTATCAAAATCTTCAGTAATTATATTTAATATACTGTACATAAAATATCAAAAATTACACCAAATGTATATTATACACTCTAAATAAAATATCAAAAAGGACAGTAAATATATATTACACTCTATGTAAAATATCAAAAACTACACCAAATATATATTATATAATTTACATAAAATATCAAAAGTACACCAAATATATATTATATACTGTACATAAAATATCAAAAAGTACAGTAAATATATTTCATATATTGTACATATAATATTAACTAAAAGTACACCAAGTACATTTTACATACAGTAAATAAAATATCAAAAATTACAGTAAGTATATATTATCTACTGTACATAAATTATCAAAAAGTACACCAAAGATGTGTTATATATACTGTAAATAAACTATCAAAATCTTCAGTAATTATATTTAATATACTATTCATAAAATATCAAAAATTACACCAAATGTATATTATACACTCTAAATAAAATATCAAAAAGGACAGTAAATATATATTACACTCAATGTAAAATATGAAAAACTACACCAAATATATATTATATAATTTACATAAAATATCAAAAGTACACCAAATATATATTATAAACTGTATATAAAATATCAAAAAGTACAGTAAATATATTTCATATATTGTACATATAATATTAACTAAAACTACACCAAATACATTTTACATACTGTAAATAAAATATCAAAAATTAGAGTAAGTATATATTATCTACTGTACATAAAATATCAGAAAGTACACCAAATATGTGTTATATATACTGTAAATGAACTATCAAAATCTTCAGTAATTATATTTAATATACTGTACATAAAATATCAAAAATTACACCAAATGTATATTATACACTCTAAATAAAATATCAAAAAGGACAGTAAATATATATTACACTCTATGTAAAATATCAAAAACTACACCAAATATATATTATATAATTTACATAAAATATCAAAAGTACACCAAATATATATTATACACTGTACATTAAATATCAAAAAGTACTGTAAATGTATTTCATATATTGTACATATAATATTCACTAAAAGTACACCAAATACATTTTACATACTGTAAATAAAATATCAAAAATTACAGTAAGTATATATTATCTACTGTACATAAATTATCATAAAGTACACCAAATATGTGTTATATATACTGTAAATAAACTATCAAAATCTTAAGTAATTATATTTAATATACTGTACATAAAATATCAAAAATTACACCAAATGTATATTATACACTCTAAATAAAATATCAAAAAGGACAGTAAATATATATTACACTCTATGTAAAATATCAAAAACTACACCAAATATATATTATATAATTTACATAAAATATCAAAAGTACACCAAATATATATTATATACTGTACATAAAATATCAAAAAGTACAGTAAATATATTTCATATATTGTACATATAATATTAACTAAAAGTACACCAAATACATTTTACATACTGTAAATAAAATATCAAAAATTACAGTAAGTATATATTATCTACTGTACATAAAATATCAAAAAGTACACCAATGATGTGTTATATATACTGTAAATAAACTATCAAAACCTTCAGTAATTATATTTAATATACTGTACATAAAATATCAAATATTACACCAAATGTATATTATACACTCTAAATAAAATATCAAAAAGGACAGTAAATATATATTACACACTATGTAAAATATCAAAAACTACACCAAATATATATTATATAATTTACATAAAATATCAAAAGTACACCAAATATATATTATATACTGTACATAAATATCAAAAAGTACAGTAAATATATTTCATATATTGTACATATAATATTAACTAAAGTACACCAAATACATTTTACATACTCTAAATAAAATATCAAAAATTACAGTAAATATATATTATCTACTGTACATAAATTATTAAAAAGTACACCAAATATGTGTTATATATACTGTAAATAAACTATCAAAATCTTAAGTAATTATATTTAATATACTGTACATAAAATATCAAAAATTACACCAAATGTATATTATACACTCTTAATAAAATATCAAAAAAGGACTGTATATATATATTACATTCTATGTAAAATATCAAAAACTACACCAAATATATATTATATAATTTACATAAAATATCAAAAGTACACCAAATATATATTATATACTGTACATAAAATATCAAAAAGTACAGCAAATATATTTCATATATTGTACATATAATATTAACTAAAAGTACACCAAATACATTTTACATACTGTAAATAAAATATAAAAAATTACAGTAAGTATATATTATCTACTGTACATAAAATATCAAAAAGTACACCAAATATGTGTTATATATACTGTAAATAAACTATCAAAATCTTCAGTAATTATATTTAATATACTGTACATAAAATATCAATAATTACACCAAATGTATATTATACACTCTAAATAAAATATCAAAAAGGACAGTAAATATATATTACACTCTATGTAAAATATCAAAAACTACACCGTATATATTATATAATTTACATAAAATATCAAAAGTACACAAAATATATATTATATACTGTACATAAAATATCAAAAAGGACGGTAAATATATTTCATATTTTGTACATATACTATTAACTAAAACTACACCAAATACATTTTACATACTGTAAATAAAATATCAAAAATTACAGTAAGTATATATTATCTACTGAACATAAAATATCAAAAATACACCAAATATGTGTTATATATACTGTAAATAAACTATCAAAATCTTCAGTAATTATATTTAATATACTGTTCATACAATATCAAAAATTACACCAAATGTATATTATACACTCTAAATAAAATATCAAAAAGGACAGTAAATATATATTACACTCTATGTAAAATATCAAAAACTACACCAAATATATATTATATAATTTACATAAAATATCAAAAGTACACCAAATATATATTATATACTGTACATAAAATATCAAAAAGTACAGTAAATATATTTCATATATTGTACATATAATATTAACTAAAAGTACACCAAGTACATTTTACATACAGTAAATAAAATATCAAAAATTACAGTAAGTATATATTATCTACTGTACATAAATTATCAAAAAGTACACCAAAGATGTGTTATATATACTGTAAATAAACTATCAAAATCTTCAGTAATTATATTTAATATACTGTTCATAAAATATCAAAAATTACACCAAATGTATATTATACACTCTAAATAAAATATCAAAAAGGACAGTAAATATATATTACACTCAATGTAAAATATGAAAAACTACACCAAATATATATTATATAATTTACATAAAATATCAAAAGTACACCAAATATATATTATAAACTGTATATAAAATATCAAAAAGTACAGTAAATATATTTCATATATTGTACATATAATATTAACTAAAACTACACCAAATACATTTTACATACTGTAAATAAAATATCAAAAATTAGAGTAAGTATATATTATCTACTGTACATAAAATATCAGAAAGTACACCAAATATGTGTTATATATACTGTAAATGAACTATCAAAATCTTCAGTAATTATATTTAATATACTGTACATAAAATATCAAAAATTACACCAAATGTATATTATACACTCTAAATAAAATATCAAAAAGGACAGTAAATATATATTACACTCTATGTAAAATATCAAAAACTACACCAAATATATATTATATAATTTACATAAAATATCAAAAGTACACCAAATATATATTATACACTGTACATTAAATATCAAAAAGTACTGTAAATGTATTTCATATATTGTACATATAATATTAACTAAAAGTACACCAAATACATTTTACATACTGTAAATAAAATATCAAAAATTACAGTAAGTATATATTATCTACTGTACATAAATTATCATAAAGTACACCAAATATGTGTTATATATACTGTAAATAAACTATCAAAATCTTAAGTAATTATATTTAATATACTGTACATAAAATATCAAAAATTACACCAAATGTATATTATACACTCTAAATAAAATATCAAAAAGGACAGTAAATATATATTACACTCTATGTAAAATATCAAAAACTACACCAAATATATATTATATAATTTACATAAAATATCAAAAGTACACCAAATATATATTATATACTGTACATAAAATATCAAAAAGTACAGTAAATATATTTCATATATTGTACATATAATATTAACTAAAAGTACACCAAATACATTTTACATACTGTAAATAAAATATCAAAAATTACAGTAAGTATATATTATCTACTGTACATAAAATATCAAAAAGTACACCAATGATGTGTTATATATACTGTAAATAAACTATCAAAACCTTCAGTAATTATATTTAATATACTGTACATAAAATATCAAATATTACACCAAATGTATATTATACACTCTAAATAAAATATCAAAAAGGACAGTAAATATATATTACACACTATGTAAAATATCAAAAACTACACCAAATATATATTATATAATTTACATAAAATATCAAAAGTACACCAAATATATATTATATACTGTACATAAATATCAAAAAGTACAGTAAATATATTTCATATATTGTACATATAATATTAACTAAAGTACACCAAATACATTTTACATACTCTAAATAAAATATCAAAAATTACAGTAAATATATATTATCTACTGTACATAAATTATTAAAAAGTACACCAAATATGTGTTATATATACTGTAAATAAACTATCAAAATCTTAAGTAATTATATTTAATATACTGTACATAAAATATCAAAAATTACACCAAATGTATATTATACACTCTTAATAAAATATCAAAAAAGGACTGTATATATATATTACATTCTATGTAAAATATCAAAAACTACACCAAATATATATTATATAATTTACATAAAATATCAAAAGTACACCAAATATATATTATATACTGTACATAAAATATCAAAAAGTACAGTAAATATATTTCATATATTGTACATATAATATTAACTAAAAGTACACCAAATACATTTTACATACTGTAAATAAAATATAAAAAATTACAGTAAGTATATATTATCTACTGTACATAAAATATCAAAAAGTACACCAAATATGTGTTATATATACTGTAAATAAACTATCAAAATCTTCAGTAATTATATTTAATATACTGTACATAAAATATCAATAATTACACCAAATGTATATTATACACTCTAAATAAAATATCAAAAAGGACAGTAAATATATATTACACTCTATGTAAAATATCAAAAACTACACCGTATATATTATATAATTTACATAAAATATCAAAAGTACACAAAATATATATTATATACTGTACATAAAATATCAAAAAGGACGGTAAATATATTTCATATTTTGTACATATACTATTAACTAAAATTACACCAAATACATTTTACATACTGTAAATAAAATATCAAAAATTACAGTAAGTATATATTATCTACTGAACATAAAATATCAAAAATACACCAAATATGTGTTATATATACTGTAAATAAACTATCAAAATCTTCAGTAATTATATTTAATATACTGTTCATACAATATCAAAAATTACACCAAATGTATATTATACACTCTAAATAAAATATCAAAAAGGACAGTAAATATATATTACACTCTATGTAAAATATCAAAAACTACACCAAATATATATTATATAATTTACATAAAATATCAAAAGTACACCAAATATATATTATATACTGTACATAAAATATCAAAAAGTACAGTAAATATATTTCATATATTGTACATATAATATTAACTAAAAGTACACCAAGTACATTTTACATACAGTAAATAAAATATCAAAAATTACAGTAAGTATATATTATCTACTGTACATAAATTATCAAAAAGTACACCAAAGATGTGTTATATATACTGTAAATAAACTATCAAAATCTTCAGTAATTATATTTAATATACTGTTCATAAAATATCAAAAATTACACCAAATGTATATTATACACTCTAAATAAAATATCAAAAAGGACAGTAAATATATATTACACTCAATGTAAAATATGAAAAACTACACCAAATATATATTATATAATTTACATAAAATATCAAAAGTACACCAAATATATATTATAAACTGTATATAAAATATCAAAAAGTACAGTAAATATATTTCATATATTGTACATATAATATTAACTAAAACTACACCAAATACATTTTACATACTGTAAATAAAATATCAAAAATTAGAGTAAGTATATATTATCTACTGTACATAAAATATCAGAAAGTACACCAAATATGTGTTATATATACTGTAAATGAACTATCAAAATCTTCAGTAATTATATTTAATATACTGTACATAAAATATCAAAAATTACACCAAATGTATATTATACACTCTAAATAAAATATCAAAAAGGACAGTAAATATATATTACACTCTATGTAAAATATCAAAAACTACACCAAATATATATTATATAATTTACATAAAATATCAAAAGTACACCAAATATATATTATACACTGTACATTAAATATCAAAAAGTACTGTAAATGTATTTCATATATTGTACATATAATATTAACTAAAAGTACACCAAATACATTTTACATACTGTAAATAAAATATCAAAAATTACAGTAAGTATATATTATCTACTGTACATAAATTATCATAAAGTACACCAAATATGTGTTATATATACTGTAAATAAACTATCAAAATCTTAAGTAATTATATTTAATATACTGTACATAAAATATCAAAAATTACACCAAATGTATATTATACACTCTAAATAAAATATCAAAAAGGACAGTAAATATATATTACACTCTATGTAAAATATCAAAAACTACACCAAATATATATTATATAATTTACATAAAATATCAAAAGTACACCAAATATATATTATATACTGTACATAAAATATCAAAAAGTACAGTAAATATATTTCATATATTGTACATATAATATTAACTAAAAGTACACCAAATACATTTTACATACTGTAAATAAAATATCAAAAATTACAGTAAGTATATATTATCTACTGTACATAAAATATCAAAAAGTACACCAAAGATGTGTTATATATACTGTAAATAAACTATCAAAACCTTCAGTAATTATATTTAATATACTGTACATAAAATATCAAATATTACACCAAATGTATATTATACACTCTAAATAAAATATCAAAAAGGACAGTAAATATATATTACACACTATGTAAAATATCAAAAACAACACCAAATATATATTATATAATTTACATAAAATATCAAAAGTACACCAAATATATATTATATACTGTACATAAATATCAAAAAGTACAGTAAATATATTTCATATATTGTACATATAATATTAACTAAAGTACACCAAATACATTTTACATACTCTAAATAAAATATCAAAAATTACAGTAAATATATATTATCTACTGTACATAAATTATTAAAAAGTACACCAAATATGTGTTATATATACTGTAAATAAACTATCAAAATCTTAAGTAATTATATTTAATATACTGTACATAAAATATCAATAATTACACCAAATGTATATTATACACTCTAAATAAAATATCAAAAAGGACAGTAAATATATATTACACTCTATGTAAAATATCAAAAACTACACCGTATATATTATATAATTTACATAAAATATCAAAAGTACACCAAATATATATTATATACTGTACATAAAATATCAAAAAGGACGGTAAATATATTTCATATTTTGTACATATACTATTAACTAAAACTACACCAAATACATTTTACATACTGTAAATAAAATATCAAAAATTACAGTAAGTATATATTATCTACTGAACATAAAATATCAAAAATACACCAAATATGTGTTATATATACTGTAAATAAACTATCAAAATCTTCAGTAATTATATTTAATATACTGTTCATACAATATCAAAAATTACACCAAATGTATATTATACACTCTAAATAAAATATCAAAAAGGACAGTAAATATATATTACACTCTATGTAAAATATCAAAAACTACACCAAATATATATTATATAATTTACATAAAATATCAAAAGTACACCAAATATATATTACATATTGTACATAAAATATCAAAAAGTACAGTAAATATATTTCATATATTGTACATATTATATTAACTAAAAGCACACCAAATACATTTCACATACTGTAAATAAAATATCAAAAATTACAGTAAGTATATATTATCTACTGTACATAAAATATCAAAAAGTACACCAAATATGTGTTATATATACTTTAAATAAACTATAAAAAACTTCAGATATTATATTTAATATACTGTACATAAAATATCAAAAATTACACCAAATGTATATTATACACTCTAAATAAAATATCAAAAAGGACAGTAAATATATATTACACTCTATGTAAAATATCAAAAACTACACAAAATGTATATTATATAATTTACATAAAATATCAAAAGTACACCAAATATATATTATATACTGTACATAAAATGTCAAAAAGTACAGTAAATATATTTCATATATTGTTCATATAATATTAACTAAAAGTACACCAGATACATTTTACATACTGTAAATAAAATATCAAAACTTACAGTAAGTATATATTATCTACTGTACATAAAATATCAAAAAGTACACCAAATATGTGTTATGTATACTCTAAATAAACTATCAAAATCTTCAGTAATTATATTTAATATACTGTTCATAAAATATCAAAAATTACACCAAATGTATATTATACACTCTAAGTAAAATATCAAAAAGGACAGTAAATATATATTACACTCTATGTAAAATATCAAAAACTACACCAAATATATATTATATAATTTACATAAAATATCAAAAGTACACCAAATATATATTATATACTGTACATAAAATATCAAAAAGTACAGTAAATATATTTCATATATTGTACATATAATATTAACTAAAAGTACACCAAATACATTTTACATACGGTAAATAAAATATCAAAAATTACAGTAAGTATATATTATCTACTGTAAATAAAATATCAAAAAGTACACCAAAGATGTGTTATATATACTGTAAATAAACTATCAAAATCTTCAGTAATTATATTTAATATACTGTACATAAAATATCAAAAATTACACCAAATGTATATTATACACTCTAAATAATATATCAAAAAGGACAGTAAATATATATTACACTCTATGTAAAATATCAAATACTACACAAAATATATATTATATAATTTACATAAAATATCAAAAGAACACCAACTATATATTATATACTGTACATAAAATATCAAAAAGTACAGTAAATATATTTCATATATTGTACATATAATACTAACTAAAACTACCCCAAATACATTTTACATACTGTAAATAAAATATCAAAAATTACAGTATGTATATATTATCTACTGTACATAAAATATCAAAAAGTAGGCCAAATATGTGTTATATATACTGTAAATAAACTATCAAAATCTTCAGTAATTATATTTAATATACTGTTCATAAAATATCAAAAATTACACCAAATGTATATTACACTCTAAATAAAATATCAAAAAGGACAGTAAATATATATTACACTCTATTTAAAATATCAAAAACTACACCAAATATATATTATATAATTTACATAAAATATCAAAAGTACACCAAATATATAGTATAAACTGTACATAAAATATCAAAAAGTACAGTAAATATATTTCATATATTGTACATATACTATTAACTAAAACTACACCAAATACATTTTACATACTGTAAATAAAATATCAAAAATTACAGTAAGTATATATTATCTACTGTACATAAAATATCAAAAAGTACACCAAAGATGTGTTATATATACTGTAAATAAACTATCAAAATCTTCAGTAATTATATTTAATATACTGTACATAAAATATCAAAAATTACACCAAATGTATATTATACACTCTAAATAAAATATCAAAAAGGACAGTAAATATATATTACACTCTATGTAAAATATCAAAAACTACACCAAATATATATTATATAATTTACATAAAATATCAAAAGTACACCAAATATATATTATATACTGTACATAAAATATCAAAAAGTACAGTAAATATATTTCATATATTGTACATATAATATTAACTAAAAGTACACCAAATACATTTTACATACTGTAAATAAAATATCAAAAATTACAGTAAGTATATATTATCTACTGTACATAAAATATCAAAAAGTACACCAAAGATGTGTTATATATACTGTAAATAAACTATCAAAATCTTCAGTAATTATATTTAATATACTGTACATAAAATATCAAAAATTACACCAAATGTATATTATACACTCTAAATAAAATATCAAAAAGGACAGTAAATATATATTACACTCTATGTAAAATATCAAAAACTACACCAAATATATATTATATAACTTACATAAAATATCAAAAGTACACCAAATATATATTATATACTGTACATAAAATATCAAAAAGTACAGTAAATATATTTCATATATTGTACATATAATATTAACTAAAAGTACACCAAATACATTTTACATACTCTAAATAAAATATCAAAAATTACAGTAAATATATATTATCTACTGTACATAAATTATCAAAAAGTACACCAAATATGTGTTATATATACTGTAAATAAACTATCAAAATCTTAAATAATTATATTTAATATACTGTACATAAAATATCAAAAATTACACCAAATGTATATTATACACTCTAAATAAAATATCAAAAAAGGACAGTATATATATATTACACTCTATGTAAAATATCAAAAACTACACCAAATATATATTATATAATTTACATAAAATATCAAAAGTACACCAAATATATATTATATACTGTACATAAAATATCAAAAAGTACAGTAAATATATTTCATATATTGTACATATAATATTAACTAAAAGTACACCAAATACATTTTACATACTGTAAATAATATATAAAAAATTACAGTAAGTATATATTATCTACTGTACATAAAATATCAAAAAGTACACCTAATATGTGTTATATATACTTTAAATAAACTATCAAAATCTTCAGTAATTATATTTAATATACTGTACATAAAATATCAAAAATTACACCAAATGTATATTATACACTCTAAATAAAATATCAAAAAGGACAGTAAATATATATTACACTCTATGTAAAATATCAAAAACTACACAAAATGTATATTATATAATTTACATAAAATATCAAAAGTACACCAAATATATATTATATACTGTACATAAAATGTCAAAAAGTACAGTAAATATATTTCATATATTGTTCATATAATATTAACTAAAAGTACACCAGATACATTTTACATACTGTAAATAAAATATCAAAACTTACAGTAAGTATATATTATCTACTGTACATAAAATATCAAAAAGTACACCAAATATGTGTTATGTATACTCTAAATAAACTATCAAAACCTTCAGTAATTATATTTAATATACTGTTCATAAAATATCAAAAATTACACCAAATGTATATTATACACTCTAAGTAAAATATCAAAAAGGACAGTAAATATATATTACACTCTATGTAAAATATCAAAAACTACACCAAATATATATTATATAATTTACATAAAATATCAAAAGTACACCAAATATATATTATATACTGTACATAAAATATCAAAAAGTACAGTAAATATATTTCATATATTGTACATATAATATTAACTAAAAGTACACCAAATACATTTTACATACGGTAAATAAAATATCAAAAATTACAGTAAGTATATATTATCTACTGTACATAAAATATCAAAAAGTACACCAAAGATGTGTTATATATACTGTAAATAAACTATCAAAATCTTCAGTAATTATATTTAATATACTGAACATAAAATATCAAAAATTACACCAAATGTATATTATACACTCTAAATAAAATATCAAAAAGGACAGTAAATATATATTACACTCTATGTAAAATATCAAAAACTACACCGTATATATTATATAATTTACATAAAATATCAAAAGTACACCAAATATTTATTATATACTGTACATAAAATATCAAAAAGGACAGTAAATATATTTCATATTTTGTACATATACTATTAACTAAAACTACACCAAATACATTTTACATACTGTAAATAAAATATCAAAAATTACAGTAAGTATATATTATCTACTGAACATAAAATATCAAAAAGTACACCAAATATGTGTTATATATACTGCAAATAAACTATCAAAATCTTCAGTACTTATATTTAATATACTGTACAGAAAATATCAAAAATTACACCAAATGTATATTATACACTCTAAATAAAATATCAAAAAGGACAGTAAATATATATTACACTCTATGTAAAATATCAAAAACTACACCAAATATATATTATATAATTTACATAAAATATCAAAAGTACACCAAATATATATTACATACTGTACATATAATATCAAAAAGTACAGTAAATATATTTCATATATTGTACATATAATATTAACTAAAATACACCAAATACATTTCACATACTGTAAATAAAATATCAAAAATTACAGTAAGTATATATTATCTACTGTACATAAAATATCAAAAAGTACACCAAATATGTGTTATATATGCTGTAAATAAACTATCAAAATCTTCAGTAATTATATTTAATATACTGTACATAAAATATCAAAAATTACACCAAATGTATATTATACACTCTAAATAAAATATCAAAAAGGACAGTAAATATATATTACACTCTATGTAAAATATCAAAAACTACACAAAATGTATATTATATAATTTACATAAAATATCAAAAGTACACCAAATATATATTATATACTGTACATAAAATGTCAAAAAGTACAGTAAATATATTTCATATATTGTTCATATAATATTAACTAAAAGAACACCAAATACATTTTACATACTGTAAATAAAATATCAAAACTTACAGTAAGTATATATTATCTACTGTACATAAAATATCAAATAGTACACCAAATATGTGTTATGTATAATCTAAATAAACTATCAAAATCTTCAGTAATTATACTTTATATACTGTTCATAAAATATCAAAAATTACACCAAATGTATATTATACACTCTAAGTAAAATATCAAGAAGGACAGTAAATATATATTACACCCTATGTAAAATATGAAATACTACACCAAATATATATTATATAATTTACATAAAATATGAAAAGTACACCAAATATATATTATATAATGTACATAAAATATCAAAAAGTACAGTAAATATATTTCCTATATTGTACATATAATATTAACTAAAAGTACACCAAATACATTTTATATACGGTAAATAAAATATCAAAAATTTCAGTAAGTATATATTATCTACTGTACATAAAATATCAAAAAGTACACCAAAGGTGTGTTATATATAGTGTAAATAAACTATCAAAATCTTCAGTAATTATATTTTATATACTGTACATAAAATACCAAAAATTAAACCAAATGTATATTATACACTCTAAATAAAATATCAAAAAGGACAGTAAATATATATTACACTCTATGTAAAATATCAAAAACTACACCAAATATATATTATATAATTTACATAAAATATCAAAAGTACACCAAATATATATTATATACTGTACATAAAATGTCAAAAAGTACAGTAAATATATTTCATATATTGTTCATATAATATTAACTAAAAGTACACCAAATACATTTTACATACTGTAAATAACATATCAAAAATTACAGTAAGTATATATTATCTACTGTACATAAAATATCAAAAAGTACACCAAATATGTGTTATGTATACTCTAAATAAACTATAAAAATCTTCAGTAATTATATTTAATATACTGTTCATAAAATATCAAAAATTACACCAAATGTATATTATACACTCTAAGTAAAATATCAAAAAGGACAGTAAATATATATTACACTCTATGTAAAATATCAAAAACTACACCAAATATATATTATATAATTTACATAAAATATCAAAAGTACACCAAATATAGATTATATACTGTACATAAAATATCAAAAAGTACAGTAAATATATTTCATACATTGTGCATATTATATTAACTAAAAGTACACCAAATACATTTTACATACGGTAAATAAAATATCAAAAATTACAGTAAGTATATATTATCTACTGTACATAAAATATCTAAAACTACACCAAAGATGTGTTATATATACTGTAAATAAACTATCAAAATCTTCAGTAATTATATTTAATATACTGTACATAAAATATCAAAAATTACACCAAATGTATATTATACACTCTAAATAAAATATCAAAAAGGACAGTAAATATATATTACACTCTATGTAAAATATCAAAAACTACACAAAATATATATTATATAATTTACATAAAATATCAAAAGTACACCAAATATTTATTATATACTGTACATAAAATATCAAAAAGTACAGTAAATATATTGCATATATAGTACATATAATAATAACTAAAACTACACCAAATACATTTTACATACTGTAAATAAAATATCAAAAATTTCAGAATGTATATATTATCTACTGTACATAAAATATCAAATAGTACGCCATATATGTGTTATATATACTGTAAATAAACTATCAAAATCTTCAGTAATTATATTTAATACACTGTTCATAAAATATCAAAAATTACACCAAAAGTATATTATACACTCTAAATAAAATATCAAAAAGGACAGTAAATATATATTACACTCTATGTAAAATATCAAAAACTACACCAAATATATATTATATAATTTACATAAAATATCAAAAGTACACCAAATATATATTATATAGTGTACATAAAATATCAAAAAGTACAGTAAATATATTTCATATATTGTACATATAATATTAAATAAAAGTACACCAAATACATTTTACATACTGTAAATAAAATATCAAAAATTACAGTAAGTATATATTATCTACTGTACATAAAATATCAAAAAGTACACCAAATATGTGTTATATATACTGTAAATAAACTATCAAAATTTTCAGTAATTATATTTAATATACTGTACATAAAATATCAAAAATTACACCAAATGTATATTATACACTCTAAATAAAATATCAAAAAGGACAGTAAATATATATTACACTCTATGTAAAATATCAAATACTACAACAAATATATATTATATAATTTACATAAAATAACAAAAGTACACCAAATATATATTATATACTGTACATAAAATATCAAAAAGTACAGTAAATATATTTCATATATTGTACATATAATATTAACTAAAAGTACACCAAATACATTTTACATACTGTAAATAAAATATCAAAAATTACAGTAAGTATATATTATCTACTGTACATAAAATATCAAAAAGTACACCAAAGATGTGTTATATATACTGTAAATAAACTATCAAAATCTTCAATAATTATATTTAATATACTGTACATAAAACATCAAAAATTACACCAAATGTATATTATACACTCTAAATAAAATATCAAAAAGGACAGTAAATATATATTACACTCTATGTAAAATATCAAAAACTACACCAAATATATATTATATAATTTACATAAAATATCAAAAGTACACCAAATATATATTATATACTGTACATAAAATGTCAAAAAGTACAGTAAATATATTTCATATATTGTTCATATAATATTAACTAAAAGTACACCAAATACATTTTACATACGGTAAATAATATATCAAAAATTACAGTAAGTATATATTATCTACTGTACATAAAATATCAAAAACTACACCAAAGATGTGTTATATATACTGTAAATAAACTATCAAAATCTTCAGTAATTATATTTAATATACTGTACATAAAATATCAAAAATTACACCAAATGTATATTATACACTCTAAATAAAATATCAAAAAGGACAGTAAATATATATTACACTCTATGTAAAATATCAAAAACTACACAAAATATATATTATATAATTTACATAAAATATCAAAAGTACACCAACTATATATTATATACTGTACATAAAATATCAAAAAGTACAGTAAATATATTGCATATATTGTACATATAATAATAACTAAAACTACACCAAATACATTTTACATACTGTAAATAAAATATCAAAAATTTCAGAATGTATATATTATCTACTGTACATAAAATATCAAATAGTACGCCATATATGTGTTATATATACTGTAAATAAACTATCAAAATCTTCAGTAATTATATTTAATACACTGTTCATAAAATATCAAAAATTACACCAAATGTATATTATACACTCTAAATAAAATATCAAAAAGGACAGTAAATATATATTACACTCTATGTAAAATATCAAAAACTACACCAAATATATATTATATAATTTACATAAAATATCAAAAGTACACCAAATATATATTATATAGTGTACATAAAATATCAAAAAGTACAGTAAATATATTTCATATATTGTATATATAATATTAAATAAAAGTACACCAAATACATTTTACATACTGTAAATAAAATATCAAAAATTACAGTAAGTATATATTATCTACTGTACATAATATATCAAAAAGTACACCAAATATGTGTTATATATACTGTAAATAAACTATCAAAATTTTCAGTACTTATATTTAATATACTGTACATAAAATATCAAAAATTACACCAAATGTATATTATACACTCTAAATAAAATATCAAAAAGGACAGTAAATATATATTACACTCTATGTAAAATATCAAATACTACACCAAATATATATTATATAATTTACATAAAATATCAAAAGTACACCAAATATATATTATATACTGTACATAAAATATCAAAAAGTACAGTAAATATATTTCATATATTGTACATATAATATTAACTAAAAGTACACCAAATACATTTTACATACTGTAAATAAAATATCAAAAATTACAGTAAGTATATATTATCTACTGTACATAAAATATCAAAAAGTACACCAAATATGTGTTATATATACTCTAAATAAACTATCAAAATCTTCAGTAATTATATTTAATATACTGTACATAAAATATCAAAAATTACACCAAATGTATATAATACACTCTAAGTAAAATATCAAAAAGGACAGTAAATATATATTACACTCTATGTAAAATATCAAAAACTACACCAAATATATATTATATAATTTACATAAAATATCAAAAGTACACCAAATATATATTATATACTGTACATAAAATATCAAAAAGTACAGTAAATATATTTCATATATTGTACATATAATATTAACTAAAAGTACACCAAGTACATTTTACATACGGTAAATAAAATATCAAAAATTACAGTAAGTATATATTATCTACTGTACATAAAATATCAAAAAGTACACCAAAGATGTGTTATATATACTGTAAATAAACTATCAAAATCTTCAGTAATTATATTTAATATACTGTACATAAAATATCAAAAATTACACCAAATGTATATTATACACTCTAAATAAAATATCAAAAAGGACAGTAAATATATATTACACTCTATGTAAAATATCAAAAACTACACCAAATATATATTATATAATTTACATAAAATATCAAAAGTACACCAAATATATATTATATACTCTACATAAAATATCAAAAAGTACAGTAAATATATTTCATATATTGTACATATAATACTAACTAAAACTACACCAAATACATTTTACATACTGTAAATAAAATATCAAAAATTACAGTAAGTATATATTATCTACTGTACATAAAATATCAAAAAGTACGCCAAATATGTGTTATATATACTGTAAATAAACTATCAAAACTTTCAGTAATTATATTTAATATACTGTTCATAAAATATCAAAAATTACACCAAATGTATATTATACACTCTAAATAAAATATCAAAAATGTCAGTAAATATATATTACACTCAATGTAAAATGTGAAAAACTACACCAAATATATATTATATAATTTACATAAAATATCAAAAGTACACCAAATATATATTATAAACTGTACATAAAATATCAAAAAGTACAGTAAATATATTTCATATATTGTACATATAATATTAACTAAAACTACACCAAATACATTTTACATACTGTAAATAAAATATCAAAAATTACAGTAAGTATATATTATCTATTGTACATAAAATATCAGAAAGTACACCAAATATGTGTTATATATAGTGTAAATGAACTATCAAAATCTTCAGTAATTATATTTAATATACTGTACATAAAATATCAAAAATTACACCAAATGTATACTATACACTCTAAATAAAATATCAAAAAGGACAGTAAATATATATTACACTCTATGTAAAATATCAAAAACTACACCAAATATATATTATATAATTTACATAAAATATCAAAAGTACACCAAATATATATTATATACTGTACATTAAATATCAAAAAGTACTGTAAATGTATTTCATATATTGTACATATAATATTAACTAAAAGTACACCAAATACATTTTACATACTGTAAATAAAATATCAAAAATTACAGTAAGTATATATTATCTACTGTACATAAAATATCAAAAAGTACACCAAAGATGTGTTATATATACTGTAAATAAACTATCAAAATCTTCAGTAATTATATTTAATATACTGTACATAAAATATCAAAAATTACACCAAATGTATATTATACACTCTAAATAAAATATCAAAAAGGACAGTAAATATATATTACACTCTATGTAAAATATCAAAAACTACACCAAATATATATTATATAATTTACATAAAATATCAAAAGTACACCAAATATATATTATATACTGTACATAAAATATCAAAAAGTACAGTAAATATATTTCATATATTGTACATATAATATTAACTAAAAGTACACCAAATACATTTTACATACTGTAAATAAAATATCAAAAATTACAGTAAGTATATATTATCTACTGTACATAAAATATCAAAAAGTACACCAAAGATGTGTTATATATACTGTAAATAAACTATCAAAATCTTCAGTAATTATATTTAATATACTGTACATAAAATATCAAAAATTACACCAAATGTATATTATACACTCTAAATAAAATATCAAAAAGGACAGTAAATATATATTACACTCTATGTAAAATATCAAAAACTACACCAAATATATATTATATAATTTACATAAAATATCAAAAGTACACCAAATATATATTATATACTGTACATAAAATATCAAAAAGTACAGTAAATATATTTCATATATTGTACATATAATATTAACTAAAAGTACACCAAATACATTTTACCTACTCTAAATAAAATATCAAAAATTACAGTAAATATATATTATCTACTGTACATAAATTATCAAAAAGTACACCAAATATGTGTTATATATACTGTAAATAAACTATCAAAATCTTAAGTAATTATATTTAATATACTGTACATAAAATATCAAAAATTACACCAAATGTATATTATACACTCTAAATAAAATATCAAAAAAGGACAGTATATATATATTACACTCTATGTAAAATATCAAAAACTACACCAAATATATATTATATAATTTACATAAAATATCAAAAGTACACCAAATATATATTATATACTGTACATAAAATATCAAAAAGTACAGTAAATATATTTCATATATTGTACATATAATATTAACTAAAAGTACACCAAATACATTTTACATACTGTAAATAATATATAAAAAATTACAGTAAGTATATATTATCTACTGTACATAAAATATCAAAAAGTACACCTAATATGTGTTATATATACTTTAAATAAACTATCAAAATCTTCAGTAATTATATTTAATATACTGTACATAAAATATCAAAAATTACACCAAATGTATATTATACACTCTAAATAAAATATCAAAAAGGACAGTAAATATATATTACACTCTATGTAAAATATCAAAAACTACACAAAATGTATATTATATAATTTACATAAAATATCAAAAGTACACCAAATATATATTATATACTGTACATAAAATGTCAAAAAGTACAGTAAATATATTTCATATATTGTTCATATAATATTAACTAAAAGTACACCAGATACATTTTACATACTGTAAATAAAATATCAAAACTTACAGTAAGTATATATTATCTACTGTACATAAAATATCAAAAAGTACACCAAATATGTGTTATGTATACTCTAAATAAACTATCAAAATCTTCAGTAATTATATTTAATATACTGTTCATAAAATATCAAAAATTACACCAAATGTATATTATACACTCTAAGTAAAATATCAAAAAGGACAGTAAATATATATTACACTCTATGTAAAATATCAAAAACTACACCAAATATATATTATATAATTTACATAAAATATCAAAAGTACACCAAATATATAGTATAAACTGTACATAAAATATCAAAAAGTACAGTAAATATATTTCATATATTGTACATATACTATTAACTAAAACTACACCAAATACATTTTACATACGGTAAATAAAATATCAAAAATTACAGTAAGTATATATTATCTACTGTACATAAAATATCAAAAAGTACACCAAAGATGTGTTATATATACTGTAAATAAACTATCAAAATCTTCAGTAATTATATTTAATATACTGTACATAAAATATCAAAAATTACACCAAATGTATATTATACACTCTAAATAAAATATCAAAAAGGACAGTAAATATATATTACACTCTATGTAAAATATCAAAAACTACACCAAATATATATTATATAATTTACATAAAATATCAAAAGTACACCAAATATATATTATATACTGTACATAAAATGTCAAAAAGTACAGTAAATATATTTCATATATTGTACATATAATATTAACTAAAAGTACACCAAATACATTTTACATACAGTAAATAAAATATCAAAAATTACAGTAAGTATATATTATCTACTGTACATAAAATATCAAAAAGTACACCAAATATGTGTTATATATACTGTAAATAAACTATCAAATCTTCAGTAATTATATTTAATATACTGTACATAATATATCAAAAATTACACCAAATGTATATTATACACTCTAAATAAAATATCAAAAAGGACAGTAAATATATATTACACTCTATGTAAAATATCAAAAACTACACCAAATATATATTATATAATTTACATAAAATATCAAAAGTACACCAAATATATATTATATACTGTACATAAAATATCAAAAAGTACAGTAAATATATTACATATATTGTACATATAATATTAACTAAAAGTACACCAAACACATTTTACATACGGTAAATAAAATATCAAAAATTACAGTAAGTATATATTATCTACTGTACATAAAATATCAAAAAGTACACCAAAGATGTGTTATATATACTGTAAATAAACTATCAAAATCTTCAGTTATTATATTTAATATACTGTACATAAAATATCAAAAATTACACCAAATGTATATTATACACTCTAAATAAAATATCAAAAAGGACAGTAAATATATATTACACACTATGTAAAATATCAAAAACTACACAAAATATATATTATATAATTTACATAAAATATCAAAAGTACACCAACTATATATTATATACTGTACATAAAATATCAAAAAGTACAGTAAATATATTGCATATATTGTACATATAATAATAACTAAAACTACACCAAATACATTTTACATACTGTAAATAAAATATCAAAAATTACAGAATGTATATATTATCTACTGTACATAAAATATCAAATAGTACGCCATATATGTGTTATATATACTGTAAATAAACTATCAAAATCTTCAGTAATTATATTTAATACACTGTTCATAAAATATCAAAAATTACACCAAATGTATATTATACACTCTAAATAAAATATCAAAAAGGACAGTAAATATATATTACACTCTATGTAAAATATCAAAAACTACACCAAATATATATTATATAATTTACATAAAATATCAAAAGTACACCAAATATATATTATATACTGTACATAAAATATCAAAAAGTACAGTAAATATATTTCATATATTGTACATATAATATTAAATAAAAGTACACCAAATACATTTTACATACGGTAAATAAAATATCAAAAATTACAGTAAGTATATATTATCTACTGTACATAAAATATCAAAAAGTACACCAAATATGTGTTATATATACTGTAAATAAACTATCAAAATTTTCAGTAATTATATTTAATATACTGTACATAAAATATCAAAAATTACACCAAATGTATATTATACACTCTAAATAAAATATCAAAAAGGACAGTAAATATATATTACACTCTATGTAAAATATCAAATACTACACCAAAAATATATTATATAATTTACATAAAATATCAAAAGTACACCAAATATATATTATATACTGTACATAAAATATCAAAAAGTACAGTAAATATATTTCATATATTGTACATATAATATTAATTAAAGTACACCAAATACATTTTACATACTGTAAATAAAATATCAAAAATTACAATAAGTATATATTATCTACTGTACATAAAATATCAAAAAGTACACCAAAGATGTGTTATATATACTGTAAATAAACTATCAAAATCTTCAGTAATTATATTTAATATACTGTACATAAAATATCAAAAATTACACCAAATGTATATTATACACTCTAAATAAAATATCAAAAAGGACAGTAAATATATATTACACTCTATGTAAAATATCAAAAACTACACCAAATATATATTATATAATTTACATAAAATATCAAAAGTACACCAAATATATATTATATACTGTACATAAAATATCAAAAAGTACAGTAAATATATTTCATATATTGTACATATAATATTAACTAAAAGTACACCAAATACATTTTACATACTGTAAATAAAATATCAAAAATTACAGTAAGTATATATTATCTACTGTACATAAAATATCAAAAAGTACACCAAAGATGTGTTATATATACTGTAAATAAACTATCAAAATCTTCAGTAATTATATTTAATATACTGTACATAAAATATCAAAAATTACACCAAATGTATATTATACACTCTAAATAAAATATCAAAAAGGACAGTAAATATATATTACACTCTATGTAAAATATCAAAAACTACACCAAATATATATTATATAACTTACATAAAATATCAAAAGTACACCAAATATATATTATATACTGTACATAAAATATCAAAAAGTACAGTAAATATATTTCATATATTGTACATATAATATTAACTAAAAGTACACCAAATACATTTTACATACTCTAAATAAAATATCAAAAATTACAGTAAATATATATTATCTACTGTACATAAATTATCAAAAAGTACACCAAATATGTGTTATATATACTGTAAATAAACTATCAAAATCTTAAATAATTATATTTAATATACTGTACATAAAATATCAAAAATTACACCAAATGTATATTATACACTCTAAATAAAATATCAAAAAAGGACAGTATATATATATTACACTCTATGTAAAATATCAAAAACTACACCAAATATATATTATATAATTTACATAAAATATCAAAAGTACACCAAATATATATTATATACTGTACATAAAATATCAAAAAGTACAGTAAATATATTTCATATATTGTACATATAATATTAACTAAAAGTACACCAAATACATTTTACATACTGTAAATAATATATAAAAAATTACAGTAAGTATATATTATCTACTGTACATAAAATATCAAAAAGTACACCTAATATGTGTTATATATACTTTAAATAAACTATCAAAATCTTCAGTAATTATATTTAATATACTGTACATAAAATATCAAAAATTATACCAAATGTATATTATACACTCTAAATAAAATATCAAAAAGGACAGTAAATATATATTACACTCTATGTAAAATATCAAAAACTACACAAAATGTATATTATATAATTTACATAAAATATCAAAAGTACACCAAATATATATTATATACTGTACATAAAATGTCAAAAAGTACAGTAAATATATTTCATATATTGTTCATATAATATTAACTAAAAGTACACCAGATACATTTTACATACTGTAAATAAAATATCAAAACTTACAGTAAGTATATATTATCTACTGTACATAAAATATCAAAAAGTACACCAAATATGTGTTATGTATACTCTAAATAAACTATCAAAACCTTCAGTAATTATATTTAATATACTGTTCATAAAATATCAAAAATTACACCAAATGTATATTATACACTCTAAGTAAAATATCAAAAAGGACAGTAAATATATATTACACTCTATGTAAAATATCAAAAACTACACCAAATATATATTATATAATTTACATAAAATATCAAAAGTACACCAAATATATATTATATACTGTACATAAAATATCAAAAAGTACAGTAAATATATTTCATATATTGTGCATATAATATTAACTAAAAGTACACCAAATACATTTTACATACGGTAAATAAAATATCAAAAATTACAGTAAGTATATATTATCTACTGTACATAAAATATCAAAAAGTACACCAAAGATGTGTTATATATACTGTAAATAAACTATCAAAATCTTCAGTAATTATATTTAATATACTGTACATAAAATATCAAAAATTACACCAAATGTATATTATACACTCTAAATAAAATATCAAAAAGGACAGTAAATATATATTACACTCTATGTAAAATATCAAAAACTACACCGTATATATTATATAATTTACATAAAATATCAAAAGTACACCAAATATTTATTATATACTGTACATAAAATATCAAAAAGGACAGTAAATATATTTCATATTTTGTACATATACTATTAACTAAAACTACACCAAATACATTTTACATACTGTAAATAAAATATCAAAAATTACAGTAAGTATATATTATCTACTGAACATAAAATATCAAAAAGTACACCAAATATGTGTTATATATACTGCAAATAAACTATCAAAATCTTCAGTACTTATATTTAATATACTGTACAGAAAATATCAAAAATTACACCAAATGTATATTATACACTCTAAATAAAATATCAAAAAGGACAGTAAATATATATTACACTCTATGTAAAATATCAAAAACTACACCAAATATATATTATATAATTTACATAAAATATCAAAAGTACACCAAATATATATTACATACTGTACATATAATATCAAAAAGTACAGTAAATATATTTCATATATTGTACATATAATATTAACTAAAATACACCAAATATATTTCACATACTGTAAATAAAATATCAAAAATTACAGTAAGTATATATTATCTACTGTACATAAAATATCAAAAAGTACACCAAATATGTGTTATATATGCTGTAAATAAACTATCAAAATCTTCAGTAATTATATTTAATATACTGTACATAAAATATCAAAAATTACACCAAATGTATATTATACACTCTAAATAAAATATCAAAAAGGACAGTAAATATATATTACACTCTATGTAAAATATCAAAAACTACACAAAATGTATATTATATAATTTACATAAAATATCAAAAGTACACCAAATATATATTATATACTGTACATAAAATGTCAAAAAGTACAGTAAATATATTTCATATATTGTTCATATAATATTAACTAAAAGTACACCAGATACATTTTACATACTGTAAATAAAATATCAAAACTTACAGTAAGTATATATTATCTACTGTACATAAAATATCAAAAAGTACACCAAATATGTGTTATGTATACTCTAAATAAACTATCAAAATCTTCAGTAATTATATTTAATATACTGTTCATAAAATATCAAAAATTACACCAAATGTATATTATACACTCTAAATAAAATATCAAAAAGGACAGTAAATATATATTACACTCTATGTAAAATATCAAAAACTACACAAAATATATATTATATAATTTACATAAAATATAAAAAGTACACCAAATATATATTATATACTGTACATAAAATGTCAAAAAGTACAGTAAATATATTTCATATATTGTTCATATAATATTAACTAAAAGAACACCAAATACATTTTACATACTGTAAATAAAATATCAAAACTTACAGTAAGTATATATTATCTACTGTACATAAAATATCAAATAGTACACCAAATATGTGTTATGTATAATCTAAATAAACTATCAAAATCTTCAGTAATTATACTTTATATACTGTTCATAAAATATCAAAAATTACACCAAATGTATATTATACACTCTAAGTAAAATATCAAAAAGGACAGTAAATATATATTACACCCTATGTAAAATATGAAATACTACACCAAATATATATTATATAATTTACATAAAATATGAAAAGTACACCAAATATATATTATATAATGTACATAAAATATCAAAAAGTACAGTAAATATATTTCCTATATTGTACATATAATATTAACTAAAAGTACACCAAATACATTTTATATACGGTAAATAAAATATCAAAAATTTCAGTAAGTATATATTATCTACTGTACATAAAATATCAAAAAGTACACCAAAGGTGTGTTATATATAGTGTAAATAAACTATCAAAATCTTCAGTAATTATATTTTATATACTGTACATAAAATACCAAAAATTAAACCAAATGTATATTATACACTCTAAATAAAATATCAAAATGGACAGTAAATATATATTACACTCTATGTAAAATATCAAAAACTACACCAAATATATATTATATAATTTACATAAAATATCAAAAGTACACCAAATATATATTATATACTGTACATAAAATGTCAAAAAGTACAGTAAATATATTTCATATATTGTTCATATAATATTAACTAAAAGTACACCAAATACATTTTACATACTGTAAATAACATATCAAAAATTACAGTAAGTATATATTATCTACTGTACATAAAATATCAAAAAGTACACCAAATATGTGTTATGTATACTCTAAATAAACTATAAAAATCTTCAGTAATTATATTTAATATACTGTTCATAAAATATCAAAAATTACACCAAATGTATATTATACACTCTAAGTAAAATATCAAAAAGGACAGTAAATATATATTACACTCTATGTAAAATATCAAAAACTACACCAAATATATATTATATAATTTACATAAAATATCAAAAGTACACCAAATATAGATTATATACTGTACATAAAATATCAAAAAGTACAGTAAATATATTTCATATATTGTGCATATTATATTAACTAAAAGTACACCAAATACATTTTACATATGGTAAATAAAATATCAAAAATTACAGTAAGTATATATTATCTACTGTACATAAAATATCTAAAACTACACCAAAGATGTGTTATATATACTGTAAATAAACTATCAAAATCTTCAGTAATTATATTTAATATACTGTACATAAAATATCAAAAATTACACCAAATGTATATTATACACTCTAAATAAAATATCAAAAAGGACAGTAAATATATATTACACTCTATGTAAAATATCAAAAACTACACAAAATATATATTATATAATTTACATAAAATATCAAAAGTACACCAACTATATATTATATACTGTACATAAAATATCAAAAAGTACAGTAAATATATTGCATATATAGTACATATAATAATAACTAAAACTACACCAAATACATTTTACATACTGTAAATAAAATATCAAAAATTTCAGAATGTATATATTATCTACTGTACATAAAATATCAAATAGTACGCCATATATGTGTTATATATACTGTAAATAAACTATCAAAATCTTCAGTAATTATATTTAATACACTGTTCATAAAATATCAAAAATTACACCAAAAATATATTATACACTCTAAATAAAATATCAAAAAGGACAGTAAATATATATTACACTCTATGTAAAATATCAAAAACTACACCAAATATATATTATATAATTTACATAAAATATCAAAAGTACACCAAATATATATTATATAGTGTACATAAAATATCAAAAAGTACAGTAAATATATTTCATATATTGTACATATAATATTAAATAAAAGTACACCAAATACATTTTACATACTGTAAATAAAATATCAAAAATTACAGTAAGTATATATTATCTACTGTACATAAAATATCAAAAAGTACACCAAATATGTGTTATATATACTGTAAATAAACTATCAAAATTTTCAGTAATTATATTTAATATACTGTACATAAAATATCAAAAATTACACCAAATGTATATTATACACTCTAAATAAAATATCAAAAAGGACAGTAAATATATATTACACTCTATGTAAAATATCAAATACTACAACAAATATATATTATATAATTTACATAAAATAACAAAAGTACACCAAATATATATTATATACTGTACATAAAATATCAAAAAGTACAGTAAATATATTTCATATATTGTACATATAATATTAACTAAAAGTACACCAAATACATTTTACATACTGTAAATAAAATATCAAAAATTACAGTAAGTATATATTATCTACTGTACATAAAATATCAAAAAGTACACCAAAGATGTGTTATATATACTGTAAATAAACTATCAAAATCTTCAATAATTATATTTAATATACTGTACATAAAACATCAAAAATTACACCAAATGTATATTATACACTCTAAATAAAATATCAAAAAGGACAGTAAATATATATTACACTCTATGTAAAATATCAAAAACTACACCAAATATATATTATATAATTTACATAAAATATCAAAAGTACACCAAATATATATTATATACTGTACATAAAATGTCAAAAAGTACAGTAAATATATTTCATATATTGTTCATATAATATTAACTAAAAGTACACCAAATACATTTTACATACGGTAAATAATATATCAAAAATTACAGTAAGTATATATTATCTACTGTACATAAAATATCAAAAACTACACCAAAGATGTGTTATATATACTGTAAATAAACTATCAAAATCTTCAGTAATTATATTTAATATACTGTACATAAAATATCAAAAATTACACCAAATGTATATTATACACTCTAAATAAAATATCAAAAAGGACAGTAAATATATATTACACTCTATGTAAAATATCAAAAACTACACAAAATATATATTATATAATTTACATAAAATATCAAAAGTACACCAACTATATATTATATACTGTACATAAAATATCAAAAAGTACAGTAAATATATTGCATATATTGTACATATAATAATAACTAAAACTACACCAAATACATTTTACATACTGTAAATAAAATATCAAAAATTTCAGAATGTATATATTATCTACTGTACATAAAATATCAAATAGTACGCCATATATGTGTTATATATACTGTAAATAAACTATCAAAATCTTCAGTAATTATATTTAATACACTGTTCATAAAATATCAAAAATTACACCAAATGTATATTATACACTCTAAATAAAATATCAAAAAGGACAGTAAATATATATTACACTCTATGTAAAATATCAAAAACTACACCAAATATATATTATATAATTTACATAAAATATCAAAAGTACACCAAATATATATTATATAGTGTACATAAAATATCAAAAAGTACAGTAAATATATTTCATATATTGTATATATAATATTAAATAAAAGTACACCAAATACATTTTACATACTGTAAATAAAATATCAAAAATTACAGTAAGTATATATTATCTACTGTACATAAAATATCAAAAAGTACACCAAATATGTGTTATATATACTGTAAATAAACTATCAAAATTTTCAGTACTTATATTTAATATACTGTACATAAAATATCAAAAATTACACCAAATGTATATTATACACTCTAAATAAAATATCAAAAAGGACAGTAAATATATATTACACTCTATGTAAAATATCAAATACTACACCAAATATATATTATATAATTTACATAAAATATCAAAAGTACACAAAATATATATTATATACTGTACATAAAATATCAAAAAGTACAGTAAATATATTTCATATATTGTACATATAATATTAACTAAAAGTACACCAAATACATTTTACATACTGTAAATAAAATATCAAAAATTACAGTAAGTATATATTATCTACTGTACATAAAATATCAAAAAGTACACCAAAGATGTGTTATATATACTGTAAATAAACTATCAAAATCTTCAGTAATTATATTTAATATACTGTACATAAAATATCTAAAATTACACCAAATGTATATAATACACTCTAAATAAAATATCAAAAAGGACAGTAAATATATATTACACTCTATGTAAAATATCAAAAACTACACCAAATATATATTATATAATTTACATAAAATATCAAAAGTACACCAAATATATATTATATACTGTACATAAAATATCAAAAAGTACAGTAAATATATTTCATATATTGTACATATAATATTAACTAAAAGTACACCAAGTACATTTTACATACGGTAAATAAAATATCAAAAATTACAGTAAGTATATATTATCTACTGTACATAAAATATCAAAAAGTACACCAAAGATGTGTTATATATACTGTAAATAAACTATCAAAATCTTCAGTAATTATATTTAATATACTGTACATAAAATATCAAAAATTACACCAAATGTATATAATACACTCTAAATAAAATATCAAAAAGGACAGTAAATATATATTACACTCTATGTAAAATATCAAAAACTACACCAAATATATATTATATAATTTACATAAAATATCAAAAGTACACCAAATATATATTATATACTGTACATAAAATATCAAAAAGTACAGTAAATATATTTCATATATTGTACATATAATACTAACTAAAACTACACCAAATACATTTTACATACTGTAAATAAAATATCAAAAATTACAGTAAGTATATATTATCTACTGTACATAAAATATCAAAAAGTACGCCAAATATGTGTTATATATACTGTAAATAAACTATCAAAACTTTCAGTAATTATATTTAATATACTGTTCATAAAATATCAAAAATTACACCAAATGTATATTATACACTCTAAATAAAATATCAAAAATGTCAGTAAATATATATTACACTCAATGTAAAATGTGAAAAACTACACCAAATATATATTATATAATTTACATAAAATATCAAAAGTACACCAAATATATATTATAAACTGTACATAAAATATCAAAAAGTACAGTAAATATATTTCATATATTGTACATATAATATTAACTAAAACTACACCAAATACATTTTACATACTGTAAATAAAATATCAAAAATTACAGTAAGTATATATTATCTATTGTACATAAAATATCAGAAAGTACACCAAATATGTGTTATATATAGTGTAAATGAACTATCAAAATCTTCAGTAATTATATTTAATATACTGTACATAAAATATCAAAAATTACACCAAATGTATACTATACACTCTAAATAAAATATCAAAAAGGACAGTAAATATATATTACACTCTATGTAAAATATCAAAAACTACACCAAATATATATTATATAATTTACATAAAATATCAAAAGTACACCAAATATATATTATATACTGTACATTAAATATCAAAAAGTACTGTAAATGTATTTCATATATTGTACATATAATATTAACTAAAAGTACACCAAATACATTTTACATACTGTAAATAAAATATCAAAAATTACAGTAAGTATATATTATCTACTGTACATAAAATATCAAAAAGTACACCAAAGATGTGTTATATATACTGTAAATAAACTATCAAAATCTTCAGTAATTATATTTAATATACTGTACATAAAATATCAAAAATTACACCAAATGTATATTATACACTCTAAATAAAATATCAAAAAGGACAGTAAATATATATTACACTCTATGTAAAATATCAAAAACTACACCAAATATATATTATATAATTTACATAAAATATCAAAAGTACACCAAATATATATTACATACTGTACATAAAATATCAAAAAGTACAGTAAATATATTTCATATATTGTACATATAATATTAACTAAAAGTACACCAAATACATTTTACATACTGTAAATAAAATATCAAAAATTACAGTAAGTATATATTATCTACTGTACATAAAATATCAAAAAGTACACCAAAGATGTGTTATATATACTGTAAATAAACTATCAAAATCTTCAGTAATTATATTTAATATACTGTACATAAAATATCAAAAATTACACCAAATGTATATTATACACTCTAAATAAAATATCAAAAAGGACAGTAAATATATATTACACTCTATGTAAAATATCAAAAACTACACCAAATATATATTATATAATTTACATAAAATATCAAAAGTACACCAAATATATATTATATACTGTACATAAAATATCAAAAAGTACAGTAAATATATTTCATATATTGTACATATAATATTAACTAAAAGTACACCAAATACATTTTACCTACTCTAAATAAAATATCAAAAATTACAGTAAATATATATTATCTACTGTACATAAATTATCAAAAAGTACACCAAATATGTGTTATATATACTGTAAATAAACTATCAAAATCTTAAGTAATTATATTTAATATACTGTACATAAAATATCAAAAATTACACCAAATGTATATTATACACTCTAAATAAAATATCAAAAAAGGACAGTATATATATATTACACCCTATGTAAAATATCAAAAACTACACCAAATATATATTATATAATTTACATAAAATATGAAAAGTACACCAAATATATATTATATACTGTACATAAAATATCAAAAAGTACAGTAAATATATTTCATATATTGTACATATAATATTAACTAAAAGTACACCAAATACATTTTACATACTGTAAATAATATATAAAAAATTACAGTAAGTATATATTATCTACTGTACATAAAATATCAAAAAGTACACCTAATATGTGTTATATATACTTTAAATAAACTATCAAAATCTTCAGTAATTATATTTAATATACTGTACATAAAATATCAAAAATTACACCAAATGTATATTATACACTCTAAATAAAATATCAAAAAGGACAGTAAATATATATTACACTCTATGTAAAATATCAAAAACTACACAAAATGTATATTATATAATTTACATAAAATATCAAAAGTACACCAAATATATATTATATACTGTACATAAAATGTCAAAAAGTACAGTAAATATATTTCATATATTGTTCATATAATATTAACTAAAAGTACACCAGATACATTTTACATACTGTAAATAAAATATCAAAACTTACAGTAAGTATATATTATCTACTGTACATAAAATATCAAAAAGTACACCAAATATGTGTTATGTATACTCTAAATAAACTATCAAAATCTTCAGTAATTATATTTAATATACTGTTCATAAAATATCAAAAATTACACCAAATGTATATTATACACTCTAATCAAAATATCAAAAAGGACAGTAAATATATATTACACTCTATGTAAAATATCAAAAACTACACCAAATATATATTATATAATTTACATAAAATATCAAAAGTACACCAAATATAGATTATATACTGTACATAAAATATCAAAAAGTACAGTAAATATATTTCATACATTGTACATATTATATTAACTAAAAGTACACCAAATACATTTTACATACGGTAAATAAAATATCAAAAATTACAGTAAGTATATATTATCTACTGTACATAAAATATCTAAAACTACACCAAAGATGTGTTATATATACTGTAAATAAACTATCAAAATCTTCAGTAATTATATTTAATATACTGTACCTAAAATATCAAAAATTACACCAAATGTATATTATACACTCTAAATAAAATATCAAAAAGGACAGTAAATATATATTACACACTATGTAAAATATCGAAACTACACCAAATATATATTATATAATTTACATAAAATATCAAAAGTACACCAAATATATATTATAAACTGTACATAAAATATCAAAAAGTACAGTAAATATATTTCATATATTGTACATATAATATTAACCAAAACTACACCAAATACATTTTACATACTGTAAATAAAATATCAAAAATTACAGTAAGTATATATTATCTACTGTACATAAAATATCAGAAAGTACACCAAATATGTGTTATATATACTGTAAATAAACTATCAAAATCTTCAGTAATTATATTTAATATACTGTACATAAAATATCAAAAATTACACCAAATGTATATTATACACTCTAAATAAAATATCAAAAAGGACAGTAAATATATATTACACTCTATGTAAAATATCAAAAACTACACCAAATATATATTATATAATTTACATAAAATATCAAAAGTACACCAAATATATATTATATACTGTATATAAAATATCAAAAAGTACAGTAAATGTATTTCATATATTGTACATATTATATTAACTAAAAGTACACCAAATACATTTTACATACTGTAAATAAAATATCAAAAATTACAGTAAGTATATATTATCTACTGAACATAAATTATAATAAAGTACACCAAATATGTGTTGTATATACTGTAAATATACTATCAAAATCTTAAGTAATTATATTTAATATACTGTACATAAAATATCAAAAATTACACCAAATGTATATTATACACTCTAAATAAAATATCAAAAAGGACAGTAAATATATATTACACTCTATGTAAAATATCAAAAACTACACCAAATATATATTATATAATTTACATAAAATATCAAAAGTACACCAAACATATATTATATACTGTACATAAAATATCAAAAAGTACAGTAAATATATTTCATATATTGTACATATTATATTAACTAAAACTACACCAAATACATTTTATATACTGTAAATAAAATATCAAAAATTACAGTAAGTATATATTATCTACTGTACATAAAATATCAAAAAGTACACCAAATATGTGTTATATATACTGTAAATAAAGTATCAAAATCTTCAGTAATTATATTTAATATACTGTACATAAAATATCAATAATTACACCAAATGTATATTATACACTCTAAATAAAATATCAAAAAGGACAGTAAATATATATTACACTCTATGTAAAATATCAAAAACTACACCGTATATATTATATAATTTACATAAAATATCAAAAGTACACCAAATATATATTATATACTGTACATAAAATATCAAAAAGTACAGTAAATATATTTCATATTTTGTACATATACTATTAACTAAAACTACACCAAATACATTTTACATACTGTAAATAAAATATTAAAAATTCAGTATGTATATATTATCTACTGTACATAAAGTATCAAAAAGTACACCAAATATGTGTTATTTATACTGTTAATAAACTATCAAAATCTTCAGTAATTATATTTAATATACTGTACATAAAATATCAAAAATTACACCAAATGTATATTATACACTCTAAATAAAATATCAAAAAGGACAGTAAATATATATTACACTCTATGTAAAATATCAAAAACTACACCAAATATATATTATATAATTTACATAAAATATCAAAAGTACACCAAATATATATTACATACTGTACATAAAATATCAAAAAGTACAGTAAATATATTTCATATATTGTACATATAATATTAACTAAAAGTACACCAAATACATTTTACATACTGTAAATAAAATATCAAAAATTACAGTAAGTATATATTATCTACTGTACATAAAATATCAAAAAGTACACCAAAGATGTGTTATATATACTGTAAATAAACTATCAAAATCTACAGTAATTATATTTAATATACTGTACATAAAATATCAAAAATTACACCAAATGTATATTATACACACTAAATAATATATCAAAAAGGACAGTAAATATATATTACACTCTATGTAAAATATCAAAAACTACACCAAATATATATTATATAATTTACATAAAATATCAAAAGTACACCAAATATATATTATATACTGTACATAAAATATCAAAAAGTACAGTAAATATATTTCATATATTGTACATATAATAATAACTAAAACTACACCAAATACATTTTACATACTGTAAATAAAATATTAAAAATTACAGTAAGTATATATTATCTACTGTACATAAAATATCAAAAAGTACGCCAAATATGTGTTATATATACTGTAAATAAACTATCAAAATCTTAAGTAATTATATTTAATATACTGTTCATAAAATATCAAAAATTACACCAAATGTATATTATACACTCTTAATAATATATCAAAAAGGACAGTAAATATATATTACACTCAATGTAAAATATGAAAAACTACACCAAATATATATTATATAATTTACATAAAATATCAAAAGTACACCAAATATATATTATATACTGTACATAAAATATCAAAAAGTACAGTAAATATATTTCATATATTGTACATATAATATTAACTAAAACTACACCAAATACATTTTACATACTGTAAATAAAATATCAAAAATTAAAGTAAGTATATATTATCTACTGTAAATAAAATATCAGAAAGTACACCAAATATGTGTTATATATACTGTAAATGAACTATCAAAATCTTCAGTAATTATATTTAATATACTGTACATAAAATATCAAAAATTACACCAAATGTATATTATACACTCTAAATAAAATATCAAAAAGGACAGTAAATATATATTACACTCTATGTAAAATATCAAAAACTACACAAAATATATATTATATAATTTACATAAAATATCAAAAGTACACCAAATATATATTATATACTGTACATAAAATATCAAAAAGTACAGTAAATGTATTTCATATATTGTACATATAATATTAACTAAAAGTACACCAAATACATTTTACATACTGTAAATAAAATATCAAAAATTACAGTAAGTATATATTATCTACTGTACATAAATTATCATAAAGTACACCAAATATGTGTTATATATACTGTAAATAAACTATCAAAATCTTCAGTAATTATATTTAATATACTGTACATAAAATATCAAAAATTACACCAAATGTATATTATACACTCTAAATAAAATATCAAAAAGGACAGTAAATATATATTACAATCTATGTAAAATATCAAAAACTACACCAAATATATATTATATAATTTACATAAAATATCAAAAGTACACCAAATATATATTATATACTGTACATAAAATATCAAAAAGTACAGTAAATATATTTCATATATTGTACATATAATATTAACTAAAACTACACCAAATACATTTTACATACTGTAAATAAAATATCAAAAATTACAGTAAGTATATATTATCTACTGTACATAAAATATCAAAAAGTACACCAAAGATGTGTTATATATACTGTAAATAAACTATCAAAATCTTCAGTAATTATATTTAATATACTGTACATAAAATATCAATAATTACACAAAATGTATATTATACACTCTAAATAAAATATCAAAAAGGACAGTAAATATATATTACACTCTATGTAAAATATCAAAAACTACACCGTATATATTATATAATTTACATAAAATATCAAAGTACACCAAATATATATTATATACTGTACATAAAATATCAAAAACTACAGTAAATATATTTAATATTTTGTACATATACTATTAACTAAAACTACACCAAATACATTTTACATACTGTAAATAAAATATCAAAAATTCAGTATGTATATATTATCTACTGTACATAAAATATCAAAAAGTACACCAAATATGTGTTATTTATACTGTTAATAAACTATCAAAATCTTCAGTAATTATATTTAATATACTGTACATAAAATATCAAAAATTACACCAAATGTATATTATACACTCTAAATAAAATATCAAAAAGGACAGTAAATATATATTACACTCTATGTAAAATATCAAAAACTACACCAAATATATATTATATAATTTACATAAAATATCAAAAGTACACCAAATATATATTACATACTGTACATTAAATATCAAAAAGTACAGTAAATATATTTCATATATTGTACATATAATATTAACTAAAACTACACCAAATACATTTTACATACTGTAAATAAAATATCAAAAATTCAGTATGTATATATTATCTACTGTACATAAAATATCAAAAAGTACACCAAATATGTGTTATTTATACTGTTAATAAACTATCAAAATCTTCAGTAATTATATTTAATATACTGTACATTAAATTTAAAAATTTCACCAAATGTATATTATACACTCTAAATAAAATATCAAAAAGGACAGTAAATATATATTACACTCTATGTAAAATATCAAAAACTACACCAAATATATATTATATAATTTACATAAAATATCAAAAGTACACCAAATATATATTATATACTGTACATAAAATATCAAAAAGTACAGTAAATGTATTTCATATATTTTACATATCATATTAAATAAAAGTACACCAAATACATTTTACATACTGTAAATAAAATATCAAAAATTACAGTAAGTATATATTATCTACTGTACATAAAATATCAAAAAGTACACCAAAGATGTGTTATATATACTGTAAATAAACTATCAAAATTTTCGGTAATTATATTTAATATACTGTACATAAAATATCAAAAATTACACCAAATGTATATTATACACTCTAAATAAAATATGAAAAAGGACAGTAAATATATATTACACTCTATGTAAAATATCAAAAACTACACCAAATACATATAATATAATTTGCATAAAATATCAAAAGTACACCAAATATATATTATATACTGTACAGAAAATATCAAAAAGTACAGTAAATATATTTCATATATTGTACATATAATATTAAATAAAAGTACACCAAATACATTTTACATACTCTAAATAAAATATCAAAAATTACAGTAAGTATATATTATCTACTGTACATAAAATATCAAAAAGTACACCAAAGATGTGTTATATATACTGTAAATAAACTATCAAAATCTTCAGTAATTATATTTAATATACTGTACATTAAATATAAAAATTACACCAAATGTATATTATACACTCTAAATAAAATATCAAAAAGGACAGTAAATGTATATTACACTCTATGTAAAATATCAAAAACTACACCAAATATATATTATATAATTTACATAAAATATCAAAAGTACACCAAATATATATTATATACTGTACATAAAATATCAAAAAGTACAGTAAATATATTTCATATATTGTACATATAATATTAACTAAAACTACACCAAATACATTTTACATACTGTAAATAAAATATCAAAAATTACAGTAAGTATATATTATCTACTGTACATAAAATATCAAAAAGTACACCAAAGATGTGTTATATATACTGTAAATAAACTATCAAAATCTTCAGTAATTATATTTAATATACTGTACATAAAATATCAATAATTACACAAAATGTATATTATACACTCTAAATAAAATATCAAAAAGGACAGTAAATATATATTACACTCTATGTAAAATATCAAAAACTACACCGTATATATTATATAATTTACATAAAATATCAAAGTACACCAAATATATATTATATACTGTACATAAAATATCAAAAACTACAGTAAATGTATTTCATATTTTGTACATATACTATTAACTAAAACTACACCAAATACATTTTACATACTGTAAATAAAATATCAAAAATTCAGTATGTATATATTATCTACTGTACATAAAATATCAAAAAGTACACCAAATATGTGTTATTTATACTGTTAATAAACTATCAAAATCTTCAGTAATTATATTTAATATACTGTACATAAAATATCAAAAATTACACCAAATGTATATTATACACTCTAAATAAAATATCAAAAAGGACAGTAAATATATATTACACTCTATGTAAAATATCAAAAACTACACCAAATATATATTATATAATTTACATAAAATATCAAAAGTACACCAAATATATATTACATACTGTACATAAAATATCAAAAAGTACAGTAAATATATTTCATATATTGTACATATAATATTAACTAAAAGTACACCAAATACATTTTACATACTGTAAATAAAATATCAAAAATTCAGTATGTATATATTATCTACTGTACATAAAATATCAAAAAGTACACCAAATATGTGTTATTTATACTGTTAATAAACTATCAAAATCTTCAGTAATTATATTTAATATACTGTACATTAAATTTAAAAATTTCACCAAATGTATATTATACACTCTAAATAAAATATCAAAAAGGACAGTAAATATATATTACACTCTATGTAAAATATCAAAAACTACACCAAATATATATTATATAATTTACATAAAATATCAAAAGTACACCAAATATATATTATATACTGTACATAAAATATCAAAAAGTACAGTAAATGTATTTCATATATTGTACATATCATATTAAATAAAAGTACACCAAATACATTTTACATACTGTAAATAAAATATCAAAAATTACAGTAAGTATATATTATCTACTGTACATAAAATATCAAAAAGTACACCAAAGATGTGTTATATATACTGTAAATAAACTATCAAAATTTTCGGTAATTATATTTAATATACTGTACATAAAATATCAAAAATTACACCAAATGTATATTATACACTCTAAATAAAATATGAAAAAGGACAGTAAATATATATTACACTCTATGTAAAATATCAAAAACTACACCAAATATATATTAGATAATTTACATAAAATATCAAAAGTACACCAAATATATATTATATACTGTACATAAAATATCAAAAAGTACAGTAAATATATTTCATATATTGTACATATAATATTAACTAAAAGTACACCAAATACATTTTACATACTGTAAATAAAATATCAAAAATTACAGTAAGTATATATTATCTACTGTACATAAAATATCAAAAAGTACACCAAAGATGTGTTATATATACTGTAAATAAACTATCAAAATCTTCAGTAATTATATTTAATATACTGTACATGAAATATCAAAAATTACACCAAATGTATATTATACACTCTAAATAAAATATCAAAAAGGACAGTAAATATATATTACACTCTATGTAAAATATCAAAAACTACACCAAATACATATAATATAATTTGCATAAAATATCAAAAGTACACCAAATATATATTATATACTGTACATAAAATATCAAAAAGTACAGTAAATATATTTCATATATTGTACATATAATATTAAATAAAAGTACACCAAATACATTTTACATACTGTAAATAAAATATCAAAAATTACAGTAAGTATATATAATCTACTGTACATAAAATATCAAAAAGTACACCAAAGATGTGTTATATATACTGTAAATAAACTATCAAAATCTTCAGTAATTATATTTAATATACTGTACATTAAATATAAAAATTACACAAAATGTATATTATACACTCTAAATAAAATATCAAAAAGGACAGTAAATATATATTACACTCTATGTAAAATATCAAAAACTACACCAAATATATATTATATAATTTACATTAAATATCAAAAGGACACCAAATATATCCTATACACTGTACGTAAAATATCAAAAAATACATTAAATATATTTCATATATTGTACATATAACATTAACTAAAAGTACACCAAATACATTTTATATACTGTAAATAAAATATCAAAAAGTACAGTATATATATATTACATACTGTACATAAAATATCAAAAAGTACACCAAATATGTGTTATATATACTGTAAATAAACTATCAAAATTTACAGTAATTATATTCAATATACTGTACATAAAATATCAAAAATTACTCCAAATGTACATTATATGGTGTAAATAAAATATCCAAAATACAGTAAATATATATTACAAACCCTATGTAAAATATCCAAATTTACACCAAATATATATTATATAATTTACAAAAAATATCGGAAGGACACCAAATATATCTTATATACTGTACGTAAAATATCAAAAACTACAGTAAATATATTTCATATATTGTACATATAATATTAACTAAAAGTACAACAGATACATTTTACATACTTTTAATAATTTATCAAAAATTACAGGAAATATATATTACATACTGTACATACAATATCAAAAAGTACACCAAATATGTGTTGTATATACTGTAATTATCAAAAACTACAGTAATTATATTCAATGTACTGTATATAAATTATCAAATATTACACCAAATGTATATTATATACTGTAAATAAGATATCAAAAATACAGTAAATATATATTACACACCCTATGTAAAATATCACAAACTACACGAAATATATATTATATAATTTACATAAAATATCAGTAGGACACCAAATATATCTAATATACTGTACATAAAATATCAAAAAGTACAGTAAATATATTTCATATATTGTACATATAATATTAACTAAAAGTACACCAAATACATTTGATATACTGTAAATAAAATATCAAAAATTACAGTAAATATATATTACATACTGTACATAAAATATCAAAAAGTACACCAAATATGTGTTATATATACTGTAAATAAACTATCAAAAACTACAGTAATTATATTCAATATACTGTACATAAAATATCAAAAATTACTCCAAATGTACATTATATGGTGTAAATAAAATATCCAAAATACAGTAAATATATATTACACACCCTAGGTAAAATATCCAAATTTACACCAAATATATATTATATAATTTACAAAAAATATCGGAAGGTCACCAAATATATCTTATATACTGTATGTAAAATATCAAAAAGTATAGTAAATATATTACATATATTGTACATATAATATTAACTATAAGTACACCAAATACATTTTATATACTGTAAATAAAATATCAAAAATTACAGTAAATATATATTACATACTGTATAAAAAATATCAAAAAGTACACCAAATATGTGTTATATATACTGTAAACTATCAAAAACTACAGTAATTATATTTAATATACTGTACATAAAATTTCAAAAATCACACCAAATGTATATTATATACCGTAAATAAAATATCAAAAAGGACAGTGAATATATATGACACACACTATGTAAAATATCAAAAACTACACCAAGTATATATTTTATAATTTACAATAAATATCAAAGGACACCAAATATATCTCATATACTGTACATAAAATATCAAAAAGTACAGTAAATATATTTCATATATTGTACATATAATATTAACTAAAAGTACACCAAATACATTTTATATACTGTAAATAAAATATCAAAAAGTACAGTAAATATATATTACATACTGTACATAAAATATTAAAAATTACACCAAACATGTGTTATATATACTGTAAATAAACTATCAAAAACTACAGTAATTATATTTAATATACTGTACATAAAATGTCAAAAATTACTCCAAATGTACATTATATAGTGAAAATAATATATCCAAAATACAGTAAATATATATTACACACCCTATGTAAAATTTCCAAATTTACACCAAATATATATTTTATAATTTACAAAAAATATCGGAAGGTCACCAAATATATCTTATATACTGTATGTAAAATATCAAAAAGTACAGTAAATATATTACATATATTGTACATATAATATTAACTAAAAGTACACCAAATACATTTTATATACTGTAAATAAAATATCAAAAATTACAGTAAATATATATTACATACTGTACATAAAATATCAAAAATTACACCAAACATGTGTTATATATACTGTAAATAAAATATCAAAAACTACAGTAATTATATTTAATATACTGTACATAAAATGTCAAAAATTACTCCAAATGTGCATTATATAGTGTAAATAATATATCCAAAATACAGTAAATATATATTACACACCCTATGTAAAATATCAAATATTACACCAAATATACATTATATAATTTACAAAAAATATCGGAAGGACACCAAATATATCCTATATACTGTATGTAAAATATCAAAAACTACAGTAAATATATTTCATATATTGTACATATAATATTAACTAAAAGTACACCAAAATCATTTTATATACTGTAAATAAAATATCAAAAATTACAGTAAATATATATTACATACTATACATAAAATATCAAAAGTACACCAAACATGTGTTATATATACTGTAAAAAAACTATTAAAAACTACAGTAATTATATTCAATATACTGTACATAAAATATCAAAAATTACTCCAAATGTACATTACATGGTGTAAATAAAGTATGCAAAATACAGTAAATATATATTACACACCCTATGTAAAATATCCAAATTTACACCAAATATATATTATATAATTTACAAAAAATATCGGAAGGTCACCAAATATATCTTATATACTCTATGTAAAATATCAAAAACTACAGTAAATATATTTCATATATTGTATATATAATATTAACTAAAAGTACACCAAATACATTTTATATACTGTAAATAAAATACCAAAAAGTACAGTAAATATATATTACATACTGTACATAAAATATCAAAAATTACACCAAACATGTGTTATATATACTGTAAATAAACTATCAAAAACTACAGTAATTATATTTAATATACTGTACATAAAATGTCAAAAATTACTCCAAATGTACATTATATGGTGTAAATAATATATCCAAAATACAGTAAATATATATTACACACCCTATGTAAAATATCAAATATTACACCAAATATACATTATATAATTTACAAAAAATATCGGAAGGACACCAATTATATCCTATATACTGTACATAAAATATCAAAAACTACAGTAAATATATTTCATATATTGTACATATAATATTAACTAAAAGTACACCAAATACATTTTATATACTGTAAATAAAATGTCAAAAATTACAGTAAATATATATTACATACTATACATAAAATATCAAAAAGTACACCAAATATGTGTTATATATACTGTAAATAAACTATTAAAAACTACAGTAATTATATTCAATATACTGTACATAAAATATCAAAAATTACTCCAAATGTACATTATATGGTGTAAATAAAATATCCAAAATACAGTAAATATATATTACACACCTTATGTAAAATATCAAATATTACACCAAATATACATTTAATAATTTACAAAAAATATCAGAAGGACACCAAATATATCCTATATACTGTACGTAAAATATGAAAAACTACAGTAAATATATTTCATATATTGTACATATAATATTAACTAAAAGTACACCAAATACATTTTATATACTGTAAATAAAATATCAAAAATTACAGTAAATATATATTACATACTGTACATAAAATATCAAAAAGTACACCAAATATGTGTTATATATACTGTAAACTATCAAAAACTACAGTAATTATATTTAATATACTGTACATAAAATTTCAAAAATCACACCAAATGTATATTATATACCATAAATAAAATATCAAAAAGGACAGTGAATATATATGACACACACTATGTAAAATATCAAAAACTACACCAAGTATATATTTTATAATTTACAATAAATATCGAAGGACACCAAATATATCTCATATACTGTACATAAAATATCAAAAAGTACAGTAAATATATTTCACATATTGTACATATAATATTAACTAAAAGTACACCAAATACATTTTATATACTGTAAATAAAATATCAAAAATTACAGTAAATAAATATTACATACTATACATAAAATATCAAAAAGTACACCAAATATGTGTTATATATACTGTAAATAAACTATTAAAAACTACAGTAATTATATTCAATATACTGTACATAAAATATCAAAATTTACTCCAAATGTACATTATATGGTGTAAATAAAATATCCAAAATACAGTAAATATATATTACACACCCTATGTAAAATATCCAAATTTACACCAAATATATATTTTATAATTTACAAAAAATATCGGAAGGTCACCAAATATATCTTATATACTGTATGTAAAATATCAAAAAGTACAGTAAATATATTACATATATTGTACATATAATAGTAACTAAAAGTACACCAAATACATTTTATATACTGTAAATAAAATATCAAAAATTACAGTAAATATATATTACATACTGTACATAAAATATCAAAAATTACACCAAACATGTGTTAAATATACTGTAAATAAACTATCAAAAACTACAGTAATTATATTTAATATACTGTACATAAAATGTCAAAAATTACTCCAAATGTACATTATATAGTGTAAATAATATATCCAAAATACAGTAAATATATATTACACACCCTATGTAAAATATCAAATATTACACCAAATATACATTATATAATTTACAAAAAATATCGGAAGGACACCAAATATATCCTATATACTGTATGTAAAATATCAAAAACTACAGTAAATATATTTCATATATTGTACATATAATATTAACTAAAAGTACACCAAAATCATTTTATATACTGTAAATAAAATATCAAAAATTACAGTAAATATATATTACATACTATACATAAAATATCAAAAGTACACCAAACATGTGTTATATATACTGTAAAAAAACTATTAAAAACTACAGTAATTATATTCAATATACTGTACATAAAATATCAAAAATTACTCCAAATGTACATTATATGGTGTAAATAAAATATGCAAAATACAGTAAATATATATTACACACCCTTTGTAAAATATCCAAATTTACACCAAATATATATTATATAATTTACAAAAAATATCGGAAGGTCACCAAATATATCTTATATACTGTATGTAAAATATCAAAAAGTACAGTAAATATATTTCATATATTGTATATATAATATTAACTAAAAGTACACCAAATACATTTTATATACTGTAAATAAAATACCAAAAAGTACAGTAAATATATATTACATACTGTACATAAAATATCAAAAATTACACCAAACATGTGTTATATATACTGTAAATAAACTATCAAAACTACAGTAATTATATTTAATATACTGTACATAAAATGTCAAAAATTACTCCAAATGTACATTATATGGTGTAAATAATATATCCAAAATACAGTAAATATATATTACACACCCTATGTAAAATTTCAAATATTACACCAAATATACATTATATAATTTACAAAAAATATCGGAAGGACACCAATTATATCCTATATACTGTACGTAAAATATCAAAAACTACAGTAAATATATTTCATATATTGTACATATAATATTAACTAAAAGTACACCAAATACATTTTATATACTGTAAATAAAATATCAAAAATTACAGTAAATATATATTACATACTATACATAAAATATCAAAAAGTACACCAAATATGTGTTATATATACTGTAAATAAACTATTAAAAACTACAGTAATTATATTCAATATACTGTACATAAAATATCAAAAATTACTCCAAATGTACATTATATGGTGTAAATAAAATATCCAAAATACAGTAAATATATATTACACACCCTATGTAAAATATCAAATATTACACCAAATATACATTAAATAATTTACAAAAAATATCAGAAGGACACCAAATATATCCTATATACTGTACGTAAAATATCAAAAACTACAGTAAATATATTTCATATATTGTACATATAATATTAACTAAAAGTACACCAAATACATTTTATATACTGTAAATAAAATATCAAAAATTACAGTAAATATATATTACATACTGTACATAAAATATCAAAAAGTACACCAAATATGTGTTATATATACTGTAAACTATCAAAAACTACAGTAATTATATTTAATATACTGTACATAAAATTTCAAAAATCACACCAAATGTATATTATATACCGTAAATAAAATATCAAAAAGGACAGTGAATATATATGACACACACTACGTAAAATATCAAAAACTACACCAAGTATATATTTTATAATTTACAATAAATATCAAAGGACACCAAATATATCTCATATACTTTACATAAAATATCAAAAACTACAGTAAATATATTTCATATATTGTACATATAATATTAACTAACAGTACACCAAATACATTTTATATCCTGTAAATAAAATATCAAAAATTACAGTAAATATATATTACATACTATACATAAAATATCAAAAAGTACACCAAATATGTGTTATATATACTGTAAATAAACTATTAAAAACTACAGTAATTATATTCAATATACTGTACATAAAATATCAAAAATTACTCCAAATGTACATTATATGGTGTAAATAAAATATCCAAAATACAGTAAATATATATTACACACCCTATGTAAAACATCCAAATTTACACCAAATACATATTATATAATTTACAAAAAATATCGGAAGGTCACCAAATATATCTTATATACTGTATGTAAAATACCAAAAAGTACAGTAAATATATTACATATATTGTACATATAATATTAACTAAAAGTACACCAAATACATTTTATATACTGTAAATAAAATATCGAAAATTACAGTAAATATATTACATACTGTACATAAAATATCAAAAATTACACCAAACATGTGTTATATATACTGTAAATAAACTATCAAAAACTACAGTAATTATATTTAATATACTGTACATAAAATGTCAAAAATTACTCCAAAAGTACATTATATAGTGTAAATAATATATCCAAAATACAGTAAATATATATTACACACCCTATGTAAAATATCAAATATTACACCAAATATACATTATATAATTTACAAAAAATATCGGAAGGACACCAAATATATCCTATATACTGTACGTAAAATATCAAAAACTACAGTAAATATATTTCATATATTGTACATATAATATTAACTAAAAGTACACCAAATACATTTTATATACTGTAAATAAAATATCAAAAATTACAGTAAATATATATTACATACTATACATAAAATATCAAAAAGTACACCAAATATGTGTTATATATACTGTAAATAAACTAGTAAAAACTACAGTAATTATATTCAATATACTGTACATAAAATATCAAAAATTACTCCAAATGTACATAATATGGTGTAAATAAAATATCCAAAATACAGTAAATATATATTACACACCCTATGTAAAATATCCAAATTTACCCCAAATATATATTATATAATTTACAAAAAATATCGGAAGGTCACCAAATATATCTTATATACTGTATGTAAAATATCAAAAAGTACAGTAAATATATTACATATATTGTACATATAATATTAACTAAAAGTACACCAAATACATTTTATATACTGTAAATAAAATATCAAAAATTACAGTAAATATATATTACATACTGTACATAAAATATCAAAAATTACACCAAACATGTGTTATATATACTGTAAATAAACTGTCAAAAACTACAGTAATTATATTTAATATACTGTACATAAAATGTCAAAAATTACTCCAAATGTACATTATATAGTGTAAAAAATATATCCAAAATACAGTAAATATATTACACACCCTATGTAAAATATCAAATATTACACCAAATATACATTATATAATTTACAAAAAATATCAGAAGGACACCAAATATATCCTATATACTGTACGTAAAATATCAAAAACTACAGTAAATATATTTCATATATTGTACATATAATATTAACTAAAAGTACACCAAATACATTTTATATACTGTAAATAAAATATCAAAAAGTACAGTAAATATATATTACATACAGTACATAAAATATAAAAAAGTTCACCAAATATGTGTTTTATATACTGTAAATAAACTATCAAAAACTACAGTAATTATATATAATATACTGTACATAAAATATAAAAATTACACCAAAAGTATATTATTTACTGTAAATAAAATATCAAAAAGTACACTAAATATATATTACACACCATATGTAAAATATCACAATCTACACTAAATACATATTATATAATTTACATATAATATCAAAAGGACACCAAATATATCCTATATACTGTACATAAAATATCAAAAAGTACAGTAAATATATTTCATATATTGTATATATAATATTAACTAAAATACACCAAATAAACTTTATATAGTTTAAATCAAATATGAAATATTACAGTGAATATATACTACATACTGTAAATAAAATATCAAAAAGTACACCAAATATGTGTTATATATGCTGTAAATAAACTATCAAAAACTACAGTAATTATATTTAATATACTGTACATAAAATATCAAAAATCGCACCAAATGTATATTATTTACTGTAAATAAAATACCAAAAAGTACAGTAAATATATATTACACACCCTATGTAAAATATCACAAACTACACCAAATATATATTATATAATTTATATAAAATATCAAAAGGAAACAAAATATACCTTATATACTGTACATAAAATATCAAAATTTACAGTAAATATATTTCATATATTGTACATATAATATTAACTAAAAGTACACCAAATACATTTTATATAGTGTAAATAAAGTATCAAAAATTACAGTGAATATATATTACATACTTTACATAAAATATCAAAAAGTACACCAAATATGTGTTATATACACTGTAAGTAAACTATCAAAAACTACACTAATTATATTTAATATACTGTACATAATATATCAGAAATTACACCTAATGTATATTATTTACTGTAAAGAAAATATCAAATAATACAGTAAATATATATTACACACCATATGTAAAATATCAGAATATACACCAAATATATATTATATAATTTACATAAAATATCAAAAGGACACCAAATATATCTAATATACTGTACATAAAATATCAAAAAGTACAGTAAATATATTTCATATATTGTACATATAATATTAACTAAAAGTACACCAAATACATTTTATATAGTGTAAATAAAATATCAAAAATACAGTAAATATATATTACATACAGTACATAAAATATAAAAAAGTACACCAAATATGTGTTATATATGCTGTAAATATACTATCAGAATCTACAGTAATTATATTTAATATACTGTATATAAAATATCAAAAATTACACCAAATGTATGTTATATACTGTATATAAAATATCAAAAAGGACAGTAAATGTATACAGCACACCCTATGTAAAATATCAAAAACTACAACAAATATATATTGTATAATTTACATAAAATATCAAAAGGACACCAAATATATATTATATACTGTACATAAAATATCAAAAAGTACAGTAAATATATTACATATATTGTACATATAATATTAACTAAAAGTACACCAAATACATTTTATATACTGTAAATAAAATATCAAAAAGTACAGTTAATATATATTACATACTGTTCATAAAATATCAAAATGTACACCAAATATGTGTTATATATACTCTAAATAAACTATCAAAACTACAGTAATTATATTTAATATGCTGTACATAAAATATCAAAAATTACACCAAATGTATATTATTTACTGTAAATAAAATATCAAAAAGTACAGTAAATATATATGACACACCCTATGTAAAATATCAAAAACTACACCAAATGTATATTATATAATTTACATAAAATATCAAAAGGACACCAAATGTATCTTATATACTCTACATAAAATATCAAATAGTACAGTAAATATATTTCATATATTGTACATATAATATTAACTAAAAGTACACCAAATACATTTTATATACTGTAAATAAATTATCAAAATTTACAGTAAATATATATTACATACTGTACATAAAATATCAAAAAGTACACCAAATATGTGTTATATATACTGTAAATATCAAAAACTACAGTAATTATATTCAATGTACTGTATATAAAATATCAAAAATTACACCAAATGTCAATTATATACTGTAAATAAAATATCCAAAATACAGTAAATATATATTACACACCCAATGTAAAATATCCAAATTTACACCAAATATATATTATATAATTTACAAAAAATATCGGAAGGACACCAAATATATCTTATATACTGTACGTAAAATATCAAAAACTACAGTAAATATATTTCATATATTGTACATATAATATTAACTAAAAGTACACCAAATACATTTTATATTCTGTAAATGAAATATCAAAAATTACAGTAAATATATATTACATACTGTACGTAAAATATCAAAAAGTACACCAAATATGTGTTATATATACTGTAATTATCAAAAACTACAGTAATTATATTCAATGTACTGTATATAAACTATCAAAAATTACACCAAATGTAAATTATATACTGTAAATAAAATATCAAAAAGGACAGTAAATATATACTACACACCCTATGTAAAGTATAGAAAACTACACCAAATATATATTATATAATTTACATAAAATATCAAAAGGACACCAAATATATCTTATGTACTGTACATAAAATATCAAAAAGTACAGTATATATATTTCATATATTGTACATATATTATTAACTAAAGGTACACCAAATACATTTTCTATACTGTAAATAAAATGTCAAAAATTACAGTAAATATATATTACATACTGTACATAAAATATCAAATAGTACACCAAATACGTGTTATATATACTGTAAATAAACTATAAAAAACTACAGTAATTATATTAAATATACTGTACATAAAATACCAAAAATTACTCCAAATGTACATTATATAGTGTAAATAAAATATCCAAAATACAGTAAATATATATGACACACCCTATGTAAAATATCGAAAATTACACCAAATATATATTATACACTTTACAAAAAATATCGGAAGGACACCGAATATATCTTATATACTGTACCTAAAATATCAAAAACTACAGAAAATATATTTCATATATTGTACATATAATATTAACTAAAAGTACAACAAATACATTTTGTATACTGTAAATAAAATATCGAAAACTACAGTAAATATATATTGCATACTGTACATATAATATCAAAAAGTACACCAAACGTGTTATATATACTGTAAATAAACTATCAAAAACTATAGTAATTATATTTAATATACTGTACATAAAACGTCAAAAATTACTCCAAATGTACATTATATAGTGTAAATAATATATCCAAAATACAGTATATGTATATTACACACCCTATGTAAAATAGCAAATATTACACCAAATATACATTATATAATTTACAAAAAATATCGGAAGGACATCAAATATATCCTATATACTGTACGTAAAATATCAAAAACTACAGTAAATATATTTCATATATTGTACATATAATATTAACTAAAAGTACACCAAATACATTTTATATACTGTAAATAAAATATCAAAAATTACAGTAAATATATATTACATACTATACATAAAATATCAAAAAGTACACCAAATATGTGTTATATATACTGTAAATAAACTATTAAAAACTACAGTAATTATATTCAATATACTGTACATAAAATATCAAAATTTACTCCAAATGAACATTATATGGTGTAAATAAAATATCCAAAATACAGTAAATATATATTACACACCCTATGTAAAATATCCAAATTTACACCAAATATATATTATATAATTTACAAAAAATATCGGAAGGTAACCAAATATATCTTATATACTGTATGTAAAATATCAAAAAGTACAGCAAATATATTACATATATTGTACATATAATATTAACTAAAAGTACACCAAATACATTTTATATACTGTAAATAAAATATCAAAATTACAGTAAATATATATTACATACTGTACATAAAATATCAAAAAGTACACCAAATATGTGTTATATATACTGTAATTATCAAAAACTACAGTAATTATATTCAATGTACTGTATATAAATTATCAAAAATTACATCAAATGTCAATTATATACTGTAAATAAAATATCAAAAAGGACAATAAACATATACTACACACCCTAGGTAAAATATCAAAAACTACACCAAATATATATTATATAATTTACATAAAATATCAAAAGGACACCAAATATATCTCATATGCTGTACATAAAATATCGAAAAGTACAGTATATATATTTCATATATTGTACATATATTATTAACTAAAAGTACACCAAATACATTTTATATACTGTAAATAAAATATCAAAAATTACAGTAAATATATATTACATACTATACATAAAATATCAAAAAGTACACCAAATATGTGTTATATATACTGTAAATTATCAAAAACTTCAGTAATTATATATAATATACTGTACATAAAATATCAAAAATCACACCAAATGTATATTATATACTGTAAATAAAATATCAAAAAGGACAGTGAATATATATGACACACACTATGTAAAATATCAAAAACTACACCAAATATATATTATATAATTTACAATAAATATCAAAAGGACGCCAAATATATCTTATATACTGTACATAAAATATCAAAAAGTACAGTATATGTATTTCATATACTGTATATATAATATTAACTAAAAGTACACCAAATACATTTTATATACTGTAAATAAAATATCAAAAAGTACAGTAATTATATCACATACTGTACATAAAATATCAAAAAGTACACCAAATATGTTTTATGTATACTGTAAATAAACTATCAAAAACTACAGTAATCATATTGAATATACTGTATATAAAATATCAAAAATTACACCAAATGTATATTTTATAGTCTTATTAAAATATGAAAAAGAACAGTAAATGTATATTACACTCTACGTAAATTATCAAAAACTACACCAAATATATATTATATGATTCACATAAAATATGAAAAGGACACCAAATATATGTTATATACGGTACATAAAATATCAAAAAGTACAGTAAATATATTTCATATATTGTACATATAATATTAACTAAAAGTACACCAAATACATTTTATATAATGTAAATAAAATTTCAAAATGTACAGTTAATATATGTTACATACTGTACATAAAATATCAAAAATACACAAAAGATGTGCTATATATACTGTAAATAAACTATCAAAAACTACAGTATTTATATTTATTATACTGTACATAAAATACAAAAATTACACAACATGTATATTATATACTGTAAATAAAATATCAAAAAGTGCAGTAAATATATATGACACACCCTATGTAAAATATCAAAAACTACACCAAATATATATTATATAATTTATATAAAATATGAGAAGGGCAACAAATATATCATATATACTGTACATAAAATATCAAAAATTACAGTATATATGTTTCATATATTGTACATATTATAATAACTAAAAGTACACCAAATACATTTTATATACTCTAAATAAAATATCAAAATAACAGTAAATATATATTACATACTGTACATAAAATATCAAAAAGTACACCAAATATGTGTTATATATACTGTAAATAAACCATCAAAAACTACAGTAATTATATTCAATATACTGTTCATAAAATATCAAAAATTACTCCAAATGTACATTATATAGTGTAAATAAAATATCCAAAACACAGTAAATATATATTACGCACCCTATGTAAAATATCCAAATTTACACCAAATATATATTATATAATTTACATAAAATATCGGAAGGACACCAAATATATCTTATATGTTGTACGTAAAATATCAAAAACTACAGTAAATATATTTCATATATTGTACATATAATATTAACTAAAAGTACAACAAATACATTTTATATACTTTTAATAAAATATCAAAAATTACAGTAAATATATATTACATACTGTACATAAAATATTAAAAAGTACACCAAATATGTGTTGTATATACTGTAATTATCAAAATCTACAGTAATTATATTCAATGTACTGTATATAAATTATCAAAAATTACACCAAATGTAAATTATATACCGTAAATAAAATATCAAAAAGGACAGTAAATATATACTACACACCCTATGTAAAATATCAAAAACTACACCAAATATATATTATATAATTTACATAAAATATCAAAAGGACACCAAATCTATCTTATATACTGTACGTAAAATATAAAAGTGTACAGTATATATATTTCATATATTGTACATATATTATTAACTAAAAGTACACCAAATACATTTGATAGAGTGCAAATAAAATATCAAAAATTACAGTAAATATATTTTACATACTGTACATAAAATATCAAAAAGTACACCAAATATGTGTTATATATACTGTAAACCATCAAAAACTACAGTAATTATATTTAATATACTGTACATAAAATATCAAAGTCACACCAAATGTATATTATATACTGTAAATAAAATATCAAAAAGGACAGTAAATATATATTACACTCTATGTAAAATATCAAAACTAAAAATATATATTATATAATTTACATAAAATATCAAAAGGACACCAAATATATCTTATATACTGTACATAAAATATCAAAAAGTACAGTAAATACATTTCATATATTGTACATATAATATTAACTAAAAGTACACAAAATACATTTTACATACTGTAAATAAAATATCAAAATGCAAAAAGTACACCAAATATATGTTATATATACTGTAAATAAACTATGAAAGCTACAGTAATTATATTTAATATACTGTACATAAAATATCAAAAATTACACAAAATGTATATTATATACTGTAAATAAAATATCAAAAATTACAGTAAATATATATTACACATTCTATATAAAATATCAAACACTACACCAAAAATATATATTATAATTTACATAAAATATAAAAAGTACACTTAATATATTTTATATACTGTACATAAAATATGAAAATGTACAGTAAATATATTTCATATATTGAACATATAATATTTAATAAAGTACACCAAATACATTGTAAATACTGTAAAAAAAATTTCCAAAAGTACAGTAAATATATATTACATACTGTACATAAAATATCAAAAAGTACACAAAATATGTGTTATATATACTGTAAATAAGCTATCAAAAACTACAGTAATTATATTTAATATACTGTACATAAAATATCAAAAATTACACTAAATGCATATTATATACTGTAAATAAAATATCAAATAGTACAGCAAATATTTATTACACGCTCTATGTAAAATATCAAAAACTACACCAAATACATGTTATATAATTTAGATAAAATATCAAAAGTACGCAAAATATATATTGTATACTGTACATAAAATATCAAAATGCACACTAAACCTATTTCATATATTGTACATATAACATTAACTGAAAGTACACCAAATACATTTTATGTACTGTAAATTAAATATTCAAAAGCACAGTAAATATATATTACATAGTGTACATAAAATATCAAAAAGTACACCAAATATGTGTTACATATATACTGTAAATAAACAATCAAAAACTACAGTAATTGTATTTAATATACTGTACATAAAATATCAAAAATTACACGAAATGTGTACTATATACTGTAAAAAAATCTAAAGTTACAGTAAATATATATTACACACTCTATGTAAAATATCAAAAACTACGCCAAATATTTATTATCTAATTTACATAAAATATAAAAAGTACACCAAATAGATATTATATAAAGTACATAAAATATCAAAAAGTACAGTAAATATATTTCATATATTGTACATATAATATTAACTAAAGGAACACCAAATACGTTTTTTATTCTGTAAATAAAATATCCAATAGTACAGTAAATATATATTACATACTGTACATAAAATATCAAAAAGTACACCAAATATGTGTTATATATACTCCAAATAAACTATAATAACTACAGTAATTATATTTAATATAATGTACATAAAATATCAAAAATTACACTAAATGCATGCTATATACTGTAAATAAAATATCAAATATTACAGTAAATATTTATAACACACTCTATGTAAAATATCAAAAACTACACCAAATATATGTTATATAATTTACATAAACTATCAAAAGTACACCAAATATATATTATTTACTGTACATAAAATATCAAAAATTACACGAAATGTATACCATATACTTTAAATAAAATCTAAAATTACAGTAAATATATATTACACACTCTATGTAAAATATCAAAAACTACTCCAAATATATATTATATAATTTACATAAAATATCAAAACTACACCAAATATATATTATTTACTGTACATAAAATATCAAAAAGGAAAGTAAATATATTGCAAATATTGTACATATAATATTAACTAAAAGTACACCAACACATTTTATATACTGTAAATAAAATATCCAAAAGAACAGTAAATATATATTACATACTATACATAAAATATCAAAAAGTACACCAAATGTATATTATGTACTGTAAATAAAATATCAAAAAGTACAGTAAATATATATTAAACACCATATGTACAAGATCACAATCTACACCAAATATATATTATATAATTTACATAAAATATCAAAAGTACACCAAATATATATTATATACTGTACATAAAATATCAAAAATTACAGGAAACCTATTTCATATATTGTACATATAATATTAACTAAAAGTACACCCAATACATTTTATATACTGTAAATAAAATATCAAAAATTACAGTAAGTATATATTATCTACTGTACATAAAATATCAAAAAGTACGCCAAATATGTGTTATATATACTGTAAATAAACTATCAAAATATTCAGTAATTATATTTAATATACTGTTCATAAAATATCAAAAATTACACCAAATGTATATTATACACTCTAAATAAAATATCAAAAAGTACAGTAAATATATATTACACTCAATGTAAAATATGAAAAACTACACCAAATATATATTATATAATTTACATAAAATATCAAAAGTACTCCAAATATATATTATATACTGTACATAAAATATCAAAAAGTACAGTAAATGTATTTCATATATTGTACATATAATATTAACTAAAAGTACACCAAATACATTTTACATACTGTAAATAAAATATCAAAAATTACAGTAAGTATATATTATCTACTGTACATAAATTATCATAAAGTACACCAAATATGTGTTATATATACTGTATATAAACTATCAAAATCTTAAGTAATTATATTTAATATACTGTACATAAAATATCAAAAATTACACCAAATGTATATTATGCACTCTAAATAATATATCAAAAAGGACAGTAAATATATATTACACTCTATGTAAAATATCAAAGACTACACCAAATATATATTATATAATTTTCATAAAATATCAAAAGTACACCAAATATATATTATATAATGTACATAAAATATCAAAAAGTACAGTAAATATATTTCATATATTGTACATATAATATTAAATAAAACTACACCAAATGCATTTTATATACTGTAAATAAAATATCAAAAACTACAGTAAGTATATATTATCTACTGTAAATAAAATGTCAAAAAGTACACCAAATATGTGTTATATATACTGTAAATAAACTATCAAAACCTTCAGTAATTATATTTAATATACTGTACATAAAATATCAAAAATTACACCAAATGTATATTATACACTCTAAATAAAATATCAAAAAGGACAGTATATATATATTTCACTCTATGTAAAATATGAAAAACTACACCAAATATATATTATATAATTTACATAAAATCTCAAAAGTACACCAAATATATATTATATTCTGTACATAAAATATGAAAAAGTACAGTAAATATATTTCATATATTGTACATATTATATTAACTAAAACTACACCAAATACATTTTATATACTGTAAATAAAATATCAAAAATTTCAGTAAGTATATATTGTCTACTGTACATAAAATATCAAAAAGTACACCAAATATGTGTTATATATACTGTAAATAAACTATCAAAATCTTCATTAATTATATTTAATATACTGTACATAAAATATCAAAAATTACACCAAATGTATATTATACACTCTAAATAAAATATCAAAAAGGACAGTATATATATATTACACTCTATGTAAAATATCAAAAACTACACCAAATATATATTGTATAATTTACATAAAATATCAAAAGTACACCAAATATATATTATATACTGTACATAAAATATCAAAAAGTACAGTAAATGTATTTCATATATTGTACATATAATATTAACTAAAAGTACACCAAATACATTTTACATACTGTAAATAAAATATCAAAAATTACAGTAAGTATATATTATCTACTGTACATAAATTATCATAAAGTACACCAAATATGTGTTATATATACTGTATATAAACTATCAAAATCTTAAGTAATTATATTTAATGTACTGTACATAAAATATCAAAAATTACACCAAATGTATATTATACACTCTAAATAAAATATCAAAAAGGACAGTATATATATATTACACTCTATGTAAAATATCAAAAACTACACCAAATATATATTATATAATTTATATAAAATATCAAAAGTACACCAAATATATATTATATACTGTTCATAAAATATCAAAAAGTACAGTAAATATATTTCATATATTGTACATATTATATTAACTAAAACTACACCAAATACATTTTATATACTGTAAATAAAATATCAAAAATTACAGTAAGTATATATTATCTACTGTACATAAAATATCAAAAAGTACACCAAATATGTGTTATATATACTGTAAATAAACTATCAAAATCTTCAGTAATTATATTTAATATACTGTACATAAAATATCAAAAATTACAACACATGTATATTATACACTCTAAATAAAATATCAAAAAGGACAGTAAATATATATTACACTCTATGTAAAATATCAAAAACTACACCGTATATATTATATAATTTACATAAAATATCAAAGGTACACCAAATATATATTATATACTGTACATAAAATATCAAAAAGTACAGTAAATATATTTCATATTTTGTACATATACTATTAACTAAAACTACACCAAATACATTTTACATACTGTAAATAAAATATCAAAAATTCAGTATGTATATTTTATCTACTGTACATAAAATATCAAAAAGTACACCAAATATGTGTTATTTATACTGTTAATAAACTATCAAAATCTTCAGTAATTATATTTAATATACTGTACATAAAATATCAAAAATTACACCAAATGTATATTATATACTCTAAATAAAATATCAAAAAGGACAGTAAATATATATTACACTCTATGTAAAATATCAAAAGCTACACAAAATATATATTATATAATTTACATAAAATATCAAAAGTACACCAAATATATATTATATACTGTACATAAAATGTCAAAAAGTACAGTAAATATATTACATATATTGTACATATAATATTAACTAAAAGTACACCAAACACATTTTACATACCGTAAATAAAATATCAAAAATTACAGTAAGTATATATTATCTACTGTACATAAAATATCAAAAAGTACACCAAAGATGTGTTATATATACTGTAAATAAACTATCAAAATCTTCAGTTATTATATTTAATATACTGTACATAAAATATCAAAAATTACACCAAATGTATATTATACACTCTAAATAAAATATCAAAAAGGACAGTAAATATATATTACACACTATGTAAAATATCAAAAACTACACAAAATATATATTATATAATTTACATAAAATATCAAAAGTACACCAACTATATATTATATACTGTACATAAAATATCAAAAAGTACAATAAATATATTGCATATATTGTACATATAATAATAACTAAAACTACACCAAATACATTTTACATACTGTAAATAAAATATCAAAAATTACAGAATATATATATTATCTACTGTACATAAAATATCAAATAGTACGCCATATATGTGTTATATATACTGTAAATAAACTATCAAAATCTTCAGTAATTATATTTAATACACTGTTCATAAAATATCAAAAATTACACCAAATGTATATTATACACTCTAAATAAAATATCAAAAAGGACAGTAAATATATATTACACTCTATGTTAAATATCAAAAACTACACCAAATATATATTATATAATTTACATAAAATATCAAAAGTACACCAAATATATATTATATACTGTACATAAAATGTCAAAAAGTACAGTAAATATATTTCATATATTGTTCATATAATATTAACTAAAAGTACACCAAATACATTTTACATACTGTAAATAAAATATCAAAACTTACAGTAAGTATATATTATCTACTGTACATAAAATATCAAAAAGTACACCAAATATGTGTTATGTATACTCTAAATAAACTATCAAAAACTTCAGTAATTATATTTTATATACTGTTCATAAAATATCAAAAATTACACCAAATGTATATTATACACTCTAAGTAAAATATCAAAAAGGACAGTAAATATATATTACACCCTATGTAAAATATCAAAAACTACACCAAATATATATTATATAATTTATATAAAATATGAAAAGTACACCAAATATATATTATATACTGTACAAAAAATATCAAAAAGTACAGTAAATGTATTTCATATATTGTACATTTAATATTAACTAAAAGTACACCAAATACATTTTACATACTGTAAATAAAATATCAAAAATTACAGTAAGTATATATTATCTACTGTACATAAATTATCATAAAGTACACCAAATATGTGTTATATATACTGTAAATAAACTATCAAAATCTTCAGTAATTATATTTAATGTACTGTACATAAAATATCAAAAATTACACCAAATGTATATTATACACTCTAAATAAAATATCAAAAATGACAGTAAATATATGTTACACTCTATGTAAAATATCAAAAACTACACCAAATATATATTATATAATTTACATAAAATATCAAAATTACACCAAATATATATTATATACTGTACATAAAATATCAAAAAGTACAGTAAATATATTTCATATATTGTACATATAATATTAACTAAAAGTACACCAAGTACATTTTACATACGGTAAATGAAATATCAAAAATTTCAGTAAGTATATATTATCTACTGTACATAAACTATCAAAAAGTACACCAAAGATGTGTTATATATACTGTAAATAAACTATCAAAATCTTCAGTAATTATATTTAATATACTGTACATAAAATATCAAAAATTACACCAAATGTATATTATACACTCTAAATAAAATATCAAAAAGGACAGTAAATATATATTACACTCTATGTAAAATATCAAAAACTACACCAAATATATATTATATAATTTACATAAAATATCAAAAGTACACCAAATATATATTATATACTGTACATAAAATATCAAAAAGTACAGTAAATATATTTCATATATTGTACATATAATACTAGCTAAAACTACACCAAATACATTTTACATACTGTAAATAAAATATCAAAAATTACAGTTAGTATATATTATCTACTGTACATAAAATATCAAAAAGTACGCCAAATATGTGTTATATATACTGTAAATAAACTATCAAAATATTCAGTAATTATATTTAATATACTGTTCATAAAATACCAAAAATTACACCAAATGTATATTATACACTCTAAATAAAATATCAAAAAGGACAGTAAATATATATTACACTCAATGTAAAATATGAAAAACTACACCAAATATATATTATATAATTTACATAAAATATCAAAAGTACACCAAATATATATTATATACTGTACATAAAATATCAAAAAGTACAGTAAATGTATTTCATATATTGTACATATAATATTAACTAAAAGTACACCAAATACATTTTACATACTGTAAATAAAATATCAAAAATTACAGTAAGTATATATTATCTACTGTACATAAATTATCATAAAGTACACCATATATGTGTTATATATACTGTATATAAACTATCAAAATCTTAAGTAATTATATTTAATATACTGTACATAAAATATCAAAAATTACACCAAATGTATATTATGCACTCTAAATAATATATCAAAAAGGACAGTAAATATATATTACACTCTATGTAAAATATCAAAGACTACACCAAATATATATTATATAATTTTCATAAAATATCAAAAGTACACCAAATATATATTATATAATGTACATAAAATATCAAAAAGTACAGTAAATATATTTCATATATTGTACATATAATATTAAATAAAACTACACCAAATGCATTTTATATACTGTAAATAAAATATCAAAAACTACAGTAAGTATATATTATCTACTGTAAATAAAATGTCAAAATGTACACCAAATATGTGTTATATATACTGTAAATAAACTATCAAAACCTTCAGTAATTATATTTAATATACTGTACATAAAATATCAAAAATTACACCAAATGTATATTATACACTCTAAATAAAATATCAAAAAGGACAGTATATATATATTTCACTCTATGTAAAATATGAAAAACTACACCAAATATATATTATATAATTTACATAAAATATCAAATGTACACCAAATATATATTATATTCTGTACATAAAATATCAAAAAGTACAGTAAATATATTTCATATATTGTACATATTATATTAACTAAAACTACACCAAATACATTTTATATACTGTAAATAAAATATCAAAAATTTCAGTAAGTATATATTGTCTACTGTACATAAAATATCAAAAAGTACACCAAATATGTGTTATATATACTGTAAATAAACTATCAAAATCTTCAGTAATTATATTTAATATACTGTACATAAAATATCAAAAATTACAACAAATGTATATTATACACTCTAAATAAAATATCAAAAATGACAGTAAATATATATTACACACCATGTAAAATATGAAAAACTACACCAAATATATATTATATAATTTACGTAAAATATAAAAAGTTCACCAAATATATATTATATACTGTTCATTAAATATCAAAAAGTACAGTAAATATATTTCATATATTGTACATATAATATTAACTAAAATTACACGAAATACATTTTACATACTGTAAATAAAATATCAAAAATTACAGTAAGTATATATTATCTACTGTACATAAAATATCAAAAAGTACACCAAATATGTGTTATATATACTGTAAAGAAACTATCAAAATCTTCATTAATTATATTTAATATACTGTACATAAAATATCAAAAATTACACCAAATGTATATTATACACTCTAAATAAAATATCAAAAAGGACAGTAAATATATATTACACTCTATGTAAAATATCAAAAACTACACCAAATATATATTGTATAATTTACATAAAATATCAAAAGTACACCAAATATATATTATATACTGTACATAAAATATCAAAAAGTACAGTAAATGTATTTCATATATTGTACATATAATATTAACTAAAAGTACACCAAATACATTTTACATACTGTAAATAAAATATCAAAAATTACAGTAAGTATATATTATCTACTGTACATAAATTATCATAAAGTACACCAAATATGTGTTATATATACTGTATATAAACTATCAAAATCTTAAGTAATTATATTTAATGTACTGTACATAAAATATCAAAAATTACACCAAATGTATATTATACACTCTAAATAAAATATCAAAAAGGACAGTATATATATATTACACTCTATGTAAAATATCAAAAACTACACCAAATATATATTATATAATTTATATAAAATATCAAAAGTACACCAAATATATATTATATACTGTACATAAAATATCAAAAAGTACAGTAAATATATTTCATATATTATACATATTATATTAACTAAAACTACACCAAATACATTTTATATACTGTAAATAAAATATCAAAAATTACAGTAAGTATATATTATCTACTGTACATAAAATATCAAAAAGTACACCAAATATGTGTTATATATACTGTAAATAAACTATCAAAATCTTCAGTAATTATATTTAATATACTGTACATAAAATATCAAAAATTACAACACATGTATATTATACACTCTAAATAAAATATCAAAAAGGACAGTAAATATATATTACACTCTATGTAAAATATCAAAAACTACACCGTATATATTATATAATTTACATAAAATATCAAAGGTACACCAAATATATATTATATACTGTACATAAAATATCAAAAAGTACAGTAAATATATTTCATATTTTGTACATATACTATTAACTAAAACTACACCAAATACATTTTACATACAGTAAATAAAATATCAAAAATTCAGTATGTATACATTATCTACTGTACATAAAATATCAAAAAGTACACCAAATATGTGTTATTTATACTGTTAATAAACTATCAAAATCTTCAGTAATTATATTTAATATACTGTACATAAAATATCAAAAATTACACCAAATGTATATTATATACTCTAAATAAAATATCAAAAAGGACAGTAAATATATATTACACTCTATGTAAAATATCAAAAGCTACACAAAATATATATTATATAATTTACATAAAATATCAAAAGTACACCAAATATATATTATATACTGTACATAAAATGTCAAAAAGTACAGTAAATATATTACATATATTGTACATATAATATTAACTAAAAGTACACCAAACACATTTTACATACGGTAAATAAAATATCAAAAATTACAGTAAGTATATATTATCTACTGTACATAAAATATCAAAAAGTACACCAAAGATGTGTTATATATACTGTAAATAAACTATCAAAATCTTCAGTTATTATATTTAATATACTGTACATAAAATATCAAAAATTACACCAAATGTATATTATACACTCTAAATAAAATATCAAAAAGGACAGTAAATATATATTACACACTATGTAAAATATCAAAAACTACACAAAATATATATTATATAATTTACATAAAATATCAAAAGTACACCAAGTATATATTATATACTGTACATAAAATATCAAAAAGTACAATAAATATATTGCATATATTGTACATATAATAATAACTAAAACTACACCAAATACATTTTACATACTGTAAATAAAATATCAAAAATTACAGAATGTATATATTATCTACTGTACATAAAATATCAAATAGTACGCCATATATGTGTTATATATACTGTAAATAAACTATCAAAATCTTCAGTAATTATATTTAATACACTGTTCATAAAATATCAAAAATTACACCAAATGTATATTATACACTCTAAATAAAATATCAAAAAGGACAGTAAATATATATTACACTCTATGTTAAATATCAAAAACTACACCAAATATATATTATATAATTTATATAAAATATCAAAAGTACACCAAATATATATTATATACTGTACATAAAATGTCAAAAAGTACAGTAAATATATTTCATATATTGTTCATATAATATTAACTAAAAGTACACCAAATACATTTTACATACTGTAAATAAAATATCAAAACTTACAGTAAGTATATATTATCTACTGTACATAAAATATCAAAAAGTACACCAAATATGTGTTATGTATACTCTAAATAAACTATCAAAACCTTCAGTAATTATATTTTATATACTGTTCATAAAATATCAAAAATTACACCAAATGTATATTATACACTCTAAGTAAAATATCAAAAAGGACAGTAAATATATATTACACCCTATGTAAAATATCAAAAACTACACCAAATATATATTATATAATTTACATAAAATATCAAAAGTACACCAAATATATATTATATACTGTACATAAAATATCAAAAAGTACAGTAAATATATTTCATATATTGTACATATAATATTAACTAAAAGTACACCAAATACATTTTATATACGGTAAATAAAATATCAAAAATTACAGTAAGTATATATAATCTACTGTACGTAAAATATCAAAAAGTACACCAAAGATGTGTTATATATACTGTAAATAAACTATCAAAATCTTCAGTAATTATATTTTATATACTGTACATAAAATACCAAAAATTACACCAAATGTATATTATACACTCTAAATAAAATATCAAAAAGGACAGTAAATATATATTACACACTATGTAAAATATCAAAAACTACACAAAATATATATTATATAATTTACATAAAATATCAAAAGTACACCAACTATATATTATATACTGTACATAAAATATCAAAAAGTACAATAAATATATTGCATATATTGTACATATAATAATAACTAAAACTACACCAAATACATTTTACATACTGTAAATAAAATATCAAAAATTACAGAATGTATATATTATCTACTGTACATAAAATATCAAATAGTACGCCATATATGTGTTATATATACTGTAAATAAACTATCAAAATCTTCAGTAATTATATTTAATACACTGTTCATAAAATATCAAAAATTACACCAAATGTATATTATACACTCTAAATAAAATATCAAAAAGCACAGTAAATATATATTACACTCTATGTTAAATATCAAAAACTACACCAAATATATATTATATAATTTACATAAAATATCAAAAGTACACCAAATATATATTATATACTGTACATAAAATGTCAAAAAGTACAGTAAATATATTTCATATATTGTTCATATAATATTAACTAAAAGTACACCAAATACATTTTACATACTGTAAATAAAATATCAAAACTTACAGTAAGTATATATTATCTACTGTACATAAAATATCAAAAAGTACACCAAATATGTGTTATGTATACTCTAAATAAACTATCAAAACCTTCAGTAATTATATTTTATATACTGTTCATAAAATATCAAAAATTACACCAAATGTATATTATACACTCTAAGTAAAATATCAAAAAGGACAGTAAATATATATTACACCCTATGTAAAATATCAAAAACTACACCAAATATATATTATATAATTTACATAAAATATCAAAAGTACACCAAATATATATTATATACTGTACATAAAATATCAAAAAGTACAGTAAATATATTTCATATATTGTACATATAATATTAACTAAAAGTACACCAAATACATTTTATATACGGTAAATAAAATATCAAAAATTACAGTAAGTATATATTATCTACTGTACGTAAAATATCAAAAAGTACACCAAAGATGTGTTATATATACTGTAAATAAACTATCAAAATCTTCAGTAATTATATTTTATATACTGTACATAAAATACCAAAAATTACACCAAATGTATATTATACACTCTAAATAAAATATCAAAAAGGACAGTAAATATATATTACACTCTATGTAAAATATCAAAAACTACACCAAATATATATTATATAATTTACATAAAATATCAAAAGTACACCAAATATATATTATATACTGTACATAAAATATCAAAAAGTACAGTAAATATATTTCATATATTGTACATATAATACTAGCTAAAACTACACCAAATACATTTTACATACTGTAAATAAAATATCAAAAATTACAGTTAGTATATATTATCTACTGTACATAAAATATCAAAAAGTACGCCAAATATGTGTTATATATACTGTAAATAAACTATCAAAATATTCAGTAATTATATTTAATATACTGTTCATAAAATACCAAAAATTACACCAAATGTATATTATACACTCTAAATAAAATATCAAAAAGGACAGTAAATATATATTACACTCAATGTAAAATATGAAAAACTACACCAAATATATATTATATAATTTACATAAAATATCAAAAGTACACCAAATATATATTATATACTGTACATAAAATATCAAAAAGTACAGTAAATGTATTTCATATATTGTACATATAATATTAACTAAAAGTACACCAAATACATTTTACATACTGTAAATAAAATATCAAAAATTACAGTAAGTATATATTATCTACTGTACATAAATTATCATAAAGTACACCATATATGTGTTATATATACTGTATATAAACTATCAAAATCTTAAGTAATTATATTTAATATACTGTACATAAAATATCAAAAATTACACCAAATGTATATTATGCACTCTAAATAATATATCAAAAAGGACAGTAAATATATATTACACTCTATGTAAAATATCAAAGACTACACCAAATATATATTATATAATTTTCATAAAATATCAAAAGTACACCAAATATATATTATATAATGTACATAAAATATCAAAAAGTACAGTAAATATATTTCATATATTGTACATATAATATTAAATAAAACTACACCAAATGCATTTTATATACTGTAAATAAAATATCAAAAACTACAGTAAGTATATATTATCTACTGTAAATAAAATGTCAAAATGTACACCAAATATGTGTTATATATACTGTAAATAAACTATCAAAACCTTCAGTAATTATATTTAATATACTGTACATAAAATATCAAAAATTACACCAAATGTATATTATACACTCTAAATAAAATATCAAAAAGGACAGTATATATATATTTCACTCTATGTAAAATATGAAAAACTACACCAAATATATATTATATAATTTACATAAAATATCAAATGTACACCAAATATATATTATATTCTGTACATAAAATATCAAAAAGTACAGTAAATATATTTCATATATTGTACATATTATATTAACTAAAACTACACCAAATACATTTTATATACTGTAAATAAAATATCAAAAATTTCAGTAAGTATATATTGTCTACTGTACATAAAATATCAAAAAGTACACCAAATATGTGTTATATATACTGTAAATAAACTATCAAAATCTTCAGTAATTATATTTAATATACTGTACATAAAATATCAAAAATTACAACAAATGTATATTATACACTCTAAATAAAATATCAAAAATGACAGTAAATATATATTACACACCATGTAAAATATGAAAAACTACACCAAATATATATTATATAATTTACGTAAAATATAAAAAGTACACCAAATATATATTATATACTGTTCATTAAATATCAAAAAGTACAGTAAATATATTTCATATATTGTACATATAATATTAACTAAAATTACACGAAATACATTTTACATACTGTAAATAAAATATCAAAAATTACAGTAAGTATATATTATCTACTGTACATAAAATATCAAAAAGTACACCAAATATGTGTTATATATACTGTAAAGAAACTATCAAAATCTTCATTAATTATATTTAATATACTGTACATAAAATATCAAAAATTACACCAAATGTATATTATACACTCTAAATAAAATATCAAAAAGGACAGTAAATATATATTACACTCTATGTAAAATATCAAAAACTACACCAAATATATATTGTATAATTTACATAAAATATCAAAAGTACACCAAATATATATTATATACTGTACATAAAATATCAAAAAGTACAGTAAATGTATTTCATATATTGTACATATAATATTAACTAAAAGTACACCAAATACATTTTACATACTGTAAATAAAATATCAAAAATTACAGTAAGTATATATTATCTACTGTACATAAATTATCATAAAGTACACCAAATATGTGTTATATATACTGTATATAAACTATCAAAATCTTAAGTAATTATATTTAATGTACTGTACATAAAATATCAAAAATTACACCAAATGTATATTATACACTCTAAATAAAATATCAAAAAGGACAGTATATATATATTACACTCTATGTAAAATATCAAAAACTACACCAAATATATATTATATAATTTATATAAAATATCAAAAGTACACCAAATATATATTATATACTGTACATAAAATATCAAAAAGTACAGTAAATATATTTCATATATTATACATATTATATTAACTAAAACTACACCAAATACATTTTATATACTGTAAATAAAATATCAAAAATTACAGTAAGTATATATTATCTACTGTACATAAAATATCAAAAAGTACACCAAATATGTGTTATATATACTGTAAATAAACTATCAAAATCTTCAGTAATTATATTTAATATACTGTACATAAAATATCAAAAATTACAACACATGTATATTATACACTCTAAATAAAATATCAAAAAGGACAGTAAATATATATTACACTCTATGTAAAATATCAAAAACTACACCGTATATATTATATAATTTACATAAAATATCAAAGGTACACCAAATATATATTATATACTGTACATAAAATATCAAAAAGTACAGTAAATATATTTCATATTTTGTACATATACTATTAACTAAAACTACACCAAATACATTTTACATACAGTAAATAAAATATCAAAAATTCAGTATGTATACATTATCTACTGTACATAAAATATCAAAAAGTACACCAAATATGTGTTATTTATACTGTTAATAAACTATCAAAATCTTCAGTAATTATATTTAATATACTGTACATAAAATATCAAAAATTACACCAAATGTATATTATATACTCTAAATAAAATATCAAAAAGGACAGTAAATATATATTACACTCTATGTAAAATATCAAAAGCTACACAAAATATATATTATATAATTTACATAAAATATCAAAAGTACACCAAATATATATTATATACTGTACATAAAATGTCAAAAAGTACAGTAAATATATTACATATATTGTACATATAATATTAACTAAAAGTACACCAAACACATTTTACATACGGTAAATAAAATATCAAAAATTACAGTAAGTATATATTATCTACTGTACATAAAATATCAAAAAGTACTCCAAAGATGTGTTATATATACTGTAAATAAACTATCAAAATCTTCAGTTATTATATTTAATATACTGTACATAAAATATCAAAAATTACACCAAATGTATATTATACACTCTAAATAAAATATCAAAAAGGACAGTAAATATATATTACACACTATGTAAAATATCAAAAACTACACAAAATATATATTATATAATTTACATAAAATATCAAAAGTACACCAAGTATATATTATATACTGTACATAAAATATCAAAAAGTACAATAAATATATTGCATATATTGTACATATAATAATAACTAAAACTACACCAAATACATTTTACATACTGTAAATAAAATATCAAAAATTACAGAATGTATATATTATCTACTGTACATAAAATATCAAATAGTACGCCATATATGTGTTATATATACTGTAAATAAACTATCAAAATCTTCAGTAATTATATTTAATACACTGTTCATAAAATATCAAAAATTACACCAAATGTATATTATACACTCTAAATAAAATATCAAAAAGGACAGTAAATATATATTACACTCTATGTTAAATATCAAAAACTACACCAAATATATATTATATAATTTATATAAAATATCAAAAGTACACCAAATATATATTATATACTGTACATAAAATGTCAAAAAGTACAGTAAATATATTTCATATATTGTTCATATAATATTAACTAAAAGTACACCAAATACATTTTACATACTGTAAATAAAATATCAAAACTTACAGTAAGTATATATTATCTACTGTACATAAAATATCAAAAAGTACACCAAATATGTGTTATGTATACTCTAAATAAACTATCAAAACCTTCAGTAATTATATTTTATATACTGTTCATAAAATATCAAAAATTACACCAAATGTATATTATACACTCTAAGTAAAATATCAAAAAGGACAGTAAATATATATTACACCCTATGTAAAATATCAAAAACTACACCAAATATATATTATATAATTTACATAAAATATCAAAAGTACACCAAATATATATTATATACTGTACATAAAATATCAAAAAGTACAGTAAATATATTTCATATATTGTACATATAATATTAACTAAAAGTACACCAAATACATTTTATATACGGTAAATAAAATATCAAAAATTACAGTAAGTATATATTATCTACTGTACGTAAAATATCAAAAAGTACACCAAAGATGTGTTATATATACTGTAAATAAACTATCAAAATCTTCAGTAATTATATTTTATATACTGTACATAAAATACCAAAAATTACACCAAATGTATATTATACACTCTAAATAAAATATCAAAAAGGACAGTAAATATATATTACACACTATGTAAAATATCAAAAACTACACAAAATATATATTATATAATTTACATAAAATATCAAAAGTACACCAACTATATATTATATACTGTACATAAAATATCAAAAAGTACAATAAATATATTGCATATATTGTACATATAATAATAACTAAAACTACACCAAATACATTTTACATACTGTAAATAAAATATCAAAAATTACAGAATGTATATATTATCTACTGTACATAAAATATCAAATAGTACGCCATATATGTGTTATATATACTGTAAATAAACTATCAAAATCTTCAGTAATTATATTTAATACACTGTTCATAAAATATCAAAAATTACACCAAATGTATATTATACACTCTAAATAAAATATCAAAAAGCACAGTAAATATATATTACACTCTATGTTAAATATCAAAAACTACACCAAATATATATTATATAATTTACATAAAATATCAAAAGTACACCAAATATATATTATATACTGTACATAAAATGTCAAAAAGTACAGTAAATATATTTCATATATTGTTCATATAATATTAACTAAAAGTACACCAAATACATTTTACATACTGTAAATAAAATATCAAAACTTACAGTAAGTATATATTATCTACTGTACATAAAATATCAAAAAGTACACCAAATATGTGTTATGTATACTCTAAATAAACTATCAAAACCTTCAGTAATTATATTTTATATACTGTTCATAAAATATCAAAAATTACACCAAATGTATATTATACACTCTAAGTAAAATATCAAAAAGGACAGTAAATATATATTACACCCTATGTAAAATATCAAAAACTACACCAAATATATATTATATAATTTACATAAAATATCAAAAGTACACCAAATATATATTATATACTGTACATAAAATATCAAAAAGTACAGTAAATATATTTCATATATTGTACATATAATATTAACTAAAAGTACACCAAATACATTTTATATACGGTAAATAAAATATCAAAAATTACAGTAAGTATATATTATCTACTGTACGTAAAATATCAAAAAGTACACCAAAGATGTGTTATATATACTGTAAATAAACTATCAAAATCTTCAGTAATTATATTTTATATACTGTACATAAAATACCAAAAATTACACCAAATGTATGTTATACACTCTAAATAAAATATCAAAAAGGACAGTAAATATATATTACACTCTATGTAAAATATCAAAAACTACACCGTATATATTATATAATTTACATAAAATATCAAAAGTACACCAAATATTTATTATATACTGTACATAAAATATCAAAAAGGACTGTAAATATATTTCATATTTTGTACATATACTATTAACTAAAACTACACCAAATACATTTTACATACTGTAAATAACATATCAAAAATTACAGTAAGTATATATTATCTACTGAACATAAAATATCAAAAAGTACACCAAATATGTGTTATATATACTGTAAATAAACTATCAAAATATTCAGTAATTATATTTAATATACTGTACAGAAAATATCAGAAATTACACCAAATGTATATTATACACTCTAAATAAAATATCAAAAAGGACAGTAAATATATATTACACTCTATGTAAAATATCAAAAACTACACAAATATATATTATATAATTTACATAAAATATCAAAAGTACACCAAATATATATTACATACTGTACATAAAATATCAAAAAGTACAGCAAATATATTTCATATATTGTACATATAATATTAACTAAAAGTACACCAAATACATTTTACATACTGTAAATAAAATATCAAAAATTACAGTAAGTATATATTATCTACTGTACATAAAATATCAAAAAGTACACCAAATATGTGTTATATATACTGTAAATAAACTATCAAAATCTTCAATAATTATATTTAATATACTGTACATAAAATATCAAAAATTACACCAAATGTATATTATACACTCTAAATAAAATATCAAAAAGGACAGTAAATATATATTACACTCTATGTAAAATATCAAAAACTACACAAAATATATATTACATAATTTACATAAAATATCAAAAGTACACCAAATATATATTATATACTGTACATAAAATGTAAAAAAGTACAGTAAATATATTTCATATATTGTTCATATAATATTAACTAAAAGTACACCAAATACATTTTACATACTGTAAATAAAATATCAAAACTTACAGTAAGTATATATTATCTACTGTACATAAAATATCAAAAAGTACACAAAATATGTGTTATGTATACTCTAAATAAACTATCAATATCTTCAGTAATTATATTTAATATACTGTTCATAAAATATCAAAAATTACACCAAATGTATATTATACACTCTAAGTAAAATATCAAAAAGGACAATAAATATATATTACACTCTATGTAAAATATCAAAAACTACACCAAATATATATTATATAATTTACATAAAATATCAAAAGTACACCAAATATATATTATATACTGTACATAAAATATCAAAAAGTACAGTAAATATATTTCATATATTGTACATATAATATTAACTAAAAGAACACCAAATACATTTTACATACGGTAAATAAAATATCAAAAATTAGAGTAAGTATATATTATCTACTGTACATAAAATATCAAAAAGTACACCAAAGATGTGTTATATATACTGTAAATAAACTATCAAAATCTTCAGTAATTATATTTAATATACTGTTCATAAAATATCAAAAATTACACCAAATGTATATTATACACTCTAAATAAAATATCAAAAAGGACAGTAAATATATATTACACTCTATGTAAAATATCAAAAACTACACCAAATATATATTATATAATTTACATAAAATATCAAAAGTACACCAAATATATATTATATACTGTACATAAAATGTCAAAAAGTACAGTAAATATATTTCATATATTGTACATATAATATTAACTGAAAGTACACCAAATACATTTTACATACTGTAAATAAAATATCAAAAATTACAGTAAGTATATATTATCTACTGTACATAAAATATCAAAAAGTACACCAAATATGTGTTATATATACTGTAAATAAACTATCAAATCTTCAGTAATTATATTTAATATACTGTACATAATATATCAAAAATTACACCAAATGTATATTATACACTCTAAATAAAATATCAAAAAGGACAGTAAATATATATTACACTCTATGTAAAATATCAAAAACTACACCAAATATATATTATATAATTTACATAAAATATCAAAAGTACACCAAATATATATTATATACTCTACATAAAATATCAAAAAGTACAGTAAATATATTGCATATATTGTACATATAATAATAACTAAAACTACACCAAATACATTTTACATACTGTAAATAAAATATCAAAAATTACAGAATGTATATATTATCTACTGTACATAAAATATCAAATAGTATGCCATATATGTGTTATATATACTGTAAATAAACTATCAAAATCTTCAGTAATTATATTTAATACACTGTTCATAAAATATCAAAAATTACACCAAATGTATATTATAAACTCTAAATAAAATATCAAAAAGGACAGTAAATATATATCACACTCTATGTAAAATATCAAAAACTACACCAAATATATATTATATAATTTACATAAAATATCAAAAGTACAGCAAATATATATTATATAGTGTACATAAAATATCAAAAAGTACACTAAATATATTTCATATATTGTACATATAATATTAAATAAAAGTACACCAAATACATTTTACATACTGTAAATAAAATATCAAAAATTACAGTAAGTATATATTATCTACTGTACATAAAATATCAAAAAGTACACCAAATATGTGTTATATATACTGTAAATAAACTATCAAAATTTTCAGTAATTATATTTAATATACTGTACATAAAATATCAAAAATTACACCAAATGTATATTATAAACTCTAAATAAAATATCAAAAAGGACAGTAAATATATATTACACTCTATGTAAAACATCAAATACTACACCAAATATATATTATATAATTTACATAAAATATCAAAAGTACACCAAATATATATTATATACTGTACATAAAATATCAAAAAGTACAGTAAATATATTTCATACATTGTACATATAATATTAACTAAAAGTACAACAAATACATTTTACATACTGTAAATAAAATATAAAAAATTACAGTAAGTATTTATTATCTACTGTACATAAAATATCAAAAAGTACACCAAAGATGTGTTATATATACTGTAAATCAACTATCAAAATCTTCACTAATTATATTTAATATACTGTACATAAAATATCAATAATTACACCAAATGTATATTATACATTCTAAATAAAATATCAAAAAGGACAGTAAATATATATTACACTCTATGTAAAATATCAAAAACTACACCGTATATATTATATAATTTACATAAAATATCAAAAGTACACCAAATATATATTATATACTCTACATAAAATATCAAAAAGGACAGTAAATATATTTCATATTTTGTACATATACTATTAACTAAAACTACACCAAATACATTTTACATACTGTAAATAAAATATCAAAAATTACAGTAAGTATATATTATCTACTGAACATAAAATATCAAAAATACACCAAATATGTGTTATATATACTGTAAATAAACTATCAAAATCTTCAGTAATTATATTTAATATACTGTACAGATAATATCAAAAATTACACCAAATGTATATTATACACTCTAAATAAAATATCAAAAAGGACAGTAAATATATATTCCAATCTATGTAAAATATCAAAAACTACACCAAATATATATTATATAATTTACATAAAATATCAAAAGTACACCAAATATATATTACATACTGTACATAAAATATCAAAAAGTACAGTAAATATATTTCATATATTGTACATATTATATTAACTAAAAGTACACCAAATACATTTTACATACTGTAAATAAAATATCAAAAATTACAGTAAGTATATATTATCTACTGTACATAAAATATCAAAAAGTACACCAAATATGTGTTATATATACTTTAAATAAACTATCAAAATCTTCAGTAATTATATTTAATATACTGTATATAAAATATCAAAAATTACACCAAATGTATATTATACACTCTAAATAAAATATCAAAAAGGACAGTAAATATATATTACACTCTATGTAAAATATCAAACACTACACAAAATGTATATTATATAATTTACATAAAATATCAAAAGTACACCAAATATATATTATATACTGTACATAAAATGTCAAAAAGTACAGTAAATATATTTCATATATTGTTCATATAATATTAACTAAAAGTACACCAAATACATTTTACATACTGTAAATAAAATATCGAAACTTACAGTAAGTATATATTATCTACTGTACATAAAATATCAAAAAGTACACCAAATATGTGTTATGTATACTCTAAATAAACTATCAAAATCTTCAGTAATTATATTTAATATACTGTTCATAAAATATCAAAAATTACACCAAATGTATATTATACACTCTAAGTAAAATATCAAAAAGGACAGTAAATATATATTACACTCTATGTTAAATATCAAAAACTACACCAAATATATATTATATAATTTACATAAAATATCAAAAGTACACCAAATATATATTACATACTGTACATAAAATATCAAAAAGTACAGTAAATATATTTCATATATTGTACATATAATATTAACTAAAAGTACACCAAATACATTTTATATACGGTAAATAAAATATCAAAAATTACAGTAAGTATATATTATCTACTGTACATAAAATATCAAAAAGTACACCAAAGATGTGTTATATATACTGTAAATAAACTATCAAAGTCTTCAATAATTATATTTTATATACTGTACATAAAATACCAAAAATTACACCAAATGTATATTATACACTCTAAATAAAATATCAAAAAGGACAGTAAATATATATTACACTCTATGTAAAATATCAAAAACTACACCGTATATATTATATAATTTACATAAAATATCAAAAGTACACCAAATATTTATTATATACTGTACATAAAATATCAAAAAGGACAGTAAATATATTTCATATTTTGTACATATACTATTAACTAAAACTACACCAAATACATTTTACATACTGTAAATAACATATCAAAAATTACAGTAAGTATATATTATCTACTGAACATGAAATATCAAAAAGTACACCAAATGTGTGTTATATATACTGTAAATAAACTATCAAAATATTCAGTAATTATATTTAATATACTGTACAGAAAATATCAGAAATTACACCAAATGTATATTATACACTCTAAATAAAATATCAAAAAGACAGTAAATATATATTACACTGTATGTAAAATATCAAAAACTACACCAAATATATATTATATAATTTACATAAAATATCAAAAGTACACCAAATATCTATTACATACTGTACATAAAATATCAAAAAGTACAGCAAATATATTTCATATATTGTACATATAATATTAACTAAAAGTACACCAAATACATTTTACATACTGTAAATAAAATATCAAAAATTACAGTAAGTATATATTATCTACTGTACATAAAATATCAAAAAGTACACCAAATATGTGTTATATATACTGTAAATAAACTATCAAAATCTTCAATAATTATATTTAATATACTGTACATAAAATATCAAAAATTACACCAAATGTATATTATACACTCTAAATAAAATATCAAAAAGGACAGTAAATATATATTACACTCTATGTAAAATATCAAAAACTACACAAAATATATATAACATAATTTACATAAAATATCAAAAGTACACCAAATATATGTTATATAATGTTCATAAAATGTAAAAAAGTACAGTAAATATATTTCATATATTGTTCATATAATATTAACTAAAAGTACACCAAATACATTTTACATACTGTAAATAAAATATCAAAACTTACAGTAAGTATATATTATCTACTGTACATAAAATATCAAAAAGTACACCAAATATGTGTTATGTATACTCTAAATAAACTATCAAAATCTTCAGTAATTATATTTAATATACTGTTCATAAAATATCAAAAATTACACCAAATGTATATTATACACTCTAAGTAAAATATCAAAAAGGACAGTAAATATATACTACACTCTATGTAAAATATCAAAAACTACACCAAATATATATTATATAATTTACATAAAATATCAAAAGTACACCAAATATATATTATATACTGTACATAAAATATCAAAAAGTACAGTAAATATATTTCATGTATTGTACATATAATATTAACTAAAAGTACACCAAATACATTTTACATACGGTAAATAAAATATCAAAAATTACAGTAAGTATATATTATCTACTGTAAATAAAATATCAAAAAGTACACCAAAGATGTGTTATATATACTGTAAATAAACTATCAAAATCTTCAGTAATTATATTTAATATACTGTACATAAAATATCAAAAATTACACCAAATGTATATTATACACTCTAAATAATATATCAAAAAGGACAGTAAATATATATTACACTCTATGTAAAATATCAAATACTACACAAAATATATATTATATAATTTACATAAAATATCAAAAGAACACCAACTATATATTATATACTGTACATAAAATATCAAAAAGTACAGTAAATATATTTCATATATTGTACATATAATACTAACTAAAACTACCCCAAATACATTTTACATACTGTAAATAAAATATCAAAAATTACAGTATGTATATATTATCTACTGTACATAAAATATCAAAAAGTACGCCAAATATGTGTTATATATACTGTAAATAAACTATCAAAATCTTCAGTAATTGTATTTAATATACTGTTCATAAAATATCAAAAATTACACCAAATGTATATTACACTCTAAATAAAATATCAAAAAGGACAGTAAATATATATTACACTCTATGTAAAATATCAAAAACTACACCAAATATATATTATATAATTTACATAAAATATCAAAAGTACACCAAATATATAGTATAAACTGTACATAAAATATCAAAAAGTACAGTAAATATATTTCATATATTGTACATATACTATTAACTAAAACTACACCAAATACATTTTACATACTGTAAATAAATTATCAAAAATTACAGTAAGTATATATTATCTACTGTACATAAAATATCAAAAAGTACACCAAAGATGTGTTATATATACTGTAAATAAACTATCAAAACCTTCAGTAATTATATTTAATATACTGTACATAAAATATCAAAAATTACAACAAATGTATATTATACACTCTAAATAAAATATCAAAAAGGACAGTAAATATATATTACACTCTATGTAAAATATCAAAAACTACACCAAATATATATTATATAATTTACATAAAATATCAAAAGTACACCAAATATATATTATATACTGTACATAAAATGTCAAAAAGTACAGTAAATATATTTCATATATTGTACATATAATATTAACTAAAAGTACACCAAATACATTTTACATACTGTAAATAAAATATCAAAAATTACAGTAAGTATATATTATCTACTGTACATAAAATATCAAAAAGTACACCAAATATGTGTTATATATACTGTAAATAAACTATCAAATCTTCAGTAATTATATTTAATATACTGTACATAATATATCAAAAATTACACCAAATGTATATTATACACTCTAAATAAAATATCAAAAAGGACAGTAAATATATATTACACTCTATGTAAAATATCAAAAACTACACCAAATATATATTATATAATTTACATAAAATATCAAAAGTACACCAAATATATATTATATACTGTACATAAAATATCAAAAAGTACAGTAAATATATTACATATATTGTACATATAATATTAACTAAAAGTACACCAAACACATTTTACATACGGTAAATAAAATATCAAAAATTACAGTAAGTATATATTATCTACTGTACATAAAATATCAAAAAGTACACCAAAGATGTGTTATATATACTGTAAATAAACTATCAAAACCTTCAGTTATTATATTTAATATACTGTACATAAAATATCAAAAATTACACCAAATGTATATTATACACTCTAAATAAAATATCAAAAAGGACAGTAAATATATATTACACACTATGTAAAATATCAAAAACTACACAAAATATATATTATATAATTTACATAAAATATCAAAAGTACACCAACTATATATTATATACTGTACATAAAATATCAAAAAGTACAGTAAATATATTGCATATATTGTACATATAATAATAACTAAAACTACACCAAATACATTTTACATACTGTAAATAAAATATCAAAAATTACAGAATGTATATATTATCTACTGTACATAAAATATCAAATAGTACGCCATATATGTGTTATATATACTGTAAATAAACTATCAAAATCTTCAGTAATTATATTTAATACACTGTTCATAAAATATCAAAAATTACACCAAATGTATATTATACACTCTAAATAAAATATCAAAAAGGACAGTAAATATATATTACACTCTATGTAAAATATCAAAAACTACACCAAATATATATTATATAATTTACATAAAATATCAAAAGTACACCAAATATATATTATATACTGTACATAAAATATCAAAAAGTACAGTAAATATATTTCATATATTGTACATATAATATTAAATAAAAGTACACCAAATACATTTTACATACGGTAAATAAAATATCAAAAATTACAGTAAGTATATATTATCTACTGTACATAAAATATCAAAAAGTACACCAAATATGTGTTATATATACTGTAAATAAACTATCAAAATTTTCAGTAATTATATTTAATATACTGTACATAAAATATCAAAAATTACACCAAATGTATATTATACACTCTAAATAAAATATCAAAAAGGACAGTAAATATATATTACACTCTATGTAAAATATCAAATACTACACCAAATATATATTATATAATTTACATAAAATATCAAAAGTACACCAAATATATATTATATACTGTACATAAAATATCAAAAAGTACAGTAAATATATTTCATATATTGTACATATAATATTAATTAAAGTACACCAAATACATTTTACATACTGTAAATAAATTATCAAAAATTGCAATAAGTATATATTATCTACTGTACATAAAATATCAAAAAGTACACCAAAGATGTGTTATATATACTGTAAATAAACTATCAAAATCTTCAGTAATTATATTTAATATACTGTACATAAAATATCAAAAATTACACCAAATGTATATTATACACTCTAAATAAAATATCAAAAAGGACAGTAAATATATATTACACTCTATGTAAAATATCAAAAACTACACCAAATATATATTATATAATTTACATAAAATATCAAAAGTACACCAAATATATATTATATACTGTACATAAAATATCAAAAAGTACAGTAAATATATTTCATATATTGTACATATAATATTAACTAAAAGTACACCAAGTACATTTTACATACAGTAAATAAAATATCAAAAATTACAGTAAGTATATATTATCTACTGTACATAAATTATCAAAAAGTACACCAAAGATGTGTTATATATACTGTAAATAAACTATCAAAATCTTCAGTAATTATATTTAATATACTGTTCATAAAATATCAAAAATTACACCAAATGTATATTATACACTCTAAATAAAATATCAAAAAGGACAGTAAGTATATATTACACTCAATGTAAAATATGAAAAACTACACCAAATATATATTATATAATTTACATAAAATATCAAAAGTACACCAAATATATATTATAAACTGTATATAAAATATCAAAAAGTACAGTAAATATATTTCATATATTGTACATATAATATTAACTAAAACTACACCAAATACATTTTACATACTGTAAATAAAATATCAAAAATTAGAGTAAGTATATATTATCTACTGTACATAAAATATCAGAAAGTACACCAAATATGTGTTATATATACTGTAAATGAACTATCAAAATCTTCAGTAATTATATTTAATATACTGTACATAAAATATCAAAAATTACACCAAATGTATATTATACACTCTAAATAAAATATCAAAAAGGACAGTAAATATATATTACACTCTATGTAAAATATCAAAAACTACACCAAATATATATTATATAATTTACATAAAATATCAAAAGTACACCAAATATATATTATACACTGTACATTAAATATCAAAAAGTACTGTAAATGTATTTCATATATTGTACATATAATATTAACTAAAAGTACACCAAATACATTTTACATACGGTAAATAAAATATCAAAAATTACAGTATGTATATATTATCTACTGTAAATAAAATATCAAAAAGTACACCAAAGATGTGTTATATATACTGTAAATAAACTATCAAAATCTTCAGTAATTATATTTAATATACTGTACATAAAATATCAAAAATTACACCAAATGTATATTATACACTCTAAATAATATATCAAAAAGGACAGTAAATATATATTACACTCTATGTAAAATATCAAATACTACACAAAATATATATTATATAATTTACATAAAATATCAAAAGAACACCAACTATATATTATATACTGTACATAAAATATCAAAAAGTACAGTAAATATATTTCGTATATTGTACATATAATACTAACTAAAACTACCCCAAATACATTTTACATACTGTAAATAAAATATCAAAAATTACAGTATGTATATATTATCTACTGTACATAAAATATCAAAAAGTACGCCAAATATGTGTTATATATACTGTAAATAAACTATCAAAATCTTCAGTAATTATATTTAATATACTGTTCATAAAATATCAAAAATTACACCAAATGTATATTACACTCTAAATAAAATATCAAAAAGGACAGTAAATATATATTACACTCTATGTAAAATATCAAAAACTACACCAAATATATATTATATAATTTACATAAAATGTCAAAAGTACACCAAATATATAGTATAAACTGTACATAAAATATCAAAAAGTTCAGTAAATATATTTCATATATTGTACATATACTATTAACTAAAACTACACCAAATACATTTTACATACTGTAAATAAAATATCAAAAATTACAGTAAGTATATATTATCTACTGTACATAAAATATCAAAAAGTACACCAAAGATGTGTTATATATACTGTAAATAAACTATCAAAATCTTCAGTAATTATATTTAATATACTGTACATAAAATATCAAAAATTACAACAAATGTATATTATACACTCTAAATAATATATCAAAAAGGACAGTAAATATATATTACACTCTATGTAAAATATCAAAAACTACACCAAATATATATTATATAATTTACATAAAATATCAAAAGTACACCAAATATATATTATATACTGTACATAAAATGTCAAAAAGTACAGTAAATATATTTCATATATTGTACATATAATATTAACTAAAAGTACACCAAATACATTTTACATACTGTAAATAAAATATCAAAAATTACAGTAAGTATATATTATCTACTGTACATAAAATATCAAAAAGTACACCAAATATGTGTTATATATACTGTAAATAAACTATCAAATCTTCAGTAATTATATTTAATATACTGTACATAATATATCAAAAATTACACCAAATGTATATTATACACTCTAAATAAAATATCAAAAAGGACAGTAAATATATATTACACTCTATGTAAAATATCAAAAACTACACCAAATATATATTATATAATTTACATAAAATATCAAAAGTACACCAAATATATATTATATACTGTACATAAAATATCAAAAAGTACAGTAAATATATTACATATATTGTACATATAATATTAACTAAAAGTACACCAAACACATTTTACATACGGTAAATAAAATATCAAAAATTACAGTAAGTATATATTATCTACTGTACATAAAATATCAAAAAGTACACCAAAGATGTGTTATATATACTGTAAATAAACTATCAAAATCTTCAGTTATTATATTTAATATACTGTACATAAAATATCAAAAATTACACCAAATGTATATTATACACTCTAAATAAAATATCAAAAAGGACAGTAAATATATATTACACACTATGTAAAATATCAAAAACTACACAAAATATATATTATATAATTTACATAAAATATCAAAAGTACACCAACTATATATTATATACTGTACATAAAATATCAAAAAGTACAGTAAATATATTGCATATATTGTACATATAATAATAACTAAAACTACACCAAATACATTTTACATACTGTAAATAAAATATCAAAAATTACAGAATGTATATATTATCTACTGTACATAAAATATCAAATAGTACGCCATATATGTGTTATATATACTGTAAATAAACTATCAAAATCTTCAGTAATTATATTTAATACACTGTTCATAAAATATCAAAAATTACACCAAATGTATATTATACACTCTAAATAAAATATCAAAAAGTACAGTAAATATATATTACACTCTATGTAAAATATCAAAAACTACACCAAATATATATTATATAATTTACATAAAATATCAAAAGTACACCAAATATATATTATATACTGTACATAAAATATCAAAAGGTACAGTAAATATATTTCATATATTGTACATATAATATTAAATAAAAGTACACCAAATACATTTTACATACGGTAAATAAAATATCAAAAATTACAGTAAGTATATATTATCTACTGTACATAAAATATCAAAAAGTACACCAAATATGTGTTATATATACTGTAAATAAACTATCAAAATTTTCAGTAATTATATTTAATATACTGTACATAAAATATCAAAAATTACACCAAATGTATATTATACACTCTAAATAAAATATCAAAAAGGACAGTAAATATATATTACACTCTATGTAAAATATCAAATACTACACCAAATATATATTATATAATTTACATAAAATATCAAAAGTACACCAAATATATATTATATACTGTACATAAAATATCAAAAAGTACAGTAAATATATTTCATATATTGTACATATAATATTAATTAAAGTACACCAAATACATTTTACATACTGTAAATAAAATATCAAAAATTACAATAAGTATATATTATCTACTGTACATAAAATATCAAAAAGTACACCAAAGATGTGTTATATATACTGTAAATAAACTATCAAAATCTTCAGTAATTATATTTAATATACTGTACATAAAATATCAAAAATTACACCAAATGTATATTATACACTCTAAATAAAATATCAAAAAGGGCAGTAAATATATATTACACTCTATGTAAAATATCAAAAACTACACCAAATATATATTATATAATTTACATAAAATATCAAAAGTACACCAAATATATATTATATACTGTACATAAAATATCAAAAAGTACAGTAAATATATTTCATATATTGTACATATAATATTAACTAAAAGTACACCAAGTACATTTTACATACAGTAAATAAAATATCAAAAATTACAGTAAGTATATATTATCTACTGTACATAAATTATCAAAAAGTACACCAAAGATGTGTTATATATACTGTAAATAAACTATCAAAATCTTCAGTAATTATATTTAATATACTATTCATAAAATATCAAAAATTACACCAAATGTATATTATACACTCTAAATAAAATATCAAAAAGGACAGTAAATATATATTACACTCAATGTAAAATATGAAAAACTACACCAAATATATATTATATAATTTACATAAAATATCAAAAGTACACCAAATATATATTATAAACTGTATATAAAATATCAAAAAGTACAGTAAATATATTTCATATATTGTACATATAATATTAACTAAAACTACACCAAATACATTTTACATACTGTAAATAAAATATCAAAAATTAGAGTAAGTATATATTATCTACTGTACATAAAATATCAGAAAGTACACCAAATATGTGTTATATATACTGTAAATGAACTATCAAAATCTTCAGTAATTATATTTAATATACTGTACATAAAATATCAAAAATTACACCAAATGTATATTATACACTCTAAATAAAATATCAAAAAGGACAGTAAATATATATTACACTCTATGTAAAATATCAAAAACTACACCAAATATATATTATATAATTTACATAAAATATCAAAAGTACACCAAATATATATTATACACTGTACATTAAATATCAAAAAGTACTGTAAATGTATTTCATATATTGTACATATAATATTAACTAAAAGTACACCAAATACATTTTACATACTGTAAATAAAATATCAAAAATTACAGTAAGTATATATTATCTACTGTACATAAATTATCATAAAGTACACCAAATATGTGTTATATATACTGTAAATAAACTATCAAAATCTGAAGTAATTATATTTAATATACTGTACATAAAATATCAAAAATTACACCAAATGTATATTATACACTCTAAATAAAATATCAAAAAGGACAGTAAATATATATTACACTCTATGTAAAATATCAAAAACTACACCAAATATATATTATATAATTTACATAAAATATCAAAAGTACACCAAATATATATTATATACTGTACATAAAATATCAAAAAGTACAGTAAATATATTTCATATATTGTACATATAATATTAACTAAAAGTACACCAAATACATTTTACATACTGTAAATAAAATATCAAAAATTACAGTAAGTATATATTATCTACTGTACATAAAATATCAAAAAGTACACCAATGATGTGTTATATATACTGTAAATAAACTATCAAAACCTTCAGTAATTATATTTAATATACTGTACATAAAATATCAAATATTACACCAAATGTATATTATACACTCTAAATAAAATATCAAAAAGGACAGTAAATATATATTACACACTATGTAAAATATCAAAAACTACACCAAATATATATTATATAATTTACATAAAATATCAAAAGTACACCAAATATATATTATATACTGTACATAAATATCAAAAAGTACAGTAAATATATTTCATATATTGTACATATAATATTAACTAAAGTACACCAAATACATTTTACATACTCTAAATAAAATATCAAAAATTACAGTAAATATATATTATCTACTGTACATAAATTATTAAAAAGTACACCAAATATGTGTTATATATACTGTAAATAAACTATCAAAATCTTAAGTAATTATATTTAATATACTGTACATAAAATATCAAAAATTACACCAAATGTATATTATACACTCTTAATAAAATATCAAAAAAGGACTGTATATATATATTACATTCTATGTAAAATATCAAAAACTACACCAAATATATATTATATAATTTACATAAAATATCAAAAGTACACCAAATATATATTATATACTGTACATAAAATATCAAAAAGTACAGTAAATATATTTCATATATTGTACATATAATATTAACTAAAAGTACACCAAATACATTTTACATACTGTAAATAAAATATAAAAAATTACAGTAAGTATATATTATCTACTGTACATAAAATATCAAAAAGTACACCAAATATGTGTTATATATACTGTAAATAAACTATCAAAATCTTCAGTAATTATATTTAATATACTGTACATAAAATATCAATAATTACACCAAATGTATATTATACACTCTAAATAAAATATCAAAAAGGACAGTAAATATATATTACACTCTATGTAAAATATCAAAAACTACACCGTATATATTATATAATTTACATAAAATATCAAAAGTACACAAAATATATATTATATACTGTACATAAAATATCAAAAAGGACGGTAAATATATTTCATATTTTGTACATATACTATTAACTAAAACTACACCAAATACATTTTACATACTGTAAATAAAATATCAAAAATTACAGTAAGTATATATTATCTACTGAACATAAAATATCAAAAATACACCAAATATGTGTTATATATACTGTAAATAAACTATCAAAATCTTCAGTAATTATATTTAATATACTGTTCATACAATATCAAAAATTACACCAAATGTATATTATACACTCTAAATAAAATATCAAAAAGGACAGTAAATATATATTACACTCTATGTAAAATATCAAAAACTACACCAAATATATATTATATAATTTACATAAAATATCAAAAGTACACCAAATATATATTATATACTGTACATAAAATATCAAAAAGTACAGTAAATATATTTCATATATTGTACATATAATATTAACTAAAAGTACACCAAGTACATTTTACATACAGTAAATAAAATATCAAAAATTACAGTAAGTATATATTATCTACTGTACATAAATTATCAAAAAGTACACCAAAGATGTGTTATATATACTGTAAATAAACTATCAAAATCTTCAGTAATTATATTTAATATACTGTTCATAAAATATCAAAAATTACACCAAATGTACATTATACACTCTAAATAAAATATCAAAAAGGACAGTAAATATATATTACACTCAATGTAAAATATGAAAAACTACACCAAATATATATTATATAATTTACATAAAATATCAAAAGTACACCAAATATATATTATAAACTGTATATAAAATATCAAAAAGTACAGTAAATATATTTCATATATTGTACATATAATATTATCTAAAACTACACCAAATACATTTTACATACTGTAAATAAAATATCAAAAATTAGAGTAAGTATATATTATCTACTGTACATAAAATATCAGAAAGTACACCAAATATGTGTTATATATACTGTAAATGAACTATCAAAATCTTCAGTAATTATATTTAATATACTGTACATAAAATATCAAAAATTACACCAAATGTATATTATACACTCTAAATAAAATATCAAAAAGGACAGTAAATATATATTACACTCTATGTAAAATATCAAAAACTACACCAAATATATATTATATAATTTACATAAAATATCAAAAGTACACCAAATATATATTATACACTGTACATTAAATATCAAAAAGTACTGTAAATGTATTTCATATATTGTACATATAATATTAACTAAAAGTACACCAAATACATTTTACATACTGTAAATAAAATATCAAAAATTACAGTAAGTATATATTATCTACTGTACATAAATTATCATAAAGTACACCAAATATGTGTTATATATACTGTAAATAAACTATCAAAATCTTAAGTAATTATATTTAATATACTGTACATAAAATATCAAAAATTACACCAAATGTATATTATACACTCTAAATAAAATATCAAAAAGGACAGTAAATATATATTACACTCTATGTAAAATATCAAAAACTACACCAAATATATATTATATAATTTACATAAAATATCAAAAGTACACCAAATATATATTATATACTGTACATAAAATATCAAAAAGTACAGTAAATATATTTCATATATTGTACATATAATATTAACTAAAAGTACACCAAATACATTTTACATACTGTAAATAAAATATCAAAAATTACAGTAAGTATATATTATCTACTGTACATAAAATATCAAAAAGTACACCAATGATGTGTTATATATACTGTAAATAAACTATCAAAACCTTCAGTAATTATATTTAATATACTGTACATAAAATATCAAATATTACACCAAATGTATATTATACACTCTAAATAAAATATCAAAAAGGACAGTAAATATATATTACACACTATGTAAAATATCAAAAACTACACCAAATATATATTATATAATTTACATAAAATATCAAAAGTACACCAAATATATATTATATACTGTACATAAATATCAAAAAGTACAGTAAATATATTTCATATATTGTACATATAATATTAACTAAAGTACACCAAATACATTTTACATACTCTAAATAAAATATCAAAAATTACAGTAAATATATATTATCTACTGTACATAAATTATTAAAAAGTACACCAAATATGTGTTATATATACTGTAAATAAACTATCAAAATCTTAAGTAATTATATTTAATATACTGTACATAAAATATCAATAATTACACCAAATGTATATTATACACTCTAAATAAAATATCAAAAAGGACAGTAAATATATATTACACTCTATGTAAAATATCAAAAACTACACCGTATATATTATATAATTTACATAAAATATCAAAAGTACACCAAATATATATTATATACTGTACATAAAATATCAAAAAGGACGGTAAATATATTTCATATTTTGTACATATACTATTAACTAAAACTACACCAAATACATTTTACATACTGTAAATAAAATATCAAAAATTACAGTAAGTATATATTATCTACTGAACATAAAATATCAAAAATACACCAAATATGTGTTATATATACTGTAAATAAACTATCAAAATCTTCAGTAATTATATTTAATATACTGTTCATACAATATCAAAAATTACACCAAATGTATATTATACACTCTAAATAAAATATCAAAAAGGACAGTAAATATATATTACACTCTATGTAAAATATCAAAAACTACACCAAATATATATTATATAATTTACATAAAATATCAAAAGTACACCAAATATATATTACATATTGTACATAAAATATCAAAAAGTACAGTAAATATATTTCATATATTGTATATATTATATTAACTAAAAGCACACCAAATACATTTCACATACTGTAAATAAAATATCAAAAATTACAGTAAGTATATATTATCTACTGTACATAAAATATCAAAAAGTACACCAAATATGTGTTATATATACTTTAAATAAACTATAAAAAACTTCAGATATTATATTTAATATACTGTACATAAAATATCAAAAATTACACCAAATGTATATTATACACTCTAAATAAAATATCAAAAAGGACAGTAAATATATATTACACTCTATGTAAAATATCAAAAACTACACAAAATGTATATTATATAATTTACATAAAATATCAAAAGTACACCAAATATATATTATATACTGTACATAAAATGTCAAAAAGTACAGTAAATATATTTCATATATTGTTCATATAATATTAACTAAAAGTACACCAGATACATTTTACATACTGTAAATAAAATATCAAAACTTACAGTAAGTATATATTATCTACTGTACATAAAATATCAAAAAGTACACCAAATATGTGTTATGTATACTCTAAATAAACTATCAAAATCTTCAGTAATTATATTTAATATACTGTTCATAAAATATCAAAAATTACACCAAATGTATATTATACACTCTAAGTAAAATATCAAAAAGGACAGTAAATATATATTACACTCTATGTAAAATATCAAAAACTACACCAAATATATATTATATAATTTACATAAAATATCAAAAGTACACCAAATATATATTATATACTGTACATAAAATATCAAAAAGTACAGTAAATATATTTCATATATTGTACATATAATATTAACTAAAAGTACACCAAATACATTTTACATACGGTAAATAAAATATCAAAAATTACAGTAAGTATATATTATCTACTGTAAATAAAATATCAAAAAGTACACCAAAGATGTGTTATATATACTGTAAATAAACTATCAAAATCTTCAGTAATTATATTTAATATACTGTACATAAAATATCAAAAATTACACCAAATGTATATTATACACTCTAAATAATATATCAAAAAGGACAGTAAATATATATTACACTCTATGTAAAATATCAAATACTACACAAAATATATATTATATAATTTACATAAAATATCAAAAGAACACCAACTATATATTATATACTGTACATAAAATATCAAAAAGTACAGTAAATATATTTCATATATTGTACATATAATACTAACTAAAACTACCCCAAATACATTTTACATACGGTAAATAAAATATCAAAAATTACAGTATGTATATATTATCTACTGTACGTAAAATATCAAAAAGTAGGCCAAATATGTGTTATATATACTGTAAATAAACTATCAAAATCTTCAGTAATTATATTTAATATACTGTTCATAAAATATCAAAAATTACACCAAATGTATATTACACTCTAAATAAAATATCAAAAAGGACAGTAAATATATATTACACTCTATGTAAAATATCAAAAACTACACCAAATATATATTATATAATTTACATAAAATATCAAAAGTACACCAAATATATAGTATAAACTGTACATAAAATATCAAAAAGTACAGTAAATATATTTCATATATTGTACATATACTATTAACTAAAACTACACCAAATACATTTTACATACTGTAAATAAAATATCAAAAATTACAGTAAGTATATATTATCTACTGTACATAAAATATCAAAAAGTACACCAAAGATGTGTTATATATACTGTAAATAAACTATCAAAATCTTCAGTAATTATATTTAATATACTGTACATAAAATATCAAAAATTACACCAAATGTATATTATACACTCTAAATAAAATATCAAAAAGGACAGTAAATATATATTACACTCTATGTAAAATATCAAAAACTACACCAAATATATATTATATAATTTACATAAAATATCAAAAGTACACCAAATATATATTATATACTGTACATAAAATGTCAAAAAGTACAGTAAATATATTTCATATATTGTACATATAATATTAACTAAAAGTACACCAAATACATTTTACATACTGTAAATAAAATATCAAAAATTACAGTAAGTATATATTATCTACTGTACATAAAATATCAAAAAGTACACCAAATATGTGTTATATATACTGTAAATAAACTATCAAATCTTCAGTAATTATATTTAATATACTGTACATAATATATCAAAAATTACACCAAATGTATATTATACACTCTAAATAAAATATCAAAAAGGACAGTAAATATATATTACACTCTATCTAAAATATCAAAAACTACACCAAATATATATTATATAATTTACATAAAATATCAAAAGTACACCAAATATATATTATATACTGTACATAAAATATCAAAAAGTACAGTAAATATATTACATATATTGTACATATAATATTAACTAAAAGTACACCAAACACATTTTACATACGGTAAATAAAATATCAAAAATTACAGTAAGTATATATTATCTACTGTACATAAAATATCAAAAAGTACACCAAAGATGTGTTATATATACTGTAAATAAACTATCAAAATCTTCAGTTATTATATTTAATATACTGTACATAAAATATCAAAAATTACACCAAATGTATATTATACACTCTAAATAAAATATCAAAAAGGACAGTAAATATATATTACACACTATGTAAAATATCAAAAACTACACAAAATATATATTATATAATTTACATAAAATATCAAAAGTACACCAACTATATATTATATACTGTACATAAAATATCAAAAAGTACAGTAAATATATTGCATATATTGTACATATAATAATAACTAAAACTACACCAAATACATTTTACATACTGTAAATAAAATATCAAAAATTACAGAATGTATATATTATCTACTGTACATAAAATATCAAATAGTACGCCATATATGTGTTATATATACTGTAAATAAACTATCAAAATCTTCAGTAATTATATTTAATACACTGTTCATAAAATATCAAAAATTACACCAAATGTATATTATACACTCTAAATAAAATATCAAAAAGGACAGTAAATATATATTACACTCTATGTAAAATATCAAAAACTACACCAAATATATATTATATAATTTACATAAAATATCAAAAGTACACCAAATATATATTATATACTGTACATAAAATATCAAAAAGTACAGTAAATATATTTCATATATTGTACATATAATATTAAATAAAAGTACACCAAATACATTTTACATACGGTAAATAAAATATCAAAAATTACAGTAAGTATATATTATCTACTGTACATAAAATATCAAAAAGTACACCAAATATGTGTTATATATACTGTAAATAAACTATCAAAATTTTCAGTAATTATATTTAATATACTGTACATAAAATATCAAAAATTACACCAAATGTATATTATACACTCTAAATAAAATATCAAAAAGGACAGTAAATATATATTACACTCTATGTAAAATATCAAATACTACACCAAAAATATATTATATAATTTACATAAAATATCAAAAGTACACCAAATATATATTATATACTGTACATAAAATATCAAAAAGTACAGTAAATATATTTCATATATTGTACATATAATATTAATTAAAGTACACCAAATACATTTTACATACTGTAAATAAAATATCAAAAATTACAATAAGTATATATTATCTACTGTACATAAAATATCAAAAAGTACACCAAAGATGTGTTATATATACTGTAAATAAACTATCAAAATCTTCAGTAATTATATTTAATATACTGTACATAAAATATCAAAAATTACACCAAATGTATATTATACACTCTAAGTAAAATATCAAAAAGGACAGTAAATATATATTACACTCTATGTAAAATATCAAAAACTACACCAAATATATATTATATAATTTACATAAAATATCAAAAGTACACCAAATATATATTATATACTGTACATAAAATATCAAAAAGTACAGTAAATATATTTCATATATTGTACATATAATATTAACTAAAAGTACACCAAATACATTTTACATACTGTAAATAAAATATCAAAAATTACAGTAAGTATATATTATCTACTGTACATAAAATATCAAAAAGTACACCAAAGATGTGTTATATATACTGTAAATAAACTATCAAAATCTTCAGTAATTATATTTAATATACTGTACATAAAATATCAAAAATTACACCAAATGTATATTATACACTCTAAATAAAATATCAAAAAGGACAGTAAATATATATTACACTCTATGTAAAATATCAAAAACTACACCAAATATATATTATATAACTTACATAAAATATCAAAAGTACACCAAATATATATTATATACTGTACATAAAATATCAAAAAGTACAGTAAATATATTTCATATATTGTACATATAATATTAACTAAAAGTACACCAAATACATTTTACATACTGTAAATAAAATATCAAAAATTACAGTAAGTATATATTATCTACTGTACATAAAATATCAAAAAGTACACCTAATATGTGTTATATATACTTTAAATAAACTATCAAAATCTTCAGTAATTATATTTAATATACTGTACATAAAATATCAAAAATTACACCAAATGTATATTATACACTCTAAATAAAATATCAAAAAGGACAGTAAATATATATTACACTCTATGTAAAATATCAAAAACTACACAAAATGTATATTATATAATTTACATAAAATATCAAAAGTACACCAAATATATATTATATACTGTACATAAAATGTCAAAAAGTACAGTAAATATATTTCATATATTGTTCATATAATATTAACTAAAAGTACACCAGATACATTTTACATACTGTAAATAAAATATCAAAACTTACAGTAAGTATATATTATCTACTGTACATAAAATATCAAAAAGTACACCAAATATGTGTTATGTATACTCTAAATAAACTATCAAAACCTTCAGTAATTATATTTAATATACTGTTCATAAAATATCAAAAATTACACCAAATGTATATTATACACTCTAAGTAAAATATCAAAAAGGACAGTAAATATATATTACACTCTATGTAAAATATCAAAAACTACACCAAATATATATTATATAATTTACATAAAATATCAAAAGTACACCAAATATATATTATATACTGTACATAAAATATCAAAAAGTACAGTAAATATATTTCATATATTGTACATATAATATTAACTAAAAGTACACCAAATACATTTTACATACGGTAAATAAAATATCAAAAATTACAGTAAGTATATATTATCTACTGTACATAAAATATCAAAAAGTACACCAAAGATGTGTTATATATACTGTAAATAAACTATCAAAATCTTCAGTAATTATATTTAATATACTGAACATAAAATATCAAAAATTACACCAAATGTATATTATACACTCTAAATAAAATATCAAAAAGGACAGTAAATATATATTACACTCTATGTAAAATATCAAAAACTACACCGTATATATTATATAATTTACATAAAATATCAAAAGTACACCAAATATTTATTATATACTGTACATAAAATATCAAAAAGGACAGTAAATATATTTCATATTTTGTACATATACTATTAACTAAAACTACACCAAATACATTTTACATACTGTAAATAAAATATCAAAAATTACAGTAAGTATATATTATCTACTGAACATAAAATATCAAAAAGTACACCAAATATGTGTTATATATACTGCAAATAAACTATCAAAATCTTCAGTACTTATATTTAATATACTGTACAGAAAATATCAAAAATTACACCAAATGTATATTATACACTCTAAATAAAATATCAAAAAGGACAGTAAATATATATTACACTCTATGTAAAATATCAAAAACTACACCAAATATATATTATATAATTTACATAAAATATCAAAAGTACACCAAATATATATTACATACTGTACATATAATATCAAAAAGTACAGTAAATATATTTCATATATTGTACATATAATATTAACTAAAATACACCAAATACATTTCACATACTGTAAATAAAATATCAAAAATTACAGTAAGTATATATTATCTACTGTACATAAAATATCAAAAAGTACACCAAATATGTGTTATATATGCTGTAAATAAACTATCAAAATCTTCAGTAATTATATTTAATATACTGTACATAAAATATCAAAAATTACACCAAATGTATATTATACACTCTAAATAAAATATCAAAAAGGACAGTAAATATATATTACACTCTATGTAAAATATCAAAAACTACACAAAATGTATATTATATAATTTACATAAAATATCAAAAGTACACCAAATATATATTATATACTGTACATAAAATGTCAAAAAGTACAGTAAATATATTTCATATATTGTTCATATAATATTAACTAAAAGTACACCAGATACATTTTACATACTGTAAATAAAATATCAAAACTTACAGTAAGTATATATTATCTACTGTACATAAAATATCAAAAAGTACACCAAATATGTGTTATGTATACTCTAAATAAACTATCAAAATCTTCAGTAATTATATTTAATATACTGTTCATAAAATATCAAAAATTACACCAAATGTATATTATACACTCTAAATAAAATATCAAAAAGGACAGTAAATATATATTACACTCTATGTAAAATATCAAAAACTACACAAAATATATATTATATAATTTACATAAAATATAAAAAGTACACCAAATATATATTATATACTGTACATAAAATGTCAAAAAGTACAGTAAATATATTTCATATATTGTTCATATAATATTAACTAAAAGAACACCAAATACATTTTACATACTGTAAATAAAATATCAAAACTTACAGTAAGTATATATTATCTACTGTACATAAAATATCAAATAGTACACCAAATATGTGTTATGTATAATCTAAATAAACTATCAAAATCTTCAGTAATTATACTTTATATACTGTTCATAAAATATCAAAAATTACACCAAATGTATATTATACACTCTAAGTAAAATATCAAAAAGGACAGTAAATATATATTACACCCTATGTAAAATATGAAATACTACACCAAATATATATTATATAATTTACATAAAATATGAAAAGTACACCAAATATATATTATATAATGTACATAAAATATCAAAAAGTACAGTAAATATATTTCCTATATTGTACATATAATATTAACTAAAAGTACACCAAATACATTTTATATACGGTAAATAAAATATCAAAAATTTCAGTAAGTATATATTATCTACTGTACATAAAATATCAAAAAGTACACCAAAGGTGTGTTATATATAGTGTAAATAAACTATCAAAATCTTCAGTAATTATATTTTATATACTGTACATAAAATACCAAAAATTAAACCAAATGTATATTATACACTCTAAATAAAATATCAAAAAGGACAGTAAATATATATTACACTCTATGTAAAATATCAAAAACTACACCAAATATATATTATATAATTTACATAAAATATCAAAAGTACACCAAATATATATTATATACTGTACATAAAATGTCAAAAAGTACAGTAAATATATTTCATATATTGTTCATATAATATTAACTAAAAGTACACCAGATACATTTTACATACTGTAAATAAAATATCAAAACTTACAGTAAGTATATATTATCTACTGTACATAAAATATCAAAAAGTACACCAAATATGTGTTATGTATACTCTAAATAAACTATCAAAACCTTCAGTAATTATATTTAATATACTGTTCATAAAATATCAAAAATTACACCAAATGTATATTATACACTCTAAGTAAAATATCAAAAAGGACAGTAAATATATATTACACTCTATGTAAAATATCAAAAACTACACCAAATATATATTATATAATTTACATAAAATATCAAAAGTACACCAAATATATATTATATACTGTACATAAAATATCAAAAAGTACAGTAAATATATTTCATATATTGTACATATAATATTAACTAAAAGTACACCAAATACATTTTACATACGGTAAATAAAATATCAAAAATTACAGTAAGTATATATTATCTACTGTACATAAAATATCAAAAAGTACACCAAAGATGTGTTATATATACTGTAAATAAACTATCAAAATCTTCAGTAATTATATTTAATATACTGAACATAAAATATCAAAAATTACACCAAATGTATATTATACACTCTAAATAAAATATCAAAAAGGACAGTAAATATATATTACACTCTATGTAAAATATCAAAAACTACACCGTATATATTATATAATTTACATAAAATATCAAAAGTACACCAAATATTTATTATATACTGTACATAAAATATCAAAAAGGACAGTAAATATATTTCATATTTTGTACATATACTATTAACTAAAACTACACCAAATACATTTTACATACTGTAAATAAAATATCAAAAATTACAGTAAGTATATATTATCTACTGAACATAAAATATCAAAAAGTACACCAAATATGTGTTATATATACTGCAAATAAACTATCAAAATCTTCAGTACTTATATTTAATATACTGTACAGAAAATATCAAAAATTACACCAAATGTATATTATACACTCTAAATAAAATATCAAAAAGGACAGTAAATATATATTACACTCTATGTAAAATATCAAAAACTACACCAAATATATATTATATAATTTACATAAAATATCAAAAGTACACCAAATATATATTACATACTGTACATATAATATCAAAAAGTACAGTAAATATATTTCATATATTGTACATATAATATTAACTAAAATACACCAAATACATTTCACATACTGTAAATAAAATATCAAAAATTACAGTAAGTATATATTATCTACTGTACATAAAATATCAAAAAGTACACCAAATATGTGTTATATATGCTGTAAATAAACTATCAAAATCTTCAGTAATTATATTTAATATACTGTACATAAAATATCAAAAATTACACCAAATGTATATTATACACTCTAAATAAAATATCAAAAAGGACAGTAAATATATATTACACTCTATGTAAAATATCAAAAACTACACAAAATGTATATTATATAATTTACATAAAATATCAAAAGTACACCAAATATATATTATATACTGTACATAAAATGTCAAAAAGTACAGTAAATATATTTCATATATTGTTCATATAATATTAACTAAAAGTACACCAGATACATTTTACATACTGTAAATAAAATATCAAAACTTACAGTAAGTATATATTATCTACTGTACATAAAATATCAAAAAGTACACCAAATATGTGTTATGTATACTCTAAATAAACTATCAAAATCTTCAGTAATTATATTTAATATACTGTTCATAAAATATCAAAAATTACACCAAATGTATATTATACACTCTAAATAAAATATCAAAAAGGACAGTAAATATATATTACACTCTATGTAAAATATCAAAAACTACACAAAATATATATTATATAATTTACATAAAATATAAAAAGTACACCAAATATATATTATATACTGTACATAAAATGTCAAAAAGTACAGTAAATATATTTCATATATTGTTCATATAATATTAACTAAAAGAACACCAAATACATTTTACATACTGTAAATAAAATATCAAAACTTACAGTAAGTATATATTATCTACTGTACATAAAATATCAAATAGTACACCAAATATGTGTTATGTATAATCTAAATAAACTATCAAAATCTTCAGTAATTATACTTTATATACTGTTCATAAAATATCAAAAATTACACCAAATGTATATTATACACTCTAAGTAAAATATCAAAAAGGACAGTAAATATATATTACACCCTATGTAAAATATGAAATACTACACCAAATATATATTATATAATTTACATAAAATATGAAAAGTACACCAAATATATATTATATAATGTACATAAAATATCAAAAAGTACAGTAAATATATTTCCTATATTGTACATATAATATTAACTAAAAGTACACCAAATACATTTTATATACGGTAAATAAAATATCAAAAATTTCAGTAAGTATATATTATCTACTGTACATAAAATATCAAAAAGTACACCAAAGGTGTGTTATATATAGTGTAAATAAACTATCAAAATCTTCAGTAATTATATTTTATATACTGTACATAAAATACCAAAAATTAAACCAAATGTATATTATACACTCTAAATAAAATATCAAAAAGGACAGTAAATATATATTACACTCTATGTAAAATATCAAAAACTACACCAAATATATATTATATAATTTACATAAAATATCAAAAGTACACCAAATATATATTATATACTGTACATAAAATGTCAAAAAGTACAGTAAATATATTTCATATATTGTTCATATAATATTAACTAAAAGTACACCAAATACATTTTACATACTGTAAATAACATATCAAAAATTACAGTAAGTATATATTATCTACTGTACATAAAATATCAAAAAGTACACCAAATATGTGTTATGTATACTCTAAATAAACTATAAAAATCTTCAGTAATTATATTTAATATACTGTTCATAAAATATCAAAAATTACACCAAATGTATATTATACACTCTAAGTAAAATATCAAAAAGGACAGTAAATATATATTACACTCTATGTAAAATATCAAAAACTACACCAAATATATATTATATAATTTACATAAAATATCAAAAGTACACCAAATATAGATTATATACTCTACATAAAATATCAAAAAGTACAGTAAATATATTTCATACATTGTGCATATTATATTAACTAAAAGTACACCAAATACATTTTACATACGGTAAATAAAATATCAAAAATTACAGTAAGTATATATTATCTACTGTACATAAAATATCTAAAACTACACCAAAGATGTGTTATATATACTGTAAATAAACTATCAAAATCTTCAGTAATTATATTTAATATACTGTACATAAAATATCAAAAATTACACCAAATGTATATTATACACTCTAAATAAAATATCAAAAAGGACAGTAAATATATATTACACTCTATGTAAAATATCAAAAACTACACAAAATATATATTATATAATTTACATAAAATATCAAAAGTACACCAACTATATATTATATACTGTACATAAAATGTCAAAAAGTACAGTAAATATATTGCATATATAGTACATATAATAATAACTAAAACTACACCAAATACATTTTACATACTGTAAATAAAATATCAAAAATTTCAGAATGTATATATTATCTACTGTACATAAAATATCAAATAGTACGCCATATATGTGTTATATATACTGTAAATAAACTATCAAAATCTTCAGTAATTATATTTAATACACTGTTCATAAAATATCAAAAATTACACCAAAAGTATATTATACACTCTAAATAAAATATCAAAAAGGACAGTAAATATATATTACACTCTATGTAAAATATCAAAAACTACACCAAATATATATTATATAATTTACATAAAATATCAAAAGTACACCAAATATATATTATATAGTGTACATAAAATATCAAAAAGTACAGTAAATATATTTCATATATTGTACATATAATATTAAATAAAAGTACACCAAATACATTTTACATACTGTAAATAAAATATCAAAAATTACAGTAAGTATATATTATCTACTGTACATAAAATATCAAAAAGTACACCAAATATGTGTTATATATACTGTAAATAAACTATCAAAATTTTCAGTAATTATATTTAATATACTGTACATAAAATATCAAAAATTACACCAAATGTATATTATACACTCTAAATAAAATATCAAAAAGGACAGTAAATATATATTACACTCTATGTAAAATATCAAATACTACAACAAATATATATTATATAATTTACATAAAATAACAAAAGTACACCAAATATATATTATATACTGTACATAAAATATCAAAAAGTACAGTAAATATATTTCATATATTGTACATATAATATTAACTAAAAGTACACCAAATACATTTTACATACTGTAAATAAAATATCAAAAATTACAGTAAGTATATATTATCTACTGTACATAAAATATCAAAAAGTACACCAAAGATGTGTTATATATACTGTAAATAAACTATCAAAATCTTCAATAATTATATTTAATATACTGTACATAAAACATCAAAAATTACACCAAATGTATATTATACACTCTAAATAAAATATCAAAAAGGACAGTAAATATATATTACACTCTATGTAAAATATCAAAAACTACACCAAATATATATTATATAATTTACATAAAATATCAAAAGTACACCAAATATATATTATATACTGTACATAAAATGTCAAAAAGTACAGTAAATATATTTCATATATTGTTCATATAATATTAACTAAAAGTACACCAAATACATTTTACATACGGTAAATAATATATCAAAAATTACAGTAAGTATATATTATCTACTGTACATAAAATATCAAAAACTACACCAAAGATGTGTTATATATACTGTAAATAAACTATCAAAATCTTCAGTAATTATATTTAATATACTGTACATAAAATATCAAAAATTACACCAAATGTATATTATACACTCTAAATAAAATATCAAAAAGGACAGTAAATATATATTACACTCTATGTAAAATATCAAAAACTACACAAAATATATATTATATAATTTACATAAAATATCAAAAGTACACCAACTATATATTATATACTGTACATAAAATATCAAAAAGTACAGTAAATATATTGCATATATTGTACATATAATAATAACTAAAACTACACCAAATACATTTTACATACTGTAAATAAAATATCAAAAATTTCAGAATGTATATATTATCTACTGTACATAAAATATCAAATAGTACGCCATATATGTGTTATATATACTGTAAATAAACTATCAAAATCTTCAGTAATTATATTTAATACACTGTTCATAAAATATCAAAAATTACACCAAATGTATATTATACACTCTAAATAAAATATCAAAAAGGACAGTAAATATATATTACACTCTATGTAAAATATCAAAAACTACACCAAATATATATTATATAATTTACATAAAATATCAAAAGTACACCAAATATATATTATATAGTGTACATAAAATATCAAAAAGTACAGTAAATATATTTCATATATTGTATATATAATATTAAATAAAAGTACACCAAATACATTTTACATACTGTAAATAAAATATCAAAAATTACAGTAAGTATATATTATCTACTGTACATAAAATATCAAAAAGTACACCAAATATGTGTTATATATACTGTAAATAAACTATCAAAATTTTCAGTACTTATATTTAATATACTGTACATAAAATATCAAAAATTACACCAAATGTATATTATACACTCTAAATAAAATATCAAAAAGGACAGTAAATATATATTACACTCTATGTAAAATATCAAATACTACACCAAATATATATTATATAATTTACATAAAATATCAAAAGTACACCAAATATATATTATATACTGTACATAAAATATCAAAAAGTACAGTAAATATATTTCATATATTGTACATATAATATTAACTAAAAGTACACCAAATACATTTTACATACTGTAAATAAAATATCAAAAATTACAGTAAGTATATATTATCTACTGTACATAAAATATCAAAAAGTACACCAAATATGTGTTATATATACTCTAAATAAACTATCAAAATCTTCAGTAATTATATTTAATATACTGTACATAAAATATCAAAAATTACACCAAATGTATATAATACACTCTAAATAAAATATCAAAAAGGACAGTAAATATATATTACACTCTATGTAAAATATCAAAAACTACACCAAATATATATTATATAATTTACATAAAATATCAAAAGTACACCAAATATATATTATATACTGTACATAAAATATCAAAAAGTACAGTAAATATATTTCATATATTGTACATATAATATTAACTAAAAGTACACCAAGTACATTTTACATACGGTAAATAAAATATCAAAAATTACAGTAAGTATATATTATCTACTGTACATAAAATATCAAAAAGTACACCAAAGATGTGTTATATATACTGTAAATAAACTATCAAAATCTTCAGTAATTATATTTAATATACTGTACATAAAATATCAAAAATTACACCAAATGTATATTATACACTCTAAATAAAATATCAAAAAGGACAGTAAATATATATTACACTCTATGTAAAATATCAAAAACTACACCAAATATATATTATATAATTTACATAAAATATCAAAAGTACACCAAATATATATTATATACTGTACATAAAATATCAAAAAGTACAGTAAATATATTTCATATATTGTACATATAATACTAACTAAAACTACACCAAATACATTTTACATACTGTAAATAAAATATCAAAAATTACAGTAAGTATATATTATCTACTGTACATAAAATATCAAAAAGTACGCCAAATATGTGTTATATATACTGTAAATAAACTATCAAAACTTTCAGTAATTATATTTAATATACTGTTCATAAAATATCAAAAATTACACCAAATGTATATTATACACTCTAAATAAAATATCAAAAATGTCAGTAAATATATATTACACTCAATGTAAAATGTGAAAAACTACACCAAATATATATTATATAATTTACATAAAATATCAAAAGTACACCAAATATATATTATAAACTGTACATAAAATATCAAAAAGTACAGTAAATATATTTCATATATTGTACATATACTATTAACTAAAACTACACCAAATACATTTTACATACTGTAAATAAAATATCAAAAATTACAGTAAGTATATATTATCTATTGTACATAAAATATCAGAAAGTACACCAAATATGTGTTATATATAGTGTAAATGAACTATCAAAATCTTCAGTAATTATATTTAATATACTGTACATAAAATATCAAAAATTACACCAAATGTATACTATACACTCTAAATAAAATATCAAAAAGGACAGTAAATATATATTACACTCTATGTAAAATATCAAAAACTACACCAAATATATATTATATAATTTACATAAAATATCAAAAGTACACCAAATATATATTATATACTGTACATTAAATATCAAAAAGTACTGTAAATGTATTTCATATATTGTACATATAATATTAACTAAAAGTACACCAAATACATTTTACATACTGTAAATAAAATATCAAAAATTACAGTAAGTATATATTATCTACTGTACATAAAATATCAAAAAGTACACCAAAGATGTGTTATATATACTGTAAATAAACTATCAAAATCTTCAGTAATTATATTTAATATACTGTACATAAAATATCAAAAATTACACCAAATGTATATTATACACTCTAAATAAAATATCAAAAAGGACAGTAAATATATATTACACTCTATGTAAAATATCAAAAACTACACCAAATATATATTATATAATTTACATAAAATATCAAAAGTACACCAAATATATATTATATACTGTACATAAAATATCAAAAAGTACTGTAAATGTATTTCATATATTGTACATATAATATTAACTAAAAGTACACCAAATACATTTTACATACTGTAAATAAAATATCAAAAATTACAGTAAGTATATATTATCTACTGTACATAAAATATCAAAAAGTACACCAAAGATGTGTTATATGTACTGTAAATAAACTATCAAAATCTTCAGTAATTATATTTAATATACTGTACATAAAATATCAAAAATTACACCAAATGTATATTATACACTCTAAATAAAATATCAAAAAGGACAGTAAATATATATTACACTCTATGTAAAATATCAAAAACTACACCAAATATATATTATATAATTTACATAAAATATCAAAAGTACACCAAATATATATTATATACTGTACATAAAATATCAAAAAGTACAGTAAATATATTTCATATATTGTACATATAATATTAACTAAAAGTACACCAAATACATTTTACATACTGTAAATAAAATATCAAAAATTACAGTAAGTATATATTATCTACTGTACATAAAATATCAAAAAGTACACCAAAGATGTGTTATATATACTGTAAATAAACTATCAAAATCTTCAGTAATTATATTTAATATACTGTACATAAAATATCAAAAATTACACCAAATGTATATTATACACTCTAAATAAAATATCAAAAAGGACAGTAAATATATATTACACTCTATGTAAAATATCAAAAACTACACCAAATATATATTATATAATTTACATAAAATATCAAAAGTACACCAAATATATATTATATACTGTACATAAAATATCAAAAAGTACAGTAAATATATTTCATATATTGTACATATAATATTAACTAAAAGTACACCAAATACATTTTACCTACTCTAAATAAAATATCAAAAATTACAGTAAATATATATTATCTACTGTACATAAATTATCAAAAAGTACACCAAATATGTGTTATATATACTGTAAATAAACTATCAAAATCTTAAGTAATTATATTTAATATACTGTACATAAAATATCAAAAATTACACCAAATGTATATTATACACTCTAAATAAAATATCAAAAAAGGACAGTATATATATATTACACTCTATGTAAAATATCAAAAACTACACCAAATATATATTATATAATTTACATAAAATATCAAAAGTACACCAAATATATATTATATACTGTACATAAAATATCAAAAAGTACAGTAAATATATTTCATATATTGTACATATAATATTAACTAAAAGTACACCAAATACATTTTACATACTGTAAATAATATATAAAAAATTACAGTAAGTATATATTATCTACTGTACATAAAATATCAAAAAGTACACCTAATATGTGTTATATATACTTTAAATAAACTATCAAAATCTTCAGTAATTATATTTAATATACTGTACATAAAATATCAAAAATTACACCAAATGTATATTATACACTCTAAATAAAATATCAAAAAGGACAGTAAATATATATTACACTCTATGTAAAATATCAAAAACTACACAAAATGTATATTATATAATTTACATAAAATATCAAAAGTACACCAAATATATATTATATACTGTACATAAAATGTCAAAAAGTACAGTAAATATATTTCATATATTGTTCATATAATATTAACTAAAAGTACACCAGATACATTTTACATACTGTAAATAAAATATCAAAACTTACAGTAAGTATATATTATCTACTGTACATAAAATATCAAAAAGTACACCAAATATGTGTTATGTATACTCTAAATAAACTATCAAAATCTTCAGTAATTATATTTAATATACTGTTCATAAAATATCAAAAATTACACCAAATGTATATTATACACTCTAAGTAAAATATCAAAAAGGACAGTAAATATATATTACACTCTATGTAAAATATCAAAAACTACACCAAATATATATTATATAATTTACATAAAATATCAAAAGTACACCAAATATATAGTATAAACTGTACATAAAATATCAAAAAGTACAGTAAATATATTCCATATATTGTACATATACTATTAACTAAAACTACACCAAATACATTTTACATACGGTAAATAAAATATCAAAAATTACAGTAAGTATATATTATCTACTGTACATAAAATATCAAAAAGTACACCAAAGATGTGTTATATATACTGTAAATAAACTATCAAAATCTTCAGTAATTATATTTAATATACTGTACATAAAATATCAAAAATTACACCAAATGTATATTATACACTCTAAATAAAATATCAAAAAGGACAGTAAATATATATTACACTCTATGTAAAATATCAAAAACTACACCAAATATATATTATATAATTTACATAAAATATCAAAAGTACACCAAATATATATTATATACTGTACATAAAATGTCAAAAAGTACAGTAAATATATTTCATATATTGTACATATAATATTAACTAAAAGTACACCAAATACATTTTACATACAGTAAATAAAATATCAAAAATTACAGTAAGTATATATTATCTACTGTACATAAAATATCAAAAAGTACACCAAATATGTGTTATATATACTGTCAATAAACTATCAAATCTTCAGTAATTATATTTAATATACTGTACATAATATATCAAAAATTACACCAAATGTATATTATACACTCTAAATAAAATATCAAAAAGGACAGTAAATACATATTACACTCTATGTAAAATATCAAAAACTACACCAAATATATATTATATAATTTACATAAAATATCAAAAGTACACCAAATATATATTATATACTGTACATAAAATATCAAAAAGTACAGTAAATATATTACATATATTGTATATATAATATTAACTAAAAGTACACCAAACACATTTTACATACGGTAAATAAAATATCAAAAATTACAGTAAGTATATATTATCTACTGTACATAAAATATCAAAAAGTACACCAAAGATGTGTTATATATACTGTAAATAAACTATCAAAATCTTCAGTTATTATATTTAATATACTGTACATAAAATATCAAAAATTACACCAAATGTATATTATACACTCTAAATAAAATATCAAAAAGGACAGTAAATATATATTACACACTATGTAAAATATCAAAAACTACACAAAATATATATTATATAATTTACATAAAATATCAAAAGTACACCAACTATATATTATATACTGTACATAAAATATCAAAAAGTACAGTAAATATATTGCATATATTGTACATATAATAATAACTAAAACTACACCAAATACATTTTACATACTGTAAATAAAATATCAAAAATTACAGAATGTATATATTATCTACTGTACATAAAATATCAAATAGTACGCCATATATGTGTTATATATACTGTAAATAAACTATCAAAATCTTCAGTAATTATATTTAATACACTGTTCATAAAATATCAAAAATTACACCAAATGTATATTATACACTCTAAATAAAATATCAAAAAGGACAGTAAATATATATTACACTCTATGTAAAATATCAAAAACTACACCAAATATATATTATATAATTTACATAAAATATCAAAAGTACACCAAATATATATTATATACTGTACATAAAATATCAAAAAGTACAGTAAATATATTTCATATATTGTACATATAATATTAAATAAAAGTACACCAAATACATTTTACATACGGTAAATAAAATATCAAAAATTACAGTAAGTATATATTATCTACTGTACATAAAATATCAAAAAGTACACCAAATATGTGTTATATATACTGTAAATAAACTATCAAAATTTTCAGTAATTATATTTAATATACTGTACATAAAATATCAAAAATTACACCAAATGTATATTATACACTCTAAATAAAATATCAAAAAGGACAGTAAATATATATTACACTCTATGTAAAATATCAAATACTACACCAAAAATATATTATATAATTTACATAAAATATCAAAAGTACACCAAATATATATTATATACTGTACATAAAATATCAAAAAGTACAGTAAATATATTTCATATATTGTACATATAATATTAATTAAAGTACACCAAATACATTTTACATACTGTAAATAAAATATCAAAAATTACAATAAGTATATATTATCTACTGTACATAAAATATCAAAAAGTACACCAAAGATGTGTTATATATACTGTAAATAAACTATCAAAATCTTCAGTAATTATATTTAATATACTGTACATAAAATATCAAAAATTACACCAAATGTATATTATACACTCTAAATAAAATATCAAAAAGGACAGTAAATATATATTACACTCTATGTAAAATATCAAAAACTACACCAAATATATATTATATAATTTACATAAAATATCAAAAGTACACCAAATATATATTATATACTGTACATAAAATATCAAAAAGTACAGTAAATATATTTCATATATTGTACATATAATATTAACTAAAAGTACACCAAATACATTTTACATACTGTAAATAAAATATCAAAAATTACAGTAAGTATATATTATCTACTGTACATAAAATATCAAAAAGTACACCAAAGATGTGTTATATATACTGTAAATAAACGATCAAAATCTTCAGTAATTATATTTAATATACTGTACATAAAATATCAAAAATTACACCAAATGTATATTATACACTCTAAATAAAATATCAAAAAGGACAGTAAATATATATTACACTCTATGTAAAATATCAAAAACTACACCAAATATATATTATATAACTTACATAAAATATCAAAAGTACACCAAATATATATTATATACTGTACATAAAATATCAAAAAGTACAGTAAATATATTTCATATATTGTACATATAATATTAACTAAAAGTACACCAAATACATTTTACATACTCTAAATAAAATATCAAAAATTACAGTAAATATATATTATCTACTGTACATAAATTATCAAAAAGTACACCAAATATGTGTTATATATACTGTAAATAAACTATCAAAATCTTAAATAATTATATTTAATATACTGTACATAAAATATCAAAAATTACACCAAATGTATATTATACACTCTAAATAAAATATCAAAAAAGGACAGTATATATATATTACACTCTATGTAAAATATCAAAAACTACACCAAATATATATTATATAATTTACATAAAATATCAAAAGTACACCAAATATATATTATATACTGTACATAAAATATCAAAAAGTACAGTAAATATATTTCATATATTGTACATATAATATTAACTAAAAGTACACCAAATACATTTTACATACTGTAAATAATATATAAAAAATTACAGTAAGTATATATTATCTACTGTACATAAAATATCAAAAAGTACACCTAATATGTGTTATATATACTTTAAATAAACTATCAAAATCTTCAGTAATTATATTTAATATACTGTACATAAAATATCAAAAATTACACCAAATGTATATTATACACTCTAAATAAAATATCAAAAAGGACAGTAAATATATATTACACTCTATGTAAAATATCAAAAACTACACAAAATGTATATTATATAATTTACATAAAATATCAAAAGTACACCAAATATATATTATATACTGTACATAAAATGTCAAAAAGTACAGTAAATATATTTCATATATTGTTCATATAATATTAACTAAAAGTACACCAGATACATTTTACATACTGTAAATAAAATATCAAAACTTACAGTAAGTATATATTATCTACTGTACATAAAATATCAAAAAGTACACCAAATATGTGTTATGTATACTCTAAATAAACTATCAAAACCTTCAGTAATTATATTTAATATACTGTTCATAAAATATCAAAAATTACACCAAATGTATATTATACACTCTAAGTAAAATATCAAAAAGGACAGTAAATATATATTACACTCTATGTAAAATATCAAAAACTACACCAAATATATATTATATAATTTACATAAAATATCAAAAGTACACCAAATATATATTATATACTGTACATAAAATATCAAAAAGTACAGTAAATATATTTCATATATTGTACATATAATATTAACTAAAAGTACACCAAATACATTTTACATACGGTAAATAAAATATCAAAAATTACAGTAAGTATATATTATCTACTGTACATAAAATATCAAAAAGTACACCAAAGATGTGTTATATATACTGTAAATAAACTATCAAAATCTTCAGTAATTATATTTAATATACTGTACATAAAATATCAAAAATTACACCAAATGTATATTATACACTCTAAATAAAATATCAAAAAGGACAGTAAATATATATTACACTCTATGTAAAATATCAAAAACTACACCGTATATATTATATAATTTACATAAAATATCAAAAGTACACCAAATATTTATTATATACTGTACATAAAATATCAAAAAGGACAGTAAATATATTTCATATTTTGTACATATACTATTAACTAAAACTACACCAAATACATTTTACATACTGTAAATAAAATATCAAAAATTACAGTAAGTATATATTATCTACTGAACATAAAATATCAAAAAGTACACCAAATATGTGTTATATATACTGCAAATAAACTATCAAAATCTTCAGTACTTATATTTAATATACTGTACAGAAAATATCAAAAATTACACCAAATGTATATTATACACTCTAAATAAAATATCAAAAAGGACAGTAAATATATATTACACTCTATGTAAAATATCAAAAACTACACCAAATATATATTATATAATTTACATAAAATATCAAAAGTACACCAAATATATATTACATACTGTACATATAATATCAAAAAGTACAGTAAATATATTTCATATATTGTACATATAATATTAACTAAAATACACCAAATACATTTCACATACTGTAAATAAAATATCAAAAATTACAGTAAGTATATATTATCTACTGTACATAAAATATCAAAAAGTACACCAAATATGTGTTATATATGCTGTAAATAAACTATCAAAATCTTCAGTAATTATATTTAATATACTGTACATAAAATATCAAAAATTACACCAAATGTATATTATACACTCTAAATAAAATATCAAAAAGGACAGTAAATATATATTACACTCTATGTAAAATATCAAAAACTACACAAAATGTATATTATATAATTTACATAAAATATCAAAAGTACACCAAATATATATTATATACTGTACATAAAATGTCAAAAAGTACAGTAAATATATTTCATATATTGTTCATATAATATTAACTAAAAGTACACCAGATACATTTTACATACTGTAAATAAAATATCAAAACTTACAGTAAGTATATATTATCTACTGTACATAAAATATCAAAAAGTACACCAAATATGTGTTATGTATACTCTAAATAAACTATCAAAATCTTCAGTAATTATATTTAATATACTGTTCATAAAATATCAAAAATTACACCAAATGTATATTATACACTCTAAATAAAATATCAAAAAGGACAGTAAATATATATTACACTCTATGTAAAATATCAAAAACTACACAAAATATATATTATATAATTTACATAAAATATAAAAAGTACACCAAATATATATTATATACTGTACATAAAATGTCAAAAAGTACAGTAAATATATTTCATATATTGTTCATATAATATTAACTAAAAGAACACCAAATACATTTTACATACTGTAAATAAAATATCAAAACTTACAGTAAGTATATATTATCTACTGTACATAAAATATCAAATAGTACACCAAATATGTGTTATGTATAATCTAAATAAACTATCAAAATCTTCAGTAATTATACTTTATATACTGTTCATAAAATATCAAAAATTACACCAAATGTATATTATACACTCTAAGTAAAATATCAAAAAGGACAGTAAATATATATTACACCCTATGTAAAATATGAAATACTACACCAAATATATATTATATAATTTACATAAAATATGAAAAGTACACCAAATATATATTATATAATGTACATAAAATATCAAAAAGTACAGTAAATATATTTCCTATATTGTACATATAATATTAACTAAAAGTACACCAAATACATTTTATATACGGTAAATAAAATATCAAAAATTTCAGTAAGTATATATTATCTACTGTACATAAAATATCAAAAAGTACACCAAAGGTGTGTTATATATAGTGTAAATAAACTATCAAAATCTTCAGTAATTATATTTTATATACTGTACATAAAATACCAAAAATTAAACCAAATGTATATTATACACTCTAAATAAAATATCAAAATGGACAGTAAATATATATTACACTCTATGTAAAATATCAAAAACTACACCAAATATATATTATATAATTTACATAAAATATCAAAAGTACACCAAATATATATTATATACTGTACATAAAATGTCAAAAAGTACAGTAAATATATTTCATATATTGTTCATATAATATTAACTAAAAGTACACCAAATACATTTTACATACTGTAAATAACATATCAAAAATTACAGTAAGTATATATTATCTACTGTACATAAAATATCAAAAAGTACACCAAATATGTGTTATGTATACTCTAAATAAACTATAAAAATCTTCAGTAATTATATTTAATATACTGTTCATAAAATATCAAAAATTACACCAAATGTATATTATACACTCTAAGTAAAATATCAAAAAGGACAGTAAATATATATTACACTCTATGTAAAATATCAAAAACTACACCAAATATATATTATATAATTTACATAAAATATCAAAAGTACACCAAATATAGATTATATACTGTACATAAAATATCAAAAAGTACAGTAAATATATTTCATACATTGTGCATATTATATTAACTAAAAGTACACCAAATACATTTTACATACGGTAAATAAAATATCAAAAATTACAGTAAGTATATATTATCTACTGTACATAAAATATCTAAAACTACACCAAAGATGTGTTATATATACTGTAAATAAACTATCAAAATCTTCAGTAATTATATTTAATATACTGTACATAAAATATCAAAAATTACACCAAATGTATATTATACACTCTAAATAAAATATCAAAAAGGACAGTAAATATATATTACACTCTATGTAAAATATCAAAAACTACACAAAATATATATTATATAATTTACATAAAATATCAAAAGTACACCAACTATATATTATATACTGTACATAAAATATCAAAAAGTACAGTAAATATATTGCATATATAGTACATATAATAATAACTAAAACTACACCAAATACATTTTCCATACTGTAAATAAAATATCAAAAATTTCAGAATGTATATATTATCTACTGTACATAAAATATCAAATAGTACGCCATATATGTGTTATATATACTGTAAATAAACTATCAAAATCTTCAGTAATTATATTTAATACACTGTTCATAAAATATCAAAAATTACACCAAAAATATATTATACACTCTAAATAAAATATCAAAAAGGACAGTAAATATATATTACACTCTATGTAAAATATCAAAAACTACACCAAATATATATTATATAATTTACATAAAATATCAAAAGTACACCAAATATATATTATATAGTGTACATAAAATATCAAAAAGTACAGTAAATATATTTCATATATTGTATATATAATATTAAATAAAAGTACACCAAATACATTTTACATACTGTAAATAAAATATCAAAAATTACAGTAAGTATATATTATCTACTGTACATAAAATATCAAAAAGTACACCAAATATGTGTTATATATACTGTAAATAAACTATCAAAATTTTCAGTACTTATATTTAATATACTGTACATAAAATATCAAAAATTACACCAAATGTATATTATACACTCTAAATAAAATATCAAAAAGGACAGTAAATATATATTACACTCTATGTAAAATATCAAATACTACACCAAATATATATTATATAATTTACATAAAATATCAAAAGTACACAAAATATATATTATATACTGTACATAAAATATCAAAAAGTACAGTAAATATATTTCATATATTGTACATATAATATTAACTAAAAGTACACCAAATACATTTTACATACTGTAAATAAAATATCAAAAATTACAGTAAGTATATATTATCTACTGTACATAAAATATCAAAAAGTACACCAAAGATGTGTTATATATACTGTAAATAAACTATCAAAATCTTCAGTAATTATATTTAATATACTGTACATAAAATATCAAAAATTACACCAAATGTATATAATACACTCTAAATAAAATATCAAAAAGGACAGTAAATATATATTACACTCTATGTAAAATATCAAAAACTACACCAAATATATATTATATAATTTACATAAAATATCAAAAGTACACCAAATATATATTATATACTGTACATAAAATATCAAAAAGTACAGTAAATATATTTCATATATTGTACATATAATATTAACTAAAAGTACACCAAGTACATTTTACATACGGTAAATAAAATATCAAAAATTACAGTAAGTATATATTATCTACTGTACATAAAATATCAAAAAGTACACCAAAGATGTGTTATATATACTGTAAATAAACTATCAAAATCTTCAGTAATTATATTTAATATACTGTACATAAAATATCAAAAATTACACCAAATGTATATTATACACTCTAAATAAAATATCAAAAAGGACAGTAAATATATATTACACTCTATGTAAAATATCAAAAACTACACCAAATATATATTATATAATTTACATAAAATATCAAAAGTACACCAAATATATATTATATACTGTACATAAAATATCAAAAAGTACAGTAAATATATTTCATATATTGTACATATAATACTAACTAAAACTACACCAAATACATTTTACATACTGTAAATAAAATATCAAAAATTACAGTAAGTATATATTATCTACTGTACATAAAATATCAAAAAGTACGCCAAATATGTGTTATATATACTGTAAATAAACTATCAAAACTTTCAGTAATTATATTTAATATACTGTTCATAAAATATCAAAAATTACACCAAATGTATATTATACACTCTAAATAAAATATCAAAAATGTCAGTAAATATATATTACACTCAATGTAAAATGTGAAAAACTACACCAAATATATATTATATAATTTACATAAAATATCAAAAGTACACCAAATATATATTATAAACTGTACATAAAATATCAAAAAGTACAGTAAATATATTTCATATATTGTACATATAATATTAACTAAAACTACACCAAATACATTTTACATACTGTAAATAAAATATCAAAAATTACAGTAAGTATATATTATCTATTGTACATAAAATATCAGAAAGTACACCAAATATGTGTTATATATAGTGTAAATGAACTATCAAAATCTTCAGTAATTATATTTAATATACTGTACATAAAATATCAAAAATTACACCAAATGTATACTATACACTCTAAATAAAATATCAAAAAGGACAGTAAATATATATTACACTCTATGTAAAATATCAAAAACTACACCAAATATATATTATATAATTTACATAAAATATCAAAAGTACACCAAATATATATTATATACTGTACATTAAATATCAAAAAGTACTGTAAATGTATTTCATATATTGTACATATAATATTAACTAAAAGTACACCAAATACATTTTACATACTGTAAATAAAATATCAAAAATTACAGTAAGTATATATTATCTACTGTACATAAAATATCAAAAAGTACACCAAAGATGTGTTATATATACTGTAAATAAACTATCAAAATCTTCAGTAATTATATTTAATATACTGTACATAAAATATCAAAAATTACACCAAATGTATATTATACACTCTAAATAAAATATCAAAAAGGACAGTAAATATATATTACACTCTATGTAAAATATCAAAAACTACACCAAATATATATTATATAATTTACATAAAATATCAAAAGTACACCAAATATATATTATATACTGTACATAAAATATCAAAAAGTACAGTAAATATATTTCATATATTGTACATATAATATTAACTAAAAGTACACCAAATACATTTTACATACTGTAAATAAAATATCAAAAATTACAGTAAGTATATATTATCTACTGTACATAAAATATCAAAAAGTACACCAAAGATGTGTTATATATACTGTAAATAAACTATCAAAATCTTCAGTAATTATATTTAATATACTGTACATAAAATATCAAAAATTACACCAAATGTATATTATACACTCTAAATAAAATATCAAAAAGGACAGTAAATATATATTACACTCTATGTAAAATATCAAAAACTACACCAAATATATATTATATAATTTACATAAAATATCAAAAGCACACCAAATATATATTATATACTGTACATAAAATATCAAAAAGTACAGTAAATATATTTCATATATTGTACATATAATATTAACTAAAAGTACACCAAATACATTTTACCTACTCTAAATAAAATATCAAAAATTACAGTAAATATATATTATCTACTGTACATAAATTATCAAAAAGTACACCAAATATGTGTTATATATACTGTAAATAAACTATCAAAATCTTAAGTAATTATATTTAATATACTGTACATAAAATATCAAAAATTACACCAAATGTATATTATACACTCTAAATAAAATATCAAAAAAGGACAGTATATATATATTACACTCTATGTAAAATATCAAAAACTACACCAAATATATATTATATAATTTACATAAAATATCAAAAGTACACCAAATATATATTATATACTGTACATAAAATATCAAAAAGTACAGTAAATATATTTCATATATTGTACATATAATATTAACTAAAAGTACACCAAATACATTTTACATACTGTAAATAATATATAAAAAATTACAGTAAGTATATATTATCTACTGTACATAAAATATCAAAAAGTACACCTAATATGTGTTATATATACTTTAAATAAACTATCAAAATCTTCAGTAATTATATTTAATATACTGTACATAAAATATCAAAAATTACACCAAATGTATATTATACACTCTAAATAAAATATCAAAAAGGACAGTAAATATATATTACACTCTATGTAAAATATCAAAAACTACACAAAATGTATATTATATAATTTACATAAAATATCAAAAGTACACCAAATATATATTATATACTGTACATAAAATGTCAAAAAGTACAGTAAATATATTTCATATATTGTTCATATAATATTAACTAAAAGTACACCAGATACATTTTACATACTGTAAATAAAATATCAAAACTTACAGTAAGTATATATTATCTACTGTACATAAAATATCAAAAAGTACACCAAATATGTGTTATGTATACTCTAAATAAACTATCAAAATCTTCAGTAATTATATTTAATATACTGTTCATAAAATATCAAAAATTACACCAAATGTATATTATACACTCTAAGTAAAATATCAAAAAGGACAGTAAATATATATTACACTCTATGTAAAATATCAAAAACTACACCAAATATATATTATATAATTTACATAAAATATCAAAAGTACACCAAATATATATTATATACTGTACATAAAATATCAAAAAGTACAGTAAATATATTTCATATATTGTACATATAATATTAACTAAAAGTACACCAAATACATTTTACATACGGTAAATAAAATATCAAAAATTACAGTAAGTATATATTATCTACTGTACATAAAATATCAAAAAGTACACCAAAGATGTGTTATATATACTGTAAATAAACTATCAAAATTTTCAGTAATTATATTTAATATACTGTACATAAAATATCAAAAATTACACCAAATGTATATTATACACTCTAAATAAAATATCAAAAAGGACAGTAAATATATATTACACTCTATGTAAAATATCAAAAACTACACCGTATATATTATATAATTTACATAAAATATCAAAAGTACACCAAATATTTATTATATACTGTACATAAAATATCAAAAAGGACAGTAAATATATTTCATATTTTGTACATATACTATTAACTAAAACTACACCAAATACATTTTACATACTGTAAATAAAATATCAAAAATTACAGTAAGTATATATTATCTACTGAACATAAAATATCAAAAAGTACACCAAATATGTGTTATATATACTGCAAATAAACTATCAAAATCTTCAGTACTTATATTTAATATACTGTACAGAAAATATCAAAAATTACACCAAATGTATATTATACACTCTAAATAAAATATCAAAAAGGACAGTAAATATATATTACACTCTATGTAAAATATCAAAAACTACACCAAATATATATTATATAATTTACATAAAATATCAAAAGTACACCAAATATATATTACATACTGTACATAAAATATCAAAAAGTACAGTAAATATATTTCATATATTGTACATATAATATTAACTAAAATACACCAAATACATTTCACATACTGTAAATAAAATATCAAAAATTACAGTAAGTATATATTATCTACTGTACATAAAATATCAAAAAGTACACCAAATATGTGTTATATATGCTGTAAATAAACTATCAAAATCTTCAGTAATTATATTTAATATACTGTACATAAAATATCAAAAATTACACCAAATGTATATTATACACTCTAAATAAAATATCAAAAAGGACAGTAAATATATATTACACTCTATGTAAAATATCAAAAACTACACAAAATGTATATTATATAATTTACATAAAATATCAAAAGTACACCAAATATATATTATATACTGTACATAAAATGTCAAAAAGTACAGTAAATATATTTCATATATTGTTCATATAATATTAACTAAAAGTACACCAGATACATTTTACATACTGTAAATAAAATATCAAAACTTACAGTAAGTATATATTATCTACTGTACATAAAATATCAAAAAGTACACCAAATATGTGTTATGTATACTCTAAATAAACTATCAAAATCTTCAGTAATTATATTTAATATACTGTTCATAAAATATCAAAAATTACACCAAATGTATACTATACACTCTAAATAAAATATCAAAAAGGACAGTAAATATATATTACACTCTATGTAAAATATCAAAAACTACACCAAATATATATTATATAATTTACATAAAATATCAAAAGTACACCAAATATATATTACATACTGTACATAAAATATCAAAAAGTACAGCAAATATATTTCATATATTGTACATATAATATTAACTAAAAGTACACCAAATACATTTTACATACTGTAAATAAAATATCAAAAATTACAGTAAGTATATATTATCTACTGTACATACAATATCAAAAAGTACACCAAATATGTGTTATATATACTGTAAATAAACTATCAAAATCTTCAGTAATTATATTTAATATACTGTTCATAAAATATCAAAAATTACACCAAATGTATATTATACACTCTAAATAAAATATCAAAAAGGACAGTAAATATATATTACACTCTATGTAAAATATCAAAAACTACACAAAATATATATTATATAATTTACATAAAATATCAAAAGTACACCAAATATATATTATATACTGTACATAAAATGTCAAAAAGTACAGTAAATATATTTCATATATTGTTCATATAATATTAACTAAAAGAACACCAAATACATTTTACATACTGTAAATAAAATATCAAAACTTACAGTAAGTATATATTATCTACTGTACATAAAATATCAAATAGTACACCAAATATGTGTTATGTATAATCTAAATAAACTATCAAAATCTTCAGTAATTATATTTTATATACTGTTCATAAAATATCAAAAATTACACCAAATGTATATTATACACTCTAAGTAAAATATCAAAAAGGACAGTAAATATATATTACACCCTATGTAAAATATCAAAAACTACACCAAATATATATTATATAATTTACATAAAATATGAAAAGTACACCAAATATATATTATATAATGTACATAAAATATCAAAAAGTACAGTAAATATATTTCCTATATTGTACATATAATATTAACTAAAAGTACACCAAATACATTTTATATACGGTAAATAAAATATCAAAAATTTCAGTAAGTATATATTATCTACTGTACATAAAATATCAAAAAGTACACCAAAGGTGTGTTATATATAGTGTAAATAAACTATCAAAATCTTCAGTAATTATATTTTATATACTGTACATAAAATACCAAAAATTAAACCAAATGTATATTATACACTCTAAATAAAATATCAAAAAGGACAGTAAATATATATTACACTCTATGTAAAATATCAAAAACTACACCAAATATATATTATATAATTTACATAAAATATCAAAAGTACACCAAATATATATTATATACTGTACATAAAATGTCAAAAAGTACAGTAAATATATTTCATATATTGTTCATATAATATTAACTAAAAGTACACCAAATACATTTTACATACTGTAAATAACATATCAAAAATTACAGTAAGTATATATTATCTACTGTACATAAAATATCAAAAAGTACACCAAATATGTGTTATGTATACTCTAAATAAACTATAAAAATCTTCAGTAATTATATTTAATATACTGTTCATAAAATATCAAAAATTACACCAAATGTATATTATACACTCTAATCAAAATATCAAAAAGGACAGTAAATATATATTACACTCTATGTAAAATATCAAAAACTACACCAAATATATATTATATAATTTACATAAAATATCAAAAGTACACCAAATATAGATTATATACTGTACATAAAATATCAAAAAGTACAGTAAATATATTTCATACATTGTACATATTATATTAACTAAAAGTACACCAAATACATTTTACATACGGTAAATAAAATATCAAAAATTACAGTAAGTATATATTATCTACTGTACATAAAATATCTAAAACTTCACCAAAGATGTGTTATATATACTGTAAATAAACTATCAAAATCTTCAGTAATTATATTTAATATACTGTACCTAAAATATCAAAAATTACACCAAATGTATATTATACACTCTAAATAAAATATCAAAAAGGACAGTAAATATATATTACACACTATGTAAAATATCGAAACTACACCAAATATATATTATATAATTTACATAAAATATCAAAAGTACACCAAATATATATTATAAACTGTACATAAAATATCAAAAAGTACAGTAAATATATTTCATATATTGTACATATAATATTAACCAAAACTACACCAAATACATTTTACATACTGTAAATAAAATATCAAAAATTACAGTAAGTATATATTATCTACTGTACATAAAATATCAGAAAGTACACCAAATATGTGTTATATATACTGTAAATAAACTATCAAAATCTTCAGTAATTATATTTAATATACTGTACATAAAATATCAAAAATTACACCAAATGTATATTATACACTCTAAATAAAATATCAAAAAGGACAGTAAATATATATTACACTCTATGTAAAATATCAAAAACTACACCAAATATATATTATATAATTTACATAAAATATCAAAAGTACACCAAATATATATTATATACTGTATATAAAATATCAAAAAGTACAGTAAATGTATTTCATATATTGTACATATTATATTAACTAAAAGTACACCAAATACATTTTACATACTGTAAATAAAATATCAAAAATTACAGTAAGTATATATTATCTACTGAACATAAATTATAATAAAGTACACCAAATATGTGTTGTATATACTGTAAATAAACTATCAAAATCTTAAGTAATTATATTTAATATACTGTACATAAAATATCAAAAATTACACCAAATGTATATTATACACTCTAAATAAAATATCAAAAAGGACAGTAAATATATATTACACTCTATGTAAAATATCAAAAACTACACCAAATATATATTATATAATTTACATAAAATATCAAAAGTACACCAAACATATATTATATACTGTACATAAAATATCAAAAAGTACAGTAAATATATTTCATATATTGTACATATTATATTAACTAAAACTACACCAAATACATTTTATATACTGTAAATAAAATATCAAAAATTACAGTAAGTATATATTATCTACTGTACATAAAATATCAAAAAGTACACCAAATATGTGTTATATATACTGTAAATAAAGTATCAAAATCTTCAGTAATTATATTTAATATACTGTACATAAAATATCAATAATTACACCAAATGTATATTATACACTCTAAATAAAATATCAAAAAGGACAGTAAATATATATTACACTCTATGTAAAATATCAAAAACTACACCGTATATATTATATAATTTACATAAAATATCAAAAGTACACCAAATATATATTATATACTGTACATAAAATATCAAAAAGTACAGTAAATATATTTCATATTTTGTACATATACTATTAACTAAAACTACACCAAATACATTTTACATACTGTAAATAAAATATTAAAAATTCAGTATGTATATATTATCTACTGTACATAAAGTATCAAAAAGTACACCAAATATGTGTTATTTATACTGTTAATAAACTATCAAAATCTTCAGTAATTATATTTAATATACTGTACATAAAATATCAAAAATTACACCAAATGTATATTATACACTCTAAATAAAATATCAAAAAGGACAGTAAATATATATTACACTCTATGTAAAATATCAAAAACTACACCAAATATATATTATATAATTTACATAAAATATCAAAAGTACACCAAATATTTATTACATACTGTACATAAAATATCAAAAAGTACAGTAAATATATTTCATATATTGTACATATAATATTAACTAAAAGTACACCAAATACATTTTACATACTGTAAATAAAATATCAAAAATTACAGTAAGTATATATTATCTACTGTACATAAAATATCAAAAAGTACACCAAAGATGTGTTATATATACTGTAAATAAACTATCAAAATCTACAGTAATTATATTTAATATACTGTACATAAAATATCAAAAATTACACCAAATGTATATTATACACACTAAATAATATATCAAAAAGGACAGTAAATATATATTACACTCTATGTAAAATATCAAAAACTACACCAAATATATATTATATAATTTACATAAAATATCAAAAGTACACCAAATATATATTATATACTGTACATAAAATATCAAAAAGTACAGTAAATATATTTCATATATTGTACATATAATAATAACTAAAACTACACCAAATACATTTTACATACTGTAAATAAAATATTAAAAATTACAGTAAGTATATATTATCTACTGTACATAAAATATCAAAAAGTACGCCAAATATGTGTTATATATACTGTAAATAAACTATCAAAATCTTAAGTAATTATATTTAATATACTGTTCATAAAATATCAAAAATTACACCAAATGTATATTATACACTCTTAATAATATATCAAAAAGGACAGTAAATATATATTACACTCAATGTAAAATATGAAAAACTACACCAAATATATATTATATAATTTACATAAAATATCAAAAGTACACCAAATATATATTATATACTGTACATAAAATATCAAAAAGTACAGTAAATATATTTCATATATTGTACATATAATATTAACTAAAACTACACCAAATACATTTTACATACTGTAAATAAAATATCAAAAATTAAAGTAAGTATATATTATCTACTGTAAATAAAATATCAGAAAGTACACCAAATATGTGTTATATATACTGTAAATGAACTATCAAAATCTTCAGTAATTATATTTAATATACTGTACATAAAATATCAAAAATTACACCAAATGTATATTATACACTCTAAATAAAATATCAAAAAGGACAGTAAATATATATTACACTCTATGTAAAATATCAAAAACTACACAAAATATATATTATATAATTTACATAAAATATCAAAAGTACACCAAATATATATTATATACTGTACATAAAATATCAAAAAGTACAGTAAATGTATTTCATATATTGTACATATAATATTAACTAAAAGTACACCAAATACATTTTACATACTGTAAATAAAATATCAAAAATTACAGTAAGTATATATTATCTACTGTACATAAATTATCATAAAGTACACCAAATATGTGTTATATATACTGTAAATAAACTATCAAAATCTTCAGTAATTATATTTAATATACTGTACATAAAATATCAAAAATTACACCAAATGTATATTATACACTCTAAATAAAATATCAAAAAGGACAGTAAATATATATTACAATCTATGTAAAATATCAAAAACTACACCAAATATATATTATATAATTTACATAAAATATCAAAAGTACACCAAATATATATTATATACTGTACATAAAATATCAAAAAGTACAGTAAATATATTTCATATATTGTACATATAATATTAACTAAAACTACACCAAATACATTTTACATACTGTAAATAAAATATCAAAAATTACAGTAAGTATATATTATCTACTGTACATAAAATATCAAAAAGTACACCAAAGATGTGTTATATATACTGTAAATAAACTATCAAAATCTTCAGTAATTATATTTAATATACTGTACATAAAATATCAATAATTACACAAAATGTATATTATACACTCTAAATAAAATATCAAAAAGGACAGTAAATATATATTACACTCTATGTAAAATATCAAAAACTACACCGTATATATTATATAATTTACATAAAATATCAAAGTACACCAAATATATATTATATACTGTACATAAAATATCAAAAACTACAGTAAATATATTTCATATTTTGTACATATACTATTAACTAAAACTACACCAAATACATTTTACATACTGTAAATAAAATATCAAAAATTCAGTATGTATATATTATCTACTGTACATAAAATATCAAAAAGTACACCAAATATGTGTTATTTATACTGTTAATAAACTATCAAAATCTTCAGTAATTATATTTAATATACTGTACATAAAATATCAAAAATTACACCAAATGTATATTATACACTCTAAATAAAATATCAAAAAGGACAGTAAATATATATTACACTCTATGTAAAATATCAAAAACTACACCAAATATATATTATATAATTTACATAAAATATCAAAAGTACACCAAATATATATTACATACTGTACATAAAATATCAAAAAGTACAGTAAATATATTTCATATATTGTACATATAATATTAACTAAAACTACACCAAATACATTTTACATACTGTAAATAAAATATCAAAAATTCAGTATGTATATATTATCTACTGTACATAAAATATCAAAAAGTACACCAAATATGTGTTATTTATACTGTTAATAAACTATCAAAATCTTCAGTAATTATATTTAATATACTGTACATTAAATTTAAAAATTTCACCAAATGTATATTATACACTCTAAATAAAATATCAAAAAGGACAGTAAATATATATTACACTCTATGTAAAATATCAAAAACTACACCAAATATATATTATATAATTTACATAAAATATCAAAAGTACACCAAATATATATTATATACTGTACATAAAATATCAAAAAGTACAGTAAATGTATTTCATATATTTTACATATCATATTAAGTAAAAGTACACCAAATACATTTTACATACTGTAAATAAAATATCAAAAATTACAGTAAGTATATATTATCTACTGTACATAAAATATCAAAAAGTACACCAAAGATGTGTTATATATACTGTAAATAAACTATCAAAATTTTCGGTAATTATATTTAATATACTGTACATAAAATATCAAAAATTACACCAAATGTATATTATACACTCTAAATAAAATATGAAAAAGGACAGTAAATATATATTACACTCTATGTAAAATATCAAAAACTACACCAAATACATATAATATAATTTGCATAAAATATCAAAAGTACACCAAATATATATTATATACTGTACATAAAATATCAAAAAGTACAGTAAATATATTTCATATATTGTACATATAATATTAAATAAAAGTACACCAAATACATTTTACATACTCTAAATAAAATATCAAAAATTACAGTAAGTATATATTATCTACTGTACATAAAATATCAAAAAGTACACCAAAGATGTGTTATATATACTGTAAATAAACTATCAAAATCTTCAGTAATTATATTTAATATACTGTACATTAAATATAAAAATTACACCAAATGTATATTATACACTCTAAATAAAATATCAAAAAGGACAGTAAATGTATATTACACTCTATGTAAAATATCAAAAACTACACCAAATATATATTATATAATTTACATAAAATATCAAAAGTACACCAAATATATATTATATACTGTACATAAAATATCAAAAAGTACAGTAAATATATTTCATATATTGTACATATAATATTAACTAAAACTACACCAAATACATTTTACATACTGTAAATAAAATATCAAAAATTACAGTAAGTATATATTATCTACTGTACATAAAATATCAAAAAGTACACCAAAGATGTGTTATATATACTGTAAATAAACTATCAAAATCTTCAGTAATTATATTTAATATACTGTACATAAAATATCAATAATTACACAAAATGTATATTATACACTCTAAATAAAATATCAAAAAGGACAGTAAATATATATTACACTCTATGTAAAATATCAAAAACTACACCGTATATATTATATAATTTACATAAAATATCAAAGTACACCAAATATATATTATATACTGTACATAAAATATCAAAAACTACAGTAAATATATTTCATATTTTGTACATATACTATTAACTAAAACTACACCAAATACATTTTACATACTGTAAATAAAATATCAAAAATTCAGTATGTATATATTATCTACTGTACATAAAATATCAAAAAGTACACCAAATATGTGTTATTTATACTGTTAATAAACTATCAAAATCTTCAGTAATTATATTTAATATACTGTACATAAAATATCAAAAATTACACCAAATGTATATTATACACTCTAAATAAAATATCAAAAAGGACAGTAAATATATATTACACTCTATGTAAAATATCAAAAACTACACCAAATATATATTATATAATTTACATAAAATATCAAAAGTACACCAAATATATATTACATACTGTACATAAAATATCAAAAAGTACAGTAAATATATTTCATATATTGTACATATAATATTAACTAAAAGTACACCAAATACATTTTACATACTGTAAATAAAATATCAAAAATTCAGTATGTATATATTATCTACTGTACATAAAATATCAAAAAGTACACCAAATATGTGTTATTTATACTGTTAATAAACTATCAAAATCTTCAGTAATTATATTTAATATACTGTACATTAAATTTAAAAATTTCACCAAATGTATATTATACACTCTAAATAAAATATCAAAAAGGACAGTAAATATATATTACACTCTATGTAAAATATCAAAAACTACACCAAATATATATTATATAATTTACATAAAATATCAAAAGTACACCAAATATATATTATATACTGTACATAAAATATCAAAAAGTACAGTAAATGTATTTCATATATTGTACATATCATATTAAATAAAAGTACACCAAATACATTTTACATACTGTAAATAAAATATCAAAAATTACAGTAAGTATATATTATCTACTGTACATAAAATATCAAAAAGTACACCAAAGATGTGTTATATATACTGTAAATAAACTATCAAAATTTTCGGTAATTATATTTAATATACTGTACATAAAATATCAAAAATTACACCAAATGTATATTATACACTCTAAATAAAATATGAAAAAGGACAGTAAATATATATTACACTCTATGTAAAATATCAAAAACTACACCAAATATATATTAGATAATTTACATAAAATATCAAAAGTACACCAAATATATATTATATACTGTACATAAAATATCAAAAAGTACAGTAAATATATTTCATATATTGTACATATAATATTAACTAAAAGTACACCAAATACATTTTACATACTGTAAATAAAATATCAAAAATTACAGTAAGTATATATTATCTACTGTACATAAAATATCAAAAAGTACACCAAAGATGTGTTATATATACTGTAAATAAACTATCAAAATCTTCAGTAATTATATTTAATATACTGTACATGAAATATCAAAAATTACACCAAATGTATATTATACACTCTAAATAAAATATCAAAAAGGACAGTAAATATATATTACACTCTATGTAAAATATCAAAAACTACACCAAATACATATAATATAATTTGCATAAAATATCAAAAGTACACCAAATATATATTATATACTGTACATAAAATATCAAAAAGTACAGTAAATATATTTCATATATTGTACATATAATATTAAATAAAAGTACACCAAATACATTTTACATACTGTAAATAAAATATCAAAAATTACAGTAAGTATATATAATCTACTGTACATAAAATATCAAAAAGTACACCAAAGATGTGTTATATATACTGTAAATAAACTATCAAAATCTTCAGTAATTATATTTAATATACTGTACATTAAATATAAAAATTACACAAAATGTATATTATACACTCTAAATAAAATATCAAAAAGGACAGTAAATATATATTACACTCTATGTAAAATATCAAAAACTACACCAAATATATATTATATAATTTACATAAAATATCAAAAGTACACCAAATATATATTATATACTGTACATAAAATATCAAAAAGTACAGTAAATGTATTTCATATATTGTACATATAATATTAACTAAAAGTACACCAAATACATTTTACATACTGTAAATAACATATCAAAAATTACAGTAAGTATATATTATCTACTGTACATAAAATATCAAAAAGTACACCAAATATGTGTTATATATTCTGTAAATAAACTATCAAAATCTTCAGTAATTATATTTAATATACTGTTCATAAAATATCAAAAATTACACCAAATGTATATTATACACTCTAAATAAAATATCAAAAAGGACAGTAAATATATATTACACACTATGTAAAATCTCAAAAACTACACCAAATATATATTATATAATTTACATAAAATATCAAAAGTACACCAAATATATATTATATAGTGTACATAAAATATCAAAAAGTACAGTAAATATATTTCATATATTGTACATATAATATTAACTAAAAGTACACCAAATACATTTTACATACTGTAAATAAAATATCAAAAATTACAGTAAGTATATATTATCTACTGTACATAAAATATCAAAAAGTACACCAAATATGTGTTATATATACTGTAAATAAACTATGAAAATTTTCAGTAATTATATTTAATATACTGTACATAAAATATCAAAAATTACACCAAATGTATATTATACACTCTAAATAAAATATCAAAAAGGACAGTAAATATATATTACACTCTATGTAAAATATCAAATACTACACCAAATATATATTATATAATTTACATAAAATATCAAAAGTACACCAAATATATATTATATACTGTACATAAAATATCAAAAAGTACAGTAAATATATTTCATATATTGTACATATAATATTAACTAAAAGTACACCGAATACATTTTACATACTGTAATAAAATATCAAAAATTACAGTAAGTATATATTATCTACTGTACATAAAATATCAAAAAGTACACCAAAGATGTGTTATATATACTGGAAATAAACTATCAAAATCTTCAGTAATTATATTTAATATACTGTACATAAAATATCAAAAATTACACCAAATGTATATTATACACTCTAAATAAAATATCAAAAAGGACAGTAAATATATATTACACTCTATGTAAAATATCAAAAACTACACCAAATATATATTATATAATTTACATAAAATATCAAAAGTACACCAAATATATATTATATACTGTACATAAAATATCAAAAAGTACAGTAAATGTATTTCATATATTGTACATATATTAACTAAAAGTACACCAAATTCATTTTACATACTGTAAATAAAGTATCAAAAATTACAGTAAGTATATATTATCTACTGAACATAAAATATCAAAAAGTACACCAAATATGTGTTATATATACTGTAAATAAACTATAAATATCTTCAGTAATTATATTTAATATACTGTACATAAAATATCAAAAATTACACCAAATGTATATTCTACACTCTAAATAAAATATCAAAAAGACAGTAAATATATATTACACTCTATGTAAAATATCAAAAACTACACCAAATATACAGTATATAATTTACATAAAATATCAAAAGTACACGAAATATATATTATATACTGTACATAAAATATCAAAAAGTACAGTAAATATATTTCATATATTGTACATATATTAACTAAAACTACACCAAATACATTTTACATACTGTAAATAAAATATCAAAAATTTCAGTAAGTATATATTATCTACTGTACATAAAATATCAAAAAGTACACCAAATATGTGTTATATATACTGTAAATAAACTATCAAAATCTTCAGTAATTATATTTAATATACTGTACATAAAATATCAATAATTACACCAAATGTATATTATACACTCTAAATAAAATATCAAAAAGGACAGTAAATATATATTACACTCTATGTAAAATATCAAAAACTACACCGTATATATTATATAATTTACATAAAATATCAAAAGTACACCAAATATATATTATATACTGTACATAAAATATCAAAAAGTACAGTAAATATATTTCATATTTTGTACATATACTATTAACTAAAACTACACCAAATACATTTTACATACTGTAAATAAAATATCAAAAATTCAGTATGTATATATTATCTACTGTACATAAAGTATCAAAAAGTACACCAAATATGTGTTATTTATACTGTTAATAAACTATCAAAATCTTCAGTAATTATATTTAATATACTGTACATAAAATATCAAAAATTACACCAAATGTATATTATACACTCTAAATAAAATATCAAAAAGGACAGTAAATATATATTACACTCTATGTAAAATATCAAAAACTACACCAAATATATATTATATAATTTACATAAAATATCAAAAGTACACCAAATATATATTACATACTGTACATAAAATATCAAAAAGTACAGTAAATATATTTCATATATTGTACATATAATATTAACTAAAAGTACACCAAATACATTTTACATACTGTAAATAAAATATCAAAAATTACAGTAAGTTTATATTATCTACTGTACATAAAATATCAAAAAGTACACCAAATATGTGTTATATATACTGTAAATAAACTATCAATACCTTCAGTAATTATATTTAATATACTGTACATAAAATATCAAAAATTACACCAAATGTATATTATACACTCTAAATAAAATATCAAAAATGACAGTAAATATATATTACAACCTATGTAAAATATCAAAAACTACAAAAAATATATATTATATAATTTACATAAAATATCAAAAGTACACCAACTATATATTATATACTGTACATAAAATATCAAAAAGTACAGTAAATATATTTCATATAATGTACATATAATACTAACTAAAACTACACCAAATACATTTTACATACTGTAAATAAAATATCAAAAATTTCAGTAAGTATATATTATCTACTGTACATAAAATATCAAAAAGTACACCAAAGATGTGTTATATATACTGTAAATAAACTATCAAAATCTTCAGTAATTATATTTAATATACTGTACATTAAATTTAAAAATTTCACCAAATGTATATTATACACTCTAAATAAAATATCAAAAAGGACAGTAAATATATATTACACTCTATGTAAAATATCAAAAACTACACCAAATATATATTATATAATTTACATAAAATAACAAAAGTACACCAAATATATATTATATACTGTACATAAAATATCAAAAAGTACAGTAAATGTATTTCATATATTGTACATATCATATTAAATAAAAGTACACCAAATACATTTTACATACTGTAAATAAAATATCAAAAATTACAGTAAGTATATATTATCTACTGTACATAAAATATCAAAAAGTACACCAAAGATGTGTTATATATACTGTAAATAAACTATCAATATTTTCGGTAATTATATTTAATATACTGTACATAAAATATCAAAAATTACACCAAATGTATATTATACACTCTAAATAAAATATCAAAAAGGACAGTAAATATATATTACACTCTATGTAAAATATCAAAAACTACACCAAATATATATTATATAATTTACATAAAATATCAAAAGTACACCAAATATATATTATATACTGTACATAAAATATCAAAAAGTACAGTAAATATATTTCATATATTGTACATATAATATTAACTTAAAGTACACCAAATACATTTTACATACTGTAAATAAAATATCAAAAATTACAGTAAGTATATATTATCTACTGTACATAAAATATCAAAAAGTACACCAAAGATGTGTTATATATACTGTAAATAAACTATCAAAACCTTCAGTAATTATATTTAATATACTGTACATAAAATATCAAAAATTACACCAAATGTATATTATACACTCTAAATAAAATATCAAAAAGGACAGTAAATATATATTACACTGTATGTAAAATATCAAAAACTACACCAAATACATATAATATAATTTGCATAAAATATCAAAAGTACACCAAATATATATTATATACTGTACATAAAATATCAAAAAGTACAGTAAATATATTTCATATTTTGTACATATAATATTAACTAAAAGTACACCAAATACATTTTACATACTGTAAATAAAATATCAAAAATTACAGTAAGTATATATTATCTACTATACATAAAATATCAAAAAGTACACCAAAGATGTGTTATATATACTGTAAATAAACTATCAAAATCTTCAGTAATTATATTTAATATACTGTACATTAAAGATAAAAATTACACCAAATGTATATTATACACTCTAAATAAAATATCAAAAAGGACAGTAAATATATATTACACTCTATGTAAAATATCAAAAACTACACCAAATATATATTATATAATTTACATAAAATATCAAAAGTACACCAACTATATATTATATACTGTACATAAAATATCAAAAAGTACAGTAAATATATTTCATATATTGTACATATAATACTAACTAAAACTACACCAAATACATTTTACATACTGTAAATAAAATATCAAAAATTTCAGTAAGTATATATTATCTACTGTACATAAAATATCAAAAAGTACACCAAAGATGTGTTATATATACTGTAAATAAACTATCAAAATCTTCAGTAATTATATTTAATATACTGTACATTAAATTTAAAAATTTCACCAAATGTATATTATACACTCTAAATAAAATATCAAAAAGGACAGTAAATATATATTACACTCTATGTAAAATATCAAAAACTACACCAAATATATATTATATAATTTACATAAAATATCAAAAGTACACCAAATATATATTATATACTGTACATAAAATATCAAAAAGTACAGTAAATGTATTTCATATATTGTACATATAATATTAACTTAAAGTACACCAAATACATTTTACATACTGTAAATAAAATATCAAAAATTACAGTAAGTATATATTATCTACTGTACATAAAATATCAAAAAGTACACCAAAGATGTGTTATATATACTGTAAATAAACTATCAAAACCTTCAGTAATTATATTTAATATACTGTACATAAAATATCAAAAATTACACCAAATGTATATTATACACTCAAAATAAAATATCAAAAAGGACAGTAAATATATATTACACTCTATGTAAAATATCAAAAACTACACCAAATACATGTAATATAATTTGCATAAAATATCAAAAGTACACCAAATATATATTATATACTGTACATAAAATATCAAAAAGTACAGTAAATATATTTCATATTTTGTACATATAATATTAACTAAAAGTACACCAAATACATTTTACATACTGTAAATAAAATATCAAAAATTACAGTAAGTATATATTATCTACTGTACATAAAATATCAAAAAGTACACCAAAGATGTGTTATATATACTGTAAATAAACTATCAAAATCTTCAGTAATTATATTTAATATACTGTACATTAAATATAAAAATTACACCAAATGTATATTATACACTCTAAATAAAATATCAAAAAGGACAGTAAATATATATTACACTCTATGTAAAATATCAAAAACTACACCAAATATATATTATATAATTTACATAAAATATCAAAAGTACACCAAATATATATTATATACTGTACATAAAATATCAAAAAGTACAGTAAATGTATTTCATATATTGTACATATAATATTAACTAAAAGTACACCAAATACATTTTACATACTGTAAATAACATATCAAAAATTACAGTAACTATATATTATCTACTGTACATAAAATATCAAAAAGTACACCAAATATTTGTTATATATACTGTAAATAAACTATCAAAATCTTCAGTAATTATACTTAATATACTGTTCATAAAATATCAAAAATTACACCAAATGTATATTATACACTCTAAATAAAATATCAAAAAGGACAGTAAATATATATTACACACTATGTAAAATCTGAAAAACTACACCAAATATATAATATATAATTTACATAAAATATCAAAAGTACACCAAATATATATTATATAGTGTACATAAAATATCAAAAAGTACAGTAAATATATTTCATATATTGTACATATAATATTAACTAAAAGTACACCAAATACATTTTACATACTGTAAATAAAATATCAAAAATTACAGTAAGTATATATTATCTACTGTACATAAAATATCAAAAAGTACACCAAATATGTGTTATATATACTGTAAATAAACTATGAAAATTTTCAGTAATTATATTTAATATACTGTACCTAAAATATCAAAAATTACACCAAATGTATATTATACACTCTAAATAAAATATCAAAAAGGACAGTAAATATATATTACACTCTATGTAAAATATCAAAAACTACACCAAATATATATTATATAATTTACGTAAAATATCAAAAGTACATCAAATATATATTATAAACTGTACATAAAATATCAAAAAGTACAGTAAATATATTTCATATATTGTACATATAATATTAACTAAAACTACACCAAATACATTTTACATACTGTAAATAAAATATCAAAAATTACAGTAAGTATATATTATCTACTGTACATAAAATATCAGAAAGTACACCAAATATGTGTTATATATACTGTAAATAAACTATCAAAATCTTCAGTAATTATATTTAATATACTGTACATAAAATATCAAAAATTACACCAAACGTATATTATACACTCTAAATAAAATATCAAAAAGGACAGTAAATATATATTACACTCTATGTAAAATATCAAAAACTACACCAAATATATATTATATAATTTACATAAAATATCAAAAGTACACCAAATATATATTATATACTGTACATAAAATATCAAAAAGTACAGTAAATGTATTTCATATATTGTACATATCATATTAAATAAAAGTACACCAAATACATTTTACATACTGTAAATAACATATCAAAAATTACAGTAAGTATATATTATCTACTGTACATAAAATATCAAAAAGTACACCAAAGATGTGTTATATATACTGTAAATAAACTATCAAAATCTTCAGTAATTATATTTAATATACTGTTCATAAAATATCAAAAATTACACCAAATGTATATTATACACTCTAAATAACATATCAAAAAGGACAGTAAATATATATTACACACTATGTAAAATCTCAAAAACTACACCAAATATATATTATATAATTTACATAAAATATCAAAAGTACACCAAATATATATTATATAGTGTACATAAAATATCAAAAAGTACAGTAAATATATTTCATATATTGTACATATAATATTAACTAAAAGTACACCAAATACATTTTACATACTGTAAATAAAATATCAAAAATTACAGTAAGTATATATTATCTACTGTACATAAAATATCAAAAAGTACACCAAATATGTGTTATATATACTGTAAATAAACTATGAAAATTTTCAGTAATTATATTTAATATACTGTTCATAAAATATCAAAAATTAAACCAAATGTATATTATACACTCTAAATAAAATATCATAAATGACAGTAAATATATATTACACTCTATGTAAAATATCAAAAACTACACCAAATATATATTATTTAATTTACATAAAATATCAAAAGTACACCAAACATATATTATATACTGTACATAAAATATCAAAAAGTACAGTAAATATATTTCATATATTGTACATATATTGTTAACTAAAACTACACCAAATACATTTTACATACTGTAAATAAAATATCAAAAGTTACAGTAAGTATATATTATCTACTGTACATAAAATATCAAAAAGTACACAAAATATGTGTTATATATACTGTAAATAAACTATCAAAATCTTCAGTAATTATATTTAATATACTGCACATAAAATATCAGAAATTACAACAAATGTATATTATACACTCTAAATAAAATATCAAAAAGCACAGTAAATATATATTACACTCTGTAAAATACCAAAAACTACACCAAATATATATTAGATAATTTACATAAAATATCAAAAGTACACCAAATATATATTATATACTGTACATAAAATATCAAAAAGTACTGTAAATATATTTCATATATTGTACATTTAATATTAACTAGAACTACACCACATACATTTTACATACTGTAAATAAAACATCAAAAATTTCAGTAAGTATATATTATCTACTGAACATAAAATATCAAAAAGTACACAAAATATGTGTTATATATACTGTAAATAAACTATCAAAATCTCCAGTAATTATATTTAATATACTGTACATAAAATATCAAAAATTACAACAAATGTATATTATACACTCTAAATAAAATATCAAAAATGACAGTAAATATATATTTCACTCTATGTAAAATATCAAAAACTACACCAAATATATATTATATAATTTACATAAAATATCAAAAGTACACCAAATATATATTATATACTGTTCATTAAATATCAAAAAGTACAGTAAATATATTTCATATATTGTACATATAATATTAACTAAAGGTACACGAAATACATTTTACATACTGTAAATAAAATATCAAAAATTACAGTAAATATATATTATCTACTGTACATAAAATATCAAAAAGTACACCAAATATGTGTTATATATACTGTAAATAAACTATCAAAATCTTCAGTAATTATATTTAATATACTGTACATAAAATATCAAAAATTACACCAAATGTATATTATACACTCTAAATAAAATATCAAAAAGGACAGTAAATATATATTACACTCTATGTAAAATATCAAAAACTAACCAAATATATATTATATAATTTACATAAAATATCAAAAGTACACCAAATATATAGTATATACTGTACATAAAATATCAAAAAGTACAGTAAATATATTTCATATATTGTACATATAATATATACTAAAAGTACACCAAATACATTTTACATACGGTAAATAAAATATCAAAAATTACAGTAAGTATATATTATCTACTGTACATAAAATATCAAAAAGTACACCAAAGATGTGTTATATATACTGTAAATAAACTATCAAAATTTTCAGTAATTATATTTAATATACTGTACATAAAATATCAAAAATTACACCAAATGTATATTATACACTCTAAATAAAATATCAAAAAGGACAGTAAATATATATTACACTCTATGTAAAATATCAAAAACTACACCAAATATATATTATATAATTTACATAAAATATCAAAAGTACACCAAATATATATTATATACTGTACATAAAATATCAAAAAGTACAGTAAATATATTCCATATATTGTACATATAATACTAACTAAAACTACAACAAATACATTTTACATACTGTAAATAAAATATCAAAAATTACAGTAAGTATATATTATCTACTGTACATAAAATATGAAAAAGTACGCCAAATATGTGTTATATATACTGTAAATAAACTATCAAAATCTTCAGTAATTATATTTAATATACTGTTCATAAAATATCAAAAATTACACCAAATGTATATTATACACTCTAAATAAAATATCAAAAAGACAGTAAATATGTATTACACTCTATGTAAAATTTGAAAAACTACACCAAATATATATTCTATAATTTACATAAAATATCAAAAGTACACCAAATATTTATTATAAACTGTACATAAAATATCAAAAAGTACAGTAAATATATTTCATATATTGTACATATAATATTAACTAAAACTACACCAAATACATTTTACATACTGTAAATAAAATATCAAAAATTACAGTAAGTATATATTATCTACTGTACATAAAATATCAAAAAGTACACCAAAGATGTGTTATATATACTGTAAATGAACTATCAAAATCTTCATTAATTATATTTAATATACTGTACATAAAATATCAAAAATTACACCAAATGTATATTTTACACTCTAAATAAAATATCAAAAAGGACAGTAAATATATATTACACTCTATGTAAAATATCAAAAACTACACCAAATATATATTATATAATTTACATAAAATATCAAAAGTACACCAAATATATATTATATACTGTACATAAAATATCAAAAAGTACAGTAAATGTATTTCATATATTGTACATATAATATTAACTAAAAGTACACCAAATACATTTTACATACTCTAAATAAAATATCAAAATTTACAGTAGGTATATATTATCTACTGTACATAAATTATCAAAAAGTACACCAAATATGTGTTATATATACTGTAAATAAACTCTCAAATTCTTAAGTAATTATATTTAATATACTGTACATAAAATATCAAAAATTACACCAAATGTATATTATACACTCTAAATAAAATATCAAAAAGGACAGTAAATATATATTACAATCTATGTAAAATATCAAAAACTACACCAAATATATATTATATAATTTACATAAAATATCAAAAGTACACCAAATATATATTATATAATGTACATAAAACATCAAAAAGTACAGTAAATATATTTCATATATTGTACATATAATATTAATTAAAACTACACCAAATGCATTTTATATACTGTAAATAAAATACCAAAAACTACAGTAAGTATATATTATCTACTGTAAATAAAATGTCAAAAAGTACACCAAATATATGTTATATATACTGTAAATAAACTATCAAAATCTTCAGTAATTATATTTAATGTACTGTACATAAAATATCAAAAATTACACCAAATGTATATTATACACTCTAAATAAAATATCAAAAAAGGACAGTATATATGTATTACACTCTATGTAAAATATCAAAATCTACACCAAATATATATTATATAATTTACATAAAATATCAAAAGTACACCAAATATATATTATATACTGTACATAAAATATCAAAAAGTACAGTAAATATATTTCATATATTGTACATATAATATTAACTAAAAGTACACCAAATACATTTTACATACTGTAAATAAAACATAAAAAATTACAGTAAGTATATATTATCTACTGTACATAAAATATCAAAAAGTACACCAAATATGTGTTATATATACTGTAAATAAACTATCAAAAACTTCAGTAATTATATTTAATATACTGTACATAAAATATCAAAAATTACACCAAATGTATATTCTACACTCTAAATAAAATATCAAAAAGGACAGTAAATATATATTACACTCTATGTAAAATATCAAAAACTACACCAAATATATATTATATAATTTACATAAAATATCAAAAGTACACCAAATATATATTACATACTGTACATAAAATATCAAAAAGTACAGTAAATATATTTCATATATTGTACATATAATATTAACTAAAAGTACACCAAATACATTTTACATACTGTAAATAAAATATCAAAAATTACAGTAAGTATATATTATCTACTGTACATAAAATATCAAAAAGTACACCAAATATGTGTTATACATACTGTAAATAAACTATCAAAATCTTCAGTATTTATATTTAGTATACTGTACATAAAATATCAAAAATTACACCAAATGTATATTATACACTCTAAATAAAATATCATAAAGGACAGTAAATATATATTACACTCTATGTAAAATATCAAAAACTACACCAAATATATATTATACAATTTACATAAAATATCAAAAGTACACCAAATATATATTATATACTGTACATAAAATGTCAAAAAGTACAGTAAATATATTTCATATATTTTTCATATAATATTAACTAAAAGTACACCAAATACATTTTATATACTGTAAATAAAATATCAAAAATTACAGTAAGTATATATTATCTACTGTACATAAAATATCAAAAAGTACACCAAATATGTGTTATGTATACTCTAAATAAACTATCAAAATCCTCAGTAATTATATTTAATATACTGTTCATAAAATATCAAAAATTACACCAAATGTATATTATACACTCTTAGTAAAATATCAAAAAGGACAGTAAATATATATTACACTCTATGTAAAATATCAAAAACTACACCAAATATATATTATAAAATTTACATAAAATATCAAAAGTACACCAAATATATATTATATACTGTACATAAAATATCAAAAAGTACAGTAAATATATTTCATATATTGTACATATAATATTAACTAAAACTACACCAAATACATTTTACAGACTGTAAATAATATATAAAAAATTACAGTAAGTATATATTATCTACTGTACATAAAATATCAAAAAGTACACCAAATATGTGTTATATATACTGTAAATAAACTATCAAAGTCTTCAGTAATTATATTTAATATACTGTACATAAAATATCAAAAATTACACCAAATGTATATTATACACTGTAATAAAATATCAAAAAGGACAGAAAATATATATTACACTCTATGTAAAATATCAAAAACTACACCAAATATATATTATATAATTTTCATGAAATGTCAAAAGTACGCCAAATACATATTATATACTGTACATAAAATATCAAAAAGTACAGTAAATATATTTCTTATATTGTACATATAATATTAACTAAAAGTACAACAAATACATTTTACATACAGTAAATAACATATAAAAAATTACAGTAAGTATATATTATCTACTGTACATAAAATATGAAAAAGTACACCAAATATGTGTTATATGTACTGTAAATAAACTATGAAAATCTTCAGTAATTATATTTAATATACTGTTCATAAAATATCAAAAATTACACCAAATGTATATTATACACTCTAAATAAAATATGAAAAAGGACAGTAAATATATATTACACTCTATGTAAAATATCAAAAACTACACCAAATATATATTATATAATTTACATAAAATATCAAAAGTACACCAAATATATATTATATACTGTACATAAAATATCAAAAAGTACAGTAAATATATTTCATATGTTGTACATATAATATTAACTAAAAGTACACCAAATACATTTTACATACTGTTAATAACGTATAAAAAATTACAGTAAGTTTATATTATCTACTGTACATAAAATATCAAAAAGTACAGTAAATATATTTCATATATTGTACATATAATATTAACTAAAAGTACACCAAATACATTTTACATACTGTAAATAAAATATTAAAATTTACAGTAAGTATATATTATCTAGTGTACAAAAAATATGAAAAAGTACACCAAATAAGTGTTATATATACTGTAAATAAACTATTAAAATCTTCAGTAATTATATTTAATATACTGTTCATAAAATATCAAAAATTACACCAAATGTATATTATACACTCTAAATTAAATATCAAAAAGGACAGTAAATATATATTACACTCTATGTAAAATATCAAAACCTAAACCAAGTATATATTATATAATTTACATAAAATATCAAAAGTACACCAAATATATATTATATACTGTACAAAATATATCAAAAAGTACAGTAAGTATATTTCATATGTTGTACATATAACATTAACTAAAAGTACACCAAATACATTTTACATACTGTAAATAAAATATAAAAAATTACAGTAAGTTTATATTATCTACTGTACATAAAATATCAAAAAGTACAGTAAATATATTTCACATATTGTACATATAATATTAACTAAAAGTACACCAAATACATTTTACAGACTGTAAATAAAATATAAAAAATTACAGTAAGTATATATTATCTACTGTACATAAAATATCAAAAAGTACACCAAAGATGTGTTATATATACTGTAAATAAACTATCAAAATCTTCAGTAATTATATTTAATATACTGTACATAAAATATCAAAAATTACACCAAATGTACATTATACACTCTAAATAAAATATCAAAAATGACAGTAAATATATATTACACTCTATGTAAAATTTCAAAACTACACCAAATATATATTATATAATTTACATAAAATATCAAAAGTACACCAAATATATATTATATACTGTACATAAAATATGAAAAAGTACAGTAAATATATTTCATATAATGTACATATAATATTAATTAAAAGTCCACCAAATACATTTTACATACTGTAAATAAAATATCAAAAATTACTGTAAGTATATATTATCTACTGTACATAAAATATGAAATAGTACAGTAAATATATTTCATACATTGTACATATAATATTAACTAAAAGTACACCAAATACATTTTACATACTGTAAATAAAATATCAAAAATTACAGTAAGTATATATTATCTACTGTACATAAAATATCAAAAAGTACACCAAATATGTGTTATATATACTGTAAATAAACTATCAAAATCTTCAGTAATTATATTTAATATACTGTACATAAAATATCAAAAATTACACCAAATGTATATTATACACTCTAAATAAAATATCAAAAAGGACAGTAAATATATATTACACTCTATGTAAAATATCAAAAACTACACCAAGTATATATTATATAATTTACATAAAATATCAAAAGTACACCAAATATATATTATATACTGTACATAAAATATCAAAAAGTACAGTAAATGTATTTCATATATTGTACATATAATATTAACTAAAAGTACACCAAATACATTTTACATACTCTAAATAAAATATCAAAAATTACAGTAGGTATATATTATCTACTGTACATAAATTATCAAAAAGTACACCAAATATGTGTTATATATACTGTAAATAAACTATCAAATTCTTAAGTAATTATATTTAATATACTGTACATAAAATATCAAAAATTACACCAAATGTATATTATACACTCTAAATAAAATATCAAATAGGACAGTAAATATATATTACACTCTATGTAAAATATCAAAAACTACACCAAATATATATTATATAATCTACATAAAATATCAAAAGTACACCAAATATATATTATATAATGTACATAAAATATCAAAAAGTACAGTAAATATATTTCATATATTGTACATATAATATTAATTAAAACTACACCAAATGCATTTTATATACTGTAAATAAAATATCAAAAACTACAGTAAGTATATATTATCTACTGTAAATAAAATGTCAAAAAGTACACCAAATATGTGTTATATATACTGTAAATAAACTATCAAAATCTTCAGTAATTATATTTAATGTACTGTAGATAAAATATCAAAAATTACACCAGATGTATATTATACACTCTAAATAAAATATCAAAAAAGGACAGTATATATATATTACACTCTATGTAAAATATCAAAATCTACACCAAATATATATTATATAATTTACATAAAATATCAAAAGTACACCAAATATATATTATATACTGTACAAAAAATATCAAAAAGTACAGTAAATATATTTCATATATTGTACATATAATAATAACTAAAAGTACACCAAATACATTTTACATACTGTAAATAAAATATAAAAAATTACAGTAAGTATATATTATCTACTGTACATAAAATATGAAAAAGTACACCAAATATGTGTTATATATACTGTAAATAAACTATCAAAAATTTCAGTAATTATATTTAATATACTGTTCATAAAATATCAAAAATTACACCAAATGTATATTATACACTCTAAATAAAATACCAAAAAGGACAGTAAATATATATTACACTCTATGTAAAATATCAAAAACTACACCAAATATATATTATATAATTTACATAAAATATCAAAAGTACACCAAATATATATTATATACTGTACATAAAATATCAAAAGGTACAGTAAATATATTTCATATATTGTACAAATAATATTAAGTAAAAGTACACCAAATACATTTTACATACTGTAAATAACATATAAAAAATTACAGTAAGTTTATATTATCTACTGTACATAAAATATCAAAAAGTACAGTAAATATATTTCACATATTGTACATATAATATTAACTAAAAGTACACCAAATACATTTTACAGACTGTAAATAAAATATGAAATATTACAGTAAGTATATATTATCTACTGTACATAAAATATCAAAAAGTACACCAAATATGTGTTATATATACTGTAAATAAACTATCAAAATCTTCAGTAATTATATTTAATATACTGTTCATAAAATACCAAAAATTACACCAAATGTATATTATACACTCTAAATAAAATATCAAAAAGACAGTAAATAGATATTACACACTATGTAAAATATCAAAAACTACACGAAGTATATATTATATAATTTACATAAAATATCAAAATTACACCAAATATATATTACATACTGTACATAAAATATCAAAAAGTACAGTACATATATTTCATATATTGTACATATAATAATAACTAAAAGTACACCAAATACATTTTACATACTGTAAATAAAATATCAAAAATTACAGTAAGTATATATAATCTACTGTACATAAAATATCAAAAAGTACACCAAATATGTGTCATATATACTGTAAATAAACTATCAAAATCTTCAGTAATTATATTTAATATACTGTTCATAAAATATCAAAAATTACACCAAATATATATTATACACTCTAAATAAAATATCACAAAGCACAGTAAATATATATTACACGCTATGTAAAATATCAAAAACTACACCAAATATATATTATATAATTTACATAAAATATCAAAAGTACACCAAATATATATTATACACTCTACATAAAATATCAAAAAGTACAGTAAATATATTTCATATATTGTACATATAATATTAACTAAAAGTACACCAAATACATTTTTCATACTGTAAATAAAATATAAAAAATTACAGTAAGTATATATTATCTACTGTACATTAAATATCAAAAAGTACAGTAAATATATTTCATATATTGTACATATAATATTAACTAAAAGTACACCAAATACATTTTACATACTGTAAATAAAATATAAAAAATTCCAGTAAGTATATATAATCTACTGTACATAAAATATCAAAAAGTACACCAAATAGGTGTTATATATACTGTAAATGTACTATCAAAATATTCAGTAATTATATTTAATATACTGTTCATAAAATATCAAAAATTACACCAAATGTATAATATACACTCTAAATAAAATATCAAAAAGGACAGTAAATATATATTTCACTCTATGTAAAATATCAAAAACTACACCAAATATATATTATATAATTTACATAAAATATCAAAAGTACACCAAATACATATTATATACTGTATATAAAATATCAAAAAGTACAGTAAATATATTTCATATATTGTACATATAATATTAACTAAAAGTACAACAAATACATTTTACAGACTGTAAATAATATATAAAAAATTACAGTAAGTATATATTATGTACTGTACATAAAATATCAAAAAGTACACCAAATATGTGTTATATATACTGTAAATAAACTATCAAAATCTTCAGTAATTATATTTAATATACTGTTCATAAAATACCAATAATTACACCAAATGTATATTATACACTCTAAATAAAATATCAAAAAGACAGTAAATATATATTACACTCTATGTGAAATATCAAAAACTACACCAAATATATATTATATAATTTACATAAAATATCAAAAGTACACCAAATATAAATTGTATACTGTACATAATATATCAAAATGTACAGTAAATATATTTCATATATTGTACATATAATATTAACTAAAATTACACCAAATACATTTTACATACTGTAAATAAAATATAAAAAATTACAGTAAACATATATTATCTACTGTACATAAAATACCAAAAAGTACACCAAATATGTGTTATATATACTGTAAATAAACTATCAAAATCTTCAGTAATTATATTTAATATACTGTTCATAAAATATCAAAAATTACACCAAATGTATATTATACACTCTAAATAAAATATCAAAAAGGACAGAAAATATATATTACACTCTATGTAAAATATCAAAAACTACACCAAATATATATTATATAATTTTCATAAAATATCAAAAGTACACCAAATACATATTATATACTGTACATAAAATATCAAAAAGTACAGTAAATATATTTCATATATTGTACATATAATATTAACTAAAAGTACACCAAATACATTTTACATACTGTAAATAAAATATAAAAGTTACAGTAAATATATATTATCTACTGTATATAAAATATAAAAAAGTACACCAAATATGTGTTATATATACTGTAAATAAACTATTAAAATCTTCAGTATTATATTTAATATACTGTTCATAAAATATCAAAAATTACACCAAATGTATATTATACACTCTAAATAAAATATCAAAAAGGACAGTAAATATATATTACACTCTATGTAAAATATCAAAAACTACAACAAATATATATTATATAATTTACATAAAATATCAAAAGTACACCAAATACATATTATTTACTTTATATAAAATATCAAAAAGTACAGTAAATATATTTCATATATTGTACATATAATATTAACTAAAAGTACACCAAATACATTTTACATACTGTAAATAAAGTATAAAAAATTACAGTAAGTATATATTATCTACTGTACATAAAATATGAAAAAGTACACCAAATATGTGTTATATATACTGTAAATAAACTATCAAAAACTTCAGTAATTATATTTAATATACTGTTCATAAAATATCAAAAATTACACCAAATGTATATTATACACTCTAAATAAAATACCAAAAAGGACAGTAAATATATATTACACTCTATGTAAAATATCAAAAACTACACCAAATATATATTATATAATTTACATAAAATATCAAAAGTACACCAAATATATATTATATACTGTACATAAAATATCAAAAGGTACAGTAAATATATTTCATATATTGTACAAATAATATTAAGTAAAAGTACACCAAATACATTTTACATACTGTAAATAACATATAAAAAATTACAGTAAGTTTATATTATCTACTGTACATAAAATATCAAAAAGTACAGTAAATATATTTCACATATTGTACATATAATATTAACTAAAAGTACACCAAATACATTTTACAGACTGTAAATAAAATATAAAATATTACAGTAAGTATATATTATCTACTGTACATAAAATATCAAAAAGTACACCAAATATGTGTTATATATACTGTAAATAAACTATCAAAATCTTCAGTAATTATATTTAATATACTGTTCATAAAATACCAAAAATTACACCAAATGTATATTATACACTCTAAATAAAATATCAAAAAGACAGTAAATAGATATTACACACTATGTAAAATATCAAAAACTACACGAAGTATATATTATATAATTTACATAAAATATCAAAATTACACCAAATATATATTACATACTGTACATAAAATATCAAAAAGTACAGTACATATATTTCATATATTGTACATATAATAATAACTAAAAGTACACCAAATACATTTTACATACTGTAAATAAAATATCAAAAATTACAGTAAGTATATATAATCTACTGTACATAAAATATCAAAAAGTACACCAAATATGTGTTATATATACTGTAAATAAACTATCAAAATCTTCAGTAATTATATTTAATATACTGTTCATAAAATATCAAAAATTACACCAAATATATATTATACACTCTAAATAAAATATCACAAAGGACAGTAAATATATATTACACGCTATGTAAAATATCAAAAACTACACCAAATATATATTATATAATTTACATAAAATATCAAAAGTACACCAAATATATATTATATATTGTACATAAAATATCAAAAAGTACAGTAAATATATTTCATATATTGTACATGTAATATTAACTAAAAGTACACCAAATACATTTTACATACTGTAAATAACATATAAAAAATTACAGTAAGTTTATATTATCTACTGTACATAAAATATGAAAAAGTACAGTCAATATATTTCACATATTGTGCATATAATATTAAATAAAAGTACACCAAATACATTTTACAGACTGTAAATAAAATATAAAAAATTACAGTAAGTATATATTATCTACTGTACATAAAATATCAAAATGTACACCAAATATGTGTTATATATACTGTAAATAAACTATCAAAATCTTCAGTAATTATATTTAATATACTGTTCATAAAATACCAAAAATTACACCAAATGTATATTATACACTCTAAATAAAATATCAAAAAGACAGTAAATATATATTACACACTATGTAAAATATCAAAAACTACACGAAGTATATATTATGTAATTTACATAAAATATCAAAAGTACACCAAATATATACTATATACTGTAAATAAAATATCAAAAAGTACAGTAAATATATTTCATATATTGTACATATAATATTAACTAAGAGTACACCAAATACATTTTACATACTGTAAATAAAATATAAAAAATTACAGTAAGTATATATTATCTACTGTACATAATATATCAAAATGTACAGTAAATATATTTCATATATTGTACATATAATATTAACTAAAAGTACACCAAATACATTTTACATACTGTAAATAAAATATAAAATTTACAGTAAGTATATATTATCTACTGTACATAAAATATCAAAAAGTACACCAAATATGTGTTATATATACTGTAAATAAACTATCAATATCTTCAGTAATTATATTTAACATACTGTTCATAAAATGTCAAAAATTACACCTAACGTATATTATACACTCTAAATAAAATATCAAAAAGGACAGTAAATATTTATTACACTCTATGTAAAATATCAAAAACTACACCAAATATATATTATATAATTTACATAAAATATCAAAAGTACACCAAATATATATTATACACTCTACATAAAATATCAAAAAGTACAGTAAATATATTTCATATATTGTACATATAATATTAACTAAAAGTACACCAAATACATTTTACATACTGTAAATAAAATATAAAAAATTAGAGTAGGTATATATTATCTTATGTACATAATATATCAAAAAGTACAGTAAATATATTTCATATATTCTACATATAATATTAACTAAAAGTACACCAAATACATTTTACATACTGTAAATAAAATATAAAAAATTACAGTAAGTATATATTATCTACTGTAAATAAAATACCAAAAAGTACACCAAATATGTGTTATATATACTGTAAATAAACTATCCAAATCTTCAGTAATTATATTTAATATACTGTTCATAAAATATCAAAAATTACACCAAATGTATATTATACACTCTAAATAAAATATCAAAAAGGACAGAAAATATATATTCCACTCTATGTAAAATATCAAAAACTACACAAAATATATATTATATAATTTTCATAAAATATCAAAAGTACACCAAATACATATTATATACTCTACATAAAATATCAAAAAGTACAGTAAATATATTTCATATATTGTACATATAATATTAACTAAAAGTACACCAAATACATTTTACATACTGTAAATAAAATATCAAAAATTACAGTAAGTATATATTATCTACTGTACATAAAATATGAAAAAGTACACCAAACATGTGTTATATATACTGTAAATAAACTATCAAAATCTTCAGTAATTATATTTAATATACTGTTCATAAAATATCAAAAATTACACCAAATGTATATTATACACTCTAAATAAAATATCAAAAAGGACAGTAAATATATATTACACTCTATGTAAAATATCAAAAACTACACCAAATATATATTATATAATTTACTTAAGATATCAAAAGTACACCAAATATATATTATATACTGTACAAAAAATATCAAAAAGTACAGTAAATATATTTCATATATTTTACATGTAATATTAACTAAAAGTACACCAAATACATTTTACATACTGTAAATAAAATATAAAAAATTACACTAAGTATATATTATCTACTGTACATAGAATATCAAAAATTACAGTAAATATATTTCATATATTGTACATATAATATTAACTAAAAGTACACCAAATACATTTTACATACTGTAAATAAAATATAAAATTTACAGTAAGTATATATTATCTACTGTACATAAAATATCAAAAAGTTCACCAAATATGTGTTATATATACTGTAAATAAACTATCAAAATCTTCAGTAATTATATTAAATATACTGTTCATAAAATATCAAAAATTACACCAAACGTATATTACACACTCTAAATAAAATATCAAAGAGGACAGTAAATATATATTACACTCTATGTAAAATATCAAAAACTACACCAAATATATATTATATAATTTACATAAAACATCAAAAGTACACCAAATATATCTTATATACTGTACATAAAATATCATAAAGTACAGTAAATATATTTCATATATTGTACATTTAATATTAACTAAAAGTACAACAAATACATTTTTCATACTGTAAATAAAATATAAAAAATTACAGTAAGTATATATTATCTACTGTACATTAAATATCAAAAAGTACAGTAAATATATTTCATATATTGTACATATAATATTAACTAAAATTACACCAAATACATTTTACATACTGTAAATAAAATATAAAAAATTCCAGTAAGTGTATATAATCTACTGTACATAAAATATCAAAAAGTACACCAAATAGGTGTTATATATACTGTAAATGAACTATCAAAACATTCAGTAATTATATTTAATATACTGTTCATAAAATATCAAAAATTACACCAAATGTATATTATACACTCTAAATAAAATATCAAAAAGGACAGTAAATATATATTTCACTCTATGTAAAATATCAAAAACTACACCAAATATATATTACATAATTTATATAAAATATCAAAAGAACACCAAATATATATTATATACTGTACATAAAATATCAAAAAGTACAGTAAATATATTTCATATATTGTACATATAATATTAACTAAAAGTACACCAAATACATTTTGCATTCAGTAAATAAAATATCAAAAATTACAGTAAGTATATATTATCTACTGTACATAAAATATCAAAAAGTACACCAAATATGTGTTATATATACTGTAAATAAACTATCAATTCTTCAGTAATTATATTTATTATACTGTACATAAAATATAAAAAATTACACCAAATGTATATTATACACTCTAAATAAAATATCAAAAATGACAGTAAATATATATTACACTCTATGTAAAATATCAAAAACAACACCAAATATATATTATTTAATTTACATAAAATATCAAAAGTACACCAAATATATATTATATACTGTACATAAAATATCAAAAAGTACAGTAAATATATTTCATGTATTGTACATATACTATTAACTAACAGTACACCAAATACATTTTACATACTGTAAATAAAAAATCAAAAATTACAGTAAGTATATATTATCTACTGTACATAAAATATCAAAAAGTATACCAAATATGGGATATATATATACTGTAATAAACTATCAAAATCTTCAGTAATTATATTTAATATACTGTACATAAAATATCAAAAATTACACCAAATGTATATTATACACTCTAAATAAAATATCAAAAAGGACAATAAATATATATTACACTCTATGTAAAATATCAAAAACTACACCAAATATATATTATATAATTTACATAAAATATCAAATGTACACCAAATATATCTTATATACTGTACATAAAATATCAAAAAGTACAGTAAATATATTTCATATATTGTACATATAATATTAACTAAAAGTACACCAAATACATTTTACAGACTGTAAATAAAATATAAAAAATTACAGTAGGTATATATAATCTACTGTACATAAAATATCAAAAAGTACACCAAATAGGTGTTATATATACTGTAAATGAACTATCAAAACATTCAGTAATTATATTTAATATACTGTTCATAAAATATCAAAAATTACACCAAATGTATATTATACACTCTAAATAAAATATCAAAAAGGACAGTAAATATATATTTCACTCTATGTAAAATATCAAAAACTACACCAAATATATATTACATAATTTATATAAAATATCAAAAGTACACCAAATATATATTATATACTGTATATAAAATATCAAAAAGTACAGTAAATATATTTCATATATTGTACATATAATATTAACTAAAAGTACACCAAATACATTTTGCATTCAGTAAATAAAATATCAAAAATTACAGTAAGTATATATTATCTACTGTACATAAAATATCAAAAAGTACACCAAATATGTGTTATATATACTGTAAATAAACTATCAATTCTTCAGTAATTATATTTATTATAGTGTACATAAAATATCAAAAATTACACCAAATGTATATTATACACTCTAAATAAAATATCAAAAAGGACAGTAAATATATATTACACTCTATGTAAAATATCAAAAACTACACCAAATATATATTATATAATTTACATAAAATATCAAATGTACACCAAATATATCTTATATACTGTACATAAAATATCAAAAAGTACAGTAAATATATTTCATATATTGTACATGTAATATTAACTAAAAGTACACCAAATACATTTTACATACTGTAAATAAAATATAAAAAATTACAGTAAGTATATATTATCTACTGTACATAGAATATCCAAAATTACAGTAAATATATTTCATATATTGTACATATAATATTAACTAAAAGTACCCCAAATACATTTTACATACTGTAAATAAAATATAAAATTTACAGTAAGTATATATTATCTACTGTACATAAAATATCAAAAAGTACACCAAATATGTGTTATATATACTGTAAATAAACTATCAATATCTTCAGTAATTATATTTAATATACTGTTCATAAAATATCAAAAATTACACCTAACGTATATTATACACTCTAAATAAAATATCAAAAAGGACAGTAAATATTTATTACACTCTATGTAAAATATAAAAACTACACCAAATATATATTATATAATTTACATAAAATATCAAAAGTACACCAAATATATATTATACACTCTACATAAAATATCAAAAAGTACAGTAAATATATTTCATATATTGTACATATAATATTAACTAAAAGTACACCAAATACATTTTTCATACTGTAAATAAAATATAAAAAATTACAGTAAGTATATATTATCTACTGTACATTATATATCAAAAAGTACAGTAAATATATTTCATATATTGCACATATAATATTAACTAAAAGTACACGAAATACATTTTACATACTGTAAATAAAATATAAAAAATTCCAGTAAGTATATATAATCTACTGTACATAAAATATCAAAAAGTACACCAAATAGGTGTTATATATACTGGAAATGAACTATCAAAATATTCAGTAATTATATTTAATATACTGTTCATAAAATATCAAAAATTACACCAAATGTATATTATACACTCTAAATAAAATATCAAAAAGACAGTAAATATATATTTCACTCTATGTAAAATATCAAAAACTACACCAAATATATATTATATAATTTACATAAAATATCAAAAGTACACCAAATACATATTATATACTGTATATAAAATATCAAAAAGTACAGTAAATATATTTCATATATTGTACATATATTAACTAAAAGTACAACAAATACATTTTACATACTGTAAATAAAATATAAAAAATTACAGTAAGTATATATTATCTACTGAACATAAAATATCAAAAAGTACACCAAATATGTGTTATATATACTGTAAATAAACTATCAAAATCTTCAGTAATTATATTTAATATACTGTTCATAAAATATCAAAAATTACACCAAAAGTATATTATACAATCTAAATAAAATATCAAAAAGGACAGAAAATATATATTACACTCTATGTAAAATATCAAAAACTACACCAAATATATATTATATAATTTACATAAAATATCAAAAGTACACCAAATATATATTGTATACTGTACATAAAATATCAAAAAGTGCAGTAAATATATTTCATATATTGTACATATAATATTAACTAAAAGTACACCAAATACATTTTACATACTGTAAATAAAATATAAAAATTACAGTAAGTATATATTATCTACTGTACATAATATATCAAAAAGTACAGTAAATATATTTCATATATTGTACATATAATATTAACTAAAAGTACACCAAATACATTTTACATACTGTAAATAAAATATAAAAAATTACAGTAAGTATATATTATCTACTGTACATAAAATACCAAAAAGTACACCAAATATGTGTTATATATACTGTAAATAAACTATCAAAATCTTCAGTAATTATATTTAATATACTGTTCATAAAATATCAAAAATTACACCAAATGTATATTATACACTCTAAATAAAATATCAAAAAGGACAGTAAATATATATTACAATGTATGTAAAATATCAAAAACTACACCAAATATATGTTATATAATTTACATAAAATATCAAAAGTACACCAAATATATATTATATACTGTACATAAAATATCAAAAAGTACAGTAAATATATTTCATATGTTGTACATATAATATTAACTAAAAGTACACCAAATACATTTTACATACTGTAAATAACATACAAAAAATTACAGTAAGTTTATATTATCTACTGTACATAAAATATCAAAAAGTACAGTAAATATATTTCACATATTGTACATATAATATTAACTAAAAGTACACCAAATACATTTTACAGACTGTAAATAAAATATAAAAAATTACAGTAGGTATATATAATCTACTGTACATAAAATATCAAAAAGTACACCAAATAGGTGTTATATATACTGTAAATGAACTATCAAAACATTCAGTAATTATATTTAATATACTGTTCATAAAATATCAAAAATTACACCAAATGTATATTATACACTCTAAATAAAATATCAAAAAGGACAGTAAATATATATTTCACTCTATGTAAAATATCAAAAACTACACCAAATATATATTACATAATTTATATAAAATATCAAAAGTACACCAAATATATATTATATACTGTATATAAAATATCAAAAAGTACAGTAAATATATTTCATATATTGTACATATAATACTAACTAAAAGTACACCAAATACATTTTGCATTCAGTAAATAAAATATCAAAAATTACAGTAAGTATATATTATCTACTGTACATAAAATATCAAAAAGTACACCAAATATGTGTTATATATACTGTAAATAAACTATCAATTCTTCAGTAATTATATTTATTATACTGTACATAAAATATCAAAAATTACACCAAATGTATATTATACACTCTAAATAAAATATCAAAAAGGACAGTAAATATATATTACACTCTATGTAAAATATCAAAAACTACACCAAATATATATTATATAAATTACATAAAATATCAAATGTACACCAAATATATCTTATATACTGTACATAAAATATCAAAAAGTACAGTAAATATATTTCATATATTGTACATGTAATATTAACTAAAAGAACACCAAATACATTTTACATACTGTAAATAAAATATAAAAAATTACAGTAAGTATATATTATCTACTGTACATAGAATATCCAAAATTACAGTAAATATATTTCATATATTGTACATATAATATTAACTAAAAGTACCCCAAATACATTTTACATACTGTAAATAAAATATAAAATTTACAGTAAGTATATATTATCTACTGTACATAAAATATCAAAAAGTACACCAAATATGTGTTATATATACTGTAAATAAACTATCAATATCTTCAGTAATTATATTTAATATACTGTTCATAAAATATCAAAAATTACACCTAACGTATATTATACACTCTAAATAAAATATCAAAAAGGACAGTAAATATTTATTACACTCTATGTAAAATATCAAAAACTACACCAAATATATATTATATAATTTACATAAAATATCAAAAGTACACCAAATATATATTATACACTCTACATAAAATATCAAAAAGTACAGTAAATATATTTCATATATTGTACATATAATATTAACTAAAAGTACACCAAATACATTTTTCATACTGTAAATAAAATATAAAAAATTACAGTAAGTATATATTATCTACTGTACATTAAATATCAAAAAGTACAGTAAATATATTTCATATATTGCACATATAATATTAACTAAAAGTACACGAAATACATTTTACATACTGTAAATAAAATATAAAAAATTCCAGTAAGTATATATAATCTACTGTACATAAAATATCAAAAAGTACACCAAATAGGTGTTATATATACTGGAAATGAACTATCAAAATATTCAGTAATTATATTTAATATACTGTTCATAAAATATCAAAAATTACACCAAATGTATATTATACACTCTAAATAAAATATCAAAAAGACAGTAAATATATATTTCACTCTATGTAAAATATCAAAAACTACAGCAAATATATATTATATAATTTACATAAAATATCAAAAGTACACCAAATACATATTATATACTGTATATAAAATATCAAAAAGTACAGTAAATATATTTCATATATTGTACATATATTAACTAAAAGTACAACAAATACATTTTACATACTGTAAATAAAATATAAAAAATTACAGTAAGTATATATTATCTACTGTACATAAAATATCAAAAAGTACACCAAATATGTGTTATATATACTGTAAATAAACTATCAAAACCTTCAGTAATTATATTTAATATACTGTTCATAAAATATCAAAAATTACACCAAATGTATATTATACACTCTAAAATAAATATCAAAAAGGACAGTAAATATATATTAAACTCTATGTAAAATATCAAAAACTAAACCAAGTATATATTACATAATTTACATAAAATATCAAAAGTACACCAAATATATATTATATACAGTACATAAAATGTCAAAAAGTACAGTAAAAGTATTTCATATGTTGTACATATAATATTAACTAAAAGTACACCAAATACATTTTACATACTGTAAATAAAATATAAAAAATTACAGTAAGTTCATATTATCTACTGTACATAAAATATCAAAAAGTACAGTAAATATATTTCACATATTGTACATATAATATTAACTAAAACTACACTAAATACATTTTACATACTGTAAATAAAATATAAAAAATTACAGTAAGTATATATTATCTACTGAACATAAAATATCAAAAAGTACACCAAATATGTGTTATATATACTGTAAATAAACTATCAAAATCTTCAGTAATTATATTTAATATACTGTTCATAAAATATCAAAAATTACACCAAATGTATATTATACAATCTAAATAAAATATCAAAAAGGACAGAAAATATATATTACACTCTATGTAAAATATCAAAAACTACACCAAATATATATTATATAATTTACATAAAATATCAAAAGTACACCAAATATATATTGTATACTGTACATAAAATATCAAAAAGTGCAGTAAATATATTTCATATATTGTACATATAATATTAACTAAAAGTACACCAAATACATTTTACATACTGTAAATAAAATATAAAAAATTACAGTAAGTATATATTATCTACTGTACATAATATATCAAAAAGTACAGTAAATATATTTCATATATTGTACATATAATATTAACTAAAAGTACACCAAATACATTTTACATACTGTAAATAAAATATAAAAAATTACAGTAAGTATATATTATCTACTGTACATAAAATACCAAAAAGTACACCAAATATGTGTTATATATACTGTAAATAAACTATCAATTCTTCAGTAATTATATTTAATATACTGTTCATAAAATATCAAAAATTACACCAAATGTATATTATACACTCTAAATAAAATATCAAAAAGGACAGTAAATATATATTACAATGTATGTAAAATATCAAAAACTACACCAAATATATATTATATAATTTACATAAAATATCAAAAGTACACCAAATATATATTATATACTGTACATAAAATATCAAAAAGTACAGTAAATATATTTCATATGTTGTACATATAATATTAACTAAAAGTACACCAAATACATTTTAAATACTGTAAATAACATATAAAAAATTACAGTAAGATTATATTATCTACTCTACATAAAATATCAAAAAGTACAGTAAATATATTTCACATATTGTACATATAATATTAACTAAAAGTACACCAAATACATTTTACAGACTGTAAATAAAATATAAAAAATTACAGTAGGTATATATAATCTACTGTACATAAAATAACAAAAAGTACACCAAATAGGTGTTATATATACTGTAAATGAACTATCAAAACATTCAGTAATTATATTTAATATACTGTTCATAAAATATCAAAAATTACACCAAATGTATATTATACACTCTAAATAAAATATCAAAAAGGACAGTAAATATATATTTCACTCTATGTAAAATATCAAAAACTACACCAAATATATATTACATAATTTATATAAAATATCAAAAGTACACCAAATATATATTATATACTGTATATAAAATATCAAAAAGTACAGTAAATATATTTCATATATTGTACATATAATATTAACTAAAAGTACACCAAATACATTTTGCATTCAGTAAATAAAATATCAAAAATTACAGTAAGTATATATTATCTACTGTACATAAAATATCAAAAAGTACACCAAATATGTGTTATATATACTGTAAATAAACTATCAATTCTTCAGTAATTATATTTATTATACTGTACATAAAATATAAAAAATTACACCAAATGTATATTATACACTCTAAATAAAATATCAAAAATGACAGTAAATATATATTACACTCTATGTAAAATATCAAAAACAACACCAAATATATATTATTTAATTTACATAAAATATCAAAAGTACACCAAATATATATTATATACTGTACATAAAATATCAAAAAGTACAGTAAATATATTTCATATATTGTACATATACTATTAACTAACAGTACACCAAATACATTTTACATACTGTAAATAAAAAATCAAAAATTACAGTAAGTATATATTATCTACTGTACATAAAATATCAAAAAGTACACCAAATATGGGATATATATATACTGTAATAAACTATCAAAATCTTCAGTAATTATATTTAATATACTGTACATAAAATATCAAAAATTACAACAAATGTATATTATACACTCTAAATAAAATATCAAAAAGGACAGTAAATATATATTACACTCTATGTAAAATATCAAAAACTACACCAAATATATATTATATAATTTACATAAAATATCAAATGTACACGAAATATATATTATATACTGTACATAAAATATCAAAAAGTACAGTAAATATATTTCATAGATTGTACATGTAATATTAACTAAAAGCACACCAAATACATTTTACATACTGTAAATAAAATATCAAAAATTACAGTAAGTATATATTATCTACTGTACATAAAGTATCAAAAAGTACACCAAATATGTGTTATATATACTGTAAATAAACTATCAAAATCTTCAGTAATTATATTTAACATACTGTACATAAAATATCAAAAATTACACCAAATGTATATTATATATTCTAAATAAAATATCAAAAATGACAGTAAATATATATTACACACTATGTAAAATATCAAAAACTACACCAAATATATATTATATAATTTACATAAAATATCAAAAGTACACCAAATATATATTATATACTGTACATAAAATATCAAAAAGTACAGTAAATATATTTCATATATTGTACATGTAATATTAACTAAAAGAACACCAAATACATTTTACATACAGTAAATAAAATATCAAAAATTACAGTAAGTATATATTATCTACTGTACATAGAATATCAAAAATTACAGTAAATATATTTCATATATTGTACATATAATATTAACTAAAAGTACACCAAATACATTTTACATACTGTAAATAAAATATGAAATTTACAGTATGTATATATTATCTACTGTACATAAAATATCAAAAAGTACACCAAATATGTGTTATATATACTGTAAATAAACTATCAAAACCTTCAGTAACTATATTTAATATACTGTTCATAAAATATCAAAAATTACACCAAACGTATATTATACACTCTAAATAAAATATCAAAAAGGACAGTAAATATATATTACACTCTATGTAAAATATCAAAAACTACACCAAATATATATTATATAATTTACATAAAATATCAAAAGTACACCAAATATATATTATATACTCTACATAAAATATCAAAAAGTACAGTAAATATATTTCATATATTGTACAAATAATATTAACTAAAAGTACACCAAATACATTTTTCATACTGTAAATAAAATATAAAAATTACAGTAAGTATATATTATCTACTGTACATTAAATATCAAAAAGTACAGTAAATATATTTCATATATTGTACATATAATATTAACTAAAATTACACCAAATACATTTTACAGACTGTAAATAAAATATAAAAAATTACAGTAAGTATATATTATCTACTGTACATAAAATATCAAAAAGTACACCAAATATGTGTTATATATACTGTAAATAAACTATCAAAATCTTCAGTAATTATATTTAATATACTGTTCATAAAATGTCAAAAATTACACCAAATGTATATTATACACTCTAAATAAAATATCAAAAAGGACAGTAAATATATATTACACGCTATGTAAAATATCAAAAACTACACCAAAGATATATTATATAATTTACATAAAATATCAAAAGTACACCAAATATATATTATATATTGTACATAAAATATCAAAAAGTACAGTAAATATATTTCATATATTGCACATATAATATTAACTAAAAGTACACCAAATACATTTTACATACTGTAAATAAAATATCAAAATTACAGTAAGTATATATTATCTACTGTACAAAAAATATGAAAAAGTACACCAAATATGTGTTATATATACTGTAAATAAACTATCAAAACCCTCAGTAATTATATTTAATATACTGTTCATAAAATATCAAAAATTACACCAAATGTATATTATACACTCTAAATTAAATATCAAAGAGGACAGTAAATATATATTAAACTCTATGTAAAATATCAAAAACTAAACCAAGTATATATTATATAATTTACATAAAATATCAAAAGTACACCAAATATATATTATATACAGTACATAAAATATCAAAAAGTACAGTAAAAGTATTTCATATGTTGTACATATAATATTAACTAAAAGTACACCAAATACATTTTACATACTGTAAATAAAATATGAAATATTACACTAAGTATATATTATCTACTGTACATAATATATCAAAAAGTACAGTAAATATATTTCATATATTGTACATATAATATTAACTAAAAGTACACCAAATACATTTTACATACTGTAAATAAAATATAAAAAATTACAGTAAGTATATATTATCTACTGTACATAAAATACCAAAAAGTACACCAAATATGTGTTATATATACTGTAAATAAACTATCAAAATCTTCAGTAATTATATTTAATATACTGTTCATAAAATATCAAAAATTACACCAAATGTATATTATACACTCTAAATAAAATATCAAAATGACAGTAAATATATATTACACTGTATGTAAAATATCAAAAACTACACCAAATATATATTATATAATTTACATAAAATATCAAAAGTACACCAAATATATATTATATACTGTACATAAAATATCAAAAAGTACAGTAAATATATTTCATATATTGTACATGTAATATTAACTAAAAGTACACCAAATACATTTTACATACAGTAAATAAAATATAAAAAATTACAGTAAGTATATATTATCTACTGTACATAGAATATCAAAAATTACAGTAAATATATTTCATATATTGTACATATAATATTAACTAAAAGTACACCAAATACATTTTACATACTGTAAATAAAATATAAAATTTACAGTAAGTATATATTATCTACTGTACATAAAATATCAAAAAGTACACCAAATATGTGTTATATATACTGTAAATAAACTATCAAAATCTTCAGTAACTATATTTAATATACTGTTCATAAAATATCAAAAATTACACCAAACGTATATTATACACTCTAAATAAAATATCAAAAAGGACAGTAAATATATATTACACTCTATGTAAAATATCAAAAACTACACCAAATATATATTATATAATTTACATAAAATATCAAAAGTACACCAAATATATATTATATACTCTACATAAAATATCAAAAAGTACAGTAAATATATTTCATATATTGTACAAATAATATTAACTAAAAGTACACCAAATACATTTTTCATACTGTAAATAAAATATAAAAAATTACAGTAAGTATATATTATCTACTGTACATTAAATATCAAAAAGTACAGTAAATATATTTCATATATTTTACATATAATATTAAATAAAAGTACACCAAATATATTTTACATACTGTAAATAAAATATAAAAAATTCCAGTAAGTATATATAATCTAGTGTACATAAAATATCAAAAAGTACACCAAATAGGTGTTATATATACTGTAAATGAACTATCAAAATCTTCAGTAATTATATTTAATATACTGTTCATAAAATATCAAAAATTACACAAATGTATATTATACACTCTAAATAAAATATCAAAAAGGACAGTAAATATATATTTCACTCTATGTAAAATATCAAAAACTACACCAAATATATATTATTTAATTTACATAAAATATCAAAAGTACACCAAATATATATTATATACTGTACATAAAATATCAAAAAGTACAGTAAATATATTTCATATCTTGTACATATAATATTAACTAAAAGTACACCAAATACATTTTACATACTGTAAATAAAATATCAAAAATTACAGTAAGTATATATTACCTACTGTACATAAAATATCAAAAAGTACACCAAATATGTGTTATATATACTGTAAATAAACTATCAAAACCTTCAGTAATTATATTTAATATACTGTTCAAAAAATATCAAAACGTACACCAAATGTATATTATACATTCTAAACAAAATATCAAAAATGACAGTAAATATATATTACACTCTATGTAAAATATCAAAAACTACACCAAATATATATTATATAATTTACTTAAGATATCAAAAGTACACCAAATATATATTATATACTGTACATAAAATATCAAAAAGTACAGTAAATATATTTCATATATTGTACATGTAATATTAACTAAAAGTACACCAAATACATTTTACATACTGTAAATAAAATATAAAAAATTACAGTAAGTATATATTATCTACTGTACATAGAATATCAAAAATTACAGTAAATATATTTCATATATTGCACATATAATATTAACTAAAAGTACACCAAATACATTTTACATACTGTAAATAAAATATAAAATTTACAGTAAGTATATATTATCTACTGTACATAAAATATCAAAAAGTACACCAAATATGTGTTATATATACTGTAAATAAACTATCAAAATGTTCAGTAATTATATTGAATATACTGTTCATAAAATATCAAAAATTACACCAAACGTATATTACACACTCTAAATAAAATATCAAAAAGGACAGTAAATATATATTACACTCTATGTAAAATATCAAAAACTACACCAAATATATATTATATAATTTACATAAAATATCAAAAGTACACCAAATATATCTTATATACTGTACATAAAATATCATAAAGTACAGTAAATATATTTCATATAATGTATATTTAATATTAACTAAAAGTACACCAAATACATTTTTCATACAGTAAATAAAATATAAAAAATTACAGTAAGTATATATTATCTACTGTACATTAAATATCAAAAAGTACAGTAAATATATTTCATATATTGTACATATAATATTAACTAAAATTACACCAAATACATTTTACATACTGTAAATAAAATATAAAAAATTCCAGTAAGTATATATAATCTACTGTACATAAAATATCAAAAAGTACACCAAATAGGTGTTATATATACTGTAAATGAACTATGAAAACCTTCAGTAATTATATTTAATATACTGTTCATAAAATATCAAAAATTACACCAAATGTATATTATACACTGTAAATAAAATATCAAAAAGGACAGTAAATATATATTTCACTCTATGTAAAATATCAAAAACTACACCAAATATATATTATATAATTTATATAAAATATCAAAAGTACACCAAATATATATTATATACTGTACATAAAATATCAAAAAGTACAGTAAATATATTTCATATATTGTACATATAATATTAACTAAAAGTACACCAAATACATTTTGCATTCAGTAAATAAAATATCAAAAATTACAGTAAGTATATATTATCTACTGTACATAAATTATCAAACAGTACACCAAATATGTGTTATATATACTGTAAGTAACCTATCAAAATCTTCAGTAATTATATTTATTATACTGTACATAAAATATAAAAAATTACACCAAATGTATATTATAAACTCTAAATAAAATATCAAAAATGACAGTAAATATATATTACACTCTATGTAAAATATCAAAAACAACACCAAATATATATTATTTAATTGACATAAAATATCAAAAGTACACCAAATATATATTATATACTGTACATAAAATATCAAAAAGTACAGTAAATATATTTCATATATTGTAGATATACTATTAACTAAAAGTACACCAAATACATTTTACATACTGTAAATACAATATCAAAAATTACAGTAAGTATATATTATCTACTGTACATAAAATATCAAAAAGTACACCAAATATGGGATATATATATACTGTTATAAACTATCAAAATCTTCAGTAATTATATTTAATATACTGTACATAAAATATCAAAAATTACACCAAATGTATATTATACACTCTAAATTAAATATCAAAAAGGACAGTAAATATATATTACACTCTATGTAAAATATCAAAAACTACACCAAATATATATTATATAATTTACATAAAATATCAAAAGTACACCAAATATATCTTATATACTGTACATAAAATATCAAAAAGTACAGTAAATATATTTCATATATTGTACATGTAATATTAACTAAAAGTACACCAAATACATTTTACATACTGTAAATAAAATATAAAAAATTACAGTAAGTATATATTATATACTGTACATAGAATATAAAAAATTACAGTAAATATATTTCATATATTGTACATATAATATTAACTAAAAGTACACCAAATACATTTTACATACTGTATATAAAATATAAAATTTACAGTATGTATATATTATCTACTGTACATAAAATATCAAAAAGTACACCAAATATGTGTTATATATACTGTAAATAAACTATCAATATCTTCAGTAATTATATTTAATATACTGTTCATAAAATATCAAAAATTACACCTAACGTATATTATACACTCTAAATAAAATATCAAAAAGGACAGTAAATATTTATTACACTCTATGTAAAATATCAAAAACTACACCAAATATATATTATAGAATTTACATAAAATATCAAAAGTACACCAAATATATATTATACACTCTACATAAAATATCAAAAAGTACAGTAAATATATTTCATATATTGTATATATAATATTAACTAAAAGTACACCAAATACATTTTTCATACTGTAAATAAAATATAAAGAATTACAGTAAGTATATATTATCTACTGTACATTAAATATCAAAAAGTACAGTAAATATATTTCATATATTGTACATATAATATTAACTAAAAGTACACCAAATACATTTTACATACTGTAAATAAAATATAAAAAATTCCAGTAAGTATATATAATCTACTGTACATAAAATATCAAAAAGTACACCAAATAGGTGTTATATATACTGTAAACGTACTATCAAAATATTCAGTAATTATATTTAATATACTGTTCATAAAATATCAAAAATTACACCAAATGTATATTATACACTCTAAATAAAATATCAAAAAGGACAGTAAATATATATTACACGCTATGTAAAATATCAAAAACTACACCAAATATATATTATATAATTTACATAAAATATCAAAAGTACACCAAATATATATTATATATTGTACATAAAATATCAAAAAGTACAGTAAATATATTTCATATATTGCACATATAATATTAACTAAAAGTACACCAAATACATTTTACATACTGTAAATAAAATATCAAAAATTACAGTAAGTATATATTATCTACTGTACAAAAAATATGAAAAAGTACACCAAATATGTGTTATATATACTGTAAATAAACTATCAAAACCTTCAGTAATTATATTTAATATACTGTTCATAAAATATCAAAAATTACACCAAATGTATATTATACACTCTAAATTAAATATCAAAAAGGACAGTAAATATATATTAAACTCTATGTAAAATATCAAAAACTAAACCAAGTAAATATTATATAATTTACATAAAATATCAAAAGTACACCAAATATATATTATATACTGTACATAAAATATCAAAAAGTACAGTAAAAGTATTTCATATGTTGTACATATAATATTAACTAAAAGTACACCAAATACATTTTACATACTGTAAATAAAATATAAAAAATTACAGTAAGTTTATATTATCTACTGTACATAAAATATCAATAAGTACAGTAAATATATTTCACATATTGTACATATAATATTAACTAAAACTACACCAAATACATTTTACATACTGTAAATAAAATATAAAAAATTACAGTAAGTATATATTATCTACTGAACATAAAATATCAAAAAGTACACCAAATATGTGTTATATATACTGTAAATAAACTATCAAAATCTTCAGTAATTATATTTAATATACTGTTCATAAAATATCAAAAATTACACCAAATGTATATTATACACTCTAAATAAAATATCAAAAAGGACAGAAAATATATATTACACTCTATGTAAAATATCAAAAACTACACCAAATATATATTATATAATTTACATAAAATATCAAAAGTACAACAAATATATATTGTATACTGTACATAAAATATCAAAAAGTACAGTAAATATATTTCATATATTGTACATATAATATTAACTAAGAGTACACCAAATACATTTTACATACTGTAAATAAAATATAAATAATTACAGTAAGTATATATTATCTACTGTACATAATATATCAAAATGTACAGTAAATATATTTCATATATTGTACATATAATATTAACTAAAAGTACACCAAATACATTTTACATACTGTAAATAAAATATAAAAAATTACAGTAAGTATGTATTATCTACTGTACAAAAAATACCAAAAAGTACACCAAATATGTGTTATATATACTGTAAATAAACTATCAAAATCTTCAGTAATTATATTTAATATACTGTTCATAAAATATCAAAAATTACACCAAATGTATATTATACACTCTAAATAATATATCAAAAAGGACAGTAAATATATATTACACTGTATGTAAAATATCAAAAACTACACCAAATATATATTATATAATTTACATAAAATATCAAAAGTACACCAAATATATATTATATACTGTACATAAAATATCAAAAAGTACAGTAAATATATTTCATATATTGTACATATAATATTAATTAAAAGTACACCCAAATACATTTTACATACTGTAAATAAAATATCAAAAATTACAGTAAGTATATATTATCTACTGTACATAAAATATCAAAAAGTACACCAAATATGTGTTATATATACTGTAAATAAACTATCAAAATCTTCAGTAATTATATTTAATATACTGTTCATAAAATATCAAAAATTACAACAAATGTATATTATACACTCTAAATAAAATATCAAAAAGGACAGTAAATATATATTACACTCTATGTAAAATATCAAAAACTACACCAAATATATATTATATAATTTACATAAAATATCAAAAGTACACCAAATATATATTATATACTGTACATAAAATATCAAAAAGTACAGTAAATACATTTCATATATTGTACACGTAATATTAACTAAAAGTACACCAAATACATTTTCATACTGTAAATAAAATATAAAAAATTACAGTAAGTATATATTATCTACTGTACTTTAAATATCAAAAAGTACAGTAAATATATTTCATATATTGTACATATAATATTAACTAAAAGTACACCAAATACATTTTACATACTGTAAATAAAAAATAAAAAATTACAGTAAGTATATATTATCTACTGTACATAAAATATCAAAAAGTACACCAAATAGGTGTTATATATACTGTAAATGAACTATCAAAACCTTCAGTAATTATATTTAATATACTGTTCATAAAATATCAAAAATTACACCAAATGTATATTATACACTCTAAATAAAATATCAAAAAGGACAGTAAATATATATTTCACTCTAGGTAAAATATCAAAAACTACACCAAATATATATTACATAATTTACATAAAATATCAAAAGTACACCAAATATGTATTATATACTGTACATCAAATATCAAAAAGTACACCAAATATGTGTTATATATACTGTAAATAAACTATCAATATCTTCAGTAACTATATTTAATATACTGTTCATAAAATATCAAAAATTACACCAAACGTATATTATACACTCTAAATAAAATATCAAAAAGGACAGTAAATATATATTACACTCTATGTAAAATATCAAAAACTACACCAAATATATATTATATAATTTACATAAAATATCAAAAGTACACCAAATATATATTATATACTCTACATAAAATATCAAAAAGTACAGTAAATATGTTTCATATATTGTACAAATAATATTAACTAAAAGTACACCAAATACATTTTTCATACTGTAAATAAAATATAAAAAATTACAGTAAGTATATATTATCTACTGTACATTAAATATCAAAATGTACAGTAAATATATTTCATATATTGTACATATAATATTAACTAAAAGTACACCAAATACATTTTACATACTGTAAATAAAATATAAAAAATTCCAGTAAGTATATATAATCTAGTGTATATAAAATATCAAAAAGTACACCAAATAGGTGTTATATATACTGTAAATGAACTATCAAAATCTTCAGTAATTATATTTAATATACTGTTCATAAAATATCAAAAATTACACCAAATGTATATTATACACTCTAAATAAAATATCAAAAAGGACAGTAAATATATATTTCACTCTACGTAAAATATCAAAAACTACACCAAATATATATTATATAATTTACATAAAATATCAAAAGTACACCAAATATATATTACATACTGTACATAAAATATCAAAAAGTACAGTAAATATATTTCATATATTGTACATATAATATTAACTAAAAGTACACCAAATACATTTTGCATACAGTAAATAAAATATCAAAAATTACAGTAAGTATATATTATCTACTGTACATAAAATATCAAAAAGTACACCAAATATGTGTTATATATACTGTAAATAAACTATCAAAATCTTCAGTAATTATATTTATTATACTGTACATAAAATATAAAAAATTACACCAAATGTATATTATACACTCTAAATAAAATATCAAAAATGACAGTAAATATATCTTACACTCTATGTAAATTATCAAAAACTACACCAAATATATATTATGTAATTTACATAAAATATCAAAAGTACACCAAATATATATTATATACTGTACATAAAATATCAAAGAGTACAGTAAATATATTTCATATATTGTACATATTATATTAACTAAAAGTACACCAAATACATTTTACATACTTTAAATAAAATATCAAAAATTACAGTAAGTATATATTACATACTGTACATAAAATATCAAAATGTACACCAAATATGTGTTATATATACTGTAAACTATCAAAAAGTACAGTAATTATATTTAATATACTGTTCATAAAATATCTAAAATCACACCAAATGTATATTATATACCGTAAATAAAATATCAAAAAGGACAGTGAATATATATGACACACACTATGTAAAATATCAAAAACTACACCAAATATATATTATATAATTTACAATAAATATCAAAAGGACACCAAATATATCTTATATACTGTACAGAAAATATCAAAAAGAACAGTAAATATATTTCATATATTTTACATGTAATATTAACTAAAAGTACACCAAATACATTTTATATACTGTAAATAAAATATAAAAAATTACAGTAAATATATATTACATACTGTACATAAAATATCAAAAAGTACACCAAATATGTGTTATATATACTGTAAACTAGTAAAAACTACAGTAATTATATTTAATATACTGTACATAAAATATCAAAAATTACACCAAATGTATATTATATACTGTAAATAAGATATCAAAAATACAGTAAATATATATTACACACCCTATGTAAAATATCACAAACTACACGAAATATATATTATATAATTTACATAAAATATCAATAGGACACCAAATATATCTTATATACTGTACATAAAATATCAAAAAGTACAGTAAATATATTTCATATATTTTACATATAATATTAACTAAAAGTACACCAAATACATTTTATATACTGTAAATAAAATATGAAAACAACACTAAATATATATTACATACTGTACATAAAATATCAAAAAGTTCACCAAATATGTGTTATATATGCTGTAAATGAACTATCAAAAACTACAGTAATTATATTCAATATACTGTACATAAAATATCAAAAATTACTCCAAATGTACATTATATGGTGTAAATAAAATATCCAAAATACAGTAAATATATATTACAAACCCTATGTAAAATATCCAAATTTACACCAAATATATATTATATAATTTACAAAAAATATCGGAAGGACACCAAATATATCTTATATACTGTACGTAAAATATCAAAAACTACAGTAAATATATTTCATATATTGTACATATAATATTAACTAAAAGTACAACAGATACATTTTACATACTTTTAATAATTTATCAAAAATTACAGGAAATATATATTACATACTGTACATAAAATATCAAAAAGTACACCAAATATGTGTTGTATATACTGTAATTATCAAAAACTACAGTAATTATATTCAATGTACTGTATATAAATTATCAAAAATTACACCAAATGTAAATTATATACTGTAAATAAAATATCAAAAAGGACAGTAAATATATACTACACACCCTATGTAAAATATCAAAAACTACACCAAATATATATTATATAATTTACATAAAATATCAAAAGGACACCAAATATATCTCATATACTGTACATAAAATATCAAGAAGTACAGTATATATATTTCATATATTGAACATATATTATTAAATAAAAGTACACCAAATACATTTGATATACTGTAAATAAAATATCAAAAATTACAGTAAATGTATATTACATACTGTACATAAAATATCAAAAAGTACACCAAATATGTGTTACAGATACTGTAAATAAACTATCAAAAACTACAGTAATTATATTCAATATACTGTACATAAAATATCAAAAATTACTCCAAATGTACATTATATGGTGTAAATAAAATATCCAAAATACAGTAAATATATATTACACACCCTAGGTAAAATATCCAAATTTACACCAAATATATATTATATAATTTACAAAAAATATCGGAAGGTCACAAAATATATCTTATATACTGTATGTAAAATATCAAAAAGTACAGTAAATATATTACATATATGGTACATATAATATTAACTATAAGTACACCAAATACATTTTATATACTGTAAATAAAATATCAAATATTACAGTAAATATATATTACATACTGTATATAAAATATCAAAAAGTACACCAAATATGTGTTATATATACTGTAAACTATCAAAAACTACAGTAATTATATTTAATATACTGTACATAAAATTTCAAAAATCACACCAAATGTATATTATATACCGTAAATAAAATATCAAAAAGGACAGTGAATATATATGACACACACTATGTAAAATATCAAAAACTACACCAAGTATATATTTTATAATTTACAATAAATATCAAAGGACACCAAATATATCTCATATACTGTACATAAAATATCAAAAAGTACAGTAAATATATTTCATATATTGTACATATAATATTAACTAAAAGTACACCAAATACATTTTATATACTGTAAATAAATTATCAAAAATTACAGTAAATATATATTACATACTATACATAAAATACCAAAAGGACACCAAATATGTGTTACATATACTATAAATAAACTATTAAAAACTTCAGTAATTATATTCAATATACTGTACATAAAATATCAAAAATTACTCCAAATGTACATTATATGGTGTAAATAAAATATCCAAAATACAGTAAATATATATTACACACCCTAGGTAAAATATCCAAATTTACACCAAATATATATTATATAATTTACAAAAAATATCGGAAGGTCACCAAATATATCTTATATACTGTATGTAAAATATCAAAAAGTACAGTAAATATATTACATATATGGTACATATAATATTAACTAAAAGTACACCAAATACATTTTATATACTGTAAAGAAAATATCAAAAATTACAGTAAATATATATTACATACTGTACATAAAATATCAAAAAGTACACCAAATATGTGTTATATATACTGTAAAATATCAAAAACTACAGTAATTATATTTAATATACTGTACATAAAATTTCAAAAATCACACCAAATGTATATTATATACCGTAAATAAAATATCAAAAAGGACAGTGAATATATATGACACACACTATGTAAAATATCAAAAACTACACCAAGTATATATTTTATAATTTACAATAAATATCAAAGGACACCAAATATATCTCATATACTGTACATAAAATATCAAAAAGTACAGTAAATATATTTCATATATTGTACATATAATATTAACTAAAAGTACACCAAATACATTTTATATACTGTAAAGAAAATATCAAAAATTACAGTAAATATATATTACATACTGTACATAAAATATCAAAAAGTACACCAAATATGTGTTATATATACTGTAAACTATCAAAAACTACAGTAATTATATTTAATATACTGTACATAAAATTTCAAAAATCACACCAAATGTATATTATATACCGTAAATAAAATATCAAAAAGGACAGTGAATATATATGACACACACTATGTAAAATATCAAAAACTACACCAAGTATATATTTTATAATTTACAATAAATATCAAAGGACACCAAATATATCTCATATACTGTACATAAAATATCAAAAAGTACAGTAAATATATTTCATATATTGTACATATAATATTAACTAAAAGTACACCAAATACATTTTATATACTGTAAATAAACTATCAAAAAGTACAGTAAATATATATTACATACTGTACATAAAATATCAAAAATTACACCAAACGTGTGTTATATATACTGTAAATAAACTATCAAAAACTACAGTAATTATATTTAATATACTGTACATAAAATGTCAAAAATTACTCCAAATGTACATTATATAGTGTAAAAAATATATCCAAAATACAGTAAATATATATTACACACCCTATGTAAAATATCAAATATTACACGAAATATATATTATATAATTTACAAAAAATATCGGAATGACACCAAATATATCCTATATACTGTACGTAAAATATCAAATCTACAGTAAATATATTTCATATATTGTACATATAATATTAACTAAAAGTACACCAAATACATTTTATATACTGTAAATAAAATATCAAAAATTACAGTAAATATATATTACATACTATACATAAAATATCAAAAAGTACACCAAATATGTGTTATATATACTGTAAATAAACTAGTAAAAACTACAGTAATTATATTCAATATACTGTACTTAAAATATCAAAAATTACTCCAAATGTACATTATATGGTGTAAATAAAATATCCAAAATACAGTAAATATATATTACACACCCTATGTAAAATTTCCAAATTTACACCAAATATATATTTTATAATTTACAAAAAATATCGGAAGGTCACCAAATATATCTTATATACTGTATGTAAAATATCAAAAAGTACAGTAAATATATTACATATATTGTACATATAATATTAACTAAAAGTACACCAAATACATTTTATATACTGTAAATAAAATATCAAAAATTACAGTAAATATATCTTACATACTGTACATAAAATATCAAATATTACACCAAACATGTGTTATATATACTGTAAATAAAATATCAAAAACTACAGTAATTATATTTAATATACTGTACATAAAATGTCAAAAATTACTCCAAATGTGCATTATATAGTGTAAATAATATATCCAAAATACAGTAAATATATATTACACACCCTATGTAAAATATCAAATATTACACCAAATATACATTATATAATTTACAAAAAATATCGGAAGGACACCAAATATATCCTATATACTGTACGTAAAATATCAAAAACTACAGTAAATATATTTCATATATTGTACATATAATATTAACTAAAAGTACACCAAATACATTTTATATACTGTAAATAAAATATCAAAAATTACAGTAAATATATATTACATACTGTACATAAAATATCAAAAAGTACACCAAATATGTGTTATATATACTGTAAACTATCAAAAACTACAGTAATTATATTTAATATACTGTACATAAAATTTCAAAAATCACACCAAATGTATATTATATACCGTAAATAAAATATCAAAAAGGACAGTGAATATATATGACACACACTATGTAAAATATCAAAAACTACACCAAGTATATATTTTATAATTTACAATACATATCAAAGGACACCAAATATATCTCATATACTGTACATAAAATATCAAAAAGTACAGTAAATATATTTCATATATTGTACATATAATATTAACTAAAAGTACACCAAATACATTTTATATACTGTAAATAAAATATCAAAAATTACAGTAAATATATATTACATACTGTACATAAAATATCAAAAATTACACCAAACATGTGTTATATATACTGTAAATAAACTATCAAAAACTACAGTAATTATATTTAATATACTGTACATAAAATGTCAAAAATTACTCCAAATGTACATTATATAGTGTAAAAAATATATCCAAAATACAGTAAATATATATTACACACCCTATGTAAAATATCAAATATTACACCAAATATACATTATATAATTTACAAAAAATATCGGAAGGACACCAAATATATCCTATATACTGTACGTAAAATATCAGAAACTACAGTAAATATATTTCATATATTGTACATATAATATTAACTAAAAGTACACCAAATACATTTTATATACTGTAAATAAAATATCAAAAATTACAGTAAATATATATTACATACTATACATAAAATATCAAAAAGTACACCAAATATGTGTTATATATACTGTAAATAAACTATTAAAAACTACAGTAATTATATTCAATATACTGTACATAAATTATCAAAAATTACTCGAAATGTACATTATATGGTGTAAATAAAGTATCCAAAATACAGTAAATATATATTACACACCCTATGTAAAATATCCAAATTTACACCAAATATATATTATATAATTTAGAAAAAATATCGGAAGGTCACCAAATATATCTTATATACTGTATGTAAAATATCAAAAAGTACAGTAAATATATTACATATATTGTACATATAATATTAACTAAAAGTACACCAAATACATTTTATATACTGTAAATAAAATATCAAAAATTACAGTAAATATATATTACATACTGTACATAAAATATCAAAAACTACACCAAATATGTGTTATATATACTGTAAACTATCAAAAACTACAGTAATTATATTTAATATACTGTACATAAAATTTCAAAAATCACACCAAATGTATATTATATACCGTAAATAAAATATCAAAAAGGACAGTGAATATATATGACACACACTATGTAAAATATCAAAAACTACACCAAGTATATATTTTATAATTTACAATAAATATCAAAGGACACCAAATATATCTCATATACTGTACATAAAATATCAAAAAGTACAGTAAATATATTTCATATATTGTACATATAATATTAACTAAAAGTACACCAAATACATTTTATATACTGTAAATAAAATATCAAAAAGTACAGTAAATATATATTACATAATGTACATAAAATATCAAAAATTACACCAAACATGTGTTATATATACTGTAAATAAACTATCAAAAACTATAGTAATTATATTTAATATACTGTACATAAAATGTCAAAAATTACTCCAAATGTACATTATATAGTGTAAATAATATATTCAAAATACAGTAAATATATATTACACACCCTATGTAAAATTTCCAAATTTACACCAAATATATATTTTATAATTTACAAAAAATATCGGAAGGTCACCAAATATATCTTATATACTGTATGTAAAATATCAAAAAGTACAGTAAATATATTACATATATTGTACATATAATATTAACTAAAAGTACACCAAATACATTTTATATACTGTAAATAAAATATCAAAAATTACAGTAAATATATATTACATACTGTACATAAAATATCAAAAATTACACCAAACATGTGTTATATATACTGTAAATAAAATATCAAAAACTACAGTAATTATATTTAATATACTGTACATAAAATGTCAAAAATTACTCCAAATGTGCATTATATAGTGTAAATAATATATCCAAAATACAGTAAATATATATTACACACCCTATGTAAAATATCAAATATTACACCAAATATACATTATATAATTTACAAAAAATATCGGAAGGACACCAAATATATCCTATATACTGTACGTAAAATATCAAAAACTACAGTAAATATATTTCATATATTGTATATATAATATTAACTAAAAGTACACCAAATACATTTTATATACTGTAAATAAAATATCAAAAATTACAGTAAATATATATTACATACTGTACATAAAATATCAAAAAGTACACCAAATATGTGTTATATATACTGTAAACTATCAAAAACTACAGTAATTATATTTAATATACTGTACATAAAATTTCAAAAATCACACCAAATGTATATTATATACCGTAAATAAAATATCAAAAAGGACAGTGAATATATATGACACACACTACGTAAAATATCAAAAACTACACCAAGTATATATTTTATAATTTACAATAAATATCAAAGGACACCAAATATATCTCATATACTGTACATAAAATATCAAAAACTACAGTAAATATATTTCATATATTGTACATATAATATTAACTAAAAGTACACCAAATATATTTTATATCCTGTAAATAAAATATCAATAATTACAGTAAATATATATTACATAATGTACATAAAATATCAAAAATTACACCAAACATGTGTTATATATACTGTAAATAAACTATCAAAAACTACAGTAATTATATTTAATATACTGTACATAAAATGTCAAAAATTACTCCAAATGTACATTATATAGTGTAAATAATATATTCAAAATACAGTAAATATATATTACACACCCTATGTAAAATTTCCAAATTTACACCAAATATATATTTTATAATTTACAAAAAATATCGGAAGGTCACCAAATATATCTTATATACTGTATGTAAAATATCAAAAAGTACAGTAAATATATTACATATATTGTACATATAATATTAACTAAAAGTACACCAAATACATTTTATATACTGTAAATAAAATATCAAAAATTACAGTAAATATATATTACATACTGTACATAAAATATCAAAAATTACACCAAACATGTGTTATATATACTGTAAATAAAATATCAAAAACTACAGTAATTATATTCAATATACTGTACATAAAATATCAAAAATTACTCCAAATGTACATTATATGTTGTAAATAAAATATCCAAAATACAGTAAATATATATTACACACCCTATGTAAAATATCCAAATTTACATCAAATATACATTATATAATTTACAAAAAATATCGGAAGGTCACCAAATATATCTTATATACTGTATGTAAAATATCAAAAAGTACAGTAAATATATTACATATATTGTACATATAATATTAACTAAAAGTACACCAAATACATTTTATATACTGTAAATAAAATATCAAAAATTACAGTAAATATATATTACATACTGTACATAAAATATCAAAAATTACACCAAACATGTGTTATATATACTGTAAATAAACTATCAAAAACTGCAGTAATTATATTTAATATACTGTACATAAAATGTCAAAAATTACTCCAAATGTACATTATATAGTGTAAAAAATATATCCAAAATACAGTAAATATATATTACACACCCTATGTAAAATATCAAATATTACACCAAATATACATTATATAATTTACAAAAAATATCGGAAGGACACCAAATATATCCTATATACTGTACGTAAAATATCAGAAACTACAGTAAATATATTTCATATATTGTACATATAATATTAACTAAAAGTACACCAAATACATTTTATATACTGTAAATAAAATATCAAAAATTACAGTAAATATATATTACATACTATACATAAAATATCAAAAAGTACACCAAATATGTGTTATATATACTGTAAATAAACTATTAAAAACTACAGTAATTATATTCAATATACTGTACATAAATTATCAAAAATTACTCGAAATGTACATTATATGGTGTAAATAAAGTATCCAAAATACAGTAAATATATATTACACACCCTATGTAAAATATCCAAATTTACACCAAATATATATTATATAATTTAGAAAAAATATCGGAAGGTCACCAAATATATCTTATATACTGTATGTAAAATATCAAAAAGTACAGTAAATATATTACATATATTGTACATATAATATTAACTAAAAGTACACCAAATACATTTTATATACTGTAAATAAAATATCAAAAATTACAGTAAATATATATTACATACTGTACATAAAATATCAAAAACTACACCAAATATGTGTTATATATACTGTAAACTATCAAAAACTACAGTAATTATATTTAATATACTGTACATAAAATTTCAAAAATCACACCAAATGTATATTATATACCGTAAATAAAATATCAAAAAGGACAGTGAATATATATGACACACACTATGTAAAATATCAAAAACTACACCAAGTATATATTTTATAATTTACAATAAATATCAAAGGACACCAAATATATCTCATATACTGTACATAAAATATCAAAAAGTACAGTAAATATATTTCATATATTGTACATATAATATTAACTAAAAGTACACCAAATACATTTTATATACTGTAAATAAAATATCAAAAAGTACAGTAAATATATATTACATAATGTACATAAAATATCAAAAATTACACCAAACATGTGTTATATATACTGTAAATAAACTATCAAAAACTATAGTAATTATATTTAATATACTGTACATAAAATGTCAAAAATTACTCCAAATGTACATTATATAGTGTAAATAATATATTCAAAATACAGTAAATATATATTACACACCCTATGTAAAATTTCCAAATTTACACCAAATATATATTTTATAATTTACAAAAAATATCGGAAGGTCACCAAATATATCTTATATACTGTATGTAAAATATCAAAAAGTACAGTAAATATATTACATATATTGTACATATAATATTAACTAAAAGTACACCAAATACATTTTATATACTGTAAATAAAATATCAAAAATTACAGTAAATATATATTACATACTGTACATAAAATATCAAAAATTACACCAAACATGTGTTATATATACTGTAAATAAAATATCAAAAACTACAGTAATTATATTTAATATACTGTACATAAAATGTCAAAAATTACTCCAAATGTGCATTATATAGTGTAAATAATATATCCAAAATACAGTAAATATATATTACACACCCTATGTAAAATATCAAATATTACACCAAATATACATTATATAATTTACAAAAAATATCGGAAGGACACCAAATATATCCTATATACTGTACGTAAAATATCAAAAACTACAGTAAATATATTTCATATATTGTATATATAATATTAACTAAAAGTACACCAAATACATTTTATATACTGTAAATAAAATATCAAAAATTACAGTAAATATATATTACATACTGTACATAAAATATCAAAAAGTACACCAAATATGTGTTATATATACTGTAAACTATCAAAAACTACAGTAATTATATTTAATATACTGTACATAAAATTTCAAAAATCACACCAAATGTATATTATATACCGTAAATAAAATATCAAAAAGGACAGTGAATATATATGACACACACTACGTAAAATATCAAAAACTACACCAAGTATATATTTTATAATTTACAATAAATATCAAAGGACACCAAATATATCTCATATACTGTACATAAAATATCAAAAACTACAGTAAATATATTTCATATATTGTACATATAATATTAACTAAAAGTACACCAAATATATTTTATATCCTGTAAATAAAATATCAATAATTACAGTAAATATATATTACATAATGTACATAAAATATCAAAAATTACACCAAACATGTGTTATATATACTGTAAATAAACTATCAAAAACTACAGTAATTATATTTAATATACTGTACATAAAATGTCAAAAATTACTCCAAATGTACATTATATAGTGTAAATAATATATTCAAAATACAGTAAATATATATTACACACCCTATGTAAAATTTCCAAATTTACACCAAATATATATTTTATAATTTACAAAAAATATCGGAAGGTCACCAAATATATCTTATATACTGTATGTAAAATATCAAAAAGTACAGTAAATATATTACATATATTGTACATATAATATTAACTAAAAGTACACCAAATACATTTTATATACTGTAAATAAAATATCAAAAATTACAGTAAATATATATTACATACTGTACATAAAATATCAAAAATTACACCAAACATGTGTTATATATACTGTAAATAAAATATCAAAAACTACAGTAATTATATTCAATATACTGTACATAAAATATCAAAAATTACTCCAAATGTACATTATATGTTGTAAATAAAATATCCAAAATACAGTAAATATATATTACACACCCTATGTAAAATATCCAAATTTACATCAAATATACATTATATAATTTACAAAAAATATCGGAAGGTCACCAAATATATCTTATATACTGTATGTAAAATATCAAAAAGTACAGTAAATATATTACATATATTGTACATATAATATTAACTAAAAGTACACCAAATACATTTTATATACTGTAAATAAAATATCAAAAATTACAGTAAATATATATTACATACTGTACATAAAATATCAAAAATTACACCAAACATGTGTTATATATACTGTAAATAAACTATCAAAAACTGCAGTAATTATATTTAATATACTGTACATAAAATGTCAAAAATTACTCCAAATGTACATTATATAGTGTAAAAAATATATCCAAAATACAGTAAATATATATTACACACCCTATGTAAAATATCAAATATTACACCAAATATACATTATATAATTTACAAAAAATATCGGAAGGACACCAAATATATCCTATATACTGTACGTAAAATATCAGAAACTACAGTAAATATATTTCATATATTGTACATATAATATTAACTAAAAGTACACCAAATACATTTTATATACTGTAAATAAAATATCAAAAATTACAGTAAATATATATTACATACTATACATAAAATATCAAAAAGTACACCAAATATGTGTTATATATACTGTAAATAAACTATTAAAAACTACAGTAATTATATTCAATATACTGTACATAAATTATCAAAAATTACTCGAAATGTACATTATATGGTGTAAATAAAGTATCCAAAATACAGTAAATATATATTACACACCCTATGTAAAATATCCAAATTTACACCAAATATATATTATATAATTTACAAAAAATATCGGAAGGTCACCAAGTATATCTTATATACTGTATGTAAAATATCAAAAAGTACAGTAAATATATTACATATATTGTACATATAATATTAACTAAAAGTACACCAAATACATTTTATATACTGTAAATAAAATATCAAAAATTACAGTAAATATATATTACATACTGTACATAAAATATCAAAAAGTACACCAAATATGTGTTATATATACTGTAAACTATCAAAAACTACAGTCATTATATTTAATATACTGTACATAAAATTTCAAAAATCACACCAAATGTATATTATATACCGTAAATAAAATATGAAAAAGGACAGTGAATATATATGACACACACTATGTAAAATATCAAAAACTACACCAAGTATATATTTTATAATTTACAATAAATATCAAAGGACACCAAATATATCTCATATACTGTACATAAAATATCAAAAAGTACAGTAAATATATTTCATATATTGTACATATAATATTAACTAAAAGTACACCAAATACATTTTATATACTGTAAATAAAATATCAAAAAGTACAGTAAATATATATTACATAATGTACATAAAATATCAAAAATTACACCAAACATGTGTTATATATACTGTAAATAAACTATCAAAAACTACAGTAATTATATTTAATATACTGTACATAAAATGTCAAAAATTACTCCAAATGTACATTATATAGTGTAAATAATATATCCAAAATACAGTAAATATATATTACACACCCTATGTAAAATTTCCAAATTTACACCAAATATATATTTTATAATTTACAAAAAATATCGGAAGGTCACCAAATATATCTTATATACTGTATGTAAAATATCAAAAAGTACAGTAAATATATTACATATATTGTACATATAATATTAACTAAAAGTACACCAAATACATTTTATATACTGTAAATAAAATATCAAAAATTACAGTAAATATATATTACATACTGTACATAAAATATCAAAAATTACACCAAACATGTGTTATATATACTGTAAATAAAATATCAAAAACTACAGTAATTATATTCAATATACTGTACATAAAATATCAAAAATTACTCCAAATGTACATTATATGTTGTAAATAAAATATCCAAAATACAGTAAATATATATTACACACCCTATGTAAAATATCCAAATTTACATCAAATATACATTATATAATTTACAAAAAATATCGGAAGGTCACCAAATATATCTTATATACTGTATGTAAAATATCAAAAAGTACAGTAAATATATTACATATATTGTACATATAATATTAACTAAAAGTACACCAAATACATTTTATATACTGTAAATAAAATATCAAAAATTACAGTAAATATATATTACATACTGTACATAAAATATCAAAAATTACACCAAACATGTGTTATATATACTGTAAATAAACTATCAAAAACTACAGTAATTATATTTAATATACTGTACATAAAATGTCAAAAATTACTCCAAATGTACATTATATAGTGTAAAAAATATATCCAAAATACAGTAAATATATATTACACACCCTATGTAAAATATCAAATATTACACCAAATATACATTATATAATTTACAAAAAATATCGGAAGGACACCAAATATATCCTATATACTGTACGTAAAATATCAGAAACTACAGTAAATATATTTCATATATTGTACATATAATATTAACTAAAAGTACACCAAATACATTTTATATACTGTAAATAAAATATCAAAAATTACAGTAAATATATATTACATACTATACATAAAATATCAAAAAGTACACCAAATATGTGTTATATATACTGTAAATAAACTATTAAAAACTACAGTAATTATATTCAATATACTGTACATAAATTATCAAAAATTACTCGAAATGTACATTATATGGTGTAAATAAAGTATCCAAAATACAGTAAATATATATTACACACCCTATGTAAAATATCCAAATTTACACCAAATATATATTATATAATTTACAAAAAATATCGGAAGGTCACCAAATATATCTTATATACTGTATGTAAAATATCAAAAAGTACAGTAAATATATTACATATATTGTACATATAATATTAACTAAAAGTACACCAAATACATTTTATATACTGTAAATAAAATATCAAAAATTACAGTAAATATATATTACATACTGTACATAAAATATCAAAAAGTACACCAAATATGTGTTATATATACTGTAAACTATCAAAAACTACAGTAATTATATTTAATATACTGTACATAAAATTTCAAAAATCACACCAAATGTATATTATATACCGTAAATAAAATATCAAAAAGGACAGTGAATATATATGACACACACTATGTAAAATATCAAAAACTACACCAAGTATATATTTTATAATTTACAATAAATATCAAAGGACACCAAATATATCTCATATACTGTACATAAAATATCAAAAAGTACAGTAAATATATTTCATATATTGTACATATAATATTAACTAAAAGTACACCAAATACATTTTATATACTGTAAATAAAATATCAAAAAGTACAGTAAATATATATTACATAATGTACATAAAATAACAAAAATTACACCAAACATGTGTTATATATACTGTAAATAAACTATCAAAAACTACAGTAATTATATTTAATATACTGTACATAAAATGTCAAAAATTACTCCAAATGTACATTATATAGTGTAAATAATATATCCAAAATACAGTAAATATATATTACACACCCTATGTAAAATTTCCAAATTTACACCAAATATATATTTTATAATTTACAAAAAATATCGGAAGGTCACCAAATATATCTTATATACTGTATGTAAAATATCAAAAAGTACAGTAAATATATTACATATATTGTACATATAATATTAACTAAAAGTACACCAAATACATTTTATATACTGTAAATAAAATATCAAAAATTACAGTAAATATATATTACATACTGTACATAAAATATCAAAAATTACACCAAACATGTGTTATATATACTGTAAATAAAATATCAAAAACTACAGTAATTATATTTAATATACTGTACATAAAATGTCAAAAATTACTCCAAATGTGCATTATATAGTGTAAATAATATATCCAAAATACAGTAAATATATATTACACACCCTATGTAAAATATCAAATATTACACCAAATATACATTATATAATTTACAAAAAATATCGGAAGGACACCAAATATATCCTATATACTGTACGTAAAATATCAAAAACTACAGTAAATATATTTCATATATTGTATATATAATATTAACTAAAAGTACACCAAATACATTTTATATACTGTAAATAAATTATCAAAAATTACAGTAAATATATATTACATACTGTACATAAAATATCAAAAAGTACACCAAATATGTGTTATATATACTGTAAACTATCAAAAACTACAGTAATTATATTTAATATACTGTACATAAAATTTCAAAAATCACACCAAATGTATATTATATACCGTAAATAAAATATCAAAAAGGACAGTGAATATATATGACACACACTACGTAAAATATCAAAAACTACACCAAGTATATATTTTATCATTTACAATAAATATCAAAGGACACCAAATATATCTCATATACTGTACATAAAATATCAAAAAGTACAGTAAATATATTTCATATATTGTACATATAATATTAACTAAAAGTACACCAAATATATTTTATATCCTATAAATAAAATATCAAAAATTACAGTAAATATATATTACATACTATACATAAAATATCAAAAAGTACACCAAATATGTGTTATATATACTGTAAATAAACTATTAAAAACTACAGTAATTATATTCAATATACTGTACATAAAATATCAAAAATTACTCCAAATGTACATTATATGTTGTAAATAAAATATCCAAAATACAGTAAATATATATTACACACCCTATGTAAAATATCCAAATTTACATCAAATATACATTATATAATTTACAAAAAATATCGGAAGGTCACCAAATATATCTTATATACTGTATGTAAAATATCAAAAAGTACAGTAAATATATTACATATATTGTACATATAATATTAACTAAAAGTACACCAAATACATTTTATATACTGTAAATAAAATATCAAAAATTACAGTAAATATATATTACATACTGTACATAAAATATCAAAAAGTACACCAAATATGTGTTATATATACTGTAAACTATCAAAAACTACAGTAATTATATTTAATATACTGTACAAAATATTTCAAAAATCACACAAAATGTATATTATATACCGTAAATAAAATATCAAAAAGGACAGTGAATATATATGACACACACTATGTAAAATATCAAAAACTACACCAAGTATATATTTTATAATTTACAATAAATATCAAAGGACACCAAATATATCTCGTATACTGTACATAAAATATCAAAAAGTACAGTAAATATATTTCATATATTGTACATGTAATATTAACTAAAAGTACACCAAATACATTTTATATACTGTAAATAAAATATCAAAAATTACAGTAAATATATATTACATACTGTACATAAAATATCAAAAAGTACACCAAATATGTGTTATATATACTGTAAAGAAACTATCAAAAACTACAGTAATTATATTTAATATACTGTACATAAAATATCAAAAATTACTCCAAATGTACATTATATGGTGTAAATAAAATATCCAAAATACAGTAAATATATATTACAAACCCTATGTAAAATATCCAAATTTACACCAAATATATATTATATAATTTACAAAAAATATCGGAAGGACACCAAATATATCTTATATACTGTACGTAAAATATCAAAAACTACAGTAAATATATTTCATATATTGTACATATAATATTAACTAAAAGTACAACAGATACATTTTACATACTTTTAATAATTTATCAAAAATTACAGGAAATATATATTACATACTGTACATAAAATATCAAAAAGTACACCAAATATGTGTTGTATATACTGTAATTATCAAAAACTACAGTAATTATATTCAATGTACTGTATATAAATTATCAAAAATTACACCAAATGTAAATTATATACTGTAAATAAAATATCAAAAAGGACAGTAAATATATACTACACACCCTATGTAAAATATCAAAAACTACACCAAATATATATTATATAATTTACATAAAATATCAAAAGGACACCAAATATATCTCATATACTGTACATAAAATATCAAGAAGTACAGTATATATATTTCATATATTGAACATATATTATTAAATAAAAGTACACCAAATACATTTGATATACTGTAAATAAAATATCAAAAATTACAGTAAATGTATATTACATACTGTACATAAAATATCAAAAAGTACACCAAATATGTGTTATATATACTGTAAATAAACTATCAAAAACTACAGTAATTATATTCAATATACTGTACATAAAATATCAAAAATTACTCCAAATGTACATTATATGGTGTAAATAAAATATCCAAAATACAGTAAATATATATTACACACCCTAGGTAAAATATCCAAATTTACACCAAAAATATATTATATAATTTACAAAAAATATCGGAAGGTCACCAAATATATCTTATATACTGTATGTAAAATATCAAAAAGTACAGTAAATATATTACATATATTGTACATATAATATTAACTAAAAGTACACCAAATACATTTTATATACTGTAAATAAAATATCAAAAATTACAGTAAATATATATTACATACTGTATATAAAATATCAAAAAGTACACCAAATATGTGTTATATATACTGTAAACTATCAAAAACTACAGTAATTATATTTAATATACTGTACATAAAATTTCAAAAATCACACCAAATGTATATTATATACCGTAAATAAAATATCAAAAAGGACAGTGAATATATATGACACACACTATGTAAAATATCAAAAACTACACCAAGTATATATTTTATAATTTACAATAAATATCAAAGGACACCAAATATATCTCATATACTGTACATAAAATATCAAAAAGTACAGTAAATATATTTCATATATTGTACATATAATATTAACTAAAAGTACACCAAATACATTTTATATACTGTAAATAAAATATCAAAAATTACAGTAAATATATATTACATACTATACATAAAATACCAAAAGGACACCAAATATGTGTTACATATACTATAAATAAACTATTAAAAACTACAGTAATTATATTCAATATACTGTAGATAAAATATCAAAAATTACTCCAAATGTACATTATATGGTGTAAATAAAATATCCAAAATACAGTAAATATATATTACACACCCTAGGTAAAATATCCAAATTTACACCAAATATATAATATATAATTTACAAAAAATATCGGAAGGTCACCAAATATATCTTATATACTGTATGTAAAATATCAAAATGTACAGTAAATATATTACATATATTGTACATATAATATTAACTAAAAGTACACCAAATACATTTTATATACTGTAAATAAAATATCAAAAATTACAGTAAATATATATTACATACTGTACATAAAATATCAAAAAGTACACCAAATATGTGTTATATATACTGTAAATATACTATTAAAAACTACAGTAATTATATTCAATATACTGTACATAAAATATCAAAAATTACTCCAAATGTACATTATATGGTGTAAATAAAATATCCAAAATACAGTAAATATATATTACACACCCTATATAAAATATCCAAATTTACACCAAATATATATTATATAATTTACAAAAAATATCGGAAGGTCACCAAATATATCTTATATACTGTATGTAAAATATCAAAAAGTACAGTAAATATATTACATATATTGTACATATAATAGTAACTAAAAGTACACCAAATACATTTTATATACTGTAAATAAAATATCAAAAATTACAGTAAATATATATTACATACTGTACATAAAATATCAAAAAGTACACCAAATATGTGTTATATATACTGTAAACTATCAAAAACTACAGTAATTATATTTAATATACTGTACATAAAATTTCAAAAATCACACCAAATGTATATTATATACCGTAAATAAAATATCAAAAAGGACAGTGAATATATATGACACGCACTATGTAAAATATCAAAAACTACACCAAGTATATATTTTATAATTTACAATAAATATCAAAGGACACCAAATATATCTCATATACTGTACATAAAATATCAAAAAGTACAGTAAATATATTTCATATATTGTACATATAATATTAACTAAAAGTACACCAAATACATTTTATATACTGTAAATAAAATATCAAAAAGTACAGTAAATATATATTACATACTGTACATAAAATATCAAAAAGTACACCAAATATGTGTTATATATACTGTAAACTATCAAAAACAACAGTAATTATATTTAATATACTGTACATAAAATTTCAAAAATCACACCAAATGTATGTTATATACCGTAAATAAAATATCAAAAAGGACAGTGAATATATATGACACACACTATGTAAAATATCAAAAACTACACCAAATATATATTTTATAATTTACAATAAATATCAAAGGACACCAAATATATCTCATATACTGTACATAAAATATCAAAAAGTACAGTAAATATATTTCATATATTGTACATATAATATTAACTAAAAGTACACCAAATACATTTTATATACTGTAAATAAAATATCAAAAAGTGCAGTAAATATATATTACATACTATACATAAAATATCAAAAAGTACACCAAATATGTGTTATATATACTGTAAATAAACTATTAAAAACTACAGTAATTATATTCAATATACTGTACATAAAATATCAAAAATTACTCCAAATGTACATTATATGTTGTAAATAAAATATCCAAAATACAGTAAATATATATTACACACCCTAGGTAAAATATCCAAATTTACATCAAATATACATTATATAATTTACAAAAAATATCGGAAGGTCACCAAATATATCTTATATACTGTATGTAAAATATCAAAAAGTACAGTAAATATATTACATATATTGTACATATAATATTAACTAAAAGTACACCAAATACATTTTATATACTGTAAATAAAATATCAAAAATTACAGTAAATATATATTACATACTGTACATAAAATATCAAAAAGTACACCAAATATGTGTTATATATACTGTAAACTATCAAAAACTACAGTAATTATATTTAATATACTGTACAAAATATTTCAAAAATCACACCAAATGTATATTATATACCGTAAATAAAATATCAAAAAGGACAGTGAATATATATGACACACACTATGTAAAATATCAAAAACTACACCAAGTATATATTTTATAATTTACAATAAATATCAAAGGACACCAAATATATCTCGTATACTGTACATAAAATATCAAAAAGTACAGTAAATATATTTCATATATTGTACATATAATATTAACTAAAAGTACACCAAATACATTTTATATACTGTAAATAAAATATCAAAAATTACAGTAAATATATATTACATACTGTACATAAAATATCAAAAATTACACCAAACATGTGTTATATATACTGTAAATAAACTATCAAAAACTACAGTAATTATATTTAATATACTGTACATAAAATGTCAAAAATTACTCCAAATGTACATTATATAGTGGAAATAATATATCCAAAATACAGTAAATATATATTACTCACCCTATGTAAAATATCAAATATTACACCAAATATACGTTATATAATTTACAAAAAATATTGGAAGGACACCAAATATATCCTATATACTGTACGTAAAATATCAAAAACTACAGTAAATATATTTCATATATTGTACATATAATATTAACTAAAAGTACACCAAATACATTTTATATACTGTAAATAAAATATCAAAAATTGCAGTAAATATATATTACATACTATACATAAAATATCAAAAAGTACACCAAATATGTGTTATATATACTGTAAATAAACTATTAAAAACTACAGTAATTATATTCAATATACTGTACATAAAATATCAAAAATTAATCCAAATGTACATTATATGGTGTAAATAAAATATCCAAAATACAGTAAATATATATTACACACCCTATGTAAAATATCCAAATTTAAACCAAATATATATTATATAATTTACAAAAAATATCGGAAGGTCACCAAATATATCTTATATACTGTATGTAAAATATCAAAAAGTACAGTAAATATATTTCATATATTGTACATATAATATTAACTAAAAGTACACCAAATACATTTTATATACTGTAAATAAAATATCAAAAATTACAGTAAATATATATTACATACTGTACCTAAAATATCAAAAAGTACACCAAATATGTGTTATATATACTGTAAACTATCAAAAACTACATTAATTATATTTAATATACTGTACATAAAATTTCAAAAATCACACCAAATGTATATTATATACCGTAAATAAAATATCAAAAAGGACAGTGAATATATATGACACACACTATGTAAAATATCAAAAACTACACCAAGTATATATTTTATAATTTACAATAAATATCAAAGGACACCAAATATATCTCATATACTGTACATAAAATATCAAAAAGTACAGTAAATATATTTCATATATTGTACATATAATATTAACTAAAAGTACACCAAATACATTTTATATACTGTAAATAAAATATCAAAAATTACAGTAAATATATATTACATACTGTACATAAAATATCAAAAAGTACACCAAATATGTGTTATATATACTGTAAACTATCAAAAACTACAGTAATTATATTTAATATACTGTACATAAAATTTCAAAATCACACCAAATGTATATTATATACCGTAAATAAAATATCAAAAAGGACAGTGAATATATATGATACACACTATGTAAAATATCAAAAACTACACCAAGTATATATTTTATAATTTACAATAAATATCAAAGGACACCAAATATATCTCATATACTGTACATAAAATATCAAAAAGTACAGTAAATATATTTCATATATTGTACATATAATATTAACTAAAAGTACACCAAATACATTTTATATACTGTAAATAAAATATCAAAAATTACAGTAAATATATATTACATACTGTACATAAAATATCAAAAATTACACCAAACATGTGTTATATATACTGTAAATAAACTATCAAAAACTACAGTAATTATATTTAATATACTGTACATAAAATGTCAAAAATTACTCCAAATGTACATTATATAGTGTAAACAATATATCCAAAATACAGTAAATATATATTACACACCCTATGTAAAATATCAAATATTACACCAAATATACATTATATAATTTACAAAAAATATCGGAAGGACACCAAATATATCCTATATACTGTACGTAAAATATCAAAAACTACAGTAAATATATTTCATATATTGTACATATAATATTAACTAAAAGTACACCAAATACATTTTATATACTGTAAATAAAATATCAAAAATTACAGTAAATATATATTACATACTATACATAAAATATCAAAAAGTACACCAAATATGTGTTATATATACTGTAAATATACTATTAAAAACTACAGTAATTATATTCAATATACTGTACATAAAATATCAAATATTACTCCAAATGTACATTATATGGTGTAAATAAAATATCCAAAATACAGTAAATATATATTACACACCCTATATAAAATATCCAAATTTACACCAAATATATATTATATAATTTACAAAAAATATCGGAAGGTCACCAAATATATCTTATATACTGTATGTAAAATATCAAAAAGTACAGTAAATATATTACATATATTGTACATATAATATTAACTAAAAGTACACCAAATACATTTTATATACTGTAAATAAAATATCAAAAATTACAGTAAATATATATTACATACTGTACATAAAATATCAAAAAGTACACCAAATATGTGTTATATATACTGTAAACTATCAAAAACTACAGTAATTATATTTAATATGCTGTACATAAAATTTCAAAAATCACACCAAATGTATATTATATACCGTAAATAAAATATGAAAAAGGACAGTGAATATATATGACACGCACTATGTAAAATATCAAAAACTACACCAAGTATATATTTTATAATTTACAATAAATATCAAAGGACACAAAATATATCTCATATACTGTACATAAAATATCAAAAAGTACAGTAAATATATTTCATATATTGTACATATAATATTAACTAAAAGTACACCAAATACATTTTATATACTGTAAATAAAATATCAAAAAGTACAGTAAATATATATTACATACTGTACATAAAATATCAAAAAGTACACCAAATATGTGTTATATATACTGTAAACTATCAAAAACAACAGTAATTATATTTAATATACTGTACATAAAATTTCAAAAATCACACCAAATGTATATTATATACCGTAAATAAAATATCAAAAAGGACAGTGAATATATATGACACACACTATGTAAAATATCAAAAACTACACCAAATATATATTTTATAATTTACAATAAATATCAAAGGACACCAAATATATCTCATATACTGTACATAAAATATCAAAAAGTACAGTAAATATATTTCATATATTGTACATATAATATTAACTAAAAGTACACCAAATACATTTTATATACTGTAAATAAAATATCAAAAAGTGCAGTAAATATATATTACATACTATACATAAAATATCAAAAAGTACACCAAATATGTGTTATATATACTGTAAATAAACTATTAAAAACTACAGTAATTATATTCAATATACTGTACATAAAATATCAAAAATTACTCCAAATGTACATTATATGTTGTAAATAAAATATCCAAAATACAGTAAATATATATTACACACCCTATGTAAAATATCCAAATTTACATCAAATATACATTATATAATTTACAAAAAATATCGGAAGGTCACCAAATATATCTTATATACTGTATGTAAAATATCAAAAAGTACAGTAAATATATTACATATATTGTACATATAATATTAACTAAAAGTACACCAAATACATTTTATATACTGTAAATAATATATCAAAAAGTACAGTAAATATATATTACATACTGTACATAAAATATCAAAAAGTACACCAAATATGTGTTATATATACTGTAAACTATCAAAAACTACAGTAATTATATTTAATATACTGTACAAAATATTTCAAAAATCACACCAAATGTATATTATATACCGTAAATAAAATATCAAAAAGGACAGTGAATATATATGACACACACTATGTAAAATATCAAAAACTACACCAAGTATATATTTTATAATTTAAAATAAATATCAAAGGACACCAAATATATCTCGTATACTGTACATAAAATATCAAAAAGTACAGTAAATATATTTCATATATTGTACATATAATATTAACTAAAAGTACACCAAATACATTTTATATACTGTAAATAAAATATCAAAAATTACAGTAAATATATATTACATACTGTACATAAAATATCAAAAATTACACCAAACATGTGTTATATATACTGTAAATAAACTATCAAAAACTACAGTAATTATATTTAATATACTGTACATAAAATGTCAAAAATTACTCTAAATGTACATTATATAGTGTAAATAATATATCCAAAATACAGTAAATATATATTACACACCCTATGTAAAATATCAAATATTACACCAAATATACATTATATAATATACAAAAAATATCAGAAGGACACCAAATATATCCTATATACTGTACGTAAAATATCAAAAACTACGGAAAATATATTTCATATATTGTACATATAATATTAACTAAAAGTACACCAAATACATTTTATATACTGTAAATAAAATGTCAAAAATTACAGTAAATATATATTACATACTATACATAAAATATCAAAAAGTACACCAAATATGTGTTATATATACTGTAATTATCAAAAACTACAGTAATTATATTCAATGTACTGTATATAAATTATCAAAAATTACACCAAATGTAAATTATATACTGTAAATAAGATATCAAAAAGGACAATAAATATACACTACACACCCTATGTAAAATATCAAAAACTACACCAAATATATATTATATAATTTACAATAAATATCAAAAGGGCACCAAATATATCTTATATACTGTACATAAAATATCAAAAAGTACAGTAAATGTATTTCATATACTGTATATATACTATTAACTAAAAGTACACCAAATACATTTTATATACTGTAAATAAAATATCAAAAAGTACAGTAATTATATCACATACTGTACATAAAATATCAAAAAGTATACCAAATATGTTTTATGTATACTGTAAATAAACTATCAAAAACTACAGTAATTATATTGAATATACTGTATATAAAATATCAAAAATTACACCAAATGTATATTATATAGTCTTAATAAAATATGAAAAAGGACAGTAAATGTATATTACACTCTACGTAAATTATCAAAAACTACACCAAATATATATTATATGATTCACATAAAATATGAAAAGGACACCAAATATATGTTATATACTGTACATAAAATATCAAAAAGTACAGTAAATATATTTCATATATTGTACATATAATATTAACTAAAAGTACACCAAATATATTTTATATAATGTAAATAAAATTTCAAAATCTACAGTTAATATATGTTACATACTGTACATAAAATATCAAAAAGTACACAAAATATGTGCTATATATACTGTAAATAAACTATCAAAACCTACAGTATTTATATTTAATATACAGTACATAAAATATCAAAAATTACACCAAATGTATATTATATACTGTAAATAAAATATAAAAAAGTAAAGTAAATATATATTACACAACCTATGTAAAATATCACAAACTACACCAAATATATATTATATAATTTACATAAAATATCAAAAGGACACCAAATATATCTTATATACTGTACATAAAATATCAAATAGTAGAGTAAATATATTTCATATATTGTACATATAATATTAACTAAAAGTACACTAAATACATTTTATATACTGTAAATAAATCATCAAAAATTACAGTAAATATATATTACATACTGTACATAAAATATCAAAATGTACACCAAATATGTGTTATATATACTGTAAATAAACTATCAAAAACTACAGTAATTATATTTAATATACTGTACATAAAATATCAAAAATTACACCAAATGTATATTATATAGTGTAAAGAAAATATCAAAAAGGACGGTAAATATATATTACACACCCTATGTAAAATATCAAAAACTACACCAAATTTAACTTACATAATTTACATAAAATATCAAAAGGACACCAAGTATGTCTTATATACTTTACTTAAAATATCAAAAAGTACAGTAAATATGTTTCATATATTGTACATATAATATTAACTAAAAGTTCACCAAATACACTTTATATACTGTAAATAAAATATCAAAAAGTACAGTAAATATATATTACATACTGTACATAAAATATCAAAAAGTACACCAAATATGTGTTACATATACTGTAAATAACTATCAAAAACTACAGTAATTATATTTAATATACTGTACATAAAATATCAAAAATTACACTAAATGTATATTATATGCTGTAAATAAAATATCAAAAAGGACGGTAAATATATATTACAAACCATACGTAAAATGTCAAAAACTACACCAAATATATATTATATAATTTACATAAAATATCAAAAGGACACCAAATATATCGTATATACTGTACATAAAATATCAAAAACTACAGTAAATTTGTTTCTTATATTGTACATATAATATTAACTAAAAGTACAGCAAATACATTTTATATACTTTAAATAAAATTTCAAAAATTCAGTAAATATATATTACATATTGTACATAAAATATCAAAAAATACACCAAATATTTGTTATATATACTGTAAAAAAACTATCAAAATCTACAGTAATTATATTTAATATAGTGTACATAAATTATCAAAAATTACACCAAATGTATATTATATACTCTAAATAAAAAATGAAAAAGGACAGTAAATATATATTACACTCTATGTAAATTATCAAAAACTACACAAAATATATATTATATAATTAGCATAAAATATAAAAGTACACCAAATATATCTTATATACTGTACATAAAATATCAAAAAGTACAGTAAATATATTTCATATATTGTACATATAATATTAACTAAAAGTACACCAAATACATTTTATATACTGTAAATAAAATATCAAAAACTACAGTAAATATATATTACATACAGTACATAAAATACCAAAAAGTACACCAAGTATGTGTTATATATACTGTAAATAAACTATCAAAAACTACAGTAATTATATTTAATATACTGTACATGAAATATTAAAAATTACACCAAATGTATATTATATACTGTAAAAAAATATCAAAAAGTACAGTAAATATATATTACACCCTATGTAAAATATCAAAAACTGCACCAAATATATATTATATAATTTACACAAAATATCAAAAGTACAGCAAATATATCTTATATACTCTACATAAAATATCAAAAAGTACAGTAAATATATTTCATATATTTTACATATAATATTAACTAAAAGTACACCAAATTCATTTTATATACTGTAAATAAAATATCCAAATATACAGTAAATATATATTAAATACAGTACATAAAATATCAAAAAGTACACCAAATATGTGTTATATATACTGTAATTATCAAAAACTACAGTAATTATATTCAATTTACTGTATATAAATTATCAAAAATTACACCAAATGTAAATTATATACTGTTAATAAAATATCAAAAAGGACAGTAAATATATACTACACACCCTATGTAAAATATCAAAAACTACACCAAATATATATTATATAATTTACATAAAATATCAAAAGGACACCAATTATATCTTATATCCTGTAGATAAAATATCGAAAAGTACAGTATATATATTTCATATATTGTACATATATTATTAACTAAAAGTACACCAAATACATTTTATATACTGTAAATAAAATATCAAAAATTACAGTAAATATATATTACATAGTGTACATAAAATATCAAAAAGTACACAAAATATGTGTTATATATACTGTAAATTATCAAAAACTTCAGTAATTATATATAATATACTCTACATAAAATATCAAAAATCACACCAAATGTATATCATATACTGTAAATAAAATATCAAAAAGGACAGTGAATATATATGACACACACTATATAAAATATCAAAAACTACACAAAATATATATTATATAATTTACAATAAATATCAAAAGGACACCAAATATATCTTATATACTGAACATAAAATATCAAAAAGTACAGTAAATATATTTCATATATTGTACATATAATATTAACTAAAAGTTCAGCAAATACATTTTATATACTGTAAATAAAATCTCAAAAGGTACAGTAAATATACATTACATACTGTACATAAAATATCAAAAATACACCAAATATGTGTTATATATACTGTAAATAAACCATCAAAAACTTCAGTAAGTATATTTAATATACTGTACATAAAATGTGAAAAATTACTCCAAATGTACATTATATAGTGTAAATAAAATATCCAAAATACAGTAAATATATATTACACGCCCTATGTAAAATATCAAAAATTACACCAAATATATATTATATAATTTACAAAAAATATCGGAAGGTCACCAAATATATCCTATATACTGTACGTAAAATATCAAAAACTACAGTAAATATATTTCATATATTGTACATATAATATTAACTAAAAGTACACCAAATACATTTTACATACTGTAAATAAAATATCAAAAATTACAGTAAATATATATTACATACTGTACATAAAATATCAAAAAGTACACCAAATATGTGTTATATATACTGTAAATATCAAAAACTACAGTAATTATATTCAATGTACTGTATATAAAATATCAAATATTACACCAAATGTAAATTATATAGTGTAAATAAAATATCAAAAAGGACAGTAAATATATACTACACACCCTATGTAAAATATCAAAACCTACACCAAATATATATTATATAATTTACATAAAATATAAAGAGGTCACCAAATATATCTTATATATTGTACATAAAATATCAAAAAGTACAGTAAACATATTTCATATATTGTACATATTATATTAACTAAAACTACACCAAATACATTTTATATACTGTAAATAAAATATCAAAAATTACAGTAAGTATATATTATCTACTGTACATAAAATATCAAAAAGTACACCAAATATGTGTTATATATACTGTAAATAAACTATCAAAATCTTCAGTAATTATATTTAATATACTGTACATAAAATATCAATAATTACACCAAATGTATATTATACACACTAAATAAAATATCAAAAAGGACAGTAAATATATATTACACTCTATGTAAAATATCAAAAACTACACCGTATATATTATATAAATTACATAAAATATCAAAAGTACACCAAATATATATTATATACTGTACATAAAATATCAAAAAGTACAGTAAATATATTTCATATTTTGTACATATACTATTAACTAAAACTACACCAAATACATTTTACATACTGTAAATAAAATATCAAAAATTCAGTATGTATATATTATCTACTGTACATAAAGTATCAAAAAGTACACCAAATATGTGTTATTTATACTGTTAATAAACTATCAAAATCTTCAGTAATTATATTTAATATACTGTACATAAAATATCAAAAATTACACCAAATGTATATTATACACTCTAAATAAAATATCAAAAAGGACAGTAAATATATATTACACTCTATGTAAAATATCAAAAACTACACCAAATATATATTATATAATTTACATAAAATATCAAAAGTACACCAAATATGTATTATATACTGTACATAAAATATCAAAAAGTACAGTAAATGTATTTCATATATTGTACATATAATATTAACTAAAAGTACACCAAATACATTTTACATACTGTAAATAAAATATCAAAAATTACAGTAAGTATATATTATCTACTGTACATAAAATATCAAAAAGTACACCAAAGATGTGTTATATATACTGTAAATAAACTATCAAAATCTTCAGTAATTATATTTAATATACTGTACATAAAATATCAATAATTACACCAAATGTATATTATACACTCAAAATAAAATATCAAAAAGGACAGTAAATATATATTACACTCTATGTAAAATATCAAAAACTACACCGTATATATTATATAATTTACATAAAATATCAAAAGTACACCAAATATATATTATATACTGTATATAAAATATCAAAAAGTACAGTAAATATATTTCATATTTTGTACATATACTATTAACTAAAACTACACCAAATACATTTTACATACTGTAAATAAAATATCAAAAATTCAGTATGTATATATTATCTACTGTACATAAAATATCAAAAAGTACACCAAATATGTGTTATTTATACTGTTAATAAACTATCAAAATCTTCAGTAATTATATTTAATATACAGTACATAAAATATCAAAAATTACACCAAATGTATATTATACACTCTAAATAAAATATCAAAAAGGACAGTAAATATATATTACACTTTATGTAAAATTTGAAAAACTACACCAAATATATATTATATAATTTACATAAAATATCAAAAGTACAGCAACTATATATTATATACTGTACATAAAATATCAAAAAGTACAGTAAATATGTTTCATATATTGTACATATAATACTAACTAAAACTACACCAAATACATTTTACAAACTGTAAATAAAATATCAAAAATTACAGTAAGTATATATTATCTACTGTACATAAAATATCCAAAAGTACACCAAAGATGTGTTATATATACTGTAAATAAACTATCAAAATCTTCAGTAATTATATTTAATATACTGTACATTAAATTTAAAAATTTCACCAAATGTATATTATACACTCTAAATAAAATATCAAGGACAGTAAATATATATTACACTCTATGTAAAATATCAAAAACTACACCAAATATATATTATATAATTTACATAAAATATCAAATGTACACCAAATATATATTATATACTGTACATAAAATATCAAAAAGTACAGTAAATGTATTTCATATATTGTACATATAATATTAACTAAAAGTACACCAAGTACATTTTACATACGGTAAATAAAATATCAAAAATTACAGTAAGTATATATTATCTACTGTACATAAAATATCAAAAAGTACACCAAAGATGTGTTATATATACTGTAAATAAACTAACAAAATCTTCAGTAATTATATTTAATATACAGTACCTAAAATGTCAAAAATTACACCAAATGTATATTATACACTCTAAATAAAATATCAAAAAGGACAGTAAATATATATTACACTCTATGTAAAATATAAAAAACTACACCAAATATATATTATATAATTTACATAAAATATCAAAAGTACACCAAACATATATTATATACTGTACATAAAATATCAAAAAGTACAGTAAACATATTTCATATATTGTACATATTATATTAACTAAAACTACACCAAATACATTTTATATACTGTAAATAAAATATCAAAAATTACAGTAAGTATATATTATCTACTGTACATAAAATATCAAAAAGTACACCAAATATGTGTTATATATACTGTAAATAAACTATCAAAATCTTCAGTAATTATATTTAATATACTGTACATAAAATATCAATAATTACACCAAATGTATATTATACACACTAAATAAAATATCAAAAAGGACAGTAAATATATATTACACTCTATGTAAAATATCAAAAACTACACCGTATATATTATATAAATTACATAAAATATCAAAAGTACACCAAATATATATTATATACTGTACATAAAATATCAAAAAGTACAGTAAATATATTTCATATTTTGTACATATACTATTAACTAAAACTACACCAAATACATTTTACATACTGTAAATAAAATATCAAAAATTCAGTATGTATATATTATCTACTGTACATAAAGTATCAAAAAGTACACCAAATATGTGTTATTTATACTGTTAATAAACTATCAAAATCTTCAGTAATTATATTTAATATACTGTACATAAAATATCAAAAATTACACCAAATGTATATTATACACTCTAAATAAAATATCAAAAAGGACAGTAAATATATATTACACTCTATGTAAAATATCAAAAACTACACCAAATATATATTATATAATTTACATAAAATATCAAAAGTACACCAAATATATATTACATACTGTACATAAAATATCAAGAAGTACAGTAAATATATTTCATATATTGTACATATAATATTAACTAAAAGTACACCAAATACATTTTACATACTGTAAATAAAATATCAAAAATTACAGTAAGTTTATATTATCTACTGTACATAAAATATCAAAAAGTACACCAAATATGTGTTATATATACTGTAAATAAACTATCAAAATCTTCAGTAATTATATTTAATATACTGTACATAAAATATCAAAAATTACACCAAATGTATATTATACACTCTAAATAAAATATCAAAAAGGAGAGTAAATATATATTACACCCTATGTAAAATATCAAAAACTACACCAAATATATATTATATAATTTACATAAAATATCAAAAGTACAGCAACTATATATTATATACTGTACATAAAATATCAAAAAGTACAGTAAATATGTTTCATATATTGTACATATAATACTAACTAAAACTACACCAAATACATTTTACAAACTGTAAATAAAATATCAAAAATTACAGTAAGTATATATTATCTACTGTACATAAAATATCCAAAAGTACACCAAAGATGTGTTATATATACTGTAAATAAACTATCAAAATCTTCAGTAATTATATTTAATATACTGTACATTAAATTTAAAAATTTCACCAAATGTATATTATACACTCTAAATAAAATATCAAGGACAGTAAATATATATTACACTCTATGTAAAATATCAAAAACTACACCAAATATATATTATATAATTTACATAAAATATCAAATGTACACCAAATATATATTATATACTGTACATAAAATATCAAAAAGTACAGTAAATGTATTTCATATATTGTACATATAATATTAACTAAAAGTACACCAAGTACATTTTACATACGGTAAATAAAATATCAAAAATTACAGTAAGTATATATTATCTACTGTACATAAAATATCAAAAAGTACACCAAAGATGTGTTATATATACTGTAAATAAACTATCAAAATCTTCAGTAATTATATTTAATATACTGTACCTAAAATGTCAAAAATTACACCAAATGTATATTATACACTCTAAATAAAATATCAAAAAGGACAGTAAATATATATTACACTCTATGTAAAATATCAAAAACTACACCAAATATATATTATATAATTTACATAAAATATCAAAAGTACACCAAATATGTATTATATACTGTACATAAAATATCAAAAAGTACAGTAAATGTATTTCATATATTGTACATATAATATTAACTAAAAGTACACCAAATACATTTTACATACTGTAAATAAAATATCAAAAATTACAGTAAGTATATATTATCTACTGTACATAAAATATCAAAAAGTACACCAAAGATGTGTTATATATACTGTAAATAAACTATCAAAATCTTCAGTAATTATATTTAATATACTGTACATAAAATATCAATAATTACACCAAATGTATATTATACACTCAAAATAAAATATCAAAAAGGACAGTAAATATATATTACACTCTATGTAAAATATCAAAAACTACACCGTATATATTATATAATTTACATAAAATATCAAAAGTACACCAAATATATATTATATACTGTATATAAAATATCAAAAAGTACAGTAAATATATTTCATATTTTGTACATATACTATTAACTAAAACTACACCAAATACATTTTACATACTGTAAATAAAATATCAAAAATTCAGTATGTATATATTATCTACTGTACATAAAATATCAAAAAGTACACCAAATATGTGTTATTTATACTGTTAATAAACTATCAAAATCTTCAGTAATTATATTTAATATACTGTACATAAAATATCAAAAATTACACCAAATGTATATTATACACTCTAAATAAAATATCAAAAAGGACAGTAAATATATATTACACTTTATGTAAAATTTGAAAAACTACACCAAATATATATTATATAATTTACATAAAATATCAAAAGTACACCAACTATATATTATATACTGTACATAAAATATCAAAAAGTACAGTAAATATGTTTCATATATTGTACATATAATACTAAGTAAAACTACACCAAATACATTTTACAAACTGTAAATAAAATATCAAAAATTACAGTAAGTATATATTATCTACTGTACATAAAATATCAAAAAGTACACCAAAGATGTGTTATATATACTGTAAATAAACTATCAAAATCTTCAGTAATTATATTTAATATACTGTACATTAAATTTAAAAATTTCACCAAATGTATATTATACACTCTAAATAAAATATCAAAAAGGACAGTAAATATATATTACACTCTATGTAAAATATCAAAAACTACACCAAATATATATTATATAATTTACATAAAATATCAAAAGTACACCAAATATATATTATATACTGTACATAAAATATCAAAAAGTACAGTAAATGTATTTCATATATTGTACATATCATATTAAATAAAAGTACACCAAATACATTTTACATACTGTAAATAAAATATCAAAAATTACAGTAAGTATATATTATCTACTGTACATAAAATATCAAAAAGTACACCAAAGATGTGTTATATATACTGTAAATAAACTATCAAAATTTTCGGTAATTATATTTAATATACTGTACATAAAATATCAAAAATTACACCAAATGTATATTATACACTCTAAATACAATATCAAAAAGGACAGTAAATATATATTACACTCTATGTAAAATATCAAAAACTACACCAAATATATATTATATAATTTACATAAAATATCAAAAGTACACCAAATATATATTATATACTGTACATAAAATATCAAAAAGTACAGTAAATATATTTCATATATTGTACATATAATATTAACTAAAAGTACACCAAGTACATTTTTCATACGGTAAATAAAATATAAAAATTACAGTAAGTATATATTATCTACTGTACATAAAATATCAGAAAGTACACCAAATATGTGTTATATATACTGTAAATGAACTATCAAAATCTTCAGTAATTATATTTAATATACTGTACATAAAATATCAAAAATTACACCAAATGTATATTATACACTCTAAATAAAATATCAAAAAGGACAGTAAATATATATTACACTCTATATAAAATATCAAAAACTACACCAAATATATATTATATAATTTACATAAAATATCAAAAGTACACCAAATATATATTATGTACTGTACATAAAATATCAAAAAGTACAGTAAATGTATTTCATATATTGTACATATAATATTAACTAAAAGTACACCAAATACATTTTACATACTGTAAATAAAATATCAAAAATTACAGTAAGTATATATTATCTACTGAACATAAAATATCAAAAAGTACACCAAATATGTGTTATATATACTGTAAATAAACTATCAAAATCTTCAGTAATTATATTTAATATACTGTACATAAAATATCAAAAATTACACCAAATATATATTCTACACTCTAAATAAAATATCAAAAAGGACAGTAAATATATATTACACTCTATGTAAAATATCAAAAACTACACAAAATATACAGTATATAATTTACATAAAATAACAAAAGTACACCAAATATATATTATATACTGTACATAAAATATCAAAAAGTACAGTAAATATATTTCATATATTGTACATATAATATTAACTAAAACTACACCAAATACATTTTACATACTGTAAATAAAATATCAAAAATTACAGTAAGTATATATTATCTACTGTACATAAAATAGCAAAAAGTACACCAAATATGTGTTATATATACTGTAAATAAACTATCAAAATCTTCATTAATTATATTTAATATACTGTACATAAAATATCAATAATTACACCAAATGTATATTATACACTCAAAATAAAATATCAAAAAGGACAGTAAATATATATTACACTCTATGTAAAATATCAAAAACTACACCATATATATTATATAATTTACATAAAATATCAAAAGTACACCAAATATATATTATATACTGTACATAAAATATCAAAAAGTACAGTAAATATATTTCATATTTTGTACATATACTATTAACTAAAACTACACCAAATACATTTTACATACTGTAAATAAAATATCAAAAATTCAGTATGTATATATTATCTACTGTACATAAAATATCAAAAAGTACACCAAATATGTGTTATTTATACTGTTAATAAACTATCAAAATCTTCAGTAATTATATTTAATATACTGTACATAAAATATCAAAAATTACACCAAATGTATATTATACACTCTAAATAAAATATCAAAAAGGACAGTAAATATATATTACACTCTATGTAAAATATCAAAAACTACACCAAATATATATTATATAATTTACATAAAATATCAAAAGTACACCAAATATATATTACATACTGTACATAAAATATCAAGAAGTACAGTAAATATATTTCATATATTGTACATATAATATTAACTAAAAGTACACCAAATACATTTTACATACTGTAAATAAAATATCAAAAATTACAGTAAGTTTATATTATCTACTGTACATAAAATATCAAAAAGTACACCAAATATGTGTTATATATACTGTAAATAAACTATCAAAATCTTCAGTAATTATATTTAATATACTGTACATAAAATATCAAAAATTACACCAAATGTATATTATACACTCTAAATAAAATATCAAAAAGGAGAGTAAATATATATTACACCCTATGTAAAATATCAAAAACTACACCAAATATATATTATATAATTTACATAAAATATCAAAAGTACAGCAACTATATATTATATACTGTACATAAAATATCAAAAAGTACAGTAAATATGTTTCATATATTGTACATATAATACTAACTAAAACTACACCAAATACATTTTACAAACTGTAAATAAAATATCAAAAATTACAGTAAGTATATATTATCTACTGTACATAAAATATCCAAAAGTACACCAAAGATGTGTTATATATACTGTAAATAAACTATCAAAATCTTCAGTAATTATATTTAATATACTGTACATTAAATTTAAAAATTTCACCAAATGTATATTATACACTCTAAATAAAATATCAAGGACAGTAAATATATATTACACTCTATGTAAAATATCAAAAAGTACACCAAATATATATTATATAATTTACATAAAATATCAAATGTACACCAAATATATATTATATACTGTACATAAAATATCAAAAAGTACAGTAAATGTATTTCATATATTGTACATATCATATTAAATAAAAGTACACCAAATACATTTTACATACTGTAAATAAAATATCAAAAATTACAGTAAGTATATATTATCTACTGTACATAAAATATCAAAAAGTACACCAAAGATGTGTTATATATACTGTAAATAAACTATCAAAACTTTCGGTAATTATATTTAATATACTGTATATAAAATATCAAAAATTACACCAAATGTATATTATACACTCTAAATAAAATATCAAAAAGGACAGTAAATATATATTACACTCTATGTAAAATATCAAAAACTACACCAAATATATATTATATAATTTACATAAAATATCAAAAGTACACCAAATATATATTATATACTGTACATAAAATATCAAAAAGTACAGTAAATATATTTCATATATTGTACATATAATATTAACTAAAAGTACACCAAATACATTTTACATACTGTAAATAAAATATCAAAAATTACAGTAAGTATATATTATCTACTGTACATAAAATATCAAAAAGTACACCAAAGATGTGTTATACATACTGTAAATAAACTATCAAAATCTTCAGTAATTATATTTAATATACTGTACATAAAATATCAAAAATTACACCAAATGTAAACTATACACTCTAAATAAAATATCAAAAAGGACAGTAAATATATATTACACTCTATGTAAAATATCAAAATCTACACCAAATACATATAATATAATTTGCATAAAATATCAAAAGTACACCAAATATATATTATATACTGTACATAAAATATCAAAAAGTACAGTAAATATATTTCATATATTGTACATATAATATTAAATAAAAGTACACCAAATACATTTTACATACTGTAAATAAAATATCAAAAATTACAGTAAGTATATATTATCTACTGTACTTAAAATATCAAAAAGTACACCAAAGATGTGTTATAAATACTGTAAATAAACTATCAAAATCTTCAGTAATTATATTTAATATACTGTATATTAAATATAAAAATTACACCAAATGTATATTATACACTCTAAATAAAATTTCAAAAAGGAGAGTAAATATATATTACACTCTATGTAAAATATCAAAAACTACACCAAATATATATTATATAATTTACATAAAATATCAAAAGTACACCAAATATATATTATATACTGTACATAAAATATCAAAAAGTACAGTAAATGTATTTCATATATTGTACATATAATATTAACTAAAAGTACACCAAATACATTTTACATACTGTAAATAATATATAAAAAATTACAGTAAGTATATATTATCTACTGTACATAAAATATCAAAAAGTACACCTAATATGTGTTATATATACTTTAAATAAACTATCAAAATCTTCAGTAATTATATTTAATATACTGTACATAAAATATCAAAAATTACACCAAATGTATATTATACACTCTAAATAAAATATCAAAAAGGACAGTAAATATATATTACACTCTATGTAAAATATCAAAAACTACACCAAATATATATTATATAACTTACATAAAATATCAAAAGTACACCAAATGTATATTATATACTGTACATAAAATATCAAAAAGTACAGTAAATATATTTCATATATTGTACATATAATATTAACTAAAAGTACACCAAATACATTTTACATACTGTAAATAATATATCAAAAATTACAGTAAGTATATATTATCTACTGTACATAAAATATCAAAAAGTACACCAAAGATGTGTTATATATACTGTAAATAAACTATCAAAATCTTCAGTAATTATATTTAATATACTGTTCATAAAATATCAAAAATTACACAAAATGTATATTATACACTCTAAATAAAATATCAAAAATGACAGTAAATATATATAACACACTATGTAAAATATCAAAAACTACACCAAATATATATTATATAAATTACATAAAATATCAAAAGTACACCAAATATATATTATATAATGTACATAAAATATCAAAAATACAGTAAATATATTCCATATATTGTACATATAATATTAACTCAAAGTACACCAAATACATTTTACATACTCTAAATAAAATATCAAAAATTACAGTAAGTATATATTATCTACTGTATATAAAATATCAAAAAGTACACCAAATGTGTGTTATATATACTGTAAATAAACTATCAAAATCTTCAGTAATTATATTTAATATACTGTATATAAAATATCAAAAATTACACCAAATGTATATTATACACTCTAAATAAAATATCAAAAGGACAGTAAATATATATTACACTCTATGTAAAATATCAAAAACTACACCAAATATATATTATATAATTTACATAAAATATCAAAAGTACCCCAAATATATATTATATACTGTACATAAAATATCAAGAAGTACAGTAAATATATTTCATATATTGTACATATAATATTACCGAATATACAACAAATATATTTTACATACTGTAAATAAAATACAAAAAATTACAGTAAGTATATATTATCTACTGTACATAAACTATAAAAAAGTACACCAAATATGTGTTATATATACTGTAAATAAACTATCAAAACCTTCAGTAATTATATTTAATATACTGTACATAAAATATCAAAAATTACACCAAATGTATATTATACACTCTAAATAAAATATCAAAAAGGACAGTAAATATATATTACACTCTATGTAAAATATCAAAAACTACACCAAATATATATTATATAATTTACATAAAATATCAAAAGTACACCAAATATATATTATATACTGTACATAAAATATCAAAAAGTACAGTAAATGTATTTCATATATTGTACATATAATATTAACTAAAAGTACACCAAATTCATTTTACATACTCTAAATAAATTATCAAATATTTCAGTAGGTATATATTATCTACTGTACATAAATTATCAAAAAGTACACCAAATATGTGTTATATATACTGTAAATAAACTATCAAAATCTTCAGTAATTATATTTTATATACTGTTCATAAAATATCAAAAATTACACCAAATGTATATTATACACTCTAAATAAAATATCAAAAAGGACAGTAAATATATATTACCCTCTATGTAAAATATCAAAAACTACACCAAATATATATTATAGAACTTACATAAAATATCAAAAGTACACCAAATATATATTATATACTGTACATAAAATATCAAAAAGTACAGTAAATATATTTCATATATTGTACATTTAATATTAACTAAAAGTACACCAAATACATTTTACAGACTGTAAATAAAATATAAAAAATTACAGTAAGTATATATTATCTACTGTACATAAAATATCAAAAAGTACACCAAATATGTGTTATATATACTGTAAATAAACTATCAAAATCTTCAGTAATTATATTTAATATACTGTGCATAAAATACCAAGAATTACACCAAATGTATATTATACACTCTAAATAAAATATCAAAAAGACAGTAAATATATATTACACTCTATGTAAAATATCAAAAACTACACCAAGTATATATTATATAATTTACATAAAATATCAAAAGTACACCAAATATATATTATACACTGTACATAAAATATCAAAAGTACAGTAAATATATTTCATATATTGTACATATAATAATAACTAAAATACACCAAATACATTTTACATACTGTAAATAAAATATCAAAAATTACAGTAAGTACATATAATCTACTGTACATAAAATATCAAAAAGTACACCAAATATGTGTTATATATACTGTAAATAAACTATCAAAATCTTCAGTAATTATATTTAATATACTGTTCATGAAATATCAAAAATTACACCAAATGCATATTATACACTCTAAATAAAATATCAAATAGGACAGTAAATATATATTACACTCTATGTAAAATATCAAAAACTACACCAAATATATATTATATAATTTTCATAAAATATCAAAAGTACACCAAATACATATTATATACTGTACATAAAATATCAAAAAGTACAGTAAATATATTTCATATATTGTACATATTATATTAACTAAAAGTACACCAAATACATTTTAGATACTGTAAATAAAATACAAAAAATTACAGTAAGTATATATTATCTACTGTACATAAAATATCAAAAAGTACACCAAATATGTGTTATATATACTATAAATAAACTATTAAAATCTTCAGTATTATATTTAATATACTGTTCATAAAATATCAAAAATTACACCAAATGTATATTATACACTCTAAATAAAATATCAAAAAGGACAGTAAATATATATTACACTCTATGTAAAATATCAAAAACTACACCAAATATATATTATATAATTTACATAAAATATCAAAAGTACACCAAATACATATTATATACTGTATATAAAATATCAAAAATACAGTAAATATATTTCTTATATTGTACATATAATATTAACTAAAAGTACAACAAATACATTTTACATACTGTAAATAACATATAAAAAATTACAATAAGTATATATTATCTACTGTACATAAAATATGAAAAAGTACACCAAATATGTGTTATATGTACTGTAAATAAACTATCAAAATCTTCAGAAATTATATTTAATATACTGTTCATAAAATATCAAAAATTACACCAAATGTATATTATACACTCTTAATAAAATATCAAAAAGGACAGTAAATATATATTACACTCTATGTAAAATATCAAAAACTACACCAAATATATATTATATAATTTACATAAAATATCAAAAGTACACCAAACATATATTATATACTCTACATAAAATATCAAAAAGTACAGTGAATATATTTCATATATTGTACATATAATATTAACTAAAAGTACACCAAATACATTTTACATACTCTAAATTAAATATAAAAAATTACAGTAAGTATATATTATCTACTGTACATAAAATATCAAAAAGTACACCAAATATGTGTTATATATACTGTAAATAAACTAACAAAATCTTCAGTAATTATATTTAATATACTGTACATAAAATATCAATAATTACACCAAATGTATATTATACACTCTAAATAAAATATCAAAAATGACAGTAAATATATATTACACTCTATGTAAAATATCAAAAACTACACCGTATATATTATATAATTTACATAAAATATCAAAAGTACACCAAATATATATTATATACTGTACATAAAATATCAAAAAGTACAGTAAATATATTTCATATTTTGTACATATACTATTAACTACACCAAATACATTCTACATACTGTAAATAAAATATCAAATATTACAGTAAGTATATATTATCTACTGTACATAAAATATCAAAAAGTACACCAAATATGTGTTATATATACTGTAAATAAACTATCAAAATCTTCAGTAATTATATTTAATATACTGTACATAAAATATCAAAAATTACACCAAATGTATATTCTACACTCTAAATAAAATATCAAAAAGGACAGTAAATATATATTACACTCTATGTAAAATATCAAAAACTACACCAAATATACAGTATATAATTTACATAAAATATCAAAAGTACACCAAATATATATTATATACTGTACATAAAATATCAAAAAGTACAGTAAATATATTTCATATATTGTACATATAATATTAACTAAAACTACACCAAATACATTTTACATACTGTAAATAAAATATCAAAAATTACAGTAAGTATATATTATCTACTGTACATAAAATATCAAAAAGTACACCAAATATGTGTTATATATACTGTAAATAAACTATCAAAATCTTCAGTAATTATATTTAATATACTGTACATAAAATATCAATAATTACACCAAATGTATATTCTACACTCTAAATAAAATATCAAAAAGGACAGTAAATATATATTACACTCTATGTAAAATATCAAAAACTACACCAAATATACAGTATATAATTTACATAAAATATCAAAAGTACACCAAATATATATTATATACTGTACACAAAATATCAAAAAGTACAGTAAATATATTTCATATATTGTACATATAATATTAACTAAAACTACACCAAATACATTTTACATACTGTAAATAAAATACCAAAATTACAGTAAGTATATATTATCTACTGTACATAAAATATCAAAAAGTACACCAAATATGTTTTATATATAGTGTAAACTATCAAAATCTTCAGGAATTATATTTAATATACTGTTCAGAACATATCAAAAATTACACCAAATATATATTATACACTCTAAATAAAATATCATAAAGGACAGTAAATATATATTACACTCTATGTAAAATATCAAAAACTACACCAAATATATATTATAAAATTTACATAAAATATCAAAAGTACACCAAATATATATTATATACTGTATATAAAATATCAAAAAGTACAGTAAATATATTTCATATATTGTACATATAATATTAACTAAAACTACACCAAATACATTTTACATACTGTAAATAAAATATCAAATGTTACAGTAAGTATATATTATCTACTGTACATAAAATATCAAAAAGTACACAAAATATGTGTTATATATACTGTAAATAAACTATCAAAATCTTCAGTAATTATATTTAATATACTGCACATAAAATATCAAAAATTACACCAAATGTATATTATACACTCTAAATAAAATATCAAAAAGGACAGTAAATATATATTACACTCTATGTAAAATATCAAAAACTACACCAAATATATATTATATAATTTACATAAAATATCAAAAGTACACCAAATATATATTATATACTGTACATAAAATATCAAAAAGTACAATAAATATATTTCATATATTGTACATATAATATTAACTAAAACTACACCAAATACATTTTACATACTGTAAATAAAACATCAAAAATTTCAGTAAGTATATATTATCTACTGTACATAAAATATCAAAAAGTACACAAAATATGTGTTATATATTGTGTAAATAAAATATCAAAATCTTCAGTAATTATATTTAATATACTGTACATAAAATATCAAAAATTACAACAAATATATATTATACACTCTAAATAAAATATCAAAAATGACAGTAAATATATATTACACTCTATGTAAAATATCAAAAACTACACCAAATATATATTATATAATTTACATAAAATATGAAAAGTACACCAAATATATATTATATACTGTTCATTAAATATCAAAAAGTACAGTAAATATATTTCATATATTGTACATATAATATTAACTAAAAGTACACGAAATACATTTTACATACTGTAAATAAAATATCAAAAATTACAGTAATTATATATTATCTACTGTACATAAAATATCAAAAAGTACACCAAATATGTGTTATATATGCTGTAAATAAACTATCAAAATCTTCAGTAATTATATTTTATATACTGTACATAAAATATCAAAAATTACAACAAATGTATATTATACACTCTAAATAAAATATCAAAAAGGACAGTAAATATATATTACACTCTATGTAAAATATCAAAAACTACACCAAATATATATTATATAATTTACATAAAATATCAAAAGTACACCAAATATATATTATATACTGTACATAAAATATCAAAAAGTACAGTAAATATATTTCATATATTGTACATATAATATTAACTAAAAGTACACCAAATACATTTTACATACGGTAAATAAAATATCAAAAGTTACAGTAAGTATATATTATCTACTGTACATAAAATATCAAAAAGTACACCAAATATGTGTTATATATACTGTAAATAAACTATCAAAATCTTCAGTAATTATATTTAATATACTGTACATAAAATATAAAAAATTACACCAAATGTATATTATACACTCTAAATACAATATCAAAAAGGACAGTAAATATATATTACACTCTATGTAAAATATCAAAAACTACACCAAATATATATTATATAATTTACATAAAATATCAAATGTACACCAAATATATATTATATACTGTACATAAAATATCAAAAAGTACAGTAAATATATTCCTTATATTGTACATATAATACTAACTAAAACTACACCAAATACATTTTACATACTGTAAATAAAATATCAAAAATTACAGTAAGTATATATTATCTACTGTACATAAAATATCAAAAAGTACGCCAAATATGTGTTATATATACTGTAAATAAACTATCAAAATCTTCAGTAATTATATTTAATATACTGTTCATAAAATATAAAAAATTACACCAAATGTATATTATACACTCTAAATAAAATATCAAAAAGGACAGTAAATATATATTACACTCTATGTAAAATTTGAAAAACTACACCAAATATATAGTATATAATTTACATAAAATATCAAAAGTACACTAAATATATATTATAAACTGTACATAAAATATCAAAAAGTTCAGTAAATGTATTTCATATATTGTACATATAATATTAACTAAAACTACACCAAATGCATTTTACATATTGTAAATAAAATATCAAAAATTACAGTAAGTATATATTATCTACTGTACATAAAATATCAAAAAGTACACCAAATATGTGTTATATATACTGTAAATAAACTATCAATATCTTCAGTAATTATATTTAATATACTGTACATAAAATATCAAAAATTACACCAAATGTATATTATACACCCTAAATAAAATATCAAAAAGGACAGTAAATATATATTACACTCTATGAAAAATATCAAAAACTACACCAAATATATATTATATAATTTACATAAAATATCAAAAGTACACCAAATATATATTATATACTGTACATAAAATATCAAAAAGTACAGTAAATGTATTTCATATATTGTACATATAATATTAACTAAAAGTACACCAAATACATTTTACATACTCTAAATAAAATATCAAAAATTTCAGTAGGTATATATTATCTACTGTACAAAAATTATCAAAAAGTACACCAAATATGTGTTATATATACTGTAAATAAACTATCAAATTCTTAAGTAATTATATTTAATATACTGTACATAAAATATCAAAAATTACACCAAATGTATATTATACACTCTAAATAAAATATCAAAAAGGACAGTAAATATATATTACGCTCTATGTAAAATATCAAAAACTACACCAAATATATATTATATAATTTACATAAAATATCAAAAGTAAACCAAATATATATTATATAATGTACATAAAATATCAAAAAGTACAGTAAATATATTTCATATATTGTACATATAATATTAATTAAAACTACACCAAATGCATTTTATATACTGTAAATAAAATATCAAAAACTACAGTAAGTACATATTATCTAGTGTAAACAAAATGTCAAAAAGTACACCAAATATGTGTTATATATACTGTAAATAAACTATCAAAATCTTCAGTAATTATATTTAAGGTACTGTACATAAAATATCAAAAATTACACCAAATGTATATTATACACTCTAAATAAAATATCAAAAAAGGACAGTATATATATATATATTACACGCTATGTAAAATATCAAAATCAACACCAAATATATATTATATAATTTACATAAAATATCAAAAGTACACCAAATATATATTATATACTGTACATAAAATATCAAAAAGTACAGTAAATATATTTCATATATTGTACATATAATATTAACTAAAAGTACACGAAATACATTTTACATACTGTAAATAAAATATAAAAAATTACAGTAAGTATATATTATCTACTGTACATAAAATATCAAAAAGTACACCAAATATGTGTTATATATACTGTAAATAAACTATCAAAATCTTCAGTAATTATATTTAATATACTGTACATAAAATATCAAAAATTACACCAAATGTATATTATACACTCTAAATAAAATATCAAAAAGGACAGTAAATATATATTACACTCTATGTAAAATATCATAAACTACACCAAATATATATTATATTATTTACATAAAATATCAAAAGTACACCAAATATATATTATATACTGTACATAAAATATCATAAAGTACAGTAAATATATTTCATATATTGTACATATAATATTAACTAAAAGTACACCAAATACATTTTACATATGGTAAATAAAATATCAAATATTACAGTAAGTATATATTATCTACTGTACATAAAATATCAAAAAGTACACCAAAGATGTGTTATATATACTGTAAATAAACTATCAAAACCTTCAGTAATTATATTTAATATACTGTTCATAAAATATCAAAAATTACACCAAATGTATATTATACACTCTAAATTAAATATCAAAAAGGACAGTAAATATATATTGAACTCTATGTAAAATATCAAAAACTAAACCAAGTATATATTATATAATTTACATAAAATATCAAAAGTACACCAAATATATATTATATACTGTACATAAAATATCAAAAAGTACAGTAAATATATTTCACATATTGTACATATAATGGTAACTAAAAGTACACCAAATACATTTTACAGACTGTAAATAAAATATAAAAAATTACAGTAAGTATATATTATCTACTGTACATAAAATATCAAAAAGTACACCAAATATGTGTTATATATACTGTAAATAAACTATCAAAACCTTCAGTAATTATATTTAATATACTGTTCATAAAATGTCAAAAATTACACCAAATGTATATTATACACTCTAAATAAAATATCAAAAAGGACAGTAAATATATATTACACGCTATGAAAAATATCAAAAACTACACCAAATATATATTATATAATTTACATAAAATATCAAAAGTACACCAAATATATATTATATACTGTACATAAAATATCAAAAAGTAGAGTAAATATATTTCATATATTGTACATATAATATTAACTATAAGTACACCAAATACATTTTATATACAATAAATAAAATATCAAAAATTACAGTAAATATATATTACATACTGTATATAAAATATCAAAAAGTACACCAAATATGTGTTATATATACTGTAAACTATCAAAAACTACAGTAATTATATTTAATATACTGTACATAAAATTTCAAAAATCACACCAAATGTATATTATATACCGTAAATAAAATATCAAAAAGGACAGTGAATATATGTGACACACACTATGTAAAATATCAAAAACTACACCAAGTATATATTTTATAATTTACAATAAATATCAAAGGACACCAAATATATCTCATATACTGTACATAAAATATCAAAATGTACAGTAAATATATTTCATATATTGTACATATAATATTAACTAAAAGTACACCAAATACATTTTATATACTGTAAATAAAATATCAAAAATTACAGTAAATATATATTACATACTGTACATAAAATACCAAAAGGACACCAAATATGTGTTACATATACTATAAATAATCTATTAAAAACTACAGTAATTATATTCAATATACTGTACATAAAATATCAAAAATTACTCCAAATGTACATTATATGGTGTAAATAAAATATCCAAAATACAGTAAATATATATTACACACCCTAGGTAAAATATCCAAATTTACACCATATATATATTATATAATTTACAAAAAATATCGGAAGGTCACCAAATATATCTTATATACTGTATGTAAAATATCAAAAAGTACAGTAAATATATTACATATATTGTACATATAATATTAACTAAAAGTACACCAAATACATTTTATATACTGTAAATAAAATATCAAAAAGTACAGTAAATATATGTTACATACTGTACATAAAATATCAAAAAGTACACCAAATATGTGTGATATATAGTGTAAATAAACTATCAAGAACTACAGTACTTATATTTAATATACTCTACATTAAATATCAAAAATTACATGAAATGTATATTATATACTGTAAAGAAAATATCAAAAAGGACAGTAAATATATACTACACACCCTATGTAAAATATCAAAAACTACACCAAAAATATATTATATACTTTACATAAAATATCTAAAGGACACCAAATATATCTTATATACTGTACATTAAATATCAAAAAGTACAGTAAATATATTTCATATATTGTACATATAATATTAACTAAAAGTACACCAAATATATTTTATATACTGTAAATAAAATATCAAAATGTACAGTAAATATATATTACATACTGTACATAAAATATCAAAAAGTACACCAAATATGTGTTATATATACTGTAAATATACTATCAAAATCTACTGTAATTATATTTAATATACTGTACATAAAATATCAAAAATTACACCAAATGTATATTATATACTGTAAATAAAATATCAAACAGGACAGTAAATATATATGACACACACTATGTAAAATATAAAATACTACACCAAATATGTATTATATAATTTACATAAAATATCAAAAGTACACCAAATATATCTCATATACTGTACATAAAATATCAAAAATACAGTAAATATATTTCATATATTGTACATGAAATATTAACTAAAAGTACACGAAGTACATTTTATATACTGTAAATTAAATATCAAAAATTACAGTAAATATATATAACATACTGTACATAAAATATCAAAAAGTACACCAAATATGTATCATATATACTGTAAATAAACTATAAAAAACTACAGTAATTATATCTAATGTAGTGTACATAAAATATCAAAAATTACACCAAATGTATATTATATACTGTAAATAAAATATGAAACAGGACAGTAAATATATATTACACTCTATGTAAAATATCAAAAACTACACCAAATATATATTATATAAATTACATAAAATATCAAAAGGACACCAAATATATCTTATATACTGTACATAAAATATCAAAAAGTACAGTAAATATATTTCATATATTGTACATATAATATTAACTAAAAGTACACCAGGTACATTTTATTTACTGTAAAGAAAATATCAAAAATTATAGTAAATATATATTACACACCATATGTAAAATATCACAATGTACATCAAATATATATTATATAATTTACATAAAACATCTAAAGGACCCCAAATATATCTTATATACAGTACATAAAATATCAAAATGTTCAGTAAATGTACTTCATATATTGTACATATAATACTAACTAAAAGTACACCAAATACATTTTATATAGTGTAAATAAAATATCAAAAAGTACAGTAAATATATATTACACACCATATGTAAAATATCACAATATACACCAAATATATATTATATAATTCACATAAAATATCAAAAGGGCACCAAATATATCTTATATACTGTACATAAAATATCAAAAACTACAGTAAATATATTTCATATATTGTACATATAATATTAACTAAAAGTACACCAAATACATTTTATATAGTGTAAATAAAATATCAAAAATTACAGTGAATATATATTACATACTGTACATACAATATCAAAAAGTACACCAAATATGTGTTATATATACTGTATATAAACTATCAAAAACTACAATAATTATATTTAATATATGTACATAAAATATAAAAAATTACACCAAATGTATAATATACTGCAAATAAAATACCAAAAATACAGTAAATATATATTACACAACCTATGTAAAATATCACAAACTACACCAAATATATATTATATAATTTACATAAAATATCAAAAGGACACCAAAGATATCTTATGTACTGTACGTAAAATATCAAAATGTACAGTAAATATATTTCATATATTGTACATATAATATTAACTAAAAGTACACCGAATACATTTTATATACTGTAAATAAATTATCAAAAATTACAGTAAATATATATTACATACTGTACATAAAACATCAAAAAGTACCCCAAATATGTGTTATATATACTCTAAATAAACTATCAAAATCTACAGTAATTATATTTAATATACTGTACATAAAATATCAAAAATTACACCAAATGTACGTTATTTACTGTAAATAAAATATCAAAAATACAGTAAATATATATTACACACCATATGTAATATATCACAATCTACACCATATATATATTATAAATTTACATAAAATATTAAAAGGACAACAAATATATCTTATATACTGTACGTAAAATATCAAAAAGTACAGTAAATATATTTCATATATTGTACATGTAACATTAACTAAAAGTACACCAAATACATTTTATATACTGTAAATTAAATATCAAAAAGTACAGTAAATATATATTACATACTGTACATAAAATAACAAATAGTACACCAAATATGTGTTATATATACCCTAAATAAACTATCAAAAGCTACAGTAATTATATTTAATATACTGTAAATAAAATATCAATAATTACACCAAATGTATATTATTTACAGTAAATAAAATATCAAAAAGTACAGTAAATATATATTACACACCCTATGTAAAATATCACAAACTACACCAAATATGTATTATATAATTTACATAAAATATCAAAAGGACACCAAATATACCTTATATACTGTACATAAAATATCAAAATGTACAGTAAATATATTTCATATATTGTACATATAATATTAACTAAATGTACACCAAATACATTTTATATACTGTAAATAAAATATAAAAAATTACAGTAAGTATATATTACATACAGTACATAAAATATCAAAATGTACACCAAATATGTGTTATATATACTGTAAATAAACTATCAAAAACTACAGTAATTATATTTAGTATACTGTACATAAAATATCAAAAATTACACCAAATGTACATTATTTACTGTAAATAAAATATCAAAAAGTACAGTAAATATATATTACACACCATATGTAAAATATCACAATATACACCAAATATATATTATATAATTTACATAAAATATCAAAAGGACACCAAATATATCTTATATGCTGTACATAAAATATCAGAAAATACAGTAAATATATTTCATATATTGTACATATAATATTAACTAAAAGTACACCAAATACATTTTATATAGTGTAAATAAAAATCAAAAAGTACAGTAAATATATATTACACACCATATGTAAAATATCGCAATCTACGCCAAATATATATTATATAATTTACATAAAATATCAAAAGGACACCAAAAATATCTTGTATACTGTACATAAGATATGAAAAAGTACAGGAAATATATTTCATATATTGTACATATAATATTAACTAAAAGTACACCAAATACATTTTATATAGTGTAAATAAAATATCAAATATTCCAGTGAATATATATCACATACTGAACATAAAATATCAAAAACTACACCAAATATGTGTTATATATACTATAAATAAACTATCAAAAACTTCAGTAATTATATTAATATACTGTACATAAAATATCAAAAATTACACCAAATGTATATTATTTACTGTAAATAAAATACCAAAATGTACAGTAAATATATATTACACACCCTATGTAAAATATCACAAACTACACCAAAGATATATTATATAATTTACATAAAATATCAAAAGGACACCAAATATATATTGTACTGTACATAAAATATCAAAAAGTACAGTAAATATATTTCATATATTGTACATATAATATTAAGTAAAAGTACACCAAATACATTTTGCATTCAGTAAATAAAATATCAAAAATTACAGTAAGTATATATTATCTACTGTACATAAAATATCAAAAAGTACACCAAATATGTGTTATATATACTGTAAATAAACCATCAAAATCTTCAGTAATTATATTTATTATACTGTACATAAAATATAAAAAATTACACCAAATGTATATTATACACTCTAAATAAAATATCAAAAATGACAGTAAATATATATTACACTCTATGTAAAATATCAAAAACAACACAAAATGTATATTATATAATTTACATAAAATATCAAAAGTACACCAAATATATCTTATATGCTGTACATAAAATATCAAAAAGTACCGTAAATATATTTCATATATTGTACATGTAATATTAACTAAAAGTACACCAAATACATTTTACATACTGTAAATAAAATATAAAAAAATACAGTAAGTATATATTATCTACTGTACATAGAATATCAAAAATTACAGTAAATATATTTCATATATTGTACATATAATATTAACTAAAAGTACACCAAATACATTTTACATACTGTAAATAAAATATAAAAAATTCCAGTAAGTATATATAATCTACTGTACATAAAATATCAAAAAGTACACCAAATAGGTGTTATATATACTGTAAATGAACTATCAAAATATTCAGTAATTATATTTAATATATTGTTCATAAAATATCAAAAATTACACCAAATGTATATTATACACTCCAAATAAAATATCAAAAAGGACAGTAAATATATATTTCACTCTATGTAAAATATCAAAAACTACACCAAATATATATTATATAATTTACATAAAATATCAAAAGTACACCAAATACATATTATATACTGTATATAAAATATCAAAAAGTACAGTAAATATATTTCATATATTGTACATATAATATTAACTAAAAGTACAACAAATATATTTTACATACTGTAAATAAAATATAAAAAATTACAGTAAGTATATATTATCTACTGTACATAAAATATGAAAAAGTACACCAAATATGTGTTATCTATACTGTAAATTAACTATCAAAATCTTCAGTAATTATATTTAATATACTGTTCATAAAATATCAAATATTACACCAAAGGTATATTATACACTCTAAATAAAATATCAAAAAGGACAGTAAATATATATTACACTCTATGTAAAATATCAAAAATTACACCAAATATATATTATATAATTTACATAAAATATCAAATTACACCAAATATATATTATATACTGTACATAAAATATCAAAAAGTACAGTAAATATATTTCATATGTTGTACATATAATATTAACTAAAAGTACACCAAATACATTTTACATACTGTAAATAACATATAAAAAATTACAGTAGGTTTATATTATCTACTGTACATAAAATATCAAATAGTACAGTAAATATATTTCACATATTGTACATATAATATTAACTAAAAGTACACCAAATACATTTTACAGACTGTAAATAAAATATAAAAAATTACAGTAAGTATATATTATCTACTGTACATAAAATATCAAAAAGTACACCAAATATGTGTTATATATACTGTAAATAAACTATCAAAATCTTCAGTAATTATATTTAATATACTGTTCATAAAATGTCAAAAATTACACCAAATGTATATTATACACTCTAAATAAAATATCAAAAAGGACAGTAAATATATATTACACGCTATGTAAAATATCAAAAACTACAGCAAATATATATTATATAATTTACATAAAATATCAAAAGTACACCAAATATATATTATATATTGTACATAAAATATCAAAAAGTACAGTAAATATATTTCATATATTGCACATATAATATTAACTAAAAGTACACCAAATACATTTTACATACTGTAAATAAAATATCAAAAATTACAGTAAGTATATATTATCTACTGTACAAAAAATATGAAAAAGTACACCAAATATGTGTTATATATACTGTAAATAAACTATCAAAACCTTCAGTAATTATATTTAATATACTGTTCATAAAATATCAAAAATTACACCAAATGTATATTATACACTCTAAATTAAATATCAAAAAGGACAGTAAATATATATTAAACTCTATGTAAAATATCAAAAACTAAACCAAGTATATATTATATAATTTACATAAAATATCAAAAGTACACCAAATATATATTATATACAGTACATAAAATATCAAAAAGTACAGTAAAAGTATTTCATATGTTGTACATATAATATTAACTAAAAGTACACCAAATACATTTTACATACTGTAAATAAAATATAAAAAATTACAGTAAGTTTATATTATCTACTGTACATAAAATATCAAAAAGTACAGTAAATATATTTCACATATTGTACATATAATATTAACTAAAACTACACCAAATACATTTTACATACTGTAAATAAAATATAAATAATTACAGTAAGTATATATTATCTACTGAACATAAAATATCAAAAAGTACACCAAATATGTGTTATATATACTGTAAATAAACTATCAAAATTTTCAGTAATTATATTTAATATACTGTTCATAAAATATCAAAAATTACACCAAATGTATATTATACACTCTAAATAAAATATCAAAAAGGACAGAAACTATATATTACACTCTATGTAAAATATCAAAAACTACACCAAATATATATTATATAATTTACATAAAATATCAAAAGTACACCAAATATATATTGTATACTGTACATAAAATATCAAAAAGTACAGTAAATATATTTCATATATTGTACATATAATATTAACTAAAAGTACACCAAATACATTTTACATACTGTAAATAATATATAAAATTTACAGTAAGTATATATTATCTACTGTACATAAAATATCAAAAGTACACCAAATATGTGTTATATATACTGTAAATAAACTATCAATATCTTCAGTAATTATATTTAATATACTGTTCATAAAATATCAAAAATTACACCTAACGTATATTATACACTCTAAATAAAATATCAAAAAGGACAGTAAATATTTATTACACTCTATGTAAAATATCAAAAACTACACCAAATATATATTATATAATTTACATAAAATATCAAAAGTACACCAAATATATATTATACACTCTACATAAAATATCAAAAAGTACAGTAAATATATTTCATATATTGTACATATAATATTAACTAAAAGTACACAAAATACATTTTTCATACAGTAAATAAAATATAAAAAATTACAGTAAGTATATATTATCTACTGTATATTAAATATCAAATAGTACAGTAAATATATTTCATATATTGTACATATAATATTAACTAAAAGTACACCAAATACATTTTACATACTGTAAATAAAATATAAAAAATTCCAGTAAGTATACATAATCTACTGTACATAAAATATCAAATAGTACACCAAATAGGTGTTATAAATACTGTAAATGAACTATCAAAATATTCAGTAATTATATTTAATATACGGTTCATAAAATATCAAAAATTACACCAAATGTATATTATACACTCTAAATAAAATATCAAAAAGGACAGTAAATATATATTTCACTCTATGTAAAATATCAAAAACTACACCAAATATATATTATATAATTTACATAAAATATCAAAGGTACACCAAATACATATTATATACTGTATATAAAATATAAAAATGTACAGTAAATATATTTCATATATTGTACATATAATATTAACTAAAAGTACAACAAATACATTTTACATACTGTAAATAAAATATAAAAAATTACAGTAAGTATATATTATCTACTGTACATAAAATATGAAAAAGTACACCAAATATGTGTTATCTATACTGTAAATTAACTATCAAAATCGTCAGTAATTATATTTAATATACTGTTCATAAAATATCAAAAATTACACCAAAGGTATATTATGCACTCTAAATAAAATATCAAAAAGGACAGTAAATATAAATTACACTCTATGTAAAATATCAAAAATTGCACCAAATATATATTATATAATTTACATAAAATATCAAATTACACCAAATATATATTATATACTGTACATAAAATATCAAAAAGTACAGTAAATATATTTCATATGTTGTACATATAATATTAACTAAAAGTACACCAAATACATTTTACATACTGTAAATAACATATAAAAAATTACAGTAAGTTTATATTATCTACTCTACATAAAATATCAAAAAGTACAGTAAATATATTTCACATATTGTACATATAATATTAACTAAAAGTACACCAAATACATTTTACAGACTGTAAATAAAATATGAAAAATTACAGTAAGTATATATTATCTACTGTACATAAAATATCAAAAAGTACACCAAATATGTGTTATATATACTGTAAATAAACTATCAAAATCTTCAGTAATTATATTTAATATACTGTTCATAAAATGTCAAAAATTACACCAAATGTATATTATACACTCTAAATAAAATATCAAAAAGGACAGTAAATATATATTACACGCTATGTAAAATATCAAAAACTACAGCAAATATATATTATATAATTTACATAAAATATCAAAAGTACACCAAATATATATTATATATTGTACATAAAATATCAAAAAGTACAGTAAATATATTTCATATATTGCACATATAATATTAACTAAAAGTACACCAAATACATTTTACATACTGTAAATAAAATATCAAAAATTACAGTAAGTATATATTATCTACTGTACAAAAAATATGAAAAAGTACACCAAATATGTGTTATATATACTGTAAATAAACTATCAAAACCTTCAGTAATTATATTTAATATACTGTTCATAAAATATCAAAAATTACACCAAATGTATATTATACACTCTAAATTAAATATGAAAAAGGACAGTAAATATCTATTAAACTCTATGTAAAATATCAAAAACTAAACCAAGTATATATTATATAATTTACATAAAATATCAAAAGTACACCAAATATATATTATATACTGTACATAAAATATCAAAAAGTACAGTAAAAGTATTTCATATATTGTACATATAATATTAACTAAAAGTAAACGAAATACACTTTACATACTGTAAATAAAATATAAAAAATTACAGTAAGTTTATATTATCTACTGTACATAAAATATCAAAAAGTACAGTACATATATTTCACATATTGTACATATAATATTAACTAAAACTACACCAAACACATTTTACATACTGTAAATAAAATATAAAAAATTACAGTAAGTATATATTATCTACTGAACATAAAATATCAAAAAGTACACCAAATATGTGTTATATATACTGCAAATAAACTATCAAAATCTTCAGAAATTATATTTAATATACTGTTCATAAAATATCAAAAATTACACCAAATGTATATTATACACCCCAAATAAAATATCAAAAAGGACAGAAAATATATATTACACTCAATGTAAAATATCAAAAACTACACCAAATATATATTATATAATTTACATAAAATATCAAAAGTACACCAAATATATATTGTATACTGTACATAAAATATCAAAAAGTACAGTAAATATATTTCATATATTGTACATGTAATATTAACTAAAAGTACACCAAATACATTTTACATACTGTAAATAAAATATAAAAAATTACAGTAAGTATATATTATCTACTGTACATAGAATATCAAAAATTACAGTAAATATATTTCATATATTGTACATATAATATTAACTAAAAGTACACCAAATACATTTTACATACTGTAAATAAAATATAAAATTTACAGTAAGTATATATTATCTACTGTACATAAAATATCAAAAAGTACACCAAATATGTGTTATATATACTTTAAATAAACTATCAAAATCTTCAGTAACTATATTTAATATACTGTTCATAAAATATCAAAAATTACACCAAACGTATATTATACACTCTAAATAAAATATCAAAAAGGACAGTAAATATATATTACACTCTATGTAAAATATCAAAAACTACACCAAATATATATTATATAATTTACATAAAATATCAAAAGTACACCAAATATATATTATATACTCTACATAAAATATCAAAAAGTACAGTAAATATATTTCATATATTGTACAAATAATATTAACTAAAAGTACACCAAATACATTTTTCATACTGTAAATAAAATATAAAAAATTACAGTAAGTATATATTATCTACTGTACATTAAATAGCAAAAAGTACAGTAAATATATTTCATATATTGTACATATAATATTAACTAAAAGTACACCAAATACATTTTTCATACTGTAAATAAAATATAAAAAATTACAGTAAGTATATATTATCTACTGTACATTAAATATCAAAAAGTACAGTAAATATATTTCATATATTGCACATATAATATTAACTAAAAGTACACGAAATACATTTTACATACTGTAAATAAAATATAAAAAATTCCAGTAAGTATATATAATCTACTGTACATAAAATATCAAAAAGTACACCAAATAGGTGTTATATATACTGGAAATGAACTATCAAAATATTCAGTAATTATATTTAATATACTGTTCATAAAATATCAAAAATTACACCAAATGTATATTATACACTCTAAATAAAATATCAAAAAGACAGTAAATATATATTTCACTCTATGTAAAATATCAAAAACTACAGCAAATATATATTATATAATTTACATAAAATATCAAAAGTACACCAAATACATATTATATACTGTATATAAAATATCAAAAAGTACAGTAAATATATTTCATATATTGTACATATATTAACTAAAAGTACAACAAATACATTTTACATACTGTAAATAAAATATAAAAAATTACAGTAAGTATATATTATCTACTGTACATAAAATATCAAAAAGTACACCAAATATGTGTTATATATACTGTAAATAAACTATCAAAACCTTCAGTAATTATATTTAATATACTGTTCATAAAATATCAAAAATTACACCAAATGTATATTATACACTCTAAAATAAATATCAAAAAGGACAGTAAATATATATTAAACTCTATGTAAAATATCAAAAACTAAACCAAGTATATATTACATAATTTACATAAAATATCAAAAGTACACCAAATATATATTATATACAGTACATAAAATGTCAAAAAGTACAGTAAAAGTATTTCATATGTTGTACATATAATATTAACTAAAAGTACACCAAATAAATTTTACATACTGTAAATAAAATATAAAAAATTACAGTAAGTTCATATTATCTACTGTACATAAAATATCAAAAAGTACAGTAAATATATTTCACATATTGTACATATAATATTAACTAAAACTACACTAAATACATTTTACATACTGTAAATAAAATATAAAAAATTACAGTAAGTATATATTATCTACTGAACATAAAATATCAAAAAGTACACCAAATATGTGTTATATATACTGTAAATAAACTATCAAAATCTTCAGTAATTATATTTAATATACTGTTCATAAAATATCAAAAATTACACCAAATGTATATTATACAATCTAAATAAAATATCAAAAAGGACAGAAAATATATATTACACTCTATGTAAAATATCAAAAACTACACCAAATATATATTATATAATTTACATAAAATATCAAAAGTACACCAAATATATATTGTATACTGTACATAAAATATCAAAAAGTGCAGTAAATATATTTCATATATTGTACATATAATATTAACTAAAAGTACACCAAATACATTTTACATACTGTAAATAAAATATAAAAAATTACAGTAAGTATATATTATCTACTGTACATAATATATCAAAAAGTACAGTAAATATATTTCATATATTGTACATATAATATTAACTAAAAGTACACCAAATACATTTTACATACTGTAAATAAAATATAAAAAATTACAGTAAGTATATATTATCTACTGTACATAAAATACCAAAAAGTACACCAAATATGTGTTATATATACTGTAAATAAACTATCAATTCTTCAGTAATTATATTTAATATACTGTTCATAAAATATCAAAAATTACACCAAATGTATATTATACACTCTAAATAAAATATCAAAAAGGACAGTAAATATATATTACAATGTATGTAAAATATCAAAAACTACACCAAATATATATTATATAATTTACATAAAATATCAAAAGTACACCAAATATATATTATATACTGTACATAAAATATCAAAAAGTACAGTAAATATATTTCATATGTTGTACATATAATATTAACTAAAAGTACACCAAATACATTTTAAATACTGTAAATAACATATAAAAAATTACAGTAAGATTATATTATCTACTCTACATAAAATATCAAAAAGTACAGTAAATATATTTCACATATTGTACATATAATATTAACTAAAAGTACACCAAATACATTTTACAGACTGTAAATAAAATATAAAAAATTACAGTAGGTATATATAATCTACTGTACATAAAATAACAAAAAGTACACCAAATAGGTGTTATATATACTGTAAATGAACTATCAAAACATTCAGTAATTATATTTAATATACTGTTCATAAAATATCAAAAATTACACCAAATGTATATTATACACTCTAAATAAAATATCAAAAAGGACAGAAAATATATATTTCACTCTATGTAAAATATCAAAAACTACACCAAATATATATTACATAATTTATATAAAATATCAAAAGTACACCAAATATATATTATATACTGTATATAAAATATCAAAAAGTACAGTAAATATATTTCATATATTGTACATATAATATTAACTAAAAGTACACCAAATACATTTTGCATTCAGTAAATAAAATATCAAAAATTACAGTAAGTATATATTATCTACTGTACATAAAATATCAAAAAGTACACCAAATATGTGTTATATATACTGTAAATAAACTATCAATTCTTCAGTAATTATATTTATTATACTGTACATAAAATATAAAAAATTACACCAAATGTATATTATACACTCTAAATAAAATATCAAAAATGACAGTAAATATATATTACACTCTATGTAAAATATCAAAAACAACACCAAATATATATTATTTAATTTACATAAAATATCAAAAGTACACCAAATATATATTATATACTGTACATAAAATATCAAAAAGTACAGTAAATATATTTCATATATTGTACATATACTATTAACTAACAGTACACCAAATACATTTTACATACTGTAAATAAAAAATCAAAAATTACAGTAAGTATATATTATCTACTGTACATAAAATATCAAAAAGTACACCAAATATGGGATATATATATACTGTAATAAACTATCAAAATCTTCAGTAATTATATTTAATATACTGTACATAAAATATCAAAAATTACAACAAATGTATATTATACACTCTAAATAAAATATCAAAAAGGACAGTAAATATATATTACACTCTATGTAAAATATCAAAAACTACACCAAATATATATTATATAATTTACATAAAATATCAAATGTACACGAAATATATATTATATACTGTACATAAAATATCAAAAAGTACAGTAAATATATTTCATAGATTGTACATGTAATATTAACTAAAAGCACACCAAATACATTTTACATACTGTAAATAAAATATCAAAAATTACAGTAAGTATATATTATCTACTGTACATAAAGTATCAAAAAGTACACCAAATATGTGTTATATATACTGTAAATAAACTATCAAAATCTTCAGTAATTATATTTAACATACTGTACATAAAATATCAAAAATTACACCAAATGTATATTATATATTCTAAATAAAATATCAAAAATGACAGTAAATATATATTACACACTATGTAAAATATCAAAAACTACACCAAATATATATTATATAATTTACATAAAATATCAAAAGTACACCAAATATATATTATATACTGTACATAAAATATCAAAAAGTACAGTAAATATATTTCATATATTGTACATGTAATATTAACTAAAAGAACACCAAATACATTTTACATACAGTAAATAAAATATAAAAAATTACAGTAAGTATATATTATCTACTGTACATAGAATATCAAAAATTACAGTAAATATATTTCATATATTGTACATATAATATTAACTAAAAGTACACCAAATACATTTTACATACTGTAAATAAAATATGAAATTTACAGTATGTATATATTATCTACTGTACATAAAATATCAAAAAGTACACCAAATATGTGTTATATATACTGTAAATAAACTATCAAAACCTTCAGTAACTATATTTAATATACTGTTCATAAAATATCAAAAATTACACCAAACGTATATTATACACTCTAAATAAAATATCAAAAAGGACAGTAAATATATATTACACTCTATGTAAAATATCAAAAACTACACCAAATATATATTATATAATTTACATAAAATATCAAAAGTACACCAAATATATATTATATACTCTACATAAAATATCAAAAAGTACAGTAAATATATTTCATATATTGTACAAATAATATTAACTAAAAGTACACCAAATACATTTTTCATACTGTAAATAAAATATAAAAATTACAGTAAGTATATATTATCTACTGTACATTAAATATCAAAAAGTACAGTAAATATATTTCATATATTGTACATATAATATTAACTAAAATTACACCAAATACATTTTACAGACTGTAAATAAAATATAAAAAATTACAGTAAGTATATATTATCTACTGTACATAAAATATCAAAAAGTACACCAAATATGTGTTATATATACTGTAAATAAACTATCAAAATCTTCAGTAATTATATTTAATATACTGTTCATAAAATGTCAAAAATTACACCAAATGTATATTATACACTCTAAATAAAATATCAAAAAGGACAGTAAATATATATTACACGCTATGTAAAATATCAAAAACTACACCAAATATATATTATATAATTTACATAAAATATCAAAAGTACACCAAATATATATTATATATTGTACATAAAATATCAAAAAGTACAGTAAATATATTTCATATATTGCACATATAATATTAACTAAAAGTACACCAAATACATTTTACATACTGTAAATAAAATATCAAAATTACAGTAAGTATATATTATCTACTGTACAAAAAATATGAAAAAGTACACCAAATATGTGTTATATATACTGTAAATAAACTATCAAAACCCTCAGTAATTATATTTAATATACTGTTCATAAAATATCAAAAATTACACCAAATGTATATTATACACTCTAAATTAAATATCAAAGAGGACAGTAAATATATATTAAACTCTATGTAAAATATCAAAAACTAAACCAAGTATATATTATATAATTTACATAAAATATCAAAAGTACACCAAATATATATTATATACAGTACATAAAATATCAAAAAGTACAGTAAAAGTATTTCATATGTTGTACATATAATATTAACTAAAAGTACACCAAATACATTTTACATACTGTAAATAAAATATGAAATATTACACTAAGTATATATTATCTACTGTACATAATATATCAAAAAGTACAGTAAATATATTTCATATATTGTACATATAATATTAACTAAAAGTACACCAAATACATTTTACATACTGTAAATAAAATATAAAAAATTACAGTAAGTATATATTATCTACTGTACATAAAATACCAAAAAGTACACCAAATATGTGTTATATATACTGTAAATAAACTATCAAAATCTTCAGTAATTATATTTAATATACTGTTCATAAAATATCAAAAATTACACCAAATGTATATTATACACTCTAAATAAAATATCAAAATGACAGTAAATATATATTACACTGTATGTAAAATATCAAAAACTACACCAAATATATATTATATAATTTACATAAAATATCAAAAGTACACCAAATATATATTATATACTGAACATAAAATATCAAAAAGTACAGTAAATATATTTCATATATTGTACATATAATATTAATTAAAAGTACACCAAATACATTTTACATACTGTAAATAAAATATCAAAAATTACAGTAAGTATATATTATCTACTGTAAATAAAATATCAAAAAGTACACCAAATATGTGTTATATATACTGTAGATAAACTATCAAAATCTTCAGTAATTATATTTAATATACTGTTCATAAAATATTAAAAATTACAACAAATGTATATTATACACTCTAAATAAAATATCAAAAAGGACAGTAAATATATATTACACTCTATGTAAAATATCAAAAACTACACCAAATACATATTATATAATTTACATAAAATATCAAATGTACACGAAATATATATTATATACTGTACATAAAATATCAAAAAGTACAGTAAATATATTTCATAGATTGTACATGTAATATTAACTAAAAGCACACCAAATACATTTTACATACTGTAAATAAAATATCAAAAATTACAGTAAGTATATATTATCTACTGTACATAAAGTATCAAAAAGTACACCAAATATGTGTTATATATACTGTAAATAAACTATCAAAATCTTCAGTAATTATATTTAACATACTGTACATAAAATATCAAAAATTACACCAAATGTATATTATATATTCTAAATAAAATATCAAAAATGACAGTAAATATATATTACACACTATGTAAAATATCAAAAACTACACCAAATATATATTATATAATTTACATAAAATATCAAAAGTACACCAAATATATATTATATACTGTACATAAAATATCAAAAAGTACAGTAAATATATTTCATATATTGTACATGTAATATTAACTAAAAGTACACCAAATACATTTTACATACAGTAAATAAAATATAAAAAATTACAGTAAGTATATATTATCTACTGTACATAGAATATCAAAAATTACAGTAAATATATTTCATATATTGTACATATAATATTAACTAAAAGTACACCAAATACATTTTACATACTGTAAATAAAATATAAAATTTACAGTAAGTATATATTATCTACTGTACATAAAATATCAAAAAGTACACCAAATATGTGTTATATATACTGTAAATAAACTATCAAAATCTTCAGTAACTATATTTAATATACTGTTCATAAAATATCAAAAATTACACCAAACGTATATTATACACTCTAAATAAAATATCAAAAAGGACAGTAAATATATATTACACTCTATGTAAAATATCAAAAACTACACCAAATATATATTATATAATTTACATAAAATATCAAAAGTACACCAAATATATATTATATACTCTACATAAAATATCAAAAAGTACAGTAAATATATTTCATATATTGTACAAATAATATTAACTAAAAGTACACCAAATACATTTTTCATACTGTAAATAAAATATAAAAAATTACAGTAAGTATATATTATCTACTGTACATTAAATATCAAAAAGTACAGTAAATATATTTCATATATTTTACATATAATATTAAATAAAAGTACACCAAATATATTTTACATACTGTAAATAAAATATAAAAAATTCCAGTAAGTATATATAATCTAGTGTACATAAAATATCAAAAAGTACACCAAATAGGTGTTATATATACTGTAAATGAACTATCAAAATCTTCAGTAATTATATTTAATATACTGTTCATAAAATATCAAAAATTACACAAATGTATATTATACACTCTAAATAAAATATCAAAAAGGACAGTAAATATATATTTCACTCTATGTAAAATATCAAAAACTACACCAAATATATATTATTTAATTTACATAAAATATCAAAAGTACACCAAATATATATTATATACTGTACATAAAATATCAAAAAGTACAGTAAATATATTTCATATCTTGTACATATAATATTAACTAAAAGTACACCAAATACATTTTACATACTGTAAATAAAATATCAAAAATTACAGTAAGTATATATTACCTACTGTACATAAAATATCAAAAAGTACACCAAATATGTGTTATATATACTGTAAATAAACTATCAAAACCTTCAGTAATTATATTTAATATACTGTTCAAAAAATATCAAAACGTACACCAAATGTATATTATACATTCTAAACAAAATATCAAAAATGACAGTAAATATATATTACACTCTATGTAAAATATCAAAAACTACACCAAATATATATTATATAATTTACTTAAGATATCAAAAGTACACCAAATATATATTATATACTGTACATAAAATATCAAAAAGTACAGTAAATATATTTCATATATTGTACATGTAATATTAACTAAAAGTACACCAAATACATTTTACATACTGTAAATAAAATATAAAAAATTACAGTAAGTATATATTATCTACTGTACATAGAATATCAAAAATTACAGTAAATATATTTCATATATTGCACATATAATATTAACTAAAAGTACACCAAATACATTTTACATACTGTAAATAAAATATAAAATTTACAGTAAGTATATATTATCTACTGTACATAAAATATCAAAAAGTACACCAAATATGTGTTATATATACTGTAAATAAACTATCAAAATGTTCAGTAATTATATTGAATATACTGTTCATAAAATATCAAAAATTACACCAAACGTATATTACACACTCTAAATAAAATATCAAAAAGGACAGTAAATATATATTACACTCTATGTAAAATATCAAAAACTACACCAAATATATATTATATAATTTACATAAAATATCAAAAGTACACCAAATATATCTTATATACTGTACATAAAATATCATAAAGTACAGTAAATATATTTCATATAATGTATATTTAATATTAACTAAAAGTACACCAAATACATTTTTCATACAGTAAATAAAATATAAAAAATTACAGTAAGTATATATTATCTACTGTACATTAAATATCAAAAAGTACAGTAAATATATTTCATATATTGTACATATAATATTAACTAAAATTACACCAAATACATTTTACATACTGTAAATAAAATATAAAAAATTCCAGTAAGTATATATAATCTACTGTACATAAAATATCAAAAAGTACACCAAATAGGTGTTATATATACTGTAAATGAACTATGAAAACCTTCAGTAATTATATTTAATATACTGTTCATAAAATATCAAAAATTACACCAAATGTATATTATACACTGTAAATAAAATATCAAAAAGGACAGTAAATATATATTTCACTCTATGTAAAATATCAAAAACTACACCAAATATATATTATATAATTTATATAAAATATCAAAAGTACACCAAATATATATTATATACTGTACATAAAATATCAAAAAGTACAGTAAATATATTTCATATATTGTACATATAATATTAACTAAAAGTACACCAAATACATTTTGCATTCAGTAAATAAAATATCAAAAATTACAGTAAGTATATATTATCTACTGTACATAAATTATCAAACAGTACACCAAATATGTGTTATATATACTGTAAGTAACCTATCAAAATCTTCAGTAATTATATTTATTATACTGTACATAAAATATAAAAAATTACACCAAATGTATATTATAAACTCTAAATAAAATATCAAAAATGACAGTAAATATATATTACACTCTATGTAAAATATCAAAAACAACACCAAATATATATTATTTAATTGACATAAAATATCAAAAGTACACCAAATATATATTATATACTGTACATAAAATATCAAAAAGTACAGTAAATATATTTCATATATTGTAGATATACTATTAACTAAAAGTACACCAAATACATTTTACATACTGTAAATACAATATCAAAAATTACAGTAAGTATATATTATCTACTGTACATAAAATATCAAAAAGTACACCAAATATGGGATATATATATACTGTTATAAACTATCAAAATCTTCAGTAATTATATTTAATATACTGTACATAAAATATCAAAAATTACACCAAATGTATATTATACACTCTAAATTAAATATCAAAAAGGACAGTAAATATATATTACACTCTATGTAAAATATCAAAAACTACACCAAATATATATTATATAATTTACATAAAATATCAAAAGTACACCAAATATATCTTATATACTGTACATAAAATATCAAAAAGTACAGTAAATATATTTCATATATTGTACATGTAATATTAACTAAAAGTACACCAAATACATTTTACATACTGTAAATAAAATATAAAAAATTACAGTAAGTATATATTATATACTGTACATAGAATATAAAAAATTACAGTAAATATATTTCATATATTGTACATATAATATTAACTAAAAGTACACCAAATACATTTTACATACTGTATATAAAATATAAAATTTACAGTATGTATATATTATCTACTGTACATAAAATATCAAAAAGTACACCAAATATGTGTTATATATACTGTAAATAAACTATCAATATCTTCAGTAATTATATTTAATATACTGTTCATAAAATATCAAAAATTACACCTAACGTATATTATACACTCTAAATAAAATATCAAAAAGGACAGTAAATATTTATTACACTCTATGTAAAATATCAAAAACTACACCAAATATATATTATAGAATTTACATAAAATATCAAAAGTACACCAAATATATATTATACACTCTACATAAAATATCAAAAAGTACAGTAAATATATTTCATATATTGTATATATAATATTAACTAAAAGTACACCAAATACATTTTTCATACTGTAAATAAAATATAAAGAATTACAGTAAGTATATATTATCTACTGTACATTAAATATCAAAAAGTACAGTAAATATATTTCATATATTGTACATATAATATTAACTAAAAGTACACCAAATACATTTTACATACTGTAAATAAAATATAAAAAATTCCAGTAAGTATATATAATCTACTGTACATAAAATATCAAAAAGTACATCAAATAGGTGTTATATATACTGTAAACGTACTATCAAAATATTCAGTAATTATATTTAATATACTGTTCATAAAATATCAAAAATTACACCAAATGTATATTATACACTCTAAATAAAATATCAAAAAGGACAGTAAATATATATTACACGCTATGTAAAATATCAAAAACTACACCAAATATATATTATATAATTTACATAAAATATCAAAAGTACACCAAATATATATTATATATTGTACATAAAATATCAAAAAGTACAGTAAATATATTTCATATATTGCACATATAATATTAACTAAAAGTACACCAAATACATTTTACATACTGTAAATAAAATATCAAAAATTACAGTAAGTATATATTATCTACTGTACAAAAAATATGAAAAAGTACACCAAATATGTGTTATATATACTGTAAATAAACTATCAAAACCTTCAGTAATTATATTTAATATACTGTTCATAAAATATCAAAAATTACACCAAATGTATATTATACACTCTAAATTAAATATCAAAAAGGACAGTAAATATATATTAAACTCTATGTAAAATATCAAAAACTAAACCAAGTAAATATTATATAATTTACATAAAATATCAAAAGTACACCAAATATATATTATATACTGTACATAAAATATCAAAAAGTACAGTAAAAGTATTTCATATGTTGTACATATAATATTAACTAAAAGTACACCAAATACATTTTACATACTGTAAATAAAATATAAAAAATTACAGTAAGTTTATATTATCTACTGTACATAAAATATCAATAAGTACAGTAAATATATTTCACATATTGTACATATAATATTAACTAAAACTACACCAAATACATTTTACATACTGTAAATAAAATATAAAAAATTACAGTAAGTATATATTATCTACTGAACATAAAATATCAAAAAGTACACCAAATATGTGTTATATATACTGTAAATAAACTATCAAAATCTTCAGTAATTATATTTAATATACTGTTCATAAAATATCAAAAATTACACCAAATGTATATTATACACTCTAAATAAAATATCAAAAAGGACAGAAAATATATATTACACTCTATGTAAAATATCAAAAACTACACCAAATATATATTATATAATTTACATAAAATATCAAAAGTACAACAAATATATATTGTATACTGTACATAAAATATCAAAAAGTACAGTAAATATATTTCATATATTGTACATATAATATTAACTAAGAGTACACCAAATACATTTTACATACTGTAAATAAAATATAAATAATTACAGTAAGTATATATTATCTACTGTACATAATATATCAAAATGTACAGTAAATATATTTCATATATTGTACATATAATATTAACTAAAAGTACACCAAATACATTTTACATACTGTAAATAAAATATAAAAAATTACAGTAAGTATGTATTATCTACTGTACAAAAAATACCAAAAAGTACACCAAATATGTGTTATATATACTGTAAATAAACTATCAAAATCTTCAGTAATTATATTTAATATACTGTTCATAAAATATCAAAAATTACACCAAATGTATATTATACACTCTAAATAATATATCAAAAAGGACAGTAAATATATATTACACTGTATGTAAAATATCAAAAACTACACCAAATATATATTATATAATTTACATAAAATATCAAAAGTACACCAAATATATATTATATACTGTACATAAAATATCAAAAAGTACAGTAAATATATTTCATATATTGTACATATAATATTAATTAAAAGTACACCCAAATACATTTTACATACTGTAAATAAAATATCAAAAATTACAGTAAGTATATATTATCTACTGTACATAAAATATCAAAAAGTACACCAAATATGTGTTATATATACTGTAAATAAACTATCAAAATCTTCAGTAATTATATTTAATATACTGTTCATAAAATATCAAAAATTACAACAAATGTATATTATACACTCTAAATAAAATATCAAAAAGGACAGTAAATATATATTACACTCTATGTAAAATATCAAAAACTACACCAAATATATATTATATAATTTACATAAAATATCAAAAGTACACCAAATATATATTATATACTGTACATAAAATATCAAAAAGTACAGTAAATACATTTCATATATTGTACACGTAATATTAACTAAAAGTACACCAAATACATTTTCATACTGTAAATAAAATATAAAAAATTACAGTAAGTATATATTATCTACTGTACTTTAAATATCAAAAAGTACAGTAAATATATTTCATATATTGTACATATAATATTAACTAAAAGTACACCAAATACATTTTACATACTGTAAATAAAATATAAAAAATTACAGTAAGTATATATTATCTACTGTACATAAAATATCAAAAAGTACACCAAATAGGTGTTATATATACTGTAAATGAACTATCAAAACCTTCAGTAATTATATTTAATATACTGTTCATAAAATATCAAAAATTACACCAAATGTATATTATACACTCTAAATAAAATATCAAAAAGGACAGTAAATATATATTTCACTCTAGGTAAAATATCAAAAACTACACCAAATATATATTACATAATTTACATAAAATATCAAAAGTACACCAAATATGTATTATATACTGTACATCAAATATCAAAAAGTACACCAAATATGTGTTATATATACTGTAAATAAACTATCAATATCTTCAGTAACTATATTTAATATACTGTTCATAAAATATCAAAAATTACACCAAACGTATATTATACACTCTAAATAAAATATCAAAAAGGACAGTAAATATATATTACACTCTATGTAAAATATCAAAAACTACACCAAATATATATTATATAATTTACATAAAATATCAAAAGTACACCAAATATATATTATATACTCTACATAAAATATCAAAAAGTACAGTAAATATGTTTCATATATTGTACAAATAATATTAACTAAAAGTACACCAAATACATTTTTCATACTGTAAATAAAATATAAAAAATTACAGTAAGTATATATTATCTACTGTACATTAAATATCAAAATGTACAGTAAATATATTTCATATATTGTACATATAATATTAACTAAAAGTACACCAAATACATTTTACATACTGTAAATAAAATATAAAAAATTCCAGTAAGTATATATAATCTAGTGTATATAAAATATCAAAAAGTACACCAAATAGGTGTTATATATACTGTAAATGAACTATCAAAATCTTCAGTAATTATATTTAATATACTGTTCATAAAATATCAAAAATTACACCAAATGTATATTATACACTCTAAATAAAATATCAAAAAGGACAGTAAATATATATTTCACTCTACGTAAAATATCAAAAACTACACCAAATATATATTATATAATTTACATAAAATATCAAAAGTACACCAAATATATATTACATACTGTACATAAAATATCAAAAAGTACAGTAAATATATTTCATATATTGTACATATAATATTAACTAAAAGTACACCAAATACATTTTGCATACAGTAAATAAAATATCAAAAATTACAGTAAGTATATATTATCTACTGTACATAAAATATCAAAAAGTACACCAAATATGTGTTATATATACTGTAAATAAACTATCAAAATCTTCAGTAATTATATTTATTATACTGTACATAAAATATAAAAAATTACACCAAATGTATATTATACACTCTAAATAAAATATCAAAAATGACAGTAAATATATCTTACACTCTATGTAAATTATCAAAAACTACACCAAATATATATTATGTAATTTACATAAAATATCAAAAGTACACCAAATATATATTATATACTGTACATAAAATATCAAAGAGTACAGTAAATATATTTCATATATTGTACATATTATATTAACTAAAAGTACACCAAATACATTTTACATACTTTAAATAAAATATCAAAAATTACAGTAAGTATATATTACATACTGTACATAAAATATCAAAATGTACACCAAATATGTGTTATATATACTGTAAACTATCAAAAAGTACAGTAATTATATTTAATATACTGTTCATAAAATATCTAAAATCACACCAAATGTATATTATATACCGTAAATAAAATATCAAAAAGGACAGTGAATATATATGACACACACTATGTAAAATATCAAAAACTACACCAAATATATATTATATAATTTACAATAAATATCAAAAGGACACCAAATATATCTTATATACTGTACAGAAAATATCAAAAAGAACAGTAAATATATTTCATATATTTTACATGTAATATTAACTAAAAGTACACCAAATACATTTTATATACTGTAAATAAAATATAAAAAATTACAGTAAATATATATTACATACTGTACATAAAATATCAAAAAGTACACCAAATATGTGTTATATATACTGTAAACTAGTAAAAACTACAGTAATTATATTTAATATACTGTACATAAAATATCAAAAATTACACCAAATGTATATTATATACTGTAAATAAGATATCAAAAATACAGTAAATATATATTACACACCCTATGTAAAATATCACAAACTACACGAAATATATATTATATAATTTACATAAAATATCAATAGGACACCAAATATATCTTATATACTGTACATAAAATATCAAAAAGTACAGTAAATATATTTCATATATTTTACATATAATATTAACTAAAAGTACACCAAATACATTTTATATACTGTAAATAAAATATGAAAAGAACACTAAATATATATTACATACTGTACATAAAATATCAAAAAGTTCACCAAATATGTGTTATATATGCTGTAAATGAACTATCAAAAACTACAGTAATTATATTCAATATACTGTACATAAAATATCAAAAATTACTCCAAATGTACATTATATGGTGTAAATAAAATATCCAAAATACAGTAAATATATATTACAAACCCTATGTAAAATATCCAAATTTACACCAAATATATATTATATAATTTACAAAAAATATCGGAAGGACACCAAATATATCTTATATACTGTACGTAAAATATCAAAAACTACAGTAAATATATTTCATATATTGTACATATAATATTAACTAAAAGTACAACAGATACATTTTACATACTTTTAATAATTTATCAAAAATTACAGGAAATATATATTACATACTGTACATAAAATATCAAAAAGTACACCAAATATGTGTTGTATATACTGTAATTATCAAAAACTACAGTAATTATATTCAATGTACTGTATATAAATTATCAAAAATTACACCAAATGTAAATTATATACTGTAAATAAAATATCAAAAAGGACAGTAAATATATACTACACACCCTATGTAAAATATCAAAAACTACACCAAATATATATTATATAATTTACATAAAATATCAAAAGGACACCAAATATATCTCATATACTGTACATAAAATATCAAGAAGTACAGTATATATATTTCATATATTGAACATATATTATTAAATAAAAGTACACCAAATACATTTGATATACTGTAAATAAAATATCAAAAATTACAGTAAATGTATATTACATACTGTACATAAAATATCAAAAAGTACACCAAATATGTGTTACAGATACTGTAAATAAACTATCAAAAACTACAGTAATTATATTCAATATACTGTACATAAAATATCAAAAATTACTCCAAATGTACATTATATGGTGTAAATAAAATATCCAAAATACAGTAAATATATATTACACACCCTAGGTAAAATATCCAAATTTACACCAAATATATATTATATAATTTACAAAAAATATCGGAAGGTCACAAAATATATCTTATATACTGTATGTAAAATATCAAAAAGTACAGTAAATATATTACATATATGGTACATATAATATTAACTATAAGTACACCAAATACATTTTATATACTGTAAATAAAATATCAAAAATTACAGTAAATATATATTACATACTGTATATAAAATATCAAAAAGTACACCAAATATGTGTTATATATACTGTAAACTATCAAAAACTACAGTAATTATATTTAATATACTGTACATAAAATTTCAAAAATCACACCAAATGTATATTATATACCGTAAATAAAATATCAAAAAGGACAGTGAATATATATGACACACACTATGTAAAATATCAAAAACTACACCAAGTATATATTTTATAATTTACAATAAATATCAAAGGACACCAAATATATCTCATATACTGTACATAAAATATCAAAAAGTACAGTAAATATATTTCATATATTGTACATATAATATTAACTAAAAGTACACCAAATACATTTTATATACTGTAAATAAATTATCAAAAATTACAGTAAATATATATTACATACTATACATAAAATACCAAAAGGACACCAAATATGTGTTACATATACTATAAATAAACTATTAAAAACTTCAGTAATTATATTCAATATACTGTACATAAAATATCAAAAATTACTCCAAATGTACATTATATGGTGTAAATAAAATATCCAAAATACAGTAAATATATATTACACACCCTAGGTAAAATATCCAAATTTACACCAAATATATATTATATAATTTACAAAAAATATCGGAAGGTCACCAAATATATCTTATATACTGTATGTAAAATATCAAAAAGTACAGTAAATATATTACATATATGGTACATATAATATTAACTAAAAGTACACCAAATACATTTTATATACTGTAAAGAAAATATCAAAAATTACAGTAAATATATATTACATACTGTACATAAAATATCAAAAAGTACACCAAATATGTGTTATATATACTGTAAAATATCAAAAACTACAGTAATTATATTTAATATACTGTACATAAAATTTCAAAAATCACACCAAATGTATATTATATACCGTAAATAAAATATCAAAAAGGACAGTGAATATATATGACACACACTATGTAAAATATCAAAAACTACACCAAGTATATATTTTATAATTTACAATAAATATCAAAGGACACCAAATATATCTCATATACTGTACATAAAATATCAAAAAGTACAGTAAATATATTTCATATATTGTACATATAATATTAACTAAAAGTACACCAAATACATTTTATATACTGTAAAGAAAATATCAAAAATTACAGTAAATATATATTACATACTGTACATAAAATATCAAAAAGTACACCAAATATGTGTTATATATACTGTAAACTATCAAAAACTACAGTAATTATATTTAATATACTGTACATAAAATTTCAAAAATCACACCAAATGTATATTATATACCGTAAATAAAATATCAAAAAGGACAGTGAATATATATGACACACACTATGTAAAATATCAAAAACTACACCAAGTATATATTTTATAATTTACAATAAATATCAAAGGACACCAAATATATCTCATATACTGTACATAAAATATCAAAAAGTACAGTAAATATATTTCATATATTGTACATATAATATTAACTAAAAGTACACCAAATACATTTTATATACTGTAAATAAACTATCAAAAAGTACAGTAAATATATATTACATACTGTACATAAAATATCAAAAATTACACCAAACATGTGTTATATATACTGTAAATAAACTATCAAAAACTACAGTAATTATATTTAATATACTGTACATAAAATGTCAAAAATTACTCCAAATGTACATTATATAGTGTAAAAAATATATCCAAAATACAGTAAATATATATTACACACCCTATGTAAAATATCAAATATTACACGAAATATATATTATATAATTTACAAAAAATATCGGAATGACACCAAATATATCCTATATACTGTACGTAAAATATCAAATCTACAGTAAATATATTTCATATATTGTACATATAATATTAACTAAAAGTACACCAAATACATTTTATATACTGTAAATAAAATATCAAAAATTACAGTAAATATATATTACATACTATACATAAAATATCAAAAAGTACACCAAATATGTGTTATATATACTGTAAATAAACTATTAAAAACTACAGTAATTATATTCAATATACTGTACTTAAAATATCAAAAATTACTCCAAATGTACATTATATGGTGTAAATAAAATATCCAAAATACAGTAAATATATATTACACACCCTATGTAAAATTTCCAAATTTACACCAAATATATATTTTATAATTTACAAAAAATATCGGAAGGTCACCAAATATATCTTATATACTGTATGTAAAATATCAAAAAGTACAGTAAATATATTACATATATTGTACATATAATATTAACTAAAAGTACACCAAATACATTTTATATACTGTAAATAAAATATCAAAAATTACAGTAAATATATCTTACATACTGTACATAAAATATCAAATATTACACCAAACATGTGTTATATATACTGTAAATAAAATATCAAAAACTACAGTAATTATATTTAATATACTGTACATAAAATGTCAAAAATTACTCCAAATGTGCATTATATAGTGTAAATAATATATCCAAAATACAGTAAATATATATTACACACCCTATGTAAAATATCAAATATTACACCAAATATACATTATATAATTTACAAAAAATATCGGAAGGACACCAAATATATCCTATATACTGTACGTAAAATATCAAAAACTACAGTAAATATATTTCATATATTGTACATATAATATTAACTAAAAGTACACCAAATACATTTTATATACTGTAAATAAAATATCAAAAATTACAGTAAATATATATTACATACTGTACATAAAATATCAAAAAGTACACCAAATATGTGTTATATATACTGTAAACTATCAAAAACTACAGTAATTATATTTAATATACTGTACATAAAATTTCAAAAATCACACCAAATGTATATTATATACCGTAAATAAAATATCAAAAAGGACAGTGAATATATATGACACACACTATGTAAAATATCAAAAACTACACCAAGTATATATTTTATAATTTACAAAAAATATCAAAGGACACCAAATATATCTCATATACTGTACATAAAATATCAAAAAGTACAGTAAATATATTTCATATATTGTACATATAATATTAACTAAAAGTACACCAAATACATTTTATATACTGTAAATAAAATATCAAAAATTACAGTAAATATATATTACATACTGTACATAAAATATCAAAAAGTACACCAAATATGTGTTATATATACTGTAAACTATCAAAAACTACAGTAATTATATTTAATATACTGTACATAAAATTTCAAAAATCACACCAAATGTATATTATATACCGTAAATAAAATATCAAAAAGGACAGTGAATATATATGACACACACTATGTAAAATATCAAAAACTACACCAAGTATATATTTTATAATTTACAATACATATCAAAGGACACCAAATATATCTCATATACTGTACATAAAATATCAAAAAGTACAGTAAATATATTTCATATATTGTACATATAATATTAACTAAAAGTACACCAAATACATTTTATATACTGTAAATAAAATATCAAAAATTACAGTAAATATATATTACATACTGTACATAAAATATCAAAAATTACACCAAACATGTGTTATATATACTGTAAATAAACTATCAAAAACTACAGTAATTATATTTAATATACTGTACATAAAATGTCAAAAATTACTCCAAATGTACATTATATAGTGTAAAAAATATATCCAAAATACAGTAAATATATATTACACACCCTATGTAAAATATCAAATATTACACCAAATATACATTATATAATTTACAAAAAATATCGGAAGGACACCAAATATATCCTATATACTGTACGTAAAATATCAGAAACTACAGTAAATATATTTCATATATTGTACATATAATATTAACTAAAAGTACACCAAATACATTTTATATACTGTAAATAAAATATCAAAAATTACAGTAAATATATATTACATACTATACATAAAATATCAAAAAGTACACCAAATATGTGTTATATATACTGTAAATAAACTATTAAAAACTACAGTAATTATATTCAATATACTGTACATAAATTATCAAAAATTACTCGAAATGTACATTATATGGTGTAAATAAAGTATCCAAAATACAGTAAATATATATTACACACCCTATGTAAAATATCCAAATTTACACCAAATATATATTATATAATTTAGAAAAAATATCGGAAGGTCACCAAATATATCTTATATACTGTATGTAAAATATCAAAAAGTACAGTAAATATATTACATATATTGTACATATAATATTAACTAAAAGTACACCAAATACATTTTATATACTGTAAATAAAATATCAAAAATTACAGTAAATATATATTACATACTGTACATAAAATATCAAAAACTACACCAAATATGTGTTATATATACTGTAAACTATCAAAAACTACAGTAATTATATTTAATATACTGTACATAAAATTTCAAAAATCACACCAAATGTATATTATATACCGTAAATAAAATATCAAAAAGGACAGTGAATATATATGACACACACTATGTAAAATATCAAAAACTACACCAAGTATATATTTTATAATTTACAATAAATATCAAAGGACACCAAATATATCTCATATACTGTACATAAAATATCAAAAAGTACAGTAAATATATTTCATATATTGTACATATAATATTAACTAAAAGTACACCAAATACATTTTATATACTGTAAATAAAATATCAAAAAGTACAGTAAATATATATTACATAATGTACATAAAATATCAAAAATTACACCAAACATGTGTTATATATACTGTAAATAAACTATCAAAAACTACAGTAATTATATTTAATATACTGTACATAAAATGTCAAAAATTACTCCAAATGTACATTATATAGTGTAAATAATATATTCAAAATACAGTAAATATATATTACACACCCTATGTAAAATTTCCAAATTTACACCAAATATATATTTTATAATTTACAAAAAATATCGGAAGGTCACCAAATATATCTTATATACTGTATGTAAAATATCAAAAAGTACAGTAAATATATTACATATATTGTACATATAATATTAACTAAAAGTACACCAAATACATTTTATATACTGTAAATAAAATATCAAAAATTACAGTAAATATATATTACATACTGTACATAAAATATCAAAAATTACACCAAACATGTGTTATATATACTGTAAATAAAATATCAAAAACTACAGTAATTATATTTAATATACTGTACATAAAATGTCAAAAATTACTCCAAATGTGCATTATATAGTGTAAATAATATATCCAAAATACAGTAAATATATATTACACACCCTATGTAAAATATCAAATATTACACCAAATATACATTATATAATTTACAAAAAATATCGGAAGGACACCAAATATATCCTATATACTGTACGTAAAATATCAAAAACTACAGTAAATATATTTCATATATTGTATATATAATATTAACTAAAAGTACACCAAATACATTTTATATACTGTAAATAAAATATCAAAAATTACAGTAAATATATATTACATACTGTACATAAAATATCAAAAAGTACACCAAATATGTGTTATATATACTGTAAACTATCAAAAACTACAGTAATTATATTTAATATACTGTACATAAAATTTCAAAAATCACACCAAATGTATATTATATACCGTAAATAAAATATCAAAAAGGACAGTGAATATATATGACACACACTACGTAAAATATCAAAAACTACACCAAGTATATATTTTATAATTTACAATAAATATCAAAGGACACCAAATATATCTCATATACTGTACATAAAATATCAAAAACTACAGTAAATATATTTCATATATTGTACATATAATATTAACTAAAAGTACACCAAATATATTTTATATCCTGTAAATAAAATATCAATAATTACAGTAAATATATATTACATAATGTACATAAAATATCAAAAATTACACCAAACATGTGTTATATATACTGTAAATAAACTATCAAAAACTACAGTAATTATATTTAATATACTGTACATAAAATGTCAAAAATTACTCCAAATGTACATTATATAGTGTAAATAATATATTCAAAATACAGTAAATATATATTACACACCCTATGTAAAATTTCCAAATTTACACCAAATATATATTTTATAATTTACAAAAAATATCGGAAGGTCACCAAATATATCTTATATACTGTATGTAAAATATCAAAAAGTACAGTAAATATATTACATATATTGTACATATAATATTAACTAAAAGTACACCAAATACATTTTATATACTGTAAATAAAATATCAAAAATTACAGTAAATATATATTACATACTGTACATAAAATATCAAAAATTACACCAAACATGTGTTATATATACTGTAAATAAAATATCAAAAACTACAGTAATTATATTCAATATACTGTACATAAAATATCAAAAATTACTCCAAATGTACATTATATGTTGTAAATAAAATATCCAAAATACAGTAAATATATATTACACACCCTATGTAAAATATCCAAATTTACATCAAATATACATTATATAATTTACAAAAAATATCGGAAGGTCACCAAATATATCTTATATACTGTATGTAAAATATCAAAAAGTACAGTAAATATATTACATATATTGTACATATAATATTAACTAAAAGTACACCAAATACATTTTATATACTGTAAATAAAATATCAAAAATTACAGTAAATATATATTACATACTGTACATAAAATATCAAAAATTACACCAAACATGTGTTATATATACTGTAAATAAACTATCAAAAACTGCAGTAATTATATTTAATATACTGTACATAAAATGTCAAAAATTACTCCAAATGTACATTATATAGTGTAAAAAATATATCCAAAATACAGTAAATATATATTACACACCCTATGTAAAATATCAAATATTACACCAAATATACATTATATAATTTACAAAAAATATCGGAAGGACACCAAATATATCCTATATACTGTACGTAAAATATCAGAAACTACAGTAAATATATTTCATATATTGTACATATAATATTAACTAAAAGTACACCAAATACATTTTATATACTGTAAATAAAATATCAAAAATTACAGTAAATATATATTACATACTATACATAAAATATCAAAAAGTACACCAAATATGTGTTATATATACTGTAAATAAACTATTAAAAACTACAGTAATTATATTCAATATACTGTACATAAATTATCAAAAATTACTCGAAATGTACATTATATGGTGTAAATAAAGTATCCAAAATACAGTAAATATATATTACACACCCTATGTAAAATATCCAAATTTACACCAAATATATATTATATAATTTACAAAAAATATCGGAAGGTCACCAAGTATATCTTATATACTGTATGTAAAATATCAAAAAGTACAGTAAATATATTACATATATTGTACATATAATATTAACTAAAAGTACACCAAATACATTTTATATACTGTAAATAAAATATCAAAAATTACAGTAAATATATATTACATACTGTACATAAAATATCAAAAAGTACACCAAATATGTGTTATATATACTGTAAACTATCAAAAACTACAGTCATTATATTTAATATACTGTACATAAAATTTCAAAAATCACACCAAATGTATATTATATACCGTAAATAAAATATGAAAAAGGACAGTGAATATATATGACACACACTATGTAAAATATCAAAAACTACACCAAGTATATATTTTATAATTTACAATAAATATCAAAGGACACCAAATATATCTCATATACTGTACATAAAATATCAAAAAGTACAGTAAATATATTTCATATATTGTACATATAATATTAACTAAAAGTACACCAAATACATTTTATATACTGTAAATAAAATATCAAAAAGTACAGTAAATATATATTACATAATGTACATAAAATATCAAAAATTACACCAAACATGTGTTATATATACTGTAAATAAACTATCAAAAACTACAGTAATTATATTTAATATACTGTACATAAAATGTCAAAAATTACTCCAAATGTACATTATATAGTGTAAATAATATATCCAAAATACAGTAAATATATATTACACACCCTATGTAAAATTTCCAAATTTACACCAAATATATATTTTATAATTTACAAAAAATATCGGAAGGTCACCAAATATATCTTATATACTGTATGTAAAATATCAAAAAGTACAGTAAATATATTACATATATTGTACATATAATAATAACTAAAAGTACACCAAATACATTTTATATACTGTAAATAAAATATCAAAAATTACAGTAAATATATATTACATACTGTACATAAAATATCAAAAATTACACCAAACATGTGTTATATATACTGTAAATAAAATATCAAAAACTACAGTAATTATATTCAATATACTGTACATAAAATATCAAAAATTACTCCAAATGTACATTATATGTTGTAAATAAAATATCCAAAATACAGTAAATATATATTACACACCCTATGTAAAATATCCAAATTTACATCAAATATACATTATATAATTTACAAAAAATATCGGAAGGTCACCAAATATATCTTATATACTGTATGTAAAATATCAAAAAGTACAGTAAATATATTACATATATTGTACATATAATATTAACTAAAAGTACACCAAATACATTTTATATACTGTAAATAAAATATCAAAAATTACAGTAAATATATATTACATACTGTACATAAAATATCAAAAATTACACCAAACATGTGTTATATATACTGTAAATAAACTATCAAAAACTACAGTAATTATATTTAATATACTGTACATAAAATGTCAAAAATTACTCCAAATGTACATTATATAGTGTAAAAAATATATCCAAAATACAGTAAATATATATTACACACCCTATGTAAAATATCAAATATTACACCAAATATACATTATATAATTTACAAAAAATATCGGAAGGACACCAAATATATCCTATATACTGTACGTAAAATATCAGAAACTACAGTAAATATATTTCATATATTGTACATATAATATTAACTAAAAGTACACCAAATACATTTTATATACTGTAAATAAAATATCAAAAATTACAGTAAATATATATTACATACTATACATAAAATATCAAAAAGTACACCAAATATGTGTTATATATACTGTAAATAAACTATTAAAAACTACAGTAATTATATTCAATATACTGTACATAAATTATCAAAAATTACTCGAAATGTACATTATATGGTGTAAATAAAGTATCCAAAATACAGTAAATATATATTACACACCCTATGTAAAATATCCAAATTTACACCAAATATATATTATATAATTTACAAAAAATATCGGAAGGTCACCAAATATATCTTATATACTGTATGTAAAATATCAAAAAGTACAGTAAATATATTACATATATTGTACATATAATATTAACTAAAAGTACACCAAATACATTTTATATACTGTAAATAAAATATCAAAAATTACAGTAAATATATATTACATACTGTACATAAAATATCAAAAAGTACACCAAATATGTGTTATATATACTGTAAACTATCAAAAACTACAGTAATTATATTTAATATACTGTACAAAAAATTTCAAAAATCACACCAAATGTATATTATATACCGTAAATAAAATATCAAAAAGGACAGTGAATATATATGACACACACTATGTAAAATATCAAAAACTACACCAAGTATATATTTTATAATTTACAATAAATATCAAAGGACACCAAATATATCTCATATACTGTACATAAAATATCAAAAAGTACAGTAAATATATTTCATATATTGTACATATAATATTAACTAAAAGTACACCAAATACATTTTATATACTGTAAATAAAATATCAAAAAGTACAGTAAATATATATTACATAATGTACATAAAATAACAAAAATTACACCAAACATGTGTTATATATACTGTAAATAAACTATCAAAAACTACAGTAATTATATTTAATATACTGTACATAAAATGTCAAAAATTACTCCAAATGTACATTATATAGTGTAAATAATATATCCAAAATACAGTAAATATATATTACACACCCTATGTAAAATTTCCAAATTTACACCAAATATATATTTTATAATTTACAAAAAATATCGGAAGGTCACCAAATATATCTTATATACTGTATGTAAAATATCAAAAAGTACAGTAAATATATTACATATATTGTACATATAATATTAACTAAAAGTACACCAAATACATTTTATATACTGTAAATAAAATATCAAAAATTACAGTAAATATATATTACATACTGTACATAAAATATCAAAAATTACACCAAACATGTGTTATATATACTGTAAATAAAATATCAAAAACTACAGTAATTATATTTAATATACTGTACATAAAATGTCAAAAATTACTCCAAATGTGCATTATATAGTGTAAATAATATATCCAAAATACAGTAAATATATATTACACACCCTATGTAAAATATCAAATATTACACCAAATATACATTATATAATTTACAAAAAATATCGGAAGGACACCAAATATATCCTATATACTGTACGTAAAATATCAAAAACTACAGTAAATATATTTCATATATTGTATATATAATATTAACTAAAAGTACACCAAATACATTTTATATACTGTAAATAAAATATCAAAAATTACAGTAAATATATATTACATACTGTACATAAAATATCAAAAAGTACACCAAATATGTGTTATATATACTGTAAACTATCAAAAACTACAGTAATTATATTTAATATACTGTACATAAAATTTCAAAAATCACACCAAATGTATATTATATACCGTAAATAAAATATCAAAAAGGACAGTGAATATATATGACACACACTACGTAAAATATCAAAAACTACACCAAGTATATATTTTATCATTTACAATAAATATCAAAGGACACCAAATATATCTCATATACTGTACATAAAATATCAAAAAGTACAGTAAATATATTTCATATATTGTACATATAATATTAACTAAAAGTACACCAAATATATTTTATATCCTATAAATAAAATATCAAAAATTACAGTAAATATATATTACATACTATACATAAAATATCAAAAAGTACACCAAATATGTGTTATATATACTGTAAATAAATTATTAAAAACTACAGTAATTATATTCAATATACTGTACATAAAATATCAAAAATTACTCCAAATGTACATTATATGTTGTAAATAAAATATCCAAAATACAGTAAATATATATTACACACCCTAGGTAAAATATCCAAATTTACATCAAATATACATTATATAATTTACAAAAAATATCGGAAGGTCACCAAATATATCTTATATACTGTATGTAAAATATCAAAAAGTACAGTAAATATATTACATATATTGTACATATAATATTAACTAAAAGTACACCAAATACATTTTATATACTGTAAATAAAATATCAAAAATTACAGTAAATATATATTACATACTGTACATAAAATATCAAAAAGTACACCAAATATGTGTTATATATACTGTAAACTATCAAAAACTACAGTAATTATATTTAATATACTGTACAAAATATTTCAAAAATCACACAAAATGTATATTATATACCGTAAATAAAATATCAAAAAGGACAGTGAATATATATGACACACACTATGTAAAATATCAAAAACTACACCAAGTATATATTTTATAATTTACAATAAATATCAAAGGACACCAAATATATCTCGTATACTGTACATAAAATATCAAAAAGTACAGTAAATATATTTCATATATTGTACATGTAATATTAACTAAAAGTACACCAAATACATTTTATATACTGTAAATAAAATATCAAAAATTACAGTAAATATATATTACATACTGTACATAAAATATCAAAAAGTACACCAAATATGTGTTATATATACTGTAAAGAAACTATCAAAAACTACAGTAATTATATTTAATATACTGTACATAAAATATCAAAAATTACTCCAAATGTACATTATATGGTGTAAATAAAATATCCAAAATACAGTAAATATATATTACAAACCCTATGTAAAATATCCAAATTTACACCAAATATATATTATATAATTTACAAAAAATATCGGAAGGACACCAAATATATCTTATATACTGTACGTAAAATATCAAAAACTACAGTAAATATATTTCATATATTGTACATATAATATTAACTAAAAGTACAACAGATACATTTTACATACTTTTAATAATTTATCAAAAATTACAGGAAATATATATTACATACTGTACATAAAATATCAAAAAGTACACCAAATATGTGTTGTATATACTGTAATTATCAAAAACTACAGTAATTATATTCAATGTACTGTATATAAATTATCAAAAATTACACCAAATGTAAATTATATACTGTAAATAAAATATCAAAAAGGACAGTAAATATATACTACACACCCTATGTAAAATATCAAAAACTACACCAAATATATATTATATAATTTACATAAAATATCAAAAGGACACCAAATATATCTCATATACTGTACATAAAATATCAAGAAGTACAGTATATATATTTCATATATTGAACATATATTATTAAATAAAAGTACACCAAATACATTTGATATACTGTAAATAAAATATCAAAAATTACAGTAAATGTATATTACATACTGTACATAAAATATCAAAAAGTACACCAAATATGTGTTATATATACTGTAAATAAACTATCAAAAACTACAGTAATTATATTCAATATACTGTACATAAAATATCAAAAATTACTCCAAATGTACATCATATGGTGTAAATAAAATATCCAAAATACAGTAAATATATATTACACACCCTAGGTAAAATATCCAAATTTACACCAAAAATATATTATATAATTTACAAAAAATATCGGAAGGTCACCAAATATATCTTATATACTGTATGTAAAATATCAAAAAGTACAGTAAATATATTACATATATTGTACATATAATATTAACTAAAAGTACACCAAATACATTTTATATACTGTAAATAAAATATCAAAAATTACAGTAAATATATATTACATACTGTATATAAAATATCAAAAAGTACACCAAATATGTGTTATATATACTGTAAACTATCAAAAACTACAGTAATTATATTTAATATACTGTACATAAAATTTCAAAAATCACACCAAATGTATATTATATACCGTAAATAAAATATCAAAAAGGACAGTGAATATATATGACACACACTATGTAAAATATCAAAAACTACACCAAGTATATATTTTATAATTTACAATAAATATCAAAGGACACCAAATATATCTCATATACTGTACATAAAATATCAAAAAGTACAGTAAATATATTTCATATATTGTACATATAATATTAACTAAAAGTACACCAAATACATTTTATATACTGTAAATAAAATATCAAAAATTACAGTAAATATATATTACATACTATACATAAAATACCAAAAGGACACCAAATATGTGTTACATATACTATAAATAAACTATTAAAAACTACAGTAATTATATTCAATATACTGTAGATAAAATATCAAAAATTACTCCAAATGTACATTATATGGTGTAAATAAAATATCCAAAATACAGTAAATATATATTACACACCCTAGGTAAAATATCCAAATTTACACCAAATATATAATATATAATTTACAAAAAATATCGGAAGGTCACCAAATATATCTTATATACTGTATGTAAAATATCAAAATGTACAGTAAATATATTACATATATTGTACATATAATATTAACTAAAAGTACACCAAATACATTTTATATACTGTAAATAAAATATCAAAAATTACAGTAAATATATATTACATACTGTACATAAAATATCAAAAAGTACACCAAATATGTGTTATATATACTGTAAATATACTATTAAAAACTACAGTAATTATATTCAATATACTGTACATAAAATATCAAAAATTACTCCAAATGTACATTATATGGTGTAAATAAAATATCCAAAATACAGTAAATATATATTACACACCCTATATAAAATATCCAAATTTACACCAAATATATATTATATAATTTACAAAAAATATCGGAAGGTCACCAAATATATCTTATATACTGTATGTAAAATATCAAAAAGTACAGTAAATATATTACATATATTGTACATATAATAGTAACTAAAAGTACACCAAATACATTTTATATACTGTAAATAAAATATCAAAAATTACAGTAAATATATATTACATACTGTACATAAAATATCAAAAAGTACACCAAATATGTGTTATATATACTGTAAACTATCAAAAACTACAGTAATTATATTTAATATACTGTACATAAAATTTCAAAAATCACACCAAATGTATATTATATACCGTAAATAAAATATCAAAAAGGACAGTGAATATATATGACACGCACTATGTAAAATATCAAAAACTACACCAAGTATATATTTTATAATTTACAATAAATATCAAAGGACACCAAATATATCTCATATACTGTACATAAAATATCAAAAAGTACAGTAAATATATTTCATATATTGTACATATAATATTAACTAAAAGTACACCAAATACATTTTATATACTGTAAATAAAATATCAAAAAGTACAGTAAATATATATTACATACTGTACATAAAATATCAAAAAGTACACCAAATATGTGTTATATATACTGTAAACTATCAAAAACAACAGTAATTATATTTAATATACTGTACATAAAATTTCAAAAATCACACCAAATGTATGTTATATACCGTAAATAAAATATCAAAAAGGACAGTGAATATATATGACACACACTATGTAAAATATCAAAAACTACACCAAATATATATTTTATAATTTACAATAAATATCAAAGGACACCAAATATATCTCATATACTGTACATAAAATATCAAAAAGTACAGTAAATATATTTCATATATTGTACATATAATATTAACTAAAAGTACACCAAATACATTTTATATACTGTAAATAAAATATCAAAAAGTGCAGTAAATATATATTACATACTATACATAAAATATCAAAAAGTACACCAAATATGTGTTATATATACTGTAAATAAACTATTAAAAACTACAGTAATTATATTCAATATACTGTACATAAAATATCAAAAATTACTCCAAATGTACATTATATGTTGTAAATAAAATATCCAAAATACAGTAAATATATATTACACACCCTAGGTAAAATATCCAAATTTACATCAAATATACATTATATAATTTACAAAAAATATCGGAAGGTCACCAAATATATCTTATATACTGTATGTAAAATATCAAAAAGTACAGTAAATATATTACATATATTGTACATATAATATTAACTAAAAGTACACCAAATACATTTTATATACTGTAAATAAAATATCAAAAATTACAGTAAATATATATTACATACTGTACATAAAATATCAAAAAGTACACCAAATATGTGTTATATATACTGTAAACTATCAAAAACTACAGTAATTATATTTAATATACTGTACAAAATATTTCAAAAATCACACCAAATGTATATTATATACCGTAAATAAAATATCAAAAAGGACAGTGAATATATATGACACACACTATGTAAAATATCAAAAACTACACCAAGTATATATTTTATAATTTACAATAAATATCAAAGGACACCAAATATATCTCGTATACTGTACATAAAATATCAAAAAGTACAGTAAATATATTTCATATATTGTACATATAATATTAACTAAAAGTACACCAAATACATTTTATATACTGTAAATAAAATATCAAAAATTACAGTAAATATATATTACATACTGTACATAAAATATCAAAAATTACACCAAACATGTGTTATATATACTGTAAATAAACTATCAAAAACTACAGTAATTATATTTAATATACTGTACATAAAATGTCAAAAATTACTCCAAATGTACATTATATAGTGGAAATAATATATCCAAAATACAGTAAATATATATTACTCACCCTATGTAAAATATCAAATATTACACCAAATATACGTTATATAATTTACAAAAAATATTGGAAGGACACCAAATATATCCTATATACTGTACGTAAAATATCAAAAACTACAGTAAATATATTTCATATATTGTACATATAATATTAACTAAAAGTACACCAAATACATTTTATATACTGTAAATAAAATATCAAAAATTGCAGTAAATATATATTACATACTATACATAAAATATCAAAAAGTACACCAAATATGTGTTATATATACTGTAAATAAACTATTAAAAACTACAGTAATTATATTCAATATACTGTACATAAAATATCAAAAATTAATCCAAATGTACATTATATGGTGTAAATAAAATATCCAAAATACAGTAAATATATATTACACACCCTATGTAAAATATCCAAATTTAAACCAAATATATATTATATAATTTACAAAAAATATCGGAAGGTCACCAAATATATCTTATATACTGTATGTAAAATATCAAAAAGTACAGTAAATATATTTCATATATTGTACATATAATATTAACTAAAAGTACACCAAATACATTTTATATACTGTAAATAAAATATCAAAAATTACAGTAAATATATATTACATACTGTACCTAAAATATCAAAAAGTACACCAAATATGTGTTATATATACTGTAAACTATCAAAAACTACATTAATTATATTTAATATACTGTACATAAAATTTCAAAAATCACACCAAATGTATATTATATACCGTAAATAAAATATCAAAAAGGACAGTGAATATATATGACACACACTATGTAAAATATCAAAAACTACACCAAGTATATATTTTATAATTTACAATAAATATCAAAGGACACCAAATATATCTCATATACTGTACATAAAATATCAAAAAGTACAGTAAATATATTTCATATATTGTACATATAATATTAACTAAAAGTACACCAAATACATTTTATATACTGTAAATAAAATATCAAAAATTACAGTAAATATATATTACATACTGTACATAAAATATCAAAAAGTACACCAAATATGTGTTATATATACTGTAAACTATCAAAAACTACAGTAATTATATTTAATATACTGTACATAAAATTTCAAAATCACACCAAATGTATATTATATACCGTAAATAAAATATCAAAAAGGACAGTGAATATATATGATACACACTATGTAAAATATCAAAAACTACACCAAGTATATATTTTATAATTTACAATAAATATCAAAGGACACCAAATATATCTCATATACTGTACATAAAATATCAAAAAGTACAGTAAATATATTTCATATATTGTACATATAATATTAACTAAAAGTACACCAAATACATTTTATATACTGTAAATAAAATATCAAAAATTACAGTAAATATATATTACATACTGTACATAAAATATCAAAAATTACACCAAACATGTGTTATATATACTGTAAATAAACTATCAAAAACTACAGTAATTATATTTAATATACTGTACATAAAATGTCAAAAATTACTCCAAATGTACATTATATAGTGTAAACAATATATCCAAAATACAGTAAATATATATTACACACCCTATGTAAAATATCAAATATTACACCAAATATACATTATATAATTTACAAAAAATATCGGAAGGACACCAAATATATCCTATATACTGTACGTAAAATATCAAAAACTACAGTAAATATATTTCATATATTGTACATATAATATTAACTAAAAGTACACCAAATACATTTTATATACTGTAAATAAAATATCAAAAATTACAGTAAATATATATTACATACTATACATAAAATATCAAAAAGTACACCAAATATGTGTTATATATACTGTAAATATACTATTAAAAACTACAGTAATTATATTCAATATACTGTACATAAAATATCAAATATTACTCCAAATGTACATTATATGGTGTAAATAAAATATCCAAAATACAGTAAATATATATTACACACCCTATATAAAATATCCAAATTTACACCAAATATATATTATATAATTTACAAAAAATATCGGAAGGTCACCAAATATATCTTATATACTGTATGTAAAATATCAAAAAGTACAGTAAATATATTACATATATTGTACATATAATATTAACTAAAAGTACACCAAATACATTTTATATACTGTAAATAAAATATCAAAAATTACAGTAAATATATATTACATACTGTACATAAAATATCAAAAAGTACACCAAATATGTGTTATATATACTGTAAACTATCAAAAACTACAGTAATTATATTTAATATGCTGTACATAAAATTTCAAAAATCACACCAAATGTATATTATATACCGTAAATAAAATATCAAAAAGGACAGTGAATATATATGACACGCACTATGTAAAATATCAAAAACTACACCAAGTATATATTTTATAATTTACAATAAATATCAAAGGACACAAAATATATCTCATATACTGTACATAAAATATCAAAAAGTACAGTAAATATATTTCATATATTGTACATATAATATTAACTAAAAGTACACCAAATACATTTTATATACTGTAAATAAAATATCAAAAAGTACAGTAAATATATATTACATACTGTACATAAAATATCAAAAAGTACACCAAATATGTGTTATATATACTGTAAACTATCAAAAACAACAGTAATTATATTTAATATACTGTACATAAAATTTCAAAAATCACACCAAATGTATATTATATACCGTAAATAAAATATCAAAAAGGACAGTGAATATATATGACACACACTATGTAAAATATCAAAAACTACACCAAATATATATTTTATAATTTACAATAAATATCAAAGGACACCAAATATATCTCATATACTGTACATAAAATATCAAAAAGTACAGTAAATATATTTCATATATTGTACATATAATATTAACTAAAAGTACACCAAATACATTTTATATACTGTAAATAAAATATCAAAAAGTGCAGTAAATATATATTACATACTATACATAAAATATCAAAAAGTACACCAAATATGTGTTATATATACTGTAAATAAACTATTAAAAACTACAGTAATTATATTCAATATACTGTACATAAAATATCAAAAATTACTCCAAATGTACATTATATGTTGTAAATAAAATATCCAAAATACAGTAAATATATATTACACACCCTATGTAAAATATCCAAATTTACATCAAATATACATTATATAATTTACAAAAAATATCGGAAGGTCACCAAATATATCTTATATACTGTATGTAAAATATCAAAAAGTACAGTAAATATATTACATATATTGTACATATAATATTAACTAAAAGTACACCAAATACATTTTATATACTGTAAATAATATATCAAAAAGTACAGTAAATATATATTACATACTGTACATAAAATATCAAAAAGTACACCAAATATGTGTTATATATACTGTAAACTATCAAAAACTACAGTAATTATATTTAATATACTGTACAAAATATTTCAAAAATCACACCAAATGTATATTATATACCGTAAATAAAATATCAAAAAGGACAGTGAATATATATGACACACACTATGTAAAATATCAAAAACTACACCAAGTATATATTTTATAATTTAAAATAAATATCAAAGGACACCAAATATATCTCGTATACTGTACATAAAATATCAAAAAGTACAGTAAATATATTTCATATATTGTACATATAATATTAACTAAAAGTACACCAAATACATTTTATATACTGTAAATAAAATATCAAAAATTACAGTAAATATATATTACATACTGTACATAAAATATCAAAAATTACACCAAACATGTGTTATATATACTGTAAATAAACTATCAAAAACTACAGTAATTATATTTAATATACTGTACATAAAATGTCAAAAATTACTCTAAATGTACATTATATAGTGTAAATAATATATCCAAAATACAGTAAATATATATTACACACCCTATGTAAAATATCAAATATTACACCAAATATACATTATATAATATACAAAAAATATCAGAAGGACACCAAATATATCCTATATACTGTACGTAAAATATCAAAAACTACGGAAAATATATTTCATATATTGTACATATAATATTAACTAAAAGTACACCAAATACATTTTATATACTGTAAATAAAATGTCAAAAATTACAGTAAATATATATTACATACTATACATAAAATATCAAAAAGTACACCAAATATGTGTTATATATACTGTAATTATCAAAAACTACAGTAATTATATTCAATGTACTGTATATAAATTATCAAAAATTACACCAAATGTAAATTATATACTGTAAATAAGATATCAAAAAGGACAATAAATATACACTACACACCCTATGTAAAATATCAAAAACTACACCAAATATATATTATATAATTTACAATAAATATCAAAAGGGCACCAAATATATCTTATATACTGTACATAAAATATCAAAAAGTACAGTAAATGTATTTCATATACTGCATATATACTATTAACTAAAAGTACACCAAATACATTTTATATACTGTAAATAAAATATCAAAAAGTACAGTAATTATATCACATACTGTACATAAAATATCAAAAAGTATACCAAATATGTTTTATGTATACTGTAAATAAACTATCAAAAACTACAGTAATTATATTGAATATACTGTATATAAAATATCAAAAATTACACCAAATGTATATTATATAGTCTTAATAAAATATGAAAAAGGACAGTAAATGTATATTACACTCTACGTAAATTATCAAAAACTACACCAAATATATATTATATGATTCACATAAAATATGAAAAGGACACCAAATATATGTTATATACTGTACATAAAATATCAAAAAGTACAGTAAATATATTTCATATATTGTACATATAATATTAACTAAAAGTACACCAAATATATTTTATATAATGTAAATAAAATTTCAAAATCTACAGTTAATATATGTTACATACTGTACATAAAATATCAAAAAGTACACAAAATATGTGCTATATATACTGTAAATAAACTATCAAAACCTACAGTATTTATATTTAATATACAGTACATAAAATATCAAAAATTACACCAAATGTATATTATATACTGTAAATAAAATATAAAAAAGTAAAGTAAATATATATTACACAACCTATGTAAAATATCACAAACTACACCAAATATATATTATATAATTTACATAAAATATCAAAAGGACACCAAATATATCTTATATACTGTACATAAAATATCAAATAGTAGAGTAAATATATTTCATATATTGTACATATAATATTAACTAAAAGTACACCAAATACATTTTATATACTGTAAATAAATCATCAAAAATTACAGTAAATATATATTACATACTGTACATAAAATATCAAAATGTACACCAAATATGTGTTATATATACTGTAAATAAACTATCAAAAACTACAGTAATTATATTTAATATACTGTACATAAAATATCAAAAATTACACCAAATGTATATTATATAGTGTAAAGAAAATATCAAAAAGGACGGTAAATATATATTACACACCCTATGTAAAATATCAAAAACTACACCAAATTTAACTTACATAATTTACATAAAATATCAAAAGGACACCAAGTATGTCTTATATACTTTACTTAAAATATCAAAAAGTACAGTAAATATGTTTCATATATTGTACATATAATATTAACTAAAAGTTCACCAAATACACTTTATATACTGTAAATAAAATATCAAAAAGTACAGTAAATATATATTACATACTGTACATAAATTATCAAAAAGTACACCAAATATGTGTTACATATACTGTAAATAACTATCAAAAACTACAGTAATTATATTTAATATACTGTACATAAAATATCAAAAATTACACTAAATGTATATTATATGCTGTAAATAAAATATCAAAAAGGACGGTAAATATATATTACAAACCATACGTAAAATGTCAAAAACTACACCAAATATATATTATATAATTTACATAAAATATCAAAAGGACACCAAATATATCGTATATACTGTACATAAAATATCAAAAACTACAGTAAATTTGTTTCTTATATTGTACATATAATATTAACTAAAAGTACAGCAAATACATTTTATATACTTTAAATAAAATTTCAAAAATTCAGTAAATATATATTACATATTGTACATAAAATATCAAAAAATACACCAAATATTTGTTATATATACTGTAAAAAAACTATCAAAATCTACAGTAATTATATTTAATATAGTGTACATAAATTATCAAAAATTACACCAAATGTATATTATATACTCTAAATAAAAAATGAAAAAGGACAGTAAATATATATTACACTCTATGTAAATTATCAAAAACTACACAAAATATATATTATATAATTAGCATAAAATATAAAAGTACACCAAATATATCTTATATACTGTACATAAAATATCAAAAAGTACAGTAAATATATTTCATATATTGTACATATAATATTAACTAAAAGTACACCAAATACATTTTATATACTGTAAATAAAATATCAAAAACTACAGTAAATATATATTACATACAGTACATAAAATACCAAAAAGTACCCCAAGTATGTGTTATATATACTGTAAATAAACTATCAAAAACTACAGTAATTATATTTAATATACTGTACATGAAATATTAAAAATTACACCAAATGTATATTATATACTGTAAAAAAATATCAAAAAGTACAGTAAATATATATTACACCCTATGTAAAATATCAAAAACTGCACCAAATATATATTATATAATTTACACAAAATATCAAAAGTACAGCAAATATATCTTATATACTCTACATAAAATATCAAAAAGTACAGTAAATATATTTCATATATTTTACATATAATATTAACTAAAAGTACACCAAATTCATTTTATATACTGTAAATAAAATATCCAAATATACAGTAAATATATATTAAATACAGTACATAAAATATCAAAAAGTACACCAAATATGTGTTATATATACTGTAATTATCAAAAACTACAGTAATTATATTCAATTTACTGTATATAAATTATCAAAAATTACACCAAATGTAAATTATATACTGTTAATAAAATATCAAAAAGGACAGTAAATATATACTACACACCCTATGTAAAATATCAAAAACTACACCAAATATATATTATATAATTTACATAAAATATCAAAAGGACACCAAATATATCTTATATCCTGTAGATAAAATATCGAAAAGTACAGTATATATATTTCATATATTGTACATATATTATTAACTAAAAGTACACCAAATACATTTTATATACTGTAAATAAAATATCAAAAATTACAGTAAATATATATTACATAGTGTACATAAAATATCAAAAAGTACACAAAATATGTGTTATATATACTGTAAATTATCAAAAACTTCAGTAATTATATATAATATACTCTACATAAAATATCAAAAATCACACCAAATGTATATCATATACTGTAAATAAAATATCAAAAAGGACAGTGAATATATATGACACACACTATATAAAATATCAAAAACTACACAAAATATATATTATATAATTTACAATAAATATCAAAAGGACACCAAATATATCTTATATACTGAACATAAAATATCAAAAAGTACAGTAAATATATTTCATATATTGTACATATAATATTAACTAAAAGTTCAGCAAATACATTTTATATACTGTAAATAAAATCTCAAAAGGTACAGTAAATATACATTACATACTGTACATAAAATATCAAAAATACACCAAATATGTGTTATATATACTGTAAATAAACCATCAAAAACTACAGTAAGTATATTTAATATACTGTACATAAAATGTGAAAAATTACTCCAAATGTACATTATATAGTGTAAATAAAATATCCAAAATACAGTAAATATATATTACACGCCCTATGTAAAATATCAAAAATTACACCAAATATATATTATATAATTTACAAAAAATATCGGAAGGTCACCAAATATATCCTATATACTGTACGTAAAATATCAAAAACTACAGTAAATATATTTCATATATTGTACATATAATATTAACTAAAAGTACACCAAATACATTTTACATACTGTAAATAAAATATCAAAAATTACAGTAAATATATATTACATACTGTACATAAAATATCAAAAAGTACACCAAATATGTGTTATATATACTGTAAATATCAAAAACTACAGTAATTATATTCAATGTACTGTATATAAAATATCAAATATTACACCAAATGTAAATTATATAGTGTAAATAAAATATCAAAAAGGACAGTAAATATATACTACACACCCTATGTAAAATATCAAAACCTACACCAAATATATATTATATAATTTACATAAAATATAAAGAGGTCACCAAATATATCTTATATATTGTACATAAAATATCAAAAAGTACAGTAAACATATTTCATATATTGTACATATTATATTAACTAAAACTACACCAAATACATTTTATATACTGTAAATAAAATATCAAAAATTACAGTAAGTATATATTATCTACTGTACATAAAATATCAAAAAGTACACCAAATATGTGTTATATATACTGTAAATAAACTATCAAAATCTTCAGTAATTATATTTAATATACTGTACATAAAATATCAATAATTACACCAAATGTATATTATACACACTAAATAAAATATCAAAAAGGACAGTAAATATATATTACACTCTATGTAAAATATCAAAAACTACACCGTATATATTATATAAATTACATAAAATATCAAAAGTACACCAAATATATATTATATACTGTACATAAAATATCAAAAAGTACAGTAAATATATTTCATATTTTGTACATATACTATTAACTAAAACTACACCAAATACATTTTACATACTGTAAATAAAATATCAAAAATTCAGTATGTATATATTATCTACTGTACATAAAGTATCAAAAAGTACACCAAATATGTGTTATTTATACTGTTAATAAACTATCAAAATCTTCAGTAATTATATTTAATATACTGTACATAAAATATCAAAAATTACACCAAATGTATATTATACACTCTAAATAAAATATCAAAAAGGACAGTAAATATATATTACCCTCTATGTAAAATATCAAAAACTACACCAAATATATATTATATAATTTACATAAAATATCAAAAGTACACCAAATATGTATTATATACTGTACATAAAATATCAAAAAGTACAGTAAATGTATTTCATATATTGTACATATAATATTAACTAAAAGTACACCAAATACATTTTACATACTGTAAATAAAATATCAAAAATTACAGTAAGTATATATTATCTACTGTACATAAAATATCAAAAAGTACACCAAAGATGTGTTATATATACTGTAAATAAACTATCAAAATCTTCAGTAATTATATTTAATATACTGTACATAAAATATCAATAATTACACCAAATGTATATTATACACTCAAAATAAAATATCAAAAAGGACAGTAAATATATATTACACTCTATGTAAAATATCAAAAACTACACCGTATATATTATATAATTTACATAAAATATCAAAAGTACACCAAATATATATTATATACTGTATATAAAATATCAAAAAGTACAGTAAATATATTTCATATTTTGTACATATACTATTAACTAAAACTACACCAAATACATTTTACATACTGTAAATAAAATATCAAAAATTCAGTATGTATATATTATCTACTGTACATAAAATATCAAAAAGTACACCAAATATGTGTTATTTATACTGTTAATAAACTATCAAAATCTTCAGTAATTATATTTAATATACAGTACATAAAATATCAAAAATTACACCAAATGTATATTATACACTCTAAATAAAATATCAAAAAGGACAGTAAATATATATTACACTTTATGTAAAATTTGAAAAACTACACCAAATATATATTATATAATTTACATAAAATATCAAAAGTACAGCAACTATATATTATATACTGTACATAAAATATCAAAAAGTACAGTAAATATGTTTCATATATTGTACATATAATACTAACTAAAACTACACCAAATACATTTTACAAACTGTAAATAAAATATCAAAAATTACAGTAAGTATATATTATCTACTGTACATAAAATATCCAAAAGTACACCAAAGATGTGTTATATATACTGTAAATAAACTATCAAAATCTTCAGTAATTATATTTAATATACTGTACATTAAATTTAAAAATTTCACCAAATGTATATTATACACTCTAAATAAAATATCAAGGACAGTAAATATATATTACACTCTATGTAAAATATCAAAAACTACACCAAATATATATTATATAATTTACATAAAATATCAAATGTACACCAAATATATATTATATACTGTACATAAAATATCAAAAAGTACAGTAAATGTATTTCATATATTGTACATATAATATTAACTAAAAGTACACCAAGTACATTTTACATACGGTAAATAAAATATCAAAAATTACAGTAAGTATATATTATCTACTGTACATAAAATATCAAAAAGTACACCAAAGATGTGTTATATATACTGTAAATAAACTAACAAAATCTTCAGTAATTATATTTAATATACAGTACCTAAAATGTCAAAAATTACACCAAATGTATATTATACACTCTAAATAAAATATCAAAAAGGACAGTAAATATATATTACACTCTATGTAAAATATAAAAAACTACACCAAATATATATTATATAATTTACATAAAATATCAAAAGTACACCAAACATATATTATATACTGTACATAAAATATCAAAAAGTACAGTAAACATATTTCATATATTGTACATATTATATTAACTAAAACTACACCAAATACATTTTATATACTGTAAATAAAATATCAAAAATTACAGTAAGTATATATTATCTACTGTACATAAAATATCAAAAAGTACACCAAATATGTGTTATATATACTGTAAATAAACTATCAAAATCTTCAGTAATTATATTTAATATACTGTACATAAAATATCAATAATTACACCAAATGTATATTATACACACTAAATAAAATATCAAAAAGGACAGTAAATATATATTACACTCTATGTAAAATATCAAAAACTACACCGTATATATTATATAAATTACATAAAATATCAAAAGTACACCAAATATATATTATATACTGTACATAAAATATCAAAAAGTACAGTAAATATATTTCATATTTTGTACATATACTATTAACTAAAACTACACCAAATACATTTTACATACTGTAAATAAAATATCAAAAATTCAGTATGTATATATTATCTACTGTACATAAAGTATCAAAAAGTACACCAAATATGTGTTATTTATACTGTTAATAAACTATCAAAATCTTCAGTAATTATATTTAATATACTGTACATAAAATATCAAAAATTACACCAAATGTATATTATACACTCTAAATAAAATATCAAAAAGGACAGTAAATATATATTACACTCTATGTAAAATATCAAAAACTACACCAAATATATATTATATAATTTACATAAAATATCAAAAGTACACCAAATATATATTACATACTGTACATAAAATATCAAGAAGTACAGTAAATATATTTCATATATTGTACATATAATATTAACTAAAAGTACACCAAATACATTTTACATACTGTAAATAAAATATCAAAAATTACAGTAAGTTTATATAATCTACTGTACATAAAATATCAAAAAGTACACCAAATATGTGTTATATATACTGTAAATAAACTATCAAAATCTTCAGTAATTATATTTAATATACTGTACATAAAATATCAAAAATTACACCAAATGTATATTATACACTCTAAATAAAATATCAAAAAGGAGAGTAAATATATATTACACCCTATGTAAAATATCAAAAACTACACCAAATATATATTATATAATTTACATAAAATATCAAAAGTACAGCAACTATATATTATATACTGTACATAAAATATCAAAAAGTACAGTAAATATGTTTCATATATTGTACATATAATACTAACTAAAACTACACCAAATACATTTTACAAACTGTAAATAAAATATCAAAAATTACAGTAAGTATATATTATCTACTGTACATAAAATATCCAAAAGTACACCAAAGATGTGTTATATATACTGTAAATAAACTATCAAAATCTTCAGTAATTATATTTAATATACTGTACATTAAATTTAAAAATTTCACCAAATGTATATTATACACTCTAAATAAAATATCAAGGACAGTAAATATATATTACACTCTATGTAAAATATCAAAAACTACACCAAATATATATTATATAATTTACATAAAATATCAAATGTACACCAAATATATATTATATACTGTACATAAAATATCAAAAAGTACAGTAAATGTATTTCATATATTGTACATATAATATTAACTAAAAGTACACCAAGTACATTTTACATACGGTAAATAAAATATCAAAAATTACAGTAAGTATATATTATCTACTGTACATAAAATATCAAAAAGTACACCAAAGATGTGTTATATATACTGTAAATAAACTATCAAAATCTTCAGTAATTATATTTAATATACTGTACCTAAAATGTCAAAAATTACACCAAATGTATATTATACACTCTAAATAAAATATCAAAAAGGACAGTAAATATATATTACACTCTATGTAAAATATCAAAAACTACACCAAATATATATTATATAATTTACATAAAATATCAAAAGTACACCAAATATGTATTATATACTGTACATAAAATATCAAAAAGTACAGTAAATGTATTTCATATATTGTACATATAATATTAACTAAAAGTACACCAAATACATTTTACATACTGTAAATAAAATATCAAAAATTACAGTAAGTATATATTATCTACTGTACATAAAATATCAAAAAGTACACCAAAGATGTGTTATATATACTGTAAATAAACTATCAAAATCTTCAGTAATTATATTTAATATACTGTACATAAAATATCAATAATTACACCAAATGTATATTATACACTCAAAATAAAATATCAAAAAGGACAGTAAATATATATTACACTCTATGTAAAATATCAAAAACTACACCGTATATATTATATAATTTACATAAAATATCAAAAGTACACCAAATATATATTATATACTGTATATAAAATATCAAAAAGTACAGTAAATATATTTCATATTTTGTACATATACTATTAACTAAAACTACACCAAATACATTTTACATACTGTAAATAAAATATCAAAAATTCAGTATGTATATATTATCTACTGTACATAAAATATCAAAAAGTACACCAAATATGTGTTATTTATACTGTTAATAAACTATCAAAATCTTCAGTAATTATATTTAATATACTGTACATAAAATATCAAAAATTACACCAAATGTATATTATACACTCTAAATAAAATATCAAAAAGGACAGTAAATATATATTACACTTTATGTAAAATTTGAAAAACTACACCAAATATATATTATATAATTTACATAAAATATCAAAAGTACACCAACTATATATTATATACTGTACATAAAATATCAAAAAGTACAGTAAATATGTTTCATATATTGTACATATAATACTAAGTAAAACTACACCAAATACATTTTACAAACTGTAAATAAAATATCAAAAATTACAGTAAGTATATATTATCTACTGTACATAAAATATCAAAAAGTACACCAAAGATGTGTTATATATACTGTAAATAAACTATCAAAATCTTCAGTAATTATATTTAATATACTGTACATTAAATTTAAAAATTTCACCAAATGTATATTATACACTCTAAATAAAATATCAAAAAGGACAGTAAATATATATTACACTCTATGTAAAATATCAAAAACTACACCAAATATATATTATATAATTTACATAAAATATCAAAAGTACACCAAATATATATTATATACTGTACATAAAATATCAAAAAGTACAGTAAATGTATTTCATATATTGTACATATCATATTAAATAAAAGTACACCAAATACATTTTACATACTGTAAATAAAATATCAAAAATTACAGTAAGTATATATTATCTACTGTACATAAAATATCAAAAAGTACACCAAAGATGTGTTATATATACTGTAAATAAACTATCAAAATTTTCGGTAATTATATTTAATATACTGTACATAAAATATCAAAAATTACACCAAATGTATATTATACACTCTAAATACAATATCAAAAAGGACAGTAAATATATATTACACTCTATGTAAAATATCAAAAACTACACCAAATATATATTATATAATTTACATAAAATATCAAAAGTACACCAAATATATATTATATACTGTACATAAAATATCAAAAAGTACAGTAAATATATTTCATATATTGTACATATAATATTAACTAAAAGTACACCAAGTACATTTTTCATACGGTAAATAAAATATAAAAATTACAGTAAGTATATATTATCTACTGTACATAAAATATCAGAAAGTACACCAAATATGTGTTATATATACTGTAAATGAACTATCAAAATCTTCAGTAATTATATTTAATATACTGTACATAAAATATCAAAAATTACACCAAATGTATATTATACACTCTAAATAAAATATCAAAAAGGACAGTAAATATATATTACACTCTATATAAAATATCAAAAACTACACCAAATATATATTATATAATTTACATAAAATATCAAAAGTACACCAAATATATATTATGTACTGTACATAAAATATCAAAAAGTACAGTAAATGTATTTCATATATTGTACATATAATATTAACTAAAAGTACACCAAATACATTTTACATACTGTAAATAAAATATCAAAAATTACAGTAAGTATATATTATCTACTGAACATAAAATATCAAAAAGTACACCAAATATGTGTTATATATACTGTAAATAAACTATCAAAATCTTCAGTAATTATATTTAATATACTGTACATAAAATATCAAAAATTACACCAAATATATATTCTACACTCTAAATAAAATATCAAAAAGGACAGTAAATATATATTACACTCTATGTAAAATATCAAAAACTACACAAAATATACAGTATATAATTTACATAAAATAACAAAAGTACACCAAATATATATTATATACTGTACATAAAATATCAAAAAGTACAGTAAATATATTTCATATATTGTACATATAATATTAACTAAAACTACACCAAATACATTTTACATACTGTAAATAAAATATCAAAAATTACAGTAAGTATATATTATCTACTGTACATAAAATAGCAAAAAGTACACCAAATATGTGTTATATATACTGTAAATAAACTATCAAAATCTTCATTAATTATATTTAATATACTGTACATAAAATATCAATAATTACACCAAATGTATATTATACACTCAAAATAAAATATCAAAAAGGACAGTAAATATATATTACACTCTATGTAAAATATCAAAAACTACACCATATATATTATATAATTTACATAAAATATCAAAAGTACACCAAATATATATTATATACTGTACATAAAATATCAAAAAGTACAGTAAATATATTTCATATTTTGTACATATACTATTAACTAAAACTACACCAAATACATTTTACATACTGTAAATAAAATATCAAAAATTCAGTATGTATATATTATCTACTGTACATAAAATATCAAAAAGTACACCAAATATGTGTTATTTATACTGTTAATAAACTATCAAAATCTTCAGTAATTATATTTAATATACTGTACATAAAATATCAAAAATTACACCAAATGTATATTATACACTCTAAATAAAATATCAAAAAGGACAGTAAATATATATTACACTCTATGTAAAATATCAAAAACTACACCAAATATATATTATATAATTTACATAAAATATCAAAAGTACACCAAATATATATTACATACTGTACATAAAATATCAAGAAGTACAGTAAATATATTTCATATATTGTACATATAATATTAACTAAAAGTACACCAAATACATTTTACATACTGTAAATAAAATATCAAAAATTACAGTAAGTTTATATTATCTACTGTACATAAAATATCAAAAAGTACACCAAATATGTGTTATATATACTGTAAATAAACTATCAAAATCTTCAGTAATTATATTTAATATACTGTACATAAAATATCAAAAATTACACCAAATGTATATTATACACTCTAAATAAAATATCAAAAAGGAGAGTAAATATATATTACACCCTATGTAAAATATCAAAAACTACACCAAATATATATTATATAATTTACATAAAATATCAAAAGTACAGCAACTATATATTATATACTGTACATAAAATATCAAAAAGTACAGTAAATATGTTTCATATATTGTACATATAATACTAACTAAAACTACACCAAATACATTTTACAAACTGTAAATAAAATATCAAAAATTACAGTAAGTATATATTATCTACTGTACATAAAATATCCAAAAGTACACCAAAGATGTGTTATATATACTGTAAATAAACTATCAAAATCTTCAGTAATTATATTTAATATACTGTACATTAAATTTAAAAATTTCACCAAATGTATATTATACACTCTAAATAAAATATCAAGGACAGTAAATATATATTACACTCTATGTAAAATATCAAAAACTACACCAAATATATATTATATAATTTACATAAAATATCAAATGTACACCAAATATATATTATATACTGTACATAAAATATCAAAAAGTACAGTAAATGTATTTCATATATTGTACATATCATATTAAATAAAAGTACACCAAATACATTTTACATACTGTAAATAAAATATCAAAAATTACAGTAAGTATATATTATCTACTGTACATAAAATATCAAAAAGTACACCAAAGATGTGTTATATATACTGTAAATAAACTATCAAAACTTTCGGTAATTATATTTAATATACTGTATATAAAATATCAAAAATTACACCAAATGTATATTATACACTCTAAATAAAATATCAAAAAGGACAGTAAATATATATTACACTCTATGTAAAATATCAAAAACTACACCAAATATATATTATATAATTTACATAAAATATCAAAAGTACACCAAATATATATTATATACTGTACATAAAATATCAAAAAGTACAGTAAATATATTTCATATATTGTACATATAATATTAACTAAAAGTACACCAAATACATTTTACATACTGTAAATAAAATATCAAAAATTACAGTAAGTATATATTATCTACTGTACATAAAATATCAAAAAGTACACCAAAGATGTGTTATACATACTGTAAATAAACTATCAAAATCTTCAGTAATTATATTTAATATACTGTACATAAAATATCAAAAATTACACCAAATGTAAACTATACACTCTAAATAAAATATCAAAAAGGACAGTAAATATATATTACACTCTATGTAAAATATCAAAATCTACACCAAATACATATAATATAATTTGCATAAAATATCAAAAGTACACCAAATATATATTATATACTGTACATAAAATATCAAAAAGTACAGTAAATATATTTCATATATTGTACATATAATATTAAATAAAAGTACACCAAATACATTTTACATACTGTAAATAAAATATCAAAAATTACAGTAAGTATATATTATCTACTGTACTTAAAATATCAAAAAGTACACCAAAGATGTGTTATAAATACTGTAAATAAACTATCAAAATCTTCAGTAATTATATTTAATATACTGTATATTAAATATAAAAATTACACCAAATGTATATTATACACTCTAAATAAAATTTCAAAAAGGAGAGTAAATATATATTACACTCTATGTAAAATATCAAAAACTACACCAAATATATATTATATAATTTACATAAAATATCAAAAGTACACCAAATATATATTATATACTGTACATAAAATATCAAAAAGTACAGTAAATGTATTTCATATATTGTACATATAATATTAACTAAAAGTACACCAAATACATTTTACATACTGTAAATAATATATAAAAAATTACAGTAAGTATATATTATCTACTGTACATAAAATATCAAAAAGTACACCTAATATGTGTTATATATACTTTAAATAAACTATCAAAATCTTCAGTAATTATATTTAATATACTGTACATAAAATATCAAAAATTACACCAAATGTATATTATACACTCTAAATAAAATATCAAAAAGGACAGTAAATATATATTACACTCTATGTAAAATATCAAAAACTACACCAAATATATATTATATAACTTACATAAAATATCAAAAGTACACCAAATGTATATTATATACTGTACATAAAATATCAAAAAGTACAGTAAATATATTTCATATATTGTACATATAATATTAACTAAAAGTACACCAAATACATTTTACATACTGTAAATAATATATCAAAAATTACAGTAAGTATATATTATCTACTGTACATAAAATATCAAAAAGTACACCAAAGATGTGTTATATATACTGTAAATAAACTATCAAAATCTTCAGTAATTATATTTAATATACTGTTCATAAAATATCAAAAATTACACAAAATGTATATTATACACTCTAAATAAAATATCAAAAATGACAGTAAATATATATAACACACTATGTAAAATATCAAAAACTACACCAAATATATATTATATAAATTACATAAAATATCAAAAGTACACCAAATATATATTATATAATGTACATAAAATATCAAAAATACAGTAAATATATTCCATATATTGTACATATAATATTAACTCAAAGTACACCAAATACATTTTACATACTCTAAATAAAATATCAAAAATTACAGTAAGTATATATTATCTACTGTATATAAAATATCAAAAAGTACACCAAATGTGTGTTATATATACTGTAAATAAACTATCAAAATCTTCAGTAATTATATTTAATATACTGTATATAAAATATCAAAAATTACACCAAATGTATATTATACACTCTAAATAAAATATCAAAAGGACAGTAAATATATATTACACTCTATGTAAAATATCAAAAACTACACCAAATATATATTATATAATTTACATAAAATATCAAAAGTACCCCAAATATATATTATATACTGTACATAAAATATCAAGAAGTACAGTAAATATATTTCATATATTGTACATATAATATTACCGAATATACAACAAATATATTTTACATACTGTAAATAAAATACAAAAAATTACAGTAAGTATATATTATCTACTGTACATAAACTATAAAAAAGTACACCAAATATGTGTTATATATACTGTAAATAAACTATCAAAACCTTCAGTAATTATATTTAATATACTGTACATAAAATATCAAAAATTACACCAAATGTATATTATACACTCTAAATAAAATATCAAAAAGGACAGTAAATATATATTACACTCTATGTAAAATATCAAAAACTACACCAAATATATATTATATAATTTACATAAAATATCAAAAGTACACCAAATATATATTATATACTGTACATAAAATATCAAAAAGTACAGTAAATGTATTTCATATATTGTACATATAATATTAACTAAAAGTACACCAAATTCATTTTACATACTCTAAATAAATTATCAAAAATTTCAGTAGGTATATATTATCTACTGTACATAAATTATCAAAAAGTACACCAAATATGTGTTATATATACTGTAAATAAACTATCAAAATCTTCAGTAATTATATTTTATATACTGTTCATAAAATATCAAAAATTACACCAAATGTATATTATACACTCTAAATAAAATATCAAAAAGGACAGTAAATATATATTACCCTCTATGTAAAATATCAAAAACTACACCAAATATATATTATAGAACTTACATAAAATATCAAAAGTACACCAAATATATATTATATACTGTACATAAAATATCAAAAAGTACAGTAAATATATTTCATATATTGTACATTTAATATTAACTAAAAGTACACCAAATACATTTTACAGACTGTAAATAAAATATAAAAAATTACAGTAAGTATATATTATCTACTGTACATAAAATATCAAAAAGTACACCAAATATGTGTTATATATACTGTAAATAAACTATCAAAATCTTCAGTAATTATATTTAATATACTGTGCATAAAATACCAAGAATTACACCAAATGTATATTATACACTCTAAATAAAATATCAAAAAGACAGTAAATATATATTACACTCTATGTAAAATATCAAAAACTACACCAAGTATATATTATATAATTTACATAAAATATCAAAAGTACACCAAATATATATTATACACTGTACATAAAATATCAAAAGTACAGTAAATATATTTCATATATTGTACATATAATAATAACTAAAATACACCAAATACATTTTACATACTGTAAATAAAATATCAAAAATTACAGTAAGTACATATAATCTACTGTACATAAAATATCAAAAAGTACACCAAATATGTGTTATATATACTGTAAATAAACTATCAAAATCTTCAGTAATTATATTTAATATACTGTTCATAAAATATCAAAAATTACACCAAATGCATATTATACACTCTAAATAAAATATCAAATAGGACAGTAAATATATATTACACTCTATGTAAAATATCAAAAACTACACCAAATATATATTATATAATTTTCATAAAATATCAAAAGTACACCAAATACATATTATATACTGTACATAAAATATCAAAAAGTACAGTAAATATATTTCATATATTGTACATATTATATTAACTAAAAGTACACCAAATACATTTTAGATACTGTAAATAAAATACAAAAAATTACAGTAAGTATATATTATCTACTGTACATAAAATATCAAAAAGTACACCAAATATGTGTTATATATACTATAAATAAACTATTAAAATCTTCAGTATTATATTTAATATACTGTTCATAAAATATCAAAAATTACACCAAATGTATATTATACACTCTAAATAAAATATCAAAAAGGACAGTAAATATATATTACACTCTATGTAAAATATCAAAAACTACACCAAATATATATTATATAATTTACATAAAATATCAAAAGTACACCAAATACATATTATATACTGTATATAAAATATCAAAAATACAGTAAATATATTTCTTATATTGTACATATAATATTAACTAAAAGTACAACAAATACATTTTACATACTGTAAATAACATATAAAAAATTACAATAAGTATATATTATCTACTGTACATAAAATATGAAAAAGTACACCAAATATGTGTTATATGTACTGTAAATAAACTATCAAAATCTTCAGAAATTATATTTAATATACTGTTCATAAAATATCAAAAATTACACCAAATGTATATTATACACTCTTAATAAAATATCAAAAAGGACAGTAAATATATATTACACTCTATGTAAAATATCAAAAACTACACCAAATATATATTATATAATTTACATAAAATATCAAAAGTACACCAAACATATATTATATACTCTACATAAAATATCAAAAAGTACAGTGAATATATTTCATATATTGTACATATAATATTAACTAAAAGTACACCAAATACATTTTACATACTCTAAATTAAATATAAAAAATTACAGTAAGTATATATTATCTACTGTACATAAAATATCAAAAAGTACACCAAATATGTGTTATATATACTGTAAATAAACTAACAAAATCTTCAGTAATTATATTTAATATACTGTACATAAAATATCAATAATTACACCAAATGTATATTATACACTCTAAATAAAATATCAAAAATGACAGTAAATATATATTACACTCTATGTAAAATATCAAAAACTACACCGTATATATTATATAATTTACATAAAATATCAAAAGTACACCAAATATATATTATATACTGTACATAAAATATCAAAAAGTACAGTAAATATATTTCATATTTTGTACATATACTATTAACTACACCAAATACATTCTACATACTGTAAATAAAATATCAAATATTACAGTAAGTATATATTATCTACTGTACATAAAATATCAAAAAGTACACCAAATATGTGTTATATATACTGTAAATAAACTATCAAAATCTTCAGTAATTATATTTAATATACTGTACATAAAATATCAAAAATTACACCAAATGTATATTCTACACTCTAAATAAAATATCAAAAAGGACAGTAAATATATATTACACTCTATGTAAAATATCAAAAACTACACCAAATATACAGTATATAATTTACATAAAATATCAAAAGTACACCAAATATATATTATATACTGTACATAAAATATCAAAAAGTACAGTAAATATATTTCATATATTGTACATATAATATTAACTAAAACTACACCAAATACATTTTACATACTGTAAATAAAATATCAAAAATTACAGTAAGTATATATTATCTACTGTACATAAAATATCAAAAAGTACACCAAATATGTGTTATATATACTGTAAATAAACTATCAAAATCTTCAGTAATTATATTTAATATACTGTACATAAAATATCAATAATTACACCAAATGTATATTCTACACTCTAAATAAAATATCAAAAAGGACAGTAAATATATATTACACTCTATGTAAAATATCAAAAACTACACCAAATATACAGTATATAATTTACATAAAATATCAAAAGTACACCAAATATATATTATATACTGTACACAAAATATCAAAAAGTACAGTAAATATATTTCATATATTGTACATATAATATTAACTAAAACTACACCAAATACATTTTACATACTGTAAATAAAATACCAAAATTACAGTAAGTATATATTATCTACTGTACATAAAATATCAAAAAGTACACCAAATATGTTTTATATATAGTGTAAACTATCAAAATCTTCAGGAATTATATTTAATATACTGTTCAGAACATATCAAAAATTACACCAAATATATATTATACACTCTAAATAAAATATCATAAAGGACAGTAAATATATATTACACTCTATGTAAAATATCAAAAACTACACCAAATATATATTATAAAATTTACATAAAATATCAAAAGTACACCAAATATATATTATATACTGTATATAAAATATCAAAAAGTACAGTAAATATATTTCATATATTGTACATATAATATTAACTAAAACTACACCAAATACATTTTACATACTGTAAATAAAATATCAAATGTTACAGTAAGTATATATTATCTACTGTACATAAAATATCAAAAAGTACACAAAATATGTGTTATATATACTGTAAATAAACTATCAAAATCTTCAGTAATTATATTTAATATACTGCACATAAAATATCAAAAATTACACCAAATGTATATTATACACTCTAAATAAAATATCAAAAAGGACAGTAAATATATATTACACTCTATGTAAAATATCAAAAACTACACCAAATATATATTATATAATTTACATAAAATATCAAAAGTACACCAAATATATATTATATACTGTACATAAAATATCAAAAAGTACAATAAATATATTTCATATATTGTACATATAATATTAACTAAAACTACACCAAATACATTTTACATACTGTAAATAAAACATCAAAAATTTCAGTAAGTATATATTATCTACTGTACATAAAATATCAAAAAGTACACAAAATATGTGTTATATATTGTGTAAATAAAATATCAAAATCTTCAGTAATTATATTTAATATACTGTACATAAAATATCAAAAATTACAACAAATATATATTATACACTCTAAATAAAATATCAAAAATGACAGTAAATATATATTACACTCTATGTAAAATATCAAAAACTACACCAAATATATATTATATAATTTACATAAAATATGAAAAGTACACCAAATATATATTATATACTGTTCATTAAATATCAAAAAGTACAGTAAATATATTTCATATATTGTACATATAATATTAACTAAAAGTACACGAAATACATTTTACATACTGTAAATAAAATATCAAAAATTACAGTAATTATATATTATCTACTGTACATAAAATATCAAAAAGTACACCAAATATGTGTTATATATACTGTAAATAAACTATCAAAATCTTCAGTAATTATATTTTATATACTGTACATAAAATATCAAAAATTACAACAAATGTATATTATACACTCTAAATAAAATATCAAAAAGGACAGTAAATATATATTACACTCTATGTAAAATATCAAAAACTACACCAAATATATATTATATAATTTACATAAAATATCAAAAGTACACCAAATATATATTATATACTGTACATAAAATATCAAAAAGTACAGTAAATATATTTCATATATTGTACATATAATATTAACTAAAAGTACACCAAATACATTTTACATACGGTAAATAAAATATCAAAAGTTACAGTAAGTATATATTATCTACTGTACATAAAATATCAAAAAGTACACCAAATATGTGTTATATATACTGTAAATAAACTATCAAAATCTTCAGTAATTATATTTAATATACTGTACATAAAATATAAAAAATTACACCAAATGTATATTATACACTCTAAATACAATATCAAAAAGGACAGTAAATATATATTACACTCTATGTAAAATATCAAAAACTACACCAAATATATATTATATAATTTACATAAAATATCAAATGTACACCAAATATATATTATATACTGTACATAAAATATCAAAAAGTACAGTAAATATATTCCTTATATTGTACATATAATACTAACTAAAACTACACCAAATACATTTTACATACTGTAAATAAAATATCAAAAATTACAGTAAGTATATATTATCTACTGTACATAAAATATCAAAAAGTACGCCAAATATGTGTTATATATACTGTAAATAAACTATCAAAATCTTCAGTAATTATATTTAATATACTGTTCATAAAATATAAAAAATTACACCAAATGTATATTATACACTCTAAATAAAATATCAAAAAGGACAGTAAATATATATTACACTCTATGTAAAATTTGAAAAACTACACCAAATATATAGTATATAATTTACATAAAATATCAAAAGTACACTAAATATATATTATAAACTGTACATAAAATATCAAAAAGTTCAGTAAATATATTTCATATATTGTACATATAATATTAACTAAAACTACACCAAATGCATTTTACATATTGTAAATAAAATATCAAAAATTACAGTAAGTATATATTATCTACTGTACATAAAATATCAAAAAGTACACCAAATATGTGTTATATATACTGTAAATAAACTATCAATATCTTCAGTAATTATATTTAATATACTGTACATAAAATATCAAAAATTACACCAAATGTATATTATACACTCTAAATAAAATATCAAAAAGGACAGTAAATATATATTACACTCTATGAAAAATATCAAAAACTACACCAAATATATATTATATAATTTACATAAAATATCAAAAGTACACCAAATATATATTATATACTGTACATAAAATATCAAAAAGTACAGTAAATGTATTTCATATATTGTACATATAATATTAACTAAAAGTACACCAAATACATTTTACATACTCTAAATAAAATATCAAAAATTTCAGTAGGTATATATTATCTACTGTACAAAAATTATCAAAAAGTACACCAAAGATGTGTTATATATACTGTAAATAAACTATCAAATTCTTAAGAAATTATATTTAATATACTGTACATAAAATATCAAAAATTACACCAAATGTATATTATACACTCTAAATAAAATATCAAAAAGGACAGTAAATATATATTACGCTCTATGTAAAATATCAAAAACTACACCAAATATATATTATATAATTTACATAAAATATCAAAAGTACACCAAATATATATTATATAATGTACATAAAATATCAAAAAGTACAGTAAATATATTTCATATATTGTACATATAATATTAATTAAAACTACACCAAATGCATTTTATATACTGTAAATAAAATATCAAAAACTACAGTAAGTACATATTATCTAGTGTAAACAAAATGTCAAAAAGTACACCAAATATGTGTTATATATACTGTAAATAAACTATCAAAATCTTCAGTAATTATATTTAAGGTACTGTACATAAAATATCAAAAATTACACCAAATGTATATTATACACTCTAAATAAAATATCAAAAAAGGACAGTATATATATATATATTACACGCTATGTAAAATATCAAAATCTACAACAAATATATATTATATAATTTACATAAAATATCAAAAGTACACCAAATATATATTATATACTGTACATAAAATATCAAAAAGTACAGTAAATATATTTCATATATTGTACATATAATATTAACTAAAAGTACACGAAATACATTTTACATACTGTAAATAAAATATAAAAAATTACAGTAAGTATATATTATCTACTGTACATAAAATATCAAAAAGTACACCAAATATGTGTTATATATACTGTAAATAAACTATCAAAATCTTCAGTAATTATATTTAATATACTGTACATAAAATATCAAAAATTACACCAAATGTATATTATACACTCTAAATAAAATATCAAAAAGGACAGTAAATATATATTACACTCTATGTAAAATATCATAAACTACACCAAATATATATTATATTATTTACATAAAATATCAAAAGTACACCAAATATATATTATATACTGTACATAAAATATCATAAAGTACAGTAAATATATTTCATATATTGTACATATAATATTAACTAAAAGTACACCAAATACATTTTACATATGGTAAATAAAATATCAAATATTACAGTAAGTATATATTATCTACTGTACATAAAATATCAAAAAGTACACCAAAGATGTGTTATATATACTGTAAATAAACTATCAAAACCTTCAGTAATTATATTTAATATACTGTTCATAAAATATCAAAAATTACACCAAATGTATATTATACACTCTAAATTAAATATCAAAAAGGACAGTAAATATATATTGAACTCTATGTAAAATATCAAAAACTAAACCAAGTATATATTATATAATTTACATAAAATATCAAAAGTACACCAAATATATATTATATACTGTACATAAAATATCAAAAAGTACAGTAAATATATTTCACATATTGTACATATAATGGTAACTAAAAGTACACCAAATACATTTTACAGACTGTAAATAAAATATAAAAAATTACAGTAAGTATATATTATCTACTGTACATAAAATATCAAAAAGTACACCAAATATGTGTTATATATACTGTAAATAAACTATCAAAACCTTCAGTAATTATATTTAATATACTGTTCATAAAATGTCAAAAATTACACCAAATGTATATTATACACTCTAAATAAAATATCAAAAAGGACAGTAAATATATATTACACGCTATGAAAAATATCAAAAACTACACCAAATATATATTATATAATTTACATAAAATATCAAAAGTACACCAAATATATATTATATACTGTACATAAAATATCAAAAAGTAGAGTAAATATATTTCATATATTGTACATATAATATTAACTATAAGTACACCAAATACATTTTATATACAATAAATAAAATATCAAAAATTACAGTAAATATATATTACATACTGTATATAAAATATCAAAAAGTACACCAAATATGTGTTATATATACTGTAAACTATCAAAAACTACAGTAATTATATTTAATATACTGTACATAAAATTTCAAAAATCACACCAAATGTATATTATATACCGTAAATAAAATATCAAAAAGGACAGTGAATATATGTGACACACACTATGTAAAATATCAAAAACTACACCAAGTATATATTTTATAATTTACAATAAATATCAAAGGACACCAAATATATCTCATATACTGTACATAAAATATCAAAATGTACAGTAAATATATTTCATATATTGTACATATAATATTAACTAAAAGTACACCAAATACATTTTATATACTGTAAATAAAATATCAAAAATTACAGTAAATATATATTACATACTGTACATAAAATACCAAAAGGACACCAAATATGTGTTACATATACTATAAATAATCTATTAAAAACTACAGTAATTATATTCAATATACTGTACATAAAATATCAAAAATTACTCCAAATGTACATTATATGGTGTAAATAAAATATCCAAAATACAGTAAATATATATTACACACCCTAGGTAAAATATCCAAATTTACACCATATATATATTATATAATTTACAAAAAATATCGGAAGGTCACCAAATATATCTTATATACTGTATGTAAAATATCAAAAAGTACAGTAAATATATTACATATATTGTACATATAATATTAACTAAAAGTACACCAAATACATTTTATATACTGTAAATAAAATATCAAAAAGTACAGTAAATATATGTTACATACTGTACATAAAATATCAAAAAGTACACCAAATATGTGTGATATATAGTGTAAATAAACTATCAAGAACTACAGTACTTATATTTAATATACTCTACATTAAATATCAAAAATTACATGAAATGTATATTATATACTGTAAAGAAAATATCAAAAAGGACAGTAAATATATACTACACACCCTATGTAAAATATCAAAAACTACACCAAAAATATATTATATACTTTACATAAAATATCTAAAGGACACCAAATATATCTTATATACTGTACATTAAATATCAAAAAGTACAGTAAATATATTTCATATATTGTACATATAATATTAACTAAAAGTACACCAAATATATTTTATATACTGTAAATAAAATATCAAAATGTACAGTAAATATATATTACATACTGTACATAAAATATCAAAAAGTACACCAAATATGTGTTATATATACTGTAAATATACTATCAAAATCTACTGTAATTATATTTAATATACTGTACATAAAATATCAAAAATTACACCAAATGTATATTATATACTGTAAATAAAATATCAAACAGGACAGTAAATATATATGACACACACTATGTAAAATATAAAATACTACACCAAATATGTATTATATAATTTACATAAAATATCAAAATTACACCAAATATATCTCATATACTGTACATAAAATATCAAAAATACAGTAAATATATTTCATATATTGTACATGAAATATTAACTAAAAGTACACGAAGTACATTTTATATACTGTAAATTAAATATCAAAAATTACAGTAAATATATATAACATACTGTACATAAAATATCAAAAAGTACACCAAATATGTATCATATATACTGTAAATAAACTATAAAAAACTACAGTAATTATATCTAATGTAGTGTACATAAAATATCAAAAATTACACCAAATGTATATTATATACTGTAAATAAAATATGAAACAGGACAGTAAATATATATTACACTCTATGTAAAATATCAAAAACTACACCAAATATATATTATATAAATTACATAAAATATCAAAAGGACACCAAATATATCTTATATACTGTACATAAAATATCAAAAAGTACAGTAAATATATTTCATATATTGTACATATAATATTAACTAAAAGTACACCAGGTACATTTTATTTACTGTAAAGAAAATATCAAAAATTATAGTAAATATATATTACACACCATATGTAAAATATCACAATGTACATCAAATATATATTATATAATTTACATAAAACATCTAAAGGACCCCAAATATATCTTATATACAGTACATAAAATATCAAAATGTTCAGTAAATGTACTTCATATATTGTACATATAATACTAACTAAAAGTACACCAAATACATTTTATATAGTGTAAATAAAATATCAAAAAGTACAGTAAATATATATTACACACCATATGTAAAATATCACAATATACACCAAATATATATTATATAATTCACATAAAATATCAAAAGGGCACCAAATATATCTTATATACTGTACATAAAATATCAAAAACTACAGTAAATATATTTCATATATTGTACATATAATATTAACTAAAAGTACACCAAATACATTTTATATAGTGTAAATAAAATATCAAAAATTACAGTGAATATATATTACATACTGTACATACAATATCAAAAAGTACACCAAATATGTGTTATATATACTGTATATAAACTATCAAAAACTACAATAATTATATTTAATATATGTACATAAAATATAAAAAATTACACCAAATGTATAATATACTGCAAATAAAATACCAAAAATACAGTAAATATATATTACACAACCTATGTAAAATATCACAAACTACACCAAATATATATTATATAATTTACATAAAATATCAAAAGGACACCAAAGATATCTTATGTACTGTACGTAAAATATCAAAATGTACAGTAAATATATTTCATATATTGTACATATAATATTAACTAAAAGTACACCGAATACATTTTATATACTGTAAATAAATTATCAAAAATTACAGTAAATATATATTACATACTGTACATAAAACATCAAAAAGTACCCCAAATATGTGTTATATATACTCTAAATAAACTATCAAAATCTACAGTAATTATATTTAATATACTGTACATAAAATATCAAAAATTACACCAAATGTACGTTATTTACTGTAAATAAAATATCAAAAATACAGTAAATATATATTACACACCATATGTAATATATCACAATCTACACCATATATATATTATAAATTTACATAAAATATTAAAAGGACAACAAATATATCTTATATACTGTACGTAAAATATCAAAAAGTACAGTAAATATATTTCATATATTGTACATGTAACATTAACTAAAAGTACACCAAATACATTTTATATACTGTAAATTAAATATCAAAAAGTACAGTAAATATATATTACATACTGTACATAAAATAACAAATAGTACACCAAATATGTGTTATATATACCCTAAATAAACTATCAAAAGCTACAGTAATTATATTTAATATACTGTAAATAAAATATCAATAATTACACCAAATGTATATTATTTACAGTAAATAAAATATCAAAAAGTACAGTAAATATATATTACACACCCTATGTAAAATATCACAAACTACACCAAATATGTATTATATAATTTACATAAAATATCAAAAGGACACCAAATATACCTTATATACTGTACATAAAATATCAAAATGTACAGTAAATATATTTCATATATTGTACATATAATATTAACTAAATGTACACCAAATACATTTTATATACTGTAAATAAAATATAAAAAATTACAGTAAGTATATATTACATACAGTACATAAAATATCAAAATGTACACCAAATATGTGTTATATATACTGTAAATAAACTATCAAAAACTACAGTAATTATATTTAGTATACTGTACATAAAATATCAAAAATTACACCAAATGTACATTATTTACTGTAAATAAAATATCAAAAAGTACAGTAAATATATATTACACACCATATGTAAAATATCACAATATACACCAAATATATATTATATAATTTACATAAAATATCAAAAGGACACCAAATATATCTTATATGCTGTACATAAAATATCAGAAAATACAGTAAATATATTTCATATATTGTACATATAATATTAACTAAAAGTACACCAAATACATTTTATATAGTGTAAATAAAAATCAAAAAGTACAGTAAATATATATTACACACCATATGTAAAATATCGCAATCTACGCCAAATATATATTATATAATTTACATAAAATATCAAAAGGACACCAAAAATATCTTGTATACTGTACATAAGATATGAAAAAGTACAGGAAATATATTTCATATATTGTACATATAATATTAACTAAAAGTACACCAAATACATTTTATATAGTGTAAATAAAATATCAAATATTCCAGTGAATATATATCACATACTGAACATAAAATATCAAAAACTACACCAAATATGTGTTATATATACTATAAATAAACTATCAAAAACTTCAGTAATTATATTAATATACTGTACATAAAATATCAAAAATTACACCAAATGTATATTATTTACTGTAAATAAAATACCAAAATGTACAGTAAATATATATTACACACCCTATGTAAAATATCACAAACTACACCAAAGATATATTATATAATTTACATAAAATATCAAAAGGACACCAAATATATATTGTACTGTACATAAAATATCAAAAAGTACAGTAAATATATTTCATATATTGTACATATAATATTAAGTAAAAGTACACCAAATACATTTTGCATTCAGTAAATAAAATATCAAAAATTACAGTAAGTATATATTATCTACTGTACATAAAATATCAAAAAGTACACCAAATATGTGTTATATATACTGTAAATAAACCATCAAAATCTTCAGTAATTATATTTATTATACTGTACATAAAATATAAAAAATTACACCAAATGTATATTATACACTCTAAATAAAATATCAAAAATGACAGTAAATATATATTACACTCTATGTAAAATATCAAAAACAACACAAAATGTATATTATATAATTTACATAAAATATCAAAAGTACACCAAATATATCTTATATGCTGTACATAAAATATCAAAAAGTACCGTAAATATATTTCATATATTGTACATGTAATATTAACTAAAAGTACACCAAATACATTTTACATACTGTAAATAAAATATAAAAAAATACAGTAAGTATATATTATCTACTGTACATAGAATATCAAAAATTACAGTAAATATATTTCATATATTGTACATATAATATTAACTAAAAGTACACCAAATACATTTTACATACTGTAAATAAAATATAAAAAATTCCAGTAAGTATATATAATCTACTGTACATAAAATATCAAAAAGTACACCAAATAGGTGTTATATATACTGTAAATGAACTATCAAAATATTCAGTAATTATATTTAATATATTGTTCATAAAATATCAAAAATTACACCAAATGTATATTATACACTCCAAATAAAATATCAAAAAGGACAGTAAATATATATTTCACTCTATGTAAAATATCAAAAACTACACCAAATATATATTATATAATTTACATAAAATATCAAAAGTACACCAAATACATATTATATACTGTATATAAAATATCAAAAAGTACAGTAAATATATTTCATATATTGTACATATAATATTAACTAAAAGTACAACAAATATATTTTACATACTGTAAATAAAATATAAAAAATTACAGTAAGTATATATTATCTACTGTACATAAAATATGAAAAAGTACACCAAATATGTGTTATCTATACTGTAAATTAACTATCAAAATCTTCAGTAATTATATTTAATATACTGTTCATAAAATATCAAATATTACACCAAAGGTATATTATACACTCTAAATAAAATATCAAAAAGGACAGTAAATATATATTACACTCTATGTAAAATATCAAAAATTACACCAAATATATATTATATAATTTACATAAAATATCAAATTACACCAAATATATATTATATACTGTACATAAAATATCAAAAAGTACAGTAAATATATTTCATATGTTGTACATATAATATTAACTAAAAGTACACCAAATACATTTTACATACTGTAAATAACATATAAAAAATTACAGTAGGTTTATATTATCTACTGTACATAAAATATCAAATAGTACAGTAAATATATTTCACATATTGTACATATAATATTAACTAAAAGTACACCAAATACATTTTACAGACTGTAAATAAAATATAAAAAATTACAGTAAGTATATATTATCTACTGTACATAAAATATCAAAAAGTACACCAAATATGTGTTATATATACTGTAAATAAACTATCAAAATCTTCAGTAATTATATTTAATATACTGTTCATAAAATGTCAAAAATTACACCAAATGTATATTATACACTCTAAATAAAATATCAAAAAGGACAGTAAATATATATTACACGCTATGTAAAATATCAAAAACTACAGCAAATATATATTATATAATTTACATAAAATATCAAAAGTACACCAAATATATATTATATATTGTACATAAAATATCAAAAAGTACAGTAAATATATTTCATATATTGCACATATAATATTAACTAAAAGTACACCAAATACATTTTACATACTGTAAATAAAATATCAAAAATTACAGTAAGTATATATTATCTACTGTACAAAAAATATGAAAAAGTACACCAAATATGTGTTATATATACTGTAAATAAACTATCAAAACCTTCAGTAATTATATTTAATATACTGTTCATAAAATATCAAAAATTACACCAAATGTATATTATACACTCTAAATTAAATATCAAAAAGGACAGTAAATATATATTAAACTCTATGTAAAATATCAAAAACTAAACCAAGTATATATTATATAATTTACATAAAATATCAAAAGTACACCAAATATATATTATATACAGTACATAAAATATCAAAAAGTACAGTAAAAGTATTTCATATGTTGTACATATAATATTAACTAAAAGTACACCAAATACATTTTACATACTGTAAATAAAATATAAAAAATTACAGTAAGTTTATATTATCTACTGTACATAAAATATCAAAAAGTACAGTAAATATATTTCACATATTGTACATATAATATTAACTAAAACTACACCAAATACATTTTACATACTGTAAATAAAATATAAATAATTACAGTAAGTATATATTATCTACTGAACATAAAATATCAAAAAGTACACCAAATATGTGTTATATATACTGTAAATAAAGTATCAAAATTTTCAGTAATTATATTTAATATACTGTTCATAAAATATCAAAAATTACACCAAATGTATATTATACACTCTAAATAAAATATCAAAAAGGACAGAAACTATATATTACACTCTATGTAAAATATCAAAAACTACACCAAATATATATTATATAATTTACATAAAATATCAAAAGTACACCAAATATATATTGTATACTGTACATAAAATATCAAAAAGTACAGTAAATATATTTCATATATTGTACATATAATATTAACTAAAAGTACACCAAATACATTTTACATACTGTAAATAATATATAAAATTTACAGTAAGTATATATTATCTACTGTACATAAAATATCAAAAGTACACCAAATATGTGTTATATATACTGTAAATAAACTATCAATATCTTCAGTAATTATATTTAATATACTGTTCATAAAATATCAAAAATTACACCTAACGTATATTATACACTCTAAATAAAATATCAAAAAGGACAGTAAATATTTATTACACTCTATGTAAAATATCAAAAACTACACCAAATATATATTATATAATTTACATAAAATATCAAAAGTACACCAAATATATATTATACACTCTACATAAAATATCAAAAAGTACAGTAAATATATTTCATATATTGTACATATAATATTAACTAAAAGTACACAAAATACATTTTTCATACAGTAAATAAAATATAAAAAATTACAGTAAGTATATATTATCTACTGTATATTAAATATCAAATAGTACAGTAAATATATTTCATATATTGTACATATAATATTAACTAAAAGTACACCAAATACATTTTACATACTGTAAATAAAATATAAAAAATTCCAGTAAGTATACATAATCTACTGTACATAAAATATCAAAAAGTACACCAAATAGGTGTTATAAATACTGTAAATGAACTATCAAAATATTCAGTAATTATATTTAATATACGGTTCATAAAATATCAAAAATTACACCAAATGTATATTATACACTCTAAATAAAATATCAAAAAGGACAGTAAATATATATTTCACTCTATGTAAAATATCAAAAACTACACCAAATATATATTATATAATTTACATAAAGTATCAAAGGTACACCAAATACATATTATATACTGTATATAAAATATAAAAATGTACAGTAAATATATTTCATATATTGTACATATAATATTAACTAAAAGTACAACAAATACATTTTACATACTGTAAATAAAATATAAAAAATTACAGTAAGTATATATTATCTACTGTACATAAAATATGAAAAAGTACACCAAATATGTGTTATCTATACTGTAAATTAACTATCAAAATCGTCAGTAATTATATTTAATATACTGTTCATAAAATATCAAAAATTACACCAAAGGTATATTATGCACTCTAAATAAAATATCAAAAAGGACAGTAAATATAAATTACACTCTATGTAAAATATCAAAAATTGCACCAAATATATATTATATAATTTACATAAAATATCAAATTACACCAAATATATATTATATACTGTACATAAAATATCAAAAAGTACAGTAAATATATTTCATATGTTGTACATATAATATTAACTAAAAGTACACCAAATACATTTTACATACTGTAAATAACATATAAAAAATTACAGTAAGTTTATATTATCTACTCTACATAAAATATCAAAAAGTACAGTAAATATATTTCACATATTGTACATATAATATTAACTAAAAGTACACCAAATACATTTTACAGACTGTAAATAAAATATGAAAAATTACAGTAAGTATATATTATCTACTGTACATAAAATATCAAAAAGTACACCAAATATGTGTTATATATACTGTAAATAAACTATCAAAATCTTCAGTAATTATATTTAATATACTGTTCATAAAATGTCAAAAATTACACCAAATGTATATTATACACTCTAAATAAAATATCAAAAAGGACAGTAAATATATATTACACGCTATGTAAAATATCAAAAACTACAGCAAATATATATTATATAATTTACATAAAATATCAAAAGTACACCAAATATATATTATATATTGTACATAAAATATCAAAAAGTACAGTAAATATATTTCATATATTGCACATATAATATTAACTAAAAGTACACCAAATACATTTTACATACTGTAAATAAAATATCAAAAATTACAGTAAGTATATATTATCTACTGTACAAAAAATATGAAAAAGTACACCAAATATGTGTTATATATACTGTAAATAAACTATCAAAACCTTCAGTAATTATATTTAATATACTGTTCATAAAATATCAAAAATTACACCAAATGTATATTATACACTCTAAATTAAATATGAAAAAGGACAGTAAATATCTATTAAACTCTATGTAAAATATCAAAAACTAAACCAAGTATATATTATATAATTTACATAAAATATCAAAAGTACACCAAATATATATTATATACTGTACATAAAATATCAAAAAGTACAGTAAAAGTATTTCATATATTGTACATATAATATTAACTAAAAGTAAACGAAATACACTTTACATACTGTAAATAAAATATAAAAAATTACAGTAAGTTTATATTATCTACTGTACATAAAATATCAAAAAGTACAGTACATATATTTCACATATTGTACATATAATATTAACTAAAACTACACCAAACACATTTTACATACTGTAAATAAAATATAAAAAATTACAGTAAGTATATATTATCTACTGAACATAAAATATCAAAAAGTACACCAAATATGTGTTATATATACTGCAAATAAACTATCAAAATCTTCAGAAATTATATTTAATATACTGTTCATAAAATATCAAAAATTACACCAAATGTATATTATACACCCCAAATAAAATATCAAAAAGGACAGAAAATATATATTACACTCAATGTAAAATATCAAAAACTACACCAAATATATATTATATAATTTACATAAAATATCAAAAGTACACCAAATATATATTGTATACTGTACATAAAATATCAAAAAGTACAGTAAATATATTTCATATATTGTACATGTAATATTAACTAAAAGTACACCAAATACATTTTACATACTGTAAATAAAATATAAAAAATTACAGTAAGTATATATTATCTACTGTACATAGAATATCAAAAATTACAGTAAATATATTTCATATATTGTACATATAATATTAACTAAAAGTACACCAAATACATTTTACATACTGTAAATAAAATATAAAATTTACAGTAAGTATATATTATCTACTGTACATAAAATATCAAAAAGTACACCAAATATGTGTTATATATACTTTAAATAAACTATCAAAATCTTCAGTAACTATATTTAATATACTGTTCATAAAATATCAAAAATTACACCAAACGTATATTATACACTCTAAATAAAATATCAAAAAGGACAGTAAATATATATTACACTCTATGTAAAATATCAAAAACTACACCAAATATATATTATATAATTTACATAAAATATCAAAAGTACACCAAATATATATTATATACTCTACATAAAATATCAAAAAGTACAGTAAATATATTTCATATATTGTACAAATAATATTAACTAAAAGTACACCAAATACATTTTTCATACTGTAAATAAAATATAAAAAATTACAGTAAGTATATATTATCTACTGTACATTAAATAGCAAAAAGTACAGTAAATATATTTCATATATTGTACATATAATATTAACTAAAAGTACACCAAATACATTTTACATACTGTAAATAAAACATAAAAAATTCCAGTAATTATATATAATCTAGTGTACATAAAATATCAAAAAGTACACCAAATAGGTGTTATATATACTGTAAATGAACTATCAAAATCTTCAGTAATTATATTTAATATACTGTTCATAAAATATCAAAAATTACACCAAATGTATATTATACACTCTAAATAAAATATCAAAAAGGACAGTAAATATATATTTCACTCTATGTAAAATATCAAAAACTACACCAAATATATATTATATAATTTACATAAAATATCAAAAGTACACCAAATATATATTATATACTCTACATAAAATATCAAAAAGTACAGTAAATATATTTCATATATTGTACATATAATATTAACTAAAAGTACACCAAATACATTTTGCATACAGTAAATAAAATATCAAAAATTACAGTAAGTATATATTATCTACTCTACATAAAATATCAAAAAGTACACCAAATAAGTGTTATATATACTGTAAATAAACTATCAAAATCTTCCGTAATTATATTAATTATCCAGTACATAAAATATAAAAAATTACACCAAATGTATATTATACACTCTAAATAAAATATCAAAAATGACAGTAAACATATATTTCACTCTATGTAAAATATCAAAAACTACACCAAATATATATTATTTAATTTACATAAAATATCAAAAGTACACCAAATATATATTATATACTGTACATAAAATATTAAAAAGTACAGTAAATATATTTCATATCTTGTACATATAATATTAAATAAAAGTACACCAAATACATTTTACATACTGTAAATAAAATATCAAAAATTACAGTAAGTATATATTATCTACTGTACATAAAATATCAAAAAGTACACCAAATATGGGATATATATATACTGTAATAAACTATCAAAACCTTCAGTAATTATATTTAATATACTGTTCATAAAATGTCAAAAATTACACCAAATGTATATTATACACTCTAAATAAAATATCAAAAAGGACAGTAAATATATATTACACGCTATGTAAAATATCAAAAACTACACCAAATATATATTATATAATTTACATAAAATATCAAAAGTACACCAAATATATATTATATATTGTACATAAAATATCAAAAATACAGTAAATATATTTCATATATTGCACATATAATATTAACTAAAAGTACACCAAATACATTTTACATACTGTAAATAAAATATCAAAAATTACAGTAAGTATATATTATCTACTGTACAAAAAATATGAAAAAGTACACCAAATATGTGTTATATATACTGTAAATAAACTATCAAAACCTTCAGTAATTATATTTAATATACTGTTCATAAAATATCAAAAATTACACCAAATGTATATTATACACTCTAAATTAAATATGAAAAATGACAGTAAATATCTATTAAACTCTATGTAAAATATCAAAAACTAAACCAAGTATATATTATATAATTTACATAAAATATCAAAAGTACACCAAATATATATTATATACTGTACATAAAATATCAAAAAGTACAGTAAAAGTATTTCATATATTGTACATATAATATTAACTAAAAGTACACCAAATACATTTTACATACTGTAAATAAAATATAAAAAATTACAGTAAGTTTATATTATCTACTGTACATAAAATATCAAAAAGTACAGTAAATATATTTCACATATTGTACATATAATATTTACTAAAACTACACCAAACACATTTTACATACTGTAAATAAAATATAAAAAATTACAGTAAGTATATATTATCTACTGAACATAAAATATCAAAAAGTACACCAAATATGTGTTATATATACTGTAAATAAACTATCAAAATCTTCAGAAATTATATTTAATATACTGTTCATAAAATATCAAAAATTACACCAAATGTATATTATACACTCTAAATAAAATATCAAAAAGGACAGAAAATATATATTACACTCTATGTAAAATATCAAAAACTACACCAAATATATATTATATAATTTACATAAAATATCAAAAGTACACCAAATATATATTGTATACTGTACATAAAATATCAAAAAGTACAGTAAATATATTTCATATATTGTACATGTAATATTAACTAAAAGTACACCAAATACATTTTACATACTGTAAATAAAATATAAAAAATTACAGTAAGTATATATTATCTACTGTACATAGAATATCAAAAATTACAGTAAATATATTTCATATATTGTACATATAACATTAACTAAAAGTACACCAAATACATTTTACATACTGTAAATAAAATATAATATTTACAGTAAGTATATATTATCTACTGTACATAAAATATCAAAAAGTACACCAAATATGTGTTATATATACTGTAAATAAACTATCAAAATCTTCAGTAACTATATTTAATATACTGTTCATAAAATATAAAAATTACACCAAAAGTATATTATACACTCTAAATAAAATATCAAAAAGAACAGTAAATATATATTACACTCTATGTAAAATATCAAAAACTACACCAAATATATATTATATAATTTACATAAAATATCAAAAGTACACCAAATATATATTATATACTCTACATAAAATATCAAAAAGTACAGTAAATATATTTCATATATTGTACAAATAATATTAACTAAAAGTACACCAAATACATTTTTCATACTGTAAATAAAAAATAAAAAATAACAGTAAGTAAATATTATCTACTGTACATTAAATATCAAAAAGTACAGTAAATATATTTCATATATTGTACATATAATATTAACTAAAAGTACACCAAATACATTTTACATACTGTAAATAAAATATAAAAAATTCCAATAAGTATATATAATCTACTGTACATAAAATATCAAAAAGTACACCAAATAGGTGTTATACATACTGTAAATGAACTATCAAAATCTTCAGTAATTATATTTAATATACTGTTCATAAAATATCAAAAATTACACCAAATGTATATTATACACTCTAAATAAAATATCAAAAAGGACAGTAAATATATATGTCACTCTACGTAAAATATCAAAAACTACACCAAATATATATTATATAATTTACGTAAAATATCAAAAATACACCAAATATATATTATATAGTGTACATAAAATATCAAAAAGTACAGTAAATATATTTCATATATTGTACATATAATATTAACTAAAAGTACACCAAATACATTTTGCATACAGTAAATAAAATATCAAAAATTACAGTAAATATATATTATCTACTGTACATAAAATATCAAAAAGTACACCAAATATGAGTTATATATACTGTAAATAAACTATCAAAATCTTCAGTAATTATATTTATTATACTGTACATAAAATATAAAAATTACACCAAATGTATATTATACACTCTAAATAAAATATCAAAAATGACAGTAAATATATCTTACACTCTATGTAAACTATCAAAAACTACACCAAATATATATTATTTAATTTACATAAAATATCAAAAGTACACCAAATATATATTATATACTGTACATAAAATATCAAAAAGTACAGTAAATATATTTCATATATTGTACATATTATATTAACTAAAAGTACACCAAATACATTTTACATACTGTAAATAAAATATCAAAAATTACAGTAAGTATATATTACATACTGTACATAAAATATCAAAATGTACACCAAATATGTGTTATATATACTGTAAACTATCAAAAAGAACAGTAATTATGTTTAATATACTGTACATAAAATATCAAAAATCACACCAAATATATATTATATACCGTAAATAAAATATCAAAAAGGACAGTGAATATATATGACACACACTATGTAAAATATCAAAAACTACACCAAATATATATTATATAATTTACAATAAATATCAAAAGGACACCAAATATATCTTATATACTGTACATAAAATATCAAAAAGAACAGTAAATATATTTCATATATTTTACATATAATATTAACTAAAAGTACAACAAATACATTTTATATACTGTAAATAAAATATAAAAAATTACAGTAAATATATATTACATACTGTACATAAAATATCAAAAAGTACACCAAATATGTGTTATATATACTGTAAACTAGTAAAAACTACAGTAATTATATTTAATATACTGTACATAAAATATCAAAAATTACACCAAATGTATATTATATACTGTAAATAAGATATCAAAAATACAGTAAATATATATTACACACCCTATGTAAAATATCACAAACTACACGAAATATATATTATATAATTTACATAAAATATCAATAGGACACCAAATATATCTTATATACTGTACATAAAATATCAAAAAGTACAGTAAATATATTTCATATATTGTACATATAATATTAACTAAAAGTACACCAAATACATTTTATATACTGTAAATAAAATATGAAAAGAACACTAAATATATATTACATACTGTATATAAAATATCAAAAAGTTCACCAAATATGTGTTATATATGCTGTAAATGAACTATGAAAAACTACAATAATTATATTCAATATACTGTACATAAAATATCAAAAATTACTTGAAATGTACATTATATAGTGTAAATAAAATATCCAAAATACAGTAAATATATATTACACACACTATGTAAAATATCCAAATTTACACCAAATATATATTATATAATTTACAAAAAATATCGGAAGGACACCAAATATATCTTATATACTGTATGAAAAATAATAAAAACTCCAGTAAATATATTTCATATATTGTACATATAATATTAACTAAAAGTACACCAAATACATTTTATATACTGTAAATAAAATATCAAAAATTACAGTAAATATATATTACATACTGTACATAAAATATCAAAATGTACACCAAGTGTTATATATACTGTAATTATCAAAAACTACATTAATTATATTCAATGTACGGTATAAAAATTATCAAAAGTTACACAAAATATAAATTATATTCTGTAAATAAAATATCAAAAAGGACTGTAAATATATACTACACACCCTATGTAAAATATCATAAACTACACCAAATATATATTATATAATTTACATAAAATATCAAAAGGACACCAAATATATCATATACTCTACATAAAATATCAAAATGTACAGTATATATATTTCATATATTGTACATATATTATTGCCTAAAAATACACCAAATACATTTGACATACTGTAAATAAAATATCAAAAATTACAGTAAATATATATTACATACTGTACATAAAATATCAAAAAGTACACCAAATATGTGTTATATATACTGTAAACTATCAAAAACTTCAGTAATTATATATAATATACTGTACATAAAATATCAAAAATCACACAAAATGTATATTATATACTGTAAATAAAATATCAAAATGGACACTGAATATATATGACACACACTATGTAAAATATCAAAAACTACACCAAATATATATTATAAAATTTACATTAAATATCAAAAGGACACCAAATATATCCTATACACTGTACGTAAAATATCAAAAAATACAGAAAATATATTTCATATAGTGTAAATATAACATTAACTAAAAGTACACCAAATACATTTTATATACTGTAAATAAAATATCAAAAAGTACAGTAAATATATATTACATACTGTACATAAAATATCAAAAAGTACACCAAATATGTGTTATATATACTGTAAATAAACTATCAAAATCTACAGTAATTATATTCAATATACTGTACATAAAATATCAAAAATTACTCCAAATGTACATTATATGGTGTAAATAAAATATCCAAAATACAGTAAATATATATTACAAACCCTATGTAAAATATCCAAATTTACACAAAATATATATTATATAATTTACAAAAAATATCGGAAGGACACCAAATATATCTTATATACTGTACGTAAAATATCAAAAACTACAGTAAATATATTTCATATATTGTACATATAACATTAACTAAAAGTACAACAGATACATTTTACATACTTTTAATAATTTATCAAAAATTACAGGAAATATATATGACATACTGTACATAAAATATCAAAAAGTACACCAAATATGTGTTGTATATACTGTAATTATCAAAAACTACAGTAATTATATACAATGTACTGTATATAAATTATCAAAAATTACACCAAATGTAAATTACATACTGTAAATAAAATATCAAAAAGGACAGTAAATATATACTACACACCCTATGTAAAATATCAAAAACTACACCAAATATATATTATATAATTTACATAAAATATCAACAGGACACCAAATATATCTTATATACTGTACATAAAATATCAAGAAGTACAGTATATATATTTCATATATTGAACATATATTATTAAATAAAAGTACACCAAATACATTTGATATACTGTAAATAAAATATCAAAAATTACAGTAAATGTATATTACATACTGTACATAAAATATCACAATGTACACCAAATATGTGTTATATATACTGTAAATAAACTATCAAAAACTACAGTAATTATATTCAATATACTGTACATAAAATATCAAAAATTACTCCAAATGTACATTATATGGTGTAAATAAAATATCCAAAATACAGTAAATATATATTACACACCCTAGGTAAAATATCCAAATTTACACCAAATATATATTATATAATTTACAAAAAATATCGGAAGGTCACCAAATATATCTTATATACTGTATGTAAAATATCAAAAAGTACAGTAAATATATTACATATATTGTACATATAATATTAACTATAAGTACACCAAATACATTTTATATACTGTAAATAAAATATCAAAAATTACAGTAAATATATATTACATACTGTATATAAAATATCAAAAAGTACACCAAATATGTGTTATATATACTGTAAACTATCAAAAACTACAGTAATTATATTTAATATACTGTACATAAAATTTCAAAAATCACACCAAATGTATATTATATACCGTAAATAAAATATCAAAAAGGACAGTGAATATATATGACACACACTATGTAAAATATCAAAAACTACACCAAGTATATATTTTATAATTTACAATAAATATCAAAGGACACCAAATATATCTCATATACTGTACATAAAATATCAAAAAGTACATTGAATATATTTCATATATTGTACATATAATATTAACTAAAAGTACACCAAATACATTTTATATACTGTAAATAAAATATCAAAAATTACAGTAAATATATATTACATACTGTACATAAAATACCAAAAGGACACCAAATATGTGTTACATATACTATAAATAAACTATTAAAAACTACAGTAATTATATTCAATATACTGCACATAAAATATCAAAAATTACTCCAAATGTACATTATATGGTGTAAATAAAATATCCAAAATACAGTAAATATATATTACACACCCTAGGTAAAATATCCAAATTTACACCAAATATATATTATATAATTTACAAAAAATATCGGAAGGTCACCAAATATATCTTATATACTGTATGTAAAATATCAAAAAGTACAGTAAATATATTACATATATTGTACATATAATATTAACTAAAAGTACACCAAATACATTTTATATACTGTAAATAAAATATCAAAAATTACAGTAAATATATATTACATACTGTACATAAAATATCAAAAAGTACACCAAATATGTGTTATATATACTGTAAACTATCAAAAACTACAGTAATTATATATAATATACTGTACATAAAATTTCAAAAATCACACCAAATGTATATTATATACCGTAAATAAAATATCAAAAAGGACAGTGAATATATATGACACACACTACGTAAAATATCAAAAACTACACCAAGTATATATTTTATAATTTACAATAAATATCAGACACAAAATATATCTCATATACTGTACATAAAATATCAAAAAGTACAGTAAATATATTTTGTATATTGTACATATAATATTAACTAAAAGTACACCAAATTCATTTTATATACTGTAAATAAAATATCAAAAATTACAGTAAATATATATTACATAGTGTACATAAATTATCAAAAAGTACACCAAATATGTGTTATATGTACTGTAAACTATCAAAAACTACAGTAATTATATTTAATATACTGTACATAAAATTTCAAAAATCACACCAAATGTATATTATATACCGTAAATAAAATATCAAAAAGGACAGTGAATATATGTGACACACACTATGCAAAATATCAAAAACTACACCAAGTATATATTTTATAATTTACAATAAATATCAAAGGACACCAAATATATCTCATATACTGTACATAAAATATCAAAATGTACAGTAAATATATTTCATATATTGTACATACAATATTAACTAAAAGTACACCAAATACATTTTATATACTGTAAATAAAATATCAAAAATTACAGTAAATATATATTACATACTGTACATAAAATACCAAAAGGACACCAAATATGTGTTACATATACTATAAATAATCTATTAAAAACTACAGTAATTATATTCAATATACTGTACATAAAATATCAAAAATTACTCCAAATGTACATTATATGGTGTAATTAAAATATCCAAAATACAGTAAATATATATTACACACCCTAGGTAAAATATCCAAATTTACACCAAATATATATTATATAATTTACAAAAAATATCGGAAGGTCACCAAATATATCTTATATACTGTATGTAAAATATCAAAAAGTACAGTAAATATATTACATATATTGTACATATAATATTAACTAAAAGTACACCAAATACATTTTATATACTGTAAATAAAATATCAAAAATTACAGTAAATATATGTTACATACTGTACATAAAATATCAAAAAGTACACCAAATATGTGTGATATATAGTGTAAATAAACTATCAAGAACTACAGTACTTATATTTAATATACTCTACATTAAATATCAAAAATTACATGAAATGTATATTATATACTGTAAAGAAAATATCAAAAAGGACAGTAAATATATACTACACACCCTATGTAAAATATCAAAAACTACACCAAAACTATATTATATACTTTACATAAAATATCTAAAGGACACCAAATATATCTTATATACTGTACTTTAAATATCAAAAAGTACAGTAAATATATTTCATATATTCTGCATATAATATTAACTAAAAGTACAACAAATACATTTTATGTACTGTAAATAAAGTATCAAAAAGTACAGTAAATATATATTACATACAGTACATAAAATATAAAAATGTACACCAAATATGTGTTATATATACTGTAAATAAACTATCAAAAACTACAGCAATTATATTTAATATACTGTATATAAAATATCAAAAATTACACCAAATGTATATTATAGACTGTAAATAAAATATCAAAAAGGACAGTAAATATATATGACACACCCTATGTAAAATATTAAACACTACACCAAATATATATTATATAATATACATAAAATATCAAAAGGACAACAAATATATCTTATATACGGTATGTAAAATATCAAAAAGTACAGTAAATATATTTCATATATTGTACATATAATATTAACTAAAAGTACACCAAACACATTTTATATACTGTAAGTAAAATATCAAAAAGTACAGTAAATATACATTACACGCTCTACATAATCTATCAAAAAGTACACCAAATATGTGTTATATATACTGTAAATAAACTATCAAAAACTACAGTAATTATGTTTAATATACTGTACATTAAATATCAAAAATTACACCAAATGCATATTATATACTGTAAAATAAATATGAAAAAGTACAGTAAATATACATCAAACTCTATGTAAAATATCAAAAACTACACCAAATATATTTTATATAATTTACATAAAATATCAAATGTACACCAAATATATCTTATATACTGTACATGAAATATCAAAAAGTACAGTAAATATATTTCATATATTGTACATATAATATTAACTAAAAGTACACAAAATACATTTTACATAGTGTAAATAAAATATCAAAAATACAGTAAATATATATTACATACTGTACATAAAATATCAAAAAGTACACCAAATACTTGTCTTATATACTGTAAATAAACTATCAAAAACTACAGTAATTATATTTAATATACTGTACATAAAATATCAAAAATTACACCAAATGTATATTATGTACTGTAAATAAAATATCCAAAATTACAATAAATATATATTACACACCCTATGTAAAATATCAAAAGTTACACCAAATATATATTATATAATTTACATAAAATATCATAAGGGCACCAAATATATCTTATATACTGTACATAAAATATCAAAATACAGTAAGTATGTTTCATATATTGTACATATAATATTAACTGAAAGTACACCAAATACATTTTATATAGTGTAAATAAAATATCAAAAAGTACAGTAAATATATATTACATACTGTACATAAAATATCAAAAAGTACACCAAATATGTGTTATATATACTGTAAATAAACTATCAAAAACTACAGTAATTATATTTAATATACTATACATAAAATATCAAAAATTACACCAAATGTATATTATATACTGTAAATAAAATATCAAAAAGGATAGTAAATATATATGACACACCCTATGTAAAATATCAAGAACTACACCAAATATATATTATATAATTTACATAAAATATCAAAAGGACACCAAATATATATTATATACTGTACATAAAATATCAAATAGTAGAGTAAATATATTTCATATATTGTACATAGAATATTAACTAAAAGTACACCAAATACATTTTATATACTGTAAAAAAATATCAAAAAGTACAGTAAATATATATTACATACTGTACATAAAATATCAAAATGTACACCAAATATGTGTTATATATACTGTAAATAAAATATCAAAAACTACAGTAATTATATTTAATATACTGCACATAAAATATCAAAAATTACACAAAATGTATATTATACAGTGTAAAGAAAATATCAAAAAGGACGCTAAATATATATTACACACCCTATGTAAAATATCAAAAACTACACCAAATATATATTATATAATTTACATAAAATATCATAAGGACACCACATATATCTTATATAATGTACAAAAAATATCAAAAAGAGCAGTAAATATGTTTCATATATTGCACATATAATATTAACTAAAAGTACACCAAATACATTTTCTATACTGTACGTAAATTAGCAAAAATTACAGAAAATATATATTACATACTGTAGATAAAATATCAAAAAGTACACCACATATGTGTTATATATACTGTAAATATCAAAAACTACATTAATTATATTCAATGTACTGTATATAAAATATCAAAAATTACACCAAATTTAAATTATGTGCTGTAAATAAAATCTCAAAAAGGACAGTAAATATATAGTACACACCCTATGTAAAATATCAAAAACTACATCAAATATATATTATATACTTTACATAAAATATTAAAAGGTCACCAAATATATCTTAAATACTGTAGATAAAATATCAAAAATACAGTATATATATTTCATATATTGTACATATATTATTAACTAAAAGTACACCAAATACATTTTGTATTCTGTAAATAAAATATCAAAAAGTACAGTAAATATATATTACATACTGTACATAAAATATCAAAAACTACACCAAATATGTGTTATATATAATATAAATAATCTACGAAAAACTACAGTAATTATATTTAATATACTGTATATAAAATATCAAAAATTACACAAAATGAATATTATATACAGTAAATAAAATATCAAAAAGACCAGTAAATATATATTACACAACCTATGTAAAATATAAAAAACTTCACCAAATATATATTATATAATTTACATAAAATATCAAAAGGCCAAAAAGTATATTTATATACTGTACATAAAATACCAAAAAGTACAGTAAATAGGTTTCATATATTGTACATATAATATTAACTAAAAGTACAACAAATAGATTTTATATACGGTTAATAATATTTCAAATAGTTCAGTAAATATATATTACATATTGTACATTAAATATCAAAAAGTACACCAAATGTATGTTATATATACTGTAAATAAACTACCAAAAACTACAGTAATTATATTTAATATACTGTACATAAAATATCAAAAATTACACCAAATGTATATTATATACTCTAAATAAAATATGAAAAAGGACAGTAAATAGGTATTACACACCCTATGTAAAATATCAAAAACTACACCAAATATATATTATATAATTTACATAAAATATCAAAAGGACACCAAATATATATTATATACATTACAAAATATATCAAAAACACAGTAAATATATTTGATATATTGTGCATATATTAACTAAAAGTACACCAAATACATTTTATATACTGTAAATTAAATATCAAAATGTACAGTAAACATATATTATATTCTGTACATAAAATATCAAAAAGTACACCAAATATGTGTTATATATACTGTAAATAAACTATCAAAATCTACAGTACTTATATTAAATATACTGTACATAAAATGCCAAAAATTACACCAAATGTATAATATATACTGCAAATAAAATATCAAAAAGACAGTAAATATATACTACACACCCTATGTAAAATATCAAATACTACACCAAATATATATTATATAATTTACATAAAATAACAAAAGGACACCAAATATATCTTATATAGTGTACATAAAATATCAAAAAGTACAGTATATATATTTCATATATTGTGCATATAATATTATCTAAAAGTACACCAAACACATTTTATACACTGTAAATAAACTATCAAAACGTACAGTAAATATATTTTACATACTGTACTTAAAATATCAAAAAGTACACTAAATATGTGTTATATATAGTGTAAATAAACTATCAAAAACTACAGTAATTATATTTAATATACTGTACATAAAATATCAAAAATTAAACCAAATGTATATTATATACTGTAAATAAAATATCAAAAAGGACAGTAAATATATATGACACACACTATGTAAAATATAAAATACTACACCAAATATGTATTATATAATTTACATAAAATATCAAAAGTACACCAAATATATCTTATATACTGTACATAAAATATCAAAAATACAGTAAATATATTTCATATATTGTACATAAAATATTAACTAAAAGTACACGAAGTACATTTTATATACTGTAAATTAAATATCAAAAATTACAGTAAATATATATTACATACTGTACATAAAATATCAAGAAGTATACCAAATATGTATCATATATACTGTAAATAAACTATCAAAAACTACAGTAATTATATTTAATATACTGTGAATAAAATATAAAAATTTACACCAAATGTATATTATCTACTGTAAATAAAATATCAAAAAGTACAGTAAATATGTATTAAACACCCTATGTAAAATATCACAATCTACACCAAATATATATTATATAATTTACAAAAAATATCAAAAGGACACCAAATATACCTTATACACTGTACATAAAATATCATAATGTACAGTAAATATATTTCATATATTGTATATATAATATTAACTAAAAGTACACGAAATACATTTTATATACTGTAAATACAATATCAAAAAGTACAGTAAACATATATTACATACTGTACATAAAATATCAAAAAGTATACCAAATATGTGTTATATATACTGTAAATAAACTATCAAAAACTACAGTAATTATATTTAATATACTGTACATAAAATATCAAAAATTACACCAAATGTATATTATTTACTCTAAATAAAATATCAAAAATTACAGTAAATATATATTACACACCCTATGTAAAATATCACAAACTACACCAAATGTATATTATATAATTTACATAAAATATCAAAGGGACACCAAATATACCTTATATACTGTACACAAAATATCAAAATGTACAGTAAATATATTTCATATATTGTACATATAATATTAACTAAAAGTACACAAAATACATTTTATATAATGTAAATAAAATATCAAAAATTACAGTAAATATATATTACAGACTGTACATAAATTATGAAAAAATACAGCAAATATGTGTTATATATACTGTAAATAAACTATCAAAACCTACAATAATTATATTTAGTATACTGTACATAAAATATCAAAAATTACACCAAATGTATATTATTTACCGTAAATAAAATATCAAAAAGTACAGTAAATATATATTACACACCATATGTAAAATATCACAATCTACACCATATATATTATATAATTTACATAAAATATCAAAAGGACAGCAAATGTATCTTATATGCTGTATATAAAATATCAGAAAGTACAGTAAATATGTTTCATATATTGTACATATAATATTAACTAAAAGTACACCAAATACATTTTATATAGTGTACATAAAATAACAAAAGTACAGTAAATATGTATTACATACTGTACATAAAATATCAAGAAGTACACCAAATATGTGTTATATATACTGTAACTAAACTATAAAATCTACAGTAATTATATTTAATATACTGTACATAAAATATCAAAAAGTACACCCAATGTGTATTATATACTGTAAATAAAATATCAAAAAGCATAGTACATATATATTACGCACCATATGTAAAATATCACAATCTACACCATATATATACTATATAATTTACATTAAATATCAAAAGGACACCAAATATATCTTATATACTGTACATAAAATATCAAAAAGTACAGTAAATATATTTCATATATTGTGCATATAATATTAACTAAAAGTACACCAAATACATTTTCTATAGTGTAAATATAATAGCAAAAATTACAGTAAATATATATTACATACTGTACATAAAATATCAAAAAGTACACCAAATATGTATCATATATACTGTAAATAAACTATCAAAAACTACAGTAATTATATTTAATATACTGTACATAAAATATCAAAAATTACACCAAATGTATATTATATACTGTAAATAAAATATGAAACAGGACAGTAAATATATATTACACTCTATGTAAAATATCAAAAACTACACCAAATATGTATTATATAATTTACATAAAATATCAAAAGGACACCAAATATATCTTATATACTGTACATAAAATATCAAAAAGTACAGTAAATATATTTCATATATTGTACATATAATATTAACTAAAAGTACACCAAGTACATTTTATTTAGTGTAAAGAAAATATCAAAAATTATAGTAAATATATATTACACACCATATGTAAAATATCACAATCTACACCAAATATATATTATATAATTTACATAAAACATCAAAAGGACCCCAAATATATCTTATATACAGTACATAAAATATCAAAATGTTCAGTAAATGTACTTCATATATTGTACATATAATACTAACTAAAAGTACACCCAATACATTTTATATAGTGTAAATAAAATATCAAAAAGTACAGTAAATATATATTACACACCATATGTAAAATATCACAATATACACCTAATATATATTATATAATTTACATAAAATATCAAAAGGACACCAAATATATCTTATATACTGTACATAAAATATCAAACCTACAGTAAATATATTTCATATATTGTACATATAATATTAACTAAAAGTACACCAAATACATTTTATATAGTGTAAATAAAATATCAAAAATTACAGTGAATATATATTACATACTGTACATACAATATCAAAAAGTACACCAAATATGTGTTATATATACTGTATATAAACTATCAAAAACTACAATAATTATATTTAATATATGTACATAAAATATAAAAAATTACACCAAATGTATAATATACTGCAAATAAAATACTAAAAATACAGTAAATATATATTACACAACCTATGTAAAATATCACAAACTACACCAAATATATATTATATAATTTACATAAAATATCAAAAGGACACCAAAGATATCTTATGTACTCTACGTAAAATATCAAAATGTACAGTAAATATATTTCATATATTGTACATATAATATTAACTAAAAGTACACCAAATACATTTTATATACTGTAAATAAATTATCAAAAATTACAGTAAATATATATTACATACTGTACATAAAACATCAAAAAGTACCCCAAATATGTGTTATATATACTCTAAATAAACTATCAAAATCTACAGTAATTATATTTAATATACTGTACATAAAATATCAAAAATTACACCAAATGAACGTTATTTACTGTAAATAAAATATCAAAAATACAGTAAATATATATTACACACCATATGTAATATATCACAATCTACACCATATATATATTATAAATTTACATAAAATATTAAAAGGACAACAAACATATCTTATATAGTGTACGTAAAATATCAAAAAGTACAGTAAATATATTTCATATATTGTACATGTAACATTAACTAAAAGTACACCAAATACATTTTATATACTGTAAATTAAATATCAAAAAGTACAGTAAATATATATTACATACTGTACATAAAATAACAAATAGTACACCAAATATGTGTTATATATACCCTAAATAAACTATCAAAAGCTACAGTAATTATATTTAATATACTGTAAATAAAATATCAATAATTACACCAAATGTATATTATTTACTGTAAATAAAATATCAAAAAGTACAGTAAATATATATTACACACCCTATGTAAAATATCACAAACTACACCAAATATGTATTATATAATTTACATAAAATATCAAAAGGACACCAAATATACCTTATATACTGTACATAAAATATCAAAATGTACAGTAAATATATTTCATATATTGTACATATAATATTAACTAAATGTACACCAAATACATTTTATATACTGTAAATAAAATATAAAAAATTACAGTAAGTATATATTACATACAGTACATAAAATATCAAAATGTACACCAAATATGTGTTATATATACTGTAAATAAACTATCAAAAACTACAGTAATTATATTTAGTATACTGTACATAAAATATCAAAAATTACACCAAATGTACATTATTTACTGTAAATAAAATATCAAAAAGTACAGTTAATATATATTACACAGCATATGTAAAATATCACAATCTACACCAAATATATATTATATAATTTACATAAAATATCAAAAGGACACCAAATATATCTTACATAATGTACATAAAATATCAAAAGTACAGTAAATATATTTCATATATTGTACATATAATATTAACTAAAAGTACACCAAATACATTTTATATAGTGTAAATAAAAATCAAAAAGTACAGTAAATATATATTACACACCATATGTAAAATATCGCAATCTACGCCAAATATATATTATATAATTTACATAAAATATCAAAAGGACACCAAAAATATCTTGTATACTGTACATAAGATATGAAAAAGTACAGGAAATTTATTTCATATATTGTACATATAATATTAACTAAAAGTACACCAAATACATTTTATATAGTGTAAATAAAATATCAAATATTCCAGTGAATATATATCACATACTGAACATAAAATATCAAAAACTACACCAAATATGTGTTATATATACTGTAAATAAACTATCAAAAACTTCAGTAATTATATTAATATACTGTACATAAAATATCAAAAATTACACCAAATGTATATTATTTACTGTAAATAAAATACCAAAATGTACAGTAAATATATATTACACACCCTATGTAAAATATCACAAACTACACCAAAGATATATTATATAATTTACATAAAATATCAAAAGGACACCAAATATATATTGTACTGTACATAAAATATCAAAAAGTACAGTAAATATATTTCATATATTGTACATATAATATTAACTAAAAGTACACCAAATACATTTTGCATTCAGTAAATAAAATATCAAAAATTACAGTAAGTATATATTATCTACTGTACATAAAATATCAAAAAGTACACCAAATATGTGTTATATATACTGTAAATAAACTATCAAAATCTTCAGTAATTATATTTATTAAACTGTACATAAAATATAAAAAATTACACCAAATGTATATTATACACTCTAAATAAAATATCAAAAATGACAGTAAATATATATTACACTCTATGTAAAATATCAAAAACAACACAAAATGTATATTATATAATTTACATAAAATATCAAAAGTACACCAAATATATCTTATATGCTGTACCTAAAATATCAAAAAGTACCGTAAATATATTTCATATATTGTACATGTAATATTAACTAAAAGTACACCAAATACATTTTACATACTGTAAATAAAATATAAAAAAATACAGTAAGTATATATTATCTACTGTACATAGAATATCAAAAATTACAGTAAATATATTTCATATATTGTACATATAATATTAACTAAAAGTACACCAAATACATTTTACATACTGTAAATAAAATATAAATAATTCCAGTAAGTATATATAATCTACTGTACATAAAATATCAAAAAGTACACCAAATAGGTGTTATATATACTGTAAATGAACTATCAAAATATTCAGTAATTATATTTAATATACTGTTCATAAAATATCAAAAATTACACCAAATGTATATTATACACTCTAAATTAAATATCAAAAAGGACAGTAAATATATATTTCACTCTATGTAAAATATCAAAAACTACACCAAATATATATTATATAATTTACATAAAATATTAAAAGTACACCAAATACATATTATATACTGTATATAAAATATCAAAAAGTACAGTAAATATATTTCATATATTGTACATATAATATTAACTAAAAGTACAACAAATACATTTTACATACTGTAAATAAAATATAAAAAATTACAGTAAGTATATATTATCTACTGTACATAAAATATGAAAAAGTACACCAAATATGTGTTATCTGTACTGTAAATTAACTATCAAAATCTTCAGTAATTATATTTAATATACTGTTCATAAAATATCAAAAATTACACCAAAGGTATATTATACACTCTAAATAAAATATCAAAAAGGACAGTAAATATATATTACACTCTATGTAAAGTATCAAAAATTACACCAAATATATATTATATAATTTACATAAAATATCAAATTACACCAAATATATATTATATACTGTACATAAAATATCAAAAAGTACAGTAAATATATTTCATATGTTGTACATATAATATTAACTAAAAGTACACCAAATACATTTTACATACTGTAAATAACATATAAAAAATTACAGTAAGTTTATATTATCTACTGTACATAAAATATCAAAAAGTACAGTAAATATATTTCACATATTGTACATATAATATTAACTAAAAGTACACCAAATACATTTTAGAGACTGTAAATAAAATATAAAAAATTACAGTAAGTATATATTATCTACTGTACATAAAATATCAAAAAGTACACCAAATATGTGTTATATATACTGTAAATAAACTATCAAAATCTTCAGTAATTATATTTAATATACTGTTCATAAAATGTCAAAAATTACACCAAATGTATATTATACACTCTAAATAAAATATCAAAAAGGACAGTAAATATATATTACACGCTATGTAAAATATCAAAAACTACACCAAATATATATTATATAATTTACATAAAATATCAAAAGTACACCAAATATATATTATATATAGTACATAAAATATCAAAAAGTACAGTAAATATATTTCATATATTGCACATATAATACTAACTAAAAGTACACCAAATACATTTTACATACTCTAAATAAAATATCAAAAATTACAGTAAGTATATATTATCTACTGTACAAAAAATATGAAAAAGTACACCAAATATGTGTTATATATACTGTAAATAAACTATCAAAACCTTCAGTAATTATATTTATTATACTGTTCATAAAATATCAAAAATTACACCAAATGTATATTATACACTCTAAATTAAATATCAAAAAGGACAGTAAATATATATTTCACTCTATGTAAAATATCAAAAACTACACCAAATATATATTATATAATTTACATAAAATATCAAAAGTACACCAAATACATATTATATACTGTATATAAAATATCAAAAAGTACAGTATATATATTTCATATATTGTACATATAATATTAACTAAAAGTACACCAAATACATTTTACATACTGTAAATAAAATATAAAAAATTACAGTAAGTATATATTATCTACTGTACATAAAATATGAAAAAGTACACCAAATATGTGTTATCTATACTGTAAATTAACTATCAAAATCTTCAGTAATTATATTTAATATACTGTTCATAAAATATCAAAAATTACACCAAAGGTATATTATACACTCTAAATAAAATATCAAAAAGACAGTAAATATATATTACACTCTATGTAAAATATCAAAAATTACACCAAATATATATTATATAATTTACATAAAATATCAAATTACACCAAATATATATTATATACTGTACATAAAATATCAAAAAGTACAGTAAATATATTTCATATGTTGTACATATAATATTAACTAAAAGTACACCAAATACATTTTACATACTGTAAATAACATATAAAAAATTACAGTAAGTTTATATTATCTACTGTACATAAAATATCAAAAAGTACAGTAAATATATTTCACATATTGTACATATAATATTAACTAAAAGTACACCAAATACATTTTACAGACTGTAAATAAAATATCAAAAATTACAGTAAGTATATATTATCTACTGTACAAAAAATATGAAAAAGTACACCAAATATGTGTTATATATACTGTAAATAAACTATCAAAATCTTCAGTAATTATATTTAATATACTGTTCATAAAATGTCAAAAATTACACCAAATGTATATTATACACTCTAAATAATATATCAAAAAGGACAGTAAATATATATTACACGCTATGTAAAATATCAAAAATTACACCAAATATATATTATATAATTTACATAAAATATCAAATTACACCAAATATATATTATATACTGTACATAAAATATCAAAAAGTACAGTAAATATATTTCATATGTTGTACATATAATATTAACTAAAAGTACACCAAATACATTTTACATACTGTAAATAACATATAAAAAATTACAGTAAGTTTATATTATCTACTGTACATAAAATATCAAAAAGTACAGTAAATATATTTCACATATTGTACATATAATATTAACTAAAAGTACACCAAATACATTTTACAGACTGTAAATAAAATATCAAAAATTACAGTAAGTATATATTATCTACTGTACAAAAAATATGAAAAAGTACACCAAATATGTGTTATATATACTGTAAATAAACTATCAAAATCTTCAGTAATTATATTTAATATACTGTTCATAAAATGTCAAAAATTACACCAAATGTATATTATACACTCTAAATAAAATATCAAAAAGGACAGTAAATATATATTACACGCTACGTAAAATATCAAAAACTACACCAAATATATATTATATAATTTACATAAAGTATCAAAAGTACACCAAATATATATTATATATAGTACATAAAATATCAAAAAGTACAGTAAACATATTTCATATATTGCACATATAATATTAACTAAAAGTACACCAAATACATTTTACATACTCTAAATAAAATATCAAAAATTACAGTAAGTATATATTATCTACTGTACAAAAAATATGAAAAAGTACACCAAACACATTTTATACACTGTAAATAAACTATCAAAACGTACAGTAAATATATTTTACATACTGTACTTAAAATATCAAAAAGTACACTAAATATGTGTTATATATACTGTAAATAAACTATCAAAAACTACAGTAATTATATTTAATATACTGTACATAAAATATCAAAAATTAAACCAAATGTATATTATATACTGTAAATAAAATATCAGAAAGGACAGTAAATATATATGACACACACTATGTAAAATATAAAATACTACACCAAATATGTATTATATAATTTACAGAAAATATCAAAAGTACACCAAATATATCTTATATACTGTACATAAAATATCAAAAATACAGTAAATATATTTCATATATTGTACATAAAATATTAACTAAAAGTACACGAAGTACATTTTATATACTGTAAATTAAATATCAAAAATTACAGTAAATATATATAACATACTGTACATAAAATATCAAAAAGTACACCAAATATGTGTTACATATACTGTAAATAAACTATCAAAAACTACAGTAATTATATCTAATATAGTGTACATAAAATATCAAAAATTACTCCAAATGTGCATTATATAGCTTAAATAAAATATGCAAAATACAGTAAACATATATTACACACCCTATGTAAAATATCAAAAATTACACCAAATATATATTATATAATTTACAAAAAATATCGGAAGGACACCAAATATATCTTATATACTGTACGTAAAATATCAAAAACTACAGTAAATATATTTCATATATTGTACATATAATATTAACTAAAAGTACACCAAATACTTTTTATATACTGTAAATAAAATATCAAAAAATACAGTAAATATATAATACATACTGTACATAAAATATCAAAAAGTACACCAAATATGTGTTATATATACGGTAAATAAACTATCAAAATCTACTGTAATTATATTTAATATACTGTACATAAAATATCAAAAATTACACCAAATGTATATTATATATTGTAAATAAAATATCAAAAAGGACAGTAAATATATGTTACACACCCTATGTAAAATATTAGAAACTACACCAAATATATATTATATAATTTACATAAAATATCAAAAGGACACCAAATATATCTTATATACTGTACATAAAATATCACAAAGTACAGTAAATATATTTCATATATTGTACGTATAATATTAACTAAAAGTACACCAAATACATTTTATATACTGTAAATAAAATATCAAAATGTACAGTAAATATATATTACATACTGTGCATAAAATATCAAAATGTACACCAAATATGTGTTATATATACTGTAAATAAACTATCAAAACCTACAGTAATTATATTCAATATACTGTACATAAAATATCAAAAATTACACCCAATGTATATTATATACTGTAAAAAAGTATGAAAAAGGACAGTAAATATGTATTACACTCTATGTAAAATATCAAAAACTGCAAATATATATTATATAATATACATGAAATATCAAATGTACACCATATATATCTTATACACTGTACTTAAAATATCAAAATGTACAGTAAATATATTTCATATATTGTACATATAATATTAACTAAAAGTAGACCAAATATATTTTATATAGTGTAAATAAAATATCAAATAGTACAGTAAATATATGTTATATACTGTACATAATATATCAAAAAGTACACCAAATATGTGTTATATATACTATAAATAAACTATCAAAAACTACAGTAATTACATTTAATATGCTCTATATAAAATATCAAAAATTACACCAAATGTATATCATATACTCTAAAAAAAATATGAAAAAGGACAGTAAATCTATATTATGCACACTATGTAAAATATCAAAAACTACACCAAATATATATTATATAATTTACATAAAATATCAAAAGTACACCAAATATATATTATATACTGTAAATAAAATATCAAAAATTACAGTAAATATATTTCGTATATTGTACATATAATATTAACTAAAAGTACTCCAAATACATTTTATATACTGTAAATAACGTATCAAAAATTTCAGTAAATATATATTACATACTGTACATAAAATATCAAAAAGTACACCAAATACGTGGGATATATACTGTAAATAAACTATCAAAAACTACAGTAGTTATATTTAATATACTGTAAATAAAATATCAAAAATTACTCCAAATGTACATTATATAGTGTAAATAAAATATCCAAAATACAGTAATTATATTTTACACACCCTATGTAAAATATCAAAAGTTACACGAAATGTTTCTTATACAATTTACAAAAAATATCGGAAAGACACCAAATATATCTTATATACTGTACGAAAAATATCAAAAACTACAGTACATATATTTCATATATTGTACATATAATATTAACTAAAAGTACACCAAATACATTTTATATAGTGTAAATAAAATATCAAAAATTACAGTGAATATATATCACATACTGTACATAAAATATCAAAATGTACACCAAATATTTTTTATATATACTGTAAATAAACTATGAAAAACTACAGTAATTATCTTAATATACTGTACATAAAATATCAAAAATTACACCAAATGTATGTTATTTACTGTAAATAAAATACCAAAAAGTACAGTAAATATGTATTACACACCCTATGTAAAATATCACAAACTACACCAAATATATATTATATAATTTACATAAAATATCAAAAGGACACCAAATATACCTTATATTCTCTACATAAAATATCAAAATGTACAGTAAATATATTTCATATGTTGTACATATAATATTAACTAAAAGTACACCAAATACATTTTATATACTGTAAATAAAATATCAAAAATTACAGTAAATATGTATTACATACTGTACATAAAATATCAAAAAGTACACCAAATATGTGTTATATATACTGTAAATAAACTATCAAAAACTACAGTAATTATATTTAGTATACTGTACATAAAATATCAAAAATTACACCAAATGTATATTATTTACTGTAAATAAAATATCAAAAAGTACAGTAAATATATATTACACACCATACGTGAAATATCACAATCTAAACCATATATATATAATATAATTTAAATAAAATATCAAAAGGACACCAAATATATCTTATATGCTGTACATAAAATATCAGAAAATACAGTAAATATATTTCATATATTGTACATATAATATTAACTAAAAGTACACCAAATACATTTTATATAATGTAAATAAAAATCAAAAAGTACAGTAAATATATATTACACACCATATGTAAAATATCGCAATATACGCCAAATATATATTATATAATTTACATAAAATATCAAAAGGACACCAAAAATATCTTGTATACTGTACATAAGATATGAAAAAGTACAGTAAATATATTTCATATATTGTACATATAATATTAACTAAAAGTACACCAAATACATTTTATATAGTGTAAATAAAATATCAAATATTCCAGTGAATATATATCACATACTGAACATAAAATATCAAAAACTACACCAAATATGTGTTATATATACTGTAAATAAACTATCAAAAACTTCAGTAATTATATTAATATATTGTACATAAAATATCAAAAATTACACCAAATGTATATTATTTACTGTAAATAAAATACCAAAATGTACAGTAAATATATATTACACACCCTATGTAAAATATCACAAACTACACCAAAGATATATTATATAATTTACATAAAATATCAAAAGGAAACCAAATATATATTGTACTGTACATAAAATATCAAAAAGTACAGTAAATATATTTCATATATTGTACATATAATATTAACTAAAAGTACACCAAATACATTTTGCATTCAGTAAATAAAATATCAAAAATTACAGTAAGTATATATCATCTACTGTACATAAAATATCAAAAAGTACACCAAATATGGGATATATATATACTGTAATAAACTATCAAAATCTTCAGTAATTACATTTAATATACTGTACATAAAATATCAAAAATTACACCAAATGTATATTGTACACTCAAAATATCAAAAAGGACAGTAAATATATATTACACTCTATGTAAAATATCAAAAACTACACCAAATATATATTATATAATTTACATAAAATATCAAAAGTACACCAAATATATCTTATATACTGTACATAAAATATCAAAAAGTACAGTAAATATATTTCATATATTGTACATGTAATATTAAATAAAAGTACACCAAATATATTTTTCATACTGTAAATAAAATATAAAAAAATACAGTAAGTATATATTATCTACTGTACATAGAATATGAAAAAGTACACCGAATATGTGTTATCTATACTGTAAATTAAATATCAAAACCTTCAGTAATTATATTTAATATACTGTTCATAAAATATCAAAAATTACACCAAAGGTATATTATACACTCTAAATAAAATATCAAAAAGGACAGTAAATATATATTACACTCTATGTAAAATATCAAAAATTACACCAAATATATATTATATAATTTACATAAAATATCAAATTACACCAAATATATATTATATACTGTACATAAAATATCAAAAAGTACAGTAAATATATTTCATATGTTGTACATATAATATTAACTAAAAGTACACCAAATACATTTTGCATACTGTAAATAACATATAAAAAATTACAGTAAGTTTATATTATCTACTGTAAATAAAATATCAAAAAGTACAGTAAATATATTTCACATATTGTACATATAATATTAACTAAAAGTACACCAAATACATTTTACAGACTGTAAATAAAATATAAAAAATTACAGTAAGTATATATTATCTACTGTACATAAAATATCAAAAAGTACACCAAATATGTGTTATATATACTGTAAATAAACTATCAAAATCTTCAGTAATTATATTTAATATACTGTTCATAAAATGTCAAAAATTACACCAAATGTATATTATACACTCTAAATAAAATATCAAAAAGGACAGTAAATATATATTACACGCTATGTAAAATATCAAAAACTACACCAAATATATATTATATAATTTACATAAAATATCAAAAGTACACCAAATATATATTATATAGTGTACATAAAATATCAAAAAGTACAGTAAATATATTTCATATATTGCACATATAATATTAACTAAAAGTACACCAAATACATTTTACATACTGTAAATAAAATATCAAAAATTTCAGTAAGTATATATTATCTACTGTACAAAAAATATGAAAAAGTACACCAAATATGTGTTATATATACTATAAATAAACTATCAAAACCTTCAGTAATTATATTTAATATACTGTTCATAAAATATCAAAAATTACACCAAATGTATATTATACACTCTAAATTAAATATCAAAAAGGACAGTAAATATATATTAAACTCTATGTAAAATATCAAAAACTAAACCAAGTATATATTATATAATTTACATAAAATATCAAAAGTACACCAAATATATATTATATACTGTACATAAAATTTCAAAAAGTACAGTAACAGTATTTCATATATTGTACATATAATATTAACTAAAAGTACACCAAATACATTTTACATACTGTAAATAAAATATAAAAAATTACAGTAAGTTTATATTATCTACTGTACATAAAATATCAAAAAGTACAGTAAATATATTTCACATATTGTACATATAATATTAACTAAAACTACACCAAACTCATTTTACATACTGTAAATAAAATATAAAAAATTACAGTAAGTATATATTATCTACTGAACATAAAATATCAAAAAGTACACCAAATATGTGTTATATATACTGTAAATAAACTATCAAAATCTTCAGAAATTATATTTAATATACTGTTCATAAAATATCAAAAATTACACCAAATGTATATTATACACTCTAAATAAAATATCAAAAAGGACAGAAAATATATATTACACTCTATGTAAAATATCAAAAACTACACCAAATATATATTATATAATTTACATAAAATATCAAAAGTACACCAAATATATATTGTATACTGTACATAAAATATCAAAAAGTACAGTAAATATATTTCATATATTGTACATGTAATATTAACTAAAAGTACACCAAATACATTTTACATACTGTAAATAAAATATAAAAAATTACAGTAAGTATATATTATCTACTGTACATAGAATATCAAAAATTACTGTAAATATATTTCATATATTGTACATATAATATTAACTAAAAGTACACCAAATACATTTTACATACTGTAAATAAAATATAAAATTTACAGTAAGTATATATTATCTACTGTACATAAAATATCAAAAAGTACACCAAATATGTGTTATATATACTGTAAATAAACTATCAAAATCTTCAGTAACTATATTTAATATACTGTTCATAAAATATCAAAAATTACACCAAACGTATATTATACACTCTAAATAAAATATCAAAAAGACAGTAAATATATATTACACTCTATGTAAAATATCAAAAACTACACCAAATATATATTATATAATTTACATAAAATATCAAAAGTACACCAAATATATATTATATACTCTACATAAAATATCAAAAAGTACAGTAAATATATTTCATATATTGTACAAATAATATTAACTAAAAGTACACCAAATACATTTTTCATACTGTAAATAAAATATAAAAAATTACAGTAAGTGTATATTATCTACTGTACATTAAATATCAAAAAGTACAGTAAATATATTTCATATATTGTACATATAATACTATCTAAAAGTACACCAAATACATTTTACATACTGTAAATAAAATATAAAAAATTCCAGTAAGTATATATAATCTAGTGTACATAAAATATCAAAAAGTACACCAAATAGGTGTTATATATACTGTAAATGAACTATCAAAATCTTCAGTAATTATATTTAATATACTGTTCATAAAATATCAAAAATTACACCAAATGTATATTATACACTCTAAATAAAATATCAAAAAGGACAGTAAATATATATTTCACTCTATGTAAAATATCAAAAACTACACCAATTATATATTATATAATTTACATAAAATATCAAAAGTACACCAAATATATATTATATACTCTACATAAAATATCAAAAAGTACAGTAAATATATTTCATATATTGTACATATAATATTAACTAAATGTACACCAAATACATTTTGCATACAGTAAGTAAAATATCAAAAATTACAGTAAGTATATATTATCTACTGTACATAAAATATCAAAAAGTACACCAAATAGGTGTTATATATACTGTAAATAAACTATCAAAATCTTCAGTAATTATATTTATTATCCTGTACATAAAATATAAAAAATTACACCAAATGTATATTATACACTCTAAATAAAATATCAAAAATGACAGTAAATATATATTTCACTCTATGTAAAATATCAAAAACTACACCAAATATATATTATTTAATTTACATAAAATATCAAAAGTACACCAAATATATATTATATACTGTACATAAAATATCAAAAAGTACAGTAAATATATTTCATATCTTGTACATATAATATTAACTAAAAGAACACCAAATACATTTTACATACTGTAAATAAAATATCAAAAATTACAGTAAGTATATATTATCTACTGTACATAAAATATCAAAAAGTACACCAAATATGGGATATATATATACTGTAATAAACTATCAAAAGCTTCAGTAATTATATTTAATATACTGTACATAAAATATCAAAAATTACACCAAATGTATATTATACACTCCAAATAAAATATCAAAAAGGACAGTAAATATATATTACACTCTATGTAAAATATCAAAAACTACACCCAATATATATTATATAATTTACATAAAATATCAAAAGTACACCAAATATATATTATATACTGTACATAAAATATCAAAAAGTACAGTAAATATATTTCATATATTGTACACGTAATATTAACTAAAAGTACACCAAATACATTTTACATACTGTAAATAAAATATAAAAAATTACAGTGAGTATATATTATCTACTGTACATTAAATATCAAAAAGTACAGTAAATATATTTCATATATTGTACATATAATATTAAGTAAAAGTACACCAAATACATTTTACATACTGTAAATAAAGTATAAAAAATTCCAATAAGTATATATAATCTACTGTACATAAAATATCAAAAAGTACACCAAATAGGTGTTATATATACTGTAAATGAACTATCAAAATCTTCAGTAATTATATTTAATATACTGTACATAAAATATCAAAATTACACCAAATGTATATTATACGCTCTAAATAAAATATCAAAAAGGACAGTAAATATATATTTCACTCTACGTAAAATATCAAAAACTACACCAAATATATATTATATAATTTACATAAAATATCAAAAGTACACCAAATATATATTATATAGTGTACATAAAATATCAAAAAGTACAGTAAATATATTTCATATATTGTACATATAATATTAACTAAAAGTACACCAAATACATTTTGCATACAGTAAATAAAATATCAAAAATTACAGTAAGTATATATTATCTACAGTACATAAAATATCAAAAAGTACACCAAATATGTGTTATATATACTGAAAATAAACTATCAAAATCTTCAGTAATTATATTTATTATACTGTACATAAAATATAAAAAATTACACCAAATGTATATTATACACTCTAAATAAAATATCAAAAATGACAGTAAATATATCTTACACTCTATGTAAATTATCAAAAACTACACCAAATATATATTATTTAATTTACATAAAATATCAAAAGTACACCAAATATATATTATATACTGTACATACAATATCAAAAAGTACAGTAAATATATTTCATATATTGTACATATTATATTAACTAAAAGTACACCAAATACATTTTACATACTGTAAACAAAATATCAAAAATTACAGTAAGTATATATTACATACTGTACATAAAATATCAAAATGTACACCAAATATGTGTTATATATACTGTAAACTATCAAAAAGTACAGTAATTATGTTTAATATACTGTACATAAAATATCAAAAATCACACCAAATGTATATTATATACCGTAAATAAAATATCAAAAAGGACAGTGAATATATATGACACACACTATGTAAAATATCAAAAACTACACCAAATATATATTATATAATTTACAATAAATATCAAAAGGACACCAAATATATCTTATATACTGTACATAAAATATCAAAAAGAACAGTAAATATATTTCATATATTTTACATGTAATATTAACTAAAAGTACACCAAATACATTTTATATACTGTAAATAAAATATAAAAAATTACAGTAAATATATATTACATACTGTACATAAAATATCAAAAAGTACACCAAATATGTGTTATATATACTGTAAACTAGTAAAAACTACAGTAATTATATTTAATATACTGTACATAAAATATCAAAAATTACACCAAATGTATATTATATACTGTAAATAAGATATCAAAAATACAGTAAATATATATTACACACCCTATGTAAAATATCACAAACTACACGAAATATATATTATTTAATTTACATAAAATATCAATAGGACACCAAATATATCTTATATACTGTACATAAAATATCAAAAAGTACAGTAAATATATTTCATATATTGTACATATAATATTAACTAAAAGTACACCAAATACATTTTATATACTGTAAATAAAATATGAAAAGATCACTAAATATATATTACATACTGTACATAAAATATCAAAATGTTCACCAAATATGTGTTATATATGCTGTAAATGAACTATCAAAAACTACAGTAATTATATTCAATATACTGTACATAAAATATCAAAATTTACTTGAAATGTACATTATATAGTGTAAATAAAATATCCAAAATACAGTAAATATATATTACACACACTATGTAAAATATCCAAATTTACACCAAATATATATTATATAATTTACAAAAAATATCGGAAGGACTCCAAATATATCTTATATACTGTATGTAAAATAATAAAAACTCCAGTAAATATACTTCATATATTGTACATATAATATTAACTAAAAGTACACCAAATACATTTTATATACTGTAAATAAAATATCAAAAATTACAGTAAATATATATTACATACTGTACATAAAATATCAAAATGTACACCAAGTAAGTGTTATATATACTGTAATTATCAAAAACTACATTAATTATATTCAATGTACGGTATAAAAATTATCAAAAATTACACAATATATAAATTATATTCTGTAAATAAAATATCAAAAAGGACTGTAAATATATACTACACACCCTATGTAAAATATCATAAACTACACCAAATATATATTATATAATTTACATAAAATATCAAAAGGACACCAAATATATCATATACTCTACATAAAATATCAAAATGTACAGTATATATATTTCATATATTGTACATATATTATTGACTAAAAGTACACCAAATACATTTGATATACTGTAAATAAAGTATCAAAAATTACAGTAAATATATATTACATACTGTACATAAAATATCAAAAAGTACACCAAATATGTGTTATATATACTGTAAACTATCAAAAACTTCAGTAATTATATATAATATACTGTACATAAAATATCAAAAATCACACAAAATATATATTATATACTGTAAATAAAATATCAAAAAGGACACTGAATATATATGACACACACTATGTAAAATATCAAAAACTACAACAAATATATATTATATAATTTACATTAAATATCAAAAGGACACCAAATATATCCTATACACTGTACGTAAAATATCAAAAAATACAGTAAATATATTTCATATATTGTACATATAACATTAACTAAAAGTACACCAAATACATTTTATATACTGTAAATAAAATATCAAAAAGTACAGTAAATATATATTACATACTGTACATAAAATATCAAAAAGTACACCAAATATGTGTTATATATACTGTAAATAAACTATTAAAATCTACAGTAATTATATTCAATATACTGTACATAAAATATCAAAAATTACTCCAAATGTACATTATATGGTGTAAATAAAATATCCAAAATACAGTAAATATATATTACAAACCCTATGTAAAATATCCAAATTTACACCAAATATATATTATATAATTTACAAAAAATATCGGAAGGACACCAAATATATCTTATATACTGTACGTAAAATATCAAAAACTACAGTAAATATATTTCATATATTGTACATATAATATTAACTAAAAGTACAACAGATACATTTTACATACTTTTAATAATTTATCAAAAATTACAGTAAATATATATTATATACTGTACATAAAATATCAAAAAGTACGCCAAATATGTGTTGTATATACTGTAATTATCAAAAACTACAGTAATTATATTCAATGTACTGTATATAAATTATCAAAAATTACACCAAATGTAAATTATATACTGTAAATAAAATATCAAAAAGGACAGTAAATATATACTACACACCCTATGTAAAATATCAAAAACTACACCAAATATATATTATATAATTTACATAAAATAGCAAAAGGACACCAAATATATCTTATATACTGTACATAAAATATCAAGAAGTACAGTATATATATTTCATATATTGAACATATATTATTAAATAAAAGTACACCAAATACATTTGATATACTGTAAATAAAATATCAAAAATTACAGTAAATGTATATTACATACTGTACATAAAATATCAAAATGTACACCAAATATGTGTTATATATACTGTAAATAAACTATCAAAAACTACAGTAATTATATTCAATATACTGTACATAAAATATCAAAAATTACTCCAAATGTACATTATATGGTGTAAATAAAATATCCAAAATACAGTAAATATATATTACACACCCTAGGTAAAATATCCAAATTTACACCAAATATATATTATATAATTTTCAAAAAATATCGGAAGGTCACAAAATATATCTTATATACTGTATGTAAAATATCAAAAAGTACAGTAAATATATTACATATATTGTACATATAATATTAACTATAAGTACACCAAATACATTTTATATACTGTAAATAAAATATCAAAAATTACAGTAAATATATATTACATACTGTATATAAAATATCAAAAAGTACACCAAATATGTGTTATATATACTGTAAACTATCAAAAACTACAGTAATTATATTTAATATACTGTACATAAAATTTCAAAAATCACACCAAATGTATATTATATACCGTAAATAAAATATCAAATAGGACAGTGAATATATATGACACACACTATGTAAAATATCAAAAACTACACCAAGTATATATTTTATAATTTACAATAAATATCAAAGGACACCAAATATATCTCATCTACTGTACATAAAATATCAAAAAGTACAGTAAATATATTTCATATATTGTACATATAATATTAACTAAAAGTACACCAAATACATTTTATATACTGTAAATAAAATATCAAAAATTACAGTAAATATATATTACATACTGTACATAAAATACCAAAAGGACACCAAATATGTGTTACATATACTATAAATAAACTATTAAAAACTACAGTAATTATATTCAATATACTGTACATAAAATATCAAAAATTACTCCAAATGTATATTATATGGTGTAAATAAAATATCCAAAATACAGTAAATATATATTACACACCCTAGGTAAAATATCCAAATTTACACCAAATATATATTATATAATTTTCAAAAAATATCGGAAGGTCACCAAATATATCTTATATACTGTATGTAAAATATCAAAAAGTACAGTAAATATATTACATATATTGTACATATAATATTAACTAAAAGTACACCAAATACATTTTATATACTGTAAATAAAATATCAAAAATTACAGTAAATATATATTACATACTGTACATAAAATATCAAAAAGTACACCAAATATGTGTTATATATACTGTAAACTATCAAAAACTACAGTAATTATATATAATATACTGTACATAAAATTTCAAAAATCACACCAAATATATATTATATACCGTAAATAAAATATCAAAAAGGACAGTGAATATATATGACACACACTATGTAAAATATCAAAAACTACACCAAGTATATATTTTATAATTTACAATAAATATCAAAGGACACCAAATATATCTCATATACTGTACATAAAATATCAAAAAGTACAGTAAAGATATTTTATATATTGTACATATAATATTAACTAAAAGTACACCAAATACATTTTATATACTGTAAATAAAATATCAAAAATTACAGTAAATATATATTACATACTGTACATAAAATATCAAAAAGTACACCAAATATGTGTTATATATACTGTAAACTATCAAAAACTACAGTAATTATATTTAATATACTGTACATAAAATTTCAAAAATCACACCAAATGTATATTATATACCGTAAATAAAATATCAAAAAGGACAGTGAATATATATGACACACACTATGTAAAATATCAAAAACTACACCAAGTATATATTTTATAATTTACAATAAATATCAAAGGACACCAAATATATCTCATATACTGTACATAAAATATCAAAAAGTACAGTAAATATATTTCATATATTGTACATATAATATTAACTAAAAGTACACCAAATACATTTTATATACTGTAAATAAAATATCAAAAATTACAGTAAATATATATTACATACTGTACATAAAATATCAAAAAGTACACCAAATATGTGTTATATATACTGTAAACTATCAAAAACTACAGTAATTATATTTAATATACTGTACATAAAATTTCAAAAATCACACCAAATGTATATTATATACCGTAAATAAAATATCAAAAAGGACAGTGAATATATATGACACACACTATGTAAAATATCAAAAACTACACCAAGTATATATTTTATAATTTACAATAAATATCAAAGGACACCAAATATATCTCATATACTGTACATAAAATATCAAAAAGTACAGTAAATATATTTCATATATTGTACATATAATATTAACTAAAAGTACACCAAATACATTTTATATACTGTAAATAAAATATCAAAAATTACAGTAAATATATATTACATACTGTACATAAAATATCAAAAATTACACCAAACATGTGTTATATATACTGTAAATAAACTATCAAAAACTACAGTAATTATATTTAATATACTGTACATAAAATGTCAAAAATTACTCCAAATGTACATTATATAGTGTAAAAAATATATCCAAAATACAGTAAATATATATTACTCACCCTATGTAAAATATCAAATATTACACCAAATATACATTATATAATTTACAAAAAATATCGGAAGGACACCAAATATATCCTATATACTGTACGTGAAATATCAAATCTACAGTAAATATATTTCATATATTGTACATATAATATTAACTAAAAGTACACCAAATACATTTTATATACTGTAAATAAAATATCAAAAATTACAGTAAATATATATTACATACTATACATAAAATATCAAAAAGTACACCAAATATCTGTTATATATACTGTAAATAAACTATTAAAAACTACAGTAATTATATTCAATATACTGTACATAAAATATCAAAAATTACACCAAATGCACATTATATGGTGTAAATAAAATATCCAAAATACAGTAAATATATATTACACACCCTATGTAAAATATCCAAATTTACACCAAATATATATTATATAATTTACAAAAAATATCGGAAGGTCACCAAATATATCTTATATACTGTATGTAAAATATCAAAAACTACAGTAAATATATTACATATATTGTACATAGAATATTAACTAAAAGTACACCAAATACATTTTATATACTGTAAATAAAATATCAAAAATTACAGTAAATATATATTACATACTGTACATAAAATATCAAAAAGTACACCAAATATGTGTTATATATACTGTAAACTATCAAAAACTACAGTAATTATATTTAATATACCGTACATAAAATTTCAAAAATCACACCAAATGTATATTATATACCGTAAATAAAATATCAAAAAGGACAGTGAATATATATGACACACACTATGTAAAATATCAAAAACTACACCAAGTATATATTTTATAATTTACAATAAATATCAAAGGACACCAAATATATCTCATATACTGTACATAAAATATCAAAAAGTACAGTAAATATATTTCATATATTGTACATATAATATTAACTAAAAGTACACCAAATACATTTTATATACTGTAAATAAAATATCAAAAATTACAGTAAATATATATTACATACTGTACATAAAATATCAAAAAGTACACCAAATATGTGTTATATATACTGTAAACTATCAAAAACTACAGTAATTATATTTAATATACTGTACATAAAATTTCAAAAATCACACCAAATGTATATTATATACCGTAAATAAAATATCAAAAAGGACAGTGAATATTTATGACACACACTATGTAAAATATCAAAAACTACACCAAGTATATATTTTATAATTTACAATAAATATCAAAGGACACCAAATATATCTCATATACTGTACATAAAATATCAAAAAGTACAGTAAATATATTTCATATATTGTACATATAATATTAACTAAAAGTACACCAAATACATTTTATATACTGTAAATAAAATATCAAAAATTACAGTAAATATATATTACATACTGTACATAAAATATCAAAAATTACACCAAACATGTGTTATATATACTGTAAATAAACTATCAAAAACTACAGTAATTATATTTAATATACTGTACATAAAATGTCAAAAATTACTCCAAATGTACATTATATAGTGTAAATAATATATCCAAAATACAGTAAATATATATTACTCACCCTATGTAAAATATCAAATATTACACCAAATATAACTTATATAATTTACAAGAAATATTGGAAGGACAGCAAATATATCCTATATACTGTACATAAAATATCAAAAACTACAGTAAATATATTTCATATATTGTACATATAATATTAACTAAAAGTACACCAAATACATTTTATATACTGTAAATAAAATATCAAAAATTACAGTAAATATATATTACATACTATACATAAAATATCAAATAGTACACCAAATATGTGTTATATATACTGTAAATAAACTATAAAAAACTACAGTAATTATATTCAATATACTGTACATAAAATATCAAAAATTACTCCAAATGTACATTATATGGTGTAAATAAAATATCCAAAATACAGTAAATATATATTACACACCCTATGTAAAATATCCAAATTTAAACCAAATATATATTATATAATTTACAAAAAATATCGGAAGGTCACCAAATATATCTTATATACTGTATGTAAAATATCAAAAAGTACAGTAAATATATTTCATATATTGTACATATAATATTAACTAAAAGTACACCAAATACATTTTATATACTGTAAATAAAATATCAAAAATTACAGTAAATATATATTACATACTGTACATAAAATATCAAAGAGTACACCAAATATGTGTTATATATACTGTAAACTATCAAAAACTACAGTAATTATATTTAATATACTGTACATAAAATTTCAAAAATCACACCAAATGTATATTATATACCGTAAATAAAATATCAAAAAGGACAGTGAATATATATGACACACACTATGTAAAATATCAAAAACTACACCAAGTATATATTTTATAATTTACAATAAATATCAAAGGACACCAAATATATCTCATATACTGTACATAAAATATCAAAAAGTACAGTAAATATATTTCTTATATTGTACATATAATATTAACTAAAAGTACACCAAATACATTTTATATACTGTAAATAAAATATCAAAAATTACAGTAAATTTATATTACATACTGTACATAAAATATCAAAAATTACACCAAACATGTGTTATATATACTGTAAATAAACTGTCAAAAACTACAGTAATTATATTTAATATACTGTACATAAAATGTCAAAAATTACTCCAAATGTACATTATATAGTGTAAATAAAATATCCAAAATACAGTAAATATATATTACACCCCCTATGTAAAATATCAAATATTACACCAAATATACATTATATAATTTACAAAAAATATCGGAAGGACACCAAATATATCGTATATACTGTACGTAAAATATCAAAAACTACAGTAAATATATTTCATATACTGCACATATAATATTAACTAAAAGTACACCAAATACATTTTATATACTGTAAATAAAATATCAAAAATTACAGTAAATATGTATTACATACTGTACATAAAATATGAAAAAGTACACCAAATATGTGTTATATATACTGTAAACTATCAAAAACTACAGTAATTATATTTAATATACGGTACATAAAATTTCAAAAATCACACCAAATGTATATTATATACCGTAAATAAAATATCAAAAAGGACAGTGAATATATTTGACACACACTATGTAAAATATCAAAAACTACACCAAGTATATATTTTATAATTTACAATAAATATCAAAGGACACCAAATATATCTCATATACTGTACATAAAATATCAAAAAGTACAGTAAATATATTTCATATATTGTACATATAATATTAACTAAAAGTACACCAAATACATTTTATATACTGTAAATAAAATATCAAAAATTACAGTAAATATATATTACATACTGTATATAAAATATCAAAAAGTACACCAAATATGTGTTATATATACTGTAAACTATCAAAAACTACAGTAATTATATTTAATATTCTGTACGAAATATTTCAAAAATCACAACAAATGTATATTATATACCATAAATAAAATATCAAAAAGGACAGTATATATATATGACACACATTATGTAAAATATCAAAAACTACACCAAGTATATATTTTATAATTTACAATAAATATCAAAGGACACCAAATGTATCTCCTATACTGTACATAAAATATCAAAAAGTACAGTAAATATATTTCATATATTGTACATATAATATTAACTAAAAGTACACCAAATACATTTTATATACTGTAAATAAATATCAAAAATTACAGTAAATATACATTACATACTGTACATAAAATATCAAAAACTACACCAAATATATATTATAATTTACATTAAATATCAAAAGGACACCAAATATATCCTATATACTGTACGCAAAATATCAAAAAATACAGTAAATATATTTCATATATTGTACATATAACATTAACTAAAAGTACACCAAATACATTGTACAAACTGTAAATAAAATATCAAAAAGTACAGTAAATATATATTACATACTGTACACAAAATATCAAAAAGTACACCAAATATGTGTTATATATACTGTAAATAAACTATCAAAATCTACAGTAATTATATTCAATATACTGTACATAAAATATCAAATATTATTCCAAATGTACATTATATGGTGTAAATAAAATATCCAAAATACGGTAAATATATATTACACACCCTATGTAAAATATCCAAATTTACACCAAATACATATTATATAATTTACAAAAAATATCGGAAGGACACCAAATATATCTTATATACTGTACGTAAAATATCAAAAACAACAGTAAATATATTTCATATATTGTACATATAATATTAACTAAAAGTACAACAGATACATTTTATATACTTTTTATAAATTATCAAAAATTACAGTAAATATATATTACATACTGTACATAAAATATCAAAAAGTACACCAAATATGAGTTATATATACTGTAAACTATCAAAAATTTCAGTAATTATGTATAATATGCTGTACATAATATATCAAAAATCACACCAAATATATATTATATACTGTAAATAAAATATCAAAAAGGACACTGAATATACATGACACACACTATGTAAATTATCAAAAACTACACAAAATATATATTATATAATTTACAATAAATATCAAAAGGACACCAAATATATCCTATATACTGTACGTAAAATATCAAAAACTACAGTAAATATATTTCATATATTGTACATATAATTTTAACTAAAAGTACAACAAATACATTTTATATACTGTAAATAAAATACCAAAAATTACAGTAAATATATATTACATACTGTACATAAAATATCAAAGAGTACACCAAATATGTGTTATATATACTGTAAACTATCAAAAACTACAGTAATTATATTTAATATACTGTACATAAAATATCAAAAATCACAGCAAATGTATATTATATACTGTAAATAAAATATCAAAAAGGACAGAGAATATGTATGACACACACTATGTAAAATATCAAAAACTACACCAAATATATATTATATAATTTACAATAAATATCAAAAGGACACCAAATATATCTTATATACTGTACATAAAATATCAAAAACTACAGTAAATATATTTCATATATTGTACATATAATATTAACTAAAAGTACACCAAATACATTTTATATACTGTAAATAAAATATTAGAAAGTACAGTAAATATATATTACATACTGTACATAAAATATCAAAAAGTACACCAAATATGTGTTATATATACTGTAAACTATCAAAAACTTCAGTAATTATATGTAATATGCTGTACATAAAATACCAAAAATCACACCAAATGTATATTATATACTGTAAATAAAATATCAAAAAGGACAGTGAATATATATGACACACACTATGTAAAATATCAAAAACTACACCAAATATATATTATATAATTTACAATAAATATCAAAAGGACACCAAATATATCTTATATACTGTACGTAAAATATCAAAAAATACAGTAAATATATTTCATATATTGTACATATAATATTAACTAAAAGTACACCAAATACATTTTATATACTGTAAATTAAATATCAGAAAGTACAGTAAATTTATATTACATACTGTACATAAAATATCAAAAAGTACACCAAATATGTGTTATATATACTGTAAATAAACCATCAAAAACTACAGTAATTATATTCAATATACTGATCATAAAATATCAAAAATTACTCCAAATGTACATTATATAGTGTAAATAAAATATCCAAAATACAGTAAATATATATTACACACCCTATGTAAAATATCCAAATTTACACCAAATATATATTATATAATTTACAAAAAATATCGGAAGGACACCAAATATATCTTATATACTGTACGTAAAATATCAAAAACTACAGTGAATATATTTCATATATTGCACATATAATATTAACTAAAAGTACAACAAATACATTTTATATACTTTTAATAAAATATCAAAAATTACAGTAAATATATATTACATACTGTACATAAAATATCAGAAAGTACACCAAATATGTGTTGTATATACTGTAATCATCAAAAACTCCAGTAATTATATTCAATGTACTGTATATAAATTATCAAAAATTACACCAAATGTAAATTATATACTGTAAATAAAATATCAAAAAGGACAGTAAATATATACTACACACCCTATGTAAAATATCAAAAACTACACCAAATATATATTATATAATTTACATAAAATATCAAAAGGACACCAAATATATCTTATATACTGTACGTAAAATATAAAAAAGAACAGTATATATATTTCATATATTGTACATATATTATTAACTAAAAGTACACCAAATACATTTGATATAGTGTAAATAAAATATCAAAAATTACAGTAAATATATATTAAATACTGTACATAAAATATCAAAAAGTACACCAAATATGTGTTATATATACTGTAAACTATCAAAAACTACAGTAACTATGTTTAATATACTGTACATAAAATATCAAAAATCACACCAAATGTATATTATATACTGTAAATAAAATATCAAAAAGGACAGAGAATATATATGACACACACTATGTAAAATATCAAAAACTACACCAAATATATATTATATAATTTAAAATAAATATCAAAAGGACACCAAATATATCTTATATACTCTACATAAAATATCAAAAACTACAGTAAATATATTTCATATATTGTACATATAATATTAACTAAAAGTACACCAAATACATTTTATATACTGTAAATAAAATATTAGAAAGTACAGTAAATATATATTACATACTGTACATAAAATATCAAAAAGTACACCAAATATGTGTTATATATACAGTAAATAAACCATCAAAAACTACAGTAATTATATTCAATATACTGTTCATAAAATATCAAAAATTACTCCAAATGTACATTATATAGTGTAAATAAAATATCCAAAATACAGTAAATTTATATTACACACCCTATGTAAAATATCCAAATTTACAACAAATATACATTATATAATTTACAAAAAATATCGGAAGGACTCCAAATATATCTTATATACTGTACGTAAAATATCAAAAATTACAGTAAATATATTTCATATATTGTACATATATTATTAACTAAAAGTACACCAAATACATTTGATATAGTGTAAATAAAATATCAAAAATTACAGTAAATATATATTACATACTGTACATAAAATATCAAAATGTACACCAAATATGTGTTGTATATACTGTAATTATCAAAAACTACAGTAATTATATTCAATGTACTGTATATAAATTATCAAAAATTACACCAAATGTAAATTATATGCTGTAAATAAAATATCAAAAAGGACAGTAAATATATACTACACACCCTATGTAAAATATCAAAAACTACACCAAATATATATTATATAATTTACATAAAATATCAATAGGACACCAAATATATCTTATATACTGTACATAAAATATCAAAAAGTACAGTATATTTCATATATTGTACATATATTATTAAACAAAAGTACACCAAATACATTTGATATACTGTAAATAAAATATCAAAAATTACAGTAAATATATATTACATACTGTACATAAAATACCAAAAAGTACACCAAATATGTGTTATATATACTGTAAATAAACTATCAAAACTACAGTAAATATATTTCATATACTGTACATAAAATCTCAAAAATTACACCAAATGTATATTATATACTGTAAATATGATATCAAAAATACCGTAAATATGTATTACACACCCTATGTAAAATATCACAAACTACACCAAATATATATTATATAATTTACATAAAATATCAAAAGGACACCAAATATATCTTATATACTGTACATAAAATATCAAAAAGTACAGTAAATATATTTCATATATTGTATATATAATATTAATTAAAAGTACACCAAATACATTTTATATACAATAAATAAAATATCAAAAATTACAGTAAATATATATTACATACTGTACATAAAATATCAAAAAGTACGCCAAATATGTGTTATATATACTGTAAACTATCAAAAACTTCAGTAATTATATATAATATGCTGTACATAAAATATCAAAAATCACACCAAATGTATATTATATACTGTAAATAAAATATCAAAAAGGACAGTGAATATATATGACACACACTATGTAAAATATCAAAAACTACACCAAATATATATTATATAATTTAAAATAAATATCAAAAGGACACCAAATATATCCTATATACTGTACATAAAATATCAAAAACTACAGTAAATATATTTCATGTATTGTATATATAATATTAACTAAAAGTACACCAAATACATTTTATATACTGTAAATAAAATATCAAAAATTACAGTAAATATGTATTACATACTGTATATAAAATATCAAATAGTACACCAAATATGTGTTATATATACTGTAAATAAACCATGAAAAACTACAGTAATTATATTCAATATACTGTTCATAAAATACCAAAAATTACTCCAAATGTACATTATATAGTGTAAATAAAATATCCAAAATACAGTAAATATATATTACACACCCTATGTAAAATATCCAAATTTACACCAAATATATATTATATAATTTACAAAAAATATCGTTAGGACACCAAATATATCTTATATACTGTACGTAAAATATCAAAAACTACAGTAAATATATTTCATATATTGTACATATAATATTAACTAAAAGTACAACAAATACATTTTATATACTTTTAATAAAATATCAAAAATTACAGTAAATATATATTACATACTGTACATAAAATATCAAAAAGTACACCAAATATGTGTTGTATATACTGTAATTATCAAAAACTACAGTAATTATATTCAATGTACTGTATATAAATTATCAAAAATTACACCAAATATAAATTTTATACTGTAAATAAAATATCAGAAAGGACAGTAAATATATACTACACACCCTATGTAAAATATCAAAAACTACACCAAATATATATTATATAATTTACATAAAATATCAAAAGGACACCAAATATATCTTATATACTGTACATAAAATATAAAAAAGTACAGTATATATATTTCATATATTGTACATATATTATTAACTAAAAGTACACCAAATACATTTGATAGAGTGTAAATAAAATATCAAAAATTACAGTAAATATATATTACATACTGTACATAAAATATCAAAAAGTACACCAAATATGTGTTTTATATACTGTAAACTATCAAAAACTACAGTAATTATATTTAATATACTGCACATAGAATATCAAAAATCTCACCAAATGTATATTATATACTGTAAATAAAATATCAAAAAGGACAGAGAATATATATGACACACACTATGTAAAATATTAAAAACTACACCAAATATATATTATATAATTTACATAAAATATCAAAAGGACACCAAATATATCTTATATACTGTACATAAAATATAAAAAAGTACAGTATATATATTTCATATATTGTACATATATTATTAACTAAAAGTACACCAAATACATTTGATATAGTGTAAATAAAATATCAAAAATTACAGTAAATATATATTACATACTGTACATAAAATATCAAAAAGTGCACCAAATATGTGTTATATATACTGTAAACTATCAAAAACTACAGTAATTATATTTAATTTACTCTACATAAAATATCAAAAATCACACCAAATCTATATTATATACCGTAAATAAAATATCAAAAAGGACAGAGAATATATATGACACACACTATGTAAAATATCAAAAACTACACCAAATATATATTACATAATTTACATAAAATATCAAAAGGACACCAAATATATCTTATATACTGTACATAAAATGTCAAAAAGTACAGTAAATATATTTCATATACTGTACATATAATATTAACTAAAAGTACACCAAATACATTTTATATACTGTAAATAAAATATTAGAAAGTACACTAAATATATATTACATAATGTACATAAAATATCAAAAAGTACACCAAATATGTGTTATATATACTTTAAATAAACCATCAAAAACTACAGTAATTATATTCAATATACTGTTCATAAAATATCAAAAATTACTCCAAATGTACATTATATAGTGTAAATAAAATATCCAAAATACAGTAAATATATGTTACACACCCTATGTAAAATAAACAAATTTACACCAAATATATATTATATAATCTACAAAAAATATCGGAAGGACACCAAATATATCTTATATACTGTACGTAAAATATCAAAAACTACAGTAAATATATTTCATATATTGTACATATAATATTAACTAAAAGTACAACAAATACATTTTATATACTTTTAATAAAATATCAAAAATTACAGTAAATATATATTACATACTGTACATAAAATATCAAAAAGTACACCAAATATGTGTTGTATATACTGTAATTATCAAAAACTACAGTAATTATATTCAATGTACTGTATATAAATTATCAAAAATTACACCAAATGTAAATTATATACTGTAAATAAAATATCAAAAAGGACAGTAAATATATACTACACACCCTATGTAAAATATCAAAAACTACACCAAATATATATTATATAATTTACATAAAATATCAAAAGGACACCAAATATATCTTATATACTGTACATAAAATATAAAAAAGTACAGTATATATATTTCATATATTGTACATATATTATTAACTAAAAGTACACCAAATACATTTGATATAGTGTAAATAAAATATCAAAAAATTACAGTAAATATATATTACATACTGTACATAAAATATCAAAAAGTACACGAAATATGTGTTATATATACTGTAAACTATCAAAAACTACAGTAACTATATTTAATATACTGTACATAAAATATTAAAAATCACACCAAATGTATATTATATACTGTAAATAAAATATCAAAAAGGACAGAGAATATATATGACACTCACTATGTAAAATACCAAAAACTACACCAAATATAGATTATATAATTTACAATAAATATCAAAAGGACACCAAATATATCTTATATACTGTATATAAAATATCAAAAACTACAGTAAATATATTTCATATATTGTACATATAATATTAACTAAAAGTACACCAAATACATTTTATATACTGTAAATAAAATATTAGAAAGTACAGTAAATATATATTACATATTGTACATAATATATCAAAAAGTACACCAAATATGTGTTGTATATAATGTAAATAAACCATCAAAAACTACAGTAATTATATTCAATATACTGTTCATAAAATATCAAAAATTACTCCAAATGTACATTATATAGTGTAAATAAAATATCCAAAATACAGTAAATATATATTACACACCCTATGTAAAATATCCAAATTTACACCAAATATATATTATATAATTTACAAAAAATATCAGAAGGACACCAAATATATCTTATATACTGTACGTAAAATATCAAAAACTACAGTAAATATATTTCTTATATTGCACATATAATATTAACTAAAAGTACAACAAATACATTTTATATACTTTTAATAAAATATCAAAAATTACAGTAAATATATATTACATACTGTACATAAAATATCAAAAAGTACACCAAATATGTGTTGTATATACTGTAATTATCAAAAACTCCAGTAATTATATTCAATGTACTGTATATAAATTATCAAAAATTACACCAAATGTAAATTATATACTGTAAATAAAATATCAAAAAGGACAGTAAATATATACTACACACCCTATGTAAAATATCAAAAACTACACCAAATATATATTATATAATTTACATAAAATATCAATAGGACACCAAATATATCTTATATACTGTACATAAAATACCAAAAAGTACAGTATATTTCATATATTGTACATATATTATTAAACAAAAGTACACCAAATACATTTGATATACTGTAAATAAAATATCAAAAATTACAGTAAATATATATTACATACTGTTCATAAAATACCAAAAAGTACACCAAATATGTGTTATATATACTGTAAATAAACTATCAAAACTACAGTAAATATATTTCATATACTGTACATAAAATCTCAAAAATTACACCAAATGTATATTATATACTGTAAATATGATATCAAAAATACTGTAAATATATATTAGACACCCTATGTAAAATATCACAAACTACACCAAATATATATTATATAATTTACATAAAATATCAAAAGGACACCAAATATATCTTATATACTGTACATAAAATATCAAAAAGTACAGTAAATATATTTCATATATTGTATATATAATATTAATTAAAAGTACACCAAATACATTTTATATACTATAAATAAAATATCAAATATTACAGTAAATATATATTACATACTGTACATAAAATATCAAAAAGTACACCAAATATGTGTTATATATACTGTAAACTATCAAAAACTTCAGTAATTATGTATAATATGCTGTTCATAAAATACCAAAAATCACACCAAATGTATATTATATACTGTAAATAAAATATCAAAAAGGAGAGTGAATATACATGACACACACTATGTAAATTATCAAAAACTACACCAAATATATATTATATAATTTACAATAAATATCAAAAGGACACCAAATATATCGTATATACTGTACGTAAAATATCAAAAACTACAGTAAATATATTTCATATATTGTACATATAATTTTAACTAAAAGTACACCAAATACATTTTATATACTGTAAATAAAATATCAAAAAGTACAGTAAATATATATGACATACTGTACATAAAATATCAAAAAGTACACCAAATATGTGTTATATATACTGTAAACTATCAAGAACTTCAGTAATTATATATATTATGCTGTACATAAAATATCAAAAATCACACCAAATGTATATTATATACTGTAAATAAAATATCAAAAAGGACAGTGAATATATATGACACAAACTATGTAAAATATCAAAAACTACACCAAATATATATTATATAATTTACAATAAATATCAAAAGGACACCAAATATATCCTATGTACTGTACGTAAAATGTCAAAAACTACAGTAAATATATTTCATATATTGTATATATAATATTAACTAAAAGTACACCAAATACATTTTATATACTGTAAATAAAATATCAAAAATTACAGTAAATATATATTACATACTGTACATAAAATATCAAAAAGTACACCAAATATGTGTTACATATACTGTAAATAAACAATCAAAAACTACAGTAATTATATTAAATATACTGTTCCTAAAATATCAAAATTTACTCCAAATGTACATTATATAGTGTAAATAAAATATCCAAAATACAGTAAATATATATTACACACCCTATGTAAAATATCCAAATTTACACCAAATATATATTATATAATTTAGAAAAAATATCGGAAGGACACCAAATATATCTTATATACTGTACGTAAAATATCAAAAAGTACAGTAAATATATTACATATATTGTACATATAATATTAACTAAAAGTCCACCAAATACATTTTATATACTGTAAATAAAATATCAAAAATTACAGTAAATATATATTACATACTGTACATAAAATATCAAAAAGTACACCAAATATGTGTTGTATATACTGTAATTATCAAAAACTACAGTAATTATATTCAATGTACTGTATATAAATTTTCAAAAATTACACCAAATGTAAATTATATACTGTAAATAAAATATCAAAAAGGACAGTAAATATATACTACACAAGCTATGTAAAATATCAAAAACTACACCAAATATATATTATATAATTTACATAAAATATCAAAAGGACACCAAATATATTTATATACTGTACATAAAATATCAAAAAGTACAGTATATATATTTCATATATTGAACATATATTATTAAATAAAAGTACACCAAATACATTTGATATACTGTAAATAAAATATCAAAAATTACAGTAAATGTATATTACATACTGTACATAAAATATCAAAAAGTACACCAAATATGTGTTACATATACTGTAAATAAACTATCAAAAACTACAGTAATTATACTTAATATACTGTACATAAAATATCAAAAATTACAGCAAATGTATATCATATACTGTAAATAAAATATCAAAAAGGACAGTAAGTATTTACTACACACCCTATGTAAAATATCAAAAACTACACCAAATATATATTATATAATTTACATAAAATATCAAAAGAACACCAAATATATATTATATACTCTACATAAAATATCAAAAATACAGTAAATATATTTCATATATTGTGCATATAATATTAACTAAAAGTACACCAAATACATTTTATATACTGTAAATAAATTATCAAAAATGACAGTAAATATATATTACATACTGTATATAAAATATCACAAAGTACACCAAATATGTGTTATATATACTGTAATTATCAAAAACTACAGTAATTATATTCAATGTACTGTATATAAATTCTCAAAAATTACACCAAATATAAATTATATACTGTAAATAAAATATCAAAAAGGACAGTAAATATATACTACACACCCTATGTAAAATATCAAAAACTACACCAAATATATATTATATAATTTACATAAAATATCAAAAGGACACCAAATATATCTTATATGCTGTACATAAAATATCAAAAAGTACAGTATATATATTTCATATATTGTACATATATTATTAACTAAAAGTACAACAAATACATTTTATATACTGTAAATAAAATATCAAAAAGTACGGTAAATATATATTACATACTGTACATAAAATATCAAAAAGTACACCAAATATGTGTTATATATACTGTAAATAAACTATCAAAAACTACAGTAATTATATTTAATATACTGTACATAAAATATCAAAAATTACACCAAATGTATATTATTTACTGTAAATAAAATACCAAAAAGTACAGTAAATATATATTACACACCCTATGTGAAATATAACAAACTACACCAAATATATATTATATAATTTACATAAAATATCAAAAGGACCCCAAATATACCTTATATACTGTACATAAAATATCAAAATGTACAGTAAATATATTTCATATATTGTATATATAATATTAACTAAAAGTACACCAAATACATTTTATATACTGTAAAGAATATATCAAAAATTTCAGTAAATTTATATTACATACTGTACATAAAATATCAAATAGTACAACAAATATGTGTTATATACACTGTAAATAAACTATCAAAAACTACAGTAATTAAATTTAATATACTGTACATAAATTATCAAAAATTACACCAAATGTATATTATTTACTGTAAATAAAATATCAAAATCTACAGTAAATGTATATTACACACCATATGAAAAATATCACAATCTACACCATATATATATTATATAATTTACATAAAATATCAAAAGGACACCAAACATATCTTATATACTGTACATAAAATATCAAAAACAACAGTAAATATATTTCATATATTGTACATATAATATTAACTAAAAGTCCACCAAATAAACTTTATATAGTGTAAATAAATTACGAAAGATTACAGTGAATATATACTACATACTGTACATAAAATATCAAAAAGTACACTAAATATATATTACACACCATATGTAAAATATCACAATCTACACTAAATATATATTATATAATTTACATATAATATCAAAAGGACACCAAATATATCCTATATACTGTACATAAAATATCAAAAGTACAGTAAATATATTTCATATATTGTATATATAATATTAACTAAAAGTACACCAAATAAACTTTATATAGTGTAAATCAAATATGAAATATTACAGTAAATATATACTACATACTGTACATAAAATATCAAAAAGTACACCAAATATGTGTTATATATGCTGTAAATAATCTATCAAAAACTACAGTAATTATATTTAATGTACTGTACATAAAATATCAAAAATCGCACCAAATGTATATTATTTACTGTAAATAAAATACCAAAAAGTACAGTAAATATATATTACACACCCTATGTAAAATATCACAAACTACACCAAATATATATTATATAATTTATATAAAATATGAAAAGGACCCAAAATATACCTTATATACTGTACATAAAATATCAAAATTTCCAGTAAATATATTTCATATATTGTACATATAATATTAACTAAAAGTACACCAAATACATTTTATATAGTGTAAATAAAATATCAAAAATTACAGTGAATATATATTACATACTGTACATAAAATATCAAAAAGTACACCAAATATGTGTTATATATACTGTAAGTAAACTATCAAAAACTACAGTAATTATATTTAATATAATGTACATAACATATCAGAAATTACACCTAATGTATATTATTTACTGTAAATAAAATATCAAATAATACAGTAAATATATATTACACACCATATGTAAAATATCAGAATATACACCAAATATATATTATATAATTTCCATAAAATATCAAAAGGACACCAAATATATCTAATATACTGTACATAAAATATCAAAATGTACAGTAAATATATTTCATATATTGTACATATAATATTAACTAAAAGTACACCAAATACATTTTATATAGTGTAAATAAAATATCAAAAAGTACAGTAAATATATATTACATACAGTACATAAAATATAAAAAAGTACACCAAATATGTGTTATATATGCTGTAAATATACTATCAGAATCTACAGTAATTATATTTAATATACTGTATATAAAATATCAAAAATTACACCAAATGTATGTTATATACTGTATATAAAATATCAAAAAGGACAGTAAATGTATACAGCACACCCTATGTAAAATATCAAAAACTACAACAAATATATATTGTATAATTTACATAAAATATCAAAAGGACACCAAATATATCTTATATCTTGTACAAAAAATATCAAAAAGTACAGTAAATATATTTCATATACTCTGCATATAATATTAACTAAAAGTACAACAAATACATTTTATATACTGTAAATAAAATATCAAAAAGTACAGTAAATATATATTACATACTGTACATAAAATATCAAAAAGTACACCAAATATGTGTTATATATACTGTAAACTATCAAAAACTACAGTAATTATATTTAATATACTGTACATAAAATTTCAAAAATCACACCAAATATATATTATATACCGTAAATAAAATATCAAAAAGGACAGTGAATATATATGATACACACTATGTAAAATATCAAAAACTACACCAAGTATATATTTTATAATTTACAATAAATATCAAAGGACACCAAATATATCTCATATACTGTACATAAAATATCAAAAAGTACAGTAAATATATTTCATATATTCTACATATAATATTAACTAAAAGTACACCAAATACATTTTATATACTGTAAATAAAATATCAAAAATTACAGTAAATATATATTACATACTGTACATAAAATATCAAAAATTACACCAAACATGTGTTATATATACTGTAAACAAACTATCAAAAACTACAGTAATGATATTTAATATACTGTACATAAAATGTCAAAAATTACTCCAAAGGTACATTATATAGTGTAAACAATATATCCAAAATACAGTAAATATATATTACACCCCCTATGAAAAATATCAAATATTACACCAAATATACATTATATAATTTACAAAAAATATCGGAAGGACACCAAATATATCGTATATACTGTATGTAAAATATCAAAAACTACAGTAAATATATTTCATATACTGTACATATAATATTAACTAAAAGTACACCAAATACATTTTATATACTGTAAATAAAATATCAAAAATTACAGTAAATATGTATTACATACTGTACATAAAATATGAAAAAGTACACCAAATATGTGTTATATATACTGTAAACTATCAAAAACTACAGTAATTATATTTAATATACTGTACATAAAATTTCAAAAATCACACCAAATGTATATTATATACCGTAAATAAAATATCAAAAAGGACAGTGAATATATATGACACACACTATGTAAAATATCAAAAACTACACCAAGTATATATTTTATAATTTACAATAAATATCAAAGGACACCAAATATATCTCATATACTGTACATAAAATATCAAAAAGTACAGTAAATATATTTCATATATTGTACATATAATATTAACTAAAAGTACACCAAATACATTTCATATACTGTAAATAAAATATCAAAAAGTACAGTAAATATATATTACATACTGTATATAAAATATGAAAAAGTACACCAAATATGTGTTATATATACTGTAAACTATCAAAAACTACAGTAATTATACTTAATATACTGTACATAAAATTTCAAAAATCACACCAAATGTATATTATATACCGTAAATAAAATATCAAAAAGGACAGTGAATATATATGACGCACACTATGTAAAATATCAAAAACTACACCAAGTATATAATTTATAGTTTACAATAAATATCAAAGGACACCAAATATATCTCATATACTGTACATAAAATATCAAAAAGTACAGTAAATATATTTCATATATTGTACATATAATATTAACTAAAAGTACACCAAATACATTTTATATACTGTAAATAAAATATCAAAAAGTACAGTAAATATATATTACATACTATACATAAAATATCAAAAAGTACACCAAATATGTGTTATATATACTGTAAATAAACTATTAAAAACTACAGTAATTATATTCAATATACTGTACATAAAATATCAAAAATTACTCCAAATGTACATTAAATGGTGAAAATAAAATATCCAAAATACAGTAAATATATATTACACACCCTATGTAAAATATACAAATTTATATCAAATATATATTATATAATTTACAAAAAATATCGGAAGGTCACCAAATATATCTTATATACTGTATGTAAAATATCAAAAAGTACAGTAAATATATTACATATATTGTACATATAATATTAACTAAAAGTACACCAAATACATTTTATATACTGTAAATAAAATATCAAAAATTACAGTAAATATATATTACATACTGTACATAAAATATCAAAAAGTACACCAAATATGTGTTATATATACTGTAAACTATCAAAAACTACAGTAATTATATTTAATATTCTGTACAAAATATTTCAAAAATCACAACAAATGTATATTATATACCATAAATAAAATATCAAAAAGGACAGTATATATATATGACACACACTATGTAAAATATCAAAAACTACACCAAGTATGTATTTTATAATTTACAATAAATATCAAAGGACACCAAATGTATCTCCTATACTGTACATAAAATATCAAAAAGTACAGTAAATATATTTCATATATTGTACATATAATATTAACTAAAAGTACACCAAATACATTTTATATACTGTAAATAAATATCAAAAATTACAGTAAATATACATTACATACTGTACATAAAATATCAAAAACTACACCAAATATATATTATATAATTTACATTAAATATCAAAAGGACACCAAATATATCCTATATACTGTACGCAAAATATCAAAAAATACAGTAAATATATTTCATATATTGTACATATAACATTAACTAAAAGTACACCAAATACATTGTACATACTGTAAATAAAATATCAAAAAGTACAGTAAATATATATTACACACCATACGTGAAATATCACAATCTACACCATATATATATTATATAATTTAAATAAAATATCAAAAGGACACCAAATATATCTTATATGCTGTACATAAAATATCAGAAAATACAGTAAATATATTTCATATATTGTACATATAATATTAAATAAAAGTACACCAAATACATTTTATATAGTGTAAATAAAATAACAAAAAGTACAGTAAATATGTATTATATACTGTACATAAAATATCAAGAAGTACACCAAATATGTGTTATATATACTATAACTAAACTATAAAATCTACAGTAATTATATTTAATATACTGTAAATAAAATATCAATAATTACACCCAATGTATATTATATACTGTAAATAAAATATCAAAAAGTACAGTAAATATATATTACGCACCATATGTAAAATATCACAATCTACACCAAATATATATTATATAATTTACATAAAATATCAAAAGGACACCAAATATATCTTATATACTGTACATAAAATATCAAAAAGTACAGTAAATTTATTTCATATATTGTACATATAATATTAACTAAAAGTACAACAAATACATTTTATATAGTGTAAATAAAATATCAAAAATTGCAGTAAATATATATTACATACTGTACATAAAATATCAAGAAGTATACCAAATATGTATCATATATACTGTAAATAAACTATCAAAAACTACAGTAATTATATTTAATATACTGTGAATAAAATATAAAAATTTACACCAAATGTATATTATCTACTGTAAATAAAATATCAAAAAGTACAGTAAATATATATTACATACTGTACATAAAATATCAAAAAGTACACCAAATATGTGTTATATATACTGTAAACTATCAAAAACTACAGTAATTATATTTAATATACTGTACATAAAATTTCAAAAATCACACCAAATGTATATTATATACCGTAAATAAAATATCAAAAAGGACAGTGAATATATATGACACACACTATGTAAAATATCAAAAACTACACCAAGTATATATTTTATAATTTACAATAAATATCAAAGGACACCAAATATATCTCATATACTGTACATAAAATATCAAAAAGTACAGTAAATATATTTCATATATTGTACATATAATATTAACTAAAAGTACACCAAATACATTTTATATACTGTAAATAAAATATCAAAAATTACAGTAAATATATATTACATACTGTACATAAAATATCAAAAAGTACACCAAATATGTGTTATATATACTGTAAACTATCAAAAACTACAGTAATTATATTTAATATACTGTACATAAAATTTCAAAAATCACACCAAATGTATATTATATACCGTAAATAAAATATCAAAAAGGACAGTGAATATATATGACACACACTATGTAAAATATCAAAAACTACACCAAGTATATATTTTATAATTTACAATAAATATCAAAGGACACCAAATATATCTCATATACTGTACATAAAATATCAAAAAGTACAGTAAATATATTTCATATATTGTACATATAATATTAACTAAAAGTACACCAAATACATTTTATATACTGTAAATAAAATATCAAAAATTACAGTAAATATATATTACATACTGTACATAAAATATCAAAAAGTACACCAAATATGTGTTATATATACTGTAAACTATGAAAAACTACAGTAATTATATTCAATATACTGTACATAAAATTTCAAAAATCACACCAAATGTATATTATATACCGTAAATAAAATATCAAAAAGGACAGTGAATATATATGACACACACTATGTAAAATATCAAAAACTACACCAAGTGTATATTTTATAATTTACAATAAATATCAAAGGACACCAAATATATCTCATATACTGTACATAAAATATCAAAAAGTACAGTAAATATATTTCATATATTGTACATATAATATTAACTAAAAGTACACCAAATACATTTTATATACTGTAAATAAAATATCAAAAATTACAGTAAATATATATTACATACTGTACATAAAATATCAAAAAGTACACCAAATATGTGTTATATATACTGTAAACTATCAAAAACTACAGTAATTATATTTAATATACTGTACATAAAATTTCAAAAATCACACCAAATGTATATTATATACCGTAAATAAAATATCAAAAAGGACAGTGAATATATATGACACACACTATGTAAAATATCAAAAACTACACCAAGTATATATTTTATAATTTACAATAAATATCAAAGGACACCAAATATATCTCATATACTGTACATAAAATATCAAAAAGTACAGTAAATATATTTCATATATTGTACATATAATATTAACTAAAAGTACACCAAATACATTTTATATACTGTAAATAAAATATCAAAAATTACAGTAAATATATATTACATACTGTACATAAAATATCAAAAAGTACACCAAATATGTGTTATATATACTGTAAACTATCAAAAACTACAGTAATTATATTTAATATACTGTACATAAAATTTCAAAAATCACACCAAATGTATATTATATACCGTAAATAAAATATCAAAAAGGACAGTGAATATATATGACACACACTATGTAAAATATCAAAAACTACACCAAGTATATATTTTATAATTTACAATAAATATCAAAGGACACCAAATATATCTCATATACTGTACATAAAATATCAAAAAGTACAGTAAATATATTTCATATATTGTACATATAATATTAACTAAAAGTACACCAAATACATTTTATATACTGTAAATAAAATATCAAAAATTACAGTAAATATATATTACATACTGTACATAAAATATCAAAAAGTACACCAAATATGTGTTATATATACTGTAAACTATGAAAAACTACAGTAATTATATTCAATATACTGTACATAAAATTTCAAAAATCACACCAAATGTATATTATATACCGTAAATAAAATATCAAAAAGGACAGTGAATATATATGACACACACTATGTAAAATATCAAAAACTACACCAAGTGTATATTTTATAATTTACAATAAATATCAAAGGACACCAAATATATCTCATATACTGTACATAAAATATCAAAAAGTACAGTAAATATATTTCATATATTGTACATATAATATTAACTAAAAGTACACCAAATACATTTTATATACTGTAAATAAAATATGAAAAATTACAGTAAATATATATTACGTACTGTACATAAAATATCAAAAAGTACACCAAATATGTGTTATATATACTGTAAATAAACTATCAGAAACTACAGTAATTATATTTAATATACTGTACATAAAGTATCAAAAATTACACCAAATGTATATTATTTACTGTAAATAAAATATCAAAAAGTACAGTACATATATATTACACACCATATGTAAAATATCACAATCTACACCAAATATATATTATATAATTTACATAAAATATCAAAATGACACCAAATATATCTTATATACTTTACATAAAATATCAAAATGTACAGTAAATATATTTCAAATATTGTACACATAATATTAACTAAAATTACACCAAATACATTTTATATAGTGTAAATAAAATATCAAAAATACAGTAAATATGTATTACACAACATATGTAAAATATCACAATCTACGCCAAATATATATTATATAATTTACATAAAATATCAAAAGGACCCCAAATATATCTTATATACAGTACATAAATTATCAAAAATTACAGTAAATATATTTCATATATTGTACATATAATATTAACTAAAAGTACACCAAATACATTTTATATAGTGTAAATAAAACATCAAAAATTACAGTGAATATATACTACATACTGTACATAAAATATCAAAAAGTACACCAAATATGTGTTATATAAACTGTAAATAAACTATCAAAAAGTACAGTAATTATATTTAATATACTGTACATAAAATATCAACAATTACACCAAATGTATATTATTTACTGTAAATAAAATATCAAAAAGGACAGTACATATATATTACACGCCATATGTAAAATATCACAGTCTACACCAAATATATATTATATAATTTACATAAAATATCAAAAGGACACCAAATATATCTTATATACTGCACAAAAAAATATCAAAAATTACACCAAATGTATATTATATACTGTAAATTAAATAACAAAAAGGACAGTGAATATATGTTACACTCTATGTGAAATAACAAAAACTGCAAATATATATTATATAATATACATAAAATATCAAAAGTACTCCAAATATATCTTATATACTGTAAATAAAATATCAAAAATACAGTAAATATATTTCAAATATTGTACATATAATATTAACTTAAAGTACACCAAATACATTTTATATAGTGTAAATAAAATATCAAAAAGTACAGTAAATATATATTACATACCATATGTAAAATATCACAATCTACACCAAATATATATTATGGAATTTACATAAAATATCAAAAGGACACCAAATATATCTTATATACTGTACATAAAATATCAAAAATACAGTAAATATATTTCATATATTGGACATATAATATTAACTAAAAGTACACCAAATACATTTTATATAGTGTAAATAAAATATCAAAAATTTCACTATATATATATTACATACTGTACATAAAATATCAAAAAGTACACCAAATATGTGTTATATATACTGTAAAGAAACTATCAAAATCTACACAAATTATATTTAATATACTGTGCATTAATTATCAAAAATTACACCAAATGTATATTATTTACTGTAAATAAAATTCCAAAAATTACAGTAAATATATATTACACACCCTATGTAAAATATCACAAACTACACCAAATATATATTATATAATTTACATAAAGTATCAAAAGGACACCAAATATACCTTATGTACTGTACATAAAATATCAAAATGTACAGCAAATATATTTCATATATTGTACATATAATATTAACTAAAAGTACACCAAATAGATTTTATATACTGTAAATAAAATATCAAAAACTACAGTAAATATGTATTACATACTGTACATAAAATATCAAAAAGTACACCAAATATGTGTTATATATACTGTAAATAAACTCTCAAAAACAACAGTAATTATATTTAATATACTGTACATAAAATATCAAACATTACAACAAATGTATATTATTTACTGTAAATAAAATATCAAAATGTACAGTACATATATATTACACACCACATGTAAAATATCACAATCTACACCAAATATATATTATATAATTTACATAAAATATCAAAAGGACAAAAAATATATCTTATATACTGTACAAAAAATATCAAAACTTTCAGTAAATATATTTCATATATTGTACATATAATATTAACTAAAAGTACACCAAATACATTTTATATAGTGTAAATAAAATATCAAAAAGTACAGTAAATATATATTACATACTGTACATAAAATATCAAAAAGTACACCAAATATGTGTTATATATACTGTAAATAAACTATCAAAACCTACAGTAATTATATTTAATATACTGTACATAAAATATCAAAAATTACACCAAATGTATATTATTTACAGTAAATAATATACCAAAAAGTACAGTAAATATATATTACACACCCTATCTAAAATATCACAAACTACAACAAATATATATTATATAATTTACATAAAATATCAAAAGGACACCAAATATACCTTATATACTGTACATAAAATATCAAAAATTTCAGTAAATATATTTCATATATTGTACATATAATATTAACTAAAAGTACACCAAATACATTTTATATAGTGTAAAAAAATATCAAAATGTACAGTAAATATATATTACACATCATATGTAAAATATCACAATCTACACCAAATATGTATTATATGATTTACATAAAATATCAACAGGACACAAATATATCTTATATACTGTACATAAAATATCAAAAAGTACAGTAAATATATTTCATATACTGTACATATAATATTAACTAAAATACACCAAATAAATTTTATATAGTGTATATAAAATATCAAAAATTACAGTGAAAATATATTACATACTGTACATAAAATATCAAAAAGTACAAGAAATATGTGTTATATATACTGTTAATAAACTGCCAAAAACTACAGTAATTATATTTAATATACTGTACATAAAATATCAAAAATTACACCAAATGTATATTATTTACTGTAAATAAAATACCAAAAAGTACAGTAAATATATATTACTCACCCTATGTAAAATATCACTAACTACACCAGATTTATATTATATAATTTACATAAAATATCAAAAGGACACCAATTATACCTTATATACTGTACATAAATTATCAAAATGTACAGTAAATATATTTCCTATATTGTACATATAATATTAACTAAAAGTACACCAAATACATTTTATATACTGTAAATAAAATATCAAAAATTACAGTAAATATATATTCCATAATGTACATAAAATATCAAAAAGTACACCAAATATCTGTTATAAATACTGTAAATAAACTATCAAAACCTACAGTAATTATATTTAATATACTGTACATAAAATATCAAAAATTACACCAAATGTATATTATTTACAGTAAATAAAATACCAAAAAGGACAGTAAATATATATTACACTCTATGTAAAATACCAAAAACTACAAATATATATTATATAATTTACATTAAATATCAAAAGTACACAAAATATATCTTATATACTTTATATAAAATATCAAAAAGTACAGTATATATATTTCATATATTGTACATATAATATTAACTAAAAGTACACCAAATACATTTTATCTACTGTTAATAAAATATCAAATATTACAGTAAATACATATTACATACTGTACATAAAATATCACAAAGTACACCAAATATGTGTTATATATACTGTAAATAAACTATAAAAAACTACAGTAATTACATTTAATATACTGTACATAAAATATCAAAAATTACACCAAATGTATATTATATAATGTAAATAAAATATCAAAAAGGACAGTAAATATATATTACACTCTATGTAAAATATCAAAAACTACAAATATATATTATATAATTTACATAAAATATCTAAAGGACAAAAAGTATGTCTTATATACTGTACATAAAATATCAGAAAGTTCAGTAAATATATTTCGTATATTGTACATATAATATTAACAAAAAGTACACCAAATAAATTTTATATAGTGTAAATAAAATATCAAAAATTACAGTGAATATATATTACATACTGTACATAAAATATCAAAAAGTACAACAAATATGTGTTATATATACTGTTAATAAACTGCCAAAAACTACATTCATTATATTTAATATATTGTACATAAAATATCAAAAATTACACCAAATGTATATTATTTACTGTAAATAAAATACCAAAAAGTACAGTAAATATATATTACACACCCTATGTAAAATATCACAAACTACACCAAATTTATATTATTTAATTTATATAAAATATCAAAAGGACACCAATTATACCTTATATACTGTACATAAAATATCAAAATATACAGTAAATATATTTCATATATTGTACATATAATATTAACTAAAAGTACACCAAATACATTTTATATACTGTAAGTAAAATATCAAAAATTACAGTAAATATATATTACATACAGTACATAACATCTCAAAAAGTACACCAAATATGTGTTATATATACTGTAAACAAACTATCAAAAACAACAGTAATTATATTTAATATACTGGACATAAAGTATCAAAAATTACACCAAATGTATATTATTTACTGTAAATAAAATATCAAAAAGTACAGTACATATATATTACACACCATATGTAAAATATCACAATCTACACCAAATATATATTATATAATTTACATAAAATATCAAAATGACACCAAATATATCTTATATACTTTACATAAAATATCAAAATATACAGTAAATATATTTCAAATATTGTACACATAATATTAACTAAAATTACACCAAATACATTTTATATAGTGTAAATAAAATATCAAAAATACAGTAAATATGTATTACACAACATATGTAAAATATCACAATCTACGCCAAATATATATTATATAATTTACATAAAATATCAAAAGGACCCCAAATATATCTTATATACAGTACATAAATTATCAAAAATTACAGTAAATATATTTCATATATTGTACATATAATATTAACTAAAAGTACACCAAATACATTTTATATAGTGTAAATAAAACATCAAAAATTACAGTGAATATATATTACATACTGTACATAAAATATCAAAAAGTACACCAAATATGTGTTATATAAACTGTAAATAAACTATCAAAAAGTACGGTAATTATATTTAATATACTGTACATAAAATATCAACAATTATACCAAATGTATATTATTTACTGTAAATAAAATATCAAAAAGGACAGTACATATATATTACACGCCATATGTAAAATATCACAGTCTACACCAAATATATATTATATAATTTACATAAAATATCAAAAGGACACCAAATATATCTTATATACTGCACAAAAAAATATCAAAAATTACACCAAATGTATATTATATACTGTAAATTAAATAACAAAAAGGACAGTGAATATATGTTACACTCTATGTAAAATAACAAAAACTGCAAATATATATTATATAATATACATAAAATATCAAAAGTACTCCAAATATATCTTATATACTGTAAATAAAATATCAAAAATACAGTAAATATATTTCAAATATTGTACATATAATATTAACTTAAAGTACACCAAATACATTTTATATAGTGTAAATAAAATATCAAAAAGTACAGTAAATATATATTAAATACCATATGTAAAATATCACAATCTACACCAAATATATATTATGGAATTTACATAAAATATCAAAAGGACACCAAATAAATCTTATATACTGTACATAAAATATCAAAAATACAGTAAATATATTTCATATATTGGACATATAATATTAACTAAAAGTACACCAAATACATTTTATATAGTGTAAATAAAATATCAAAAATTTCACTATATATATATTACATACTGTACATAAAATATCAAAAAGTACACCAAATATGTGTTATATATACTGTAAAGAAACTATCAAAATCTACACAAATTATATTTAATATACTGTGCATTAATTATCAAAAATTACACCAAATGTATATTATTTACTGTAAATAAAATTCCAAAAATTACAGTAAATATATATTACACACCCTATGTAAAATATCACAAACTACACCAAATATATATTATATAATTTACATAAAGTATCAAAAGGACACCAAATATACCTTATGTACTGTACATAAAATATCAAAATGTACAGCAAATATATTTCATATACTGTACATATAATATTAACTAAAAGTACACCAAATAGATTTTATATACTGTAAATAAAATATCAAAAACTACAGTAAATATGTATTACATACTGTACATAAAATATCAAAAAGTACACCAAATATGTGTTATATATACTGTAAATAAACTCTCAAAAACAACAGTAATTATATTTAATATACTGTACATAAAATATCAAACATTACAACAAATGTATATTATTTACTGTAAATAAAATATCAAAATGTACAGTACATATATATTACACACCACATGTAAAATATCACAATCTACACCAAATACATATTATATAATTTACATAAAATATCAAAAGGACAAAAAATATATCTTATATACTGTACAAAAAATATCAAAACTTTCAGTAAATATATTTCATATATTGTACATATAATATTAACTAAAAGTACACCAAATACATTTTATATAGTGTAAATAAAATATCAAAAAGTACAGTAAATATATATTACATACTGTACATAAAATATCAAAAAGTACACCAAATATGTGTTATATATACTGTAAATAAACTATCAAAACCTACAGTAATTATATTTAATATACTGTACATAAAATATCAAAAATTACACCAAATGTATATTATTTACAGTAAATAATATACCAAAAAGTACAGTAAATATATATTACACACCCTATCTAAAATATCACAAACTACACCAAATATATATTATATAATTTACATAAAATATCAAAAGGACACCAAATATACCTTATATACTGTACATAAAATATCAAAAATTACAGTAAATATATTTCATATATTGTACTTATAATATTAACTAAAAGTACACCAAATACATTTTATATAGTGTAAAAAAAATATCAAAATGTACAGTAAATATATATTACACATCATATGTAAAATATCACAATCTACACCAAATATGTATTATATGATTTACATAAAATATCAACAGGACACAAATATATCTTATATACTGTACATAAAATATCAAAAAGTACAGTAAATATATTTCATATACTGTACATATAATATTAACTAAAAGTACACCAAATAAATTTTATATAGTGTATATAAAATATCAAAAATTACAGTGAAAATATATTACATACTGTACATAAAATATCAAAAAGTACAAGAAATATGTGTTATATATACTGTTAATAAACTGCCAAAAACTACAGTAATTATATTTAATATACTGTACATAAAATATCAAAAATTACACCAAATGTATATTATTTACAGTAAATAAAATACCAAAAAGTACAGTAAATATATATTACTCACCCTATGTAAAATATCACTAACTACACCAGATTTATATTATATAATTTACATAAAATATCAAAAGGACACCAATTATACCTTATATACTGTACATAAATTATCAAAATGTACAGTAAATATATTTCCTATATTATACATATAATATTAACTAAAAGTACACCAAATACATTTTATATACTGTAAATAAAATATCAAAAATTACAGTAAATATATATTCCATAATGTACATAAAATATCAAAAAGTACACCAAATATCTGTTATAAATACTGTAAATAAACTATCAAAACCTACAGTAATTATATTTAATATACTGTACATAAAATATCAAAAATTACACCAAATGTATATTATTTACAGTAAATAAAATACCAAAAAGGACAGTAAATATATATTACACTCTATGTAAAATACCAAAAACTACAAATATATATTATATAATTTACATTAAATATCAAAAGTACACAAAATATATCTTATATACTTTATATAAAATATCAAAAAGTACAGTATATATATTTCATATATTGTACATATAATATTAACTAAAAGTACACCAAATACATTTTATCTACTGTTAATAAAATATCAAATATTACAGTAAATACATATTACATACTGTACATAAAATATCACAAAGTACACCAAATATGTGTTATATATACTGTAAATAAACTATAAAAAACTACAGTAATTACATTTAATATACTGTACATAAAATATCAAAAATTACACCAAATGTATATTATATAATGTAAATAAAATATCAAAAAGGACAGTAAATATATATTACACTCTATGCAAAATATCAAAAACTACAAATATATATTATATAATTTACATAAAATATCTAAAGGACAAAAAGTATGTCTTATATACTGTACATAAAATATCAGAAAGTTCAGTAAATATATTTCGTATATTGTACATATAATATTAACAAAAAGTACACCAAATAAATTTTATATAGTGTAAATAAAATATCAAAAATTACAGTGTATATATATTAAATACTGTACATAAAATATCAAAAAGTACAACAAATATGTGTTATATATACTGTTAATAAACTGCCAAAAACAACATTAATTATATTTAATATATTGTACATAAAATATCAAAAATTACACCAAATGTATATTATTTACTGTAAATAAAATACCAAAAAGTACAGTAAATATATATTACACACCCTATGTAAAATATCACAAACTACACCAAATTTATATTATTTAATTTATATAAAATATCAAAAGGACACCAATTATACCTTATATACTGTACATAAAATATCAAAATATACAGTAAATATATTTCATATATTGTACATATAATATTAACTAAAAGTACACCAAATACATTTTATATACTGTAAGTAAAATATCAAAAATTACAGTAAATATATATTACATACAGTACATAACCTCTCAAAAAGTACACCAAATATGTGTTATATATACTGTAAACAAACTATCAAAAACAACAGTAATTATATTTAATATACTGGACATAAAATATCAAAAATTACACCAAATGTATATTATTTACTGTAAATAAAATATCAAAAAGTACAGTAAATATATATTACACACCATATGTAAAATATCACAATCTACACCAAATATATATTATATAATTTACATAAAATATCAAAAGGACACCAAATATATCTTATATACTGTACATAAAATATCAAAATACAGTAAATATATTTCATATATTGTACATATAATATTAACTAAAAGTACACCAAATATATTTTATATAGTGTAAATAAAATATCAAAAAGTACATTAAATATGTATTACATACTGTACATAAAATATCAAAAAGTACACCAAATATGTGTTATATATACTGTAAATAAACTTTAAAATCTACAGTAATTATATTTATTATACTGTACAAAAATATCAAAAATTACACCAAATGTATATTATACACTGTAAATAAAATATCAAAAAGGACAGTAAATATATCCTACACTCTATGAAAAATATCAAAAACTACAAATATATATTATATAATTTACATAAAATATCAAAAGGACCAAAAGTATATCTTATATACTGTACATAAAATATTGAAAATTTCAGTAAATATATTTCATATATTGTATATATATTAACTAAAAGTACAACAAATACATTTTATATACTGTAAATAAAATATCAAAAAGTACAGTAAATATATATTACATACAGTACATAAAATATGAAAAATTACACCAAATATGTGTTATATATACTGTAAATAAACTATCAAAAACTACAGTAATTATATTTAATATACAGTACATAAAATATCAAATATTACACCAAATGTATATTATATACTGTAAATAATATATCAAAAAGGACAGTTAATATATATGACACACCCTATGTAAAATATCAAAAACTACACCAAATATATATTATATAATTTACATAACATATCAAATGGACACCAAATATATCTTATATACTGTACATAAAATATCAACAAGTAGAGTATATATATTGCAAATATTGTACATATAATATTAACTAAAAGTACACCAAATACATTTTATAGACTGTAAATAAAATATCAAAAAGTACAGTAAATATATATTACACACTGTACTAAAGATATCATAAAGAACACCAAGTATGTGTTATATATACTGTAAATAAACTATCAAAAACTACAGTAACTATATTTAATATACTGTACATAAAATATCAAAAATTACACAAAATGTATATTATATACTGTAAATAAAATATCAAAAAGGACTGTAAATGTATATGACACAATCTATGTAAAATATCAAAAACTACACCAAATATATATTATATAATTTACATAAAATATCAAAAGGACACCAAATATATCTTATATACTGTACATAAAATATCAAAAAGTACAGTAAATATATTTCAAATATTGTACATATAATATTAACTAAAAGTACACCAAACACATTTTTATACTGTAAATAAAATATCAAAGAGTACAGTAAATATACATTACATACTGTACATAAAATATCAAAAAGTACACCAAATATGTGTTATATACTGTAAATAAACTATCACAAACTACAGTAATTATATTTAATATACTGTACATAAAATATGAAAAATTACACCAAATGAATATTATATACTCTAAATAAAATATGAAAAAGGACAGTAAATATATATTACACTCTATGTAAAATGTCAAAAACTACACCATATATATATTATGTAATTTACATAAAATATCAAAAGGACACCAAATACATAGTATATACTATACATAAAATATCAAAAACTACAGTAAGTATATTTCATATATTTTACATAAATTATTAACTAAAAGTACACCAAATACATTTTATATACTGTAAATAATATATCAAAATGCAGTACATATATATTACATACTGTACATAAAATATCAAAAAGTACACCAAATATGTGTTATATATACTGTAAATAAACAATCAAAAAATACAGAAATTATATTTAATATACTGTACATAAAATATCAAAAATTACACTAAATGCATATTATATACTGTAAATAAAATATCAAATAGTACAGTAAATATTTATAACACACTCTATGTTAAATATCAAAAACAATACCAAATATATTTTATATAATTTATATAAACTATCAAAAGTACACCAAATATATATTATTTACTGTACATAAAATAACAAAAATTACACGAAATGTATACCATACACTGTAAAAAAAATCTAAAATTAAAATAAATATATATTACACACACTATGTATAACAGCAAAAACTACGCCAAATATATATTATATAATTTACTTAAAATATCAAAACTACACCAAATATATATTATTTACTGTACATAAAATATCAAAAAGGACAGTAAATATATTGCAAATATTGTACATATAATATTAACTAATAGTACACCAAATACATTTTATATACTGTAAATAATGTATCCAAAAGTACAGTAAATATATATTACATAATGTACATAAAATATCAAAAAGTACACCAAATACGTGTTATATATACTGTGAATAAACTATAAAAACTACACTAATTATATTTAATATACTGTGCATAAAATATCAAAAATTACACAAAATGTATATTATATACTGTAAATAAAATATCAAAAATTACAGTAAATATATATTACACATTCTTTTTAAAATATCAAAAACTACACCAAAAATATATTTTATAATTTAAATAAAATAACAAAAGTACACTTAATATATTTTATATACTGTACATAAATTATGAAAATGTACAGTAAATATATTTCATATAGTGTACATATATTATTAAATAAAGTACACCAAATACATTTTTTAAACTGTAAATAAAATATCCAAATTACAGTAAATATATAACATAATGTTCATAAAATATCAAAAAGTACACCAAATATGTGTTATATATACTGTAAATAAGCTATCAAAAATTACAGTAATTATATTTAATATACTGTACATAAAATATCAAAAATTACACTAAATGCATATTATATACTGTAAATAAAATATCAAATAGTACACTAAATATTTATTAAAAACTCTATGTAAAATATCAAAAACTACACCAAATATATGTTATATAATTTACATAAAATATGAAAAGTACACCAAATATACATTATATACTGTACATTAAATATCAAAATGCACACTAAATCTATTTCATATATTGTACATATAATATTAACTGAAAGTACAACAAATACATTTTATATACTGTAAATAAAATATCCAAAAGCACAGTAAATATATATTATATACTGTACATAAAATATCAAGAAGTACAAAAAATATGTGTTATATATACTGTAAATAAACAATAAAAAACTACAGTAATTATATTTAATATACGGCACATAAAATATCAAAAATTACACGAAATGTATACTATATACTGTAAAAAAAATCTAAATTTACAGTAAATATATATTACACACTCTATGTAAAATGTCAAAAACTACCCCAAATATATATTATATAATTTACATAAAATATCAAAAGTACACCAAATAGATATTATATACTGTATATAAAATATTAAAAAGTCCAGTAAATATATTTCATATATTGTACATATAATATTAACTAAAAGTACACAAAATATATTTTATGTACAGTAAATAAAATATCCAATAGTAGAGTAAATATATATTACATACTGTACATAAAATATCAAAAAGTACACCAAATATGTGTTATATATACTGTAAATAAACTATCAAAAACTACAGTAATTATATTTAATGTACTGTACATAAAATATCAAAAATTACACCACATGTATATTATTTACTGTAAATAAAATATCAAAAAGTACAGTTAATATATATTACACACCATATGTAAAATATCACAATCTACACAAAATATATATGATATAATTTACATAAAATATCAAAAGGACACCAAATATATTTTATATACTTTACATAAAATATCAAAATTACAGTAAATATATTTCATATATTGTACATATAATATTAACTAAAAGTACACCAAATACATTTTATATAGTGTAAATAAATATCAAAAAGTACAGTAAATATATATTACACACCATATATATAATATCGCAATCTATGCCAAATATATATTATATAATTTACATAAAATATCAAAAGGACACCAGAAATATGTTGTATACTGTACATAAGATATGAAAAATACAGTAAATATATTTCATATATTGTATATATAATATTAACTAAAAGTACACCAAATACATTTTATATAGTGTAAATAAAATATCAAAAATTACAGTGAATATATATCACATACTGAACATAAAATATCAAAAACTACACCAAATATGTGTTATATATACTGTAAATAAACTATCAAAAACTACAGTAATTATATTTAATATACTGTGCATAAAATATCAAAAATTACACCAAATGTATATTATTTACTGTAAATAAAATTCCAAAAAGTACAGTAAATATATATTACACAGCCTATGTAAAATATCACAAACTACACCAAATATATATCATATAATTTACATAAAATATCAAAAGGACACCAAATATACCTTATATACTGTACCTAAAATGTCAAAATGTACAGTAAATATATTTCGTATATTGTACATATAGTATTAATTAAAAGTACACCAAATACTTTTTATATACTGTAAATAAAATATCAAAAATTACAGTAAATATATATTACATACTGTACATAAAATATCAAAAAGTAAACCAAATATATGTTATATATACTGTAAATAAACTATCAAAAACTACAGTAATTATATTTAATATAATGTACATAAAATATCAAAAATTACACCAAATGTATATTATTTACTGTAAATAAAATATCAAAATGTACAGTAAATATATAGTACACACCTTATGTAAAATATCACAATCTATACCAAATATATATTATATAGTTTACATAAAATATCGAAAGGACACCAAACATATCTTATATACTGTACATAAAATATCAAAATATACAGTAATTATATTTCATGTATTGTACATATAATATGAACTACAAGTACACCAAATACATTTTATATAGTGTAAAGAAAATATCAAAAAGTACAGTAAATATATATTACACACCATATGTAAAATATCACAATCTGCACCAAATATATATTATATAATTTACATAAAATATCAAAAGGACACCAAATATATCTTATATACTGTACATAAAATATCAAAAAGTACAGTAAACATATTTCATGTATTGTACATATAATATTAACTAAAAGTACACCAAATAAAATTTATATAGTGTAAATAAAATATGAAAAATTACAGTGAATATATATTACATACTGTACATAAAATATCAAAAAGTACACCAAGTATGTGTTATATATACTGTTAATAAACTGCCAAAAACTACAGTAATTATATTTAATATACTGTACATAAAATATCAAAAATTACACATAATGTATATTATTTACTGTAAATAAAATACCAAAAAGTACAGTAAATATATATTACACACCCTATGTATAATATCACAAACTACACCAAATATATATTATATAATTTACATAAAATATCAAAAGGACACCAATTATACCATATATACTGTACATAACTTATCAAAATTTACAGTAAATATTTTTCATATATTGTACATATAATATTAACTAAAAGTACACCAAATACATTTTATATACTGTAAGTAAAATATCAAAAATTACAGTAAATATATATTATATACTGTACATAAAATATCAAAAAGGAAACCAAATATGTGTTATATATGCTGTAAATAAACTATCAAAAACTACAGTAATTATATTTAATATACTGTACATAAAATATCAAAAATTACACCAAATGTATATTATTTACTGTAAATAAAGTATCAAAAAGTACAGTAAATATTTATTACACACCATATGTAAAATACCACAATCTACACCAAATATATATTATATAATCTACATAAAATATCAAAAGGACACCAAATATATCTTATATACTGTACATAAAATATCAAAAGTACAGTAAATATATTTCATATTTTGTACATATAATATTAACTAAAAGTACACCAAATGTATTTTATATAGTGTAAATAAAATATCAAAAAGTACAGTAAATATGTATTGTATACTGTACATAAAATATCAAAACGTACACCAAATATGTGTTATATATACTGTAAATAAACTTTAAATTCTACAGTAATTATTTTTAATATACTGTACAGAAAATATCAAAAATTACACCAAATGTATATTATACACTGTAAATAAAATATCAAAAAGGACAGTAAATATATATTACACTCTATGTAAAATATCAAAAACTACAAATATATATTATATAATTTACATTAAATATCAAAATTACACAAAATATAACTTATATATTTTACATAAAATATCAAAATGTACAGTATATATATTTCATATATTGTACATATAATATTAACTAAAAGTACACCAAATACATTTTATATACTGAAAATAAAATATCAAAAATTACAGTAAATATATATTACATACTGTACATAAAATATCACAAAGTACACCAAATATGTGTTATATATACTGTAAATAAACTATCAAAAACTACAGTAATTACATTTAATATACTGTACATAAAATATCAAAAATTACACCAAATGTATATTATATACTCTAAATAAAATATGAAAAACGACAGTAAATATATATTACGCACCCTATGTAAAATATGAAAAACTACACCAAATATATATTATATAATTTACATAAAATATCAAAAGGACAGCAAATATATCTTATATACTGTACATAAAATATCACTATGTACAACAAATATATTGCATATATTGTACATATAATATTAACTAAAAGTACACCAAATACATTTTATATAGTGTAAATAAAATATCAAAATTACAGTAAATATGTATTACATACTGTACATAAAATCTCAAAAAGTACACCAAATATGTGTTATATATACTGTAAATAAACTATAAAATCTACAGTAATTATATTTAATATACTGTACATAAAATATCGAAAATTACACCAAATGTATATTATATACTGTAAATAAAATATCAAAAAGGACAGTAAATATATATTACTCAGCATATGTAAAATATCACAATCTACACCATTTATATATTATAAAATTTATATAAAATATCAAAAGGACACCAAATATATCTTATATACTGTACATAAAATATCAAAAAGCACAGTAAATATATTTCATATATTGTACATATAATATTAACTAAAAGTACACCAAATACATTTTATAGAGTGTAAATAAAATATCAAAAGTTTCAATAAATATATATTACATACTGTACATAAAATATCAAAAAGTACACCAAATATGTATCATATATACTGTAAATAAACTATCAAAAACTACAGTAATTATATTTAATATACTGTAAATAAAATATCAAAAATTACACCAAATGTATATTATTTACTGTAAATAAATTATCAAAAAGTACAGTAAATATATATTACACACCCTATGTAAAATATCACAAACTACAACAAATATATATTTTATAATTTACATAAAATATCAAAAGGACACAAAAAATACCATATATACTGTACATAAAATATCAAAATGTCCAGTAAATATATTTCATATATTGTATATATAATATTAACTAAAAGTACACCAAATACATTTTATATACTGTAAATAAAATATCAAATATTACAGTAAATATATATTACATACTTTACATAAATTATCAAAAATACACCAAATATGTGTTATATATACTGTAAATAAACTATCAAAAACTACAGTAATTATATTTAATATACTGTACATAAAATATCAAAAATTACACCAAATGTATGTTATTTACTGTAAATAAAATATCAAAAAGTACAGTAAATATATATTACACACCATATGTAAAATATCACAATCTACACCAAATATATATTATATAATTTACATAAAATATCAAAAGGACACCAAATATATCTTATATACTGTACATAAAATATCAAAATATACAGTAAATATATTTCATATATGGTACATATAATATTAACTAAAACTACCCCAAATACATTTTATATACTCTAAATAAAATATAAAAATTACAGTAAATATATATTACATACTGTACATAAAATATCAAAATGTACACCAAATATGTGTTATATATACTGTAAATAAACTATCAAAAACTACAGTAATTATATTTAAAGTACTGTACGTTAAATATCAAAAATTACACCAAATGTATATTATATGCTCTAAATAAAATATCAAAAAGTACAGTAAATATATATTACACACCATATGTAAAATATCACAATCTACACCAAATATATATTATATAATTTACATAAAATATCAAAAGGACACCAAATATATCTTATATACTTTACATAAAATATCAAAAAGTACAGTAAATATATTTCATATATTGTACATATAATATTAACTAAAAGTACACCAAATACATTTTATGTACTGTAAATTAAATATCAAATGTACAGTAAATATATATTACATACTGTACATACAATATCAAAAAGTACACCAAATATGTGTTATATATACTGTAAATAAACTATCAAAAACTACAATAATTATATTTAATATATTGTACATAAAATATAAAAAATTACACCAAATGTATAATATACTGGAAATAAAATATCAAAAAGTACAGTAAATATATATTACATACTAGACATAAAATATCAAAAAGTACACCAAAGGTGTGTTATATATAATGTAAATAAACCATCAAAAACTACAGTAATTACATTTAATATACTGAGCATAAAATATCAAAATTTACACCAAATGTATATTATATACTGTAAATAATATATGAAAAAGGATAGTAAATATATATTACGCACCCTATGTAAAATATCAAATACTACACCAAATATATATTATATAATTTACATAAAATATCAAAAGTACAACAAATATATTTTATATACTGTACATAACCTATCAGAAAGTACAGTTAGTCCATTTCATATATTGTACATATAATATTAACTAAAAGTACACCAAATACATTTTATGTACTGTAAATAAAGTATCAAAAAGTACAGTAATATATATTACATACAGTACATAAAATATAAAAAAGTACACCAAATATGTGTTATATATAATGTAAATATATTATCAAAAACTACAGTAATTATATTTAATATACTGTATATAAAATATCAAAAATTACACCAAATGTATATTATATACTGCAAATAAAATATCAAAAGGACAGTAAATATGTACTACACACCCTATGTAAAATATCAAAAACTACACCAAATATATATTATGTAATTTACAAAAAATATCAAAAGGACAGCAAATATTTCTTATATACTGTACATAAAATATCAAAAAGTACAGTAAATATATTTCATATATTGTGCATATAATATTTACTAAAATTACACCAAATACATTTTATGTACTGTAAATAAAATATCAAAAAGTACAATAAACATATATTACATACTATACATAAAATATCGAAAAGTACACCAAATATGTGTTATATATACTATAAATAAACTATCAAAAGCTACAATAATTATATTTAATATGCTGTACATAAAATATAAAAAATTACACCAAATATATAATATACTGTAAATAAAATATCAAAAAGTACAGTAAATATATATTACACACCCTATGTAAATTATCACAAACTACATCAAATATATATTATATAATTTACATAAAATATCAAAAGTACACCAAATATATCTTATGTACTGTACATAAAATATCAAAATGTACATTAAATATATTTCATGTATTGTACATATATTAACTAAAATTACACCAAATATATTTTATATACTGTAAATAAAACATCAAAAAGTACCGTAAATATATATTACATAGTCTACATGAAATATCAAAAAGTTCACCAAATATGTGTTATATATACTGTAAATAAATTATCAAAAACTACAGTAATTTTATTTAATATACTGTAAATAAAATATCAAAAATTACACCAAATGTATATCATATACTGTAAATAAAATATCAAAAAGGCCAGTAAATATATATTACACTCTATGGAAAATATCAAAACTAAAAATATATATTATATAATTTACATAAAATATCAAAAGGACACCAAATATATCTTATATACTGTACATAAAATATCAAACGTTCAGTAAATATATTTCATATATTGTACATATAATATTAACTAAAGTACACCAAATACATTTTATATACTGTAAATAAAATATCAAAAAGTACAGTAAATATATATAACACACAGTAAATAAAATATCAAAAAGTACACCAAATATGTGTTATATATACTGTAAATAAATTATCAAATCTACAGTAAATACATTTAATACACTGTACGTAAAATATCAAAAATTACACCAAATTTATACTATATACTCTAAATAAAATATGAAAAAGGACAGTAAATATATATTACGCACACTATGTAAAATATCAAAAACTACAACAAATATATATTATATAATTTACATAAAATATCAAAAGTACAACAAATATATATTATATACTGTACATAAAATATCAAAAAATACATTGAATATATTTAATGTATTGTACATATATTAATTAAAAGTACACCAAATACATTTTATATATTGTAAATAAAATATCAAAAAGAACAGTAAATATACATTACATACTGTACATAAAATATCAGCATGTACACCAAATATGTGTTATATATACTGTAAATAAGCTATCAAAAACTAAAATAATTATATTTAATATACTGTACATGAAATATAAAAAATTACACCAAAGGTATAATATACTGTAAATAATATATCAAAAAGTACAGTAAATATATATTACATACTGTACATAAAATATCAAAAAGTACACCAAATATGTGTTATATATACTGTAAATAAACTATCCCAAACTACAGTAATTATATTTAATATACTGTACATAAAATATCAAAAATTACAGCAAATGTATATTATATACTCTAAATAAAATATGAAAAAGGACAGTAAATATGTATTACACTCTATGTAAAATATCAAAAACTACATCAAATATATATTATATAATTTACATAAAATGTCAGAAGTACACCAAATATATATTATATACTGTACATAAAATATCAAAAAGTACACCAAATATATATTATATAATTTACATAACATATCAAAAGGACACCAAATATATCTTATATACTGTACATAAAATATCAAAAAGTACAGTAAATATATTTCATATATTGTACATATAATATTAACTAAAAGTACACCAAATATATTTAATATAGTGTAAATAAAATATCAAAAATACAGTAAATAGGTATTACATACTGTACATAAAATATCAAAAAGTACACCAAATATGAGTTATATAAACAGTAAATAAACTATAAAAAACTACAGTAATTATATTTAATATAGTGTACATGGAATATCAAAAATTACACCAAATGTATATTATATACTGTAAAAAAGTAACAAAAAGGACAGTGAATATAAGTTACACTCTATGTAAAATATCAAAAACTGCAAATATATATCATATAATATACATAAAATATCAAAAGTACACCAAATATATCTTATATACTGTACATAAAATATCAAAAAGTACAGTAAATATATTTCATATATTGTACATATAATATTAACTAAAAGTACACCAAATATATTTTATATACTGTAAATAAATTATCAAAAATACAGTAAATATATATTACATAATGTACAGAAAATATCAAAAAGTACAACAAATATGTGTTATATGTACTGTAAATAAACTATCAAAAACTACAGTAATTACATTTAATATACTGTATATAAAATATCAAAAATTACACCAAATATATATCATATACTCTAAATAAAATATGAAAAATGACAGTAAATCATTATTATGCACCCTATGTAAAATATCAAAAACTAGACCAAATATATATTATATAATTTAAATAAAATATCAAAAGTACACCAAATATATATTATATACTGTAAATAAAATATCAAAAAGTACAGTAAATATATTTCATATATTGTATATATAATATTATCTAAAAGTACACCAAATGCATTTTCTATACTGTAAATGAAATATCATATTGTACAGTAGATATATATTACATACAGCACATAAACTATAAATAATTACACCAAATATGTGTTATATATACTGTAAATATACTATCAAAATCTACAGTAATTACATTTAATATACTGTACATAAAATATCAAAAATTACACAAAATGTATATTATTTAATGTAAATAAAATATCAAAAATACAGTAAATATATATTACACACCATATGTAAAATATCACAATCTACACCAAATATATATTACATAATTTACATAAAATATCAAAAGTAACCAAATATATCTTATATACTGTACATAAAAAATCAAAATGTACATTAAACATATTTCATATACTGTACATATAATATTAACTATAAGTACACCAAATACATTTTATATAGTGTAAATAAAATACCAAAAAATACAGTAAATAGTTATTACATACTGTATATAAAATATCAAAAAGTACACCACATATGAGTTATATATACTGTAAATAAACTATAAAAAACTACAGTAATTATATTTAATATACTGTACATAAAATATCAAAAATTGCACCAAATGTATATTATATACTGTAAAAAAATATCAAAAAGTATTGTGAATATATATTACACTCTATGTAAAATATCAAAAACTGCCAATATATATTATAGAATATACATAAAATATCAAAAGTACAACAAATATATCTTATACACTGTACATAAAATATCAAAAAGTACAGTAAATATATTTCATATATTGTACATATAATATTAATTAAAATTACACCAGATATATTTTATATACTGTAAATAAAATATCAAAAAGTACAGTAAATATATATTACATACTGTACATAAAATATCAAAAAGTACACCAAATATGTGTTATATATACTGTAAATAAACTATCAAAAACTACAGTAATTACATTTAATGTACTGTACATAAAATATAAAAAAATTACACCAAATGTATATCATGTACTCTAAATAAAATATGAAAAAGGACAGTAAATCTATATTACGCACCCTATGTAAAATATCAAAAACTACACCAAATATATATTATATAATTTACAAAAAATATCAAAAGTACACCAAATATATATTATATACTGTGAATAAAATATCAAAAAGTACAGTAAATATATTTTATATATTGTATATATAATATTAACTAAAAGTACACCAAATACATTTTCTATACTGTAAATAAAATATCAAAAGTACAGTAAATATATATTACATACAGTACATAAAATATAAATAATTACACCAAATATGTGTTATATATACTGTAAATAAACTATCAAAAACTACAGTAATAATATTTAATATACTGTATATAAAATATCAAAAATTACACAAAATGTAAATTATATACTGTAAATAAAATATCAAAAAGGACAGTAAATATATATGACACACCCTATGTAAAATATCAAAACCTACACCAAATATATATTATATAATTTACATAACATATGAAAAGGACACCAAATATATCTTATATACTGTACATAAAATATCAACAAGTACAGTAAATATATTTCAAATATTGTACATATAATATTAACTAAAAGTACACCAAATTCATTTTATATACTGTAAATAAAATATCAAAAATTACAGTAATTATATATTACATACTGAACATAAAATATCAAAAGGACACCAAATATATCTTCTATACTGTACATAAAATATCAAAATATACAGTAAATATATTTCATATATTGTACATATAATATTAACTAAAAGTACACCTAATACATTTTATATACTGTAAATAAAATATCAAAAAGTACAGTAAATATATATTACATACTGTACATAAAATAAAAAAAGTACACCAAATATGTGTTATGTGTACACTAAGTAAACTATCAAAAGCTACAGTAATTATATTTAATATACTGTAAATGAAATATCAAAAATTACACCAAATGTATATTATTTACTGTAAATAAAATATCAAAAAGTACAGTAAATATATATTACACACCCTATGTAAAATATCACAAACTACACCAAACATATATTATATAATTTACATAATATATCAAAAGGACACCAAATATACCTTACATACTGTACATAAAATATAAAAATGTACAGTAAATATATTTCATATATTGTACATATAATATTAACTAAATGTACACCAAATACATTTTATATACTGTAAAAAAAATATCAAAAATTACAGTAAATATATATTACATACAGTACATAAATTATCAAAAAGTACACCAAATATGTGTTATATATACTCTAAATAAACTATCAAAAACTATAGTAATTATATTTAATATACTGTACATAAAGTATCAAAAATTACACCAAATGTATTTTATTTACTGTAAATAAAACATCAAAAAGTACAGTAAATATATATTACACACCATATGTAAAATATCATAATCTACACCATATATATATTATATAAATTACATAAAATATCAAAAGGACACAAAATATATCTTATATACTGTACATAAAATATCAAAAAGTACAGTAAATATATTTCATATATTGTAAATATAATATTAACTAAAAGTACACCAAATACATTTTATTTAGTGTAAAGAGAATATCAAAAATTATTGTAGATATATATTACACACCATATGTAAAATATCACAATCTACACCAAATATATATTATATAATTTACAAAAAATATTAAAAGGACCCCAAATATATCTTATATACAGTACATAAAATATCAAAAAGTTCAGTAAATGTATTTCATATATTGTACATATAATACTAACTAAAAGTACACCAAATACATTTTATATAGTGTAAATAAAATATCAAAAAGTACAGTAAATATATATTACACACCATATGTAAATTATCACAATATACACCAAATATATATTATATAATTTACATAAAATATCAAAAGGACACCAAATATATCTTATATACTGTACATAAAATATCAAAAATACAGTAAATATATTTCATATATTTTACATATAATATTAACTAAAAGTACACCAAATACATTTTATATAGTGTAAATAAAATATCAAAAATTTCAGTGAATATATATTACATACTATACATACAATATCAAAAAGTACACCAAATATGTGTTATATATACTGTATATAAACTATCAAAAACTACAATAATTATATTTAATATACTGTACATAAAATATAAAAAATTACACCAAATGTATAATATACTGCAAATAAAACACCAAAAAGTACAGTAAATATATATTACACAACCTATGTAAAATATCACAAACTACACCAGATATATATTATATAATTTACATAAAATATCAAAAGGACACCAAAGATATCTTATATACTGTACGTAAAATATCAAAATGTACAGTAAATATATTTCATATATTGTACATATAATATTAACTAAAAGTACACCGAATACATTTTATATACTGTAAATAAATTATCAAAAATTACAGTAAATATATATTACATACTGTACATAAAACATCAAAAAGTACACCAAATATGTGTTATATATACTCTAAATAAACTATCAAAAACTACAGTATTTATATTTAATATACTGTACATAAAATATCAAAAATTACACCAAATGTACGTTATTTATTGTAAATAAAATATCAAAAATTCAGTAAATATATATTACACACCATATGTAAAATATCACAATCTACACCAAATATATATTATAAATTTACATGAAATATTAAAAGGACAAAAATATATCTTATATACTGTACGTAAAATATCAAAAAGTACAGTAAATATATTTCATATATTGTACATGTAACATTAAGTAAAAGTACACCAAATACATTTTGTATACTGTAAATTAAATATCAAAAAGTACAGTAAATATATATTACATACTGTACATAAAATAACAAAGAGTACACCAAATATGTGTTATACATACCCTAAATAAACTATCAAAAGCTACAGTAATTATATTTAATATACTGTAAATAAAATATCAAAAATTACAACAAATGTATATTATTTACAGTAAATAAAATATCAAAAAGTACAGTAAATATATATTACACACCCTATGTAAAATATCACAAACTACACCAAATATATATTATATAATTTACATAATCTATCAAAAGGACACCAAATATACCTTGTATACTGTACATAAAATATCAAAATGTACAGTAAATATATTTCATATATTGTACATATAATATTAACTAAATGTACACCAAATACATTTTATATACTGTAAATAAAATATCAAAAATTACAGTAAGTATATATTACATACAGTACATAAAATATCAAAAAGTACACCAAATATGTGTTATATATACTGTAAATAAACTATCAAAAACTACAGTAATTATATTTAATATACTGTACATAAAATATCAAAAATTACACCAAATGTACATTATTTACTGTAAATAAAATATCAAAAAGTACAGTTAATATATATTACACACCATATGTATAATATCACAATCTACACCAAATATATATTATATAATTTACATAAAATATCAAAAGGACACCAAATATATCTTATATACTGTACATAAAATATCAAAATTACAGTAAATATATTTCATATATTGTACATATAATATTAACTAAAAGTACACCAAATACATTTTATATAGTGTAAATAAAAATCAAAAAGTACAGTAAATATATATTACACACCATATGTAAAATATCACAATCTACGCCAAATATATATTATATAATTTACATAAAATATCAAAAGGACACCAAAAATATCTTGTATACTGTACATAAGATATGAAAAATTCCAGTAAATATATTTCATATATCGTACATATAATATGAACTAAAAGTACACCAAATACATTTTATATAGTGTAAATAAAATATCAAATATTCCAGTGAATATATATCACATACTGAACATAAAATATCAAAAACTACACCAAATATGTGTTATATATGCTGTAAATAAACTATCAATAACTTCAGTAATTATATTAATATACTGTACATAAAATATCAAAAATTACACCAAATGTATTTTATTTACTGTAAATAAAATACCAAAATGTACAGTAAATATATATTACACACCCTATGTAAAATATCACAAACTACACCAAAGATATATTATATAATTTACATAAAATATCAAAAGGACACCAAATATACCTTATATATTGTACATAAAATATCAAAATATACAGTAAATATATTTCATATATTGTACATATTATATTAAGTAAAATACACCAAATACATTTTATATACTGTAAATAAAATATCAAAATTACAGTAAATATATATTGCATACTGTACATAAAATATCAAAAAGTACACCAAATATGTGTTATATATACTGTAAATAAACTATCAAAAACTACAGTAATTATATTTAATATAATGTACATAAAATATCAAAAATTAAACCAAATGTATATTATATACTGTAAATAAAATATCAATAAGGACATTAAATATATACTACACACCCTATGTAAAATATCAAAAACTACACCAAATAAATATTATATAATTTACATAAAAAATCAAAAGGAAACAAAATATATCTTATATACTGTACATAAAATATCAAATAGTACAGTAAATATATTTCATATATTGTACATATAATATTAACTAAAAGTACACCAAATATATTTTATATTCTGTAAATAAAATATCAAAAAATACAGTAAATATATATTACATACTCTACATTAAATATCAAAAAGTACACCGAATATGTGTTATATATACTGTAAATAAACTATCAAAAACTACAGTAATTATATTTAATATACTGTACATAAAATATCAAAATTTACTCCAAATGTACATTATATAGTGTAAATAAAATATCCAAAATACAGTAAATATATATTACACACCTTTTGTAAAATATCAAAAATTACACCAAATATATATTTTATAATTTACAAAAAATATCGGAAGTACAACAAATATATCTTATATACTGTACATAAAATATCAAAAAGTACAGTAAATATATTTCATATATTGTACATGTAATATTAACTAAAAGTACACCAAATACATTTTATATAGTGTAAATAAAATATCAAAAATTACAGTGAATATATATCACATACTGTACATAAAATATCAAAATGTACACCAAATATTTTTTATATATACTGTAAATAAACTATCAAAAACTACAGTAATTATCTTAATATACTGTACTTAAAATATCAAAAATTACACCAAATGTATGTTATTTACTGTAAATAAAATACCAAAAAGAACAGTAAATATATATTACACACCCTATGTAAAATATCACAAAATACACCAAGTATATATTATGTAACTTACATAAAATATCAAAAGGACACCCAATATACCTTATATACTCTACATAAAATATCAAAATGTACAGTAAATATATTTCATGTATTGTACATATAATATTAACTAAAAGTACACCGAATACATTTTATATACTGTAAATAAATTATCAAAAATTACAGTAAATATATATTACATACTGCACATAAAACATCAAAAAGTACACCAAATATGTGTTATATATTCTCTAAATAAACTATCAAAAACTACAGTAATTATATTTAATATACTGTACATAAAATATCAAAAATTACACAAAATGTAAATTATATACTGTAAATAAAATATCAAAAAGGACAGTAAATATATATGACACACCCTATGTAAAATATCAAAACCTACACCAAATATATATTATATAATTTACATAACATATGAAAAGGACACCAAATATATCTTATATACTGTACATAAAATATCAACAAGTACATTAATTATATTTCAAATATTGTACATATAATATTAACTAAAAGTACACCAAATTCATTTTATATACTGTAAATAAAATATCAAAAATTACAGTAATTATATATTACATACTGTACATAAAATATCAAAAGGACACCAAATATATCTTCTATACTGTACATAAAATATCAAAATATACACTAAATATATTTCATATATTGTACATATAATATTAACTAAAAGTACACCTAATACATTTTATATACTGTAAATAAAATATCAAAAAGTACAGTAAATATATATTACATACTGTACATAAAATAAAAAAAGTACACCAAATATGTGTTATGTGTACACTAAATAAACTATCAAAAGCTACAGTAATTATATTTAATATACTGTAAATGAAATATCAAAAATTACACCAAATGTATATTATTTACTGTAAATAAAATATCAAAAAGTACAGTAAATATATATTACACACCCTATGTAAAATATCACAAACTACACCAAATATATATTATAAAATTTACATAATATATCAAAAAGACACCAAATATACCTTACATACTGTACATAAAATATCAAAATGTACAGTAGATATATTTCATATATTCTACATATAATATTAACTAAATGTACACCAAATACATTTTATATACTGTAAATAAAATATCAAAAATTACAGTAAATATATATTACATACAGTACAAAAATTATCAAAAAGTACACCAAATATGTGTTATATATACTCTAAATAAACTATCAAAAACTACAGTAATTATATTTAATATACTGTACATTAAGTATCAAAAATTACACCAAATGTATTTTATTTACTGTAAATAAAACATCAAAAAGTACAGTAAATATATATTACACACCATATGTAAAATATCACAATCTACACCAAATATATATTATATAAATTACATAAAATATCAAAAGGAGACCAAATATATCTTATATACTGTACATAAAATATCAAAAAGTACAGTAAATATATTTCATATATTGTACATATAATATTAACTAAAAGTACACCAAATACATTTTATTTAGTGTAAAGAGAATATCAAAAATTATTGTAGATATATATTACACACCATATGTAAAATATCACAATCTACACCAAATATATATTATATAATTTACAAAAAATATTAAAAGGACCCCAAATATATCTTATATACAGTACATAAAATATCAAAAAGTTCAGTAAATGTATTTCATATATTGTACATATAATACTAACTAAAAGTACACCAAATACATTTTATATAGTGTAAATAAAATATCAAAAAGTACAGTAAATATATATTACACACCATATGTAAAATATCACAATATACACCAAATATATATTATATAATTTACATAAAATATCAAAAGGACACCAAATATATCTTATATACTGTACATAAAATATCAAAATTACAGTAAATATATTTCATATATTTTACATATAATATTAACTAAAAGTACACCAAATACATTTTATATAGTGTAAATAAAATATCAAAAATTTCAGTGAATATATATTACATACTATACATACAATATCAAAAAGTACACCAAATATGTGTTATATATACTGTATATAAACTATCAAAAACTACAATAATTATATTTAATATACTGTACATAAAATATAAAATATTACACCAAATGTATAATATACTGCCAATAAAACACCAAAAAGTACAGTAAATATATATTACACAACCTATGTAAAATATCACAAACTACACCAAATATATATTATATAATTTACATAAAATATCAAAAGGACACCAAAGATATCTTATATACTGTACGTAAAATATCAAAATGTACAGTAAATATATTTCATATATTGTACAAATAATATTAATTAAAGTACACCGAATACATTTTATATACTGTAAATAAATTATCAAAAATTACAGTAAATATATATTACATACTGTACATAAAACATCAAAAAGTACACCAAATATGTGTTATATATACTCTAAATAAACTATCAAAAACTACAGTATTTATATTTAATATACTGTACATAAAATATCAAAAATTACACCAAATGTACGTTATTTATTGTAAATAAAATATCAAAAATACAGTAAATATATATTACACACCATATGTAAAATATCACAATCTACACCAAATATATATTATAAATTTACATGAAATATTAAAAGGACAAAAATATATCTTATATACTGTACGTAAAATATCAAAAAGTACAGTAAATATATTTCATATATTGTACATGTAACATTAAGTAAAAGTACACCAAATACAGTTTATATACTGTAAATTAAATATCAAAAAGTACAGTAAATATATATTACATACTGTACATAAAATAACAAAGAGTACACCAAATATGTGTTATACATACCCTAAATAAACTATCAAAAGCTACAGTAATTATATTTAATATACTGTAAATAAAATATCAAAAATTACAACAAATGTATATTATTTACAGTAAATAAAATATCAAAAAGTACAGTAAATATATATTACACACCCTATGTAAAATATCACAAACTACACCAAATATATATTATATAATTTACATAATCTATCAAAAGGACACCAAATATACCTTGTATACTGTACATAAAATATCAAAATGTACAGTAAATATATATTACATACTGTGCATAAAATATCAAAATGTACACCAAATATGTGTTATATATACTGTAAATAAAATATGAAAACTACAGTAATTATATTCAATATACTGTACATAAAATATCAAAAATTACACCCAATGTATATTATATACTGTAAAAAAATATGAAAAAGGACAGTAAATATGTATTACACTCTATGTAAAATATCAAAAACTGCAAATATATATTATATAATTTACATGAAATATCAAATGTACACCATATATATCTTATACACTGTACATAAAATATCAAAAAGTACAGTAAATATATTTCATATATTGTACATATAATATTAACTAAAAGTAGACCAAATATATTTTATATAGTGTAAATACAGTATCAAATAGTACAGTAAATATATATTATATAATGTACATAATATATCAAAAAGTACACCAAATATGTGTCATATATACTATAAATAAACTGTCAAAAACTACAGTAATTACATTTAATATACCCTATATAAAATATCAAAAATTACACCAAATGTATATCATATACTCTAAAAAAATATGAAAAAGGACAGTAAATCTATATTACGCACACTATGTAAAATATCAAAAACTACACCAAATATATATTATATAATTTACATAAAATATCAAAAGTACACCTAATATATATTATATACTGTAAATAAAATATCAAAAATTACAGTAAATATATTTCATATATTGTACATATAATATTAACTAAAAGTACACCAAATACATTTTATATACTGTGAATAAAATATCAAAAATACAGTAAATATATTTTACATACTGTACATAAAATATCAAAAAGTACACCAAATATGGGTTATATATACTCTAAATAAACTATCAAAAACTACAGTAATTATATTTAATATACTGTACATAAAATATCAAAAATTACACAAAATGTATATTATTTGCTGTAAATAAAATATCAAAATTACAGTAAATATATATTACACACCATATGTAAAATATCACAATCTACACCAAATATATATTATATAAATTACATAAAATATCAAAAGGACACCAAATATATCTTATATACTGTACATAAAATATCAAAAAGTACAGTAAATATATTTCATATATTGTACATATAATACTAACTAAAAGTACACCAAGTATATTTTATACAGTGTAAAGAAAATATCAAAAATTATAGTAAATATATATTATACACCATATGTAAAATAACACAATCTACACCAAATATATATTATATAATTTACATAAAATATCAAAAGGACCCCAAATATATCTTATATACAGTACATAAAATATCAAAATGTTCAGTAAATGTATTTCATATATTGTACATATAATACTAACTAAAAGTACACCAAATACATTTTATATAGTGTAAATAAAATATCAAAAAGGACAGTAAATGTATATTACACTCTATGTAAAATATCAAAAACTACAAATATATATATTAAAATTTACATAAAATATCAAAAGGACAAAAATTATATCTTATATACTGTACATAAAATATCAAATAGTACAGGAAATATATTTCATATATTGTACATATAATATTAACTAAAAGAACACCAAATACATTTTATATACTGTAAATAAAATATCAAAAAGTACAGTAAACATATATTATATACTAGACATAAAATATCAAAAAGTACACCAAATATGTGTTATATATACTGTAAATAAGCTATCAAAAACTAAAATAATTATATTTAATATACTGTACATGAAATATAAAAAATTACACCAAAGGTATAATATACAGTAAATAATATATCAAAAAGTACAGTAAATATATTTCATATATTGTACATATAATATTAACTAAAAGTACACCAAATACATTTTATATAGTGTAAATAAAATATCAAAAAGTACAGTAAATAGGTATTACATACTGTACATAATATATAAAAAAGTACACCAAATATGTATCATATATACTGTAAATAAACTATCAAATCTACAGTAATTTTATTTAATATACTGTAAATAAAATATCAAAAATTACACCAAATGTATATTATTTACCGTAAATAAAATATCAAAAATTACAGTAAATTTATATTACACACCCTATGTAAAATATCACAAATTACACCAAATATATATTATATAAATTACATAAAATATCAAAAGGAAACCCAATATACCATATATACTGTACATAAAATACCAAAATGTCAAGTAAATATATTTCATATATTGTATATATAATATTAACTAAAAGTACACCGAATACATTTTATATACTGTAAATAAAATATCAAATATTACAGTAAATATATATTACATACTTTACATAAATTATCAAAAATACACCAAATATGTGTTATATATACTCTAAATAAACTATCAAAAACTACATTAATTATATTTAATATACTGTACATAAAATATCAAAAATTACACCAAATGTACGTTATTTACTGTAAATAAAATATCAAAAAGTACAGTAAATACACATTACACACCCTATGTAAAATATCACAAACAACACCAAATATATATTATATAATTTACATAAAATAACAAAAGGATACCAAATATACCTTATATACTGTACATAAAATATCAAAATGTACAGTAAATATATTTCATATATTGTATGTATAATATTAACTAAATGTACACCAAATACATTTTTTATACTGTAAATAAAATATCAAATATTTCAGTAAATATATATTACATACTGTACATAAAATATCAAAAAGTACACCAAATATGTGTTTTATATACTGTAAATAAACTACCAAAAACTACAATAATTATATTTAGTATACTGTACATAAAATATCCAAAATTACACCAAATGTATATTATATACTGTAAATAAAATATCAAAAAGGACAGTAAATATATACTACACACCCTATGTAAAATATCAAAAACTACACCAAATATATATTATAAAATTTACATAAAATATCAAAAGGACACCAAATATATCTTATATACTGTACAAAAATCATCAAAATGTACAGTAAATGCATTTCATTTATTGTACATATAATATTAACTAAAAGTACACCAAATACATTTTATATACTGTACGTAAAATATAAACAGGTACACTAAATATATATTCCATACTGTACATAATATATAAAAAAGTACACCAAATATGTGTTATATATACTGTAAATAAACTATCAAAATCTACAGCAATTATATTTAATATACTGTATATAAAATATCAAAACTTACACCAAAAGTATATTATATACTGTAAAGAAAATATCAAAAAGGACAGTAAATATATACTACACACCCTATGTAAAATATCAAAAACTACACCAAAAATATATTATATAATTTACATAAAATATCTAAAGGACACCAAATATTTCTTATATACTGTACATTAAATATCAAAAAGTACAGTAAATATATTTCATATATTCTGCATATAATATTAACTAAAAGTACAACAAATACATTTTATGTAGTGTAAATAAAATATCAAAAAGTACAGTAAATTTATATTATATACTGTACATAAAATATCAAAATGTACACCAAATATGTGTTATATATACTGTAAATAAACTATCAAAAACTAAAATAATTATGTTTAATATACTGTAGATGAAATATAAAAAATTACACCAAAGGTATAATATATTGTAAATAAAATATCAAAAAGTACAGTAAATATATATTACACATCCTATGTAAAATATCACAAACTACACCAAATATATATTATATAATTTACATGAAATAGCAAAGGGACACCATATATATCTTATATACTGTACATAAAATATCAAAATGTACAGTAAGTATATTTCATATATTGTACATATAATATTAACTAAAAGTACACCAAATACATTTTATATACTGTAAATAAAATATCAAATATTTCAGTAAATATATATGACATAGTGTACATAAAATATCAAAAAGTACACCAAATATGTGTTATATATAATGTAAATAAACTATCATATCTACAGTAATTATATTTAATATACTGCACATAAAATATCAAAAATTACACCAAATGTATGTTATTTACTGTAAATAAAATATCAAAAAGTACAGTAAATATATATTGCACACCATATGTAAAATATCACAGTCTACACCAAATATATATTATATAATTTACATAAAATATCAAAAGGACACCAAATATATCTTATATACTGTACATAAAATATCAAAATGTACAGTAAATATATTTCATATATTGTACATATAATATTAACTAAAAGTACACCAAATACATTTTATATAGTGTAAATAAAATATCAAAATTTACAGTAAATATATATTACATACTGTACATAAAATATCACAAAGTACACCAAATATGTGTTAAATATACTGTAAATAAACCATTAAAAACTACAGTAATTACATTTAATATACTGAACATAAAATATCAAAATTTACAGCAAATGTATATTTTATACTCTAAATAAAATATGAAAAATTACAGTAAATATATATTACGCACCCTATGTAAAATATCAAAAACTACACCAAATATATATTATATAATTTACATAAAATATCAAAAGTACAACAAATATATATTATATATTGTACATAACCTATGAGAAGGTACAGTTAATACATTTCATATGTTGTACATATAATATTAAATAAAAGTACACCAAATACATTTTATATACGGTAAATAAAATATCAAAAAGTACAGTAAATATATATTACATAGAGTACATAAAATATAAAGAAGTACACCAAATATGTTTTAAATATAATGTAAATATACTATCAAAAACTATAGTAATTATATTTAATATACTGTATATAAAATATCAAAAATTACACCAAATGTATATTATATACTGTAAATAAAATATCAAAAGGTCAGTAAATATGTACTACACACCCTATGTAAAATATCAAAAACTACACAAAATATATATTATATAATTTACATAAAATATAAAAAGGACACAAATTACATCTTATATACTGTACATAAAATATCAAAAACTACAGTAAATACATTTCATATATTGTGCATATAATATTAACTAAAAGTACACCAAATACATTTTATGTACTGTAAATAAAATATCAAAAATAGAGTAAATATATATTACATACTATACATAAAATATCGAAAAGTACACCAAATATGTGTTATATATACTATAAATAAACTATCAAAAACTACAATAATTATATTTAATATACAGTACATAAAATATAAAAAATTACACCAAATATATAATGTACTGTAATAAAATATCAAAAAGTACAGTAAATATATATTACACACCCTATGTAAATTATCACAAACTACAACAAATATATATTATATAATTTACATAAAATATCAAAAGGACACCAAATATATCTTATATACTGTACATAAAATGTCAAAAAGTACAGTAAATATATATTACATAGTCTACATAAAATATCAAAAAGTACACCAAATATGTGTTATATATACTGTAAATATACTCTCAAAAACTACAGTAATTATATTTAATATACTGTACATATAATATCAAAAATTACACCGAATGTATATTATATACTGTAAATAAAATATCAAAAAGGCCAGTAAATATATATTACACTCTATGTAAAATATCAAAAACTAAAAATATATATTATATAATTTACATAAAATATCAAAAGGACACCAAATATATATTATATACTGTACATAAAATATCAAACGTTCAGTAAATATATTTCATATATTGTACATATAATATTAACTAAAAGTACACCAAATACATTTTATATACTGTAAATAAAATTTCAAAGAGTACAGTAAATATATACAACATACAGTACATAAAATATCAAAAAGTACACCAAATATGTGTTACATATACTGTAAATAAATTATCAAAGACTACAGTAAATACATTTAATTCACTGTACGTAAAATATCAAAAATTACACCAAATGTATAATTTATACTCTAAATAAAATATGAAAAATGACAGTAAATATATATTACGCACCCTATGTAAAATATCAAACCTACACAAAATATATATTATATAATTTACATGAAATAACAAAAGGACACCAAATATATATTATATACTGCACATAAAATATCAAAAAGTACAGAAAATATATTTCATATATGGTGCATATAATATTAACTAAAAGTACACCAAATACATTTTATGTACTGTAAATAAAATATCAAAAAGTACATTAAATATATATTACATACTGCACATAAAATATCAAAAAGTACACCAAATATGTGTTATATATACTGTAACAGAACTATCAGAAACTACAATAATTATATTTAATATACTGTACATAAAATATAAATAATTACACCAAATGTATATTTTATACTGTAAATAAAATATCAAAAAGGACATTAAATATATATGACACACACTATGTGAAATTTCAAAAACTACACCAAATATACATTATATAATTTACATAAAATATGCAAAGACCACAAAATGTATCTTATATACTGTACATAAAATATCAAAAAGTACAGTAAATATGTTTCATATATTGTACATATAATATTTACGAAACGTACACAAAATACATTTTATATACTGTAAATAAAATATCAAAATGTACAGTAAATACATGTTACATACTGTACATAAAATATCAAAGAGTACACCAAATATGTGTTATATATACTGTAAATAAACTATCAAAAACTACAGTACTTATATTTAATATACTGTACATAAAATATCAAAAATTACAGGAAATGTATATTATAAACGGTAAATAAAATATCAAAAAGGACAGTAAATATATACTACACACCCTATGTAAAATATCAAAAACTACACCAAATATATATTATCTTATTTACATAAAATATCAAAAGGACAAAAAATATATTTTATATACTGTACATAAAATATCAAAAAGTACAGTAAATACATTTCATATGTTGTACATATAATATTAACTAAAAGTACACCAAATACATTTTATATAATGTAAATAAAATATCAAATAGTACAGTAAATATATATTACATGCTGTACATAATATATCAAAAAGTACACCAAATATGTGTTATATATACTGTAAATAAACTATCAAAAACTACAGTAGTTATATTTAATATACTGTACATAAAACATCAAAAATGACACCAAATGTATATTATATACTGTAAATAAAATATCAAAAAGGACAGTAAATATATATGACAATCCCTATGTAAAGTATCAAAAACTACACCAAATATATATTATATAATGTACGTAAAATATCAAAAGTACACCAAATATATCTTATATACTGTACATAAAATATCAAAAAGTACAGTAAATATATTTTATATATTGTACATATAATGTTAACTAAAAGTACACCAAATACATTTTATATACTGTCAATAAAATTTCAAAAAGTACAGTAAATGTATACTACATACTGTACATAAAATATCAAAAAGTACACCAAATATGTGCTATATATACTGTAAATAAACTATCAAAAACTACAGTAATTATATTTAATATACTGTACATAAAATATCAAAAATTACACCAAATGTATATTATTTACTGTAAATAAAATATCAGAAAGTACAGTAAATATATATTACACACCGTATGTAAAATATCACAATCTACACCAAATATATATATTATATAATTTCCATAAAATATCAAAAGGACACGAAATATAACTTATATACTGTACATAAAATTTCAAAAAGTACAGTAAATATATTTCGTATATAGTATATATAATATTAACTAAAGTACACCAAATATATTTTATATAGTGTAAAGGAAATATCAAAAAGTACAGTAAATATATATTACACACCATATGTAAAATATCACAATCTACACCCAATATATATTATATAATTTACATAAAATATCAAAAGGACCCCAAATATATCTTATATACTGTACATATAATATCAAAAAGTACAGTAAATATATTTCATGTATTGTACATATAATATTAACTAAAAGTACACCAAATACATTTTATATAGTGTAAATAAAATATCAAAAATTACAGTTAATATATATTACATACTGTACATTAAATATCAAGAAGTACACCAAATATGTGTTATATATACTTTTAATAAATTATCAAATACTACAGTAATTATATTTAATATACTGTATATAAAATATCAAAAATTACACCAAATGTATATTATTTACTGTAAATAAAATATCAGAAAGTACAGTAAATATATATTACACACCGTATGTAAAATATCACAATCTACACCAAATATATATATTATATAATTTCCATAAAATATCAAAAGGACACGAAATATAACTTATATACTGTACATAAAATTTCAAAAAGTACAGTAAATATATTTCGTATATAGTATATATAATATTAACTAAAGTACACCAAATATATTTTATATAGTGTAAAGGAAATATCAAAAAGTACAGTAAATATATATTACACACCATATGTAAAATATCACAATCTACACCCAATATATATTATATAATTTACATAAAATATCAAAAGGACCCCAAATATATCTTATATACTGTACATATAATATCAAAAAGTACAGTAAATATATTTCATGTATTGTACATATAATATTAACTAAAAGTACACCAAATACATTTTATATAGTGTAAATAAAATATCAAAAATTACAGTTAATATATATTACATACTGTACATTAAATATCAAGAAGTACACCAAATATGTGTTATATATACTTTTAATAAATTATCAAATACTACAGTAATTATATTTAATATACTGTATATAAATATCAAAAATTACACCAAATGTATATTATACACTGTAAATAAAATATCAAAAAGACAGTAAATATATATTACACTCTATGTAAAATATCAAAAACTGCAAAAATATTTTATATAATTTACATAAAATATCAAAAGTACACAAAATATATATTATATACTTTACATAAAACATCAAAATGTACAGTATATATATTTCATATATTGTACATATAATATTAACTAAAAGTACACCAAATACATTTTATATACTGTAAATAAAATATCAAAAAGTACAGTAAATATGTATTACATACTGTACATAAAATATCACAAAGTACACCAAATATGTGTTATATATACTGTAAATATTCTATCAAAATCTACAGTAATTAAATTTAATATACTGTACATAAAATATCATAAATGACACCAAATGTATACTATATACTCTAAATAAAATATGAAAAAGGACAGTAAATATAAATTACGAACCCTATGTAAAATATCATAAACTACACCAAATATATATTATATAATTTACATAAAATATCAAAAGCACACCAAATATATATTATATACTGTACATAAAATATCAAAAAGTACAGTAAATATAATACATATATTGTACATATAATATTAACTAAATGTACACCAAATACATTTTATATACTGTAAATAAAATATCAAAAAGTACAGTAAATATATGTTACATACTGTACATAAAATATCAAAAAGTAAACCAAATATGTGTTATATATACTGTTAATAAACTATCAAAAACTACAGTAATTATATTTAATATACTGTACATAAAATATCAAAAATTACACAAAATGCATACTATTTACTTTAAATAAAATATCAAAAATACAGTAAATATATATTACACACCTTATGTAATATATCACAATCTACACCAAATATATGTTATATAATTCACATAAATTATCAAAAGGACACCAAATATATCTTATATACTGTACATAAAATATCAAAATGTACAGTAAATATATTTCATATATTGTACATATAATACTAACTAAAAGTACACCAAATACATTGTATATAGAGTAATTAAAATATCAAAAAGTACAGTAAATATGTATTACACACCATATGTAAAATATCACAATATACACCAAATATATATTTTATAATTTACATAAAATATCAAAAGGACACCAAATATATCTTATATACAGTACATAAAATATCAAAAAGTACAGTAAATATATTTCATATATTGTACATATAATATTAACTAAAAGTTCACCAAAGACATTTTATATAGTGTAAATAAATTATCAAAAATTATGATGAATATATATTACATACTGTACATACAATATCAAAAAGTACACCAAATATGTGTTATATATACTGTAAATAAACTATCAAAAACTACAATAATTATATTTAATATACTGTACATAAAATATAAAAAATTACTCCAAATGTATAATATACTGCAAATAAAATATCAAAAATACAGTAAATGTATATTACACAACCTATGTAAAATATCACAAACTACACCAAATATATATTATATAATTTACATAAAATATCAAAAGGACACCAAATATATCTTATATACTGTACATAAAATATCAAAAATTACAGTAAATATATTTCATGTATTGTACATATAATATTAACTAAAAGTACAGCAATTACATTTTATATAGTGTAAATAAAATATCAAAAAGTACAGTAAATATGTATTACACACCATATGTAAAATATCACAATCTATGCCAAATATATATTATATAATTTACATATAATATCAAAAGGACACCAAATATATCTTATATACTGTACATAAAATATCAAAAAGTACAGTAAATGTATTTCATATATTGTACATATAATATTAACTAAAAGTACACCAAATACATTTTATATAGTGTAAATAAAATATCAAAAATTACAGTGAATATATATCACATACTGTACATAAAATATCAAAAAGTACTCCAAATATTTGTTATATATACTCTAGATAAACTATCAAAATCTACCGTAATTATATTAATATACTGTACATAAAATATCAAAAATTACACCAAATGTATATATTTACTGTAAATAAAATACCAAAACGTACAGTAAATATATATTACACACCCTATGTAAAATAATACAAACTACACCAAATATATATTATATAAATTACATAAAATATGAAAAGGACACCAAATATACCTTATATACTGTACATAAAATATCAAAATGTACGGTATATATATTTCATATATTGTACATATAATATTAACTAAAAGTACACCAAATACATTTTATAGAATGTAAATAAATTATCAAAAATTACAGTAAATATATATTACATACTGTACATAAAATATCAGAAAGTACACCAAATATGTGTTATATATACTGTAAATAAGCTATCAAAAACTACAGTAATTATATTTAATATACTGTACATAAAATATCAAAAATTACACCAAATGTGTATTATTTACTTTAAATAAAATATCAAAAATTACAGTAAATATATATTACACACCCTATGTAAAATATCACAAACCACACCAAATATATATTATATAAATTACATAAAATATCAAAAGGACACAAATATACCTTATATACTCTACATAAAATATCAAAATATACAGTAAATATATTTCATATATTGTACATATAATATTAACTAAAAGAACACCAAATACATTTTATAGACTGTAAATAAAATATCAAAAATTACAATAAATATATATTACATACTGTACATAAAATATGAAAAAGTCCACCAAATATGTGTTATATATACTGTAAATAAACTATCAAAAACTACAGTAATTATATTTAATATACTGTACATGAAATATCAAAAATTTACTCCAAATGTATATTATTTACTGTAAATAAAATATCAAAAAGTACAGTAAATATATATTACACACCATATGTAAAATATCACAATATACACCAAATATATATTATATAATTTACATAAAATATCAAAAGGACACCAAATATATCTTATATACTGTACATAAAATATCAAAAAGTACAGTAAATATATTTCATATATTGTACATATAATATTAACTAAAAGTACACCAAATACATTTTATATAGTGTAAATAAAATATCAAAAATTACAGTGAATATATATTACATACTGTACATACAATATCAAAAAGTACACCAAATATGTGTTATATATACTGTATATAAACTATCAAAAACAACAATAATTATATTTAATATACTGTACATAAAATATAAAAAATTACACCAAATGTATAATATACTGCAAATAAAATACCAAGAAGTACAGTAAATATATATTACACATCCTATGTAAAATATCACAAACTACACCAAATATATTATATAATTTACATAAAATATCAAAAGGACACCAAAGATATCTTATATACTGTACGTAAAATATCAAAATGTACAGTAAATATATTTCATATATTGTACATAAAATATTAACTAAAAGTACACCGAATACATTTTATATACAGTAAATAAATTATCAAAAATTACAGTAAATATATATTACATACTGTACATAAAACATCAAAAAGTACACCAAATATGTGTTATATATACCCTAAATAAACTATCAAAAACTACAGTAATTATATTTAATATACTGTACATAAAATATCAAAAATTACACCAAATGTACGTTATTTACTGTAAATAAAATATCAAAAATACAGTAAACATATATTACACACCATATGTAAAATATCACAATCTACACCAAATATATATTATAAATTTACATAAAATATTAAAAGGACACCAAATATATCTTATATACTGTACGTAAAATATCAAAAAGTACAGTAAATATATTTCATATATTGTACATGTAACATTAACTAAAAGAACACCAAATACATTTTATATACTGTAAATTAAATATCAAAAAGTACAGTAAATATATATTACATACTGTACATAAAATAACAAAAAGTACACCAAATATGTGTTATATATACTCTAAATAAACTATCAAAAGCTACAGTAATTATATTTAATATACTGTAAATAAAATATCAAAAATTACACCAAATGTATATTGTTTACAGTAAATAAAATATCAAAAAGTACAGTAAATATATATTACACACCCTATGCAAAATATCACAAACTATACCAAATATATATTATATAATTTACATAAAATATCAAAAGGACACCAAATAAACCTTATATACTCTACATAAAATATCAAAATGTACAGTAAATATATTTCATATATTGTACATATAATATTAACTAAATGTACACCAAATACATTTTATATACTGTAAATAAAATATCAAAAATTACAGTAAATATATATTTTATACAGTACATAAATTATCACAAAGTACAACAAATATGTGTTATATATACTGTAAATAAACTATCAAAAAGTACAGTAATTATGTTTAATATACTGTACATAAAATATCAAAAATTACACCAAATGTATACTATTTACTATAAATAAAATATCAAAAAGTACAGTTAATATATATTACACACCATATGTAAAATATCACAATCTACACCAAATATATATTATATAATTTACATAAAATATCAAAAGGACACCAAATATATCTTATATACTGTACATAAAATACCAAAAGTACAGTAAATATATTTCATATATTGAACATATAATGTTAACTAAAAGTACACCAAATACATTTTATATAGTGTAAATAAAAATCAAAAAGTACAGTAAATATATATTACACATCCTATGTAAAATATCACAAACTACACCAAATATATTATATAATTTACATAAAATATCAAAAGGACACCAAAGATATCTTATATACTGTACGTAAAATATCAAAATGTACAGTAAATATATTTCATATATTGTACATAAAATATTAACTAAAAGTACACCGAATACATTTTATATACAGTAAATAAATTATCAAAAATTACAGTAAATATATATTACATACTGTACATAAAACATCAAAAAGTACACCAAATATGTGTTATATATACTCTAAATAAACTATCAAAAACTACAGTAATTATATTTAATATACTGTACATAAAATATCAAAAATTACACCAAATATACGTTATTTACCGTAAATAAAATATCAAAAATACAGTAAATATATATTACACACCATATGTAAAATATCACAATCTACACCAAATATATATTATAAATTTACATAAAATATTAAAAGGACACCAAATATATCTTATATACTGTACGTAAAATATCAAAAAGTACAGTAAATATATTTCATATATTCTACATGTAGCATTAACTAAAAGTACACCAAATACACTTTATATACTGTAAATTAAATATCAAAAAGTACAGTAAATATATATTACACACTGTACATAAAATAACAAAAAGTACACCAAATATGTGTTATATATACTCTAAATAAACTATCAAAAGCTACAGTAATTATATTTAATATACTGTGAATAAAATATCAAAAATTACACCAAATGTATATTATTTACAGTAAATAAAATATCAAAAAGTACAGTAAATATATATTACACACCCTATGCAAAATATCACAAACTATACCAAATATATATTATATAATTTACATAAAATATCAAAAGGACAGCAAATAAACCTTATATACTCTACATAAAATATCAAAATGTACAGTAAATATATTTCATATATTGTACATATAATATTAACTAAATGTACACCAAATACATTTTATATACTGTAAATAAAATATCAAAAATTACAGTAAATATATATTACATACAGTACATAAATTATCACAAAGTACAACAAATATGTGTTATATATACTGTAAATAAACTATCAAAAAATACAGTAATTATATTTAATATACTGTACATAAAATATCAAATATTACACCAAATGTATATTATTTACTATAAATAAAATATCAAAAAGTACTGTTAATATATATTACACACCATATGTAAAATATCACAATCTACACCAAATATATATTATATAATTTACATAAAATATCAAAAGGACACCAAATATATCTTATATACTGTACATAAAATACCAAAAGTTCAGTAAATATATTTCATATATTGAACATATAATGTTAACTAAAAGTACACCAAATACATTTTACATAGTGTAAATAAAAATCAAAAAGTACAGTAAATATATATTACACACCATATGTAAAATATCGCAATCTACGCTAAATATATATTATATAATTTACATAAAATATCAAAAGGACACCAAAAATATCTTGTATACTGTACATAAGATATGAAAAAGTAGAGTAAATATATTTCATATATTGTACATATAATATTAACTGAAAGTACACCAAATACCTTTTTTATAGTGTAAATAAAATATCAAAAATTACAGTGAATATATATCACATACTGTACATAAAATATCAAAAACTACACCAAATATGTGTTATATATACTCTAAATAAACTATCAACAACTTCAGTAATTATATTAATATACTGTACATAAAATATCAAAAATTACACCAAATGTGTATTACTGTAAATAAAATACCAAAATGTACAGCAAATATATATTACACACACTATGTAAAATATCACAAACTACACCAAAGATATATTATATAATTTACATAAAATATCAAAAGGACACCAAATATACCTTATATATTGTACATAAAATGTCAAAATGTACAGTAAATATATTTCATATATTGTACATATAATATTAACTAAAAGTACACCAAATACATTTTATATACTGTAAATAAAATATCAAAAATTACAGTAAATATATATCACATACAGTACATAAAATATCAAAAAGTACACCAAATATGTGTTATATGTACTGTAAATAAACTATCAAAAACTACAGTAATTATATTTAATATACTGTACATAAAATATCAAAAATTACACCAAATGTATATTATTTACTGTAAAAAAAATATCAAAAAGTACAGTTAATATATATTACACACCATATGTAAAATATCACAATCTACACCAAATATATATTATATAATTTACATAAAATATCAAAAGGACACCAAATTTATCTTATATACTGTACATAAAATATCAAAAGTACAGTAATTATATTTCATATATTGTACATATAATATTAACTAAAAGTACACCAAATACATTTTATATAGTGTAAATAAAATATCAAAAATTACAGTAAATATATATTACACACCATATGTAAAATATCGCAATCTACGCCAAATATATATTATATAATTTACATAAAATATCAAAAGGACACCAAAAATATCTTGTATAGTGTACATAAAATATCAAAAAGTACAGTAAATATATTTCATATATTGTACATATAATATTAACTAAAACTACACCAAATACATTTTATATAGTTTAATAAAATATCAAAAATTACAGTGAATATTTATCACCTACTGTACATAAAATATCAAAAACTACACCAAATATGTGTTATATATACTGTAAATAAACTATCAAAAACTTCAGTAATTATATTAATATACTGTACATAAAATATCAAAAATTAAACCAAATGTATATTATTTACTGTAAATAAAATACCAAAATGTACTGTAAATATATATTACACACCCTATGTAAAATATCACAAACTACAGCAAAGATATATTATATAATTTACAGAAAATATCAAAAGGACACCAAATATACCTTATATATTGTACATAAAATATCAAAATGTACAGTAAATATATTTCATATACTGTACATATAATATTAACTAAAAGTACACCAAACACATTTTATATACTGTAAATAAAATATCAAAAATTACAGTAAATATATATTACATACTGTACGTAAAACATCAAAATGTACACCAAATATGTGTTATATATACTCTAAATAAACTATCAAAAACTACAGTAATTATATTTAATATACTGTACATAAAATATCAAAAATTACACCAAATGTACGTTATTTACTGTAAATAAAATATCAAAAAGTACAGTAAATATATATTACACACCCTATGCAAAATAACAAAAACTACACCAAATATATATTATATAATTTACATAAAATATTAAAAGGACACCAAATATACCTTATATACTGTACAAAAAATATCAAAAATTACACCAAATGTACGTTATTTACTGTAAATAAAATATCAAAAATACAGTAAATATATATTACACACCATATTTAAAATATCACAATCTACACCAAATATATATTATATAATTTACATAAATTATTAAAGGGACACCAAATATATCTTATATACTGTACGTATAATATCAAAAAGTACAGTAAATATATTTCATATATTGTACATGTAACATTAACTAAAAGTACACCAAATACATTTTATATACTCTAAATTAAATTTCAAAATGTACAGTAAATATATATTACATACTCTACATAAAATAACAAAAAGTACACCAAATATGTGTTATATATACTCTAAATAAACTATCAAAAGCTACAGTAATTATATTTAATATACTGTAAATAAAAAATCAAAAATAACACCAAATGTATATTATTTACAGGAAATAAAATATCAAAAAGTACAGTAAATATATATTACACACCCTATGCAAAATATCACAAACTACACCAAATATATATTATATAATTTACATAAAATATCAAAAGGACACCAAATAAACCTTATATACTGTACATAAAATATCAAAATGTACAGTAAATATATTTCATATATTGTACATATAATATTAACTAAATGTACACCAAATACATTTTATATACTGTAAATAAAATATCAAAAATTACAGTAAATATATATTACATACAGTACATAAATTATCACAAAGTACACCAAATATGTGTTATATATACTGTAAATAAACTATCAAAAACTACATTAATTATATTTAATATACTGTACATAAAATATCAAAAATTACACCAAATGTATAATATTTACTGTAAATAAAATATCAAAAAGTACAGTTAATATATATTACACACCATATGTAAAATATCACAATCTACACCAAATATATATTATATAATTTACATAAAATATCAAAAGGACACCAAATTTATCTTATATACTGTACATAAAATATCAAAAGAACAGTAATTATATTTCATATATTGTACATATAATATTAACTAAAAGTACACCAAATACATTTTATATAGTGTAAATAAAATATCAAAAAGTACAGTAAATATATATTACACACCATATGTAAAATATCGCAATCTACGCCAAATATATATTATATAATTTACATAAAATATCAAAAGGACACCAAAAATATCTTGTATACTGTACATAAAATATCAAAAAGTACAGTAAATATATTTCATATATTGTACATATAATATTAACTAAAAGTACACCAAATACATTTTATATAGTGTAAATAAAATATCAAAAATTACGATGAATATATATTACATACTGTACATACAATATCAAAAAGTACACCAAATATGTGTTATATATAGTCTAAATAAACTATCAAAACTACAATAATTATATTTAATATACTGTACATAATATATAAAAAATTACACCAAATATATAATATACTGCAAATAAAGTATCAAAAACTACAGTAAATATATATTACACAACCTATGTAAAATATCACAAACTACACCAAATATATATTATATAATTTACATAAAATATCAAAAGGACACCAAATATATCTTATATACCGTACATAAAATATCAAAAAGTACAGTAAATATATTTCATGTATTGTACACATAATATTAAATAAAAGTACAGCAAATACATTTTATATAGAGTAAATAAAATATCAAAAAGTACAGTAAATATATATTACACACCATATGAAAATATCACAATCTATGCCAAATATATATTATATAATTTACATAAAATATCAAAAGGACACCAAATATATCTTATATACTGTACATAAAATATCAAAAAGTACAGTAAATGTATTTCATATATTGTACATATAATATTAACTAAAAGTACACCAAATACATTTTATATAGTGTAAATAAAATATCAATAATTACAGTGAATATATATCACATACTGTACATAAAATATCAAAAAGTACTCCAAATATTTGTTATATATACTCTAGATAAACTATCACAATCTACCGTAATTATATTAATATACTGTACATAAAATATCAAAAATTACACCAAATATATATATTTACTGTAAATAAAATACCAAAAAGTACAGTAAATATATATTACACACCCTATGTAAAATAATACAAACTACACCAAATATATATTATATAAATTATATAAAATATGAAAAGGACACCAAATATACCTTATATACTGTACATAAAATATCAAAATGTACAGTATATATATTTCATATATTGTACATATAATATTAACTAAAAGTACACCAAATACATTTTATAGACTGTAAATAAATTATCAAAATTTACAGTAAATATATATTACATACTGTACATAAAATATCAAAAAGTACACCAAATATGTGTTGTATATACTGTAAATAAGCTATCAAAAACTACAGTAATTATATTTAATATACTGTACATAAAATATCAAAAATTACACCAAATGTATATTATTTACTTTAAATAAAATATCAAAAAGTACAGTAAATATATATTACACACCCTATGTAAAATATCACAAACCACACAAAATATATATTATATAAATTACATAAAATATCAAAAGGACACCAAATATACCTTATATACTGTACATAAAATATCAAAATGTACAGTAAATATATTTCATATATTGTACATATAATATTAACTAAAAGAACACCAAATACATTTTATAGACTGTAAATAAAATATCAAAAATTACAATAAATATATATTACATACTGTACATAAAATATCAAAAAGTCCACCAAATATGTGTTATATATACTGTAAATAAACTATCAAAAACTACAGTAATTATATTTAATATACTGTACATGAAATATCAAAAATTTACTCCAAATGTATATTATTTACTGTAAATAAAATATCGGAAAGTACAGTAAATATATATTACACACCATATGTAAAATATCACAATCTACACCAAATATATATTATATAATTCACATAAAATATCAAAAGGACACCAAATATATCTTATATACTGTACATAAAATATCAAAATTACAGTAAATATATTTCATATATTGTATATATAATACTAACTAAAAGTACACCAAATACATTTTATATAGTGTAAATAAAATATCAAAAAGTACAGTAAATATATATTACACACCATATGTAAAATATCACAATATACACCAAATATATATTATAGAATTTACATAAAATATCAAAAGGACACCAAATATATCTTATTTACCGTACATAAAATATCAAAAAGTACAGTAAATATATTTCACATATTGTACATATAATATTAATTAAAAGTACACCAAATACATTTTACATAGTGTAAATAAAATATCAAAAATTACGATGAATATATATTACATACTGTACATACAATATCAAAAAGTACACCAAATATGTGTTATATATAGTCTAAATAAACTATCAAAACTACAATAATTATATTTAATATACTGTACATAAAATATAAAAAATTACACCAAATGTATAATATACTGCAAATAAAATATCAATGACTACAGTAAATATATATTACACAGCCTATGTAAAATATCACAAACTACACCAAATATATATTATATGATTTACATAAAATATCAAAAGGACACCAAATATATCTTATATACCGTACATAAAATATCAAAAAGTACAGTAAATATATTTCATATATTGTACACATAATATTAAATAAAAGTACAGCAAATACATTTTATATAGTGTAAATAAAATATCAAAAAGTACAGTAAATATATATTACACACCATATGAAAATATCACAATCTATGCCAAATATATATAATATAATTTACATAAAATATCAAAAGGACACGAAATATATATTATATACTGTACATAAAATATCAAAAATTACAGTAAATATATTTCATATATTGAACATATAATATTACCTAAAAGTACACCAAATACATTTTATATAGTGTAAATAAAATATCAAAAATTACAGTGAATATATATCACATACTGTACATAAAATATCAAAAAGTACACCAAATATTTGTTATATATACTCTAAATAAACTATCAAAATCTACAGTAATTATATTAATATACTGTACATAAAATATCAGAAATTACACCAAATGTATATTATTTAGTGTAAATAAAATACCAAAAAGTACAGTAAATATATATTACACACCCTATGTAAAATATCACAAACTACACCAAATATATATTATATAATTTACATAAAATATCAAAATGACACCAAATATATCTTATATACTGTACATAAAATATCAAAAAGTACAGTAAATATATTTCATATATTGTACATATAATATTAACTAAAAGTACACCAAATACATTTTATATAGTGTAAATAAAATATCAAAAATTACAGTGAATATATATTACATACTGTACATACAATATCAAAAAGTACACCAAATATGTGTTATATATACTGTATATAAACTATCAAAAACAACAATAATTATATTTAATATACTGTACATAAAATATAAAAAATTACACCAAATGTATAATATACTGCAAATAAAATACCAAGAAGTACAGTAAATATATATTACACATCCTATGTAAAATATCACAAACTACACCAAATATATTATATAATTTACATAAAATATCAAAAGGACACCAAAGATATCTTATATACTGTACGTAAAATATCAAAATGTACAGTAAATATATTTCATATATTGTACATAAAATATTAACTAAAAGTACACCGAATACATTTTATATACAGTAAATAAATTATCAAAAATTACAGTAAATATATATTACATACTGTACATAAAACATCAAAAAGTACACCAAATATGTGTTATATATACTCTAAATAAACTATCAAAAACTACAGTAATTATATTTAATATACTGTACATAAAATATCAAAAATTACACCAAATATACGTTATTTACCGTAAATAAAATATCAAAAATACAGTAAATATATATTACACACCATATGTAAAATATCACAATCTACACCAAATATATATTATAAATTTACATAAAATATTAAAAGGACACCAAATATATCTTATATACTGTACGTAAAATATCAAAAAGTACAGTAAATATATTTCATATATTCTACATGTAGCATTAACTAAAAGTACACCAAATACACTTTATATACTGTAAATTAAATATCAAAAAGTACAGTAAATATATATTACATACTGTACATAAAATAACAAAAAGTACACCAAATATGTGTTATATATACTCTAAATAAACTATCAAAAGCTACAGTAATTATATTTAATATACTGTGAATAAAATATCAAAAATTACACCAAATGTATATTATTTACAGTAAATAAAATATCAAAAAGTACAGTAAATATATATTACACACCCTATGCAAAATATCACAAACTACACCAAATATATATTATATAATTTACATAAAATATCAAAAGGACAGCAAATAAACCTTATATACTCTACATAAAATATCAAAATGTACAGTAAATATATTTCATATATTGTACATATAATATTAACTAAATGTACACCAAATACATTTTATATACTGTAAATAAAATATCAAAAATTACAGTAAATATATATTACATACAGTACATAAATTATCACAAAGTACAACAAATATGTGTTATATATACTGTAAATAAACTATCAAAAAATACAGTAATTATATTTAATATACTGTACATAAAATATCAAATATTACACCAAATGTATATTATTTACTATAAATAAAATATCAAAAAGTACTGTTAATATATATTACACACCATATGTAAACTATCACAATCTACACCAAATATATATTATATAATTTACATAAAATATCAAAAGGACACCAAATATATCTTATATACTGTACATAAAATACCAAAAGTACAGTAAATATATTTCATATATTGAACATATAATGTTAACTAAAAGTACACCAAATACATTTTACATAGTGTAAATAAAAATCAAAAAGTACAGTAAATATATATTACACACCATATGTAAAATATCGCAATCTACGCTAAATATATATTATATAATTTACATAAAATATCAAAAGGACACCAAAAATATCTTGTATACTGTACATAAGATATGAAAAAGTAGAGTAAATATATTTCATATATTGTACATATAATATTAACTGAAAGTACACCAAATACCTTTTTTATAGTGTAAATAAAATATCAAAAATTACAGTGAATATATATCACATACTGTACATAAAATATCAAAAACTACACCAAATATGTGTTATATATACTCTAAATAAACTATCAACAACTTCAGTAATTATATTAATATACTGTACATAAAATATCAAAAATTACACCAAATGTGTATTACAGTAAATAAAATACCAAAATGTACAGCAAATATATATTACACACACTATGTAAAATATCACAAACTACACCAAAGATATATTATATAATTTACATAAAATATCAAAAGGACACCAAATATACCTTATATATTGTACATAAAATGTCAAAATGTACAGTAAATATATTTCATATATTGTACATATAATATTAACTAAAAGTACACCAAATACATTTTATATACTGTAAATAAAATATCAAAAATTACAGTAAATATATATCACATACAGTACATAAAATATCAAAAAGTACACCAAATATGTGTTATATGTACTGTAAATAAACTATCAAAAACTACAGTAATTATATTTAATATACTGTACATAAAATATCAAAAATTACACCAAATGTATATTATTTACTGTAAAAAAAAATCAAAAAGTACAGTTAATATATATTACACACCATATGTAAAATATCACAATCTACACCAAATATATATTATATAATTTACATAAAATATCAAAAGGACACCAAATTTATCTTATATACTGTACATAAAATATCAAAAGAACAGTAATTATATTTCATATATTGTACATATAATATTAACTAAAAGTACACCAAATACATTTTATATAGTGTAAATAAAATATCAAAAAGTACAGTAAATATATATTACACACCATATGTAAAATATCGCAATCTACGCCAAATATATATTATATAATTTACATAAAATATCAAAAGGACACCAAAAATATCTTGTATACTGTACATAAAATATCAAAAAGTACAGTAAATATATTTCATATATTGTACATATAATATTAACTAAAGTACACCAAATACATTTTATATAGTTTAATAAAATATCAAAAATTACAGTGAATATTTATCACCTACTGTACATAAAATATCAAAAACTACACCAAATATGTGTTATATATACTGTAAATAAACTATCAAAAACTTCAGTAATTATATTAATATACTGTACATAAAATATCAAAAATTACACCAAATGTATATTATTTACTGTAAATAAAATACCAAAATGTACTGTAAATATATATTACACACCCTATGTAAAATATCACAAACTACAGCAAAGATATATTATATAATTTACAGAAAATATCAAAAGGACACCAAATATACCTTATATATTGTACATAAAATATCAAAATGTACAGTAAATATATTTCATATACTGTACATATAATATTAACTAAAAGTACACCAAATACATTTTATATACTGTAAATAAAATATCAAAAATTACAGTAAATATATATTACATACTGTACGTAAAACATCAAAATGTACACCAAATATGTGTTATATATACTCTAAATAAACTATCAAAAACTACAGAAGTTATATTTAATATACTGTACATAAAATATCAAAAATTACACCAAATGTACGTTATTTACTGTAAATAAAATATCAAAAAGTACAGTAAATATATATTACACACCCTATGCAAAATAACAAAAACTACACCAAATATATATTATATAATTTACATAAAATATTAAAAGGACACCAAATATACCTTATATACTGTACAAAAAATATCAAAAATTACACCAAATGTACGTTATTTACTGTAAATAAAATATCAAAAATACAGTAAATATATATTACACACCATATTTAAAATATCACAATCTACACCAAATATATATTATATAATTTACATAAATTATTAAAGGGACACCAAATATATCTTATATACTGTACGTATAATATCAAAAAGTACAGTAAATATATTTCATATATTGTACATGTAACATTAACTAAAAGTACACCAAATACATTTTATATACTCTAAATTAAATTTCAAAATGTACAGTAAATATATATTACATACTCTACATAAAATAACAAAAAGTACACCAAATATGTGTTATATATACTCTAAATAAACTATCAAAAGCTACAGTAATTATATTTAATATACTGTAAATAAAAAATCAAAAATAACACCAAATGTATATTATTTACAGGAAATAAAATATCAAAAAGTACAGTAAATATATATTACACACCCTATGCAAAATATCACAAACTACACCAAATATATATTATATAATTTACATAAAATATCAAAAGGACACCAAATAAACCTTATATACTGTACATAAAATATCAAAATGTACAGTAAATATATTTCATATATTGTACATATAATATTAACTAAATGTACACCAAATACATTTTATATACTGTAAATAAAATATCAAAAATTACAGTAAATATATATTACATACAGTACATAAATTATCACAAAGTACACCAAATATGTGTTATATATACTGTAAATAAACTATCAAAAACTACAGTAATTATATTTAATATACTGTACATAAAATATCAAAAATTACACCAAATGTATAATATTTACTGTAAATAAAATATCAAAAAGTACAGTTAATATATATTACACACCATATGTAAAATATCACAATCTACACCAAATATATATTATATAATTTACATAAAATATCAAAAGGACACCAAATTTATCTTATATACTGTACATAAAATATCAAAAGAACAGTAATTATATTTCATATATTGTACATATAATATTAACTAAAAGTACACCAAATACATTTTATATAGTGTAAATAAAATATCAAAAAGTACAGTAAATATATATTACACACCATATGTAAAATATCGCAATCTACGCCAAATATATATTATATAATTTACATAAAATATCAAAAGGACACCAAAAATATCTTGTATACTGTACATAAAATATCAAAAAGTACAGTAAATATATTTCATATATTGTACATATAATATTAACTAAAAGTACACCAAATACATTTTATATAGTGTAAATAAAATATCAAAAATTACGATGAATATATATTACATACTGTACATACAATATCAAAAAGTACACCAAATATGTGTTATATATACTGTAAATAAACTATCAAAACTACAGTAATTATATTTAATATACTGTACATAAAATATAAAAAATTACACCAAATATATAATATACTGCAAATAAAGTATCAAAAACTACAGTAAATATATATTACACAACCTATGTAAAATATCACAAACTACACCAAATATATATTATATAATTTACATAAAATATCAAAAGGACACCAAATATATCTTATATACCGTACATAAAATATCAAAAAGTACAGTAAATATATTTCATGTATTGTACACATAATATTAAATAAAAGTACAGCAAATACATTTTATATAGAGTAAATAAAATATCAAAAAGTACAGTAAATATATATTACACACCATATGAAAATATCACAATCTATGCCAAATATATATTATATAATTTACATAAAATATCAAAAGGACACCAAATATATCTTATATACTGTACATAAAATATCAAAAAGTACAGTAAATGTATTTCATATATTGTACATATAATATTAACTAAAAGTACACCAAATACATTTTATATAGTGTAAATAAAATATCAAAAATTACAGTGAATATATATCACATACTGTACATAAAATATCAAAAAGTACTCCAAATATTTGTTATATATACTCTAGATAAACTATCACAATCTACCGTAATTATATTAATATACTGTACATAAAATATCAAAAATTACACCAAATATATATATTTACTGTAAATAAAATACCAAAAAGTACAGTAAATATATATTACACACCCTATGTAAAATAATACAAACTACACCAAATATATATTATATAAATTACATAAAATATGAAAAGGACACCAAATATACCTTATATACTGTACATAAAATATCAAAATGTACAGTATATATATTTCATATATTGTACATATAATATTAACTAAAAGTACACCAAATACATTTTATAGACTGTAAATAAATTATCAAAATTTACAGTAAATATATATTACATACTGTACATAAAATATCAAAAAGTACACCAAATATGTGTTGTATATACTGTAAATAAGCTATCAAAAACTACAGTAATTATATTTAATATACTGTACATAAAATATCAAAAATTACACCAAATGTATATTATTTACTTTAAATAAAATATCAAAAAGTACAGTAAATATATATTACACACCCTATGTAAAATATCACAAACCACACAAAATATATATTATATAAATTACATAAAATATCAAAAGGACACCAAATATACCTTATATACTGTACATAAAATATCAAAATGTACAGTAAATATATTTCATATATTGTACATATAATATTAACTAAAAGAACACCAAATACATTTTATAGACTGTAAATAAAATATCAAAAATTACAATAAATATATATTACATACTGTACATAAAATATCAAAAAGTCCACCAAATATGTGTTATATATACTGTAAATAAACTATCAAAAACTACAGTAATTATATTTAATATACTGTACGTGAAATATCAAAAATTTACTCCAAATGTATATTATTTACTGTAAATAAAATATCGGAAAGTACAGTAAATATATATTACACACCATATGTAAAATATCACAATCTACACCAAATATATATTATATAATTCACATAAAATATCAAAAGGACACCAAATATATCTTATATACTGTACATAAAATATCAAAAGTACAGTAAATATATTTCATATATTGTATATATAATACTAACTAAAAGTACACCGAATACATTTTATATAGTGTAAATAAAATATCAAAAAGTACAGTAAATATATATTACACACCATATGTAAAATATCACAATATACACCAAATATATATTATAGAATTTACATAAAATATCAAAAGGACACCAAATATATCTTATTTACCGTACATAAAATATCAAAAAGTACAGTAAATATATTTCACATATTGTACATATAATATTAATTAAAAGTACACCAAATACATTTTACATAGTGTAAATAAAATATCAAAAATTACGATGAATATATATTACATACTGTACATACAATATCAAAAAGTACACCAAATATGTGTTATATATAGTCTAAATAAACTATCAAAACTACAATAATTATATTTAATATACTGTACATAAAATATAAAAAATTACACCAAATGTATAATATACTGCAAATAAAATATCAATGACTACAGTAAATATATATTACACAGCCTATGTAAAATATCACAAACTACACCAAATATATATTATATGATTTACATAAAATATCAAAAGGACACCAAATATATCTTATATACCGTACATAAAATATCAAAAAGTACAGTAAATATATTTCATATATTGTACACATAATATTAAATAAAAGTACAGCAAATACATTTTATATAGTGTAAATAAAATATCAAAAAGTACAGTAAATATATATTACACACCATATGAAAATATCACAATCTATGCCAAATATATATAATATAATTTACATAAAATATCAAAAGGACACGAAATATATATTATATACTGTACATAAAATATCAAAAAGTACAGTAAATATATTTCATATATTGAACATATAATATTACCTAAAAGTACACCAAATACATTTTATATAGTGTAAATAAAATATCAAAAATTACAGTGAATATATATCACATACTGTACATAAAATATCAAAAAGTACACCAAATATTTGTTATATATACTCTAAATAAACTATCAAAATCTACAGTAATTATATTAATATACTGTACATAAAATATCAGAAATTACACCAAATGTATATTATTTAGTGTAAATAAAATACCAAAAAGTACAGTAAATATATATTACACACCCTATGTAAAATATCACAAACTACACCAAATATATATTATATAATTTACATAAAATATCAAAAGGACACCAAATATACCTTATATACTGTACATAAAATATCAAAAATTACACCAAATGTACGTTATTTACTGTAAATAAAATATCAAAAATACAGTAAATATATATTACACACCATATTTAAAATATCACAATCTACACCAAATATATATTATATAATTTACATAAAATATTAAAGGGACACCAAATACATCTTATATACTGTACGTAAAATATCAAAAAGTACAGTAAATATATTTCATATATTGTACATATAACATTAACTAAAATTACACCAAATACATTTTATATACTGTAAATTAAATATCGAAAAGTAAAGTAAATATATATTACATACTGTACATAAAATAACAAAAAGTACACCAAATATGTGTTGTATATACACTAAATAAACTATCAAAATCTACAGTAATTATATTTAATATACTGTAAATGAAATATCAAAAATTACACCAAATGTATATTATTTACTGTAAATAAAATATCAAATAGTACAGTAAACATTTATTACACACCCTATGTAAAATATCACAAACTACACCAAATATATATTATATAATTTACATAAAATATCAAAAGGACACCAAATATACCTTATATACTGTACATAAATATCAAAATGTACAGTAAATATATTTCATATATTGTACATATAATATTAACTAAATGTACACCAAATACATTTTATATACTGTAAATAAAATATCAAAAATTACAGTAAATATCTAATACATACAGTACATAAAATATAAAAAAGTACACCAAATATGTGTTATATATACTCTAAATAAACTATCAAAAACTACAGTAATTATATTTAATATACTATACATAAAATATCAAAAATTACACCAAAGGTATATTATTTACTGTAAATAAAATATCAAAAAGTACAGTAAATATATATTACACACCATATGTAAAATATCACAATCTACACCAAATATATATTATATAAATTACATAAAATATCAAAAGGACACCAAATATATCTTATATACTGTACATAAAATATCAAAAGTACAGTAAATATATTTCATATATTGTACAAATAATATTAACTAAAAGTACACCAAATACATTTTATATAGTGTAAAGAAAATATCAAAAAGTATAGTAAATATATATTACACACCATATGTAAAATATCAAAATCTACACCAAATATATATTATATAATTTACATAAAATATCAAAAGGACCCCAAATATATCTTATATACAGTACATAAAATATCAAAAATTTCAGTAAATGTATTTCATATATTGTACATATAATACTAACTAAAAGTACATCAAATACATTTTATATAGTGTAAATAAAATATCAAAAAGTACAGTAAATATATATTACACACCATATGTAAATTATCACAATATACACCAAAAATATATTATATAATTTACATAAAATATCAAAAGGACACCAAATATATCTTATATACTGTACATAAAATATCAAAAAGTACAGTAAATATATTTCATATATTGTACATATAATATTAACTAAAAGTACACCAAATACATTTTATATTGTGTAAATAATATATCAAAAATTACAGTAAATATATATTACATACTGTACATAAAATATCAAAAAGTACACCAAATATGTGTTATATATACTGTATATAAACTATCAAAAACAACAATAATTATATTTAATATACTGTACATAAAATATAAAAAATTACACCAAATGTATAATATACTGCAAATAAAATACCAAGAAGTACAGTAAATATATATTAAACATCCTATGTAAAATATCACAAACTACACCAAATATATTATATAATTTACATAAAATATCAAAAGGACACCAAAGATATCTTATATACTGTACGTAAAATATCAAAATGTACAGTAAATATATTTCATATATTGTACATAAAATATTAACTAAAAGTACACCGAATACATTTTATATACAGTAAATAAATTATCAAAAATTACAATAAATATATATTACATACTGTACATAAAACATCAAAATGTACACCAAATATGTGTTATATATTCTCTAAATAAACTATCAAAAACTACAGTAATTATATTTAATATACTGTACATAAAATATCAAAAATTACACCAAATGTACGTTATTTACCGTAAATAAAATATCAAAAATACAGTAAATATATATTACACACCATATCTAAAATATCACAATCTACAGCAAATATATATTATAAATTTACATAAAATATTAAAAGGACACCAAATATATCTTATATACTGTACGTAAAATATCAAAAAGTACAGTAAATATATTTCATATATTGTACATGTAGCATTAACTAAAAGTACACCAAATACATTTTATATACTGTAAATTAAATATCAAAAAGTACAGTAAATATATATTACATACTGTACATAAAATAACAAAAAGTACACCAAATATGTGTTATATATACTCTAAATAAACTATCAAAAGCTACAGTAATTATATTTAATATACTGTGAATAAAATATCAAAAATTACACCAAATGTATATTATTTACAGTAAATAAAATATCAAAAATTACAGTAAATATATATTACACACCCTATGCAAAATATCACAAACTACACCAAATATATATTATATAATTTACATAAAATATCAAAAGGACACCAAATAAACCTTATATACTCTACATAAGTTATCAAAATGTACAGTAAATATATTTCATATATTGTACATATAATATTAACTAAATGTACACCAAATACATTTTATATACTGTAAATAAAATATCAAAAATTACAGTAAATATATATTACATACAGTACATAAATTATCACAAAGTACAACAAATATGTGTTATATATACTGTAAATAAACTATCAAATAATACAGTAATTATATTTAATATACTGTACATAAAATATCAAAAATTACACCAAATGTATATTATTTACTATAAATAAAATATCAAAAATACAGTTAATATATATTACACACCATATGTAAAATATCACAATCTACACCAAATATATATTATGTAATTTACATAAAATATCAAAAGGACACCAAATATATCTTATATACTGTACATAAAATACCAAAAGTACAGTAAATATATTTCATATATTGAACATATAATGTTAACTAAAAGTACACCAAATACATTTTATATAGTGTAAATAAAAATCAAAAAGTACAGTAAATATATATTACACACCATATGTAAAATATCGCAATCTACGCCAAATATATATTATATAATTTACATAAAATATCAAAAGGACACCAAAAATATCTTGTATACTGTACATAAGATATGAAAAAGTACAGTAAATATATTTCATATATTGTACATATAATATTAACTAAAAGTACACCAAATACCTTTTATATAGTGTAAATAAAATATCAAAAATTACAGTGAATATATATCACATACTGTACATAAAATATCAAAAACTACACCAAATATGTGTTATATATACTCTAAATAAACTATCAAAAACTTCAGTAATTATATTAATATACTGTACATAAAATATCAAAAATTACACCAAATGTGTATTATTTACTGTAAATAAAATACCAAAATGTACAGTAAATATATATTACACACACTATGTAAAATATCACAAACTACACCAAAGATATATTATATAATTTACATAAAATATCAAAAGGACACCAAATATACATTATATATTGTACATAAAATGTCAAAATGTACAGTAAATATATTTCATATATTGTACATATAATATTAACTAAAAGTACACCAAATACATTTTATATACTGTAAATAAAATATCAAAAATTACAGTAAATATATATCATATACAGTACATAAATTATCACAAAGTACACCAAATATGTGTTATATATACTGTAAATAAACTATCAAAAACTACAGTAATTATATTTAATATACTGTACATAAAATATCAAAAATTACACCAAATGTATATTATTTACTGTAAATAAAATATCAAGAGGTACAGTTAATATATATTACACACCATATGTAAAATATCACAATCTACACCAAATATATAATATATAATTTACATAAAATATCAAAAGGACACCAAATTTATCTTATATACTGTACATAAAATATCAAAAGGACAGTAATTATATTTCATATATTGTACATATAATATTAACTAAAAGTACACCAAATACATTTTATATAGTGTAAATAAAATATCAAAAAGTACAGTAAATATATATTACACACCATATGTAAAATATCGCAATCTACGCCAAATATATATTATATAATTTACATAAAATATCAAAAGGACACCAAAAATATCTTGTATACTGTACATAAAATATCAAAAAGTACAGTAAATATATTTCATATATTGTACATATAATATTAACTAAAAGTACACCAAATACATTTTATATAGTGTAAATAAAATATCAAAAATTACAGTGAACATTTATCACCTACTGTACATAAAATATCAAAAACTACACCAAATATGTGTTATATATACTGTAAATAAACTATCAAAAACTTCAGTAATTATATTAATATACTGTACATAAAATATCAAAAATTACACCAAATGTATATTATTTACTGTAAATAAAATACCAAAATGTACTGTAAATATATATTACACACCCTATGTAAAATATCACAAACTACACCAAAGATATATTATATAATTTACATAAAATATCAAAAGGACACCAAATATACCTTATATATTGTACATAAAATATCAAAATGTACAGTAAATATATTTCATATACTGTACATATAATATTAACTAAAAGTACACCAAATACATTTTATATACTGTAAATAAAATATCAAAAATTTCAGTAAATATATATTACATACTGTACGTAAAACATCAAAAAGTACACCAAATATGTGTTATATATACTCTAAATAAACTATCAAAAACTACAGTAATTATATTTAATATACTGTACATAAAATATCAAAAATTACACCAAATGTACGTTATTTACTGTAAATAAAATATCAAAAAGTACAGTAAATATATATTACACACCCTATGCAAAATAACAAAAACTACACCAAATATATATTATATAATTTACATAAAATATCAAAAGGACACCAAATATACCTTATATACTGTACAAAAAATATCAAAAATTACACCAAATGTACGTTATTTACTGTAAATAAAATATCAAAAATACTGTAAATATATATTACACACCATATTTAAAATATCACAATCTACACCAAATATATATTATATAATTTACCTAAATTATTAAAGGGACACCAAATATATCTTATATACTGTACGTATAATATCAAAAAGTACAGTAAATATATTTCATATATTGTACATATAACATTAACTAAAAGTACACCAAATACATTTTATATACTGTAAATTAAATATCAAAAAGTACAGTAAATATATATTACATACTGTACATAAAATAACAAAAAGTACACCAAATATGTGTTGTATATACGCTAAATAAACTATCAAAAGCTACAGTAATTATATTTAATATACTGTAAATGAAATATCAAAAATTACACCAAATGTATATTATTTACTGTAAATAAAATATCAAATAGTACAGTAAATATATATTACACACCCTATGTAAAACATCACAAACTACACCAAATATATATTATATAATTTAAATAAAATATCAAAAGGACACCAAATATATCTTATATACTGTACATAAAATATCAAAAGTACAGTAAATATATTTCATATATTGTACATATAATATTAACTAAATGTACACCAAATACATTTTATATAGTGTAAATAAAAATCAAAAAGTACAGTAAATATATATTACACACCATATGTAAAATATCGCAATCTACGCCAAATATATATTATATAATTTACATAAAATATCAAAAGGACACCAAAAATATCTTGTATACCGTACATAAGATATGAAAAATTACCGTAAATATATATCATATATTGTACATATAATATTAACTAAAAGTACACCAAATACATTTTATATAGTGTAAATAAAATATCAAAAATTACAGTGAATATATATCACATACTGAACACAAAATATCAAAAACTACACCAAATATGTGTTATATATACTGTAAATAAACTATCAAAAACTTCAGTAATTATATTAATATACTGTACATAAAATATCAAAAATTACACCAAATGTACGTTATTTACTGTAAATAAAATATCAAAAATACAGTAAATATATATTACACACCATATGTAAAATATCACAATCTACACCAAATATATATTATAAATTTTAATAAAATATTAAAAGGACACCAAATATATCTTATATAGTGTCCGTAAAATATCAAAAAGTACAGTAAATATATTTCATATATTGTACATGTAACATTAACTAAAAGTACACCAAATAAATTTTATATACTGTAAATTAAATTTCCAAATGTACAGTAAATATATATTACATACTGTACATAAAATAACAAAAAGTACACCAAATATGTGTTATATATACTCTAAATAAACTATCAAAAGCTACAGTAATTATATTTAATATACTGTAAATAAAATATCAAAAATTACACCAAATGTATATTATTTACAGTAAATAAAATATCAAAAAGTACAGTAAATATATATTACACACCCTATGCAAAATATCACAAACTACACCGAATATATATTGTATAATTTACATAAAATATCAAAAGGACACCAAATAAACCTTATATACTGTACATAAAATATCAAAATGTACAGTAAATATATTTCATATATTGTACATATAATATTAACTAAATGTACACCAAATACATTTTATATACTGTAAATAAAATATCAAATATTACAGTAAATATATATTACATACAGTACATAAATTATCACAAAGTACACCAAATATGTGTTATATATACTGTAAATAAACTATCAAAAACTACAGTAATTATATTTAATATACTGTACATAAAATATCAAAAATTACACCAAATGTATATTATTTACTGTAAATAAAATATCAAAAAGTACAGTTAATATATATTACACACCCTATGCAAATTTATCACAAACTACACCAAATATATATTATATAATTTACATAAAATATCAAAAGGACACCAAATATATCTCATATACTGTACATGAAATATCAAAAAATACAGTAAATATATTTCATATATTGTACATATAATATTAACTAAAAGTACACCAAATACATTTTATATAGTGTAAATAAAAATCAAAAAGTACAGTAAATATATAACACACCATATGTAAAATATCGCAATCTACGCCAAATATATATTATATAATTTACATAAAATATCAAAAGGACACCAAAAATATCTTGTATACCGTACATAAGATATGAAAAAGTACAGTAAATATATTTCATATATTGTACATGTAATATTAACTAAAAGTACACCAAATACATTTTATATAGTGTAAATAAAATATCAAAAATTACAGTGAATATATATCACATAGTGAACATAAAATATCAAAAACTACACCAAATATGTGTTATATATACTGTAAATAAACTATCAAAAACTTCAGTAATTATATTAATATACTGTACATAAAATATCAAAATGTACAGTAAATATGTTTCATATATTGTACATATAATATTAACTAAAAGTACACCAAATACATTTTATATACTGTAAATAAAATTAGAAAAAGTACAGTAAATATATATTACATACTGTACATAATATATCAAAAAGTACACCAAATATGTGTTATATATACTCTAAATAAACTATCAAAAACTACAATAATTATATTTACTATACTGTACATAAAATATAAAAATTACACCAAATTATTGTATACTGTAAATAAAATATCAAAAAGTACAGTAAATATATATTACACACCCTATGTAAAATATCAAAAACTACACCAAATATATATTATATAATTTACATAAAATATCAAAAGGACACCAAATATATCTTATATACTGTACATAAAATATCAAAAAGTACAGTAAATATGTTTCATATATTGTACATATAATACTAACTAAAAGTACACCAAATACATTTTATATACTGTAAATAAAATTTCAAATTGTACAGTAAATATATTACATACTGTACATAAAATATCAAAAAGTACACAAAATATGTGTTATATATACTGTAAATAAACTATCAAAAACTACAATAATTATATTTAATATACTGTACATAAAATATCAAAAATTACACCAAATGTATATTATATACTGTAAATAAAACATCAAAAAGGACAATAAATATATACTACACACCCTATGTAAAATATCAAAAACTACACCAAATATATATTATATAATTCACATAAAATATCAAAAGGACAGCAAATATATCTTATACTGTACATAAAATATCAAAAAGTACAGTAAATATATTTCATATATTGAACATATAATATTAACTAAAAGTACACCAAATACATTTTATATACTGTAAATAAAATATCAAAAAGTACAGTAAATACATATTACATACTGTACATAAAATATCAAAAAGTACACCAAATATGTGTTATATATACTGTAAATAAACTATCAAAAACTACAGTAATTATATTTAATATACTGTACATAAAATATCAGAAATGCCACCGAATGTATATTATATACTCTAAATAAAATATCAAATAATACAGTAAATATATATTACACACCCTATGTAAAATATCAAAAACTACAGAAAATAAATATTATATAATTTACATAAAATATCAAAAGGCCACCAAATATATCTTATATACTGTACATAAAATATCAAAAAGTACAGTAAATATATTTCATATATTGTACATATAATATTAACTAAAATTACACCAAATATATTTTATATACTGCAAATAAAATATCAAAAATTACAGTAAATATATATTACATACTGTACATAAAACATCAAAAAGTACAGCAAATATTTTTTATATATAGTGTAAAGAAACTATCAAAAACTACAGTAATTATATTTAATATACTGTACGTAAAATATCAGAAATTACACCTAATGTATATTACATACTCTAAATAGAAGATGAAAAAGGACAGTAAATATATATTACACTCTGTGTGAAATATCAAATACTACACCAAATATATATTATATAATTTACATAAAATATCAAAAGGACACCAAATATATCTTATATACTGTAGTGTGGGCGTGTTTGGAGAGTAGCTGGGACAGACAGGCGAGTCCCTGAGGGTTGGAGATAAAGACGTGCTAGAGACTGGGGAGTAACTCAGTGAAAGTGGTGGGCTTGGTGGTGATCCCCGGGTTCCTGGAACTGACCCGCGCTGAAATGTGGGCGTGGTTGGAGAGTAGCTGGGACAGACTGGAGGGTCCGTAAGGGCTGGGGGTGAAGACGTGAGAGAGACTGGCGAGGATCTCACTGAGGTCTGTGAGTTTGTAGGTGTTTCTGGGGTGTGGGGTAGAGACTCCCGCTGAAATCTGGGCGTAGTTGGAGAGTAGCTGGGACAGACAGGAGAGTCATGGGTGGCTGGGGGTGAGCTGCTGGATGATGGCAGTAAGAACATATGGTATATTATTGATGAATGAGGTGACTGTGAAGAATCTCCAGAGGAGGACACGGGAGAACACAATGACATGAGTGACTGTCCTGCTTGGTTAGGAAAGGGAAACGTAAAGTTGTGGAATTCTGTTGATGATGGATGTGAGAGTGGTGAAGCCCTGCGGGGTGATGTAGAGTACTTCCACATCCCTGGTGAGGAGCTGCCCCTTGGGTCTGAGTTTCTGGGAGGGGAGAGGGAGAAGCTGGGTGAGGCAGGCATGAATCTTGAGGAGTCAGGGCTGGGGGACCGCTCATATTCTCCCGAGACGTGGGAGTCTCTGGGGGACTCCTGGGTGCATGGGGCTGACTCCCGCAGGAACCTGGGGATGGCTGGAGAGTAACTGGGAGCCACAGGAGAGTCCCTGAGGCCTGGGGGTGAAGAGATGAAAGACACAGGGGTGGAGCACCGTGAGGCTCGTGAGTTTGTAGGTGATTCCCGGGTGTGGGGGGCTGACTCCAGCTGAAATCTGGGGTTGTTTGGAGAGTAGCTGGGAGACACAGGAGATCCCCCGAGAGCTGGGGGTGAGCTGCTGGCTGATGGCAGTAAGAACATGTGGTATATTATTGATGAACGTGGGGACTCTGAGGAATCCTCAGAGGAGGACACGGGAGAGCCCAATGGCTTCATTGATTGCCCATCACGGTGAGGACAGGGAAATGGGAGCTTGTGGGATTCTGGTGATGACAGAGGTGAGTGTGGTGAAGCCCTAGGGGATGGTGAATGGTAGCTCCGGATCCCTGGTGAGGAGCTTCCCCTGAAGCCTGAGTTTCTGAGAGGGGAGAGGGAGAAGCTGGGTGAGGCTCGCATGGACCTTGGGGAGTCCGTGCTGGGGGACCGTTCATAAGAAGAGCCGGACAAGACCCTACTGTTCTTAGGTGCAGACATGATTAGGAAACCTGCAGCTCCCAGGGGCCCCTACTAATTTTCTAACTCGCAGAAGGAAGGAGTGTGTGTGCGTGTGTGTGTGTGTGTGCGGTGTGAGGTATGTGCCCCTTAAGAAAATGGAAATCAACCAACCAATGAGACAGACAGACAGACAGACAGACAGAGATTCACTTGCCCAAGTGTTCTGTCCTGTCCTCTGAATCCGCTTCCAAGTCGCAAGACGCTGTGAGCTCCAAGTCAACGCAGAGTCCGCCAACCGCTCCGGCCGCTGATCCGCTCCGCGAAGATCTGAGTACAGGCCAGCCAGGGTGGGTTTAAATAGCCTCGGGCGCAGCCTAGCAGCGGAAAGGGCGGAGCTCCACTCCTCCTTTCCATCAGTCACCCCCAACTTTCCCAGGCTACACCTCGTAGGAAACTGTTCTCCTGCTTTGATTTCATGCGCCACCTTTGGGACAATCTAAGAACTTACAAGTTTTCTTGGCCAGATATATTAGGAATTGTATGCACTGAAACACTGAAAACCAACTAGTGGTTCTGTGGTTCCCACGTTGTGGTTTTGACACCAGCAGCATCCTTGCCACAATCAAACCCCGGAGATCCACAGATCTGCGGTGTAACAATACCTCCCCCTGATCCGGATGCATGGCAGTTTAAGAAGTCTTTCCGTGTAAGGGAAAAGACTTTGAAGAAAAGGTGGAGATATGCGTTGTAGAAACATTCTTTTGCTCTGGAACCACGTAGAGACTTGGGAGCCAGTTGGGAGGAGCATTCGTTGGATGAGGGTGCTCGGGTTAGGAATATCAAGGTGTGGCTCCAGATAATCCAATCATCTAATTAAGATTCCAGTTATGCTCATCTGTTTTAAAATTCCGTTTGGGTAAATTCTTTTAGTCAGACTGAGAATGGCAAAGCCTCAACCCCAATTTCCAGGGAGGGTTGAGAGCCTCAGGTGGAGTTGATCACCAATAGCCTATGGTTTAACCCGTCATGCCTATAGAATGAGGTCTCCATAAAAACCCAAAAGGACTGGGTTCAGAGAGCTTGTGGATAACACTTCCTGGAAGGTAGTGCACCCCTCCCCACACGCCGGGCCCCGCATTTATTTCTGAACTTTTGGCAAAGTCCGCTAAAATACAACGGCAAATGTAAGTGTTTCCCTGCGTGCTGTGAGCTCTTCCAGCCAATGAATGCAACTAAATCTGGGAGTGGTGGCAACCTGATTTATAGCCAGTTGCTGAGAAGCACAGGTAAAACAACGTGGGGCTTCCCATTGTTATTAGTGTGGGAGGCCTGTCTGGCGGGACTCGGCCCTTTGGAATCTAAAGCTATGTCCCGGTAGATAGCGTCACCATTGAATTAGAAGACACACATATGTTGAGAATAATCTTTCTGGTCATTTGCTGCATGTCTTATTTACAATATGTAATCAAATTCTTTATCCTGGCCTTATGGCACCTGGGTTGAGAACCATGATTTGAACCAAACATTGGTCTGTCACGTTCTGAGTTTGAAACTTTATTTTGCCTTTAGCGTTTTGCTATTGCTTTTTCGTTTTCTTTTGTTTCGTTTCGTTTCTAAGTTCTGGGGTATATGTGCAGGATGTGCAGATTTGTTACTAAGGTAAATGTGTGCCATGGTGGTTTGCTGCACCTGTCAACCCATCACCTAGGTATTAAGCCCAGCATGCAGTAGCTGTTTTTCTTAACGCTCTGCCTCCCGAAAGGCCCCAGTGAGTGTTGTTCCCCTTCCTGTGTCCATGTGATCTCATTTTTCAGCTCTCATTATAAGTGAGAATGTGGCGTTTGGTTTTCTTTCCCTGGATTAGTTTGCTGAGCATAATGACCACACATCACCACTGTTTCTGTTTTTTAGTATAAAGAGTAGTATTTTATTGAATAAGATTTGCTCACAGAAAAATAAGCTTAAGTCTACAGTGAATGCCAGACTCTACAGCAGAAAGCAATTTTCTCACTTTTCCACACACAATGGTTCCTACTAAGTGAAAAAACTTCATTCACAAATGTACTACTCTGTCTCAAAACATCTCACATAATCATGCACTGTACTAAAGCCATTAGATCAGTTCTTCAGTCAGGTTAAAGAAGTATCCCTCTAATAACTGACTTTTATAATGCTATCAATATCCACTCCCAATCAGTCTGCCATTGTTAATGGTGTACAGCATTACTGAATACAATGGAATTGATGACGCCCATATCCACGGACACACCGTGACTTACGGTGGTTTGATTTATGATTTTTCAACGTTATGATGGGATTATTGGAATATTAGATGCGTTTCTGAGTTACAGTGGGTTTATGAGTATGCGACCCTATACTCCAGAAACAGCTGTATAAGGAAAAACAGGTGTACCTAATAAAAATATGCTTAGTGACTTGGGATAAACCAATAGATGTTCACAACTGATGGAGAGCCGTGAAAGAGAGATAGCGGTAAATAGTTACAATAACACAATTTTCCTGCACCTGTCGAGGATTTCTCCCAAAAAACGCAGAATGTGGGATGCACCTAAGGCATATGAAAGAGAGAGGGCAGAAGGAGTAAGAGAGAAATAGGAGGAAGGAAGGAAGGAAGGAAAGAAAGAAGGAAGGTAGGAAGGAAGGTAGGAAGGAAGGAAGGAAGGAAGGAAGGAAGGAAGGAAGGAAAGAAGGACGAAAGGAAGGAGAAAACACCCGGTGTTACTAAAACCCCCCAAAAAATGGTTTCCCCCTGTGGGTAAGCCTACAATGTGGATGAATCTTGAAAATATTGTGCTACGTGTTGTGTCAGTCATAACAGCTCACCTATTGTGCAATTCCGTTGATAGGAAATGTCCACAATATGGAAATCTATGCATATGGGATTGATCGCACTAGGTAGTTGCTACCTAGGGCTGAGGGTCAGGGAGAGGGTTTGAGACAGAATGAGGAGTGACTAATGTCTACAGGGTTTTTCTCTGGTCGGGGGTGATAAGACGTTCTACAATGGATTGCGAATTAAAATTGAATGTGCACCACCACAGGTATACTAAAAGCCACTCAATTCATGACTTTTAATGGGGGAATCTTCTGTGGCGCACTCTCATGGAGACCACGGCAGACATAGTGAGAGAGAAAAAGGTGAGTAAATATCTGAAACGGAGGCAGAAAGAGAGAGAATGAGAAGCCCTGTGAATGGAAGGGAGAGCGAAAAGGGAAAATGGTCCTATTTACAAATGACAGATGTGAAACCGGGGTTCACATCAACACTGTCACTGCCAGGAAGGAGGGTCATGCTAGCCATGTCACCGGTAGTGTGGCCCGCAGGGACGCCGACCTGCTGGAGCGTCGTGCCAGCATGGGCTCTGGCAGCCACGTGGGCCAGCAGGAGGGTCCCGCTGCACAGCTGTGGGGTGAGGATAGACTGGGTGGTGATATCGCCCATTACAGGGGCCTCTTCTGCTGGCAAGAGTGTGACAGTAGCAAGTAGATGGACAAGCCTGCGTGTGAGGACGGAATGCAGGAGGGGCTCTTGTGCGGCTGGGTGTGGGGCCCTCACGGGAACCGTGGAGAAATGGCCAGGTAACTGCGTCATGTGGGCTAGTAGATTGGCCAGGGCTTCGAACTGAAGGACAATAACGGGGAGTAGCTGTCAGGCCCTGGGAGTGTCTGAGTGTAAGTGGAGATGGGTTTGGGGTCACTGAGGGATGCGTGGGAGCCATCCCTGTATAGGTACAGGTCATAGGGAGATAGTCTCGTGAGGCCTGTGAGTGTCTAGGGTTGTCCTGGGTGCCTGGGGCTGACTGTGGCAGAAATCTGGGGAAGGCTGGAGAGAAGCTGGGAGACCCAGGAGAGTCCCTGAAGGCAGGGGGTGAAGAGGTGAAAGAAATGGGGGAGGGTTGCAGTAAGGTCCGTGAGTTTGTAGGTGATTCCTGGGTGCGGGAAGCTGACTCCAGGTGAAATCTGGAGATGGTCGGAGTGTAGCTGAGAGAGACAGAAGAGTCCTTGAGGGCTGGGGGTGAGAACATGAGGGAGACTGGGGAGTAAGTCAGTGAAATTCGTGAGTTCGGTGGTGTATCGTGGGTGCCTGGAACTGACTCCAGCTGGAATCTAGCGAAGTTTTGAGAGTAGCTGAAAGAGACACAGGAGTCCCTGTGGGCTGAGGGCAAAGACCTGAGAGAGACCAGGGAGGACCTCAGTGAAGTCTGTGAGTCTGTAGGTGATTCCGGAGTGTGGGAGGCTGAGTGCCGCTGAAATCTGGGCGTGGTGGGAGAGTAGCTGGGACAGACAGGAGAGTCCCAGGGGGCTGGGGGTGAAGACATGACAGAGACTGGGGAGTAACTCAGCGAAACTGCTGAGTTTGGTGGTGATACCTGGGTGCCTGGAACTGACTCCCGCTGAAATCTGGGCATGGTTGGAGAGTAGCTGGGACACACAGGAGAGTCCCTGAGGGCTGGGGGTGAAGACATGAGAGAGACCGGGGAGTACCTCAGTGAAACTGGTGAGTTTGGTGGTGACTCCGGGGTGCCTGGGACTGACTCCAGCTGAAATGTGTGCGTGGTTGGAGAGTAGCTGGGACAGACAGGAGAGTCCCTGAGGGCTGGTGAAGACATGAGAGAGACTGGAGAGTAAGTGAGTGAAATTGGGGAGTTTGGTGGTGCTTCCTGGGTGCCTGGAACTGACTCCCGCTGAAGTGTGGGCGTGGTTGGAGAGTAGCTGGGACACACAGGAGAGTCCCTGAGGGTTGGAGATAAAGACGTGCTAGAGAGTGAGGAGTAACTGAGTGAAATTGGGGAGTTTGGTGGTGATTCCGGGGTGCCTGGAGCTGACTGCAGCTGAAATGTGGGCGTGGTTGGAGAGTAGCTGGGACAGACGGGAGAGTCCCTGAGGGATGGTGAAGACATGAGAGAGACTGGGGAGTAACGCAGTGAAATTGGTGAGTTTGGTGGTGATTTCTGGGTGCCTGCAACAGACTCCCGCTGAAGTGTGGGCGTGTTTGGAGAGTAGCTGGAACAGACAGGCCAGTCCCTGAGGGTTGGAGATAAAGACGTGCTAGAGACTGGGGAGTAACTCAGTGAAAGTGGTGGGCTTGGTGGTGATCCCCGGGTTCCTGGAACTGACCCGCGCTGAAATGTGGGCGTGGTTGGAGAGTAGCTGGGACAGACTGGAGGGTCCGTAAGGGCTGGGGGTGAAGACGTGAGAGAGACTGGCGAGGATCTCACTGAGGTCTGTGAGTTTGTAGGTGTTTCTGGGGTGTGGGGTAGAGACTCCCGCTGAAATCTGGGCGTAGTTGGAGAGTAGCTGGGACAGACAGGAGAGTCATGGGTGGCTGGGGGTGAGCTGCTGGATGATGGCAGTAAGAACATATGGTATATTATTGATGAATGAGGTGACTGTGAAGAATCTCCAGAGGAGGACACGGGAGAACACAATGACATGAGTGACTGTCCTGCTTGGTTAGGAAAGGGAAACGTAAAGTTGTGGAATTCTGTTGATGATGGATGTGAGAGTGGTGAAGCCCTGCGGGGTGATGTAGAGTACTTCCACATCCCTGGTGAGGAGCTGCCCCTTGGGTCTGAGTTTCTGGGAGGGGAGAGGGAGAAGCTGGGTGAGGCAGGCATGAATCTTGAGGAGTCAGGGCTGGGGGACCGCTCATATTCTCCCGAGACGTGGGAGTCTCTGGGGGACTCCTGGGTGCATGGGGCTGACTCCCGCAGGAACCTGGGGATGGCTGGAGAGTAACTGGGAGCCACAGGAGAGTCCCTGAGGCCTGGGGGTGAAGAGATGAAAGACACAGGGGTGGAGCACCGTGAGGCTCGTGAGTTTGTAGGTGATTCCCGGGTGTGGGGGGCTGACTCCAGCTGAAATCTGGGGTTGTTTGGAGAGTAGCTGGGAGACACAGGAGATCCCCCGAGAGCTGGGGGTGAGCTGCTGGGTGATGGCAGTAAGAACATGTGGTATATTATTGATGAACGTGGGGACTCTGAGGAATCCTCAGAGGAGGACACGGGAGAGCCCAATGGCTTCATTGATTGCCCATCACGGTGAGGACAGGGAAATGGGAGCTTGTGGGATTCTGGTGATGACAGAGGTGAGTGTGGTGAAGCCCTAGGGGATGGTGAATGGTAGCTCCGGATCCCTGGTGAGGAGCTTCCCCTGAAGCCTGAGTTTCTGAGAGGGGAGAGGGAGAAGCTGGGTGAGGCTCGCATGGACCTTGGGGAGTCCGTGCTGGGGGACCGTTCATAAGAAGAGCCGGACAAGACCCTACTGTTCTTAGGTGCAGACATGATTAGGAAACCTGCAGCTCCCAGGGGCCCCTACTAATTTTCTAACTCGCAGAAGGAAGGAGTGTGTGTGCGTGTGTGTGTGTGTGTGCGGTGTGAGGTATGTGCCCCTTAAGAAAATGGAAATCAACCAACCAATGAGACAGACAGACAAACAGACAGACAGACAGACAGAGATTCACTTGCCCAAGTGTTCTGTCCTGTCCTCTGAATCCGCTTCCAAGTCGCAAGACGCTGTGAGCTCCAAGTCAACGCAGAGTCCGCCAACCGCTCCGGCCGCTGATCCGCTCCGCGAAGATCTGAGTACAGGCCAGCCAGGGTGGGTTTAAATAGCCTCGGGCGCAGCCTAGCAGCGGAAAGGGCGGAGCTCCACTCCTCCTTTCCATCAGTCACCCCCAACTTTCCCAGGCTACACCTCGTAGGAAACTGTTCTCCTGCTTTGATTTCATGCGCCACCTTTGGGACAATCTAAGAACTTACAAGTTTTCTTGGCCAGATATATTAGGAATTGTATGCACTGAAACACTGAAAACCAACTAGTGGTTCTGTGGTTCCCACGTTGTGGTTTTGACACCAGCAGCATCCTTGCCACAATCAAACCCCGGAGATCCACAGATCTGCGGTGTAACAATACCTCCCCCTGATCCGGATGCATGGCAGTTTAAGAAGTCTTTCCGTGTAAGGGAAAAGACTTTGTAGAAAAGGTGGAGATATGCGTTGTAGAAACATTCTTTTGCTCTGGAACCACGTAGAGACTTGGGAGCCAGTTGGGTGGAGCATTCGTTGGATGAGGGTGCTCGGGTTAGGAATATCAAGGTGTGGCTCCAGATAATCCAATCATCTAATTAAGATTCCAGTTATGCTCATCTGTTTTAAAATTCCGTTTGGGTAAATTCTTTTAGTCAGACTGAGAATGGCAAAGCCTCAACCCCAATTTCCAGGGAGGGTTGAGAGCCTCAGGTGGAGTTGATCACCAATAGCCTATGGTTTAACCCGTCATGCCTATAGAATGAGGTCTCCATAAAAACCCAAAAGGACTGGGTTCAGAGAGCTTGTGGATAACACTTCCTGGAAGGTAGTGCACCCCTCCCCACACGCCGGGCCCCGCATTTATTTCTGAACTTTTGGCAAAGTCCGCTAAAATACAACGGCAAATGTAAGTGTTTCCCTGCGTGCTGTGAGCTCTTCCAGCCAATGAATGCAACTAAATCTGGGAGTGGTGGCAACCTGATTTATAGCCAGTTGCTGAGAAGCACAGGTAAAACAACGTGGGGCTTCCCATTGTTATTAGTGTGGGAGGCCTGTCTGGCGGGACTCGGCCCTTTGGAATCTAAAGCTATGTCCCGGTAGATAGCGTCACCATTGAATTAGAAGACACACATATGTTGAGAATAATCTTTCTGGTCATTTGCTGCATGTCTTATTTACAATATGTAATCAAATTCTTTATCCTGGCCTTATGGCACCTGGGTTGAGAACCATGATTTGAACCAAACATTGGTCTGTCACGTTCTGAGTTTGAAACTTTATTTTGCCTTTAGCGTTTTGCTATTGCTTTTTCGTTTTCTTTTCTTTCGTTTCGTTTCTAAGTTCTGGGGTATATGTGCAGGATGTGCAGATTTGTTACTAAGGTAAACGTGTGCCATGGTGGTTCGCTGCACCTGTCAACCCATCACCTAGGTATTAAGCCCAGCATGCAGTAGCTGTTTTTCTTAACGCTCTGCCTCCCGAAAGGCCCCAGTGAGTGTTGTTCCCCTTCCTGTGTCCATGTGATCTCATTTTTCAGCTCTCATTATAAGTGAGAATGTGGCGTTTGGTTTTCTTTCCCTGGATTAGTTTGCTGAGCATAATGACCACACATCACCACTGTTTCTGTTTTTTAGTATAAAGAGTAGTATTTTATTGAATAAGATTTGCTCACAGAAAAATAAGCTTAAGTCCACAATGAATGCCAGACTCTACAGCAGAAAGCAATTTTCTCACTTTTCCACACACAATGGTTCCTACTAAGTGAAAAAACTTCATTCACAAATGTACTACTCTGTCTCAAAACATCTCACATAATCATGCACTGTACTAAAGCCATTAGATCAGTTCTTCAGTCAGGTTAAAGAAGTATCCCTCTAATAACTGACTTTTATAATGCTATCAATATCCACTCCCAATCAGTCTGCCATTGTTAATGGTGTACAGCATTACCGAACACAATGGAATTGATGACGCCCATATCCACGGACACACCGTGACTTACGGTGGTTTGATTTATGATTTTTCAACGTTATGATGGGATTATTGGAATATTAGATGCGTTTCTGAGTTACAGTGGGTTTATGAGTATGCGACCCTATACTCCAGAAACAGCTGTATAAGGAAAAACAGGTGTACCTAATAAAAATATGCTTAGTGACTTGGGATAAACCAATAGATGTTCACAACTGATGGAGAGCCGTGAAAGAGAGATAGCGGTAAATAGTTACAATAACACAATTTTCCTGCACCTGTCGAGGATTTCTCCCAAAAAACGCAGAATGTGGGATGCACCTAAGGCATATGAAAGAGAGAGGGCAGAAGGAGTAAGATAGAAATAGGAGGAAGGAAGGAAGGAAGGAAAGAAAGAAGGAAGGTAGGAAGGAAGGAAGGAAGGAAGGAAGGAAGGAAAGAAGGACGAAAGGAAGGAGAAAACACCCGGTGTTACTAAACCCCCCCAAAAAATGGTTTCCCCCTGTGGGTAAGCCTACAATGTGGATGAATCTTGAAAATATTGTGCTACGTGTTGTGTCAGTCATAACAGCTCACCTATTGTGCAATTCCGTTGATAGGAAATGTCCACAATATGGAAATCTATGCATATGGGATTGATCGCACTAGGTAGTTGCTACCTAGGGCTGAGGGTCAGGGAGAGGGTTTGAGACAGAATGAGGAGTGACTAATGTCTACAGGGTTTTTCTCTGGTCGGGGGTGATAAGACGTTCTACAATGGATTGCGAATTAAAATTGAATGTGCACCACCACAGGTATACTAAAAGCCACTCAATTCATGACTTTTAATGGGGGAATCTTCTGTGGCGCACTCTCATGGAGACCACGGCAGACATAGTGAGAGAGAAAAAGGTGAGTAAATATCTGAAACGGAGGCAGAAAGAGAGAGAATGAGAAGCCCTGTGAATGGAAGGGAGAGCGAAAAGGGAAAATGGTCCTATTTACAAATGACAGATGTGAAACCGGGGTTCACATCAACACTGTCACTGCCAGGAAGGAGGGTCATGCTAGCCATGTCACCGGTAGTGTGGCCCGCAGGGACGCCGACCTGCTGGAGCGTCGTGCCAGCATGGGCTCTGGCAGCCACGTGGGCCAGCAGGAGGGTCCCGCTGCACAGCTGTGGGGTGAGGATAGACTGGGTGGTGATATCGCCCATTACAGGGGCCTCTTCTGCTGGCAAGAGTGTGACAGTAGCAAGTAGATGGACAAGCCTGCGTGTGAGGACGGAATGCAGGAGGGGCTCTTGTGCGGCTGGGTGTGGGGCCCTCACGGGAACCGTGGAGAAATGGCCAGGTAACTGCGTCATGTGGGCTAGTAGATTGGCCAGGGCTTCGAACTGAAGGACAATAACGGGGAGTAGCTGTCAGGCCCTGGGAGTGTCTGAGTGTAAGTGGAGATGGGTTTGGGGTCACTGAGGGATGCGTGGGAGCCATCCCTGTATAGGTACAGGTCATAGGGAGATAGTCTCGTGAGGCCTGTGAGTGTCTAGGGTTGTCCTGGGTGCCTGGGGCTGACTGTGGCAGAAATCTGGGGAAGGCTGGAGAGAAGCTGGGAGACCCAGGAGAGTCCCTGAAGGCAGGGGGTGAAGAGGTGAAAGAAATGGGGGAGGGTTGCAGTAAGGTCCGTGAGTTTGTAGGTGATTCCTGGGTGCGGGAAGCTGACTCCAGGTGAAATCTGGAGATGGTCGGAGTGTAGCTGAGAGAGACAGAAGAGTCCTTGAGGGCTGGGGGTGAGAACATGAGGGAGACTGGGGAGTAAGTCAGTGAAATTCGTGAGTTCGGTGGTGTATCGTGGGTGCCTGGAACTGACTCCAGCTGGAATCTAGCGAAGTTTTGAGAGTAGCTGAAAGAGACACAGGAGTCCCTGTGGGCTGAGGGCAAAGACCTGAGAGAGACCAGGGAGGACCTCAGTGAAGTCTGTGAGTCTGTAGGTGATTCCGGAGTGTGGGAGGCTGAGTGCCGCTGAAATCTGGGCGTGGTGGGAGAGTAGCTGGGACAGACAGGAGAGTCCCAGGGGGCTGGGGGTGAAGACATGACAGAGACTGGGGAGTAACTCAGCGAAACTGCTGAGTTTGGTGGTGATACCTGGGTGCCTGGAACTGACTCCCGCTGAAATCTGGGCATGGTTGGAGAGTAGCTGGGACACACAGGAGAGTCCCTGAGGGCTGGGGGTGAAGACATGAGAGAGACCGGGGAGTACCTCAGTGAAACTGGTGAGTTTGGTGGTGACTCCGGGGTGCCTGGGACTGACTCCAGCTGAAATGTGTGCGTGGTTGGAGAGTAGCTGGGACAGACAGGAGAGTCCCTGAGGGCTGGTGAAGACATGAGAGAGACTGGAGAGTAAGTGAGTGAAATTGGTGAGTTTGGTGGTGCTTCCTGGGTGCCTGGAACTGACTCCCGCTGAAGTGTGGGCGTGGTTGGAGAGTAGCTGGGACACACAGGAGAGTCCCTGAGGGTTGGAGATAAAGACGTGCTAGAGAGTGAGGAGTAACTGAGTGAAATTGGGGAGTTTGGTGGTGATTCCGGGGTGCCTGGAGCTGACTGCAGCTGAAATGTGGGCGTGGTTGGAGAGTAGCTGGGACAGACGGGAGAGTCCCTGAGGGATGGTGAAGACATGAGAGAGACTGGGGAGTAACGCAGTGAAATTGGTGAGTTTGGTGGTGATTTCTGGGTGCCTGCAACAGACTCCCGCTGAAGTGTGGGCGTGTTTGGAGAGTAGCTGGGACAGACAGGCCAGTCCCTGAGGGTTGGAGATAAAGACGTGCTAGAGACTGGGGAGTAACTCAGTGAAAGTGGTGGGCTTGGTGGTGATCCCCGGGTTCCTGGAACTGACCCGCGCTGAAATGTGGGCGTGGTTGGAGAGTAGCTGGGACAGACTGGAGGGTCCGTAAGGGCTGGGGGTGAAGACGTGAGAGAGACTGGCGAGGATCTCACTGAGGTCTGTGAGTTTGTAGGTGTTTCTGGGGTGTGGGGTAGAGACTCCCGCTGAAATCTGGGCGTAGTTGGAGAGTAGCTGGGACAGACAGGAGAGTCATGGGTGGCTGGGGGTGAGCTGCTGGATGATGGCAGTAAGAACATATGGTATATTATTGATGAATGAGGTGACTGTGAAGAATCTCCAGAGGAGGACACGGGAGAACACAATGACATGAGTGACTGTCCTGCTTGGTTAGGAAAGGGAAACGTAAAGTTGTGGAATTCTGTTGATGATGGATGTGAGAGTGGTGAAGCCCTGCGGGGTGATGTAGAGTACTTCCACATCCCTGGTGAGGAGCTGCCCCTTGGGTCTGAGTTTCTGGGAGGGGAGAGGGAGAAGCTGGGTGAGGCAGGCATGAATCTTGAGGAGTCAGGGCTGGGGGACCGCTCATATTCTCCCGAGACGTGGGAGTCTCTGGGGGACTCCTGGGTGCATGGGGCTGACTCCCGCAGGAACCTGGGGATGGCTGGAGAGTAACTGGGAGCCACAGGAGAGTCCCTGAGGCCTGGGGGTGAAGAGATGAAAGACACAGGGGTGGAGCACCGTGAGGCTCGTGAGTTTGTAGGTGATTCCCGGGTGTGGGGGGCTGACTCCAGCTGAAATCTGGGGTTGTTTGGAGAGTAGCTGGGAGACACAGGAGATCCCCCGAGAGCTGGGGGTGAGCTGCTGGGTGATGGCAGTAAGAACATGTGGTATATTATTGATGAACGTGGGGACTCTGAGGAATCCTCAGAGGAGGACACGGGAGAGCCCAATGGCTTCATTGATTGCCCATCACGGTGAGGACAGGGAAATGGGAGCTTGTGGGATTCTGGTGATGACAGAGGTGAGTGTGGTGAAGCCCTAGGGGATGGTGAATGGTAGCTCCGGATCCCTGGTGAGGAGCTTCCCCTGAAGCCTGAGTTTCTGAGAGGGGAGAGGGAGAAGCTGGGTGAGGCTCGCATGGACCTTGGGGAGTCCGTGCTGGGGGACCGTTCATAAGAAGAGCCGGACAAGACCCTACTGTTCTTAGGTGCAGACATGATTAGGAAACCTGCAGCTCCCAGGGGCCCCTACTAATTTTCTAACTCGCAGAAGGAAGGAGTGTGTGTGCGTGTGTGTGTGTGTGTGCGGTGTGAGGTATGTGCCCCTTAAGAAAATGGAAATCAACCAACCAATGAGACAGACAGACAGACAGACAGACAGACAGACAGAGATTCACTTGCCCAAGTGTTCTGTCCTGTCCTCTGAATCCGCTTCCAAGTCGCAAGACGCTGTGAGCTCCAAGTCAACGCAGAGTCCGCCAACCGCTCCGGCCGCTGATCCGCTCCGCGAAGATCTGAGTACAGGCCAGCCAGGGTGGGTTTAAATAGCCTCGGGCGCAGCCTAGCAGCGGAAAGGGCGGAGCTCCACTCCTCCTTTCCATCAGTCACCCCCAACTTTCCCAGGCTACACCTCGTAGGAAACTGTTCTCCTGCTTTGATTTCATGCGCCACCTTTGGGACAATCTAAGAACTTACAAGTTTTCTTGGCCAGATATATTAGGAATTGTATGCACTGAAACACTGAAAACCAACTAGTGGTTCTGTGGTTCCCACGTTGTGGTTTTGACACCAGCAGCATCCTTGCCACAATCAAACCCCGGAGATCCACAGATCTGCGGTGTAACAATACCTCCCCCTGATCCGGATGCATGGCAGTTTAAGAAGTCTTTCCGTGTAAGGGAAAAGACTTTGTAGAAAAGGTGGAGATATGCGTTGTAGAAACATTCTTTTGCTCTGGAACCACGTAGAGACTTGGGAGCCAGTTGGGTGGAGCATTCGTTGGATGAGGGTGCTCGGGTTAGGAATATCAAGGTGTGGCTCCAGATAATCCAATCATCTAATTAAGATTCCAGTTATGCTCATCTGTTTTAAAATTCCGTTTGGGTAAATTCTTTTAGTCAGACTGAGAATGGCAAAGCCTCAACCCCAATTTCCAGGGAGGGTTGAGAGCCTCAGGTGGAGTTGATCACCAATAGCCTATGGTTTAACCCGTCATGCCTATAGAATGAGGTCTCCATAAAAACCCAAAAGGACTGGGTTCAGAGAGCTTGTGGATAACACTTCCTGGAAGGTAGTGCACCCCTCCCCACACGCCGGGCCCCGCATTTATTTCTGAACTTTTGGCAAAGTCCGCTAAAATACAACGGCAAATGTAAGTGTTTCCCTGCGTGCTGTGAGCTCTTCCAGCCAATGAATGCAACTAAATCTGGGAGTGGTGGCAACCTGATTTATAGCCAGTTGCTGAGAAGCACAGGTAAAACAACGTGGGGCTTCCCATTGTTATTAGTGTGGGAGGCCTGTCTGGCGGGACTCGGCCCTTTGGAATCTAAAGCTATGTCCCGGTAGATAGCGTCACCATTGAATTAGAAGACACACATATGTTGAGAATAATCTTTCTGGTCATTTGCTGCATGTCTTATTTACAATATGTAATCAAATTCTTTATCCTGGCCTTATGGCACCTGGGTTGAGAACCATGATTTGAACCAAACATTGGTCTGTCACGTTCTGAGTTTGAAACTTTATTTTGCCTTTAGCGTTTTGCTATTGCTTTTTCGTTTTCTTTTGTTTCGTTTCGTTTCTAAGTTCTGGGGTATATGTGCAGGATGTGCAGATTTGTTACTAAGGTAAACGTGTGCCATGGTGGTTCGCTGCACCTGTCAACCCATCACCTAGGTATTAAGCCCAGCATGCAGTAGCTGTTTTTCTTAACGCTCTGCCTCCCGAAAGGCCCCAGTGAGTGTTGTTCCCCTTCCTGTGTCCATGTGATCTCATTTTTCAGCTCTCATTATAAGTGAGAATGTGGCGTTTGGTTTTCTTTCCCTGGATTAGTTTGCTGAGCATAATGACCACACATCACCACTGTTTCTGTTTTTTAGTATAAAGAGTAGTATTTTATTGAATAAGATTTGCTCACAGAAAAATAAGCTTAAGTCTACAGTGAATGCCAGACTCTACAGCAGAAAGCAATTTTCTCACTTTTCCACACACAATGGTTCCTACTAAGTGAAAAAACTTCATTCACAAATGTACTACTCTGTCTCAAAACATCTCACATAATCATGCACTGTACTAAAGCCATTAGATCAGTTCTTCAGTCAGGTTAAAGAAGTATCCCTCTAATAACTGACTTTTATAATGCTATCAATATCCACTCCCAATCAGTCTGCCATTGTTAATGGTGTACAGCATTACTGAATACAATGGAATTGATGACGCCCATATCCACGGACACACCGTGACTTACGGTGGTTTGATTTATGATTTTTCAACGTTATGATGGGATTATTGGAATATTAGATGCGTTTCTGAGTTACAGTGGGTTTATGAGTATGCGACCCTATACTCCAGAGACAGCTGTATAAGGAAAAACAGGTGTACCTAATAAAAATATGCTTAGTGACTTGGGATAAACCAATAGATGTTCACAACTGATGGAGAGCCGTGAAAGAGAGATAGCGGTAAATAGTTACAATAACACAATTTTCCTGCACCTGTCGAGGATTTCTCCCAAAAAACGCAGAATGTGGGATGCACCTAAGGCATATGAAAGAGAGAGGGCAGAAGGAGTAAGAGAGAAATAGGAGGAAGGAAGGAAGGAAGGAAAGAAAGAAGGAAGGTAGGAAGGAAGGTAGGAAGGAAGGAAGGAAGGAAGGAAGGAAGGAAGGAAGGAAGGAAAGAAGGACGAAAGGAAGGAGAAAACACCCGGTGTTACTAAAACCCCCCAAAAAATGGTTTCCCCCTGTGGGTAAGCCTACAATGTGGATGAATCTTGAAAATATTGTGCTACGTGTTGTGTCAGTCATAACAGCTCACCTATTGTGCAATTCCGTTGATAGGAAATGTCCACAATATGGAAATCTATGCATATGGGATTGATCGCACTAGGTAGTTGCTACCTAGGGCTGAGGGTCAGGGAGAGGGTTTGAGACAGAATGAGGAGTGACTAATGTCTACAGGGTTTTTCTCTGGTCGGGGGTGATAAGACGTTCTACAATGGATTGCGAATTAAAATTGAATGTGCACCACCACAGGTATACTAAAAGCCACTCAATTCATGACTTTTAATGGGGGAATCTTCTGTGGCGCACTCTCATGGAGACCACGGCAGACATAGTGAGAGAGAAAAAGGTGAGTAAATATCTGAAACGGAGGCAGAAAGAGAGAGAATGAGAAGCCCTGTGAATGGAAGGGAGAGCGAAAAGGGAAAATGGTCCTATTTACAAATGACAGATGTGAAACCGGGGTTCACATCAACACTGTCACTGCCAGGAAGGAGGGTCATGCTAGCCATGTCACCGGTAGTGTGGCCCGCAGGGACGCCGACCTGCTGGAGCGTCGTGCCAGCATGGGCTCTGGCAGCCACGTGGGCCAGCAGGAGGGTCCCGCTGCACAGCTGTGGGGTGAGGATAGACTGGGTGGTGATATCGCCCATTACAGGGGCCTCTTCTGCTGGCAAGAGTGTGACAGTAGCAAGTAGATGGACAAGCCTGCGTGTGAGGACGGAATGCAGGAGGGGCTCTTGTGCGGCTGGGTGTGGGGCCCTCACGGGAACCGTGGAGAAATGGCCAGGTAACTGCGTCATGTGGGCTAGTAGATTGGCCAGGGCTTCGAACTGAAGGACAATAACGGGGAGTAGCTGTCAGGCCCTGGGAGTGTCTGAGTGTAAGTGGAGATGGGTTTGGGGTCACTGAGGGATGCGTGGGAGCCATCCCTGTATAGGTACAGGTCATAGGGAGATAGTCTCGTGAGGCCTGTGAGTGTCTAGGGTTGTCCTGGGTGCCTGGGGCTGACTGTGGCAGAAATGTGGGGAAGGCTGGAGAGAAGCTGGGAGACCCAGGAGAGTCCCTGAAGGCAGGGGGTGAAGAGGTGAAAGAAATGGGGGAGGGTTGCAGTAAGGTCCGTGAGTTTGTAGGTGATTCCTGGGTGCGGGAAGCTGACTCCAGGTGAAATCTGGAGATGGTCGGAGTGTAGCTGAGAGAGACAGAAGAGTCCTTGAGGGCTGGGGGTGAGAACATGAGGGAGACTGGGGAGTAAGTCAGTGAAATTCGTGAGTTCGGTGGTGTATCGTGGGTGCCTGGAACTGACTCCAGCTGGAATCTAGCGAAGTTTTGAGAGTAGCTGAAAGAGACACAGGAGTCCCTGTGGGCTGAGGGCAAAGACCTGAGAGAGACCAGGGAGGACCTCAGTGAAGTCTGTGAGTCTGTAGGTGATTCCGGAGTGTGGGAGGCTGAGTGCCGCTGAAATCTGGGCGTGGTGGGAGAGTAGCTGGGACAGACAGGAGAGTCCCAGGGGGCTGGGGGTGAAGACATGACAGAGACTGGGGAGTAACTCAGCGAAACTGCTGAGTTTGGTGGTGATACCTGGGTGCCTGGAACTGACTCCCGCTGAAATCTGGGCATGGTTGGAGAGTAGCTGGGACACACAGGAGAGTCCCTGAGGGCTGGGGGTGAAGACATGAGAGAGACCGGGGAGTACCTCAGTGAAACTGGTGAGTTTGGTGGTGACTCCGGGGTGCCTGGGACTGACTCCAGCTGAAATGTGTGCGTGGTTGGAGAGTAGCTGGGACAGACAGGAGAGTCCCTGAGGGCTGGTGAAGACATGAGAGAGACTGGAGAGTAAGTGAGTGAAATTGGGGAGTTTGGTGGTGCTTCCTGGGTGCCTGGAACTGACTCCCGCTGAAGTGTGGGCGTGGTTGGAGAGTAGCTGGGACACACAGGAGAGTCCCTGAGGGTTGGAGATAAAGACGTGCTAGAGAGTGAGGAGTAACTGAGTGAAATTGGGGAGTTTGGTGGTGATTCCGGGGTGCCTGGAGCTGACTGCAGCTGAAATGTGGGCGTGGTTGGAGAGTAGCTGGGACAGACGGGAGAGTCCCTGAGGGATGGTGAAGACATGAGAGAGACTGGGGAGTAACGCAGTGAAATTGGTGAGTTTGGTGGTGATTTCTGGGTGCCTGCAACAGACTCCCGCTGAAGTGTGGGCGTGTTTGGAGAGTAGCTGGGACAGACAGGCCAGTCCCTGAGGGTTGGAGATAAAGACGTGCTAGAGACTGGGGAGTAACTCAGTGAAAGTGGTGGGCTTGGTGGTGATCCCCGGGTTCCTGGAACTGACCCGCGCTGAAATGTGGGCGTGGTTGGAGAGTAGCTGGGACAGACTGGAGGGTCCGTAAGGGCTGGGGGTGAAGACGTGAGAGAGACTGGCGAGGATCTCACTGAGGTCTGTGAGTTTGTAGGTGTTTCTGGGGTGTGGGGTAGAGACTCCCGCTGAAATCTGGGCGTAGTTGGAGAGTAGCTGGGACAGACAGGAGAGTCATGGGTGGCTGGGGGTGAGCTGCTGGATGATGGCAGTAAGAACATATGGTATATTATTGATGAATGAGGTGACTGTGAAGAATCTCCAGAGGAGGACACGGGAGAACACAATGACATGAGTGACTGTCCTGCTTGGTTAGGAAAGGGAAACGTAAAGTTGTGGAATTCTGTTGATGATGGATGTGAGAGTGGTGAAGCCCTGCGGGGTGATGTAGAGTACTTCCACATCCCTGGTGAGGAGCTGCCCCTTGGGTCTGAGTTTCTGGGAGGGGAGAGGGAGAAGCTGGGTGAGGCAGGCATGAATCTTGAGGAGTCAGGGCTGGGGGACCGCTCATATTCTCCCGAGACGTGGGAGTCTCTGGGGGACTCCTGGGTGCATGGGGCTGACTCCCGCAGGAACCTGGGGATGGCTGGAGAGTAACTGGGAGCCACAGGAGAGTCCCTGAGGCCTGGGGGTGAAGAGATGAAAGACACAGGGGTGGAGCACCGTGAGGCTCGTGAGTTTGTAGGTGATTCCCGGGTGTGGGGGGCTGACTCCAGCTGAAATCTGGGGTTGTTTGGAGAGTAGCTGGGAGACACAGGAGATCCCCCGAGAGCTGGGGGTGAGCTGCTGGGTGATGGCAGTAAGAACATGTGGTATATTATTGATGAACGTGGGGACTCTGAGGAATCCTCAGAGGAGGACACGGGAGAGCCCAATGGCTTCATTGATTGCCCATCACGGTGAGGACAGGGAAATGGGAGCTTGTGGGATTCTGGTGATGACAGAGGTGAGTGTGGTGAAGCCCTAGGGGATGGTGAATGGTAGCTCCGGATCCCTGGTGAGGAGCTTCCCCTGAAGCCTGAGTTTCTGAGAGGGGAGAGGGAGAAGCTGGGTGAGGCTCGCATGGACCTTGGGGAGTCCGTGCTGGGGGACCGTTCATAAGAAGAGCCGGACAAGACCCTACTGTTCTTAGGTGCAGACATGATTAGGAAACCTGCAGCTCCCAGGGGCCCCTACTAATTTTCTAACTCGCAGAAGGAAGGAGTGTGTGTGCGTGTGTGTGTGTGTGTGCGGTGTGAGGTATGTGCCCCTTAAGAAAATGGAAATCAACCAACCAATGAGACAGACAGACAGACAGACAGACAGACAGACAGACAGAGATTCACTTGCCCAAGTGTTCTGTCCTGTCCTCTGAATCCGCTTCCAAGTCGCAAGACGCTGTGAGCTCCAAGTCAACGCAGAGTCCGCCAACCGCTCCGGCCGCTGATCCGCTCCGCGAAGATCTGAGTACAGGCCAGCCAGGGTGGGTTTAAATAGCCTCGGGCGCAGCCTAGCAGCGGAAAGGGCGGAGCTCCACTCCTCCTTTCCATCAGTCACCCCCAACTTTCCCAGGCTACACCTCGTAGGAAACTGTTCTCCTGCTTTGATTTCATGCGCCACCTTTGGGACAATCTAAGAACTTACAAGTTTTCTTGGCCAGATATATTAGGAATTGTATGCACTGAAACACTGAAAACCAACTAGTGGTTCTGTGGTTCCCACGTTGTGGTTTTGACACCAGCAGCATCCTTGCCACAATCAAACCCCGGAGATCCACAGATCTGCGGTGTAACAATACCTCCCCCTGATCCGGATGCATGGCAGTTTAAGAAGTCTTTCCGTGTAAGGGAAAAGACTTTGTAGAAAAGGTGGAGATATGCGTTGTAGAAACATTCTTTTGCTCTGGAACCACGTAGAGACTTGGGAGCCAGTTGGGTGGAGCATTCGTTGGATGAGGGTGCTCGGGTTAGGAATATCAAGGTGTGGCTCCAGATAATCCAATCATCTAATTAAGATTCCAGTTATGCTCATCTGTTTTAAAATTCCGTTTGGGTAAATTCTTTTAGTCAGACTGAGAATGGCAAAGCCTCAACCCCAATTTCCAGGGAGGGTTGAGAGCCTCAGGTGGAGTTGATCACCAATAGCCTATGGTTTAACCCGTCATGCCTATAGAATGAGGTCTCCATAAAAACCCAAAAGGACTGGGTTCAGAGAGCTTGTGGATAACACTTCCTGGAAGGTAGTGCACCCCTCCCCACACGCCGGGCCCCGCATTTATTTCTGAACTTTTGGCAAAGTCCGCTAAAATACAACGGCAAATGTAAGTGTTTCCCTGCGTGCTGTGAGCTCTTCCAGCCAATGAATGCAACTAAATCTGGGAGTGGTGGCAACCTGATTTATAGCCAGTTGCTGAGAAGCACAGGTAAAACAACGTGAGGCTTCCCATTGTTATTAGTGTGGGAGGCCTGTCTGGCGGGACTCGGCCCTTTGGAATCTAAAGCTATGTCCCGGTAGATAGCGTCACCATTGAATTAGAAGACACACATATGTTGAGAATAATCTTTCTGGTCATTTGCTGCATGTCTTATTTACAATATGTAATCAAATTCTTTATCCTGGCCTTATGGCACCTGGGTTGAGAACCATGATTTGAACCAAACATTGGTCTGTCACGTTCTGAGTTTGAAACTTTATTTTGCCTTTAGCGTTTTGCTATTGCTTTTTCGTTTTCTTTTGTTTCGTTTCGTTTCTAAGTTCTGGGGTATATGTGCAGGATGTGCAGATTTGTTACTAAGGTAAACGTGTGCCATGGTGGTTCGCTGCACCTGTCAACCCATCACCTAGGTATTAAGCCCAGCATGCAGTAGCTGTTTTTCTTAACGCTCTGCCTCCCGAAAGGCCCCAGTGAGTGTTGTTCCCCTTCCTGTGTCCATGTGATCTCATTTTTCAGCTCTCATTATAAGTGAGAATGTGGCGTTTGGTTTTCTTTCCCTGGATTAGTTTGCTGAGCATAATGACCACACATCACCACTGTTTCTGTTTTTTAGTATAAAGAGTAGTATTTTATTGAATAAGATTTGCTCACAGAAAAATAAGCTTAAGTCCACAATGAATGCCAGACTCTACAGCAGAAAGCAATTTTCTCACTTTTCCACACACAATGGTTCCTACTAAGTGAAAAAACTTCATTCACAAATGTACTACTCTGTCTCAAAACATCTCACATAATCATGCACTGTACTAAAGCCATTAGATCAGTTCTTCAGTCAGGTTAAAGAAGTATCCCTCTAATAACTGACTTTTATAATGCTATCAATATCCACTCCCAATCAGTCTGCCATTGTTAATGGTGTACAGCATTACCGAACACAATGGAATTGATGACGCCCATATCCACGGACACACCGTGACTTACGGTGGTTTGATTTATGATTTTTCAACGTTATGATGGGATTATTGGAATATTAGATGCGTTTCTGAGTTACAGTGGGTTTATGAGTATGCGACCCTATACTCCAGAAACAGCTGTATAAGGAAAAACAGGTGTACCTAATAAAAATATGCTTAGTGACTTGGGATAAACCAATAGATGTTCACAACTGATGGAGAGCCGTGAAAGAGAGATAGCGGTAAATAGTTACAATAACACAATTTTCCTGCACCTGTCGAGGATTTCTCCCAAAAAACGCAGAATGTGGGATGCACCTAAGGCATATGAAAGAGAGAGGGCAGAAGGAGTAAGATAGAAATAGGAGGAAGGAAGGAAGGAAGGAAAGAAAGAAGGAAGGTAGGAAGGAAGGAAGGAAGGAAGGAAGGAAGGAAGGAAGGAAAGAAGGACGAAAGGAAGGAGAAAACACCCGGTGTTACTAAACCCCCCCAAAAAATGGTTTCCCCCTGTGGGTAAGCCTACAATGTGGATGAATCTTGAAAATATTGTGCTACGTGTTGTGTCAGTCATAACAGCTCACCTATTGTGCAATTCCGTTGATAGGAAATGTCCACAATATGGAAATCTATGCATATGGGATTGATCGCACTAGGTAGTTGCTACCTAGGGCTGAGGGTCAGGGAGAGGGTTTGAGACAGAATGAGGAGTGACTAATGTCTACAGGGTTTTTCTCTGGTCGGGGGTGATAAGACGTTCTACAATGGATTGCGAATTAAAATTGAATGTGCACCACCACAGGTATACTAAAAGCCACTCAATTCATGACTTTTAATGGGGGAATCTTCTGTGGCGCACTCTCATGGAGACCACGGCAGACATAGTGAGAGAGAAAAAGGTGAGTAAATATCTGAAACGGAGGCAGAAAGAGAGAGAATGAGAAGCCCTGTGAATGGAAGGGAGAGCGAAAAGGGAAAATGGTCCTATTTACAAATGACAGATGTGAAACCGGGGTTCACATCAACAGTGTCACTGCCAGGAAGGAGGGTCATGCTAGCCATGTCACCGGTAGTGTGGCCCGCAGGGACGCCGACCTGCTGGAGCGTCGTGCCAGCATGGGCTCTGGCAGCCACGTGGGCCAGCAGGAGGGTCCCGCTGCACAGCTGTGGGGTGAGGATAGACTGGGTGGTGATATCGCCCATTACAGGGGCCTCTTCTGCTGGCAAGAGTGTGACAGTAGCAAGTAGATGGACAAGCCTGCGTGTGAGGACGGAATGCAGGAGGGGCTCTTGTGCGGCTGGGTGTGGGGCCCTCACGGGAACCGTGGAGAAATGGCCAGGTAACTGCGTCATGTGGGCTAGTAGATTGGCCAGGGCTTCGAACTGAAGGACAATAACGGGGAGTAGCTGTCAGGCCCTGGGAGTGTCTGAGTGTAAGTGGAGATGGGTTTGGGGTCACTGAGGGATGCGTGGGAGCCATCCCTGTATAGGTACAGGTCATAGGGAGATAGTCTCGTGAGGCCTGTGAGTGTCTAGGGTTGTCCTGGGTGCCTGGGGCTGACTGTGGCAGAAATGTGGGGAAGGCTGGAGAGAAGCTGGGAGACCCAGGAGAGTCCCTGAAGGCAGGGGGTGAAGAGGTGAAAGAAATGGGGGAGGGTTGCAGTAAGGTCCGTGAGTTTGTAGGTGATTCCTGGGTGCGGGAAGCTGACTCCAGGTGAAATCTGGAGATGGTCGGAGTGTAGCTGAGAGAGACAGAAGAGTCCTTGAGGGCTGGGGGTGAGAACATGAGGGAGACTGGGGAGTAAGTCAGTGAAATTCGTGAGTTCGGTGGTGTATCGTGGGTGCCTGGAACTGACTCCAGCTGGAATCTAGCGAAGTTTTGAGAGTAGCTGAAAGAGACACAGGAGTCCCTGTGGGCTGAGGGCAAAGACCTGAGAGAGACCAGGGAGGACCTCAGTGAAGTCTGTGAGTCTGTAGGTGATTCCGGAGTGTGGGAGGCTGAGTGCCGCTGAAATCTGGGCGTGGTGGGAGAGTAGCTGGGACAGACAGGAGAGTCCCAGGGGGCTGGGGGTGAAGACATGACAGAGACTGGGGAGTAACTCAGCGAAACTGCTGAGTTTGGTGGTGATACCTGGGTGCCTGGAACTGACTCCCGCTGAAATCTGGGCATGGTTGGAGAGTAGCTGGGACACACAGGAGAGTCCCTGAGGGCTGGGGGTGAAGACATGAGAGAGACCGGGGAGTACCTCAGTGAAACTGGTGAGTTTGGTGGTGACTCCGGGGTGCCTGGGACTGACTCCAGCTGAAATGTGTGCGTGGTTGGAGAGTAGCTGGGACAGACAGGAGAGTCCCTGAGGGCTGGTGAAGACATGAGAGAGACTGGAGAGTAAGTGAGTGAAATTGGGGAGTTTGGTGGTGCTTCCTGGGTGCCTGGAACTGACTCCCGCTGAAGTGTGGGCGTGGTTGGAGAGTAGCTGGGACACACAGGAGAGTCCCTGAGGGTTGGAGATAAAGACGTGCTAGAGAGTGAGGAGTAACTGAGTGAAATTGGGGAGTTTGGTGGTGATTCCGGGGTGCCTGGAGCTGACTGCAGCTGAAATGTGGGCGTGGTTGGAGAGTAGCTGGGACAGACGGGAGAGTCCCTGAGGGATGGTGAAGACATGAGAGAGACTGGGGAGTAACGCAGTGAAATTGGTGAGTTTGGTGGTGATTTCTGGGTGCCTGCAACAGACTCCCGCTGAAGTGTGGGCGTGTTTGGAGAGTAGCTGGGACAGACAGGCCAGTCCCTGAGGGTTGGAGATAAAGACGTGCTAGAGACTGGGGAGTAACTCAGTGAAAGTGGTGGGCTTGGTGGTGATCCCCGGGTTCCTGGAACTGACCCGCGCTGAAATGTGGGCGTGGTTGGAGAGTAGCTGGGACAGACTGGAGGGTCCGTAAGGGCTGGGGGTGAAGACGTGAGAGAGACTGGCGAGGATCTCACTGAGGTCTGTGAGTTTGTAGGTGTTTCTGGGGTGTGGGGTAGAGACTCCCGCTGAAATCTGGGCGTAGTTGGAGAGTAGCTGGGACAGACAGGAGAGTCATGGGTGGCTGGGGGTGAGCTGCTGGATGATGGCAGTAAGAACATATGGTATATTATTGATGAATGAGGTGACTGTGAAGAATCTCCAGAGGAGGACACGGGAGAACACAATGACATGAGTGACTGTCCTGCTTGGTTAGGAAAGGGAAACGTAAAGTTGTGGAATTCTGTTGATGATGGATGTGAGAGTGGTGAAGCCCTGCGGGGTGATGTAGAGTACTTCCACATCCCTGGTGAGGAGCTGCCCCTTGGGTCTGAGTTTCTGGGAGGGGAGAGGGAGAAGCTGGGTGAGGCAGGCATGAATCTTGAGGAGTCAGGGCTGGGGGACCGCTCATATTCTCCCGAGACGTGGGAGTCTCTGGGGGACTCCTGGGTGCATGGGGCTGACTCCCGCAGGAACCTGGGGATGGCTGGAGAGTAACTGGGAGCCACAGGAGAGTCCCTGAGGCCTGGGGGTGAAGAGATGAAAGACACAGGGGTGGAGCACCGTGAGGCTCGTGAGTTTGTAGGTGATTCCCGGGTGTGGGGGGCTGACTCCAGCTGAAATCTGGGGTTGTTTGGAGAGTAGCTGGGAGACACAGGAGATCCCCCGAGAGCTGGGGGTGAGCTGCTGGGTGATGGCAGTAAGAACATGTGGTATATTATTGATGAACGTGGGGACTCTGAGGAATCCTCAGAGGAGGACACGGGAGAGCCCAATGGCTTCATTGATTGCCCATCACGGTGAGGACAGGGAAATGGGAGCTTGTGGGATTCTGGTGATGACAGAGGTGAGTGTGGTGAAGCCCTAGGGGATGGTGAATGGTAGCTCCGGATCCCTGGTGAGGAGCTTCCCCTGAAGCCTGAGTTTCTGAGAGGGGAGAGGGAGAAGCTGGGTGAGGCTCGCATGGACCTTGGGGAGTCCGTGCTGGGGGACCGTTCATAAGAAGAGCCGGACAAGACCCTACTGTTCTTAGGTGCAGACATGATTAGGAAACCTGCAGCTCCCAGGGGCCCCTACTAATTTTCTAACTCGCAGAAGGAAGGAGTGTGTGTGCGTGTGTGTGTGTGTGTGCGGTGTGAGGTATGTGCCCCTTAAGAAAATGGAAATCAACCAACCAATGAGACAGACAGACAGACAGACAGACAGAGATTCACTTGCCCAAGTGTTCTGTCCTGTCCTCTGAATCCGCTTCCAAGTCGCAAGACGCTGTGAGCTCCAAGTCAACGCAGAGTCCGCCAACCGCTCCGGCCGCTGATCCGCTCCGCGAAGATCTGAGTACAGGCCAGCCAGGGTGGGTTTAAATAGCCTCGGGCGCAGCCTAGCAGCGGAAAGGGCGGAGCTCCACTCCTCCTTTCCATCAGTCACCCCCAACTTTCCCAGGCTACACCTCGTAGGAAACTGTTCTCCTGCTTTGATTTCATGCGCCACCTTTGGGACAATCTAAGAACTTACAAGTTTTCTTGGCCAGATATATTAGGAATTGTATGCACTGAAACACTGAAAACCAACTAGTGGTTCTGTGGTTCCCACGTTGTGGTTTTGACACCAGCAGCATCCTTGCCACAATCAAACCCCGGAGATCCACAGATCTGCGGTGTAACAATACCTCCCCCTGATCCGGATGCATGGCAGTTTAAGAAGTCTTTCCGTGTAAGGGAAAAGACTTTGTAGAAAAGGTGGAGATATGCGTTGTAGAAACATTCTTTTGCTCTGGAACCACGTAGAGACTTGGGAGCCAGTTGGGTGGAGCATTCGTTGGATGAGGGTGCTCGGGTTAGGAATATCAAGGTGTGGCTCCAGATAATCCAATCATCTAATTAAGATTCCAGTTATGCTCATCTGTTTTAAAATTCCGTTTGGGTAAATTCTTTTAGTCAGACTGAGAATGGCAAAGCCTCAACCCCAATTTCCAGGGAGGGTTGAGAGCCTCAGGTGGAGTTGATCACCAATAGCCTATGGTTTAACCCGTCATGCCTATAGAATGAGGTCTCCATAAAAACCCAAAAGGACTGGGTTCAGAGAGCTTGTGGATAACACTTCCTGGAAGGTAGTGCACCCCTCCCCACACGCCGGGCCCCGCATTTATTTCTGAACTTTTGGCAAAGTCCGCTAAAATACAACGGCAAATGTAAGTGTTTCCCTGCGTGCTGTGAGCTCTTCCAGCCAATGAATGCAACTAAATCTGGGAGTGGTGGCAACCTGATTTATAGCCAGTTGCTGAGAAGCACAGGTAAAACAACGTGGGGCTTCCCATTGTTATTAGTGTGGGAGGCCTGTCTGGCGGGACTCGGCCCTTTGGAATCTAAAGCTATGTCCCGGTAGATAGCGTCACCATTGAATTAGAAGACACACATATGTTGAGAATAATCTTTCTGGTCATTTGCTGCATGTCTTATTTACAATATGTAATCAAATTCTTTATCCTGGCCTTATGGCACCTGGGTTGAGAACCATGATTTGAACCAAACATTGGTCTGTCACGTTCTGAGTTTGAAACTTTATTTTGCCTTTAGCGTTTTGCTATTGCTTTTTCGTTTTCTTTTGTTTCGTTTCGTTTCTAAGTTCTGGGGTATATGTGCAGGATGTGCAGATTTGTTACTAAGGTAAACGTGTGCCATGGTGGTTCGCTGCACCTGTCAACCCATCACCTAGGTATTAAGCCCAGCATGCAGTAGCTGTTTTTCTTAACGCTCTGCCTCCCGAAAGGCCCCAGTGAGTGTTGTTCCCCTTCCTGTGTCCATGTGATCTCATTTTTCAGCTCTCATTATAAGTGAGAATGTGGCGTTTGGTTTTCTTTCCCTGGATTAGTTTGCTGAGCATAATGACCACACATCACCACTGTTTCTGTTTTTTAGTATAAAGAGTAGTATTTTATTGAATAAGATTTGCTCACAGAAAAATAAGCTTAAGTCCACAATGAATGCCAGACTCTACAGCAGAAAGCAATTTTCTCACTTTTCCACACACAATGGTTCCTACTAAGTGAAAAAACTTCATTCACAAATGTACTACTCTGTCTCAAAACATCTCACATAATCATGCACTGTACTAAAGCCATTAGATCAGTTCTTCAGTCAGGTTAAAGAAGTATCCCTCTAATAACTGACTTTTATAATGCTATCAATATCCACTCCCAATCAGTCTGCCATTGTTAATGGTGTACAGCATTACCGAACACAATGGAATTGATGACGCCCATATCCACGGACACACCGTGACTTACGGTGGTTTGATTTATGATTTTTCAACGTTATGATGGGATTATTGGAATATTAGATGCGTTTCTGAGTTACAGTGGGTTTATGAGTATGCGACCCTATACTCCAGAAACAGCTGTATAAGGAAAAACAGGTGTACCTAATAAAAATATGCTTAGTGACTTGGGATAAACCAATAGATGTTCACAACTGATGGAGAGCCGTGAAAGAGAGATAGCGGTAAATAGTTACAATAACACAATTTTCCTGCACCTGTCGAGGATTTCTCCCAAAAAACGCAGAATGTGGGATGCACCTAAGGCATATGAAAGAGAGAGGGCAGAAGGAGTAAGATAGAAATAGGAGGAAGGAAGGAAGGAAGGAAAGAAAGAAGGAAGGTAGGAAGGAAGGAAGGAAGGAAGGAAGGAAGGAAGGAAGGAAGGAAAGAAGGACGAAAGGAAGGAGAAAACACCCGGTGTTACTAAACCCCCCCAAAAAATGGTTTCCCCCTGTGGGTAAGCCTACAATGTGGATGAATCTTGAAAATATTGTGCTACGTGTTGTGTCAGTCATAACAGCTCACCTATTGTGCAATTCCGTTGATAGGAAATGTCCACAATATGGAAATCTATGCATATGGGATTGATCGCACTAGGTAGTTGCTACCTAGGGCTGAGGGTCAGGGAGAGGGTTTGAGACAGAATGAGGAGTGACTAATGTCTACAGGGTTTTTCTCTGGTCGGGGGTGATAAGACGTTCTACAATGGATTGCGAATTAAAATTGAATGTGCACCACCACAGGTATACTAAAAGCCACTCAATTCATGACTTTTAATGGGGGAATCTTCTGTGGCGCACTCTCATGGAGACCACGGCAGACATAGTGAGAGAGAAAAAGGTGAGTAAATATCTGAAACGGAGGCAGAAAGAGAGAGAATGAGAAGCCCTGTGAATGGAAGGGAGAGCGAAAAGGGAAAATGGTCCTATTTACAAATGACAGATGTGAAACCGGGGTTCACATCAACAGTGTCACTGCCAGGAAGGAGGGTCATGCTAGCCATGTCACCGGTAGTGTGGCCCGCAGGGACGCCGACCTGCTGGAGCGTCGTGCCAGCATGGGCTCTGGCAGCCACGTGGGCCAGCAGGAGGGTCCCGCTGCACAGCTGTGGGGTGAGGATAGACTGGGTGGTGATATCGCCCATTACAGGGGCCTCTTCTGCTGGCAAGAGTGTGACAGTAGCAAGTAGATGGACAAGCCTGCGTGTGAGGACGGAATGCAGGAGGGGCTCTTGTGCGGCTGGGTGTGGGGCCCTCACGGGAACCGTGGAGAAATGGCCAGGTAACTGCGTCATGTGGGCTAGTAGATTGGCCAGGGCTTCGAACTGAAGGACAATAACGGGGAGTAGCTGTCAGGCCCTGGGAGTGTCTGAGTGTAAGTGGAGATGGGTTTGGGGTCACTGAGGGATGCGTGGGAGCCATCCCTGTATAGGTACAGGTCATAGGGAGATAGTCTCGTGAGGCCTGTGAGTGTCTAGGGTTGTCCTGGGTGCCTGGGGCTGACTGTGGCAGAAATCTGGGGAAGGCTGGAGAGAAGCTGGGAGACCCAGGAGAGTCCCTGAAGGCAGGGGGTGAAGAGGTGAAAGAAATGGGGGAGGGTTGCAGTAAGGTCCGTGAGTTTGTAGGTGATTCCTGGGTGCGGGAAGCTGACTCCAGGTGAAATCTGGAGATGGTCGGAGTGTAGCTGAGAGAGACAGAAGAGTCCTTGAGGGCTGGGGGTGAGAACATGAGGGAGACTGGGGAGTAAGTCAGTGAAATTCGTGAGTTCGGTGGTGTATCGTGGGTGCCTGGAACTGACTCCAGCTGGAATCTAGCGAAGTTTTGAGAGTAGCTGAAAGAGACACAGGAGTCCCTGTGGGCTGAGGGCAAAGACCTGAGAGAGACCAGGGAGGACCTCAGTGAAGTCTGTGAGTCTGTAGGTGATTCCGGAGTGTGGGAGGCTGAGTGCCGCTGAAATCTGGGCGTGGTGGGAGAGTAGCTGGGACAGACAGGAGAGTCCCAGGGGGCTGGGGGTGAAGACATGACAGAGACTGGGGAGTAACTCAGCGAAACTGCTGAGTTTGGTGGTGATACCTGGGTGCCTGGAACTGACTCCCGCTGAAATCTGGGCATGGTTGGAGAGTAGCTGGGACACACAGGAGAGTCCCTGAGGGCTGGGGGTGAAGACATGAGAGAGACCGGGGAGTACCTCAGTGAAACTGGTGAGTTTGGTGGTGACTCCGGGGTGCCTGGGACTGACTCCAGCTGAAATGTGTGCGTGGTTGGAGAGTAGCTGGGACAGACAGGAGAGTCCCTGAGGGCTGGTGAAGACATGAGAGAGACTGGAGAGTAAGTGAGTGAAATTGGGGAGTTTGGTGGTGCTTCCTGGGTGCCTGGAACTGACTCCCGCTGAAGTGTGGGCGTGGTTGGAGAGTAGCTGGGACACACAGGAGAGTCCCTGAGGGTTGGAGATAAAGACGTGCTAGAGAGTGAGGAGTAACTGAGTGAAATTGGGGAGTTTGGTGGTGATTCCGGGGTGCCTGGAGCTGACTGCAGCTGAAATGTGGGCGTGGTTGGAGAGTAGCTGGGACAGACGGGAGAGTCCCTGAGGGATGGTGAAGACATGAGAGAGACTGGGGAGTAACGCAGTGAAATTGGTGAGTTTGGTGGTGATTTCTGGGTGCCTGCAACAGACTCCCGCTGAAGTGTGGGCGTGTTTGGAGAGTAGCTGGGACAGACAGGCCAGTCCCTGAGGGTTGGAGATAAAGACGTGCTAGAGACTGGGGAGTAACTCAGTGAAAGTGGTGGGCTTGGTGGTGATCCCCGGGTTCCTGGAACTGACCCGCGCTGAAATGTGGGCGTGGTTGGAGAGTAGCTGGGACAGACTGGAGGGTCCGTAAGGGCTGGGGGTGAAGACGTGAGAGAGACTGGCGAGGATCTCACTGAGGTCTGTGAGTTTGTAGGTGTTTCTGGGGTGTGGGGTAGAGACTCCCGCTGAAATCTGGGCGTAGTTGGAGAGTAGCTGGGACAGACAGGAGAGTCATGGGTGGCTGGGGGTGAGCTGCTGGATGATGGCAGTAAGAACATATGGTATATTATTGATGAATGAGGTGACTGTGAAGAATCTCCAGAGGAGGACACGGGAGAACACAATGACATGAGTGACTGTCCTGCTTGGTTAGGAAAGGGAAACGTAAAGTTGTGGAATTCTGTTGATGATGGATGTGAGAGTGGTGAAGCCCTGCGGGGTGATGTAGAGTACTTCCACATCCCTGGTGAGGAGCTGCCCCTTGGGTCTGAGTTTCTGGGAGGGGAGAGGGAGAAGCTGGGTGAGGCAGGCATGAATCTTGAGGAGTCAGGGCTGGGGGACCGCTCATATTCTCCCGAGACGTGGGAGTCTCTGGGGGACTCCTGGGTGCATGGGGCTGACTCCCGCAGGAACCTGGGGATGGCTGGAGAGTAACTGGGAGCCACAGGAGAGTCCCTGAGGCCTGGGGCTGAAGAGATGAAAGACACAGGGGTGGAGCACCGTGAGGCTCGTGAGTTTGTAGGTGATTCCCGGGTGTGGGGGGCTGACTCCAGCTGAAATCTGGGGTTGTTTGGAGAGTAGCTGGGAGACACAGGAGATCCCCCGAGAGCTGGGGGTGAGCTGCTGGGTGATGGCAGTAAGAACATGTGGTATATTATTGATGAACGTGGGGACTCTGAGGAATCCTCAGAGGAGGACACGGGAGAGCCCAATGGCTTCATTGATTGCCCATCACGGTGAGGACAGGGAAATGGGAGCTTGTGGGATTCTGGTGATGACAGAGGTGAGTGTGGTGAAGCCCTAGGGGATGGTGAATGGTAGCTCCGGATCCCTGGTGAGGAGCTTCCCCTGAAGCCTGAGTTTCTGAGAGGGGAGAGGGAGAAGCTGGGTGAGGCTCGCATGGACCTTGGGGAGTCCGTGCTGGGGGACCGTTCATAAGAAGAGCCGGACAAGACCCTACTGTTCTTAGGTGCAGACATGATTAGGAAACCTGCAGCTCCCAGGGGCCCCTACTAATTTTCTAACTCGCAGAAGGAAGGAGTGTGTGTGCGTGTGTGTGTGTGTGTGCGGTGTGAGGTATGTGCCCCTTAAGAAAATGGAAATCAACCAACCAATGAGACAGACAGACAGACAGACAGACAGAGATTCACTTGCCCAAGTGTTCTGTCCTGTCCTCTGAATCCGCTTCCAAGTCGCAAGACGCTGTGAGCTCCAAGTCAACGCAGAGTCCGCCAACCGCTCCGGCCGCTGATCCGCTCCGCGAAGATCTGAGTACAGGCCAGCCAGGGTGGGTTTAAATAGCCTCGGGCGCAGCCTAGCAGCGGAAAGGGCGGAGCTTCACTCCTCCTTTCCATCAGTCACCCCCAACTTTCCCAGGCTACACCTCGTAGGAAACTGTTCTCCTGCTTTGATTTCATGCGCCACCTTTGGGACAATCTAAGAACTTACAAGTTTTCTTGGCCAGATATATTAGGAATTGTATGCACTGAAACACTGAAAACCAACTAGTGGTTCTGTGGTTCCCACGTTGTGGTTTTGACACCAGCAGCATCCTTGCCACAATCAAACCCCGGAGATCCACAGATCTGCGGTGTAACAATACCTCCCCCTGATCCGGATGCATGGCAGTTTAAGAAGTCTTTCCGTGTAAGGGAAAAGACTTTGTAGAAAAGGTGGAGATATGCGTTGTAGAAACATTCTTTTGCTCTGGAACCACGTAGAGACTTGGGAGCCAGTTGGGTGGAGCATTCGTTGGATGAGGGTGCTCGGGTTAGGAATATCAAGGTGTGGCTCCAGATAATCCAATCATCTAATTAAGATTCCAGTTATGCTCATCTGTTTTAAAATTCCGTTTGGGTAAATTCTTTTAGTCAGACTGAGAATGGCAAAGCCTCAACCCCAATTTCCAGGGAGGGTTGAGAGCCTCAGGTGGAGTTGATCACCAATAGCCTATGGTTTAACCCGTCATGCCTATAGAATGAGGTCTCCATAAAAACCCAAAAGGACTGGGTTCAGAGAGCTTGTGGATAACACTTCCTGGAAGGTAGTGCACCCCTCCCCACACGCCGGGCCCCGCATTTATTTCTGAACTTTTGGCAAAGTCCGCTAAAATACAACGGCAAATGTAAGTGTTTCCCTGCGTGCTGTGAGCTCTTCCAGCCAATGAATGCAACTAAATCTGGGAGTGGTGGCAACCTGATTTATAGCCAGTTGCTGAGAAGCACAGGTAAAACAACGTGGGGCTTCCCATTGTTATTAGTGTGGGAGGCCTGTCTGGCGGGACTCGGCCCTTTGGAATCTAAAGCTATGTCCCGGTAGATAGCGTCACCATTGAATTAGAAGACACACATATGTTGAGAATAATCTTTCTGGTCATTTGCTGCATGTCTTATTTACAATATGTAATCAAATTCTTTATCCTGGCCTTATGGCACCTGGGTTGAGAACCATGATTTGAACCAAACATTGGTCTGTCACGTTCTGAGTTTGAAACTTTATTTTGCCTTTAGCGTTTTGCTATTGCTTTTTCGTTTTCTTTTGTTTCGTTTCGTTTCTAAGTTCTGGGGTATATGTGCAGGATGTGCAGATTTGTTACTAAGGTAAACGTGTGCCATGGTGGTTCGCTGCACCTGTCAACCCATCACCTAGGTATTAAGCCCAGCATGCAGTAGCTGTTTTTCTTAACGCTCTGCCTCCCGAAAGGCCCCAGTGAGTGTTGTTCCCCTTCCTGTGTCCATGTGATCTCATTTTTCAGCTCTCATTATAAGTGAGAATGTGGCGTTTGGTTTTCTTTCCCTGGATTAGTTTGCTGAGCATAATGACCACACATCACCACTGTTTCTGTTTTTTAGTATAAAGAGTAGTATTTTATTGAATAAGATTTGCTCACAGAAAAATAAGCTTAAGTCCACAATGAATGCCAGACTCTACAGCAGAAAGCAATTTTCTCACTTTTCCACACACAATGGTTCCTACTAAGTGAAAAAACTTCATTCACAAATGTACTACTCTGTCTCAAAACATCTCACATAATCATGCACTGTACTAAAGCCATTAGATCAGTTCTTCAGTCAGGTTAAAGAAGTATCCCTCTAATAACTGACTTTTATAATGCTATCAATATCCACTCCCAATCAGTCTGCCATTGTTAATGGTGTACAGCATTACCGAACACAATGGAATTGATGACGCCCATATCCACGGACACACCGTGACTTACGGTGGTTTGATTTATGATTTTTCAACGTTATGATGGGATTATTGGAATATTAGATGCGTTTCTGAGTTACAGTGGGTTTATGAGTATGCGACCCTATACTCCAGAAACAGCTGTATAAGGAAAAACAGGTGTACCTAATAAAAATATGCTTAGTGACTTGGGATAAACCAATAGATGTTCACAACTGATGGAGAGCCGTGAAAGAGAGATAGCGGTAAATAGTTACAATAACACAATTTTCCTGCACCTGTCGAGGATTTCTCCCAAAAAACGCAGAATGTGGGATGCACCTAAGGCATATGAAAGAGAGAGGGCAGAAGGAGTAAGATAGAAATAGGAGGAAGGAAGGAAGGAAGGAAAGAAAGAAGGAAGGTAGGAAGGAAGGAAGGAAGGAAGGAAAGAAGGACGAAAGGAAGGAGAAAACACCCGGTGTTACTAAACCCCCCCAAAAAATGGTTTCCCCCTGTGGGTAAGCCTACAATGTGGATGAATCTTGAAAATATTGTGCTACGTGTTGTGTCAGTCATAACAGCTCACCTATTGTGCAATTCCGTTGATAGGAAATGTCCACAATATGGAAATCTATGCATATGGGATTGATCGCACTAGGTAGTTGCTACCTAGGGCTGAGGGTCAGGGAGAGGGTTTGAGACAGAATGAGGAGTGACTAATGTCTACAGGGTTTTTCTCTGGTCGGGGGTGATAAGACGTTCTACAATGGATTGCGAATTAAAATTGAATGTGCACCACCACAGGTATACTAAAAGCCACTCAATTCATGACTTTTAATGGGGGAATCTTCTGTGGCGCACTCTCATGGAGACCACGGCAGACATAGTGAGAGAGAAAAAGGTGAGTAAATATCTGAAACGGAGGCAGAAAGAGAGAGAATGAGAAGCCCTGTGAATGGAAGGGAGAGCGAAAAGGGAAAATGGTCCTATTTACAAATGACAGATGTGAAACCGGGGTTCACATCAACAGTGTCACTGCCAGGAAGGAGGGTCATGCTAGCCATGTCACCGGTAGTGTGGCCCGCAGGGACGCCGACCTGCTGGAGCGTCGTGCCAGCATGGGCTCTGGCAGCCACGTGGGCCAGCAGGAGGGTCCCGCTGCACAGCTGTGGGGTGAGGATAGACTGGGTGGTGATATCGCCCATTACAGGGGCCTCTTCTGCTGGCAAGAGTGTGACAGTAGCAAGTAGATGGACAAGCCTGCGTGTGAGGACGGAATGCAGGAGGGGCTCTTGTGCGGCTGGGTGTGGGGCCCTCACGGGAACCGTGGAGAAATGGCCAGGTAACTGCGTCATGTGGGCTAGTAGATTGGCCAGGGCTTCGAACTGAAGGACAATAACGGGGAGTAGCTGTCAGGCCCTGGGAGTGTCTGAGTGTAAGTGGAGATGGGTTTGGGGTCACTGAGGGATGCGTGGGAGCCATCCCTGTATAGGTACAGGTCATAGGGAGATAGTCTCGTGAGGCCTGTGAGTGTCTAGGGTTGTCCTGGGTGCCTGGGGCTGACTGTGGCAGAAATCTGGGGAAGGCTGGAGAGAAGCTGGGAGACCCAGGAGAGTCCCTGAAGGCAGGGGGTGAAGAGGTGAAAGAAATGGGGGAGGGTTGCAGTAAGGTCCGTGAGTTTGTAGGTGATTCCTGGGTGCGGGAAGCTGACTCCAGGTGAAATCTGGAGATGGTCGGAGTGTAGCTGAGAGAGACAGAAGAGTCCTTGAGGGCTGGGGGTGAGAACATGAGGGAGACTGGGGAGTAAGTCAGTGAAATTCGTGAGTTCGGTGGTGTATCGTGGGTGCCTGGAACTGACTCCAGCTGGAATCTAGCGAAGTTTTGAGAGTAGCTGAAAGAGACACAGGAGTCCCTGTGGGCTGAGGGCAAAGACCTGAGAGAGACCAGGGAGGACCTCAGTGAAGTCTGTGAGTCTGTAGGTGATTCCGGAGTGTGGGAGGCTGAGTGCCGCTGAAATCTGGGCGTGGTGGGAGAGTAGCTGGGACAGACAGGAGAGTCCCAGGGGGCTGGGGGTGAAGACATGACAGAGACTGGGGAGTAACTCAGCGAAACTGCTGAGTTTGGTGGTGATACCTGGGTGCCTGGAACTGACTCCCGCTGAAATCTGGGCATGGTTGGAGAGTAGCTGGGACACACAGGAGAGTCCCTGAGGGCTGGGGGTGAAGACATGAGAGAGACCGGGGAGTACCTCAGTGAAACTGGTGAGTTTGGTGGTGACTCCGGGGTGCCTGGGACTGACTCCAGCTGAAATGTGTGCGTGGTTGGAGAGTAGCTGGGACAGACAGGAGAGTCCCTGAGGGCTGGTGAAGACATGAGAGAGACTGGAGAGTAAGTGAGTGAAATTGGGGAGTTTGGTGGTGCTTCCTGGGTGCCTGGAACTGACTCCCGCTGAAGTGTGGGCGTGGTTGGAGAGTAGCTGGGACACACAGGAGAGTCCCTGAGGGTTGGAGATAAAGACGTGCTAGAGAGTGAGGAGTAACTGAGTGAAATTGGGGAGTTTGGTGGTGATTCCGGGGTGCCTGGAGCTGACTGCAGCTGAAATGTGGGCGTGGTTGGAGAGTAGCTGGGACAGACGGGAGAGTCCCTGAGGGATGGTGAAGACATGAGAGAGACTGGGGAGTAACGCAGTGAAATTGGTGAGTTTGGTGGTGATTTCTGGGTGCCTGCAACAGACTCCCGCTGAAGTGTGGGCGTGTTTGGAGAGTAGCTGGGACAGACAGGCCAGTCCCTGAGGGTTGGAGATAAAGACGTGCTAGAGACTGGGGAGTAACTCAGTGAAAGTGGTGGGCTTGGTGGTGATCCCCGGGTTCCTGGAACTGACCCGCGCTGAAATGTGGGCGTGGTTGGAGAGTAGCTGGGACAGACTGGAGGGTCCGTAAGGGCTGGGGGTGAAGACGTGAGAGAGACTGGCGAGGATCTCACTGAGGTCTGTGAGTTTGTAGGTGTTTCTGGGGTGTGGGGTAGAGACTCCCGCTGAAATCTGGGCGTAGTTGGAGAGTAGCTGGGACAGACAGGAGAGTCATGGCTGGCTGGGGGTGAGCTGCTGGATGATGGCAGTAAGAACATATGGTATATTATTGATGAATGAGGTGACTGTGAAGAATCTCCAGAGGAGGACACGGGAGAACACAATGACATGAGTGACTGTCCTGCTTGGTTAGGAAAGGGAAACGTAAAGTTGTGGAATTCTGTTGATGATGGATGTGAGAGTGGTGAAGCCCTGCGGGGTGATGTAGAGTACTTCCACATCCCTGGTGAGGAGCTGCCCCTTGGGTCTGAGTTTCTGGGAGGGGAGAGGGAGAAGCTGGGTGAGGCAGGCATGAATCTTGAGGAGTCAGGGCTGGGGGACCGCTCATATTCTCCCGAGACGTGGGAGTCTCTGGGGGACTCCTGGGTGCATGGGGCTGACTCCCGCAGGAACCTGGGGATGGCTGGAGAGTAACTGGGAGCCACAGGAGAGTCCCTGAGGCCTGGGGGTGAAGAGATGAAAGACACAGGGGTGGAGCACCGTGAGGCTCGTGAGTTTGTAGGTGATTCCCGGGTGTGGGGGGCTGACTCCAGCTGAAATCTGGGGTTGTTTGGAGAGTAGCTGGGAGACACAGGAGATCCCCCGAGAGCTGGGGGTGAGCTGCTGGGTGATGGCAGTAAGAACATGTGGTATATTATTGATGAACGTGGGGACTCTGAGGAATCCTCAGAGGAGGACACGGGAGAGCCCAATGGCTTCATTGATTGCCCATCACGGTGAGGACAGGGAAATGGGAGCTTGTGGGATTCTGGTGATGACAGAGGTGAGTGTGGTGAAGCCCTAGGGGATGGTGAATGGTAGCTCCGGATCCCTGGTGAGGAGCTTCCCCTGAAGCCTGAGTTTCTGAGAGGGGAGAGGGAGAAGCTGGGTGAGGCTCGCATGGACCTTGGGGAGTCCGTGCTGGGGGACCGTTCATAAGAAGAGCCGGACAAGACCCTACTGTTCTTAGGTGCAGACATGATTAGGAAACCTGCAGCTCCCAGGGGCCCCTACTAATTTTCTAACTCGCAGAAGGAAGGAGTGTGTGTGCGTGTGTGTGTGTGTGTGCGGTGTGAGGTATGTGCCCCTTAAGAAAATGGAAATCAACCAACCAATGAGACAGACAGACAGACAGACAGACAGAGATTCACTTGCCCAAGTGTTCTGTCCTGTCCTCTGAATCCGCTTCCAAGTCGCAAGACGCTGTGAGCTCCAAGTCAACGCAGAGTCCGCCAACCGCTCCGGCCGCTGATCCGCTCCGCGAAGATCTGAGTACAGGCCAGCCAGGGTGGGTTTAAATAGCCTCGGGCGCAGCCTAGCAGCGGAAAGGGCGGAGCTTCACTCCTCCTTTCCATCAGTCACCCCCAACTTTCCCAGGCTACACCTCGTAGGAAACTGTTCTCCTGCTTTGATTTCATGCGCCACCTTTGGGACAATCTAAGAACTTACAAGTTTTCTTGGCCAGATATATTAGGAATTGTATGCACTGAAACACTGAAAACCAACTAGTGGTTCTGTGGTTCCCACGTTGTGGTTTTGACACCAGCAGCATCCTTGCCACAATCAAACCCCGGAGATCCACAGATCTGCGGTGTAACAATACCTCCCCCTGATCCGGATGCATGGCAGTTTAAGAAGTCTTTCCGTGTAAGGGAAAAGACTTTGTAGAAAAGGTGGAGATATGCGTTGTAGAAACATTCTTTTGCTCTGGAACCACGTAGAGACTTGGGAGCCAGTTGGGTGGAGCATTCGTTGGATGAGGGTGCTCGGGTTAGGAATATCAAGGTGTGGCTCCAGATAATCCAATCATCTAATTAAGATTCCAGTTATGCTCATCTGTTTTAAAATTCCGTTTGGGTAAATTCTTTTAGTCAGACTGAGAATGGCAAAGCCTCAACCCCAATTTCCAGGGAGGGTTGAGAGCCTCAGGTGGAGTTGATCACCAATAGCCTATGGTTTAACCCGTCATGCCTATAGAATGAGGTCTCCATAAAAACCCAAAAGGACTGGGTTCAGAGAGCTTGTGGATAACACTTCCTGGAAGGTAGTGCACCCCTCCCCACACGCCGGGCCCCGCATTTATTTCTGAACTTTTGGCAAAGTCCGCTAAAATACAACGGCAAATGTAAGTGTTTCCCTGCGTGCTGTGAGCTCTTCCAGCCAATGAATGCAACTAAATCTGGGAGTGGTGGCAACCTGATTTATAGCCAGTTGCTGAGAAGCACAGGTAAAACAACGTGGGGCTTCCCATTGTTATTAGTGTGGGAGGCCTGTCTGGCGGGACTCGGCCCTTTGGAATCTAAAGCTATGTCCCGGTAGATAGCGTCACCATTGAATTAGAAGACACACATATGTTGAGAATAATCTTTCTGGTCATTTGCTGCATGTCTTATTTACAATATGTAATCAAATTCTTTATCCTGGCCTTATGGCACCTGGGTTGAGAACCATGATTTGAACCAAACATTGGTCTGTCACGTTCTGAGTTTGAAACTTTATTTTGCCTTTAGCGTTTTGCTATTGCTTTTTCGTTTTCTTTTGTTTCGTTTCGTTTCTAAGTTCTGGGGTATATGTGCAGGATGTGCAGATTTGTTACTAAGGTAAACGTGTGCCATGGTGGTTCGCTGCACCTGTCAACCCATCACCTAGGTATTAAGCCCAGCATGCAGTAGCTGTTTTTCTTAACGCTCTGCCTCCCGAAAGGCCCCAGTGAGTGTTGTTCCCCTTCCTGTGTCCATGTGATCTCATTTTTCAGCTCTCATTATAAGTGAGAATGTGGCGTTTGGTTTTCTTTCCCTGGATTAGTTTGCTGAGCATAATGACCACACATCACCACTGTTTCTGTTTTTTAGTATAAAGAGTAGTATTTTATTGAATAAGATTTGCTCACAGAAAAATAAGCTTAAGTCCACAATGAATGCCAGACTCTACAGCAGAAAGCAATTTTCTCACTTTTCCACACACAATGGTTCCTACTAAGTGAAAAAACTTCATTCACAAATGTACTACTCTGTCTCAAAACATCTCACATAATCATGCACTGTACTAAAGCCATTAGATCAGTTCTTCAGTCAGGTTAAAGAAGTATCCCTCTAATAACTGACTTTTATAATGCTATCAATATCCACTCCCAATCAGTCTGCCATTGTTAATGGTGTACAGCATTACCGAACACAATGGAATTGATGACGCCCATATCCACGGACACACCGTGACTTACGGTGGTTTGATTTATGATTTTTCAACGTTATGATGGGATTATTGGAATATTAGATGCGTTTCTGAGTTACAGTGGGTTTATGAGTATGCGACCCTATACTCCAGAAACAGCTGTATAAGGAAAAACAGGTGTACCTAATAAAAATATGCTTAGTGACTTGGGATAAACCAATAGATGTTCACAACTGATGGAGAGCCGTGAAAGAGAGATAGCGGTAAATAGTTACAATAACACAATTTTCCTGCACCTGTCGAGGATTTCTCCCAAAAAACGCAGAATGTGGGATGCACCTAAGGCATATGAAAGAGAGAGGGCAGAAGGAGTAAGAGAGAAATAGGAGGAAGGAAGGAAGGAAGGAAAGAAAGAAGGAAGGTAGGAAGGAAGGTAGGAAGGAAGGAAGGAAGGAAGGAAGGAAGGAAGGAAGGAAAGAAGGACGAAAGGAAGGAGAAAACACCCGGTGTTACTAAAACCCCCCAAAAAATGGTTTCCCCCTGTGGGTAAGCCTACAATGTGGATGAATCTTGAAAATATTGTGCTACGTGTTGTGTCAGTCATAACAGCTCACCTATTGTGCAATTCCGTTGATAGGAAATGTCCACAATATGGAAATCTATGCATATGGGATTGATCGCACTAGGTAGTTGCTACCTAGGGCTGAGGGTCAGGGAGAGGGTTTGAGACAGAATGAGGAGTGACTAATGTCTACAGGGTTTTTCTCTGGTCGGGGGTGATAAGACGTTCTACAATGGATTGCGAATTAAAATTGAATGTGCACCACCACAGGTATACTAAAAGCCACTCAATTCATGACTTTTAATGGGGGAATCTTCTGTGGCGCACTCTCATGGAGACCACGGCAGACATAGTGAGAGAGAAAAAGGTGAGTAAATATCTGAAACGGAGGCAGAAAGAGAGAGAATGAGAAGCCCTGTGAATGGAAGGGAGAGCGAAAAGGGAAAATGGTCCTATTTACAAATGACAGATGTGAAACCGGGGTTCACATCAACAGTGTCACTGCCAGGAAGGAGGGTCATGCTAGCCATGTCACCGGTAGTGTGGCCCGCAGGGACGCCGACCTGCTGGAGCGTCGTGCCAGCATGGGCTCTGGCAGCCACGTGGGCCAGCAGGAGGGTCCCGCTGCACAGCTGTGGGGTGAGGATAGACTGGGTGGTGATATCGCCCATTACAGGGGCCTCTTCTGCTGGCAAGAGTGTGACAGTAGCAAGTAGATGGACAAGCCTGCGTGTGAGGACGGAATGCAGGAGGGGCTCTTGTGCGGCTGGGTGTGGGGCCCTCACGGGAACCGTGGAGAAATGGCCAGGTAACTGCGTCATGTGGGCTAGTAGATTGGCCAGGGCTTCGAACTGAAGGACAATAACGGGGAGTAGCTGTCAGGCCCTGGGAGTGTCTGAGTGTAAGTGGAGATGGGTTTGGGGTCACTGAGGGATGCGTGGGAGCCATCCCTGTATAGGTACAGGTCATAGGGAGATAGTCTCGTGAGGCCTGTGAGTGTCTAGGGTTGTCCTGGGTGCCTGGGGCTGACTGTGGCAGAAATCTGGGGAAGGCTGGAGAGAAGCTGGGAGACCCAGGAGAGTCCCTGAAGGCAGGGGGTGAAGAGGTGAAAGAAATGGGGGAGGGTTGCAGTAAGGTCCGTGAGTTTGTAGGTGATTCCTGGGTGCGGGAAGCTGACTCCAGGTGAAATCTGGAGATGGTCGGAGTGTAGCTGAGAGAGACAGAAGAGTCCTTGAGGGCTGGGGGTGAGAACATGAGGGAGACTGGGGAGTAAGTCAGTGAAATTCGTGAGTTCGGTGGTGTATCGTGGGTGCCTGGAACTGACTCCAGCTGGAATCTAGCGAAGTTTTGAGAGTAGCTGAAAGAGACACAGGAGTCCCTGTGGGCTGAGGGCAAAGACCTGAGAGAGACCAGGGAGGACCTCAGTGAAGTCTGTGAGTCTGTAGGTGATTCCGGAGTGTGGGAGGCTGAGTGCCGCTGAAATCTGGGCGTGGTGGGAGAGTAGCTGGGACAGACAGGAGAGTCCCAGGGGGCTGGGGGTGAAGACATGACAGAGACTGGGGAGTAACTCAGCGAAACTGCTGAGTTTGGTGGTGATACCTGGGTGCCTGGAACTGACTCCCGCTGAAATCTGGGCATGGTTGGAGAGTAGCTGGGACACACAGGAGAGTCCCTGAGGGCTGGGGGTGAAGACATGAGAGAGACCGGGGAGTACCTCAGTGAAACTGGTGAGTTTGGTGGTGACTCCGGGGTGCCTGGGACTGACTCCAGCTGAAATGTGTGCGTGGTTGGAGAGTAGCTGGGACAGACAGGAGAGTCCCTGAGGGCTGGTGAAGACATGAGAGAGACTGGAGAGTAAGTGAGTGAAATTGGGGAGTTTGGTGGTGCTTCCTGGGTGCCTGGAACTGACTCCCGCTGAAGTGTGGGCGTGGTTGGAGAGTAGCTGGGACACACAGGAGAGTCCCTGAGGGTTGGAGATAAAGACGTGCTAGAGAGTGAGGAGTAACTGAGTGAAATTGGGGAGTTTGGTGGTGATTCCGGGGTGCCTGGAGCTGACTGCAGCTGAAATGTGGGCGTGGTTGGAGAGTAGCTGGGACAGACGGGAGAGTCCCTGAGGGATGGTGAAGACATGAGAGAGACTGGGGAGTAACGCAGTGAAATTGGTGAGTTTGGTGGTGATTTCTGGGTGCCTGCAACAGACTCCCGCTGAAGTGTGGGCGTGTTTGGAGAGTAGCTGGGACAGACAGGCCAGTCCCTGAGGGTTGGAGATAAAGACGTGCTAGAGACTGGGGAGTAACTCAGTGAAAGTGGTGGGCTTGGTGGTGATCCCCGGGTTCCTGGAACTGACCCGCGCTGAAATGTGGGCGTGGTTGGAGAGTAGCTGGGACAGACTGGAGGGTCCGTAAGGGCTGGGGGTGAAGACGTGAGAGAGACTGGCGAGGATCTCACTGAGGTCTGTGAGTTTGTAGGTGTTTCTGGGGTGTGGGGTAGAGACTCCCGCTGAAATCTGGGCGTAGTTGGAGAGTAGCTGGGACAGACAGGAGAGTCATGGGTGGCTGGGGGTGAGCTGCTGGATGATGGCAGTAAGAACATATGGTATATTATTGATGAATGAGGTGACTGTGAAGAATCTCCAGAGGAGGACACGGGAGAACACAATGACATGAGTGACTGTCCTGCTTGGTTAGGAAAGGGAAACGTAAAGTTGTGGAATTCTGTTGATGATGGATGTGAGAGTGGTGAAGCCCTGCGGGGTGATGTAGAGTACTTCCACATCCCTGGTGAGGAGCTGCCCCTTGGGTCTGAGTTTCTGGGAGGGGAGAGGGAGAAGCTGGGTGAGGCAGGCATGAATCTTGAGGAGTCAGGGCTGGGGGACCGCTCATATTCTCCCGAGACGTGGGAGTCTCTGGGGGACTCCTGGGTGCATGGGGCTGACTCCCGCAGGAACCTGGGGATGGCTGGAGAGTAACTGGGAGCCACAGGAGAGTCCCTGAGGCCTGGGGCTGAAGAGATGAAAGACACAGGGGTGGAGCACCGTGAGGCTCGTGAGTTTGTAGGTGATTCCCGGGTGTGGGGGGCTGACTCCAGCTGAAATCTGGGGTTGTTTGGAGAGTAGCTGGGAGACACAGGAGATCCCCCGAGAGCTGGGGGTGAGCTGCTGGGTGATGGCAGTAAGAACATGTGGTATATTATTGATGAACGTGGGGACTCTGAGGAATCCTCAGAGGAGGACACGGGAGAGCCCAATGGCTTCATTGATTGCCCATCACGGTGAGGACAGGGAAATGGGAGCTTGTGGGATTCTGGTGATGACAGAGGTGAGTGTGGTGAAGCCCTAGGGGATGGTGAATGGTAGCTCCGGATCCCTGGTGAGGAGCTTCCCCTGAAGCCTGAGTTTCTGAGAGGGGAGAGGGAGAAGCTGGGTGAGGCTCGCATGGACCTTGGGGAGTCCGTGCTGGGGGACCGTTCATAAGAAGAGCCGGACAAGACCCTACTGTTCTTAGGTGCAGACATGATTAGGAAACCTGCAGCTCCCAGGGGCCCCTACTAATTTTCTAACTCGCAGAAGGAAGGAGTGTGTGTGCGTGTGTGTGTGTGTGTGCGGTGTGAGGTATGTGCCCCTTAAGAAAATGGAAATCAACCAACCAATGAGACAGACAGACAGACAGACAGACAGACAGACAGACAGAGATTCACTTGCCCAAGTGTTCTGTCCTGTCCTCTGAATCCGCTTCCAAGTCGCAAGACGCTGTGAGCTCCAAGTCAACGCAGAGTCCGCCAACCGCTCCGGCCGCTGATCCGCTCCGCGAAGATCTGAGTACAGGCCAGCCAGGGTGGGTTTAAATAGCCTCGGGCGCAGCCTAGCAGCGGAAAGGGCGGAGCTCCACTCCTCCTTTCCATCAGTCACCCCCAACTTTCCCAGGCTACACCTCGTAGGAAACTGTTCTCCTGCTTTGATTTCATGCGCCACCTTTGGGACAATCTAAGAACTTACAAGTTTTCTTGGCCAGATATATTAGGAATTGTATGCACTGAAACACTGAAAACCAACTAGTGGTTCTGTGGTTCCCACGTTGTGGTTTTGACACCAGCAGCATCCTTGCCACAATCAAACCCCGGAGATCCACAGATCTGCGGTGTAACAATACCTCCCCCTGATCCGGATGCATGGCAGTTTAAGAAGTCTTTCCGTGTAAGGGAAAAGACTTTGTAGAAAAGGTGGAGATATGCGTTGTAGAAACATTCTTTTGCTCTGGAACCACGTAGAGACTTGGGAGCCAGTTGGGTGGAGCATTCGTTGGATGAGGGTGCTCGGGTTAGGAATATCAAGGTGTGGCTCCAGATAATCCAATCATCTAATTAAGATTCCAGTTATGCTCATCTGTTTTAAAATTCCGTTTGGGTAAATTCTTTTAGTCAGACTGAGAATGGCAAAGCCTCAACCCCAATTTCCAGGGAGGGTTGAGAGCCTCAGGTGGAGTTGATCACCAATAGCCTATGGTTTAACCCGTCATGCCTATAGAATGAGGTCTCCATAAAAACCCAAAAGGACTGGGTTCAGAGAGCTTGTGGATAACACTTCCTGGAAGGTAGTGCACCCCTCCCCACACGCCGGGCCCCGCATTTATTTCTGAACTTTTGGCAAAGTCCGCTAAAATACAACGGCAAATGTAAGTGTTTCCCTGCGTGCTGTGAGCTCTTCCAGCCAATGAATGCAACTAAATCTGGGAGTGGTGGCAACCTGATTTATAGCCAGTTGCTGAGAAGCACAGGTAAAACAACGTGGGGCTTCCCATTGTTATTAGTGTGGGAGGCCTGTCTGGCGGGACTCGGCCCTTTGGAATCTAAAGCTATGTCCCGGTAGATAGCGTCACCATTGAATTAGAAGACACACATATGTTGAGAATAATCTTTCTGGTCATTTGCTGCATGTCTTATTTACAATATGTAATCAAATTCTTTATCCTGGCCTTATGGCACCTGGGTTGAGAACCATGATTTGAACCAAACATTGGTCTGTCACGTTCTGAGTTTGAAACTTTATTCTGCCTTTAGCGTTTTGCTATTGCTTTTTCGTTTTCTTTTGTTTCGTTTCGTTTCTAAGTTCTGGGGTATATGTGCAGGATGTGCAGATTTGTTACTAAGGTAAACGTGTGCCATGGTGGTTCGCTGCACCTGTCAACCCATCACCTAGGTATTAAGCCCAGCATGCAGTAGCTGTTTTTCTTAACGCTCTGCCTCCCGAAAGGCCCCAGTGAGTGTTGTTCCCCTTCCTGTGTCCATGTGATCTCATTTTTCAGCTCTCATTATAAGTGAGAATGTGGCGTTTGGTTTTCTTTCCCTGGATTAGTTTGCTGAGCATAATGACCACACATCACCACTGTTTCTGTTTTTTAGTATAAAGAGTAGTATTTTATTGAATAAGATTTGCTCACAGAAAAATAAGCTTAAGTCTACAATGAATGCCAGACTCTACAGCAGAAAGCAATTTTCTCACTTTTCCACACACAATGGTTCCTACTAAGTGAAAAATCTTCATTCACAAATGTACTAGTCTGTCTCAAAACATCTCACATAATCATGCACTGTACTAAAGCCATTAGATCAGTTCTTCAGTCAGGTTAAAGAAGTATCCCTCTAATAACTGACTTTTATAATGCTATCAATATCCACTCCCAATCAGTCTGCCATTGTTAATGGTGTACAGCATTACTGAATACAATGGAATTGATGACGCCCATATCCACGGACACACCGTGACTTACGGTGGTTTGATTTATGATTTTTCAACGTTATGATGGGATTATTGGAATATTAGATGCGTTTCTGAGTTACAGTGGGTTTATGAGTATGCGACCCTATACTCCAGAAACAGCTGTATAAGGAAAAACAGGTGTACCTAATAAAAATATGCTTAGTGACTTGGGATAAACCAATAGATGTTCACAACTGATGGAGAGCCGTGAAAGAGAGATAGCGGTAAATAGTTACAATAACACAATTTTCCTGCACCTGTCGAGGATTTCTCCCAAAAAACGCAGAATGTGGGATGCACCTAAGGCATATGAAAGAGAGAGGGCAGAAGGAGTAAGAGAGAAATAGGAGGAAGGAAGGAAGGAAGGAAAGAAAGAAGGAAGGTAGGAAGGAAGGTAGGAAGGAAGGAAGGAAGGAAGGAAGGAAGGAAGGAAGGAAGGAAAGAAGGACGAAAGGAAGGAGAAAACACCCGGTGTTACTAAAACCCCCCAAAAAATGGTTTCCCCCTGTGGGTAAGCCTACAATGTGGATGAATCTTGAAAATATTGTGCTACGTGTTGTGTCAGTCATAACAGCTCACCTATTGTGCAATTCCGTTGATAGGAAATGTCCACAATATGGAAATCTATGCATATGGGATTGATCGCACTAGGTAGTTGCTACCTAGGGCTGAGGGTCAGGGAGAGGGTTTGAGACAGAATGAGGAGTGACTAATGTCTACAGGGTTTTTCTCTGGTCGGGGGTGATAAGACGTTCTACAATGGATTGCGAATTAAAATTGAATGTGCACCACCACAGGTATACTAAAAGCCACTCAATTCATGACTTTTAATGGGGGAATCTTCTGTGGCGCACTCTCATGGAGACCACGGCAGACATAGTGAGAGAGAAAAAGGTGAGTAAATATCTGAAACGGAGGCAGAAAGAGAGAGAATGAGAAGCCCTGTGAATGGAAGGGAGAGCGAAAAGGGAAAATGGTCCTATTTACAAATGACAGATGTGAAACCGGGGTTCACATCAACACTGTCACTGCCAGGAAGGAGGGTCATGCTAGCCATGTCACCGGTAGTGTGGCCCGCAGGGACGCCGACCTGCTGGAGCGTCGTGCCAGCATGGGCTCTGGCAGCCACGTGGGCCAGCAGGAGGGTCCCGCTGCACAGCTGTGGGGTGAGGATAGACTGGGTGGTGATATCGCCCATTACAGGGGCCTCTTCTGCTGGCAAGAGTGTGACAGTAGCAAGTAGATGGACAAGCCTGCGTGTGAGGACGGAATGCAGGAGGGGCTCTTGTGCGGCTGGGTGTGGGGCCCTCACGGGAACCGTGGAGAAATGGCCAGGTAACTGCGTCATGTGGGCTAGTAGATTGGCCAGGGCTTCGAACTGAAGGACAATAACGGGGAGTAGCTGTCAGGCCCTGGGAGTGTCTGAGTGTAAGTGGAGATGGGTTTGGGGTCACTGAGGGATGCGTGGGAGCCATCCCTGTATAGGTACAGGTCATAGAGAGATAGTCTCGTGAGGCCTGTGAGTGTCTAGGGTTGTCCTGGGTGCCTGGGGCTGACTGCGGCAGAAATCTGGGGAAGGCTGGAGAGAAGCTGGGAGACCCAGGAGAGTCCCTGAAGGCAGGGGGTGAAGAGGTGAAAGAAATGGGGGAGGGTTGCAGTAAGGTCCGTGAGTTTGTAGGTGATTCCTGGGTGCGGGAAGCTGACTCCAGGTGAAATCTGGAGATGGTCGGAGTGTAGCTGAGAGAGACAGAAGAGTCCTTGAGGGCTGGGGGTGAGAACATGAGGGAGACTGGGGAGTGAGTCAGTGAAATTCGTGAGTTCGGTGGTGTATCGTGGGTGCCTGGAACTGACTCCAGCTGGAATCTAGCGAAGTTTTGAGAGTAGCTGAAAGAGACACAGGAGTCCCTGTGGGCTGAGGGCAAAGACCTGAGAGAGACCAGGGAGGACCTCAGTGAAGTCTGTGAGTCTGTAGGTGATTCCGGAGTGTGGGAGGCTGAGTGCCGCTGAAATCTGGGCGTGGTGGGAGAGTAGCTGGGACAGACAGGAGAGTCCCAGGGGGCTGGGGGTGAAGACATGACAGAGACTGGGGAGTAACTCAGCGAAACTGCTGAGTTTGGTGGTGATACCTGGGTGCCTGGAACTGACTCCCGCTGAAATCTGGGCATGGTTGGAGAGTAGCTGGGACACACAGGAGAGTCCCTGAGGGCTGGGGGTGAAGACATGAGAGAGACCGGGGAGTACCTCAGTGAAACTGGTGAGTTTGGTGGTGACTCCGGGGTGCCTGGGACTGACTCCAGCTGAAATGTGTGCGTGGTTGGAGAGTAGCTGGGACAGACAGGAGAGTCCCTGAGGGCTGGTGAAGACATGAGAGAGACTGGAGAGTAAGTGAGTGAAATTGGGGAGTTTGGTGGTGCTTCCTGGGTGCCTGGAACTGACTCCCGCTGAAGTGTGGGCGTGGTTGGAGAGTAGCTGGGACACACAGGAGAGTCCCTGAGGGTTGGAGATAAAGACGTGCTAGAGAGTGAGGAGTAACTGAGTGAAATTGGGGAGTTTGGTGGTGATTCCGGGGTGCCTGGAGCTGACTGCAGCTGAAATGTGGGCGTGGTTGGAGAGTAGCTGGGACAGACGGGAGAGTCCCTGAGGGATGGTGAAGACATGAGAGAGACTGGGGAGTAACGCAGTGAAATTGGTGAGTTTGGTGGTGATTTCTGGGTGCCTGCAACGGACTCCCGCTGAAGTGTGGGCGTGTTTGGAGAGTAGCTGGGACAGACAGGCGAGTCCCTGAGGGTTGGAGATAAAGACGTGCTAGAGACTGGGGAGTAACTCAGTGAAAGTGGTGGGCTTGGTGGTGATCCCCGGGTTCCTGGAACTGACCCGCGCTGAAATGTGGGCGTGGTTGGAGAGTAGCTGGGACAGACTGGAGGGTCCGTAAGGGCTGGGGGTGAAGACGTGAGAGAGACTGGCGAGGATCTCACTGAGGTCTGTGAGTTTGTAGGTGTTTCTGGGGTGTGGGGTAGAGACTCCCGCTGAAATCTGGGCGTAGTTGGAGAGTAGCTGGGACAGACAGGAGAGTCATGGGTGGCTGGGGGTGAGCTGCTGGATGATGGCAGTAAGAACATATGGTATATTATTGATGAATGAGGTGACTGTGAAGAATCTCCAGAGGAGGACACGGGAGAACACAATGACATGAGTGACTGTCCTGCTTGGTTAGGAAAGGGAAACGTAAAGTTGTGGAATTCTGTTGATGATGGATGTGAGAGTGGTGAAGCCCTGCGGGGTGATGTAGAGTACTTCCACATCCCTGGTGAGGAGCTGCCCCTTGGGTCTGAGTTTCTGGGAGGGGAGAGGGAGAAGCTGGGTGAGGCAGGCATGAATCTTGAGGAGTCAGGGCTGGGGGACCGCTCATATTCTCCCGAGACGTGGGAGTCTCTGGGGGACTCCTGGGTGCATGGGGCTGACTCTCGCAGGAACCTGGGGATGGCTGGAGAGTAACTGGGAGCCACAGGAGAGTCCCTGAGGCCTGGGGGTGAAGAGATGAAAGACACAGGGGTGGAGCACCGTGAGGCTCGTGAGTTTGTAGGTGATTCCCGGGTGTGGGGGGCTGACTCCAGCTGAAATCTGGGGTTGTTTGGAGAGTAGCTGGGAGACACAGGAGATCCCCCGAGAGCTGGGGGTGAGCTGCTGGGTGATGGCAGTAAGAACATGTGGTATATTATTGATGAACGTGGGGACTCTGAGGAATCCTCAGAGGAGGACACGGGAGAGCCCAATGGCTTCATTGATTGCCCATCACGGTGAGGACAGGGAAATGGGAGCTTGTGGGATTCTGGTGATGACAGAGGTGAGTGTGGTGAAGCCCTAGGGGATGGTGAATGGTAGCTCCGGATCCCTGGTGAGGAGCTTCCCCTGAAGCCTGAGTTTCTGAGAGGGGAGAGGGAGAAGCTGGGTGAGGCTCGCATGGACCTTGGGGAGTCCGTGCTGGGGGACCGTTCATAAGAAGAGCCGGACAAGACCCTACTGTTCTTAGGTGCAGACATGATTAGGAAACCTGCAGCTCCCAGGGGCCCCTACTAATTTTCTAACTCGCAGAAGGAAGGAGTGTGTGTGCGTGTGTGTGTGTGTGTGCGGTGTGAGGTATGTGCCCCTTAAGAAAATGGAAATCAACCAACCAATGAGACAGACAGACAGACAGACAGACAGAGATTCACTTGCCCAAGTGTTCTGTCCTGTCCTCTGAATCCGCTTCCAAGTCGCAAGACGCTGTGAGCTCCAAGTCAACGCAGAGTCCGCCAACCGCTCCGGCCGCTGATCCGCTCCGCGAAGATCTGAGTACAGGCCAGCCAGGGTGGGTTTAAATAGCCTCGGGCGCAGCCTAGCAGCGGAAAGGGCGGAGCTTCACTCCTCCTTTCCATCAGTCACCCCCAACTTTCCCAGGCTACACCTCGTAGGAAACTGTTCTCCTGCTTTGATTTCATGCGCCACCTTTGGGACAATCTAAGAACTTACAAGTTTTCTTGGCCAGATATATTAGGAATTGTATGCACTGAAACACTGAAAACCAACTAGTGGTTCTGTGGTTCCCACGTTGTGGTTTTGACACCAGCAGCATCCTTGCCACAATCAAACCCCGGAGATCCACAGATCTGCGGTGTAACAATACCTCCCCCTGATCCGGATGCATGGCAGTTTAAGAAGTCTTTCCGTGTAAGGGAAAAGACTTTGTAGAAAAGGTGGAGATATGCGTTGTAGAAACATTCTTTTGCTCTGGAACCACGTAGAGACTTGGGAGCCAGTTGGGTGGAGCATTCGTTGGATGAGGGTGCTCGGGTTAGGAATATCAAGGTGTGGCTCCAGATAATCCAATCATCTAATTAAGATTCCAGTTATGCTCATCTGTTTTAAAATTCCGTTTGGGTAAATTCTTTTAGTCAGACTGAGAATGGCAAAGCCTCAACCCCAATTTCCAGGGAGGGTTGAGAGCCTCAGGTGGAGTTGATCACCAATAGCCTATGGTTTAACCCGTCATGCCTATAGAATGAGGTCTCCATAAAAACCCAAAAGGACTGGGTTCAGAGAGCTTGTGGATAACACTTCCTGGAAGGTAGTGCACCCCTCCCCACACGCCGGGCCCCGCATTTATTTCTGAACTTTTGGCAAAGTCCGCTAAAATACAACGGCAAATGTAAGTGTTTCCCTGCGTGCTGTGAGCTCTTCCAGCCAATGAATGCAACTAAATCTGGGAGTGGTGGCAACCTGATTTATAGCCAGTTGCTGAGAAGCACAGGTAAAACAACGTGGGGCTTCCCATTGTTATTAGTGTGGGAGGCCTGTCTGGCGGGACTCGGCCCTTTGGAATCTAAAGCTATGTCCCGGTAGATAGCGTCACCATTGAATTAGAAGACACACATATGTTGAGAATAATCTTTCTGGTCATTTGCTGCATGTCTTATTTACAATATGTAATCAAATTCTTTATCCTGGCCTTATGGCACCTGGGTTGAGAACCATGATTTGAACCAAACATTGGTCTGTCACGTTCTGAGTTTGAAACTTTATTCTGCCTTTAGCGTTTTGCTATTGCTTTTTCGTTTTCTTTTGTTTCGTTTCGTTTCTAAGTTCTGGGGTATATGTGCAGGATGTGCAGATTTGTTACTAAGGTAAACGTGTGCCATGGTGGTTCGCTGCACCTGTCAACCCATCACCTAGGTATTAAGCCCAGCATGCAGTAGCTGTTTTTCTTAACGCTCTGCCTCCCGAAAGGCCCCAGTGAGTGTTGTTCCCCTTCCTGTGTCCATGTGATCTCATTTTTCAGCTCTCATTATAAGTGAGAATGTGGCGTTTGGTTTTCTTTCCCTGGATTAGTTTGCTGAGCATAATGACCACACATCACCACTGTTTCTGTTTTTTAGTATAAAGAGTAGTATTTTATTGAATAAGATTTGCTCACAGAAAAATAAGCTTAAGTCTACAATGAATGCCAGACTCTACAGCAGAAAGCAATTTTCTCACTTTTCCACACACAATGGTTCCTACTAAGTGAAAAAACTTCATTCACAAATGTACTACTCTGTCTCAAAACATCTCACATAATCATGCACTGTACTAAAGCCATTAGATCAGTTCTTCAGTCAGGTTAAAGAAGTATCCCTCTAATAACTGACTTTTATAATGCTATCAATATCCACTCCCAATCAGTCTGCCATTGTTAATGGTGTACAGCATTACTGAATACAATGGAATTGATGACGCCCATATCCACGGACACACCGTGACTTACGGTGGTTTGATTTATGATTTTTCAACGTTATGATGGGATTATTGGAATATTAGATGCGTTTCTGAGTTACAGTGGGTTTATGAGTATGCGACCCTATACTCCAGAAACAGCTGTATAAGGAAAAACAGGTGTACCTAATAAAAATATGCTTAGTGACTTGGGATAAACCAATAGATGTTCACAACTGATGGAGAGCCGTGAAAGAGAGATAGCGGTAAATAGTTACAATAACACAATTTTCCTGCACCTGTCGAGGATTTCTCCCAAAAAACGCAGAATGTGGGATGCACCTAAGGCATATGAAAGAGAGAGGGCAGAAGGAGTAAGAGAGAAATAGGAGGAAGGAAGGAAGGAAGGAAAGAAAGAAGGAAGGAAGGAAGGAAGGAAGGAAGGAAGGAAGGAAAGAAGGACGAAAGGAAGGAGAAAACACCCGGTGTTACTAAAACCCCCCAAAAAATGGTTTCCCCCTGTGGGTAAGCCTACAATGTGGATGAATCTTGAAAATATTGTGCTACGTGTTGTGTCAGTCATAACAGCTCACCTATTGTGCAATTCCGTTGATAGGAAATGTCCACAATATGGAAATCTATGCATATGGGATTGATCGCACTAGGTAGTTGCTACCTAGGGCTGAGGGTCAGGGAGAGGGTTTGAGACAGAATGAGGAGTGACTAATGTCTACAGGGTTTTTCTCTGGTCGGGGGTGATAAGACGTTCTACAATGGATTGCGAATTAAAATTGAATGTGCACCACCACAGGTATACTAAAAGCCACTCAATTCATGACTTTTAATGGGGGAATCTTCTGTGGCGCACTCTCATGGAGACCACGGCAGACATAGTGAGAGAGAAAAAGGTGAGTAAATATCTGAAACGGAGGCAGAAAGAGAGAGAATGAGAAGCCCTGTGAATGGAAGGGAGAGCGAAAAGGGAAAATGGTCCTATTTACAAATGACAGATGTGAAACCGGGGTTCACATCAACACTGTCACTGCCAGGAAGGAGGGTCATGCTAGCCATGTCACCGGTAGTGTGGCCCGCAGGGACGCCGACCTGCTGGAGCGTCGTGCCAGCATGGGCTCTGGCAGCCACGTGGGCCAGCAGGAGGGTCCCGCTGCACAGCTGTGGGGTGAGGATAGACTGGGTGGTGATATCGCCCATTACAGGGGCCTCTTCTGCTGGCAAGAGTGTGACAGTAGCAAGTAGATGGACAAGCCTGCGTGTGAGGACGGAATGCAGGAGGGGCTCTTGTGCGGCTGGGTGTGGGGCCCTCACGGGAACCGTGGAGAAATGGCCAGGTAACTGCGTCATGTGGGCTAGTAGATTGGCCAGGGCTTCGAACTGAAGGACAATAACGGGGAGTAGCTGTCAGGCCCTGGGCGTGTCTGAGTGTAAGTGGAGATGGGTTTGGGGTCACTGAGGGATGCGTGGGAGCCATCCCTGTATAGGTACAGGTCATAGGGAGATAGTCTCGTGAGGCCTGTGAGTGTCTAGGGTTGTCCTGGGTGCCTGGGGCTGACTGTGGCAGAAATCTGGGGAAGGCTGGAGAGAAGCTGGGAGACCCAGGAGAGTCCCTGAAGGCAGGGGGTGAAGAGGTGAAAGAAATGGGGGAGGGTTGCAGTAAGGTCCGTGAGTTTGTAGGTGATTCCTGGGTGCGGGAAGCTGACTCCAGGTGAAATCTGGAGATGGTCGGAGTGTAGCTGAGAGAGACAGAAGAGTCCTTGAGGGCTGGGGGTGAGAACATGAGGGAGACTGGGGAGTGAGTCAGTGAAATTCGTGAGTTCGGTGGTGTATCGTGGGTGCCTGGAACTGACTCCAGCTGGAATCTAGCGAAGTTTTGAGAGTAGCTGAAAGAGACACAGGAGTCCCTGTGGGCTGAGGGCAAAGACCTGAGAGAGACCAGGGAGGACCTCAGTGAAGTCTGTGAGTCTGTAGGTGATTCCGGAGTGTGGGAGGCTGAGTGCCGCTGAAATCTGGGCGTGGTGGGAGAGTAGCTGGGACAGACAGGAGAGTCCCAGGGGGCTGGGGGTGAAGACATGACAGAGACTGGGGAGTAACTCAGCGAAACTGCTGAGTTTGGTGGTGATACCTGGGTGCCTGGAACTGACTCCCGCTGAAATCTGGGCATGGTTGGAGAGTAGCTGGGACACACAGGAGAGTCCCTGAGGGCTGGGGGTGAAGACATGAGAGAGACCGGGGAGTACCTCAGTGAAACTGGTGAGTTTGGTGGTGACTCCGGGGTGCCTGGGACTGACTCCAGCTGAAATGTGTGCGTGGTTGGAGAGTAGCTGGGACAGACAGGAGAGTCCCTGAGGGCTGGTGAAGACATGAGAGAGACTGGAGAGTAAGTGAGTGAAATTGGTGAGTTTGGTGGTGCTTCCTGGGTGCCTGGAACTGACTCCCGCTGAAGTGTGGGCGTGGTTGGAGAGTAGCTGGGACACACAGGAGAGTCCCTGAGGGTTGGAGATAAAGACGTGCTAGAGAGTGAGGAGTAACTGAGTGAAATTGGGGAGTTTGGTGGTGATTCCGGGGTGCCTGGAGCTGACTGCAGCTGAAATGTGGGCGTGGTTGGAGAGTAGCTGGGACAGACGGGAGAGTCCCTGAGGGATGGTGAAGACATGAGAGAGACTGGGGAGTAACGCAGTGAAATTGGTGAGTTTGGTGGTGATTTCTGGGTGCCTGCAACGGACTCCCGCTGAAGTGTGGGCGTGTTTGGAGAGTAGCTGGGACAGACAGGCCAGTCCCTGAGGGTTGGAGATAAAGACGTGCTAGAGACTGGGGAGTAACTCAGTGAAAGTGGTGGGCTTGGTGGTGATCCCCGGGTTCCTGGAACTGACCCGCGCTGAAATGTGGGCGTGGTTGGAGAGTAGCTGGGACAGACTGGAGGGTCCGTAAGGGCTGGGGGTGAAGACGTGAGAGAGACTGGCGAGGATCTCACTGAGGTCTGTGAGTTTGTAGGTGTTTCTGGGGTGTGGGGTAGAGACTCCCGCTGAAATCTGGGCGTAGTTGGAGAGTAGCTGGGACAGACAGGAGAGTCATGGGTGGCTGGGGGTGAGCTGCTGGATGATGGCAGTAAGAACATATGGTATATTATTGATGAATGAGGTGACTGTGAAGAATCTCCAGAGGAGGACACGGGAGAACACAATGACATGAGTGACTGTCCTGCTTGGTTAGGAAAGGGAAACGTAAAGTTGTGGAATTCTGTTGATGATGGATGTGAGAGTGGTGAAGCCCTGCGGGGTGATGTAGAGTACTTCCACATCCCTGGTGAGGAGCTGCCCCTTGGGTCTGAGTTTCTGGGAGGGGAGAGGGAGAAGCTGGGTGAGGCAGGCATGAATCTTGAGGAGTCAGGGCTGGGGGACCGCTCATATTCTCCCGAGACGTGGGAGTCTCTGGGGGACTCCTGGGTGCATGGGGCTGACTCCCGCAGGAACCTGGGGATGGCTGGAGAGTAACTGGGAGCCACAGGAGAGTCCCTGAGGCCTGGGGGTGAAGAGATGAAAGACACAGGGGTGGAGCACCGTGAGGCTCGTGAGTTTGTAGGTGATTCCCGGGTGTGGGGGGCTGACTCCAGCTGAAATCTGGGGTTGTTTGGAGAGTAGCTGGGAGACACAGGAGATCCCCCGAGAGCTGGGGGTGAGCTGCTGGGTGATGGCAGTAAGAACATGTGGTATATTATTGATGAACGTGGGGACTCTGAGGAATCCTCAGAGGAGGACACGGGAGAGCCCAATGGCTTCATTGATTGCCCATCACGGTGAGGACAGGGAAATGGGAGCTTGTGGGATTCTGGTGATGACAGAGGTGAGTGTGGTGAAGCCCTAGGGGATGGTGAATGGTAGCTCCGGATCCCTGGTGAGGAGCTTCCCCTGAAGCCTGAGTTTCTGAGAGGGGAGAGGGAGAAGCTGGGTGAGGCTCGCATGGACCTTGGGGAGTCCGTGCTGGGGGACCGTTCATAAGAAGAGCCGGACAAGACCCTACTGTTCTTAGGTGCAGACATGATTAGGAAACCTGCAGCTCCCAGGGGCCCCTACTAATTTTCTAACTCGCAGAAGGAAGGAGTGTGTGTGCGTGTGTGTGTGTGTGTGCGGTGTGAGGTATGTGCCCCTTAAGAAAATGGAAATCAACCAACCAATGAGACAGACAGACAGACAGACAGACAGAGATTCACTTGCCCAAGTGTTCTGTCCTGTCCTCTGAATCCGCTTCCAAGTCGCAAGACGCTGTGAGCTCCAAGTCAACGCAGAGTCCGCCAACCGCTCCGGCCGCTGATCCGCTCCGCGAAGATCTGAGTACAGGCCAGCCAGGGTGGGTTTAAATAGCCTCGGGCGCAGCCTAGCAGCGGAAAGGGCGGAGCTTCACTCCTCCTTTCCATCAGTCACCCCCAACTTTCCCAGGCTACACCTCGTAGGAAACTGTTCTCCTGCTTTGATTTCATGCGCCACCTTTGGGACAATCTAAGAACTTACAAGTTTTCTTGGCCAGATATATTAGGAATTGTATGCACTGAAACACTGAAAACCAACTAGTGGTTCTGTGGTTCCCACGTTGTGGTTTTGACACCAGCAGCATCCTTGCCACAATCAAACCCCGGAGATCCACAGATCTGCGGTGTAACAATACCTCCCCCTGATCCGGATGCATGGCAGTTTAAGAAGTCTTTCCGTGTAAGGGAAAAGACTTTGTAGAAAAGGTGGAGATATGCGTTGTAGAAACATTCTTTTGCTCTGGAACCACGTAGAGACTTGGGAGCCAGTTGGGTGGAGCATTCGTTGGATGAGGGTGCTCGGGTTAGGAATATCAAGGTGTGGCTCCAGATAATCCAATCATCTAATTAAGATTCCAGTTATGCTCATCTGTTTTAAAATTCCGTTTGGGTAAATTCTTTTAGTCAGACTGAGAATGGCAAAGCCTCAACCCCAATTTCCAGGGAGGGTTGAGAGCCTCAGGTGGAGTTGATCACCAATAGCCTATGGTTTAACCCGTCATGCCTATAGAATGAGGTCTCCATAAAAACCCAAAAGGACTGGGTTCAGAGAGCTTGTGGATAACACTTCCTGGAAGGTAGTGCACCCCTCCCCACACGCCGGGCCCCGCATTTATTTCTGAACTTTTGGCAAAGTCCGCTAAAATACAACGGCAAATGTAAGTGTTTCCCTGCGTGCTGTGAGCTCTTCCAGCCAATGAATGCAACTAAATCTGGGAGTGGTGGCAACCTGATTTATAGCCAGTTGCTGAGAAGCACAGGTAAAACAACGTCGGGCTTCCCATTGTTATTAGTGTGGGAGGCCTGTCTGGCGGGACTCGGCCCTTTGGAATCTAAAGCTATGTCCCGGTAGATAGCGTCACCATTGAATTAGAAGACACACATATGTTGAGAATAATCTTTCTGGTCATTTGCTGCATGTCTTATTTACAATATGTAATCAAATTCTTTATCCTGGCCTTATGGCACCTGGGTTGAGAACCATGATTTGAACCAAACATTGGTCTGTCACGTTCTGAGTTTGAAACTTTATTCTGCCTTTAGCGTTTTGCTATTGCTTTTTCGTTTTCTTTTGTTTCGTTTCGTTTCTAAGTTCTGGGGTATATGTGCAGGATGTGCAGATTTGTTACTAAGGTAAACGTGTGCCATGGTGGTTCGCTGCACCTGTCAACCCATCACCTAGGTATTAAGCCCAGCATGCAGTAGCTGTTTTTCTTAACGCTCTGCCTCCCGAAAGGCCCCAGTGAGTGTTGTTCCCCTTCCTGTGTCCATGTGATCTCATTTTTCAGCTCTCATTATAAGTGAGAATGTGGCGTTTGGTTTTCTTTCCCTGGATTAGTTTGCTGAGCATAATGACCACACATCACCACTGTTTCTGTTTTTTAGTATAAAGAGTAGTATTTTATTGAATAAGATTTGCTCACAGAAAAATAAGCTTAAGTCTACAATGAATGCCAGACTCTACAGCAGAAAGCAATTTTCTCACTTTTCCACACACAATGGTTCCTACTAAGTGAAAAATCTTCATTCACAAATGTACTACTCTGTCTCAAAACATCTCACATAATCATGCACTGTACTAAAGCCATTAGATCAGTTCTTCAGTCAGGTTAAAGAAGTATCCCTCTAATAACTGACTTTTATAATGCTATCAATATCCACTCCCAATCAGTCTGCCATTGTTAATGGTGTACAGCATTACTGAATACAATGGAATTGATGACGCCCATATCCACGGACACACCGTGACTTACGGTGGTTTGATTTATGATTTTTCAACGTTATGATGGGATTATTGGAATATTAGATGCGTTTCTGAGTTACAGTGGGTTTATGAGTATGCGACCCTATACTCCAGAAACAGCTGTATAAGGAAAAACAGGTGTACCTAATAAAAATATGCTTAGTGACTTGGGATAAACCAATAGATGTTCACAACTGATGGAGAGCCGTGAAAGAGAGATAGCGGTAAATAGTTACAATAACACAATTTTCCTGCACCTGTCGAGGATTTCTCCCAAAAAACGCAGAATGTGGGATGCACCTAAGGCATATGAAAGAGAGAGGGCAGAAGGAGTAAGAGAGAAATAGGAGGAAGGAAGGAAGGAAGGAAAGAAAGAAGGAAGGTAGGAAGGAAGGAAGGAAGGAAGGAAAGAAGGACGAAAGGAAGGAGAAAACACCCGGTGTTACTAAAACCCCCCCAAAAAATGGTTTCCCCCTGTGGGTAAGCCTACAATGTGGATGAATCTTGAAAATATTGTGCTACGTGTTGTGTCAGTCATAACAGCTCACCTATTGTGCAATTCCGTTGATAGGAAATGTCCACAATATGGAAATCTATGCATATGGGATTGATCGCACTAGGTAGTTGCTACCTAGGGCTGAGGGTCAGGGAGAGGGTTTGAGACAGAATGAGGAGTGACTAATGTCTACAGGGTTTTTCTCTGGTCGGGGGTGATAAGACGTTCTACAATGGATTGCGAATTAAAATTGAATGTGCACCACCACAGGTATACTAAAAGCCACTCAATTCATGACTTTTAATGGGGGAATCTTCTGTGGCGCACTCTCATGGAGACCACGGCAGACATAGTGAGAGAGAAAAAGGTGAGTAAATATCTGAAACGGAGGCAGAAAGAGAGAGAATGAGAAGCCCTGTGAATGGAAGGGAGAGCGAAAAGGGAAAATGGTCCTATTTACAAATGACAGATGTGAAACCGGGGTTCACATCAACAGTGTCACTGCCAGGAAGGAGGGTCATGCTAGCCATGTCACCGGTAGTGTGGCCCGCAGGGACGCCGACCTGCTGGAGCGTCGTGCCAGCATGGGCTCTGGCAGCCACGTGGGCCAGCAGGAGGGTCCCGCTGCACAGCTGTGGGGTGAGGATAGACTGGGTGGTGATATCGCCCATTACAGGGGCCTCTTCTGCTGGCAAGAGTGTGACAGTAGCAAGTAGATGGACAAGCCTGCGTGTGAGGACGGAATGCAGGAGGGGCTCTTGTGCGGCTGGGTGTGGGGCCCTCACGGGAACCGTGGAGAAATGGCCAGGTAACTGCGTCATGTGGGCTAGTAGATTGGCCAGGGCTTCGAACTGAAGGACAATAACGGGGAGTAGCTGTCAGGCCCTGGGAGTGTCTGAGTGTAAGTGGAGATGGGTTTGGGGTCACTGAGGGATGCGTGGGAGCCATCCCTGTATAGGTACAGGTCATAGGGAGATAGTCTCGTGAGGCCTGTGAGTGTCTAGGGTTGTCCTGGGTGCCTGGGGCTGACTGTGGCAGAAATGTGGGGAAGGCTGGAGAGAAGCTGGGAGACCCAGGAGAGTCCCTGAAGGCAGGGGGTGAAGAGGTGAAAGAAATGGGGGAGGGTTGCAGTAAGGTCCGTGAGTTTGTAGGTGATTCCTGGGTGCGGGAAGCTGACTCCAGGTGAAATCTGGAGATGGTCGGAGTGTAGCTGAGAGAGACAGAAGAGTCCTTGAGGGCTGGGGGTGAGAACATGAGGGAGACTGGGGAGTGAGTCAGTGAAATTCGTGAGTTCGGTGGTGTATCGTGGGTGCCTGGAACTGACTCCAGCTGGAATCTAGCGAAGTTTTGAGAGTAGCTGAAAGAGACACAGGAGTCCCTGTGGGCTGAGGGCAAAGACCTGAGAGAGACCAGGGAGGACCTCAGTGAAGTCTGTGAGTCTGTAGGTGATTCCGGAGTGTGGGAGGCTGAGTGCCGCTGAAATCTGGGCGTGGTGGGAGAGTAGCTGGGACAGACAGGAGAGTCCCAGGGGGCTGGGGGTGAAGACATGACAGAGACTGGGGAGTAACTCAGCGAAACTGCTGAGTTTGGTGGTGATACCTGGGTGCCTGGAACTGACTCCCGCTGAAATCTGGGCATGGTTGGAGAGTAGCTGGGACACACAGGAGAGTCCCTGAGGGCTGGGGGTGAAGACATGAGAGAGACCGGGGAGTACCTCAGTGAAACTGGTGAGTTTGGTGGTGACTCCGGGGTGCCTGGGACTGACTCCAGCTGAAATGTGTGCGTGGTTGGAGAGTAGCTGGGACAGACAGGAGAGTCCCTGAGGGCTGGTGAAGACATGAGAGAGACTGGAGAGTAAGTGAGTGAAATTGGTGAGTTTGGTGGTGCTTCCTGGGTGCCTGGAACTGACTCCCGCTGAAGTGTGGGCGTGGTTGGAGAGTAGCTGGGACACACAGGAGAGTCCCTGAGGGTTGGAGATAAAGACGTGCTAGAGAGTGAGGAGTAACTGAGTGAAATTGGGGAGTTTGGTGGTGATTCCGGGGTGCCTGGAGCTGACTGCAGCTGAAATGTGGGCGTGGTTGGAGAGTAGCTGGGACAGACGGGAGAGTCCCTGAGGGATGGTGAAGACATGAGAGAGACTGGGGAGTAACGCAGTGAAATTGGTGAGTTTGGTGGTGATTTCTGGGTGCCTGCAACGGACTCCCGCTGAAGTGTGGGCGTGTTTGGAGAGTAGCTGGGACAGACAGGCCAGTCCCTGAGGGTTGGAGATAAAGACGTGCTAGAGACTGGGGAGTAACTCAGTGAAAGTGGTGGGCTTGGTGGTGATCCCCGGGTTCCTGGAACTGACCCGCGCTGAAATGTGGGCGTGGTTGGAGAGTAGCTGGGACAGACTGGAGGGTCCGTAAGGGCTGGGGGTGAAGACGTGAGAGAGACTGGCGAGGATCTCACTGAGGTCTGTGAGTTTGTAGGTGTTTCTGGGGTGTGGGGTAGAGACTCCCGCTGAAATCTGGGCGTAGTTGGAGAGTAGCTGGGACAGACAGGAGAGTCATGGCTGGCTGGGGGTGAGCTGCTGGATGATGGCAGTAAGAACATATGGTATATTATTGATGAATGAGGTGACTGTGAAGAATCTCCAGAGGAGGACACGGGAGAACACAATGACATGAGTGACTGTCCTGCTTGGTTAGGAAAGGGAAACGTAAAGTTGTGGAATTCTGTTGATGATGGATGTGAGAGTGGTGAAGCCCTGCGGGGTGATGTAGAGTACTTCCACATCCCTGGTGAGGAGCTGCCCCTTGGGTCTGAGTTTCTGGGAGGGGAGAGGGAGAAGCTGGGTGAGGCAGGCATGAATCTTGAGGAGTCAGGGCTGGGGGACCGCTCATATTCTCCCGAGACGTGGGAGTCTCTGGGGGACTCCTGGGTGCATGGGGCTGACTCCCGCAGGAACCTGGGGATGGCTGGAGAGTAACTGGGAGCCACAGGAGAGTCCCTGAGGCCTGGGGGTGAAGAGATGAAAGACACAGGGGTGGAGCACCGTGAGGCTCGTGAGTTTGTAGGTGATTCCCGGGTGTGGGGGGCTGAATCCAGCTGAAATCTGGGGTTGTTTGGAGAGTAGCTGGGAGACACAGGAGATCCCCCGAGAGCTGGGGGTGAGCTGCTGGGTGATGGCAGTAAGAACATGTGGTATATTATTGATGAACGTGGGGACTCTGAGGAATCCTCAGAGGAGGACACGGGAGAGCCCAATGGCTTCATTGATTGCCCATCACGGTGAGGACAGGGAAATGGGAGCTTGTGGGATTCTGGTGATGACAGAGGTGAGTGTGGTGAAGCCCTAGGGGATGGTGAATGGTAGCTCCGGATCCCTGGTGAGGAGCTTCCCCTGAAGCCTGAGTTTCTGAGAGGGGAGAGGGAGAAGCTGGGTGAGGCTCGCATGGACCTTGGGGAGTCCGTGCTGGGGGACCGTTCATAAGAAGAGCCGGACAAGACCCTACTGTTCTTAGGTGCAGACATGATTAGGAAACCTGCAGCTCCCAGGGGCCCCTACTAATTTTCTAACTCGCAGAAGGAAGGAGTGTGTGTGCGTGTGTGTGTGTGTGTGCGGTGTGAGGTATGTGCCCCTTAAGAAAATGGAAATCAACCAACCAATGAGACAGACAGACAGACAGACAGACAGACAGACAGAGATTCACTTGCCCAAGTGTTCTGTCCTGTCCTCTGAATCCGCTTCCAAGTCGCAAGACGCTGTGAGCTCCAAGTCAACGCAGAGTCCGCCAACCGCTCCGGCCGCTGATCCGCTCCGCGAAGATCTGAGTACAGGCCAGCCAGGGTGGGTTTAAATAGCCTCGGGCGCAGCCTAGCAGCGGAAAGGGCGGAGCTTCACTCCTCCTTTCCATCAGTCACCCCCAACTTTCCCAGGCTACACCTCGTAGGAAACTGTTCTCCTGCTTTGATTTCATGCGCCACCTTTGGGACAATCTAAGAACTTACAAGTTTTCTTGGCCAGATATATTAGGAATTGTATGCACTGAAACACTGAAAACCAACTAGTGGTTCTGTGGTTCCCACGTTGTGGTTTTGACACCAGCAGCATCCTTGCCACAATCAAACCCCGGAGATCCACAGATCTGCGGTGTAACAATACCTCCCCCTGATCCGGATGCATGGCAGTTTAAGAAGTCTTTCCGTGTAAGGGAAAAGACTTTGTAGAAAAGGTGGAGATATGCGTTGTAGAAACATTCTTTTGCTCTGGAACCACGTAGAGACTTGGGAGCCAGTTGGGTGGAGCATTCGTTGGATGAGGGTGCTCGGGTTAGGAATATCAAGGTGTGGCTCCAGATAATCCAATCATCTAATTAAGATTCCAGTTATGCTCATCTGTTTTAAAATTCCGTTTGGGTAAATTCTTTTAGTCAGACTGAGAATGGCAAAGCCTCAACCCCAATTTCCAGGGAGGGTTGAGAGCCTCAGGTGGAGTTGATCACCAATAGCCTATGGTTTAACCCGTCATGCCTATAGAATGAGGTCTCCATAAAAACCCAAAAGGACTGGGTTCAGAGAGCTTGTGGATAACACTTCCTGGAAGGTAGTGCACCCCTCCCCACACGCCGGGCCCCGCATTTATTTCTGAACTTTTGGCAAAGTCCGCTAAAATACAACGGCAAATGTAAGTGTTTCCCTGCGTGCTGTGAGCTCTTCCAGCCAATGAATGCAACTAAATCTGGGAGTGGTGGCAACCTGATTTATAGCCAGTTGCTGAGAAGCACAGGTAAAACAACGTGGGGCTTCCCATTGTTATTAGTGTGGGAGGCCTGTCTGGCGGGACTCGGCCCTTTGGAATCTAAAGCTATGTCCCGGTAGATAGCGTCACCATTGAATTAGAAGACACACATATGTTGAGAATAATCTTTCTGGTCATTTGCTGCATGTCTTATTTACAATATGTAATCAAATTCTTTATCCTGGCCTTATGGCACCTGGGTTGAGAACCATGATTTGAACCAAACATTGGTCTGTCACGTTCTGAGTTTGAAACTTTATTCTGCCTTTAGCGTTTTGCTATTGCTTTTTCGTTTTCTTTTGTTTCGTTTCGTTTCTAAGTTCTGGGGTATATGTGCAGGATGTGCAGATTTGTTACTAAGGTAAACGTGTGCCATGGTGGTTCGCTGCACCTGTCAACCCATCACCTAGGTATTAAGCCCAGCATGCAGTAGCTGTTTTTCTTAACGCTCTGCCTCCCGAAAGGCCCCAGTGAGTGTTGTTCCCCTTCCTGTGTCCATGTGATCTCATTTTTCAGCTCTCATTATAAGTGAGAATGTGGCGTTTGGTTTTCTTTCCCTGGATTAGTTTGCTGAGCATAATGACCACACATCACCACTGTTTCTGTTTTTTAGTATAAAGAGTAGTATTTTATTGAATAAGATTTGCTCACAGAAAAATAAGCTTAAGTCTACAATGAATGCCAGACTCTACAGCAGAAAGCAATTTTCTCACTTTTCCACACACAATGGTTCCTACTAAGTGAAAAATCTTCATTCACAAATGTACTACTCTGTCTCAAAACATCTCACATAATCATGCACTGTACTAAAGCCATTAGATCAGTTCTTCAGTCAGGTTAAAGAAGTATCCCTCTAATAACTGACTTTTATAATGCTATCAATATCCACTCCCAATCAGTCTGCCATTGTTAATGGTGTACAGCATTACTGAATACAATGGAATTGATGACGCCCATATCCACGGACACACCGTGACTTACGGTGGTTTGATTTATGATTTTTCAACGTTATGATGGGATTATTGGAATATTAGATGCGTTTCTGAGTTACAGTGGGTTTATGAGTATGCGACCCTATACTCCAGAAACAGCTGTATAAGGAAAAACAGGTGTACCTAATAAAAATATGCTTAGTGACTTGGGATAAACCAATAGATGTTCACAACTGATGGAGAGCCGTGAAAGAGAGATAGCGGTAAATAGTTACAATAACACAATTTTCCTGCACCTGTCGAGGATTTCTCCCAAAAAACGCAGAATGTGGGATGCACCTAAGGCATATGAAAGAGAGAGGGCAGAAGGAGTAAGAGAGAAACAGGAGGAAGGAAGGAAGGAAGGAAAGAAAGAAGGAAGGTAGGAAGGAAGGAAGGAAGGAAGGAAAGAAGGACGAAAGGAAGGAGAAAACACCCGGTGTTACTAAAACCCCCCAAAAAATGGTTTCCCCCTGTGGGTAAGCCTACAATGTGGATGAATCTTGAAAATATTGTGCTACGTGTTGTGTCAGTCATAACAGCTCACCTATTGTGCAATTCCGTTGATAGGAAATGTCCACAATATGGAAATCTATGCATATGGGATTGATCGCACTAGGTAGTTGCTACCTAGGGCTGAGGGTCAGGGAGAGGGTTTGAGACAGAATGAGGAGTGACTAATGTCTACAGGGTTTTTCTCTGGTCGGGGGTGATAAGACGTTCTACAATGGATTGCGAATTAAAATTGAATGTGCACCACCACAGGTATACTAAAAGCCACTCAATTCATGACTTTTAATGGGGGAATCTTCTGTGGCGCACTCTCATGGAGACCACGGCAGACATAGTGAGAGAGAAAAAGGTGAGTAAATATCTGAAACGGAGGCAGAAAGAGAGAGAATGAGAAGCCCTGTGAATGGAAGGGAGAGCGAAAAGGGAAAATGGTCCTATTTACAAATGACAGATGTGAAACCGGGGTTCACATCAACAGTGTCACTGCCAGGAAGGAGGGTCATGCTAGCCATGTCACCGGTAGTGTGGCCCGCAGGGACGCCGACCTGCTGGAGCGTCGTGCCAGCATGGGCTCTGGCAGCCACGTGGGCCAGCAGGAGGGTCCCGCTGCACAGCTGTGGGGTGAGGATAGACTGGGTGGTGATATCGCCCATTACAGGGGCCTCTTCTGCTGGCAAGAGTGTGACAGTAGCAAGTAGATGGACAAGCCTGCGTGTGAGGACGGAATGCAGGAGGGGCTCTTGTGCGGCTGGGTGTGGGGCCCTCACGGGAACCGTGGAGAAATGGCCAGGTAACTGCGTCATGTGGGCTAGTAGATTGGCCAGGGCTTCGAACTGAAGGACAATAACGGGGAGTAGCTGTCAGGCCCTGGGAGTGTCTGAGTGTAAGTGGAGATGGGTTTGGGGTCACTGAGGGATGCGTGGGAGCCATCCCTGTATAGGTACAGGTCATAGGGAGATAGTCTCGTGAGGCCTGTGAGTGTCTAGGGTTGTCCTGGGTGCCTGGGGCTGACTGTGGCAGAAATCTGGGGAAGGCTGGAGAGAAGCTGGGAGACCCAGGAGAGTCCCTGAAGGCAGGGGGTGAAGAGGTGAAAGAAATGGGGGAGGGTTGCAGTAAGGTCCGTGAGTTTGTAGGTGATTCCTGGGTGCGGGAAGCTGACTCCAGGTGAAATCTGGAGATGGTCGGAGTGTAGCTGAGAGAGACAGAAGAGTCCTTGAGGGCTGGGGGTGAGAACATGAGGGAGACTGGGGAGTAAGTCAGTGAAATTCGTGAGTTCGGTGGTGTATCGTGGGTGCCTGGAACTGACTCCAGCTGGAATCTAGCGAAGTTTTGAGAGTAGCTGAAAGAGACACAGGAGTCCCTGTGGGCTGAGGGCAAAGACCTGAGAGAGACCAGGGAGGACCTCAGTGAAGTCTGTGAGTCTGTAGGTGATTCCGGAGTGTGGGAGGCTGAGTGCCGCTGAAATCTGGGCGTGGTGGGAGAGTAGCTGGGACAGACAGGAGAGTCCCAGGGGGCTGGGGGTGAAGACATGACAGAGACTGGGGAGTAACTCAGCGAAACTGCTGAGTTTGGTGGTGATACCTGGGTGCCTGGAACTGACTCCCGCTGAAATCTGGGCATGGTTGGAGAGTAGCTGGGACACACAGGAGAGTCCCTGAGGGCTGGGGGTGAAGACATGAGAGAGACCGGGGAGTACCTCAGTGAAACTGGTGAGTTTGGTGGTGACTCCGGGGTGCCTGGGACTGACTCCAGCTGAAATGTGTGCGTGGTTGGAGAGTAGCTGGGACAGACAGGAGAGTCCCTGAGGGCTGGTGAAGACATGAGAGAGACTGGAGAGTAAGTGAGTGAAATTGGGGAGTTTGGTGGTGCTTCCTGGGTGCCTGGAACTGACTCCCGCTGAAGTGTGGGCGTGGTTGGAGAGTAGCTGGGACACACAGGAGAGTCCCTGAGGGTTGGAGATAAAGACGTGCTAGAGAGTGAGGAGTAACTGAGTGAAATTGGGGAGTTTGGTGGTGATTCCGGGGTGCCTGGAGCTGACTGCAGCTGAAATGTGGGCGTGGTTGGAGAGTAGCTGGGACAGACGGGAGAGTCCCTGAGGGATGGTGAAGACATGAGAGAGACTGGGGAGTAACGCAGTGAAATTGGTGAGTTTGGTGGTGATTTCTGGGTGCCTGCAACAGACTCCCGCTGAAGTGTGGGCGTGTTTGGAGAGTAGCTGGGACAGACAGGCCAGTCCCTGAGGGTTGGAGATAAAGACGTGCTAGAGACTGGGGAGTAACTCAGTGAAAGTGGTGGGCTTGGTGGTGATCCCCGGGTTCCTGGAACTGACCCGCGCTGAAATGTGGGCGTGGTTGGAGAGTAGCTGGGACAGACTGGAGGGTCCGTAAGGGCTGGGGGTGAAGACGTGAGAGAGACTGGCGAGGATCTCACTGAGGTCTGTGAGTTTGTAGGTGTTTCTGGGGTGTGGGGTAGAGACTCCCGCTGAAATCTGGGCGTAGTTGGAGAGTAGCTGGGACAGACAGGAGAGTCATGGCTGGCTGGGGGTGAGCTGCTGGATGATGGCAGTAAGAACATATGGTATATTATTGATGAATGAGGTGACTGTGAAGAATCTCCAGAGGAGGACACGGGAGAACACAATGACATGAGTGACTGTCCTGCTTGGTTAGGAAAGGGAAACGTAAAGTTGTGGAATTCTGTTGATGATGGATGTGAGAGTGGTGAAGCCCTGCGGGGTGATGTAGAGTACTTCCACATCCCTGGTGAGGAGCTGCCCCTTGGGTCTGAGTTTCTGGGAGGGGAGAGGGAGAAGCTGGGTGAGGCAGGCATGAATCTTGAGGAGTCAGGGCTGGGGGACCGCTCATATTCTCCCGAGACGTGGGAGTCTCTGGGGGACTCCTGGGTGCATGGGGCTGACTCCCGCAGGAACCTGGGGATGGCTGGAGAGTAACTGGGAGCCACAGGAGAGTCCCTGAGGCCTGGGGGTGAAGAGATGAAAGACACAGGGGTGGAGCACCGTGAGGCTCGTGAGTTTGTAGGTGATTCCCGGGTGTGGGGGGCTGACTCCAGCTGAAATCTGGGGTTGTTTGGAGAGTAGCTGGGAGACACAGGAGATCCCCCGAGAGCTGGGGGTGAGCTGCTGGGTGATGGCAGTAAGAACATGTGGTATATTATTGATGAACGTGGGGACTCTGAGGAATCCTCAGAGGAGGACACGGGAGAGCCCAATGGCTTCATTGATTGCCCATCACGGTGAGGACAGGGAAATGGGAGCTTGTGGGATTCTGGTGATGACAGAGGTGAGTGTGGTGAAGCCCTAGGGGATGGTGAATGGTAGCTCCGGATCCCTGGTGAGGAGCTTCCCCTGAAGCCTGAGTTTCTGAGAGGGGAGAGGGAGAAGCTGGGTGAGGCTCGCATGGACCTTGGGGAGTCCGTGCTGGGGGACCGTTCATAAGAAGAGCCGGACAAGACCCTACTGTTCTTAGGTGCAGACATGATTAGGAAACCTGCAGCTCCCAGGGGCCCCTACTAATTTTCTAACTCGCAGAAGGAAGGAGTGTGTGTGCGTGTGTGTGTGTGTGTGCGGTGTGAGGTATGTGCCCCTTAAGAAAATGGAAATCAACCAACCAATGAGACAGACAGACAGACAGACAGACAGAGATTCACTTGCCCAAGTGTTCTGTCCTGTCCTCTGAATCCGCTTCCAAGTCGCAAGACGCTGTGAGCTCCAAGTCAACGCAGAGTCCGCCAACCGCTCCGGCCGCTGATCCGCTCCGCGAAGATCTGAGTACAGGCCAGCCAGGGTGGGTTTAAATAGCCTCGGGCGCAGCCTAGCAGCGGAAAGGGCGGAGCTTCACTCCTCCTTTCCATCAGTCACCCCCAACTTTCCCAGGCTACACCTCGTAGGAAACTGTTCTCCTGCTTTGATTTCATGCGCCACCTTTGGGACAATCTAAGAACTTACAAGTTTTCTTGGCCAGATATATTAGGAATTGTATGCACTGAAACACTGAAAACCAACTAGTGGTTCTGTGGTTCCCACGTTGTGGTTTTGACACCAGCAGCATCCTTGCCACAATCAAACCCCGGAGATCCACAGATCTGCGGTGTAACAATACCTCCCCCTGATCCGGATGCATGGCAGTTTAAGAAGTCTTTCCGTGTAAGGGAAAAGACTTTGTAGAAAAGGTGGAGATATGCGTTGTAGAAACATTCTTTTGCTCTGGAACCACGTAGAGACTTGGGAGCCAGTTGGGTGGAGCATTCGTTGGATGAGGGTGCTCGGGTTAGGAATATCAAGGTGTGGCTCCAGATAATCCAATCATCTAATTAAGATTCCAGTTATGCTCATCTGTTTTAAAATTCCGTTTGGGTAAATTCTTTTAGTCAGACTGAGAATGGCAAAGCCTCAACCCCAATTTCCAGGGAGGGTTGAGAGCCTCAGGTGGAGTTGATCACCAATAGCCTATGGTTTAACCCGTCATGCCTATAGAATGAGGTCTCCATAAAAACCCAAAAGGACTGGGTTCAGAGAGCTTGTGGATAACACTTCCTGGAAGGTAGTGCACCCCTCCCCACACGCCGGGCCCCGCATTTATTTCTGAACTTTTGGCAAAGTCCGCTAAAATACAACGGCAAATGTAAGTGTTTCCCTGCGTGCTGTGAGCTCTTCCAGCCAATGAATGCAACTAAATCTGGGAGTGGTGGCAACCTGATTTATAGCCAGTTGCTGAGAAGCACAGGTAAAACAACGTGGGGCTTCCCATTGTTATTAGTGTGGGAGGCCTGTCTGGCGGGACTCGGCCCTTTGGAATCTAAAGCTATGTCCCGGTAGATAGCGTCACCATTGAATTAGAAGACACACATATGTTGAGAATAATCTTTCTGGTCATTTGCTGCATGTCTTATTTACAATATGTAATCAAATTCTTTATCCTGGCCTTATGGCACCTGGGTTGAGAACCATGATTTGAACCAAACATTGGTCTGTCACGTTCTGAGTTTGAAACTTTATTTTGCCTTTAGCGTTTTGCTATTGCTTTTTCGTTTTCTTTTGTTTCGTTTCGTTTCTAAGTTCTGGGGTATATGTGCAGGATGTGCAGATTTGTTACTAAGGTAAACGTGTGCCATGGTGGTTCGCTGCACCTGTCAACCCATCACCTAGGTATTAAGCCCAGCATGCAGTAGCTGTTTTTCTTAACGCTCTGCCTCCCGAAAGGCCCCAGTGAGTGTTGTTCCCCTTCCTGTGTCCATGTGATCTCATTTTTCAGCTCTCATTATAAGTGAGAATGTGGCGTTTGGTTTTCTTTCCCTGGATTAGTTTGCTGAGCATAATGACCACACATCACCACTGTTTCTGTTTTTTAGTATAAAGAGTAGTATTTTATTGAATAAGATTTGCTCACAGAAAAATAAGCTTAAGTCCACAATGAATGCCAGACTCTACAGCAGAAAGCAATTTTCTCACTTTTCCACACACAATGGTTCCTACTAAGTGAAAAAACTTCATTCACAAATGTACTACTCTGTCTCAAAACATCTCACATAATCATGCACTGTACTAAAGCCATTAGATCAGTTCTTCAGTCAGGTTAAAGAAGTATCCCTCTAATAACTGACTTTTATAATGCTATCAATATCCACTCCCAATCAGTCTGCCATTGTTAATGGTGTACAGCATTACCGAACACAATGGAATTGATGACGCCCATATCCACGGACACACCGTGACTTACGGTGGTTTGATTTATGATTTTTCAACGTTATGATGGGATTATTGGAATATTAGATGCGTTTCTGAGTTACAGTGGGTTTATGAGTATGCGACCCTATACTCCAGAAACAGCTGTATAAGGAAAAACAGGTGTACCTAATAAAAATATGCTTAGTGACTTGGGATAAACCAATAGATGTTCACAACTGATGGAGAGCCGTGAAAGAGAGATAGCGGTAAATAGTTACAATAACACAATTTTCCTGCACCTGTCGAGGATTTCTCCCAAAAAACGCAGAATGTGGGATGCACCTAAGGCATATGAAAGAGAGAGGGCAGAAGGAGTAAGATAGAAATAGGAGGAAGGAAGGAAGGAAGGAAAGAAAGAAGGAAGGTAGGAAGGAAGGAAGGAAGGAAGGAAGGAAGGAAAGAAGGACGAAAGGAAGGAGAAAACACCCGGTGTTACTAAACCCCCCCAAAAAATGGTTTCCCCCTGTGGGTAAGCCTACAATGTGGATGAATCTTGAAAATATTGTGCTACGTGTTGTGTCAGTCATAACAGCTCACCTATTGTGCAATTCCGTTGATAGGAAATGTCCACAATATGGAAATCTATGCATATGGGATTGATCGCACTAGGTAGTTGCTACCTAGGGCTGAGGGTCAGGGAGAGGGTTTGAGACAGAATGAGGAGTGACTAATGTCTACAGGGTTTTTCTCTGGTCGGGGGTGATAAGACGTTCTACAATGGATTGCGAATTAAAATTGAATGTGCACCACCACAGGTATACTAAAAGCCACTCAATTCATGACTTTTAATGGGGGAATCTTCTGTGGCGCACTCTCATGGAGACCACGGCAGACATAGTGAGAGAGAAAAAGGTGAGTAAATATCTGAAACGGAGGCAGAAAGAGAGAGAATGAGAAGCCCTGTGAATGGAAGGGAGAGCGAAAAGGGAAAATGGTCCTATTTACAAATGACAGATGTGAAACCGGGGTTCACATCAACAGTGTCACTGCCAGGAAGGAGGGTCATGCTAGCCATGTCACCGGTAGTGTGGCCCGCAGGGACGCCGACCTGCTGGAGCGTCGTGCCAGCATGGGCTCTGGCAGCCACGTGGGCCAGCAGGAGGGTCCCGCTGCACAGCTGTGGGGTGAGGATAGACTGGGTGGTGATATCGCCCATTACAGGGGCCTCTTCTGCTGGCAAGAGTGTGACAGTAGCAAGTAGATGGACAAGCCTGCGTGTGAGGACGGAATGCAGGAGGGGCTCTTGTGCGGCTGGGTGTGGGGCCCTCACGGGAACCGTGGAGAAATGGCCAGGTAACTGCGTCATGTGGGCTAGTAGATTGGCCAGGGCTTCGAACTGAAGGACAATAACGGGGAGTAGCTGTCAGGCCCTGGGAGTGTCTGAGTGTAAGTGGAGATGGGTTTGGGGTCACTGAGGGATGCGTGGGAGCCATCCCTGTATAGGTACAGGTCATAGGGAGATAGTCTCGTGAGGCCTGTGAGTGTCTAGGGTTGTCCTGGGTGCCTGGGGCTGACTGTGGCAGAAATGTGGGGAAGGCTGGAGAGAAGCTGGGAGACCCAGGAGAGTCCCTGAAGGCAGGGGGTGAAGAGGTGAAAGAAATGGGGGAGGGTTGCAGTAAGGTCCGTGAGTTTGTAGGTGATTCCTGGGTGCGGGAAGCTGACTCCAGGTGAAATCTGGAGATGGTCGGAGTGTAGCTGAGAGAGACAGAAGAGTCCTTGAGGGCTGGGGGTGAGAACATGAGGGAGACTGGGGAGTGAGTCAGTGAAATTCGTGAGTTCGGTGGTGTATCGTGGGTGCCTGGAACTGACTCCAGCTGGAATCTAGCGAAGTTTTGAGAGTAGCTGAAAGAGACACAGGAGTCCCTGTGGGCTGAGGGCAAAGACCTGAGAGAGACCAGGGAGGACCTCAGTGAAGTCTGTGAGTCTGTAGGTGATTCCGGAGTGTGGGAGGCTGAGTGCCGCTGAAATCTGGGCGTGGTGGGAGAGTAGCTGGGACAGACAGGAGAGTCCCAGGGGGCTGGGGGTGAAGACATGACAGAGACTGGGGAGTAACTCAGCGAAACTGCTGAGTTTGGTGGTGATACCTGGGTGCCTGGAACTGACTCCCGCTGAAATCTGGGCATGGTTGGAGAGTAGCTGGGACACACAGGAGAGTCCCTGAGGGCTGGGGGTGAAGACATGAGAGAGACCGGGGAGTACCTCAGTGAAACTGGTGAGTTTGGTGGTGACTCCGGGGTGCCTGGGACTGACTCCAGCTGAAATGTGTGCGTGGTTGGAGAGTAGCTGGGACAGACAGGAGAGTCCCTGAGGGCTGGTGAAGACATGAGAGAGACTGGAGAGTAAGTGAGTGAAATTGGTGAGTTTGGTGGTGCTTCCTGGGTGCCTGGAACTGACTCCCGCTGAAGTGTGGGCGTGGTTGGAGAGTAGCTGGGACACACAGGAGAGTCCCTGAGGGTTGGAGATAAAGACGTGCTAGAGAGTGAGGAGTAACTGAGTGAAATTGGGGAGTTTGGTGGTGATTCCGGGGTGCCTGGAGCTGACTGCAGCTGAAATGTGGGCGTGGTTGGAGAGTAGCTGGGACAGACGGGAGAGTCCCTGAGGGATGGTGAAGACATGAGAGAGACTGGGGAGTAACGCAGTGAAATTGGTGAGTTTGGTGGTGATTTCTGGGTGCCTGCAACAGACTCCCGCTGAAGTGTGGGCGTGTTTGGAGAGTAGCTGGGACAGACAGGCCAGTCCCTGAGGGTTGGAGATAAAGACGTGCTAGAGACTGGGGAGTAACTCAGTGAAAGTGGTGGGCTTGGTGGTGATCCCCGGGTTCCTGGAACTGACCCGCGCTGAAATGTGGGCGTGGTTGGAGAGTAGCTGGGACAGACTGGAGGGTCCGTAAGGGCTGGGGGTGAAGACGTGAGAGAGACTGGCGAGGATCTCACTGAGGTCTGTGAGTTTGTAGGTGTTTCTGGGGTGTGGGGTAGAGACTCCCGCTGAAATCTGGGCGTAGTTGGAGAGTAGCTGGGACAGACAGGAGAGTCATGGCTGGCTGGGGGTGAGCTGCTGGATGATGGCAGTAAGAACATATGGTATATTATTGATGAATGAGGTGACTGTGAAGAATCTCCAGAGGAGGACACGGGAGAACACAATGACATGAGTGACTGTCCTGCTTGGTTAGGAAAGGGAAACGTAAAGTTGTGGAATTCTGTTGATGATGGATGTGAGAGTGGTGAAGCCCTGCGGGGTGATGTAGAGTACTTCCACATCCCTGGTGAGGAGCTGCCCCTTGGGTCTGAGTTTCTGGGAGGGGAGAGGGAGAAGCTGGGTGAGGCAGGCATGAATCTTGAGGAGTCAGGGCTGGGGGACCGCTCATATTCTCCCGAGACGTGGGAGTCTCTGGGGGACTCCTGGGTGCATGGGGCTGACTCCCGCAGGAACCTGGGGATGGCTGGAGAGTAACTGGGAGCCACAGGAGAGTCCCTGAGGCCTGGGGGTGAAGAGATGAAAGACACAGGGGTGGAGCACCGTGAGGCTCGTGAGTTTGTAGGTGATTCCCGGGTGTGGGGGGCTGAATCCAGCTGAAATCTGGGGTTGTTTGGAGAGTAGCTGGGAGACACAGGAGATCCCCCGAGAGCTGGGGGTGAGCTGCTGGGTGATGGCAGTAAGAACATGTGGTATATTATTGATGAACGTGGGGACTCTGAGGAATCCTCAGAGGAGGACACGGGAGAGCCCAATGGCTTCATTGATTGCCCATCACGGTGAGGACAGGGAAATGGGAGCTTGTGGGATTCTGGTGATGACAGAGGTGAGTGTGGTGAAGCCCTAGGGGATGGTGAATGGTAGCTCCGGATCCCTGGTGAGGAGCTTCCCCTGAAGCCTGAGTTTCTGAGAGGGGAGAGGGAGAAGCTGGGTGAGGCTCGCATGGACCTTGGGGAGTCCGTGCTGGGGGACCGTTCATAAGAAGAGCCGGACAAGACCCTACTGTTCTTAGGTGCAGACATGATTAGGAAACCTGCAGCTCCCAGGGGCCCCTACTAATTTTCTAACTCGCAGAAGGAAGGAGTGTGTGTGCGTGTGTGTGTGTGTGTGCGGTGTGAGGTATGTGCCCCTTAAGAAAATGGAAATCAACCAACCAATGAGACAGACAGACAGACAGACAGACAGACAGACAGAGATTCACTTGCCCAAGTGTTCTGTCCTGTCCTCTGAATCCGCTTCCAAGTCGCAAGACGCTGTGAGCTCCAAGTCAACGCAGAGTCCGCCAACCGCTCCGGCCGCTGATCCGCTCCGCGAAGATCTGAGTACAGGCCAGCCAGGGTGGGTTTAAATAGCCTCGGGCGCAGCCTAGCAGCGGAAAGGGCGGAGCTTCACTCCTCCTTTCCATCAGTCACCCCCAACTTTCCCAGGCTACACCTCGTAGGAAACTGTTCTCCTGCTTTGATTTCATGCGCCACCTTTGGGACAATCTAAGAACTTACAAGTTTTCTTGGCCAGATATATTAGGAATTGTATGCACTGAAACACTGAAAACCAACTAGTGGTTCTGTGGTTCCCACGTTGTGGTTTTGACACCAGCAGCATCCTTGCCACAATCAAACCCCGGAGATCCACAGATCTGCGGTGTAACAATACCTCCCCCTGATCCGGATGCATGGCAGTTTAAGAAGTCTTTCCGTGTAAGGGAAAAGACTTTGTAGAAAAGGTGGAGATATGCGTTGTAGAAACATTCTTTTGCTCTGGAACCACGTAGAGACTTGGGAGCCAGTTGGGTGGAGCATTCGTTGGATGAGGGTGCTCGGGTTAGGAATATCAAGGTGTGGCTCCAGATAATCCAATCATCTAATTAAGATTCCAGTTATGCTCATCTGTTTTAAAATTCCGTTTGGGTAAATTCTTTTAGTCAGACTGAGAATGGCAAAGCCTCAACCCCAATTTCCAGGGAGGGTTGAGAGCCTCAGGTGGAGTTGATCACCAATAGCCTATGGTTTAACCCGTCATGCCTATAGAATGAGGTCTCCATAAAAACCCAAAAGGACTGGGTTCAGAGAGCTTGTGGATAACACTTCCTGGAAGGTAGTGCACCCCTCCCCACACGCCGGGCCCCGCATTTATTTCTGAACTTTTGGCAAAGTCCGCTAAAATACAACGGCAAATGTAAGTGTTTCCCTGCGTGCTGTGAGCTCTTCCAGCCAATGAATGCAACTAAATCTGGGAGTGGTGGCAACCTGATTTATAGCCAGTTGCTGAGAAGCACAGGTAAAACAACGTGGGGCTTCCCATTGTTATTAGTGTGGGAGGCCTGTCTGGCGGGACTCGGCCCTTTGGAATCTAAAGCTATGTCCCGGTAGATAGCGTCACCATTGAATTAGAAGACACACATATGTTGAGAATAATCTTTCTGGTCATTTGCTGCATGTCTTATTTACAATATGTAATCAAATTCTTTATCCTGGCCTTATGGCACCTGGGTTGAGAACCATGATTTGAACCAAACATTGGTCTGTCACGTTCTGAGTTTGAAACTTTATTCTGCCTTTAGCGTTTTGCTATTGCTTTTTCGTTTTCTTTTGTTTCGTTTCGTTTCTAAGTTCTGGGGTATATGTGCAGGATGTGCAGATTTGTTACTAAGGTAAACGTGTGCCATGGTGGTTCGCTGCACCTGTCAACCCATCACCTAGGTATTAAGCCCAGCATGCAGTAGCTGTTTTTCTTAACGCTCTGCCTCCCGAAAGGCCCCAGTGAGTGTTGTTCCCCTTCCTGTGTCCATGTGATCTCATTTTTCAGCTCTCATTATAAGTGAGAATGTGGCGTTTGGTTTTCTTTCCCTGGATTAGTTTGCTGAGCATAATGACCACACATCACCACTGTTTCTGTTTTTTAGTATAAAGAGTAGTATTTTATTGAATAAGATTTGCTCACAGAAAAATAAGCTTAAGTCTACAATGAATGCCAGACTCTACAGCAGAAAGCAATTTTCTCACTTTTCCACACACAATGGTTCCTACTAAGTGAAAAATCTTCATTCACAAATGTACTACTCTGTCTCAAAACATCTCACATAATCATGCACTGTACTAAAGCCATTAGATCAGTTCTTCAGTCAGGTTAAAGAAGTATCCCTCTAATAACTGACTTTTATAATGCTATCAATATCCACTCCCAATCAGTCTGCCATTGTTAATGGTGTACAGCATTACTGAATACAATGGAATTGATGACGCCCATATCCACGGACACACCGTGACTTACGGTGGTTTGATTTATGATTTTTCAACGTTATGATGGGATTATTGGAATATTAGATGCGTTTCTGAGTTACAGTGGGTTTATGAGTATGCGACCCTATACTCCAGAAACAGCTGTATAAGGAAAAACAGGTGTACCTAATAAAAATATGCTTAGTGACTTGGGATAAACCAATAGATGTTCACAACTGATGGAGAGCCGTGAAAGAGAGATAGCGGTAAATAGTTACAATAACACAATTTTCCTGCACCTGTCGAGGATTTCTCCCAAAAAACGCAGAATGTGGGATGCACCTAAGGCATATGAAAGAGAGAGGGCAGAAGGAGTAAGAGAGAAACAGGAGGAAGGAAGGAAGGAAGGAAAGAAAGAAGGAAGGTAGGAAGGAAGGAAGGAAGGAAGGAAAGAAGGACGAAAGGAAGGAGAAAACACCCGGTGTTACTAAAACCCCCCAAAAAATGGTTTCCCCCTGTGGGTAAGCCTACAATGTGGATGAATCTTGAAAATATTGTGCTACGTGTTGTGTCAGTCATAACAGCTCACCTATTGTGCAATTCCGTTGATAGGAAATGTCCACAATATGGAAATCTATGCATATGGGATTGATCGCACTAGGTAGTTGCTACCTAGGGCTGAGGGTCAGGGAGAGGGTTTGAGACAGAATGAGGAGTGACTAATGTCTACAGGGTTTTTCTCTGGTCGGGGGTGATAAGACGTTCTACAATGGATTGCGAATTAAAATTGAATGTGCACCACCACAGGTATACTAAAAGCCACTCAATTCATGACTTTTAATGGGGGAATCTTCTGTGGCGCACTCTCATGGAGACCACGGCAGACATAGTGAGAGAGAAAAAGGTGAGTAAATATCTGAAACGGAGGCAGAAAGAGAGAGAATGAGAAGCCCTGTGAATGGAAGGGAGAGCGAAAAGGGAAAATGGTCCTATTTACAAATGACAGATGTGAAACCGGGGTTCACATCAACAGTGTCACTGCCAGGAAGGAGGGTCATGCTAGCCATGTCACCGGTAGTGTGGCCCGCAGGGACGCCGACCTGCTGGAGCGTCGTGCCAGCATGGGCTCTGGCAGCCACGTGGGCCAGCAGGAGGGTCCCGCTGCACAGCTGTGGGGTGAGGATAGACTGGGTGGTGATATCGCCCATTACAGGGGCCTCTTCTGCTGGCAAGAGTGTGACAGTAGCAAGTAGATGGACAAGCCTGCGTGTGAGGACGGAATGCAGGAGGGGCTCTTGTGCGGCTGGGTGTGGGGCCCTCACGGGAACCGTGGAGAAATGGCCAGGTAACTGCGTCATGTGGGCTAGTAGATTGGCCAGGGCTTCGAACTGAAGGACAATAACGGGGAGTAGCTGTCAGGCCCTGGGAGTGTCTGAGTGTAAGTGGAGATGGGTTTGGGGTCACTGAGGGATGCGTGGGAGCCATCCCTGTATAGGTACAGGTCATAGGGAGATAGTCTCGTGAGGCCTGTGAGTGTCTAGGGTTGTCCTGGGTGCCTGGGGCTGACTGTGGCAGAAATCTGGGGAAGGCTGGAGAGAAGCTGGGAGACCCAGGAGAGTCCCTGAAGGCAGGGGGTGAAGAGGTGAAAGAAATGGGGGAGGGTTGCAGTAAGGTCCGTGAGTTTGTAGGTGATTCCTGGGTGCGGGAAGCTGACTCCAGGTGAAATCTGGAGATGGTCGGAGTGTAGCTGAGAGAGACAGAAGAGTCCTTGAGGGCTGGGGGTGAGAACATGAGGGAGACTGGGGAGTAAGTCAGTGAAATTCGTGAGTTCGGTGGTGTATCGTGGGTGCCTGGAACTGACTCCAGCTGGAATCTAGCGAAGTTTTGAGAGTAGCTGAAAGAGACACAGGAGTCCCTGTGGGCTGAGGGCAAAGACCTGAGAGAGACCAGGGAGGACCTCAGTGAAGTCTGTGAGTCTGTAGGTGATTCCGGAGTGTGGGAGGCTGAGTGCCGCTGAAATCTGGGCGTGGTGGGAGAGTAGCTGGGACAGACAGGAGAGTCCCAGGGGGCTGGGGGTGAAGACATGACAGAGACTGGGGAGTAACTCAGCGAAACTGCTGAGTTTGGTGGTGATACCTGGGTGCCTGGAACTGACTCCCGCTGAAATCTGGGCATGGTTGGAGAGTAGCTGGGACACACAGGAGAGTCCCTGAGGGCTGGGGGTGAAGACATGAGAGAGACCGGGGAGTACCTCAGTGAAACTGGTGAGTTTGGTGGTGACTCCGGGGTGCCTGGGACTGACTCCAGCTGAAATGTGTGCGTGGTTGGAGAGTAGCTGGGACAGACAGGAGAGTCCCTGAGGGCTGGTGAAGACATGAGAGAGACTGGAGAGTAAGTGAGTGAAATTGGGGAGTTTGGTGGTGCTTCCTGGGTGCCTGGAACTGACTCCCGCTGAAGTGTGGGCGTGGTTGGAGAGTAGCTGGGACACACAGGAGAGTCCCTGAGGGTTGGAGATAAAGACGTGCTAGAGAGTGAGGAGTAACTGAGTGAAATTGGGGAGTTTGGTGGTGATTCCGGGGTGCCTGGAGCTGACTGCAGCTGAAATGTGGGCGTGGTTGGAGAGTAGCTGGGACAGACGGGAGAGTCCCTGAGGGATGGTGAAGACATGAGAGAGACTGGGGAGTAACGCAGTGAAATTGGTGAGTTTGGTGGTGATTTCTGGGTGCCTGCAACAGACTCCCGCTGAAGTGTGGGCGTGTTTGGAGAGTAGCTGGGACAGACAGGCCAGTCCCTGAGGGTTGGAGATAAAGACGTGCTAGAGACTGGGGAGTAACTCAGTGAAAGTGGTGGGCTTGGTGGTGATCCCCGGGTTCCTGGAACTGACCCGCGCTGAAATGTGGGCGTGGTTGGAGAGTAGCTGGGACAGACTGGAGGGTCCGTAAGGGCTGGGGGTGAAGACGTGAGAGAGACTGGCGAGGATCTCACTGAGGTCTGTGAGTTTGTAGGTGTTTCTGGGGTGTGGGGTAGAGACTCCCGCTGAAATCTGGGCGTAGTTGGAGAGTAGCTGGGACAGACAGGAGAGTCATGGGTGGCTGGGGGTGAGCTGCTGGATGATGGCAGTAAGAACATATGGTATATTATTGATGAATGAGGTGACTGTGAAGAATCTCCAGAGGAGGACACGGGAGAACACAATGACATGAGTGACTGTCCTGCTTGGTTAGGAAAGGGAAACGTAAAGTTGTGGAATTCTGTTGATGATGGATGTGAGAGTGGTGAAGCCCTGCGGGGTGATGTAGAGTACTTCCACATCCCTGGTGAGGAGCTGCCCCTTGGGTCTGAGTTTCTGGGAGGGGAGAGGGAGAAGCTGGGTGAGGCAGGCATGAATCTTGAGGAGTCAGGGCTGGGGGACCGCTCATATTCTCCCGAGACGTGGGAGTCTCTGGGGGACTCCTGGGTGCATGGGGCTGACTCCCGCAGGAACCTGGGGATGGCTGGAGAGTAACTGGGAGCCACAGGAGAGTCCCTGAGGCCTGGGGGTGAAGAGATGAAAGACACAGGGGTGGAGCACCGTGAGGCTCGTGAGTTTGTAGGTGATTCCCGGGTGTGGGGGGCTGACTCCAGCTGAAATCTGGGGTTGTTTGGAGAGTAGCTGGGAGACACAGGAGATCCCCCGAGAGCTGGGGGTGAGCTGCTGGGTGATGGCAGTAAGAACATGTGGTATATTATTGATGAACGTGGGGACTCTGAGGAATCCTCAGAGGAGGACACGGGAGAGCCCAATGGCTTCATTGATTGCCCATCACGGTGAGGACAGGGAAATGGGAGCTTGTGGGATTCTGGTGATGACAGAGGTGAGTGTGGTGAAGCCCTAGGGGATGGTGAATGGTAGCTCCGGATCCCTGGTGAGGAGCTTCCCCTGAAGCCTGAGTTTCTGAGAGGGGAGAGGGAGAAGCTGGGTGAGGCTCGCATGGACCTTGGGGAGTCCGTGCTGGGGGACCGTTCATAAGAAGAGCCGGACAAGACCCTACTGTTCTTAGGTGCAGACATGATTAGGAAACCTGCAGCTCCCAGGGGCCCCTACTAATTTTCTAACTCGCAGAAGGAAGGAGTGTGTGTGCGTGTGTGTGTGTGTGTGCGGTGTGAGGTATGTGCCCCTTAAGAAAATGGAAATCAACCAACCAATGAGACAGACAGACAGACAGACAGACAGAGATTCACTTGCCCAAGTGTTCTGTCCTGTCCTCTGAATCCGCTTCCAAGTCGCAAGACGCTGTGAGCTCCAAGTCAACGCAGAGTCCGCCAACCGCTCCGGCCGCTGATCCGCTCCGCGAAGATCTGAGTACAGGCCAGCCAGGGTGGGTTTAAATAGCCTCGGGCGCAGCCTAGCAGCGGAAAGGGCGGAGCTTCACTCCTCCTTTCCATCAGTCACCCCCAACTTTCCCAGGCTACACCTCGTAGGAAACTGTTCTCCTGCTTTGATTTCATGCGCCACCTTTGGGACAATCTAAGAACTTACAAGTTTTCTTGGCCAGATATATTAGGAATTGTATGCACTGAAACACTGAAAACCAACTAGTGGTTCTGTGGTTCCCACGTTGTGGTTTTGACACCAGCAGCATCCTTGCCACAATCAAACCCCGGAGATCCACAGATCTGCGGTGTAACAATACCTCCCCCTGATCCGGATGCATGGCAGTTTAAGAAGTCTTTCCGTGTAAGGGAAAAGACTTTGTAGAAAAGGTGGAGATATGCGTTGTAGAAACATTCTTTTGCTCTGGAACCACGTAGAGACTTGGGAGCCAGTTGGGTGGAGCATTCGTTGGATGAGGGTGCTCGGGTTAGGAATATCAAGGTGTGGCTCCAGATAATCCAATCATCTAATTAAGATTCCAGTTATGCTCATCTGTTTTAAAATTCCGTTTGGGTAAATTCTTTTAGTCAGACTGAGAATGGCAAAGCCTCAACCCCAATTTCCAGGGAGGGTTGAGAGCCTCAGGTGGAGTTGATCACCAATAGCCTATGGTTTAACCCGTCATGCCTATAGAATGAGGTCTCCATAAAAACCCAAAAGGACTGGGTTCAGAGAGCTTGTGGATAACACTTCCTGGAAGGTAGTGCACCCCTCCCCACACGCCGGGCCCCGCATTTATTTCTGAACTTTTGGCAAAGTCCGCTAAAATACAACGGCAAATGTAAGTGTTTCCCTGCGTGCTGTGAGCTCTTCCAGCCAATGAATGCAACTAAATCTGGGAGTGGTGGCAACCTGATTTATAGCCAGTTGCTGAGAAGCACAGGTAAAACAACGTGGGGCTTCCCATTGTTATTAGTGTGGGAGGCCTGTCTGGCGGGACTCGGCCCTTTGGAATCTAAAGCTATGTCCCGGTAGATAGCGTCACCATTGAATTAGAAGACACACATATGTTGAGAATAATCTTTCTGGTCATTTGCTGCATGTCTTATTTACAATATGTAATCAAATTCTTTATCCTGGCCTTATGGCACCTGGGTTGAGAACCATGATTTGAACCAAACATTGGTCTGTCACGTTCTGAGTTTGAAACTTTATTTTGCCTTTAGCGTTTTGCTATTGCTTTTTCGTTTTCTTTTGTTTCGTTTCGTTTCTAAGTTCTGGGGTATATGTGCAGGATGTGCAGATTTGTTACTAAGGTAAACGTGTGCCATGGTGGTTCGCTGCACCTGTCAACCCATCACCTAGGTATTAAGCCCAGCATGCAGTAGCTGTTTTTCTTAACGCTCTGCCTCCCGAAAGGCCCCAGTGAGTGTTGTTCCCCTTCCTGTGTCCATGTGATCTCATTTTTCAGCTCTCATTATAAGTGAGAATGTGGCGTTTGGTTTTCTTTCCCTGGATTAGTTTGCTGAGCATAATGACCACACATCACCACTGTTTCTGTTTTTTAGTATAAAGAGTAGTATTTTATTGAATAAGATTTGCTCACAGAAAAATAAGCTTAAGTCCACAATGAATGCCAGACTCTACAGCAGAAAGCAATTTTCTCACTTTTCCACACACAATGGTTCCTACTAAGTGAAAAAACTTCATTCACAAATGTACTACTCTGTCTCAAAACATCTCACATAATCATGCACTGTACTAAAGCCATTAGATCAGTTCTTCAGTCAGGTTAAAGAAGTATCCCTCTAATAACTGACTTTTATAATGCTATCAATATCCACTCCCAATCAGTCTGCCATTGTTAATGGTGTACAGCATTACCGAACACAATGGAATTGATGACGCCCATATCCACGGACACACCGTGACTTACGGTGGTTTGATTTATGATTTTTCAACGTTATGATGGGATTATTGGAATATTAGATGCGTTTCTGAGTTACAGTGGGTTTATGAGTATGCGACCCTATACTCCAGAAACAGCTGTATAAGGAAAAACAGGTGTACCTAATAAAAATATGCTTAGTGACTTGGGATAAACCAATAGATGTTCACAACTGATGGAGAGCCGTGAAAGAGAGATAGCGGTAAATAGTTACAATAACACAATTTTCCTGCACCTGTCGAGGATTTCTCCCAAAAAACGCAGAATGTGGGATGCACCTAAGGCATATGAAAGAGAGAGGGCAGAAGGAGTAAGATAGAAATAGGAGGAAGGAAGGAAGGAAGGAAAGAAAGAAGGAAGGTAGGAAGGAAGGAAGGAAGGAAGGAAGGAAGGAAAGAAGGACGAAAGGAAGGAGAAAACACCCGGTGTTACTAAACCCCCCCAAAAAATGGTTTCCCCCTGTGGGTAAGCCTACAATGTGGATGAATCTTGAAAATATTGTGCTACGTGTTGTGTCAGTCATAACAGCTCACCTATTGTGCAATTCCGTTGATAGGAAATGTCCACAATATGGAAATCTATGCATATGGGATTGATCGCACTAGGTAGTTGCTACCTAGGGCTGAGGGTCAGGGAGAGGGTTTGAGACAGAATGAGGAGTGACTAATGTCTACAGGGTTTTTCTCTGGTCGGGGGTGATAAGACGTTCTACAATGGATTGCGAATTAAAATTGAATGTGCACCACCACAGGTATACTAAAAGCCACTCAATTCATGACTTTTAATGGGGGAATCTTCTGTGGCGCACTCTCATGGAGACCACGGCAGACATAGTGAGAGAGAAAAAGGTGAGTAAATATCTGAAACGGAGGCAGAAAGAGAGAGAATGAGAAGCCCTGTGAATGGAAGGGAGAGCGAAAAGGGAAAATGGTCCTATTTACAAATGACAGATGTGAAACCGGGGTTCACATCAACAGTGTCACTGCCAGGAAGGAGGGTCATGCTAGCCATGTCACCGGTAGTGTGGCCCGCAGGGACGCCGACCTGCTGGAGCGTCGTGCCAGCATGGGCTCTGGCAGCCACGTGGGCCAGCAGGAGGGTCCCGCTGCACAGCTGTGGGGTGAGGATAGACTGGGTGGTGATATCGCCCATTACAGGGGCCTCTTCTGCTGGCAAGAGTGTGACAGTAGCAAGTAGATGGACAAGCCTGCGTGTGAGGACGGAATGCAGGAGGGGCTCTTGTGCGGCTGGGTGTGGGGCCCTCACGGGAACCGTGGAGAAATGGCCAGGTAACTGCGTCATGTGGGCTAGTAGATTGGCCAGGGCTTCGAACTGAAGGACAATAACGGGGAGTAGCTGTCAGGCCCTGGGAGTGTCTGAGTGTAAGTGGAGATGGGTTTGGGGTCACTGAGGGATGCGTGGGAGCCATCCCTGTATAGGTACAGGTCATAGGGAGATAGTCTCGTGAGGCCTGTGAGTGTCTAGGGTTGTCCTGGGTGCCTGGGGCTGACTGTGGCAGAAATGTGGGGAAGGCTGGAGAGAAGCTGGGAGACCCAGGAGAGTCCCTGAAGGCAGGGGGTGAAGAGGTGAAAGAAATGGGGGAGGGTTGCAGTAAGGTCCGTGAGTTTGTAGGTGATTCCTGGGTGCGGGAAGCTGACTCCAGGTGAAATCTGGAGATGGTCGGAGTGTAGCTGAGAGAGACAGAAGAGTCCTTGAGGGCTGGGGGTGAGAACATGAGGGAGACTGGGGAGTGAGTCAGTGAAATTCGTGAGTTCGGTGGTGTATCGTGGGTGCCTGGAACTGACTCCAGCTGGAATCTAGCGAAGTTTTGAGAGTAGCTGAAAGAGACACAGGAGTCCCTGTGGGCTGAGGGCAAAGACCTGAGAGAGACCAGGGAGGACCTCAGTGAAGTCTGTGAGTCTGTAGGTGATTCCGGAGTGTGGGAGGCTGAGTGCCGCTGAAATCTGGGCGTGGTGGGAGAGTAGCTGGGACAGACAGGAGAGTCCCAGGGGGCTGGGGGTGAAGACATGACAGAGACTGGGGAGTAACTCAGCGAAACTGCTGAGTTTGGTGGTGATACCTGGGTGCCTGGAACTGACTCCCGCTGAAATCTGGGCATGGTTGGAGAGTAGCTGGGACACACAGGAGAGTCCCTGAGGGCTGGGGGTGAAGACATGAGAGAGACCGGGGAGTACCTCAGTGAAACTGGTGAGTTTGGTGGTGACTCCGGGGTGCCTGGGACTGACTCCAGCTGAAATGTGTGCGTGGTTGGAGAGTAGCTGGGACAGACAGGAGAGTCCCTGAGGGCTGGTGAAGACATGAGAGAGACTGGAGAGTAAGTGAGTGAAATTGGTGAGTTTGGTGGTGCTTCCTGGGTGCCTGGAACTGACTCCCGCTGAAGTGTGGGCGTGGTTGGAGAGTAGCTGGGACACACAGGAGAGTCCCTGAGGGTTGGAGATAAAGACGTGCTAGAGAGTGAGGAGTAACTGAGTGAAATTGGGGAGTTTGGTGGTGATTCCGGGGTGCCTGGAGCTGACTGCAGCTGAAATGTGGGCGTGGTTGGAGAGTAGCTGGGACAGACGGGAGAGTCCCTGAGGGATGGTGAAGACATGAGAGAGACTGGGGAGTAACGCAGTGAAATTGGTGAGTTTGGTGGTGATTTCTGGGTGCCTGCAACAGACTCCCGCTGAAGTGTGGGCGTGTTTGGAGAGTAGCTGGGACAGACAGGCCAGTCCCTGAGGGTTGGAGATAAAGACGTGCTAGAGACTGGGGAGTAACTCAGTGAAAGTGGTGGGCTTGGTGGTGATCCCCGGGTTCCTGGAACTGACCCGCGCTGAAATGTGGGCGTGGTTGGAGAGTAGCTGGGACAGACTGGAGGGTCCGTAAGGGCTGGGGGTGAAGACGTGAGAGAGACTGGCGAGGATCTCACTGAGGTCTGTGAGTTTGTAGGTGTTTCTGGGGTGTGGGGTAGAGACTCCCGCTGAAATCTGGGCGTAGTTGGAGAGTAGCTGGGACAGACAGGAGAGTCATGGGTGGCTGGGGGTGAGCTGCTGGATGATGGCAGTAAGAACATATGGTATATTATTGATGAATGAGGTGACTGTGAAGAATCTCCAGAGGAGGACACGGGAGAACACAATGACATGAGTGACTGTCCTGCTTGGTTAGGAAAGGGAAACGTAAAGTTGTGGAATTCTGTTGATGATGGATGTGAGAGTGGTGAAGCCCTGCGGGGTGATGTAGAGTACTTCCACATCCCTGGTGAGGAGCTGCCCCTTGGGTCTGAGTTTCTGGGAGGGGAGAGGGAGAAGCTGGGTGAGGCAGGCATGAATCTTGAGGAGTCAGGGCTGGGGGACCGCTCATATTCTCCCGAGACGTGGGAGTCTCTGGGGGACTCCTGGGTGCATGGGGCTGACTCCCGCAGGAACCTGGGGATGGCTGGAGAGTAACTGGGAGCCACAGGAGAGTCCCTGAGGCCTGGGGGTGAAGAGATGAAAGACACAGGGGTGGAGCACCGTGAGGCTCGTGAGTTTGTAGGTGATTCCCGGGTGTGGGGGGCTGAATCCAGCTGAAATCTGGGGTTGTTTGGAGAGTAGCTGGGAGACACAGGAGATCCCCCGAGAGCTGGGGGTGAGCTGCTGGGTGATGGCAGTAAGAACATGTGGTATATTATTGATGAACGTGGGGACTCTGAGGAATCCTCAGAGGAGGACACGGGAGAGCCCAATGGCTTCATTGATTGCCCATCACGGTGAGGACAGGGAAATGGGAGCTTGTGGGATTCTGGTGATGACAGAGGTGAGTGTGGTGAAGCCCTAGGGGATGGTGAATGGTAGCTCCGGATCCCTGGTGAGGAGCTTCCCCTGAAGCCTGAGTTTCTGAGAGGGGAGAGGGAGAAGCTGGGTGAGGCTCGCATGGACCTTGGGGAGTCCGTGCTGGGGGACCGTTCATAAGAAGAGCCGGACAAGACCCTACTGTTCTTAGGTGCAGACATGATTAGGAAACCTGCAGCTCCCAGGGGCCCCTACTAATTTTCTAACTCGCAGAAGGAAGGAGTGTGTGTGCGTGTGTGTGTGTGTGTGCGGTGTGAGGTATGTGCCCCTTAAGAAAATGGAAATCAACCAACCAATGAGACAGACAGACAGACAGACAGACAGACAGACAGAGATTCACTTGCCCAAGTGTTCTGTCCTGTCCTCTGAATCCGCTTCCAAGTCGCAAGACGCTGTGAGCTCCAAGTCAACGCAGAGTCCGCCAACCGCTCCGGCCGCTGATCCGCTCCGCGAAGATCTGAGTACAGGCCAGCCAGGGTGGGTTTAAATAGCCTCGGGCGCAGCCTAGCAGCGGAAAGGGCGGAGCTTCACTCCTCCTTTCCATCAGTCACCCCCAACTTTCCCAGGCTACACCTCGTAGGAAACTGTTCTCCTGCTTTGATTTCATGCGCCACCTTTGGGACAATCTAAGAACTTACAAGTTTTCTTGGCCAGATATATTAGGAATTGTATGCACTGAAACACTGAAAACCAACTAGTGGTTCTGTGGTTCCCACGTTGTGGTTTTGACACCAGCAGCATCCTTGCCACAATCAAACCCCGGAGATCCACAGATCTGCGGTGTAACAATACCTCCCCCTGATCCGGATGCATGGCAGTTTAAGAAGTCTTTCCGTGTAAGGGAAAAGACTTTGTAGAAAAGGTGGAGATATGCGTTGTAGAAACATTCTTTTGCTCTGGAACCACGTAGAGACTTGGGAGCCAGTTGGGTGGAGCATTCGTTGGATGAGGGTGCTCGGGTTAGGAATATCAAGGTGTGGCTCCAGATAATCCAATCATCTAATTAAGATTCCAGTTATGCTCATCTGTTTTAAAATTCCGTTTGGGTAAATTCTTTTAGTCAGACTGAGAATGGCAAAGCCTCAACCCCAATTTCCAGGGAGGGTTGAGAGCCTCAGGTGGAGTTGATCACCAATAGCCTATGGTTTAACCCGTCATGCCTATAGAATGAGGTCTCCATAAAAACCCAAAAGGACTGGGTTCAGAGAGCTTGTGGATAACACTTCCTGGAAGGTAGTGCACCCCTCCCCACACGCCGGGCCCCGCATTTATTTCTGAACTTTTGGCAAAGTCCGCTAAAATACAACGGCAAATGTAAGTGTTTCCCTGCGTGCTGTGAGCTCTTCCAGCCAATGAATGCAACTAAATCTGGGAGTGGTGGCAACCTGATTTATAGCCAGTTGCTGAGAAGCACAGGTAAAACAACGTGGGGCTTCCCATTGTTATTAGTGTGGGAGGCCTGTCTGGCGGGACTCGGCCCTTTGGAATCTAAAGCTATGTCCCGGTAGATAGCGTCACCATTGAATTAGAAGACACACATATGTTGAGAATAATCTTTCTGGTCATTTGCTGCATGTCTTATTTACAATATGTAATCAAATTCTTTATCCTGGCCTTATGGCACCTGGGTTGAGAACCATGATTTGAACCAAACATTGGTCTGTCACGTTCTGAGTTTGAAACTTTATTCTGCCTTTAGCGTTTTGCTATTGCTTTTTCGTTTTCTTTTGTTTCGTTTCGTTTCTAAGTTCTGGGGTATATGTGCAGGATGTGCAGATTTGTTACTAAGGTAAACGTGTGCCATGGTGGTTCGCTGCACCTGTCAACCCATCACCTAGGTATTAAGCCCAGCATGCAGTAGCTGTTTTTCTTAACGCTCTGCCTCCCGAAAGGCCCCAGTGAGTGTTGTTCCCCTTCCTGTGTCCATGTGATCTCATTTTTCAGCTCTCATTATAAGTGAGAATGTGGCGTTTGGTTTTCTTTCCCTGGATTAGTTTGCTGAGCATAATGACCACACATCACCACTGTTTCTGTTTTTTAGTATAAAGAGTAGTATTTTATTGAATAAGATTTGCTCACAGAAAAATAAGCTTAAGTCCACAATGAATGCCAGACTCTACAGCAGAAAGCAATTTTCTCACTTTTCCACACACAATGGTTCCTACTAAGTGAAAAAACTTCATTCACAAATGTACTACTCTGTCTCAAAACATCTCACATAATCATGCACTGTACTAAAGCCATTAGATCAGTTCTTCAGTCAGGTTAAAGAAGTATCCCTCTAATAACTGACTTTTATAATGCTATCAATATCCACTCCCAATCAGTCTGCCATTGTTAATGGTGTACAGCATTACTGAATACAATGGAATTGATGACGCCCATATCCACGGACACACCGTGACTTACGGTGGTTTGATTTATGATTTTTCAACGTTATGATGGGATTATTGGAATATTAGATGCGTTTCTGAGTTACAGTGGGTTTATGAGTATGCGACCCTATACTCCAGAAACAGCTGTATAAGGAAAAACAGGTGTACCTAATAAAAATATGCTTAGTGACTTGGGATAAACCAATAGATGTTCACAACTGATGGAGAGCCGTGAAAGAGAGATAGCGGTAAATAGTTACAATAACACAATTTTCACCAAATATGTGTTATATATACTGTAAATAAACTATCAAAAACTACAGTAATTATATTTAATATACTGTACATAAAATATCAAAAATTTCACCAAATGTATATTATATACTGTAAATAAAATATCAAAAAGGATAGTAAATATATATTAAACTCTATGTAAAATATCAAAAACTACACCAAATATATATTATATAATTTAAATAAAATATCAAAAGGACACCAAATATATCTTATATACTGTACATAAAATATCAAAAAGTACAGTAAATATATTTCATATGTTGTACATATAATAGTAAGTAAATGTACACCAAATACATTTTATATACTGTAAATAAAATATCAAAAAGTACAGTAAATATATATTACATACTGTACAGAAAATATCAAAATGTACACCAAATATGTGTTATATATACTGTAAATAAACTATCAAAAACTACAGTAATTATATTTAATATACTGTACATGAAATATCAAAAATTACTCCAAATGTACATTATATTGTGTAAATAAAATATCCAATATACATTACACACCCTATGTAAAATATCAAAAATTACACCAAATATATATTATATAATTTACAAAAAATATCGGAAGGACAACAAATATATCTTATATAGTGTACGTAAAATATCAAAAACTATAGTAAATATATTTCATATATTGTACATATAATATTAAGTAAAAGTACACCAAATACATTTTATATACTGTAAATAAAATATCAAAAAGCACAGTAAATATATTTAATATACTGTACATAAAATATCAAAAAGTACACCAAATATGTGTTATATATACTGTAAATAAACTATCAAAAACTACAGTAATTACATTTAATATACTGTACATAAAATATCAAAAATTACACCAAATGTATATTATATACTCTAAATACAATATGAAAAATTACAGTAAATATATATTACGCACTCTATGTAAAATATCAAAAACTACACCAAATATATATTATATAATTAACATAAAATATCAAAGGTACACCAAATATATATTATATACTGTACATAAAATATCAAAAAGTACAGTGAATATATTTCATATATTGTACATATAATATTAACTATAAGTACACCAAATACATTATATATACTGTAAATAAAATATCAAAAATTACAGTAAATATATATTACATACTGTACATAAAATATCAAAAAATACAACAAATATGTGTTATATATACCGTAAATAAACTATCAAAAACTACAGTAATTATATTTAATATACTGTACATAAAATATCAAAAATTACACCAAATGTATATTATTTACTGTAAATAAAATATCAAAAAGTACAGTAAATATATATTACACACCATATGTAAAATATCACAATCTACACCAAATATATATTATATAATTAACATAAAGTATCAAAAGGACACCAAATATATCTTATATTCTGTACATAACATATCAAAAAGTACAGTAAATATATTTCATATATTGTACATATAATATTAACTAAAAGTAGACCAAATACATTTTATATAGTGTAAATAAAATATCAAAAATTACAGTGAATATATATTACACACCATATGTAAAATATCACAATCTACACCAAATATATATTATATAATTTACATAAAATATCAAAAGGACACCAAATATATCTTATATACTGTACATAAAATATCAAAAAGTACAGTAAATATATTTCATATATTGAACTTATAATACTAACTAAAAGTACACCAAATACATTTTATATAGTGTAAATAAAATATCAAAAATTACAGTGAATATATATTACATACTGTACATAAAATATCAAAAAGTACACCAAATATGTGTTATATATACTGTAAATAAACTATCAAAAACTACAGTAATTATATTCAATATACTGTACATAAAATATCAAAAATTACACCAAATGTATATTATTTACTGTAAATAAAATACCAAAAATTACAGTAAACATATATTACACACCCTATGTAAAATATCACTAACTACACCAAATATATATTATATAATTTACATGAAATACAAAAAGGACACCACATATACCTTATATATTGTACATAAAATATCAAAATGTACAGTAAACATATTTCATATATTGTACATATAATATTAACTAAAAGTACACCAAATACATTTTATATAGTGTAAATAAATTATCAAAAATTACAGTGAATATATATTACATACTGTACATAAAATATCAAAAAGTACACCAAATATGTGTTATATATACTGTAAATAAACAATCAAAAACTATAGTAATTATATTAAATATACTGTACATATAATATCAAATATTACACCAATTGTATATTATTTACTGTAAATAATATACCAAAAAGTACAGTAAATATATTTTACACACACTATGTAAAATATCAGAAACTAAACCAAATATATATTATATAATTTACATAAAATATCAAAAGGACACCAAGTATACCATATATACTGTACATAAAATATCAAAATGTAAAGTAAATATATTTCATATAGTGTACATATAATATTAACTAAAAGTACACCAAATACATTTTATATACTGTAAATAAAATATGAAAATTACAGTAAATATATATTACATACTGTACATAAAATATCAAAAAGTACACCAAATATGTGTTATATATACTGTAAATAAACTATCAAAAACTACAGTAATTATATTTAATATACAGTACATAAAATATCAAAAATTACACCAAATGTATATTATTTACTGTAAATAAAATATCAAAAAGTACAGTAAATATATATTACACACCCAATGTAAATTATCACAAACTACACCAAATATATATTATATAATTTACATAATATATCAAAAGGACACCAAATATATCTTATATACTGTACATAAAATTTCAAAATGTACAGTAAATTTATTTCATTTATTGTACATATAATATTAACTAAAAGTACACCAAATACATTTTATGTACTGTAAATAAAATATCAAAAAGTACAGTAAATATATATTACATACTGAACATAAAATATCGAAAAGTACACCAAATATGTGTTATATATACTGTAAATAAACTATCAAATCTACAGTAATTATATTTAATATACTGTACATAAAATATCAAAAATTACACCAAATGTATATTATTTAATGTAAATAAAATACCAAAAAGTACAGTAAACATATATTACACACCCTATGTAAAATATCACAAACTACACCAAATATATATTATATAACTTACATAAAATACCAAATGGACACCAAATATACCTTATATACTGTACATAAAACATCAAAATATACAGTAAATATATTTCATATATTGTACATATAATATTAACTAAAAGTACACCAAATACATTTTATATAGTGTAAATAAAATATCAAAAATTACAGTGAATATATATTACATACTGTAAATAAAATATCAAAAAGTACACCAAATATGTGTTATATATACTGTAAACTATCAAAATCTACAGTAATTATATTTTATATACTGTACATAAAATATCAAAAATTACACCAAATGTATATTATTTACTGTAAATAAAATACCAAAAAGTACAGTAAATATGTATTACACACCCTATGTAAAATATCAGAAACTACACCAAATATATATTATATAATTTACATAAAATATAAAAAGGACACCAAATATATCTTATATACTGTACATAAAATATCAAAACTACAGTAAATATATTTCATAAGTTGTACGTATAATATTAACAAAAAGTACACCAAATACATTTTATATACTGTAAATAAAATATCAAAAAGTACAGTAAATATATATTACATACTGTACATAAAATATCACAAAGTACACTAAATATGTGTTATATGTACTGTAAATAAACTATCAAAAACTACAGTAATTACATTTAATATACTGTACATAAAATATCAAAAATTACACCAAATTTATATTATATACTCTAAATAAAATATGAAAAAGGACAGTAAATATATATTACGCATTCTATGTAAAATATCAAAAACTACACCAAATATACATTATATAATTTACATAAAATAACAAAGGTACACCAAATATATATTATGTATTGTACATAAAATGTCAAAAAGTACAGTAAATATATTTCATATATTGTGCATATAATATTAAATAAAAGTACACCAAATACATTTTATATACTGTAAATAAAATATCATAATGTACAGTAAATATATATTACATACGGTACATAAAATATCAAAAAGTACACCAAATATGTGTTATATATACTGTAAATAAACTATCAAAAACTACAGTAATTATATTTAATATACTGTACATAAAATATCAAAAATTACACCAAATGTATATTATTTACAGTAAATAAAATATCAAAAAGTACAGTAAATATATATTACACGCCATATGTAAAATATCACAATCTACACCAAATATATATTATATAATTTACGTAAAATATCAAAAGGACACCAAATATATCTTATATACTGTACATAAAATATCAAAAAGCACAGTAAATATATTTCATATATTGTACATATAATATTAACTAAAAGTACAGCAAATACATTTTATACAGTGTAAATAAAATATGAAAAATTACAGTAAATGTATATTACACACCATATGTAAAATATCACAATCTACACAAAATATATATTATATAATTTACATAAAATATCAAAAGGACACCAAATATATCTTATATACTGTACATAAAATAGCAAAAAGTACAGTAAATATATTTCATATATTGTACATATAATATTAACTGAAAGCACACCAAATACAGTTTATATACTGTAAATAAAATATCAAAAATTTCAGTGTATATATATTACCTACTGTACATAAGATATCAAAAAGTACACCAAGTATGTGTTATGTATACTGTAAATAAACTATCAAAAACTACAGTAATTATATTTAATATACTGTAAATAAAATATCAAAAATTACACCAAATGTATATTATTTACTGTAAATAAAATATCAAAAATTCAGTAAATATATATTACACACCCTATGTAAAATATCACAAACTACACCAAATATATATTATATAATTTACATAAAATATCAAAAGGACACCAAGTATATTTTATATACTGTACATAAAATATAAAAAAGTACAGTAAATATATTTCATATATTGTACATATAATATTAACTAAAAGTACACCAAATACATTTTATATAGTGTAAATAAAATATCGAAAAGTACAGTAAATATGTATTACATACTGTACATAAAATATCAAAAACTACACCAAATATGTGTTATATATACAGTAAATATACTATCAAAAACTACAGTAATTATATTTAATATACTGTACATAAAATATCAAAAATTACAACAAATGTATATTATATAGTGTAAAGCAAATATCAAAAAGGATGGTAATTATATATTACACACCCTATGTAAAATATTAAAAACTACACCAAATATATATTATATAATTTACATAAAGTATCAAAAGGACACAAAATATATCTTATATACTGTACATAAAATATCAAAAAGTACAGTAAATATGTTTCATATATTGTACATATAATATTAACTAAAAGTACAGCTAATACATTTTATATACTGTAAATAAAATTTCAAAATGTTCCGTAAATATATATGACATACTGTACATAAAATATCAAAAAGTACACCAAATATGTGTTATATATACTGTAAATAAACTATAACAAACTACAGTAATTATATTTAATATACTGTACATAAAATATCAAAAATTACACCAAATGTATATTATATACTGTAAATAAAATATCAAAAAGGACAGTAAATATATATTACACTCTATGTAAAATATCAAAAACTACAAATATATATTTTATAATTTACATAAAATATCAAAAAGACAAAAAATATATCTGATATACTATACATAAAATATCAAAAATTTCAGTAAATATATTTCATATATTGTATATATAATATTAACTAAAAGTACACCAAATATATTTTATATACTGTAAATAAAATATCAAAATTACAGTAAATATATATTACATACTGTACATAAAATATCAAATAGTACACCAAATATGTGTTATATATACTGTAAATAAACTATCAAAAACTACAGTAATTACATTTAATATACTGTACATAAAATATCAAAAATTACACCAAATGTATATTATATACTCTAAATAAAATATGAAAAAGGACAGTAAATATATATTATGCACTCTATGTAAAATATCAAAAACTACACCAAATATATATTATATAATTTACATAAAATATCAAAGGTACACCAAATATATATTATATACTCTACATTAAATATCAAAAAGTACAGTAAATATATTTCATATATTGTACATATAATATTAACTAAAAGTACACCAAATACATTTTATATACTGTAATTCAATATCAAAAAGTACAGTAAATATGTATTACATACTGTACATAAAATATCAAAAAGTACAACAAATATGTGTAATATATACTGTAAATAAACTATCAAAAACTACAGTAATTATATTTAATATACTGTACATAAAATATCAAAAATTACACCAAATGTATATTATGTACTGTAAATAAAATATCAAAAATATAGTAAATATATATTACACGCCATATGTAAAATATCACAATCTACACCAAATATATATTATATAATTTACATAAAATATCAAAAGGACACCAAATATATCTTATATACTGTACATAAAATATCAAAAATACAGTAAATATATTTCATATATTGTACATATAATATTAACTAAAAGTACACCAAATACATTTTATATAGTGTAAATAAAATATGAAAAATTACAGTAAATATGTATTACATACTGTACATAAAATATCAAAAAGCACACCAAATATGTGTTATATATACTGTAAATAAACTATAAAAAACTACAGTAATTATATTTAATATACTGTACATAAAATATCAAAAATTACACCAAATGTATATTATATACTGTAAATAAAATATCAAAAAGACAGTAAATATATATTTCGCTCTATGTAAAATATCAAAAACTACAAATATATATATTATAATTTACATAAAATATCAAAAGGAAAAAAATATATCTGATATACTATACATAAAATATCAAAAAGTACAGTAAATATATTTCATATATTGTACATATAATATTAACTAAAAGTACAGCTAATACATTTTATATACTGTAGAAAAAATTTCAAAATGTTCCGTAAATATATATGACATACTGTACATAAAATATCAAAAAGTACAGCAAATATGTGTTATACATACTGTAAATAAACCATCAAAAACTACAGTAATTATATTTAATATACTGTACATAAAATATCAGAAATTACACCAAATGTATATTATATACTCTAAATAAAATATGAAAAAGGACAGTAAATATATATTACACTCTATTTAAATTATCAAAAACTACACCAAATATATATTATATAATTTACATAAAATATCAAAGGGACACCAAATATATCTTATATACTGTACATAAAATATCAAAAAGTACAGTAAATATATGTCATATATTGTACATATAATATTACCTAAAAGTACACCAAATACATTTTATATACTGTAAATAAAATATCAAAAATTTCAGTAAATATACATTACATACTGTACATAACATATCAAAAGTACACCAAATATCGGTTATATATACTGTAAATAAAGTATCAAAAACTACAGTAATTATGTTTAGTATACTGTATATTAAATACCAAAAATTACACCAAATGTATATTATATACTGTGAATAAAATATCAAATATTACAGTAAATATATATTACACACCCTATGGAAAATATCAAAATCTACACCAGATATATATTATATAATTTACATAAAATATCAAAAGTACAGCAAATATATGTTATATACTGTACATAAAATATCAAAAAGTACAGTAAATATGGTTCATATATTGTACATATAAAATTAAGTAAAAGTACACCAAATACATTTTATATACTGTAAATAAAATATCCACAAGTTCAGAAAATATATATTACATAGGGTACATAAAATATAAAAAAGTACACCAAATATGTGTTATATATACAGTTAATAAACTATCAAAAACTACAGTAATTATATTTACTGTAGTATAATATGTATGTAAAATATCAAAAATTACACCAAATGTATATTATAGACTGTAAATAAAATATCAAAAAGGATAGTAAATATATATGACACACCCTATGTAAAATATCAAAAACTACAAGAAATATATATTATATAATTTACATAAAATATCAAAAGGACACCAAATATATCTTATATACTCTACATAAAATATCAAATAGTAGAGTAAATATATTTCATATATTGTACATATAATATTAACGAAAAGTACACCAAATACATTTTATATACTGTATATAAAATATAAAAAAGTACACTAAATATATGTTCATACTGTACATAAAATATCAAAAAGTACACCAAATATGTGCTATATATACTGTAAATAAACTATCAAAAAATACATTAATTATATTTAATATACTGTACATAAAATATCAAAAATGACACCAAATGTATATTATATACTGTAAATAATATATCAAAAAGGACAGTAAATATATATGACACACGCTATGTAAAATATCAAAAACTACACCAAATATATATCATATAATTTACAAAAAATATCAAAAGGACACCAAATATATCTTATATACTGTACATAAAATATCAAAAAGTACAGTAAATATATTTCATATATTGTACATATAATATTAACTAAAAGTACAACAAATACATTTTATATACTGTAAATAATTTTCAAAAAGTAAAGTAAATATATATTACACACTGTGCATAAAATATCAAAAAGTACACCAAATATGTGCTATATATACTGTGAATAAACTATGAAAAACTACAGTAATTATATTTAATATACTGTACATAAAATATCAAAAATTACACCAAATGGATACTATATACTCTAAATAATATATGAAAATGGACAGTAAATATATATTACACTCTATGTAAATTATCAAAAACTACACCAAATATATATTATATAATTTACATAAAATATCAAAAGGACACCAAATATATATTATATACTATACATAAAGTATCAAAAAAAACAGTAAATATATTTCATATATTGCGCATATAATATTAACTAAAAGTACATCAAATACATTTTATAGACTGTAAATAAAATATCAAAAATACAGTAAATATAGGTTACATACTGTACATTAAATATCAAAAAGTACACCAAATATTTGTTATATATACTGTAAATAAACTATCAAAAACTACAGTACTTATATTTAATATACTCTACATAAAATATCAAAAATTACACGAAATGTATATTATATACTGTAAATAAAATATCAAAAATGACTAAATATATACTACACTCCCTATGTAAAATATCGAAAACTACACCAAATATATATTATATAATTTACATAAAATATCAAAAGGACACCAAATATATCTTATATACTGTACATAAAATATCAAAAAGTACAGTAAATACATTTCATATATTGTACATATAATATTAACTAAAAGTACACCAAATATAATTTGTATACTGTAAATAAAATATCAAAAAGTACAGTAAATATATATTACATACTGTACATAATATATCAAAAAGTACACCAAATATCTGTTATATATACTGTAAATAAACTATCAAAAACTACAGTAGTTATATTTAATATACTGTACATAAAATATCAAAAATGACACCAAATGTATATTATATACTGTAAATAAAATATCAAAAAGGACAGTAAATATATTTGACACACCATATGTAAAATATCAAAAATTACACCAAATATATATTATATAATTTACATAAAATATCAAAAGGACACCAAATATATCTTATATACTGTACATAAATTATCAAAAATTACAGTAAATATATTTCATATATTGTACATATATTAACTAAAAGTACACCAAATACATTTTATATACAGTAAATAAAATTTCAAAAAGTACAGTAAATATATATTACATACTGTACATAAAATATCAAAATGTACACCAAATATGTGTTATATATATTGTAAATAAACTATCAAAAACTACAATAATTATATTTAATATACTGTACATAAAATATCCAAAATGACACCAAATGTACATTATATACTGTAAATAAAATATCAAAAAGACAGTAAATATATACTACACACCCTATGTAAAATATCAAAAACTACACCAAATATATATTATATAATTTACATAAAATATCAAAAGGACACCAAATATATCTTATATACTGTACATAAAATATCAAAAATACAGTAAATTTATTTCATATATTGTACATATAATATTAACTAAAAGTACACCAAATACATTTTATATACTGTAAATAAAATATCAAATATTCAGTAAATATCTATTACATAATGTACATAAAATATGAAAAAGTACACCAAATATGTGTTATATATACTGTAAATAAACTATCAAACACTACAGTAATTATATTTAATATACTGTACATAAAATATCAAAAATTACACCAAATGTATATTATATACTCTAAATAAAATATCAAAAATGACAGTAAATATATATGACACACCCTATGTAAAATATCAAAAACTACACCAAATATATATTATTTAATTAACATAAAATATCAAAAGGACACCAAATATATCTTACAAACTGTACATAAAATATCAAAATGTACAGTAAATATATTTCATATATTGTACATATAATATTAACTAAAAGTACACCGAATACATTTTATATACTGTAAATAAAATATCAAAATGTGCAGTAAATAGATATTACATACTGTAAATAAAATATCAAAAAGTACACCAAATATGTGTTATATATAATGTAAATATACTATCAAATCTGCAGTAATTATATTTAATATACTGTACATAAAATATCAAAAATTACACCAAATGTATATTATATACTGTAAATAAAATATCAAAATTACATTAAATATATATTACACACACTATGTAAAATATCAAAAACTACACCAAATATATATTATACTATTTACATAAAATATCAAAAGGCCACAAAATATATCTTATATACTGTATATAAAATATCAAAAAGTACAGTAAATATGTTTCATATATTGTACATATAATATTAAGAAAAATTACACCAAATACATTTAAAATACTGTAAATAAAATTTCAAAATAACAGTAAATATATATTACATACTGTACATAATATATCAAAAAGTACACCAAATATGTGTTATATATACTGTATATAAACTATCAAAAACTACATTAATTATATTTAATATACTGTATATAAAATAACAAAAATTACACCAAATGTATATTATATACTCTAAATAAAATATGAAAAAGGACAGTAAATATATATTACACTCTATGTAAATTATCAAAAACTACACAAAATATATATTATATAATTTACATAAAATATCAAAAGGTCACAAAACTATATCTTATATACCGTACATAAAATATCAAAATGTACAGTAAATGTATTTCATATATTGTACATATAATATTAACTAAAAGTTCACCAAATATATTTTATATACTGTAAATGAAATATCAAAAATTTCAGTAAATATATATTACATACTGTACATAATATATCAAAAAGTACATGAAATATGTGTTATATATAGTGTAAATAAACTCTCAAAATCTCCACTAATAATATTTAACATACTGTACGTAAAATATCAAAAATGACACCAAATGTATACTATATACTGTAAATAAAATATAAAAAAGACAGTAAATATATATTACACCCTATGTAAAGTATCAAAAACTACACCAAATATATAATATATTAATTTATATAAAATATCAAAAGGACACCAAATATATATTATATACTGTACATAAAATAACAAAAGGTACAGTAAATATATTTCATATATTGTACATATAATATTAATGAAAAGTACACCAAATTCATTTTATATACTGTAAATAAAATATAAAAATCTACAGTAAATATATGTTACATACTGTACATAAGATATCAAAAACTACACCAAATATGTGCTATATATACTGTAAATAAACTATCAAAAACTACAGTAATTATATTTAATATGCTGTACATAAAATATCAAAAATTACACCAAATGTATATTATATACTCTTAATAAAATATGAAAAAGGACAGTAAATATATATTACACTCTATGTAAATTATCAAATCTACACCAAATATATATTATATAATTTACATGAAATATCAAACGGACACCAAATATATATTATATACTATACATAAAATATCAAAAAGTACAGTAAATATATATTACTTACTGTACATAAAATATCAAAAAGTTCACCAAATATGTGTTATATATACTGTAAATAAACTATCAAAAACGGCAATAATTATATTTAATATACTGTACATAAAATATCCAAAATTACACCAAATGTATATTATATACTGTAAATAAAATATCAAAAAGGACAGTAAATATATACTACACACCCTATGTAAAATATCAAAAACTGCACCAAATATATGTTATATAATTTACAGAAAATATCAAAAGGACACCAAATATATGTTATATACTGTACATAAAATACCAAAAAGTACAGTAAATATATTTCATATATTGTACATATAATATTAACTAAAAGTACACCAAATACATTTTATATACTGTAAATAAAATATCAAAATGTACAGTAAATATATATAACATACTGTACATAAAATATCAAAGAGTACACCAAATATGTGTTATATATACTGTAAATAAACTATCAAAAACTACAGTACTTATATTTAATATACTGTACATAAAATATGAAAAATTACACCAAATGTATAGTACATACTGTAAATAAAGTATCAAAAAGGACAGTAAATATATACTACACACCCTATGTAAAATATCAAAAACTACACCAAATATATATTATATAATTTACATAAAATATCAAAAGGACACCAAATATATCTTATATACTGTACATAAAATATCAAAAAGTACAGTAAATATATTTCATATATTGTACATATAATATTAACTAAAAGTACACCAAATATATTTTATATACTGTAAATAAAATATCAACAAGTACAGTAAATGTATATTACATACTGTACATAAAATATCAAAAAGTACACCAAATATGTGTTATATATACTGTAAATAAACTATCAAAAACTACAGTACTTATGTTTAATATACTGTACACAAAATATCAAAAATTACACCAATGTATATTATATGCTGTAAATAAAATATCAAAAAGTACAGTAAATATTTATTACACACCCTAAGTAAAATATCAAAAACTACACCAAATATATATTATATAATTTACGTAAAATATCAGTAGGACACCAAATATATTTTATATACTGTATATAAAATATCAAAAAGTACAGTAAATACATTTCATATATTGTACATATAATATTAACTGAAAGTACACCAAATACATTTTATACACTTTAAATAAAATATCAAAAGTACAGTAAATATATATTACATACTGTATATAAAATATCGAAAAGTACACCAAATATGTCCCATATATACTGTAAATGTACTGTCAAAAACTACAGTAATTATATTTAATATACTGTACATAAAATATCAAAAATTACACCAAATGTATATTATATACTGTAAATAAAACATCAAAAAGTACAGTTAATATATACTACACACCCTATGTAAAATATCAAAAACTACACCAAATATGTATTATATAATTTTCATAAAATATCAAAAGGACACCAAATGTATCTTATATACAGTACATAAAATAACAAAATTACACTAAATATATTTCATATATTGTGCATATAATATTAACTAACAGTACACCAAACACATTTTATATAGTGTAAATAAAATATCAAAAACTACAGTAAATATATATTACATACTGTACATAAAATATCAAAAAGTACAACAAATATGTGTCATATATACTGTAAATAAACTATCAAAAACTACAGTAATTATATTTAATATACTGTATGTTAAATATCAAAAATTACACCAAATGTATATTGTATACTGTAAATAAAATATCAAAAAGGACAGTAAATATATATTACATACTTTACATAAAATATCAAAAAGTACACCAAATATGTGTTATACATACTGTAAATAAACTATCAAAAACTACAGTAATTATATTTCATATATTGTACATATAATATTAACTAAAAGTACACCAAATATATTTTATATACTGTAAATGAAATATCATAAAGTACAGTAAATATATATTACATACACTACATAAAATATCAGAAAGTAAACCAAATATGTGTTATATATACTGTAAATAAACTATCAAAAACTACAGTAATTTTATTTAATATACTCTACATAAAATATCAGAAATTACACCAAATATGTGTTATATATACTGTAAATAAACTATCAAAACTACAGTAATTATATTTAATATACTGTACATAAAATATCAAAAATTACACCAAATGTATATTATGTACTGTAAATAAAATATCAAAAAGTACAGTAAATATATACTACACACCCTATGTAAAATATGAAAAACTACACCAAATACATATTATATAATTTACATAAATAACAAAGGACACCAAATATATATTATATACTGTACATAAAATATCGAAAAGTACAGTAAATATGTTTCATATATTCTACATGTAATATTATCTAAAAGTACACCAAATACATTTGATATAGTATAAATAAAATATCAAAAACTACAGTATATATATATTACATACTGTACATAAAATATCAAATAGTACACCAAATATGTGTTATAAACACTGTAAATAAACTATCAAAATCTACAGTAATTATATTTAATATACTGTACATCAAATATCAAAAATTACACCAAATGTACATTATATACTGTAAATAAAATATCAAAAAAGACAGTAAATATATATGACACACCCTATGTAAAATACCAAAATCTACGCCAAATATATATTATATAATTTACATAAAATTTCAAAAGTACACCAAATATATATTATATAGTGTACATAATATATCAAAAAGTATAGTAAATATATTTCATATATTGTACACATAATATTAACTAAAAGTACACCAAATACATTTAATAAACTGTAAATAAAATATCAAAATTCAGTAAATATATATTACATACTCTACATAAAATATAAAAAATTACAACAAATATGTGTTATATATACTGTAAATAAACTATCAAAATCTACACTCATTATATTTAATATAATGTACATAAAATATCAAAAATTACACCAGATGTATCTTATATACTGTAAATAAAATATCAAAAAGGAAAGTCAATATATATGACACACCCTATGTAAAATATCAAAAACTACACCAAATATATATTATATAATTTACATAATATATAAGAGACCACCAAATATATCTTATATACTGTACATAAAATATCAAAAACTACAGTAAATATGATTCATATATTGTACATATAATATTAACTAAAAGTACACCAAATACATTTTATATACTGTAAATAATATTTCAAAAAGTACAGTAAATATATATGACATACTGTATATAAAATATCAAAAAGTACACCAAATATGTGTTATATATACTGTAAATAAACTATCAAAAACTACAGTAATTATATTTAATATACTGTATATAAAATATCAAAAATTACACCAAATGTATATTATATACTCTAAATAAAAGATGAAAAATGACAGTAAATATATATTACACTCTTTGTGAAATATCAAAAACTACACCAATTATATACTATATAATTTACATAAAATATCAAAAGGACACCAAATATAGATTATATACTGTACATAAAATATCAAAAAGTACAGCAAATATATTTCATATATTGTACATATAATATTAACTAAAAGTACACCAAATACATTTTATATACTGTAAATAAAATATCATAATACAGTAAATATATATTACATACTCTACATAAAATATCAAAAATTACACCAAATATGTGTTATATATACTGTAAATAAACTATCAAAAACTACAGTAATTATATTTAATATACTGTACATAAAATATCAAAAATTACACCAATTGTATATTATATACTGTAAATAAAATCTCAAAAAGCACAGTAAATATATATGACACACCTGTGTAAAATATCAAAAACTACACGAAATATATATTATATAATTTACATAAAATATCAAAAGGACACAAAATATATCTTATATACTGTACATGAAATATCAAAAAGTACAGTAAATATATTTCATATATTGTACATATAATATTAACTAAAAGTACACCAAATATATTTTTTATACTGTAAATAAAATATCAAAAATACAGTAAATATATATTACATACTGTACATAATATATCAAAAAGTACACCAAATATGTGTTATATATACTGTAAATAAACTATCAAAAACAACAGTTGTTATATTTAATATACTGTACATAAAATATCAAAAATGACACCAAATGTATATTATATACTGTAAATAAAATATCAAAAAGGACAGTAAATATATATGACACATCCTATGTAAAATATCAAAATCTACAAAAAATATATATTATATCATTTACGTAAAATATCAAAAGGACACCAAATATATCTTATATACTGTACATAAAATATCAAAAAGCACAGTAAATATATTTCATATATTGTACATATAATATTAACTAAATGTACACCAAATACATTTTATATACTGTAAATAAAATATCAAAATACAGTAAATATATATTATATACTCTACATAAAGTATCAAAAAGTACGCCAAATATGTGTTACATATACTGTAAATAAATTATCAAAAATTACAGTAATTATATTTAATATACTGTACATAAAATATCCAAAATTACACCAAATGTATATTATATACTGTTAATAAAATATCAAACAGTACAGTAAATATATACTACAAACCCTATGTAAAATATCAAAAACTACACCAAATATATATTATATAATTTACCTAAAATATCAAAAGGACACCAAATATATCTTATATACTGTACATAAAATATCAAAAAGTACAGCAAATATGTATTATATATAGTGTAAATAAACTATCAAAAACTACAGTAATTATATTTAATATACTGTACATAAAATACAAAAAGTACAACAAATATGTGTTATATATACTGTAAATAAACTATCACAAGCTACAGTAATTATATTTAATATACTGTATATAAAATATCAATAATGAAACCAAATGTATCTTATATACTGTAAATAAAATATCAAAAAGGAAAGTAAATATATATGACACACCCTATGTGAAATATCAAAAACTACAACAAATATATATTATATAATTCATATAATATATCAAAAGGACACCAGATATATCATATATACTGTACATCAAATATCAAAAAGTACAGTAAATATATTTCATACATTGTTCATATATTATTAACTAAAAGTACACCAAATACATTTTATATAGTGCAAATAAAATATCAAAAATTACAGTGAATATATATTACATACTGTACATAAAATATCAAAAAGTACACCAAATATGTGTTATATATACTGTAAATAAACTATCAAATACTACAGTAATTATATTTAATATAGTGTACATAAAATATCAAAAATTACACCAAATGTATATTCTTTACTGTAAATAAAATACCAAAAAGTACAGCAAACATATATTACACACCCTTTGTATAATATCACAAACTACACCAAATATATATTATATAATTTACATAATATACCAAAAGGACACCAAATATACCTTATATACTGTACATAAAATATCAAAATGTACAGTAAATATATTTCATATATTGTAAATATAATATTAACTAAAAGTACACCAAATACATTTTATATAGTTTTAATAAAATATCAAAAATTTCAGTGAATATATATAACATATTGTACATAAAATATCAAAAAGTACACCAAATATGTGTTATATATACTGTAAATAAACTATCAAAAACTGCAGTAATTATATTTAATATACGGTACATAAAATATCAAAAATTACACCAAATGTATATTATTTACTGTAAATAAAATATCAAAAATACACTAAATATATATTACACACCCTATGTAAAATACCACAAACTACACCAAATATATATTATATAATTTACATAAAATATCAAAAGGACACCAAGTATATGTTATATACTGTACATAAAATATCAAAAAGTACAGTAAATGTATTTCATATATTGTACATATAATATTAACTAAAAGTACACCAAATACATTTTATATACTGTAAATAAAATATCATAAAGTACAGGAAATATATATTACATACTGTACATAAAATATCAAAAAGTACACCAAATATGTGTTATATATAATGTAAATAAACTATCAAAAACTACAGTAATTATATTTAATATACTGTACATACAATATCAAAAATTACACCAAATGTATATTATTTACTGTAAATAAAATATCAAAAAGTACAGTAAATATATATGACACACCATATGTAAAATATCACAATCTACACCAAATATATATTATATAATTTACATAAAATATCAAAAGGACACCAAATATATCTTATATACTGTACATAAAATATCAAAATGTAGAGTAAATATATTTCATATATTGTACATATAATATTAACTAAAAGTACACCAAATACATTTTATATACTGTAAATAAAATATCAAAAATTACAGTGAATATATATTACATACTGTACATAAAATATCAAAAAGTACACCAAATATGTCTTATATATACTGTAAATAAACAATCAAAAACTACAGTAATTATATTTAATATACTGTACATAAAATATCAAAAATTACACGAAATGTATACTATATACCGTAAAAAATATATCTAAAATAACAGTAAATATATATTGCACACTCTATGTAAAATATCAAAAACTACGCCAAATATATATTATATAATTTACATAAAATATCAAAAGTACACCAAATAGATATTATATACAGTACATAAAATATCAAAAAGTACAGTAAATATATTTCATATATTGTACATATAATATTAACTAAAAGTACACCAAATACATTTTATATACTGTAAATAAAATATCCAATAGTACAGTAAATATATATTACATACTGTACATAAAATGTCAAAAAGTACACCAAATATGTGTTATATATACTGTAAATAAACAATCAAAAAATACACTAATTATATTTAATATACTGTACATAAAATATCAAAAATTACACAAAATGTATACTATATATCGTAAAAAATATCTAAAATTACAGTAAATATATATTGCACACTCTATGTAAAATATCAAAAACTACGCCAAATATATATTATATAATTTACATAAAATATCAAAAGTACACCAAATAGATATTATATACAGTACATAAAATATCAAAAAGTACAGTAAATATATTTCATATATTGTATATATAATATTAACTAAAAGTACACCAAATACATTTTATATACTGTAAATAAAATATCCAATAGTACAGTAAATATATATTACATACTGTACATAAAATATCAAAAAGTACACCAAATATGTGTTATATATACTGTAAATAAACAATCAAAAACTACAGTAATTATATTTAATATACTGTACATAAAATATCAAAAATTACACGAAATGTATACTATATACCGTAAAAAAAAATATCTAAAATTACAGTAAATATATATTGCACACTCTATGTAAAATATCAAAAACTACTCCAAATATATATTATATAATTTACATAAAATATCAAAAGTACACCAAATAGATATTATATACAGTACATAAAATATCAAAAAGTACAGTAAATATATTTCATATATTGTACATATAATATTAACTAAAAGTACACCAAATACATTTTATATACTGTAAATAAAATATCCAATAGTCCAGTAAATATATATTACATACTGTATATAAAATGTCAAAAAGTACACCAAATATGTGTTATATATACTGTAAATAAACAATCAAAAACTACAGTAATTATATTTAATATACTGTACATAAAATATCAAAAATTACACGAAATGTATACTATATACCATAAAAAAAATCTAAAATTATAGTAAATATATATTGCACACTCTATGTAAAATATCAAAAACTACGCCAAATATATATTATATAATTTACATAAAATATCAAAAGTACAACAAATAGATATTATATACAGTACATAAAATATCAAAAGTACAGGAAATATATTTCATATATTGTACATATAATATTAACTAAAAGTACACCAAATACATTTTATATACTGTAAATAAAATATCCAATAGTACAGTAAATATATATTACATACTGTACATAAAATGTCAAATAGTACACCAAATATGTGTTATATATACTGTAAATAAACAATCAAAAAATACACTTATTATATTTAATATACTGTACATAAAATATCAAAAATTACATGAAATGTATACTATATACCGTAAAAAAAATATCTAAAATTACAGTAAATATATATTGCACACTCTATGTAAAATATCAAAAACTACGCCAAATATATATTATATAATTTACATAAAATATCAAAAGTACACCAAATAGATATTATATACAGTACATGAAATATCAAAAAGTACAGTAAATATATTTCATATATTGTACATATAATATTAACTAAAAGTACACCAAATACATTTTATATACTGTAAATAAAATATCCAATAGTACAGTAAATATATATTACATACTGTACATAAAATGTCAAAAAGTACACCAAATATGTGTTATATATACTGTAAATAAACAATCAAAAAATACACTAATTATATTTAATATACTGTACATAAAATATCAAAAATTACACGAAATGTATACTATATACCGTAAAAAAATATCTAAAATTACAGTAAATATATATTGCACACACTATGTAAAATATCAAAAACTACGCCAATTATATCTTATATAATTTACATAAAATATCAAAAGTACACCAAATAGATATTATATACAGTACATAAAATATCAAAAAGTACAGTAAATATGTTTCATATATTGTACATATAATATTAACTAAAGTACACCAAATACATTTTATATACTGTAAATAAAATATCCAATAGTACAGTAAATATATATTACATACTGTACATAAAATATCAAAAAGTACACCAAATATGTGTTGTATATACTGTAAATAAACAATCAAAAACTACAGTAATTATATTTAATATACTGTACATAAAATATAAAAAATTACACGAAATGTATGGTATATACCGTAAAAAAAATATCTAAAATTACAGTAAATATATATTGCACACTCTATGTAAAATATCAAAAACTACACCAAATATATATTATATAATTTACATAAAATATCAAAAGTACACCAAATAGATATTATATACAGTACATGAAATATCAAAAAGTACAGTAAATATATTTCATATATTGTACATATAATATTAACTAAAAGTACACCAAATACATTTTATATACTGTAAATAAAATATCCAATAGTACAGTAAATATATATTACATACTGTACATAAAATATCAAAAAGTACACCAAATATGTGTTATATATTCTGTAAATAAACAATCAAAAACTACAGTAATTATATTTAATATACTGTACATAAAATATCAAAAATTACACGAAATGTATACAATATACCGTAAAAAAAATATCTTAAATTACAATAAATATATATTGCACACTCTATGTAAAATATCAAAAACTACGCCAAATATATTTTATATAATTTACATAAAATATCAAAAGTACACCAAATAGATATTATATACAGTACATAAAATATCAAAAAGTACAGTAAATATATTTCATATATTGTACATATAATATTAACTAAAAGTACACCAAATACATTTTATATACTGTAAATAAAATATCCAATAGTAGAGTAAATATATATTACATACTGTACATAAAATGTCAAAAAGTACACCAAATATGTGTTATGTATACTGTAAATAAACAATAAAAAAATACACTAATTATATTTAATATACTGTACATAAAATATCAAAAATTACACGAAATGTATACTATATACCGTAAAAAAATATCTAAAATTACAGTAAATATATATTGCACACTCTATGTAAAATATCAAAAACTACGCCAAATATATATTACATAATTTACATAAAATATCAAAAGTACACCAAATAGATATTATATACAGTACATAAAATATCAAAAAGTACAGTAAATATATTTCATATATTGTACATATAATATTAACTAAAAGTACACCAAATACATTTTATATACTGTAAATAAAATATCCAATAGTACAGTAAATATATATTACATACTGTACATAAAATATCAAAAAGTACACCAAATATGTGTTATATATACTGTAAATAAACAATCGAAAACTACAGTAATTATATTTAATATACTGTACATAAAATATCAAAAATTACACGAAATGTATACTATATACCGTAAAAAAATATCTAAAATTACAGTAAATATATATTACACACTCTATGTAAAATATCAAAAACTACGCCAAATATATATTATATAATTTACATAAAATATCAAAAGTACACCAAATAGATATTGTATACAGTACATGAAATATCAAAAAGTACAGTAAATATATTTCATATATTGTACATATAATATTAACTAAAAGTACACCAAATATATTTTAAATACTGTAAATAAAATATCCAGTAGTACAGTAAATATATATTACATACTGTACATAAAATGTCAAAAAGTACACCAAATATGTGTTATATATACTGTAAATAAACTATAAAAACTTCAATAATTATATTTAATATACTGTACATAAAATATCAAAAATTACTCAAAATGTATATTATATACTGTTAATAAAATATCAAAAATTACAGTAAATATATATTACACATTCTATTTAAAATATCAAAACTACACCAAAAATATATTTTATAATTTACATAAAATATCAAAAGTACACCAAATAGATATTATATACAGTACATAAAATATCAAAAGTACAGTAAATCTATTTCATATATTGTACATATAATATTAACTAAAAGTACACCAAATACATTTTATATACTGTAAATAAAATATCCAATAGTACAGTAAATATATATTACATACTGTACATAAAATATCAAAAAGTACACCAAATATGTGTCATATATACTGTAAATAAACAATCAAAAACTACAGTAATTATATTTAATATACTGTACATAAAATATCAAAAATTACACGAAATGTATACTATATACCGTAAAAAAATATCTAAAATTATAGTAAATATATATTGCACACTCTATGTAAAATATCAAAAACTACGCCAAATATATATTATATAATTTACACAAAATATCAAAAGTACACCAAATAGATATTATATACAGTACATAAAATATCAAAAAGTACAGTAAATATATTTCATATATTGTACATATAATATTAACTGAAAGTACACCAAATACATTTTATATACTGTAAATAAAATATCCAATAGTACAGTAAATATATATTACATACTGTACATAAAATATCAAAAAGTACACCAAATATGTGTTATATATACTGTAAATAAACAATCAAATCTACAGTAATTATATTTAATATACTGTACATAAAATATCAAAAATTACACGAAATGTATACTATATACCGTAAAAAAAATCTAAAATTACAGTAAATATATATTGCACACTCTATGTAAAATATCAAAAACTACGCCAAATATATATTATATAATTTACATAAAATAACAAAAGTACACCAAATAGATATTATATACAGTACATGAAATATCAAAAAGTACAGTAAATATATTTCATATATTGTACATATAATATTAACTAAAAGTACACCAAATACATTTTATATACTGTAAATAAAATATCCGATAGTACAGTAAATATATATTACATACTGTATATAAAATGTCAAAAAGTACACCAAATATGTGTTATATATACTGTAAATAATCAAAAACTACAGTAATTATATTTAATATACTGTACATAAAATATCAAAAATTACACGAAATATATACTATATACCGTAAAAAAAATATCTAAAATTACAGTAAATATATATTGAAGACTCTATGTAAAATATCAAAAACTACACCAAATATATATTATATAATTTACATAAAATATCAAAAGTACACCAAATAGATATTATATACAGTACATAAAATATCAAAAGTACAGTAAATATATTTCATATATTGTACATATAATATTAACTAAAAGTACACCAAATACATTTTATATACTGTAAATAAAATATCCAATAGTACAGTAAATATATATTACATACTGTACATAAAATGTCAAAAAGTACACCAAATATGTGTTATATATACTGTAAATAAACAATCAAAAAATACACTAATTATATTTAATATACTGTACATAAAATATCAAAAATTACACGAAATGTATACTATATACCGTAAAAAAATATCTAAAATTACAGTAAATATATATTGCACACTCTATGTAAAATATCAAAAACTACGCCAAATATATATTATATAATTTACATAAAATATCAAAAGTACACCAAATAGATATTATATACAGTACATAAAATATCAAAAAGTACAGTAAATATATTTCATATATTGTACATATAATATTAACTAAAGTACACCAAATACATTTTATATACTGTAAATAAAATATCCAATAGTACAGTAAATATATATTACATACTGTACATAAAATATCAAAAAGTACACCAAATATGTGTTGTATATACTGTAAATAAACAATCAAAAACTACAGTAATTATATTTAATATACTGTACATAAAATATAAAAAATTACACGAAATGTATAGTATATACCGTAAAAAAAATATCTAAAATTACAGTAAATATATATTGCACACTCTATCTAAAATATCAAAAACTACACCAAATACATATTATATAATTTACATAAAATATCAAAAGTACACCAAATAGATATTATATACAGTACATGAAATATCAAAAAGTACAGTAAATATATTTCATATATTGTACATATAATATTAACTAAAAGTACACCAAATACATTTTATATACTGTAAATAAAATATCCAATAGTACAGTAAATATATATTACATACTGTACATAAAATATCAAAAAGTACACCAAATATGTGTTATATATTCTGTAAATAAACAATCAAAAACTACAGTAATTATATTTAATATACTGTACATAAAATATCAAAAATTACACGAAATGTATACAATATACCGTAAAAAAATATCTTAAATTACAATAAATATATATTGCACACTCTATGTAAAATATCAAAAACTACGCCAAATATATTTTATATAAGTTACATAAAATATCAAAAGTACACCAAATAGATATTATATACAGTACATAAAATATCAAAAAGTACAGTAAATATATTTCATATGTTGTACATATAATATTAACTAAAAGTACACCAAATACATTTTATATACTGTAAATAAAATATCCAATAGTACAGTAAATATATATTACATACTGTACATAAAATGTCAAAAAGTACACCAAATATGTGTTATGTATACTGTAAATAAACAATCAAAAAATACACTAATTATATTTAATATACTGTACATAAAATATCAAAAATTACACGAAATGTATACTATATACCGTAAAAAAATATCTAAAATTACAGTAAATATATATTGCACACTCTATGTAAAATATCAAAAACTACGCCAAATATATATTACATAATTTACATAAAATATCAAAAGTACACCAAATAGATATTATATACAGTACATAAAATATCAAAAAGTACAGTAAATATATTTTATATATTGTACATATAATATTAACTAAAAGTACACCAAATACATTTTATATAATGTAAATAAAATATCCAATAGTACAGTAAATATATATTACATACTGTACATAAAATATCAAAAAGTACACCAAATATGTGTTATATATACTGTAAATAAACAATCAAAAACTACAGTAATTATATTTAATATACTGTACATAAAATATCAAAAATTACACGAAATGTATACTATATACCGTAAAAAAATATCTAAAATTACAGTAAATATATATTACACACACTATGTAAAATATCAAAAACTACGCCAAATATATATTATATAATTTACATAAAATATCAAAAGTACACCAAATAGATATTGTATACAGTACATGAAATATCAAAATGTACAGTAACTATATTTCATATATTGTACATATAATATTAACTAAAAGTACACCAAATATATTTTAAATACTGTAAATAAAATATCCAGTAGTACTGTAAATATATATTACATACTGTACATAAAATGTCAAAAAGTACACCAAATATGTGTTATATATACTGGAAATAATCAAAAACTACAGTAGTTATATTTAATATACAATACATAAAATATCAAAAATTACACGAAATATATACTATATACCGTAAAAAAAATATCTAAAATTACAGTAAATATATATTGCAGACTCTATGTAAAATATCAAAAACTACGCCAAATATATATTATATAATTTACATAAAATATCAAAAGTACACCAAATAGATATTATATACAGTACATAAAATATCAAAAGTACAGTAAATATATTTCATATATTGTACATATAATATTAACTAAAAGTACACCAAATACATTTTATATACTGTAAATAAAATATCCAATAGTACAGTAAATATATATTACATACTGTACATAAAATGCCAAAAAGTACACCAAATATGTGTTATATATACTGTAAATAAACAATCAAAAACTACAGTAATTATATTTAATATACTGTACATAAAATATCAAAAATTACACGAAATGTATACTATATACTGTAAAAAAAATATCTAAAATTACAGTAAATATATATTGCACACTCTATGTAAAATAACAAAAACTACGCCAAATATATATTATATAATTTACATAAAATATCAAAAGTACACCAAACAGATATTATATACAGTACATAAAATATCAAAAAGTACAGTAAATATATTTCATATATTGTACATATAATATTAACTAAAAGTACACCAAATACATTTTATATACTGTAAATAAAATATCCAATACTACAGTAAATATATATTACATACTGTACATAAAATGTCAAAAATTACACCAAATATGTGTTATATATACTGTAAATAAACAATCAAAAAATACACTAATTATATTTAATATACTGTACATAAAATATCAAAAATTACACGAAATGTATACTATATACTGTAAAAAAAATATCTAAAATTTCAGTAAATATATATTGCACACACTATGTAAAATATCAAAAACTACGCCAAATATATATTATATAATTTACATAAAATATCAAAAGTACACCAAATAGATATTATATACAGTACATAAAATATCAAAAAGTACAGTAAATATATTTCATATATTGTACATATAATATTAACTAAAAGTACACCAAATACATTTTATATAATGTAAATAAAATATCCAATAATACAGTAAATATATATTACATACTGTACATAAAATAACAAAAAGTACACCAAATATGTCTTATATATACTGTAAATAAACAATCAAAAACTACAGTAATTATATTTAATATACTGTACATAAAATATCAAAAATTACACGAAATGTATACTATATACCGTAAAAAATATATCTAAAATAACAGTAAATATATATTGCACACTCTATGTAAAATATCAAAAACTACGCCAAATATATATTATATAATTTACATAAAATATCAAAAGTACACCAAATAGATATTATATACAGTACATAAAATATCAAAAAGTACAGTAAATATATTTCACATACTGTACATATAATATTAACTAAAAGTACACCAAATACATTTTATATACTGTAAATAAAATATCCAATAGTACAGTAAATATATATTACATACTGTACATAAAATGTCAAAAAGTACACCAAATATGTGTTATATATACTGTAAATAAACAATCAAAAAATACACTAATTATATTTAATATACTGTACATAAAATATCAAAAATTACACAAAATGTATACTATATATCGTAAAAAATATCTAAAATTACAGTAAATATATATTGCACACTCTATGTAAAATATCAAAAACTACGCCAAATATATATTATATAATTTACATAAAATATCAAAAGTACACCAAATAGATATTATATACAGTACATAAAATATCAAAAAGTACAGTAAATATATTTCATATATTGTACATATAATATTAACTAAAAGTACACCAAATACATTTTATATACTGTAAATAAAATATCCAATAGTACAGTAAATATATATTACATACTGTACATAAAATATCAAAAAGTACACCAAATATGTGTTATATATACTGTAAATAAACAATCAAAAACTACAGTAATTATATTTAATATACTGTACATAAAATATCAAAAATTACACGAAATGTATACTATATACCGTAAAAAAAAATATCTAAAATTACAGTAAATATATATTGCACACTCTATGTAAAATATCAAAAACTACTCCAAATATATATTATATAATTTACATAAAATATCAAAAGTACACCAAATAGATATTATATACAGTACATAAAATATCAAAAAGTACAGTAAATATATTTCATATATTGTACATATAATATTAACTAAAAGTACACCAAATACATTTTATACACTGTAAATAAAATATCCGATAGTCCAGTAAATATATATTACATACTGTATATAAAATGTCAAAAAGTACACCAAATATGTGTTATATATACTGTAAATAAACAATCAAAAACTACAGTAATTATATTTAATATACTGTACATAAAATATCAAAAATTACACGAAATGTATACTATATACCATAAAAAAAATCTAAAATTATAGTAAATATATATTGCACACTCTATGTAAAATATCAAAAACTACGCCAAATATATATTATATAATTTACATAAAATATCAAAAGTACAACAAATAGATATTATATACAGTACATAAAATATCAAAAGTACAGGAAATATATTTCATATATTGTACATATAATATTAACTAAAAGTACACCAAATACATTTTATATACTGTAAATAAAATATCCAATAGTACAGTAAATATATATTACATACTGTACATAAAATGTCAAATAGTACACGAAATATGTGTTATATATACTGTAAATAAACAATCAAAAAATACACTTATTATATTTAATATACTGTACATAAAATATCAAAAATTACATGAAATGTATACTATATACCGTAAAAAAAATATCTAAAATTACAGTAAATATATATTGCACACCCTATGTAAAATATCAAAAACTACGCCAAATATATATTATATAATTTACATAAAATATCAAAAGTACACCAAATAGATATTATATACAGTACATGAAATATCAAAAAGTACAGTAAATATATTTCATATATTGTACATATAATATTAACTAAAAGTACACCAAATACATTTTATATACTGTAAATAAAATATCCAATAGTACAGTAAATATATATTACATACTGTACATAAAATGTCAAAAAGTACACCAAATATGTGTTATATATACTGTAAATAAACAATCAAAAAATACACTAATTATATTTAATATACTGTACATAAAATATCAAAAATTACACGAAATGTATACTATATACCGTAAAAAAATATCTAAAATTACAGTAAATATATATTGCACACACTATGTAAAATATCAAAAACTACGCCAAATATATATTATATAATTTACATAAAATATCAAAAGTACACCAAATAGATATTATATACAGTACATAAAATATCAAAAAGTACAGTAAATATGTTTCATATATTGTACATATAATATTAACTAAAGTACACCAAATACATTTTATATACTGTAAATAAAATATCCAATAGTACAGTAAATATATATTACATACTGTACATAAAATATCAAAAAGTACACCAAATATGTGTTGTATATACTGTAAATAAACAATCAAAAACTACAGTAATTATATTTAATATACTGTACATAAAATATAAAAAATTACACGAAATGTATGGTATATACCGTAAAAAAAATATCTAAAATTACAGTAAATATATATTGCACACTCTATGTAAAATATCAAAAACTACACCAAATATATATTATATAATTTACATAAAATATCAAAAGTACACCAAATAGATATTATATACAGTACATGAAATATCAAAAAGTACAGTAAATATATTTCATATATTGTACATATAATATTAACTAAAAGTACACCAAATACATTTTATATACTGTAAATAAAATATCCAATAGTACAGTAAATATATATTACATACTGTACATAAAATATCAAAAAGTACACCAAATATGTGTTATATATTCTGTAAATAAACAATCAAAAACTACAGTAATTATATTTAATATACTGTACATAAAATATCAAAAATTACACGAAATGTATACAATATACCGTAAAAAAAATATCTTAAATTACAATAAATATATATTGCACACTCTATGTAAAATATCAAAAACTACGCCAAATATATTTTATATAATTTACATAAAATATCAAAAGTACACCAAATAGATATTATATACAGTACATAAAATATCAAAAAGTACAGTAAATATATTTCATATACTGTACATATAATATTAACTAAAAGTACACCAAATACATTTTATATACTGTAAATAAAATATCCAATAGTAGAGTAAATATATATTACATACTGTACATAAAATGTCAAAAAGTACACCAAATATGTGTTATGTATACTGTAAATAAACAATAAAAAAATACACTAATTATATTTAATATACTGTACATAAAATATCAAAAATTACACGAAATGTATACTATATACCGTAAAAAAATATCTAAAATTACAGTAAATATATATTGCACACTCTATGTAAAATATCAAAAACTACGCCAAATATATATTACATAATTTACATAAAATATCAAAAGTACACCAAATAGATATTATATACAGTACATAAAATATCAAAAAGTACAGTAAATATATTTCATATATTGTACATATAATATTAACTAAAAGTACACCAAATACATTTTATATACTGTAAATAAAATATCCAATAGTACAGTAAATATATATTACATACTGTACATAAAATATCAAAAAGTACACCAAATATGTGTTATATATACTGTAAATAAACAATCGAAAACTACAGTAATTATATTTAATATACTGTACATAAAATATCAAAAATTACACGAAATGTATACTATATACCGTAAAAAAATATCTAAAATTACAGTAAATATATATTACACACTCTATGTAAAATATCAAAAACTACGCCAAATATATATTATATAATTTACATAAAATATCAAAAGTACACCAAATAGATATTGTATACAGTACATGAAATATCAAAAAGTACAGTAAATATATTTCATATATTGTACATATAATATTAACTAAAAGTACACCAAATATATTTAAAATACTGTAAATAAAATATCCAGTAGTACAGTAAATATATATTACATACTGTACATAAAATGTCAAAAAGTACACCAAATATGTGTTATATATACTGTAAATAAACTATAAAAACTTCAATAATTATATTTAATATACTGTACATAAAATATCAAAAATTACTCAAAATGTATATTATATACTGTTAATAAAATATCAAAAATTACAGTAAATATATATTACACATTCTATTTAAAATATCAAAACTACACCAAAAATATATTTTATAATTTACATAAAATATCAAAAGTACACCAAATAGATATTATATACAGTACATAAAATATCAAAAGTACAGTAAATCTATTTCATATATTGTACATATAATATTAACTAAAAGTACACCAAATACATTTTATATACTGTAAATAAAATATCCAATAGTACAGTAAATATATATTACATACTGTACATAAAATATCAAAAAGTACACCAAATATGTGTCATATATACTGTAAATAAACAATCAAAAACTACAGTAATTATATTTAATATACTGTACATAAAATATCAAAAATTACACGAAATGTATACTATATACCGTAAAAAAATATCTAAAATTATAGTAAATATATATTGCACACTCTATGTAAAATATCAAAAACTACGCCAAATATATATTATATAATTTACACAAAATATCAAAAGTACACCAAATAGATATTATATACAGTACATAAAATATCAAAAAGTACAGTAAATATATTTCATATATTGTACATATAATATTAACTGAAAGTACACCAAATACATTTTATATACTGTAAATAAAATATCCAATAGTACAGTAAATATATATTACATACTGTACATAAAATATCAAAAAGTACACCAAATATGTGTTGTATATACTGTAAATAAACAATCAAAAACTACAGTAATTATATTTAATATACTGTACATAAAATATAAAAAATTACACTAAATGTATAGTATATACCGTAAAAAAAATATCTAAAATTACAGTAAATATATATTGCACACTCTATGTAAAATATCAAAAACTACACCAAATACATATTATATAATTTACATAAAATATCAAAAGTACACCAAATAGATATTATATACAGTACATGAAATATCAAAAAGTACAGTAAATATATTTCATATATTGTACATATAATATTAACTAAAAGTACACCAAATACATTTTATATACTGTAAATAAAATATCCAATAGTACAGTAAATATATATTACATACTGTACATAAAATATCAAAAAGTACACCAAATATGTGTTATATATTCTGTAAATAAACAATCAAAAACTACAGTAATTATATTTAATATACTGTACATAAAATATCAAAAATTACACGAAATGTATACAATATACCGTAAAAAAAATATCTTAAATTACAATAAATATATATTGCACACTCTATGTAAAATATCAAAAACTACGCCAAATATATTTTATATAATTTACATAAAATATCAAAAGTACACCAAATAGATATTATATACAGTACATAAAATATCAAAAAGTACAGTAAATATATTTCATATATTGTACATATAATATTAACTAAAAGTACACCAAATACATTTTATATACTGTAAATAAAATATCCAATAGTAGAGTAAATATATATTACATACTGTACATAAAATGTCAAAAAGTACACCAAATATGTGTTATGTATACTGTAAATAAACAATCAAAAAATACACTAATTATATTTAATATACTGTACATAAAATATCAAAAATTACACGAAATGTATACTATATACCGTAAAAAAAATCTAAAATTACAGTAAATATATATTGCACACTCTATGTAAAATATCAAAAACTACGCCAAATATATATTACATAATTTACATAAAATATCAAAAGTACACCAAATAGATATTATATACAGTACATAAAATATCAAAAAGTACAGTAAATATATTTCATATATTGTACATATAATATTAACTAAAAGTACACCAAATACATTTTATATAATGTAAATAAAATATCCAATAGTACAGTAAATATATATTACATACTGTACATAAAATATCAAAAAGTACACCAAATATGTGTTATATATACTGTAAATAAACAATCAAAAACTACAGTAATTATATTTAATATACTGTACATAAAATATCAAAAATTACACGAAATGTATACTATATACCGTAAAAAAATATCTAAAATTACAGTAAATATATATTACACACACTATGTAAAATATCAAAAACTACGCCAAATATATATTATATAATTTACATAAAATATCAAAAGTACACCAAATAGATATTGTATACAGTACATGAAATATCAAAATGTACAGTAAATATATTTCATCTATTGTACATATAATATTAACTAAAAGTACACCAAATATATTTTAAATACTGTAAATAAAATATCCAGTAGTACAGTAAATATATATTACATACTGTACATAAAATGTCAAAAAGTACACCAAATATGTGTTATATATACTGGAAATAATCAAAAACTACAGTAGTTATATTTAATATACAATACATAAAATATCAAAAATTACACGAAATATATACTATATACCGTAAAAAAAATATCTAAAATTACAGTAAATATATATTGCAGACTCTATGTAAAATATCAAAAACTACGCCAAATATATATTATATAATTTACATAAAATATCAAAAGTACACCAAATAGATATTATATACAGTACATAAAATATCAAAAGTACAGTAAATATATTTCATATATTGTACATATAATATTAACTAAAAGTACACCAAATACATTTTATATACTGTAAATAAAATATCCAATAGTACAGTAAATATATATTACATACTGTACATAAAATGCCAAAAAGTACACCAAATATGTGTTATATATACTGTAAATAAACAATCAAAAACTACAGTAATTATATTTAATATACTGTACATAAAATATCAAAAATTACACGAAATGTATACTATATACTGTAAAAAAAATATCTAAAATTACAGTAAATATATATTGCACACTCTATGTAAAATAACAAAAACTACGCCAAATATATATTATATAATTTACATAAAATATCAAAAGTACACCAAATAGATATTATATACAGTACATAAAATATCAAAAAGTACAGTAAATATATTTCATATATTGTACATATAATATTAACTAAAAGTACACCAAATACATTTTATATACTGTAAATAAAATATCCAATACTACAGTAAATATATATTACATACTGTACATAAAATGTCAAAAATTACACCAAATATGTGTTATATATACTGTAAATAAACAATCAAAAAATACACTAATTATATTTAATATACTGTACATAAAATATCAAAAATTACACGAAATGTATACTATATACTGTAAAAAAAATATCTAAAATTTCAGTAAATATATATTGCACACACTATGTAAAATATCAAAAACTACGCCAAATATATATTATATAATTTACATAAAATATCAAAAGTACACCAAATAGATATTATATACAGTACATAAAATATCAAAAAGTACAGTAAATATATTTCATATATTGTACATATAATATTAACTAAAAGTACACCAAATACATTTTATATAATGTAAATAAAATATCCAATAATACAGTAAATATATATTACATACTGTACATAAAATATCAAAAAGTACACCAAATATGTCTTATATATACTGTAAATAAACAATCAAAAACTACAGTAATTATATTTAATATACTGTACATAAAATATCAAAAATTACACGAAATGTATACTATATACCGTAAAAAATATATCTAAAATAACAGTAAATATATATTGCACACTCTATGTAAAATATCAAAAACTACGCCAAATATATATTATATAATTTACATAAAATATCAAAAGTACACCAAATAGATATTATATACAGTACATAAAATATCAAAAAGTACAGTAAATATATTTCATATATTGTACATATAATATTAACTAAAAGTACACCAAATACATTTTATATACTGTAAATAAAATATCCAATAGTACAGTAAATATATATTACATACTGTACATAAAATGTCAAAAAGTACACCAAATATGTGTTATATATACTGTAAATAAACAATCAAAAAATACACTAATTATATTTAATATACTGTACATAAAATATCAAAAATTACACAAAATGTATACTATATATCCTAAAAAATATCTAAAATTACAGTAAATATATATTGCACACTCTATGTAAAATATCAAAAACTACGCCAAATATATATTATATAATTTACATAAAATATCAAAAGTACACCAAATAGATATTATATACAGTACATAAAATATCAAAAAGTACAGTAAATATATTTCATATATTGTATATATAATATTAACTAAAAGTACACCAAATACATTTTATATACTGTAAATAAAATATCCAATAGTACAGTAAATATATATTACATACTGTACATAAAATATCAAAAAGTACACCAAATATGTGTTATATATACTGTAAATAAACAATCAAAAACTACAGTAATTATATTTAATATACTGTACATAAAATATCAAAAATTACACGAAATGTATACTATATACCGTAAAAAAAAATATCTAAAATTACAGTAAATATATATTGCACACTCTATGTAAAATATCAAAAACTACTCCAAATATATATTATATAATTTACATAAAATATCAAAAGTACACCAAATAGATATTATATACAGTACATAAAATATCAAAAAGTACAGTAAATATATTTCATATATTGTACATATAATATTAACTAAAAGTACACCAAATACATTTTATATACTGTAAATAAAATATCCAATAGTCCAGTAAATATATATTACATACTGTATATAAAATGTCAAAAAGTACACCAAATATGTGTTATATATACTGTAAATAAACAATCAAAAACTACAGTAATTATATTTAATATACTGTACATAAAATATCAAAAATTACACGAAATGTATACTATATACCATAAAAAAAATCTAAAATTATAGTAAATATATATTGCACACTCTATGTAAAATATCAAAAACTACGCCAAATATATATTATATAATTTACATAAAATATCAAAAGTACAACAAATAGATATTATATACAGTACATAAAATATCAAAAGTACAGGAAATATATTTCATATATTGTACATATAATATTAACTAAAAGTACACCAAATACATTTTATATACTGTAAATAAAATATCCAATAGTACAGTAAATATATATTACATACTGTACATAAAATGTCAAATAGTACACCAAATATGTGTTATATATACTGTAAATAAACAATCAAAAAATGCACTTATTATATTTAATATACTGTACATAAAATATCAAAAATTACATGAAATGTATACTATATACCGTAAAAAAAATATCTAAAATTACAGTAAATATATATTGCACACTCTATGTAAAATATCAAAAACTACGCCAAATATATATTATATAATTTACATAAAATATCAAAAGTACACCAAATAGATATTATATACAGTACATGAAATATCAAAAAGTACAGTAAATATATTTCATATATTGTACATATAATATTAACTAAAAGTACACCAAATACATTTTATATACTGTAAATAAAATATCCAATAGTACAGTAAATATATATTACATACTGTACATAAAATGTCAAAAAGTACACCAAATATGTGTTATATATACTGTAAATAAACAATCAAAAAATACACTAATTATATTTAATATACTGTACATAAAATATCAAAAATTACACGAAATGTATACTATATACCGTAAAAAAATATCTAAAATTACAGTAAATATATATTGCACACACTATGTAAAATATCAAAAACTACGCCAAATATATATTATATAATTTACATAAAATATCAAAAGTACACCAAATAGATATTATATACAGTACATAAAATATCAAAAAGTACAGTAAATATGTTTCATATATTGTACATATAATATTAACTAAAGTACACCAAATACATTTTATATACTGTAAATAAAATATCCAATAGTACAGTAAATATATATTACATACTGTACATAAAATATCAAAAAGTACACCAAATATGTGTTGTATATACTGTAAATAAACAATCAAAAACTACAGTAATTATATTTAATATACTGTACATAAAATATAAAAAATTACACGAAATGTATGGTATATACCGTAAAAAAAATATCTAAAATTACAGTAAATATATATTGCACACTCTATGTAAAATATCAAAAACTACACCAAATATATATTATATAATTTACATAAAATATCAAAAGTACACCAAATAGATATTATATACAGTACATGAAATATCAAAAAGTACAGTAAATATATTTCATATATTGTACATATAATATTAACTAAAAGTACACCAAATACATTTTATATACTGTAAATAAAATATCCAATAGTACAGTAAATATATATTACATACTGTACATAAAATATCAAAAAGTACACCAAATATGTGTTATATATTCTGTAAATAAACAATCAAAAACTACAGTAATTATATTTAATATACTGTACATAAAATATCAAAAATTACACGAAATGTATACAATATACCGTAAAAAAAATATCTTAAATTACAATAAATATATATTGCACACTCTATGTAAAATATCAAAAACTACGCCAAATATATTTTATATAATTTACATAAAATATCAAAAGTACACCAAATAGATATTATATACAGTACATAAAATATCAAAAAGTACAGTAAATATATTTCATATATTGTACATATAATATTAACTAAAAGTACACCAAATACATTTTATATACTGTAAATAAAATATCCAATAGTAGAGTAAATATATATTACATACTGTACATAAAATGTCAAAAAGTACACCAAATATGTGTTATGTATACTGTAAATAAACAATAAAAAAATACACTAATTATATTTAATATACTGTACATAAAATATCAAAAATTACACGAAATGTATACTATATACCGTAAAAAAATATCTAAAATTACAGTAAATATATATTGCACACTCTATGTAAAATATCAAAAACTACGCCAAATATATATTACATAATTTACATAAAATATCAAAAGTACACCAAATAGATATTATATACAGTACATAAAATATCAAAAAGTACAGTAAATATATTTCATATATTGTACATATAATATTAACTAAAAGTACACCAAATACATTTTATATACTGTAAATAAAATATCCAATAGTACAGTAAATATATATTACATACTGTACATAAAATATCAAAAAGTACACCAAATATGTGTTATATATACTGTAAATAAACAATCGAAAACTACAGTAATTATATTTAATATACTGTACATAAAATATCAAAAATTACACGAAATGTATACTATATACCGTAAAAAAATATCTAAAATTACAGTAAATATATATTACACACTCTATGTAAAATATCAAAAACTACGCCAAATATATATTATATAATTTACATAAAATATCAAAAGTACACCAAATAGATATTGTATACAGTACATGAAATATCAAAAAGTACAGTAAATATATTTCATATATTGTACATATAATATTAACTAAAAGTACACCAAATATATTTTAAATACTGTAAATAAAATATCCAGTAGTACAGTAAATATATATTACATACTGTACATAAAATGTCAAAAAGTACACCAAATATGTGTTATATATACTGTAAATAAACTATAAAAACTTCAATAATTATATTTAATATACTGTACATAAAATATCAAAAATTACTCAAAATGTATATTATATACTGTTAATAAAATATCAAAAATTACAGTAAATATATATTACACATTCTATTTAAAATATCAAAACTACACCAAAAATATATTTTATAATTTACATAAAATATCAAAAGTACACCAAATAGATATTATATACAGTACATAAAATATCAAAAGTACAGTAAATCTATTTCATATATTGTACATATAATATTAACTAAAAGTACACCAAATACATTTTATATACTGTAAATAAAATATCCAATAGTACAGTAAATATATATTACATACTGTACATAAAATATCAAAAAGTACACCAAATATGTGTCATATATACTGTAAATAAACAATCAAAAACTACAGTAATTATATTTAATATACTGTACATAAAATATCAAAAATTACACGAAATGTATACTATATACCGTAAAAAAATATCTAAAATTATAGTAAATATATATTGCACACTCTATGTAAAATATCAAAAACTACGCCAAATATATATTATATAATTTACACAAAATATCAAAAGTACACCAAATAGATATTATATACAGTACATAAAATATCAAAAAGTACAGTAAATATATTTCATATATTGTACATATAATATTAACTGAAAGTACACCAAATACATTTTATATACTGTAAATAAAATATCCAATAGTACAGTAAATATATATTACATACTGTACATAAAATATCAAAAAGTACACCAAATATGTGTTATATATACTGTAAATAAACAATCAAATCTACAGTAATTATATTTAATATACTGTACATAAAATATCAAAAATTACACGAAATGTATACTATATACCGTAAAAAAAATCTAAAATTACAGTAAATATATATTGCACACTCTATGTAAAATATCAAAAACTACGCCAAATATATATTATATAATTTACATAAAATAACAAAAGTACACCAAATAGATATTATATACAGTACATGAAATATCAAAAAGTACAGTAAATATATTTCATATATTGTACATATAATATTAACTAAAAGTACACCAAATACATTTTATATACTGTAAATAAAATATCCGATAGTACAGTAAATATATATTACATACTGTACATAAAATGTCAAAAAGTACACCAAATATGTGTTATATATACTGGAAATAATCAAAAACTACAGTAGTTATATTTAATATACAATACATAAAATATCAAAAATTACACGAAATATATACTATATACCGTAAAAAAAATATCTAAAATTACAGTAAATATATATTGCAGACTCTATGTAAAATATCAAAAACTACACCAAATATATATTATATAATTTACATAAAATATCAAAAGTACACCAAATAGATATTATATACAGTACATAAAATATCAAAAGTACAGTAAATATATTTCATATATTGTACATATAATATTAACTAAAAGTACACCAAATACATTTTATATACTGTAAATAAAATATCCAATAGTACAGTAAATATATATTACATACTGTACATAAAATGCCAAAAAGTACACCAAATATGTGTTATATATACTGTAAATAAACAATCAAAAACTACAGTAATTATATTTAATATACTGTACATAAAATATCAAAAATTACACGAAATGTATACTATATACTGTAAAAAAATATCTAAAATTACAGTAAATATATATTGCACACTCTATGTAAAATAACAAAAACTACGCCAAATATATATTATATAATTTACATAAAATATCAAAAGTACACCAAATAGATATTATATACAGTACATAAAATATCAAAAAGTACAGTAAATATATTTCATATATTGTACATATAATATTAACTAAAAGTACACCAAATACATTTTATATACTGTAAATAAAATATCCAATACTACAGTAAATATATATTACATACTGTACATAAAATGTCAAAAAGTACACCAAATATGTGTTATATATACTGTAAATAAACAATCAAAAAATACACTAATTATATTTAATATACTGTACATAAAATATCAAAAATTACACGAAATGTATACTATATACCGTAAAAAAAAATCTAAAATTTCAGTAAATATATGTTGCACACACTATGTAAAATATCAAAAACTACGCCAAATATATATTATATAATTTACATAAAATATCAAAAGTACACCAAATAGATATTATATACAGTACATAAAATATCAAAAAGTACAGTAAATATATTTCATATATTGTACATATAATATTAACTAAAAGTACACCAAATACATTTTATATAATGTAAATAAAGTATCCAATAGTACAGTAAATATATATTACATACTGTACATAAAATGTCAAAAATTACACCAAATATGTCTTATATATACTGTAAATAAACAATCAAAAACTACAGTAATTATATTTAATATACTGTACATAAAATATCAAAAATTACACGAAATGTATACTATATACCGTAAAAAATATATCTAAAATAACAGTAAATATATATTGCACACTCTATGTAAAATATCAAAAACTACGCCAAATATATATTATATAATTTACATAAAATATCAAAAGTACACCAAATAGATATTATATACAGTACATAAAATATGAAAAAGTACTGTAAATATATTTCATATATTGTACATATAATATTAACTAAAAGTACACCAAATACATTTTATATACTGTAAATAAAATATCCAATAGTACAGTAAATATATATTACATACTGTACATAAAATGTCAAAAAGTACACCAAATATGTGTTATATATACTGTAAATAAACAATCAAAAACTACAGTAATTATATTTAATATACTGTACATAAAATATCAAAAATTACACGAAATGTATACTATATACCGTAAAAAAAAATCTAAAATTACAGTAAATATATATTGCACACTCTATGTAAAATATCAAAAACTACGCCAAATATATATTATATAATTTACATAAAATATCAAAAGTACACCAAATATATATTATATACAGTACATAAATTATCAAAAAGTACAGTAAATATATTTCATATATTGTATACATAATATTAACTAAAAGTACACCAAATACATTTTATATTCTGTAAATAAAATATCCAATAGGACAGTAAATATATATTACAAACTGTACATAAAATATCAAAAAGTACACCAAATATGTGTTATATATACTGTAAATAAACTATAAAAACTACAGTAATTATATTTAATATACTGTACATAAAATATCAAAAATTACTCAAAATGTATATTATATACTGTTAATAAAATATCAAAAATTACAGTAAATATATATTACACATTCTATTTAAAATATCAAAACTACACCAAAAATATATTTTATAATTTACATAAAATATCAAAAGTACACCAAATAGATATTATATACTGTACATTAAATATCAAAATGCACAGTAAATCTCTTTCATATATTGTACATATAATATTAACTAAAAGTACACCAAATACATTTTATATACTGTAAATAAAATATCCAATAGTACAGTAAATATATATTACATACTGTACATAAAATATCAAAAAGTACACCAAATATGTGTTATATATACTGTAAATAAACAATCAAAAACTACAGTAATTATATTTAATATACTGTACATAAAATATCAAAAATTACACGAAATGTATACTATATACCGTAAAAAAATATCTAAAATTACAGTAAATATATATTGCACACTCTATGTAAAATATCAAAAACTACGCCAAATATATATTATATAATTTACATAAAATATCAAAAGTACACCAAATAGATATTATATACAGTACATAAAATATCAAAAAGTTCAGTAAATGTATTTCATATATTGTACATATAATATTAACTAAAAGTACACCAAATACATTTTATATACTGTAAATAAAATATCCAATAGTACAGTAAATATATATTACATACTGTACATAAAATATCAAATAGTACACCAAATATGTGTTATATATACTGTAAATAAACAATCAAAAACTACAGTAATTATATTTAATATACTGTACATAAAATATCAAAAATTACACGAAATGTATACTATATACCGTAAAAAAAAATCTAAAATTACAGTAAATATATATTGCACACTCTATGTAAAATATCAAAAACTACGACAAATATATATTATATAATTTACATAAAATATCAAAAGTACACCAAATATATATTATATACAGTACATAAATTATCAAAAAGTACAGTAAATATATTTCATATATTGTATATATAATATTAACTAAAAGTACACCAAATACATTTTATATTCTGTAAATAAAATATCCAATAGGACAGTATATATATATTACATACTGTACATAAAATATCAAAAAGTACACCAAATATGTGTTATATATACTGTAAATAAACAATCAAAAATACACTAATTATATTTAATATATTGTACATAAAATATCAAAAATTACACGAAATGTATACTATATACCGTAAAAAAAGATATCTAAAATTACAGTAAATATATGTTGCACACTCTATGTAAAATATCAAAAACTACACCAAATATATATTATATAATTTACATAAAATATCAAAAGTACACCAAATAGATATTATATACAGTACATAAAATATCAAAAAGTACAGTAAATATATTTCATATATTGTACATATAATATTAACTAAAAGTACACCAAATACATTTTATATACTGTAAATAAAATATCCAATAGTACAGTAAATATATATTACATACTGTACATAAAATGTCAAAAAGTACACCAAATATGTGTTATATATACTGTAAATAAACAATCAAAAAATACACTAATTATATTTAATATACTGTACATAAAATATCAAAAATTACACGAAATGTATATTATACCGTAAAAAAAAATCTAAAATTACAGTAAATATATATTGCACACTCTATGTAAAATACCAAAAACTACGCCAAATATATATTATATAATTTACATAAAATATCAAAAGTACACCAAATAGATATTATATACAATATATAAAATATCAAAAAGTAGAGTAAATATATTTCATATATTGTACATATAATATTAACTAAAAGTACATCAAATACATTTTATATACTGTATATAAAATATCCAATAATACAGTAAATATATATTACATACTGTACATAAAATATCAAAAAGTACACCAAATATGTGTTATATATACTGTAAATAAACAATCAAAAACTACAGTAATTATATTTAATATACTGTACATAAAATATCAAAAATTACACGAAATGTATACTATATACCGTAAAAAAAAATCTAAAATTACAGTAAATATATGTTGCAGACTCTATGTAAAATATCAAAAACTACGCCAAATATATATTATATAATTTACATAAAACATCAAAAGTACACCAAATAGATATTATATACAGTACATAAAATATCAAAAAGTACACTAAATATATTTCATATATTGTACATATAATATTAACTAAAAGTAGACCAAATACATTTTATAGACTGTAAATAAAATATCCAATAGTACAGTAAATATATATTACATACTGTACATAAAATGTCAAAAAGTACACCAAATATGTGTTATATATACTGTAAATAAACAATCAAATCTACAGTAATTATATTTAATATACTGTACATAAAATATCAAAAATTACACGAAATGTATACTATATACCGTAAAAAAAATATCTAAAATTACAGTAAATATATATTGCACACTCTATGTAAAATATCAAAAACTACGCCAAATATATATTATATAATTTACATAAAATATCAAAAGTACACCAAATAGATATTATATACAGTACATAAAATATCAAAAAGTACAGTAAATATATTTCATATATTGTACATATAATATTAACTAAAAGTACACCAAATACATTTTATATACTGTAAATAAAATATCCAATAGTACAGTAAATATATATTACATACTGTACATAAAATGTCAAAAAGTACACCAAATATGTGTTATATATACTGTAAATAAACAATCAAAAAATACACTAATTATATTTAATATACTGTACATAAAATATCAAAAATTACACAAAATGTATACTATATACCGTAAAAAATATCTAAAATTACAGTAAATATATATTGCACACTCTATGTAAAATATCAAAAACTACGCCAAATATATATTATATAATTTACATAAAATATCAAAAGTACACCAAATAGATATTATATACAGTACATAAAATATCAAAAAGTACAGTAAATATATTTCATATATTGTACATATAATATTAACTAAAAGTACACCAAATACATTTTATATACTGTAAATAAAATATGCAATAGTACAGTAAATATATATTACATACTGTACATAAAATATCAAAAAGTACACCAAATATGTGTTATATATACTGTAAATAAACAATCAAAAACTACAGTAATTATATTTAATACACTGTACATTAAATATCAAAAATTACACGAAATGTATACTATATACCTTAAAAAAAGTATCTATAATTACAGTAAATATATATGGCACACTCTATGTAAAATATCAAAAACTACGCCAAATATATATTATATAATTTACATAAAATATCAAAAGTACACCAAATAGATATTATATACAGTACATAAAATACCAAAAGGTACAGTAAATATATTTCATATATTGTACATGTAATATTAACTAAAAGTACACCAAATACATTTTATATACTGTAAATAAAATATCCAACAGTACAGTAAATATATATTACATACTGTACATAAAATATCAAAAAGTACACCAAATATGTGTTATATATACTGTAAATAAACAATCAAAAAATACACTAATTATATTTAATATACTGTACATAAAATATCAAAAATTACACGAAATGTATACTATATACCGTAAAAAAAATATCTAAAATTACAGTAAATATATATTGCACACTCTATGTAAAATATCAAAAACTACGCCAAATATATATTATATAATTTACATAAAATATCAAAAGTACACCAAATAGATATTATATACAGTACATAAAATATCAAAACGTACAGTAAATATATTTCATATATTGTACATATAATATTAACTAAAGGTACACGAAATACATTTTATATACTGTAAATAAAATATCCAATAGTACAGTAAATATATATTACATACTGTACATAAAATGTCAAAAAGTACACCAAATATGTGTTATATATACTGTAAATAAACAATCAAAAAATACACTAATTATATTTAATATACTGTACATAAAATACCAAAAATTACACGAAATGTATACTGTATACCGGAAAAAAATATCTAAAATTACAGTAAATATATATTGCACACTGTATGTAAAATATCAAAAACTACGCCAAATATATATTATATAATTTACATAAAATATCAAAAGTACACCAAATAGATATTATATACAGTACATAAAATATCAAAAAGTACAGTAAATATATTTCATATATTGTACATATAATATTAACTAAAAGTACACCAAATACATTTTATATACTGTAAATAAAATATCCAATAGTACAGTAAATATATATTACATACTGTACATAAAATGTCAAAAAGTACACCAAATATGTGTCATATATACTGTAAATAAACAATCAAAAACTACAGTAATTATATTTAATATACTGTACATAAAATATCAAAAATTACACGAAATGTATACTATATACCGTAAAAAAATATCTAAAATTACAGTAAATATATATTGCACACTCTATGTAAAATATCAAAAACTACACCAAATATATATTATATAATTTACATAAAATATCAAAAGTACACAAAATAGATATTATATACAGGACATAAAATATCAAAAAGTACAGTAAATATATTTCATATATTGTACATATAATATTAACTAAAAGTACACCAAATACATTTTATATACTGTAAATAAAATATCCAATAGTACAGTAAATATATAGTACATACTGTACATAAAATGTCAAAAAGTACACCAAATATGTGTTATATATACTGTAAATAAACAATCAAAAAATACACTAATTATATTTAATATACTGTACATAAAATATCAATAATTACACGAAATGTATACTATATACCGTAAAAAAAATCTAAAATTACAGTAAATATATATTGCACACTCTATGTAAAATATCAAAAACTACGCCAAATATATATTATATAATTTACATAAAATATCAAAAGTACACCAAATAGATATTATATACTGTACATAAAATAACAAAAAGTACAGTAAATATATTTCATATATTGTACATATAATATTAACTAAAAGTACACCAAATACATTTTATATACTGTAAATAAAGTATCCAACAGTACAGTAAATATATATTACATACTGTACATAAAATATCAAAAAGTACACCAAATATCTGTTATATATACTGTAAATAAACAATCAAAACTACAGTAATTATATTTAATATCCTGTACATAAAATATCAAAAATTACACGAAATGTATACTATATACCGTAAAAAAAAATCTAAAATAATAGTAAATATATATTGCACACTCTATGTAAAATATCAAAAACTACGCCAAATATATATTATATAATTTACATAAAATATCAAAAGTACACAAAATAGATATTATATACAGTACATAAAATATCAAAAAGTACAGTAAATATATTTCATATATTGTACATATAATATTAACTAAAAGTACACCAAATACATTTTATATACTGTAAATAAAATATCCAATAGTACAGTAAATATATATTACATACTGTACATAGAATATCAAAAAGTACACCAAATATGTGTTATATATACTGTAAATAAACAATCAAAAACTACAGTAATTATATTTAATATACTGTACATAAATTATCAAAAATTACACGAAATGTATACTATATACCGTAAAAAAATATCTAAAATTTCAGTAAATATATATTGCACACCCTATGTAAAATATCAAAAACTATGCCAAATATATATTATATAATTTACATAAAATATCAAAAGTACACCAAATAGATATTATATACAGTACATAAAATATCAAAAAGTACAGTAAATATATTTCATATATTGTACATATAATATTAACTAAAAGTACACCAAATACATTTTATATACTGTAAATAAAATATCCAATAGTACAGTAAATATATATTACATACTGTACATAAAATGTCAAAAAGTACACCAAATATGTGTTATATATACTGTAAATAAACAATCAAAAAATACACTAATTATATTTAATATACTGTACATAAAATATCAAAAATTACACGAAATATATACTATATACCGTAAAAAAAAATCTAAAATTACAGTAAATATATATTGCACACTCTATGTAAAATATCAAAAACTACGCCAAATATATATTATATAATTTACATAAAATATCAAAAGTACACAAAATAGATATTATATACAGTACATAAAATATCAAAAGGTACAGTAAATATATTTCATATATTGTACATATAATATTAACTAAAAGTGCACCAAATACATTTTATATACTGTAAATAAAATATCCAATAGTACAGTAAATATATAGTACATACTGTACATAAAATATCAAAAAGTACACCAAATATGTGTTATATATACTGTAAATAAACAATCAAAAACTACAGTAATTATATTTAATATACTGTACATAAAATATCAAAAATTACACGAAATGTATACTATATACCGTAAAAAAAAATCTAAAATTACAGTAACTATATATTGCACACTCTATGTAAAATATCAAAAACTACGCCAAATATATATTATATAATTTACATAAAATATCAAAAGTACACCAAATAGATATTATATACAGTACATAAAATATCAAAAAGTACAGTAAATATATTTCATATATTGTACATATAATATTAACTAAAAGTACACCAAATACATTTTATATACTGTAAATAAAATATCCAATAGTACAGTAAATATATATTACATACTGTACATAAAATGTCAAAAAGTACACCAAATATGTGTTATATATACTGTAAATAAACAATCAAAAACTACAGTAATTATATTTAATATACTGTACATAAAATATCAAAAATTACACGAAATGTATACTATATACCGTAAAAAAAAATCTAAAATTACAGTAAATATGTATTGCACACTCTATGTAAAATATCAAACACTACGCCAAATATATATTATATAATTTACATAAAATATCAAAAGTACACCAAATAGATATTATATACAGTACATAAACTATCAAAAAGTACAGTAAATATATTTCATATGTTGTACATATAATATTAACTAAAAGTACACCAAATACATTTTATATACTGTATATAAAATATCCAATAGTACAGTAAATATATATTACATACTGTACATAAAATGTCAAAAAGTACACCAAATATGTGTTATATATACTGTAAATAAACAATCAAAAAATACACTAATTATATTTAATATACTGTACATAAAATATCAAAAATTTCACGAAATGTATACTATATACCGTAAAAAAAATATCTAAAATTACAGTAAATATATACTGCACACTCTATGTAAAATAACAAAAACTACACCAAATATATATTATATAATTTACATAAAATATCAAAAGTACACCAAATAGATATTATATACAGTACATAAAATATCAAAAAGTACAGTAAATATATTTCATATATTGTACATATAATATTAACTAAAAGTACACCAAATACATTTTATATACTGTAAATAAAATATCCAATAGTACAGTAAATATATATTACATACTGTACATAAAATGTCAAAAAGTACACCAAATATGTGTTATATATACTGTAAATAAACAATCAAAAAATACACTAATTATATTTAATATACTGTACATAAAATATCAAAAATTACACGAAATGTATACTATATACCTTAAAAAAATATCTAAAATTACAGTAAATATATATTGCACACTCTAAGTAAAATATCAAAAACTACGCCAAATATATATTATATAATTTACATAAAATATCAAAAGTACACCAAATAGATATTATATACAGTACATAAAATATCAAAAAGTACAGTAAATATATTTCATATATTGTACATATAATATTAACTAAAAGTACACCAAATACATTTTATATACTGTAAATAAAATATCCAATAGTACAGTATATATATATTACATACTGTACATAAAATATCAAAAAGTACACCAAATATGTGTTATATATACTGTAAATAAACAATCAAAAAATACACTAATTATATTTAATATACTGTACATAAAATATCAAAAATTACACGAAATGTATACTATATACCGTAAAAAAAATATCTAAAATTACAGTAAATATATATTGCACACTCTATGTAAAATATCAAAAACTACGCCAAATATATATTATATAATTTACATAAAATATCAAAAGTACACCAAATAGATATTATATACAGTACATAAAATATCAAAAAGTACAGTGAATATATTTCATATATTGTACATATAATATTAACTAAAAGTACACCAAATACATTTTATATACTGTAAATAAAATATCCAACAGTACAGTAAATATATATTACATACTGTACATAAAATATCAAAAAGTACTCCAAATATGTGTTATATATACTGTAAATAAACAATCAAAAAATACAGTAATTATATTTAATATACTGTACATAAAATATCAAAAATTACACGAAATGTATACTATATACCGTAAAAAAATATCTAAAATTACAGTAACTATATATTGCACACTCTATGTAAAATATCAAAAACTACGCCAAATATATATTATATAATTTACATAAAATATCAAAAGTACACCAAATAGATATTATATACAGTACATAAAATATCAAAAATTACAGTAAATATATTTCATATATTGTACATATAATATTAACTAAAAGTACACCAAATACATTTTATATACTGTAAATAAAATATCCAAAGTACAGTAAATATATATTACATACTGTACATAAAATGTAAAAAAGTACACCAAATATGTGTTATATATACTGTAAATAAACAATCAAAAACTACAGTAATTATATTTAATATACTGTACATAAAATATCAAAAATTACACGAAATGTATACTATATACCGTAGAAAAAAATCTAAAATTACAGTAAATATGTATTGCACACTCTATGTAAAATATCAAAAACTACGCCAAATATATATTATATAATTTACATAAAATATCAAAAGTACACCAAATAGATATTATATACAGTACATAAAATATCAAAAAGTACAGTAAATATATTTCATATGTTGTACATATAATATTAACTAAAAGTACACCAAATACATTTTATATACTGTATATAAAATATCCAATAGTACAGTAAATATATATTACATACTGTACATAAAATGTCAAAAAGTACACCAAATATGTGTTATATATACTGTAAATAAAGAATCAAAAAATACACTAATTATATTTAATATACTGTACATAAAATATCAAAAATTTCACGAAATGTATACTATATACCGTAAAAAAAATATCTAAAATTACAGTAAATATATACTGCACACTCTATGTAAAATAACAAAAACTACACCAAATATATATTATATAATTTACATAAAATATCAAAAGTACACCAAATAGATATTATATACAGTACATAAAATATCAAAAAGTACAGTAAATATATTTCATATATTGTACATATAATATTAACTAAAAGTACACCAAATACATTTTATATACTGTAAATAAAATATCCAATAGTACAGTAAATATATATTACATACTGTACATAAAATGTCAAAAAGTACACCAAATATGTGTTATATATACTGTAAATAAACAATCAAAAAATACACTAATTATATTTAATATACTGTACATAAAATATCAAAAATTACACGAAATATATACTATATACCGTAAAAAAATATCAAAAATTACAGTAAATATATATTGCACACTCTATGTAAAATATCAAAAACTACACAATATATATATTATATAATTTACATAAAATATCAAAAGTACACCAAATAGATATTATATACAGTACATAAAATATCAAAAAGTACAGTAAATATATTTCATATATTGTACATATAATATTAACTAAAAGTACACCAAATACATTTTATATACTGTAAATAAAATATCCAATACTACAGTAAATATATATTACATACTGTACATAAAATGTCAAAAAGTACACCAAATATGTGTTATATATACTGTAAATAAACAATCAAAAAATACACTAATTATATTTAATATACTGTACATAAAATATCAAAAATTACACGAAATGTATACTATATACCGTAAAAAAAATATCTAAAATTACAGTAAATATATATTGCACACTCTATGTAAAATATCAAAAACTACGCCAAATATATATTATATAATTTACATAAAATATGAAAAGTACACCAAATAGATATTATATACAGTACATAAAATATCAAAAATTACAGTGAATATATTTCATATATTGTACATATAATATTAACTAAAAGTACACCAAATACATTTTATATACTGTAAATAAAATATCCAACAGTACAGTAAATATATATTACATACTGTACATAAAATATCAAAAAGTACTCCAAATATGTGTTATATATACTGTAAATAAACAATCAAAAACTACAGTAATTATATTTAATATACTGTACATAAAATATCAAAAATCACACGAAATGTATACTATATAGCGTAAAAAAATATCTAAAATTACAGTAAATATATATTACACACTCTATGTAAAATATCAAATACTACGCCAAATGTATATTATATAATTTACATAAAATATCAAAAGTACACCAAATAGATATTATATACAGTACATAAAATATCAAAAAGTACAGTAAATATATTTCATATGTTGTACATATAATATTAACTAAAAGTACACCAAATACATTTTATATACTGTAAATAAAATATCCAATACTACAGTAAATATATATTACATACTGTACATAAAATGTCAAAAAGTACACCAAATATGTGTTATATATACTGTAAATAAACAATCAAAAAATACACTAATTATATTTAATATACTGTACATAAAATATCAAAAATTACACGAAATGTATACTATATACCGTAAAAAAAATATCTAAAATTACAGTAAATATATATTGCACACTCTATGTAAAATATCAAAAACTACGCCAAATATATATTATATAATTTACATAAAATATGAAAAGTACACCAAATAGATATTATATACAGTACATAAAATATCAAAAATTACAGTGAATATATTTCATATATTGTACATATAATATTAACTAAAAGTACACCAAATACATTTTATATACTGTAAATAAAATATCCAACAGTACAGTAAATATATATTACATACTGTACATAAAATATCAAAAAGTACTCCAAATATGTGTTATATATACTGTAAATAAACAATCAAAAACTACAGTAATTATATTTAATATACTGTACATAAAATATCAAAAATCACACGAAATGTATACTATATAGCGTAAAAAAATATCTAAAATTACAGTAAATATATATTACACACTCTATGTAAAATATCAAATACTACGCCAAATGTATATTATATAATTTACATAAAATATCAAAAGTACACCAAATAGATATTATATACAGTACATAAAATATCAAAAAGTACAGTAAATATATTTCATATGTTGTACATATAATATTAACTAAAAGTACACCAAATACATTTTATATACTGTAAATAAAATATCCAATACTACAGTAAATATATATTACATACTGTACATAAAATGTCAAAAAGTACACCAAATATGTGTTATATATACTGTAAATAAACAATCAAAAAATACACTAATTATATTTAATATACTGTACATAAAATATCAAAAATTACACGAAATGTATACTATATACCGTAAAAAAAATATCTAAAATTACAGTAAATATATATTGCACACTCTATGTAAAATATCAAAAACTACGCCAAATATATATTATATAATTTACATAAAATATGAAAAGTACACCAAATAGATATTATATACAGTACATAAAATATCAAAAATTACAGTGAATATATTTCATATATTGTACATATAATATTAACTAAAAGTACACCAAATACATTTTATATACTGTAAATAAAATATCCAACAGTACAGTAAATATATATTACATACTGTACATAAAATATCAAAAAGTACTCCAAATATGTGTTATATATACTGTAAATAAACAATCAAAAACTACAGTAATTATATTTAATATACTGTACATAAAATATCAAAAATCACACGAAATGTATACTATATAGCGTAAAAAAATATCTAAAATTACAGTAAATATATATTACACACTCTATGTAAAATATCAAATGCTACGCCAAATGTATATTATATAATTTACATAAAATATCAAAAGTACACCAAATAGATATTATATACAGTACATAAAATATCAAAAAGTACAGTAAATATATTTCATATGTTGTACATATAATATTAACTAAAAGTACACCAAATACATTTTATATACTGTAAATAAAATATCCAATACTACAGTAAATATATATTACATACTGTACATAAAATGTCAAAAAGTACACCAAATATGTGTTATATATACTGTAAATAAACAATCAAAAAATACACTAATTATATTTAATATACTGTACATAAAATATCAAAAATTACACGAAATGTATACTATATACCGTAAAAAAAATATCTAAAATTACAGTAAATATATATTGCACACTCTATGTAAAATATCAAAAACTACGCCAAATATATATTATATAATTTACATAAAATATGAAAAGTACACCAAATAGATATTATATACAGTACATAAAATATCAAAAATTACAGTGAATATATTTCATATATTGTACATATAATATTAACTAAAAGTACACCAAATACATTTTATATACTGTAAATAAAATATCCAACAGTACAGTAAATATATATTACATACTGTACATAAAATATCAAAAAGTACTCCAAATATGTGTTATATATACTGTAAATAAACAATCAAAAACTACAGTAATTATATTTAATATACTGTACATAAAATATCAAAAATCACACGAAATGTATACTATATAGCGTAAAAAAATATCTAAAATTACAGTAAATATATATTACACACTCTATGTAAAATATCAAATACTACGCCAAATGTATATTATATAATTTACATAAAATATCAAAAGTACACCAAATAGATATTATATACAGTACATAAAATATCAAAAAGTACAGTAAATATATTTCATATGTTGTACATATAATATTAACTAAAAGTACACCAAATACATTTTATATACTGTATATAAAATATCCAATAGTACAGTAAATATATATTACATACTGTACATAAAATGTCAAAAAGTACACCAAATATGTGTTATATATACTGTAAATAAAGAATCAAAAAATACACTAATTATATTTAATATACTGTACATAAAATATCAAAAATTTCACGAAATGTATACTATATACCGTAAAAAAAATATCTAAAATTACAGTAAATATATACTGCACACTCTATGTAAAATAACAAAAACTACACCAAATATATATTATATAATTTACATAAAATATCAAAAGTACACCAAATAGATATTATATACAGTACATAAAATATCAAAAAGTACAGTAAATATATTTCATATATTGTACATATAATATTAACTAAAAGTACACCAAATACATTTTATATACTGTAAATAAAATATCCAATAGTACAGTAAATATATATTACATACTGTACATAAAATGTCAAAAAGTACACCAAATATGTGTTATATATACTGTAAATAAACAATCAAAAAATACACTAATTATATTTAATATACTGTACATAAAATATCAAAAATTACACGAAATGTATACTATATACCGTAAAAAAATATCAAAAATTACAGTAAATATATATTGCACACTCTATGTAAAATATCAAAAACTACACAAAATATATATTATATAATTTACATAAAATATCAAAAGTACACCAAATAGATATTATATACAGTACATAAAATATCAAAAAGTACAGTAAATATATTTCATATATTGTACATATAATATTAACTAAAAGTACACCAAATACATTTTATATACTGTAAATAAAATATCCAATACTACAGTAAATATATATTACATACTGTACATAAAATGTCAAAAAGTACACCAAATATGTGTTATATATACTGTAAATAAACAATCAAAAAATACACTAATTATATTTAATATACTGTACATAAAATATCAAAAATTACACGAAATGTATACTATATACCGTAAAAAAAATATCTAAAATTACAGTAAATATATATTGCACACTCTATGTAAAATATCAAAAACTACGCCAAATATATATTATATAATTTACATAAAATATGAAAAGTACACCAAATAGATATTATATACAGTACATAAAATATCAAAAATTACAGTGAATATATTTCATATATTGTACATATAATATTAACTAAAAGTACACCAAATACATTTTATATACTGTAAATAAAATATCCAACAGTACAGTAAATATATATTACATACTGTACATAAAATATCAAAAAGTACTCCAAATATGTGTTATATATACTGTAAATAAACAATCAAAAACTACAGTAATTATATTTAATATACTGTACATAAAATATCAAAAATCACACGAAATGTATACTATATAGCGTAAAAAAATATCTAAAATTACAGTAAATATATATTACACACTCTATGTAAAATATCAAATACTACGCCAAATGTATATTATATAATTTACATAAAATATCAAAAGTACACCAAATAGATATTATATACAGTACATAAAATATCAAAAAGTACAGTAAATATATTTCATATGTTGTACATATAATATTAACTAAAAGTACACCAAATACATTTTATATACTGTAAATAAAATATCCAATACTACAGTAAATATATATTACATACTGTACATAAAATGTCAAAAAGTACACCAAATATGTGTTATATATACTGTAAATAAACAATCAAAAAATACACTAATTATATTTAATATACTGTACATAAAATATCAAAAATTACACGAAATGTATACTATATACCGTAAAAAAAATATCTAAAATTACAGTAAATATATATTGCACACTCTATGTAAAATATCAAAAACTACGCCAAATATATATTATATAATTTACATAAAATATGAAAAGTACACCAAATAGATATTATATACAGTACATAAAATATCAAAAATTACAGTGAATATATTTCATATATTGTACATATAATATTAACTAAAAGTACACCAAATACATTTTATATACTGTAAATAAAATATCCAACAGTACAGTAAATATATATTACATACTGTACATAAAATATCAAAAAGTACTCCAAATATGTGTTATATATACTGTAAATAAACAATCAAAAACTACAGTAATTATATTTAATATACTGTACATAAAATATCAAAAATCACACGAAATGTATACTATATAGCGTAAAAAAATATCTAAAATTACAGTAAATATATATTACACACTCTATGTAAAATATCAAATACTACGCCAAATGTATATTATATAATTTACATAAAATATCAAAAGTACACCAAATAGATATTATATACAGTACATAAAATATCAAAAAGTACAGTAAATATATTTCATATGTTGTACATATAATATTAACTAAAAGTACACCAAATACATTTTATATACTGTAAATAAAATATCCAATACTACAGTAAATATATATTACATACTGTACATAAAATGTCAAAAAGTACACCAAATATGTGTTATATATACTGTAAATAAACAATCAAAAAATACACTAATTATATTTAATATACTGTACATAAAATATCAAAAATTACACGAAATGTATACTATATACCGTAAAAAAAATATCTAAAATTACAGTAAATATATATTGCACACTCTATGTAAAATATCAAAAACTACGCCAAATATATATTATATAATTTACATAAAATATGAAAAGTACACCAAATAGATATTATATACAGTACATAAAATATCAAAAATTACAGTGAATATATTTCATATATTGTACATATAATATTAACTAAAAGTACACCAAATACATTTTATATACTGTAAATAAAATATCCAACAGTACAGTAAATATATATTACATACTGTACATAAAATATCAAAAAGTACTCCAAATATGTGTTATATATACTGTAAATAAACAATCAAAAACTACAGTAATTATATTTAATATACTGTACATAAAATATCAAAAATCACACGAAATGTATACTATATAGCGTAAAAAAATATCTAAAATTACAGTAAATATATATTACACACTCTATGTAAAATATCAAATACTACGCCAAATGTATATTATATAATTTACATAAAATATCAAAAGTACACCAAATAGATATTATATACAGTACATAAAATATCAAAAAGTACAGTAAATATATTTCATATGTTGTACATATAATATTAACTAAAAGTACACCAAATACATTTTATATACTGTAAATAAAATATCCAATACTACAGTAAATATATATTACATACTGTACATAAAATGTCAAAAAGTACACCAAATATGTGTTATATATACTGTAAATAAACAATCAAAAAATACACTAATTATATTTAATATACTGTACATAAAATATCAAAAATTACACGAAATGTATACTATATACCGTAAAAAAAATATTTAAAATTACAGTAAATATATATTGCACACTCTATGTAAAATATCAAAAACTACGCCAAATATATATTATATAATTTACATAAAATATGAAAAGTACACCAAATAGATATTATATACAGTACATAAAATATCAAAAATTACAGTGAATATATTTCATATATTGTACATATAATATTAACTAAAAGTACACCAAATACATTTTATATACTGTAAATAAAATATCCAACAGTACAGTAAATATATATTACATACTGTACATAAAATATCAAAAAGTACTCCAAATATGTGTTATATATACTGTAAATAAACAATCAAAAACTACAGTAATTATATTTAATATACTGTACATAAAATATCAAAAATCACACGAAATGTATACTATATAGCGTAAAAAAATATCTAAAATTACAGTAAATATGTATTGCACACTCTATGTAAAATATCAAATACTACGCCAAATGTATATTATATAATTTACATAAAATATCAAAAGTACACCAAATAGATATTATATACAGTACATAAAATATCAAAAAGTACAGTAAATATATTTCATATGTTGTACATATAATATTAACTAAAAGTACACCAAATACATTTTATATACTGTATATAAAATATCCAATAGTACAGTAAATATATATTACATACTGTACATAAAATGTCAAAAAGTACACCAAATATGTGTTATATATACTGTAAATAAAGAATCAAAAAATACACTAATTATATTTAATATACTGTACATAAAATATCAAAAATTTCACGAAATGTATACTATATACCGTAAAAAAAATATCTAAAATTACAGTAAATATATACTGCACACTCTATGTAAAATAACAAAAACTACACCAAATATATATTATATAATTTACATAAAATATCAAAAGTACACCAAATAGATATTATATACAGTACATAAAATATCAAAAAGTACAGTAAATATATTTCATATATTGTACATATAATATTAACTAAAAGTACACCAAATACATTTTATATACTGTAAATAAAATATCCAATAGTACAGTAAATATATATTACATACTGTACATAAAATGTCAAAAAGTACACCAAATATGTGTTATATATACTGTAAATAAACAATCAAAAAATACACTAATTATATTTAATATACTGTACATAAAATATCAAAAATTACACGAAATGTATACTATATACCGTAAAAAAATATCAAAAATTACAGTAAATATATATTGCACACTCTATGTAAAATATCAAAAACTACACAAAATATATATTATATAATTTACATAAAATATCAAAAGTACACCAAATAGATATTATATACAGTACATAAAATATCAAAAAGTACAGTAAATATATTTCATATATTGTACATATAATATTAACTAAAAGTACACCAAATACATTTTATATACTGTAAATAAAATATCCAATACTACAGTAAATATATATTACATACTGTACATAAAATGTCAAAAAGTACACCAAATATGTGTTATATATACTGTAAATAAACAATCAAAAAATACACTAATTATATTTAATATACTGTACATAAAATATCAAAAATTACACGAAATGTATACTATATACCGTAAAAAAAATATCTAAAATTACAGTAAATATATATTGCACACTCTATGTAAAATATCAAAAACTACGCCAAATATATATTATATAATTTACATAAAATATGAAAAGTACACCAAATAGATATTATATACAGTACATAAAATATCAAAAATTACAGTGAATATATTTCATATATTGTACATATAATATTAACTAAAAGTACACCAAATACATTTTATATACTGTAAATAAAATATCCAACAGTACAGTAAATATATATTACATACTGTACATAAAATATCAAAAAGTACTCCAAATATGTGTTATATATACTGTAAATAAACAATCAAAAACTACAGTAATTATATTTAATATACTGTACATAAAATATCAAAAATCACACGAAATGTATACTATATAGCGTAAAAAAATATCTAAAATTACAGTAAATATATATTACACACTCTATGTAAAATATCAAATACTACGCCAAATGTATATTATATAATTTACATAAAATATCAAAAGTACACCAAATAGATATTATATACAGTACATAAAATATCAAAAAGTACAGTAAATATATTTCATATGTTGTACATATAATATTAACTAAAAGTACACCAAATACATTTTATATACTGTAAATAAAATATCCAATACTACAGTAAATATATATTACATACTGTACATAAAATGTCAAAAAGTACACCAAATATGTGTTATATATACTGTAAATAAACAATCAAAAAATACACTAATTATATTTAATATACTGTACATAAAATATCAAAAATTACACGAAATGTATACTATATACCGTAAAAAAAATATCTAAAATTACAGTAAATATATATTGCACACTCTATGTAAAATATCAAAAACTACGCCAAATATATATTATATAATTTACATAAAATATGAAAAGTACACCAAATAGATATTATATACAGTACATAAAATATCAAAAATTACAGTGAATATATTTCATATATTGTACATATAATATTAACTAAAAGTACACCAAATACATTTTATATACTGTAAATAAAATATCCAACAGTACAGTAAATATATATTACATACTGTACATAAAATATCAAAAAGTACTCCAAATATGTGTTATATATACTGTAAATAAACAATCAAAAACTACAGTAATTATATTTAATATACTGTACATAAAATATCAAAAATCACACGAAATGTATACTATATAGCGTAAAAAAATATCTAAAATTACAGTAAATATATATTACACACTCTATGTAAAATATCAAATACTACGCCAAATGTATATTATATAATTTACATAAAATATCAAAAGTACACCAAATAGATATTATATACAGTACATAAAATATCAAAAAGTACAGTAAATATATTTCATATGTTGTACATATAATATTAACTAAAAGTACACCAAATACATTTTATATACTGTATATAAAATATCCAATAGTACAGTAAATATATATTACATACTGTACATAAAATGTCAAAAAGTACACCAAATATGTGTTATATATACTGTAAATAAAGAATCAAAAAATACACTAATTATATTTAATATACTGTACATAAAATATCAAAAATTTCACGAAATGTATACTATATACCGTAAAAAAAATATCTAAAATTACAGTAAATATATACTGCACACTCTATGTAAAATAACAAAAACTACACCAAATATATATTATATAATTTACATAAAATATCAAAAGTACACCAAATAGATATTATATACAGTACATAAAATATCAAAAAGTACAGTAAATATATTTCATATATTGTACATATAATATTAACTAAAAGTACACCAAATACATTTTATATACTGTAAATAAAATATCCAATAGTACAGTAAATATATATTACATACTGTACATAAAATGTCAAAAAGTACACCAAATATGTGTTATATATACTGTAAATAAACAATCAAAAAATACACTAATTATATTTAATATACTGTACATAAAATATCAAAAATTACACGAAATGTATACTATATACCGTAAAAAAATATCAAAAATTACAGTAAATATATATTGCACACTCTATGTAAAATATCAAAAACTACACAAAATATATATTATATAATTTACATAAAATATCAAAAGTACACCAAATAGATATTATATACAGTACATAAAATATCAAAAAGTACAGTAAATATATTTCATATATTGTACATATAATATTAACTAAAAGTACACCAAATACATTTTATATACTGTAAATAAAATATCCAATACTACAGTAAATATATATTACATACTGTACATAAAATGTCAAAAAGTACACCAAATATGTGTTATATATACTGTAAATAAACAATCAAAAAATACACTAATTATATTTAATATACTGTACATAAAATATCAAAAATTACACGAAATGTATACTATATACCGTAAAAAAAATATCTAAAATTACAGTAAATATATATTGCACACTCTATGTAAAATATCAAAAACTACGCCAAATATATATTATATAATTTACATAAAATATGAAAAGTACACCAAATAGATATTATATACAGTACATAAAATATCAAAAATTACAGTGAATATATTTCATATATTGTACATATAATATTAACTAAAAGTACACCAAATACATTTTATATACTGTAAATAAAATATCCAACAGTACAGTAAATATATATTACATACTGTACATAAAATATCAAAAAGTACTCCAAATATGTGTTATATATACTGTAAATAAACAATCAAAAACTACAGTAATTATATTTAATATACTGTACATAAAATATCAAAAATCACACGAAATGTATACTATATAGCGTAAAAAAATATCTAAAATTACAGTAAATATATATTACACACTCTATGTAAAATATCAAATACTACGCCAAATGTATATTATATAATTTACATAAAATATCAAAAGTACACCAAATAGATATTATATACAGTACATAAAATATCAAAAAGTACAGTAAATATATTTCATATGTTGTACATATAATATTAACTAAAAGTACACCAAATACATTTTATATACTGTAAATAAAATATCCAATACTACAGTAAATATATATTACATACTGTACATAAAATGTCAAAAAGTACACCAAATATGTGTTATATATACTGTAAATAAACAATCAAAAAATACACTAATTATATTTAATATACTGTACATAAAATATCAAAAATTACACGAAATGTATACTATATACCGTAAAAAAAATATCTAAAATTACAGTAAATATATATTGCACACTCTATGTAAAATATCAAAAACTACGCCAAATATATATTATATAATTTACATAAAATATGAAAAGTACACCAAATAGATATTATATACAGTACATAAAATATCAAAAATTACAGTGAATATATTTCATATATTGTACATATAATATTAACTAAAAGTACACCAAATACATTTTATATACTGTAAATAAAATATCCAACAGTACAGTAAATATATATTACATACTGTACATAAAATATCAAAAAGTACTCCAAATATGTGTTATATATACTGTAAATAAACAATCAAAAACTACAGTAATTATATTTAATATACTGTACATAAAATATCAAAAATCACACGAAATGTATACTATATAGCGTAAAAAAATATCTAAAATTACAGTAAATATATATTACACACTCTATGTAAAATATCAAATACTACGCCAAATGTATATTATATAATTTACATAAAATATCAAAAGTACACCAAATAGATATTATATACAGTACATAAAATATCAAAAAGTACAGTAAATATATTTCATATGTTGTACATATAATATTAACTAAAAGTACACCAAATACATTTTATATACTGTAAATAAAATATCCAATACTACAGTAAATATATATTACATACTGTACATAAAATGTCAAAAAGTACACCAAATATGTGTTATATATACTGTAAATAAACAATCAAAAAATACACTAATTATATTTAATATACTGTACATAAAATATCAAAAATTACACGAAATGTATACTATATACCGTAAAAAAAATATCTAAAATTACAGTAAATATATATTGCACACTCTATGTAAAATATCAAAAACTACGCCAAATATATATTATATAATTTACATAAAATATGAAAAGTACACCAAATAGATATTATATACAGTACATAAAATATCAAAAATTACAGTGAATATATTTCATATATTGTACATATAATATTAACTAAAAGTACACCAAATACATTTTATATACTGTAAATAAAATATCCAACAGTACAGTAAATATATATTACATACTGTACATAAAATATCAAAAAGTACTCCAAATATGTGTTATATATACTGTAAATAAACAATCAAAAACTACAGTAATTATATTTAATATACTGTACATAAAATATCAAAAATCACACGAAATGTATACTATATAGCGTAAAAAAATATCTAAAATTACAGTAAATATGTATTGCACACTCTATGTAAAATATCAAATACTACGCCAAATGTATATTATATAATTTACATAAAATATCAAAAGTACACCAAATAGATATTATATACAGTACATAAAATATCAAAAAGTACAGTAAATATATTTCATATGTTGTACATATAATATTAACTAAAAGTACACCAAATACATTTTATATACTGTATATAAAATATCCAATAGTACAGTAAATATATATTACATACTGTACATAAAATGTCAAAAAGTACACCAAATATGTGTTATATATACTGTAAATAAAGAATCAAAAAAAACACTAATTATATTTAATATACTGTACATAAAATATCAAAAATTTCACGAAATGTATACTATATACCGTAAAAAAAATATCTAAAATTACAGTAAATATATACTGCACACTCTATGTAAAATAACAAAAACTACACCAAATATATATTATATAATTTACATAAAATATCAAAAGTACACCAAATAGATATTATATACAGTACATAAAATATCAAAAAGTACAGTAAATATATTTCATATATTGTACATATAATATTAACTAAAAGTACACCAAATACATTTTATATACTGTAAATAAAATATCCAATAGTACAGTAAATATATATTACATACTGTACATAAAATGTCAAAAAGTACACCAAATATGTGTTATATATACTGTAAATAAACAATCAAAAAATACACTAATTATATTTAATATACTGTACATAAAATATCAAAAATTACACGAAATGTATACTATATACCGTAAAAAAATATCAAAAATTACAGTAAATATATATTGCACACTCTATGTAAAATATCAAAAACTACACAAAATATATATTATATAATTTACATAAAATATCAAAAGTACACCAAATAGATATTATATACAGTACATAAAATATCAAAAAGTACAGTAAATATATTTCATATATTGTACATATAATATTAACTAAAAGTACACCAAATACATTTTATATACTGTAAATAAAATATCCAATACTACAGTAAATATATATTACATACTGTACATAAAATGTCAAAAAGTACACCAAATATGTGTTATATATACTGTAAATAAACAATCAAAAAATACACTAATTATATTTAATATACTGTACATAAAATATCAAAAATTACACGAAATGTATACTATATACCGTAAAAAAAATATCTAAAATTACAGTAAATATATATTGCACACTCTATGTAAAATATCAAAAACTACGCCAAATATATATTATATAATTTACATAAAATATGAAAAGTACACCAAATAGATATTATATACAGTACATAAAATATCAAAAATTACAGTGAATATATTTCATATATTGTACATATAATATTAACTAAAAGTACACCAAATACATTTTATATACTGTAAATAAAATATCCAACAGTACAGTAAATATATATTACATACTGTACATAAAATATCAAAAAGTACTCCAAATATGTGTTATATATACTGTAAATAAACAATCAAAAACTACAGTAATTATATTTAATATACTGTACATAAAATATCAAAAATCACACGAAATGTATACTATATAGCGTAAAAAAATATCTAAAATTACAGTAAATATATATTACACACTCTATGTAAAATATCAAATACTACGCCAAATGTATATTATATAATTTACATAAAATATCAAAAGTACACCAAATAGATATTATATACAGTACATAAAATATCAAAAAGTACAGTAAATATATTTCATATGTTGTACATATAATATTAACTAAAAGTACACCAAATACATTTTATATACTGTAAATAAAATATCCAATACTACAGTAAATATATATTACATACTGTACATAAAATGTCAAAAAGTACACCAAATATGTGTTATATATACTGTAAATAAACAATCAAAAAATACACTAATTATATTTAATATACTGTACATAAAATATCAAAAATTACACGAAATGTATACTATATACCGTAAAAAAAATATCTAAAATTACAGTAAATATATATTGCACACTCTATGTAAAATATCAAAAACTACGCCAAATATATATTATATAATTTACATAAAATATGAAAAGTACACCAAATAGATATTATATACAGTACATAAAATATCAAAAATTACAGTGAATATATTTCATATATTGTACATATAATATTAACTAAAAGTACACCAAATACATTTTATATACTGTAAATAAAATATCCAACAGTACAGTAAATATATATTACATACTGTACATAAAATATCAAAAAGTACTCCAAATATGTGTTATATATACTGTAAATAAACAATCAAAAACTACAGTAATTATATTTAATATACTGTACATAAAATATCAAAAATCACACGAAATGTATACTATATAGCGTAAAAAAATATCTAAAATTACAGTAAATATATATTACACACTCTATGTAAAATATCAAATACTACGCCAAATGTATATTATATAATTTACATAAAATATCAAAAGTACACCAAATAGATATTATATACAGTACATAAAATATCAAAAAGTACAGTAAATATATTTCATATGTTGTACATATAATATTAACTAAAAGTACACCAAATACATTTTATATACTGTAAATAAAATATCCAATACTACAGTAAATATATATTACATACTGTACATAAAATGTCAAAAAGTACACCAAATATGTGTTATATATACTGTAAATAAACAATCAAAAAATACACTAATTATATTTAATATACTGTACATAAAATATCAAAAATTACACGAAATGTATACTATATACCGTAAAAAAAATATCTAAAATTACAGTAAATATATATTGCACACTCTATGTAAAATATCAAAAACTACGCCAAATATATATTATATAATTTACATAAAATATGAAAAGTACACCAAATAGATATTATATACAGTACATAAAATATCAAAAATTACAGTGAATATATTTCATATATTGTACATATAATATTAACTAAAAGTACACCAAATACATTTTATATACTGTAAATAAAATATCCAACAGTACAGTAAATATATATTACATACTGTACATAAAATATCAAAAAGTACTCCAAATATGTGTTATATATACTGTAAATAAACAATCAAAAACTACAGTAATTATATTTAATATACTGTACATAAAATATCAAAAATCACACGAAATGTATACTATATAGCGTAAAAAAATATCTAAAATTACAGTAAATATATATTACACACTCTATGTAAAATATCAAATACTACGCCAAATGTATATTATATAATTTACATAAAATATCAAAAGTACACCAAATAGATATTATATACAGTACATAAAATATCAAAAAGTACAGTAAATATATTTCATATGTTGTACATATAATATTAACTAAAAGTACACCAAATACATTTTATATACTGTAAATAAAATATCCAATACTACAGTAAATATATATTACATACTGTACATAAAATGTCAAAAAGTACACCAAATATGTGTTATATATACTGTAAATAAACAATCAAAAAATACACTAATTATATTTAATATACTGTACATAAAATATCAAAAATTACACGAAATGTATACTATATACCGTAAAAAAAATATCTAAAATTACAGTAAATATATATTGCACACTCTATGTAAAATATCAAAAACTACGCCAAATATATATTATATAATTTACATAAAATATGAAAAGTACACCAAATAGATATTATATACAGTACATAAAATATCAAAAATTACAGTGAATATATTTCATATATTGTACATATAATATTAACTAAAAGTACACCAAATACATTTTATATACTGTAAATAAAATATCCAACAGTACAGTAAATATATATTACATACTGTACATAAAATATCAAAAAGTACTCCAAATATGTGTTATATATACTGTAAATAAACAATCAAAAACTACAGTAATTATATTTAATATACTGTACATAAAATATCAAAAATCACACGAAATGTATACTATATAGCGTAAAAAAATATCTAAAATTACAGTAAATATATATTACACACTCTATGTAAAATATCAAATACTACGCCAAATGTATATTATATAATTTACATAAAATATCAAAAGTACACCAAATAGATATTATATACAGTACATAAAATATCAAAAAGTACAGTAAATATATTTCATATGTTGTACATATAATATTAACTAAAAGTACACCAAATACATTTTATATACTGTAAATAAAATATCCAATACTACAGTAAATATATATTACATACTGTACATAAAATGTCAAAAAGTACACCAAATATGTGTTATATATACTGTAAATAAACAATCAAAAAATACACTAATTATATTTAATATACTGTACATAAAATATCAAAAATTACACGAAATGTATACTATATACCGTAAAAAAAATATCTAAAATTACAGTAAATATATATTGCACACTCTATGTAAAATATCAAAAACTACGCCAAATATATATTATATAATTTACATAAAATATGAAAAGTACACCAAATAGATATTATATACAGTACATAAAATATCAAAAATTACAGTGAATATATTTCATATATTGTACATATAATATTAACTAAAAGTACACCAAATACATTTTATATACTGTAAATAAAATATCCAACAGTACAGTAAATATATATTACATACTGTACATAAAATATCAAAAAGTACTCCAAATATGTGTTATATATACTGTAAATAAACAATCAAAAACTACAGTAATTATATTTAATATACTGTACATGAAATATCAAAAATCACACGAAATGTATACTATATAGCGTAAAAAAATATCTAAAATTACAGTAAATATATATTACACACTCTATGTAAAATATCAAATACTACGCCAAATGTATATTATATAATTTACATAAAATATCAAAAGTACACCAAATAGATATTATATACAGTACATAAAATATCAAAAAGTACAGTAAATATATTTCATATGTTGTACATATAATATTAACTAAAAGTACACCAAATACATTTTATATACTGTAAATAAAATATCCAATACTACAGTAAATATATATTACATACTGTACATAAAATGTCAAAAAGTACACCAAATATGTGTTATATATACTGTAAATAAACAATCAAAAAATACACTAATTATATTTAATATACTGTACATAAAATATCAAAAATTACTCAAAATGTGTATTATATACTGTTAATAAAATATCAAAAATTACAGTAAATATATATTACACATTCTATTTAAAATATCAAAACTACACCAAAAATATATTTTATAATTTACATAAAATATCAAAAGTACACCAAATAGATATTATATACTGTACATTAAATATCAAAATGCACAGTAAATCTATTTCATATATTGTACATATAATATTAACTAAAAGTACACCAAATACATTTTATATAGTGTAAATAAAATATCCAATAGTACAGTAAATATATATTACCTACTGTACATAAAATATCAAAAAGTACACCAAATATGTGTTATATATACTGTAAATAAACAATCAAAAACTACAGTAATTATATTTAATATACTGTAGATAAAATATCAAAAATTACACGAAATGTACACTATATACCGTAAAAAAAATCTAAACTTACAGTAAATATATATTGCACACTCTATGTAAAATATCAAAAACTACGCCAAATATATATTATATAATTTACATAAAATATCAAAAGTACACCAAATAGATATTATATACAGTATATAAAATATCAAAAAGTACAGTAAATATATTTCATATATTGTACATATAATATTAACTAAAACTACACCAAATACATTTTATATACTGTAAATAAATATCCAATAGTACAGTAAATATATATTACATACTGTACATAAAATATCAAAAAGTACACCAAATATGTGTTATATATACTGTAAATAAACAATCAAAAAATACACTAATTATATTTAATATACTGTACATATAATATCAAAAATTACACGAAATGTATACTATATACCGTAAAAAAAATATCTAAAATTACAGTAAATATATATTGCACACTCTATGTAAAATATCAAAAACTACGCCAAATATATATTATATAATTTACATAAAATATCAAAAGTACACCAAATAGATATTATATACAGTACATGAAATATCAAAAAGTACAGTAAATATATTTCATATATTGCACATGTAATATTAACTAAAAGTACACCAAATATATTTTATATACTGTAAATAAAATATCCAATAGTACAGTAAATATATATTACATACTGTACATAAAATGTCAAAAAGTACACCAAATATGTGTTATATATACTGTAAATAAACAATCAAAAAATACACTAATTATATTTAATATACTGTACATAAAATATCAAAAATTAAACGAAATGTATACTATATACCGTAAAAACTCTAAAATTACAGTAAATATATATTGCACACTCTATGTAAAATATCAAAAACTGCCCCAAATATATATAGTATAATTTACATAAAATATCAAAAGTACACCAAATAGATATTATATACAGTACATAAAATATCAAAAAGTACAGTGAATATATTTCATATATTGTACATATAATATTAACTAAAAGTACACCAAATACATTTTATATACTGTAAATAAAATATCCAACAGTACAGTAAATATATATTACATAATGTATATAAAATATCAAAAAGTACACCAAATATGTGTTATATATACTGTAAATAAACAATCAAAAACTACAGTAATTATATTTAATATACTGTACATAAAATATCAAAAATCACACGAAATGTATACTACATACCGTAAAAAAATATCTAAAATTACAGTAAATATATATTACACACTCTATGTAAAATATCAAAAACTACGCCAAATGTATATTATATAATTTACATAAAATATCAAAAGTACACCAAATAGATATTATATACAGTATATGAAATATCAAAAAGTACAGTAAATATATTTCATATGTTGTACATATAATATTAACTAAAAGTACACCAAATATATATTATATACTGTAAAAAAAAATCCAATAGTACAGAAAATATATATTACATACTGTACATAAAATGTCAAAAAGTACACCAAATATGTGTTATATATACTGTAAATAAACTATAAAAACTACAGTAATTATATTTCATATACTGTACATAAAATAAAAATTACTCAAAATGTATATTATATACTGTTAATAAAATATCAAAAATTACAGTAAATATATATTACACATTCTATTTAAAATATCAAAACTACACCAAAAATATATTATATAATTTACATAAAATATCAAAAGTACACCAAATAGATATTATATACTGTACATTAAATATCAAAATGCACAGTAAATCTATTTCATATATTGTACATATAATATTAACTAAAAGTACACCAAATACATTTTATATACTGTAAATAAAATATCCAACAGTACAGTAAATATATATTACATACTGTATATAAAATATCAAAAAGTACACCAAATATGTGTTATATATACTGTAAATAAACAATCAAAAACTACAGTAATTATATTTAATATACTGTACATAAAATATCAAAAATCACAAGAAATGTATACTATATACCGTAAAAAAATATCTAAAATTACCGTAAATATATATTACACACTCTATGTAAAATATCAAAAACTACGCCAAATGTATATTATATAATTTACATAAAATATCAAAAGTACACCAAATAGATATTATATACAGTATATGAAATATCAAAAAGTACAGTAAATATATTTCATATGTTGTACATATAATATTAACTCAAAGTACACCAAATATATTTTATATACTGTAAAAAAATATCCAATAGTACAGAAAATATATATTACATACTGTACATAAAATGTCAAAAAGTACACCAAATATGTGTTATATATACTGTAAATAAACTATAAAAACTACAGTAATTATATTTAATATACTGTACATAAAATATCAAAAATTACTCAAAATGTATATTATATACTGTTAATAAAATATCAAAAATTACAGTAAATATATATTACACATTCTATTTAAAATATCAAAACTACACCAAAAATATATTTTATAATTTACAGAAAATATCAAAAGTACACCAAATAGATATTATATACTGTACATTAAATATCATAATGCACAGTAAATCTATTTCATATATTGTACATATAATATTAACTAAAAGTACACCAAATACATTTTATATACTGTAAATAAAATATCCAATATTACAGTAAATATATATTACATACTGTACATAAAATATCAAAAAGTACACCAAATATGTGTTATATATACTGTAAATAAACAATCAAAAACTACAGTAATTATATTTAATATACTGTACATAAAATATCAAAAATTACACGAAATGTACACTATATACCGTAAAAAAATATCTAAAATTACAGTAAATATATATTGCACACTCTATGTAAAATATCAAAAACTACGCCAAATATATATTATATAATTTACATAAAATATCAAAAGTACACCAAATAGATATTATATACAGTACATGAAATATCAAAAAGTACAGTAAATATATTTCATATGTTGTACATATAATATTAACTAAAAGTACACCAAATATATTTTATATACTGTAAAAAAGAATCCTATAGTACAGAAAATATATATTACATACTGTACATAAAATGTCAAAAAGTACACCAAATATGTGTTATATATACTGTAAATAAACTCTAAAAACTACAGTAATTATATTTATTACACTGTACATAAAATATCAAAAATTACTCAAAATGTATATTATATACTGTTAATAAAATATGAAAAATTACAGTAAATATATATTACACATTCTATTTAAAATGTGAAAACTACACCAAAAATATATTTTATAATTTACATAAAATATCAAAAGTACACCAAATAGATATTATATACGGTACATTAAATATCAAAATGCACAGTAAATCTATTTCATATATTGTACATATAATATTAACTAAAAGTACACCAAATACATTTTATATACTGTAAATAAAATATCCAATAGTACAGTAAATATATAGTACATACTGTACATAGAATGTCAAAAAGTACACCAAATATGTGTTATATATACTGTAAATAAACAATCAAAAAATACACTAATTATATTTAATATACTGTACATAAAATATCAAAAATTACACGAAATGTATACTATATACAGTAAAAAAAAATATAAAATTACAGTAAATATATATTGCACACTCTATGTAAAATATCAAAAACTACGCCAAATATATATTATATAATTTACATAAAATATCAAAAGTACACCAAATAGATATTATATACAATACATAAAATATCAAAAAGTACAGTGAATATATTTCATATATTGTACACATAATATTAACTAAAAGTACACCAAATACATTTTATATACTGTAAATAAAATATCCAACAGTACAGTAAATATATATTACATACTGTACATAAAATATCAAAAAGTACACCAAATATGTGTTATATATACTGTAAATAAAAAATCAAAAACTACAGTAATTATATTTAATATACTGTACATAAAATATCAAAAATCACACGAAATGTATACTATATACCGTAAAAAAATATCTAAAATTACAGTAAATATATATTACACACTCTATGTAAAATATCAAAAACTACACCAAATGTATATTATATAATTTACATAAAATATCAAAAGTACACCAAATAGATATTATATACAGTACATGAAATATCAAAAAGTACAGTAAATATATTTCATATGTTGTACATATAATATTAACTAAAAGTACACCAAATATATTTTATATACTGTAAAAAAAATATCCAATAGTACAGAAAATATATATTACATACTGTACATAAAATGTCAAAAAGTACACCAAATATGTGTTATATATACTGTAAATAAACTATAAAAACTACACTAATTATATTTAATATACTGTACATAAAATATCAAAAATTACTCAAAATGTGTATTATATACTGTTAATAAAATATCAAAAATTACAGTAAATATATATTACACATTCTATTTAAAATATCAAAACTACACCAAAAATATATTTTATAATTTACATAAAATATCAAAAGTACACCAAATAGATATTATATACTGTACATTAAATATCAAAATGCACAGTAAATCTATTTCATATATTGTACATATAATATTAACTAAAAGTACACCAAATACATTTTATATAGTGTAAATAAGATATCCAATAGTACAGTAAATATATATTACCTACTGTACATAAAATATCAAAAAGTACACCAAATATGTGTTATATATACTGTAAATAAACAATCAAAAACTACAGTAATTATATTTAATATACTGTAGATAAAATATCAAAAATTACACGAAATGTACACTATATACCGTAAAAAAAATCTAAACTTACAGTAAATATATATTGCACACTCTATGTAAAATATCAAAAACTACGCCAAATATATATTATATAATTTACATAAAATATCAAAAGTACACCAAATAGATATTATATACAGTATATAAAATATCAAAAAGTACAGTAAATATATTTCATATATTGTACATATAATATTAACTAAAAGTACACCAAATACATTTTATATACTGTAAATAAATATCCAATAGTACAGTAAATATATATTACATACTGTACATAAAATATCAAAAAGTACACCAAATATGTGTTATATATACTGTAAATAAACAATCAAAAAATACACTAATTATATTTAATATACTGTACATATAATATCAAAAATTACACGAAATGTATACTATATACCGTAAAAAAAATATCTAAAATTACAGTAAATATATATTGCACACTCTATGTAAAATATCAAAAACTACGCCAAATATATATTATATAATTTACATAAAATATCAAAAGTACACCAAATAGATATTATATACAGTACATGAAATATCAAAAAGTACAGTAAATATATTTCATATATTGCACATGTAATATTAACTAAAAGTACACCAAATATATTTTATATACTGTAAATAAAATATCCAATAGTACAGTAAATATATATTACATACTGTACATAAAATGTCAAAAAGTACACCAAATATGTGTTATTTATACTGTAAATAAACAATCAAAAAATACACTAATTATATTTAATATACTGTACATAAAGTATCAAAAATTAAACGAAATGTATACTATATACCGTAAAAAAAATCTCTAAAATTACAGTAAATATATATTGCACACTCTATGTAAAATATCAAAAACTACCCCAAATATATATAGTATAATTTACATAAAATATCAAAAGTACACCAAATAGATATTATATACAGTACATAAAATATCAAAAAGTACAGTAAATATATTTCATATATTGTACATATAATATTAACTAAAAGTACACCAAATACATTTTATATACTGTAAATAAAATATCCATTAATACAGTAAATATATAGTACATACTGTACATAAAATGTCAAAAAGTACACCAAATATGTGTTATATATACTGTAAATAAACAATCAAAAAATACACTAATTATATTTAATATACTGTACATAAAATATCAAAAATTACACGAAATGTATACTATATACCGTAAAAAAAAATCTAAAATTACAGTAAATATATATTGCACACTCTATGTAAAATATCAAAAACTACGCCAAATATATATTATATAATTTATATAAAATATCAAAAGTACACCAAATAGATATTATATACAGTACATAAAATATCAAAAAGTACAGTAAATATATTTCATATATTGTACATATAATATTAACTAAAAGTACACCAAATACATTTTATATACTGTAAATAAAATATCCAACAGTAGAGTAAATATATATTACATACTGTACATTAAATATCAAAAAGTACACCAAATATGTGTTATATATACTGTAAATAAAGAATCAGAAACTACAGTAATTATATTTAAAATACTGTACAGAAATTATCAAAAATTACACGAAATGTTTACTATATACCGTAAAAAAATATCTAAAATTACAGTAAATATATATTACACACTCTATGTAAAATATCAAAAACTACGCCAAATGTACATTATATAATTTACATAAAATATCAAAAGTACACAAAGTAGATATTATATATAGTACATGAAATATCAAGAAGTACAGTAAATATATTTCATATGTTGTACATATAATGTTAACTAAAGTACACCAAATATATTTAATATAGTGTAAAAAAAAATCCAATAGTACAGAAAATATATATTACATACTGTACATAAAATGTCAAAAAGTACACCAAATATGTGTTATATATACTGTAAATAAACTATAAAAACTACAGTAATTATATTTAATAAACTGTACATAAAATATCAAATATTACTCAAAATATATATTATATACTGTTAATAAAATATCAAAAATTACAGTAAATATATATTACACATTCTATTTAAAATATCAAAGCTACACCAAAAATATTTTTTATAATTTACATAAAATATCAAAAGTACACCAAATAGATATTATATACTGTACATTAAATATCAAAATGCACAGTAAATCTATTTCATATATTGTACATATAATATTAACTAAAACTACACCAAATACATTTTATATACTCTAAATAAAATATCCAATAGTACAGTAAATATATATTACATACTGTACATAAAATATCAAAAAGTACACCAAATATTTGTTATATATACTGTAAATAAACAATCAAATCTACAGTAATTATATTTAATATACTGTACATAAAATATCAAAAATTACACGAAATGTAAACTATATACCGTAAAAAAAATCTAAAATTACAGTAAATATATATTGCACGCTCTATGTAAAATATCAAAAACTACGCCAAATATATATTATATAATTTACATAAAATATCAAAAGTACACCAAATAGATATTATATACAGTACATAAAATATCAAAAAGTACAGTAAATATATTTCATATATTGTACATATAATATTAACTAAAAGTACACCAAATACATTTTATATACTGTAAATAAAATATCCAATAGTACAGTAAATATATATTAGATACTGTACATAGAATGTCAAAAAGTACACCAAATATGTGTTATATATACTGTAAATAAACAATCAAAAAATACACTAATTATATTTAAGATACTGTACATAAAATATCAAAAATTACACGAAATGTATACTATATACCGTAAAAAAAATATCTAAAATTACAGTAAATATATATTGCACACTCTATGTAAAATATCAAAAACTACGCCAAATATGTATTATATAATTTACGTAAAATATCAAAAGTATACCAAATAGATATTATATACAGTACATAAAATATCAAAAAGTACAGTGAATATATTTCATATATTGTACATATAATATTAACTAAAAGTACACCAAATACATTTTATATACTGTAAATAAAATATCCAACAGTACAGTAAATATATATTACACAATGTATATAAAATATCAAAAAGTACACCAAATATGTGTTATATATACTGTAAATAAACAATCAAAAACTACAGTAATTATATTTAATATACTGTACATAAAATATCAAAAATCACACGAAATGTATACTATATACCGTAAAAAAATATCTAAAATTACAGTAAATATATATTACACACTCTATGTAAAATATCAAAAACTACGCCAAATATACATTATATAATTTACATAAAATATCAAAAGTACACCAAATAGATATTATATACAGTACATGAAATATCAAAAAGTACAGTAAATATATTTCATATATTGTACATGTAATATTAAGTAAAAGTACACCAAATATATTTTATATGCTGTAAATAAAATATCCAATAGTACAGTAAATATATATTACATACTGTACATAAAATGTCAAAAAGTACACCAAATATGTGTTATATATACTGTAAATAAACAATCAAAAAATACACTAATTATATTTAATATACTGTACATAAAATATCAAAAATTACACGAAATGTATACTATACACCGTAAAAAAATATCTAAAATTACAGTAAATATATATTACACACTCTATGTAAAATATCATATACTACGCCAAATGTATATTATATAATTTACATAAAATATCAAAAGTACACCAAATAGATATTATATACAGTACATGAAATATCAAAAAGTACAGTAAATATATTTCATATGTTGTACATATAATATTAACTAAAAGTACACCAAATATATTTTATATACTGTAAAAAAAATATCCAATAGTACAGAAAATATATATTACATACTGTACATAAAATGTCAAAAAGTACACCAAATATGTGTTATATATACTGTAAATAAACTATAAAAACTACAGTAATTATATTTATTATACTGTACATAAAATATCAAAAATTACTCAAAATGTATATTATATACTGTTAATAAAATATCAAAAATTACAGTAAATATATATTACACATTCTATTTAAAATATCAAAACTACACCAAAAATATATTTTATAATTTACATAAAATATCAAAAGTACACCAAATATATGTTATATACTCTACATTAAATATCAAAATACACAGTAAATCTATTTCATATATTGTACATATAATATTAACTGAAAGTACACCAAATACATTTTATATAATGTAAATAAAATGCCCAAAAGCACAGTAAACATATATTACATACTGTACATAAAATACCAAAAAGTACACCAAATATGTGTTATATATACTGTAAATAAACAATCAAACAATACACTAATTATATTTAATATACTGTACATAAAATATCAAAAATTACACGAAATGTATACTATATACCGTAAAAAAAAATCTAAAATTACAGTAAATATATATTGCACACTCTATGTAAAATATCAAAAACTACACCAAATATATATTATATAATTTACATAAAATATCAAAAGTACACCAAGTAGATATTATATACAGTACATAAAATATCAAAAAGTACAGTAAATATATTTCATATATTGTACATATAATATTAACTAAAAGTACACCAAATACATTTTATATACTGTAAATAAAATATCCAATAGTACAGTAAATATATATTACATACTGTACATAAAATATCAAAAAGTACACCAAATATGTGTTATATATACTGTAAATAAACAATCAAAAACTACAGTAATTATATTTAATATACTGTACATAAAATATCAAAAATTACACGAAATGTATACTATATACCGTAAAAAAACTCTAAAATTACAGTAAATATATATTACACACTCTATGTAAAATATCAAAAACTACGCCAAATATATATTATATAATTTACATAAAATATCAAAGGTACACCAAATAGATATTATATACAGTACATGAAATATCAAAAAGTACAGTAAATATATTTCATATATTGTACATATAATATTAACTAAAAGTACACCAAATATATTTTATATACTGTAAATAAAATATCCAATAGTACAGTAAATATATATTACATACTGTACATAAAATGTCAAGAAGTACACCAAATATGTGTTATATATACTGTAAATAAACTATAAAAACTACAGTAATTATATTTAATATACTGTACATAAAATATCAAAAATTACTCAAAATGTATATTATATACTGTTAATAAAATATCAAAAATTACAGTAAATATATATTACACATTCTATTTAAAATATCAAAACTACACCAAAAATATATTTTATAATTTACATAAAATAGCAAAAGTACACCAAATATATACTATATACTGTACATTAAATATCAAAATGCACAGTAAATCTATTTCATATATTGTACATATAATATTAACTGAAAGTACACCAAATACATTTTATATAATGTAAATAAAATGTCCAAAAGCACAGTAAATATATATTACATACTGTACATAAAATACCAAAAAGTACACCAAATATGTGTTATATATACTGTAAATAAACAATCAAAAAATACACTAATTATATTTAATATACTGTACATAAAATGTCAAAAATTACACGAAATGTATACTATATACCTTAAAAAAAATCTAAAATTACAGTAAATATATATTGCACACTCTATGTAAAATATCAAAAACTACCCCAAATATATATTATATAAATTACATAAAATATCAAAAGTACACCAAATAGATATTATATACACTACATGAAATATCAAAAAGTACAGTAAATATATTTCATATATTGTACATATAATATTAACTAAAAGTACACCAAATATATTTTATATACTGTAAATAAAATATCCAATAGTACAGTAAATATATATTACATACTGTACATAAAATGTCAAAAAGTACACCAAATATGTGTTATACATACTGTAAATAAACTATAAAAACTACAGTAATTATATTTAATATTCTGTACATAAAATATCAAAAATTACTCAAAATGTATATTTTATACTGTTAATAAAATATCAAAAATTACAGTAAATATATATTACACATTCTATTTAAAATATCAAACTACACCAAAAATATATTTTATAATTTACATAAAATATCAAATGTACACCAAATAGATATTATATAGAGTACATAAAATATCAAAAAGTACAGTAAATATATTTCATATATTGTACATGTAATATTAACTAAAAGTACACCAAATACATTTTATATACTGTAAATAAAATATCCAATAGTACAGTAAATATATATTACATACTGTACATAAAATATCAAAAAGTACACCAAATATGTGTTATATACACTGTAAATAATCAAAAACTACAGTAATTATATTTAATATACTGTACATAAAATATCAAAAATTACACGAAATGTATACTATGTACCGTAAAAAAAATATCTAAAATTACAGTAAATATATATTACACACTCTATGTAAAATATCAAAAACTACGCCAAATATATATTGTATAATTTACATAAAATATCAAAAGTACACCAAATAGATATTATATACAGTACATGAAATATCAAAAAGTACAGTAAATATATTTCATATATTTTACATATAAGATTAACTAAAAGTACACCAAATATATTTTATATACTGTAAATAAAATATCCAATAGTACAGTAAATATATATTACATACTGTACATAAAATGTCAAAAAGTACACAAAATAGGTGTTATATATACTGTAAATAAACTATAAAATCTACAGTAATTATATTTAATACACTGTACATAAAATATAAAAATTACTCAAAATGTATATTATATACTGTTAATAAAATATCAAAAATTACAGTAAATATATATTACACATTCTATTTAAAATATCAAAACAACACCAAAAATATATTTCATAATTTACATAAAATATCAAAAGTACACCAAATATATGTTATATACTGTACGTTAAATATCAAAATGCACAGTAAATCTATTTCATATATTGTACATATAATATTAACTGAAAGTACACCAAATACATTTTATATAATGTAAATAAAATGTCCAAAACACAGTAAACATATATTACATACTGTACATAAAATACCAAAAAGTACACCAAATATGTGTTATATATACTGTAAATAAACAATCAAATCTACAGTAATTATATTTAATATACTGTACATAAAATATCAAAAATTACACGAAATGTATACTATATACCGTAAAAAAAAATCTAAAATTACAGTAAATATATATTGCACACTCTATGTAAAATATCAAAAACTACGCCAAATATATATTTTATAATTTACATAAAATATCAAAAGTACACCAAGTAGATATTATATACAGTACATAAAATATCAAAATGTACAGTAAATATATTTCATATATTGTACATATAATATTAACTAAAAGTACAACAAATACATTTTATATACTGTAAATAAAATATCCAATAGTACAGTAAATATATATTACATACTGTACATAAAATATCAAAAAGTACACCAAATATGTGTTATATATACTGTAAATAAACAATCAAAAACTACAGTAATTATATTTAATATACTGTACATAAAATATCAAAAATTACACGAAATGTATACTAAATACCGTCAAAAAAATCTAAAATTACAGTAAATATATATTGCACACTCTATGTAAAATATCAAAAACTACGCCAAATATATATTATATAATTTACATAAAATATCAAAAGTACACCAAATAGATATTATATACAGTACATGAAATATCAAAAAGTACAGTAAATATATTTCATATATTGTACATATAATATTAACTAAAAGTACACCAAATATATTTTATATACTGTAAATAAAATATCCAATAGTGCAGTAAATATATATTACATACTGTACATAAAATGTCAAGAAGTACACCAAATATGTGTTATATATACTGTAAATAAACTATAAAAACTAGAGTAATTATATTTAATATACTGTACATAAAATATCAAAAATTACTCAAAATGTATATTATATACTGTTAATAAAATATCAATAATTACAGTAAATATATATTACACATTCTATTTAAAATATCAAAACTACACCAAAAATATATTTTATAATTTACATAAAATATCAAAAGTACACCAAGTATATATTATATACTGTACATTAAATATCAAAATGCACAGTAAATCTATTTCATATATTGTACATATAATATTAACTGAAAGTACACCAAATACATTTTATATAATGTAAATAAAATGTCCAAAAGCACAGTAAATATATATTACATACTGTACATAAAATACCAAAAAGTACACCAAATATGTGTTATATATACTGTAAATGAACAATCAAAAAATACACTAATCATATTTAATATACTGTACATAAAATGTCAAAAATTACACGAAATGTATACTATATACCGTAAAAAAAATCTAAAATTACAGTAAATATATATTGCACACTCTATGTAAAATATCAAAAACTACGCCAAATATATATTATATAAATTACATAAAATATCAAAAGTACACCAAATAGATATTATATACAGTACATAAAATATCAAAAAGTACAGTAAATATATTTCATATATTGTACATATAATATTAACTAAAAGTACACCAAATACATTTTATATACTGTAAATAAAATATCCAATAGTACAGTAAATATATATTACATACTGTACATAAAATGTCAAAAAGTACACCAAATATGTGTTATATATACTGTAAATAAACTATAAAAACTACAGTAATTATATTTAATATACTGTACATAAAATATCAAAAATTACTCAAAATGTATATTATATACTGTTAATAAAATATCAAAAATTACAGTAAATATATATTACCCATTCTATTTAAAATATCAAACTACACCAAAAATATATTTTATAATTTACATAAAATATCAAAAGTACACCAAATAGATATTATATAGAGTACATAAAATATCAAAAAGTACAGTAAATATATTTCATATATTGTACATATAATATTAACTAAAAGTACACCAAATACATTTTATATACTGTAAATAATATATCCAATAGTACAGTAAATATATATTACATACTGTACATAAAATATCAAAAAGTACACCAAATATGTGTTATATACACTGTAAATAAACAATCAAAAACTACAGTAATTATATTTAATATACTGTACATAAAATATCAAAAATTACACGAAATGTATACTATGTACCGTAAAAAAAATATCTAAAATTACAGTAAAGATATATTACACACTCTATGTAAAATATCAAAAACTACGCCTAATATATATTATATAATTTACATAAAATATCAAAAGTACACCAAATAGATATTATATACAGTACATGAAATATCAAAAAGTACAGTAAATATATTTCATAAATTGTACATATAATATTAACTAAAAGTACACCAAATATATTTTATATACTGTAAATAAAATATCCAATAGTACACTAAATATATATTACATACTGTACATAAAATGTCAAAAAGTACACCAAATAGGTGTTATATATACTGTAAATAAACTATAAAAACTACAGTAATTATATTTAATACACAGTACATAAAATATAAAAATTACTCAAAATGTATATTATATACTGTTAATAAAATATCAAAAATTACAGTAAATATATATTACACATTCTATTTAAAATATCAAAACAACACCAAAAATATATTTCATAATTTACATTAAATATCAAAAGTACACCAAATATATGTTATATACTGTACATTAAATATCAAAATACACAGTAAAACTATTTCATATATTGTACATATAATATTAACTGAAAGTACACCAAATACATTTTATATAATGTAAATAAAATGTCCAAAAGCACAGTAAACATATATTACATACTGTACATAAAATACCAAAAAGTACACCAAATATGTGTTATATATACTGTAAATAAACAATCAAACAATACACTAATTATATTTAATATACTGTACATAAAATATCAAAAATTACACGAAATGTATACTATATACCGTAAAAAAGTATCTAAAATTACAGTAAATATATATTGCACACTCTATGTAAAATATCAAAAACTACGCAAAATATATATTATATAATTTACATAAAATATCAAAAGTACACCAAATAGATATTATATACAGTACATGAAATATCAAAAAGTTCAGTAAATATATTTCATATATTGTACATATAATATTAACTAAAAGTACACCAAATATATTTTATATACTGTAAATAAAATATCCAATAGTACAGTAAATATATGTTACATACTGTACATAAAATGTCAAAAAGTACACCAAATATGTGTTATATATACAGTAAATAAACTATAAAAACTACAGTAATTATATTTAATATACTGTACATAAAATATAAAAATTACTCAAAATGTATATTATATACTGTTAATAAAATATCAAAAATTACAGTAAATATATATTACACATTCTATTTAAAATATCAAAACTACACCAAAAATATATTATATAATTTACATAAAATATCAAAGGTACACCAAATAGATATTATATACAGTACATAAAATATCAAAAAGTACAGTAAATATATTTCATATATTGTACATATAATATTAACTAAAAGTACACCAAATACATTTTATATACTGTAAATAAAATATCCAATAGTACAGTAAATATATATTACATACTGTACATAAAATATCAAAAAGTACACCAAATATGTGTTATATATACTGTAAATAAACAATCAAAAACTACAGTAATTACATTTAATATACTGTATATAAAATATCAAAAATTACACGAAATGTATACTATATATCGTAAAAAAACATCTAAAATTACAGTAAATATATATTACACACTCTAGGTAAAATATCAAAAACTACGCCAAATATATATTATATAATTTACATAAAATATCAAAAGTACACCAAATAGATATTATATACAGTACATGAAATATCAAAAAGTACAGTAAATATATTTCATATATTGTACATATAATATTAACTAAAAGTACACCAAATATATTTTATATACTGTAAATAAAATATCCAATAGTACAGTAAATATATATTACATACTGTACATAAAATGTCAAAAAGTACACCAAATATGTGTTATATATACAGTAAATAAACTATAAAAACTACAGTAATTATATTTAATATACTGTACATAAAATATCAAAAATTACTCAAAATGTATATTATTTACAGTTAATAAAATATCAAAAATTACAGTAAATATATATTACACATTCTATTTAAAATATCAAAACTACACCAAAAATATATTTTGTAATTTACATAAAATATCAAAAGTATACCAAATATATATTATATACTGTACATTAAATATCAAAATGCACAGTAAATCTATTTCATATATTGCACATATAATATTAACTGAAAGTACAACAAATACATTTTATATAATGTAAATAAAATGTCCAAAAGCACAGTAAATGTATATTACATACTGTACATAAAATACCAAAAATACACCACATATGTGTTTTATATACTGTAAATAAACAATCAAAAAGTACACTAATTATATTTAATATACTGTACATAAAATATCAAAAATTACACGAAATGTATACTATATACCGTAAAAAAAATCTAAAATTACAGTAAATATATATTGCACACTCTATGTAAAATATCTAAAACTACACCAAATATATATTATATAATTTACATAAAATATAAAACGTACACAAAATAGATATTATATACAGTACATAAAATATCAAAAAGTACAGTAAATATATTTCATACATTCTACATATAATATTAACTAAAAGTACACCAAATACATTTTATATACTGTAAATAAAATATCCAATAGTACAGTAAATATATATTACATACTGTACATAAAATATCAAAAAGTACACCAACTATGTGTTATATATACTGTAAATAAACAATCAAAAATTACAGTAATTATATTTAATATACTGTACATAAAATATCAAAATTTACACGAAATGTATACTATATACCGTAAAAAAAAATCTAAAATTACAGTAAATATATATTACACACTCTATGTAAAATATCAAAAACTACGCCAAATATATATTATATAATTTACATAAAATATCAAAAGTACACCAAATAGATATTATATACAGTACATGAAGTATCAAAAAGTACAGTAAATATATTTCATATATTGTACATATAATATTAACTAAAAGTACAGCAAATATATTTTATATACTGTAAATAAAATATCCAATACTACAGTAAATATATATTACATACTGTACATAAAATGTCAAAAAGTACACCAAATATGTGTTATATATACTGTAAATAAACTATAAAAAGTACAGTAATTATATTTAATATACTGTACATAAAATATTAAAAGTTACTCAAAATGTATATTATATACTGTTAATAAAATATCAAAAATTACAGTAAATATATATTACACATTCTACTTAAAATATCAAAACTACACCAAAAATATATTTTATAATTTACATAAAATATCAAAAGTACACCAAATATTTATTATATACTGTACATTAAATATCAAAATGCACAGTAAATCTATTTCATATATTGTACATATAATATTAACTGAAAGTACACCAAATACATTTTATATAATGTAAATAAAATGTCCAAAAGCACAGTAAATATATAATACATACTGTACATAAAATACCAAAAAGTACACCAAATATGTGTTATATATACTGTAAATAAACAATCAAAAAATACACTAACTATATTTAATATACTGTACATAAAATATCAACAATTACACGAAATGTATACAATATACCGTAAAAAAAAATCTAAAATTACAGTAAATATATATTGCACACTCTAAAATATCAAAAACTACGCCAAATATATATTATATAATTTACATAAAATATCAAAAGTACACCAAATACATATTGTATAGAGTACATAAAATATCAATAAGTACAGTAAATATATTTCATATATTGTACATATAATATTAACTAAAGTACACCAAATATATTTTATATACTGTAAATAAAATATCCAATAGTACAGTAAATATATATTACATACTGTACATAAAATGTCAAAAAGTACACCAAATATGTGTTATATATACTGTAAATAAACAATCAAAAACTACAGTAATTATATTTAATATACTGTACATAAAATATCAAAAATTACACGAAATGTGTACTATATACAGTAAAAAAAATCTAAAATTACAGTAAATATATATTACACACTCTATGTAAAATATCAACAGCTACGCCAAATATATATTATATAATTTACATAAAATATCAAAAGTACACCAAATAGATATTATATACAGTACATGAAATATCAAAAAGTTCAGTATATATATTTCATATATTGTACATATAATATTAACTAAAAGTACACCAAATATATTTTATATACTGTAAATAAAATATCCAATAGTACAGTAAATATATATTACATACTGTACATAAAATGTCAAAAAGTACACCAAATATGTGTTATATATACTGTAAATAAACTATAAAAACTACAGTAATTATATTTAATATACTGTACATAAAATATAAAAATTACTCAAAATGTATATTATATACTGTTAATAAAATATCAAAAATTACAGTAAATATATATTACACATTCTATTTAAAATATCAAAACTACACCAAAAAGATATTATATAATTTACATAAAATATCAAAAGTACACCACATAGATATTATATACAGTACATAAAATATCAAAAAGTACAGTAAATATATTTCATATATTGTACATATAATATTAACTAAAAGTACACCAAATACATTTTATATACTGTAAATAAAATATCCAATAGTACAGTAAATATATATTACATACTGTACATAAAATATCAAAAAGTACACCAAATATGTGTTATATATACTGTAAATAAAAAATCAAAAACTACACTAATAATATTTAATATACTGTACATAAAATATCAAAAATTACATGAAATGTATACTATATATCGTAAAAAAAATCTAAAATTACAGTAAATATATATTACACACTCTATGTAAAATATCAAAAACAACGCCAAATATATATTATATAATTTACATAAAATATCAAAAGTACACCAAATAGATATTATATACAGTACATGAAATATCAAAAACTAGAGTAAATATATTTCATATATTGTACATATAATATTAACTAAAAGTACACCAAATACATTTTATATACTGTAAATAAAATATCCAATAGTACAGTAAATATATATTACATACTGTACATAAAATATAAAAAAGTACACCAAATATGTGTTATATATACTGTAAATAAACAATCAAAAACTACAGTAATTATATTTAATATACTGTACATAAAATATCAAAAATTACACGAAATGTATATTATATACTGTTAATAAAATATCAAAAATTACAGTAAATATATATTACACATTCTATTTAAAATATCAAAACTACACCAAAAACATATTTTATAATTTACATAAAATATCAAAAGTACACCAAATATATATTATATACTGTACATTAAATATCAAAATGCACAGTAAATCTATTTCATATATTGTACATATAATATTAACTGAAAGTACACCAAATACATTTTATATAATGTCAATAAAATGTCCAAAAGCACAGTAAATATATATTACATACTGTACATAAAATACCAAAAAGTACACCAAATATGGGTTATATATACTGTAAATAAACAATCAAAAGATACACTAAATATATTTAATATGCTGTACATAAAATATCAAAAATTACACGAAATGTATACTATATACCGTAAAAAAAATATCTAAAATTACAGTAAATATATATTGCACACTCTATGTAAAATATCAAAAACTACGCCAATTATATATTATATAATTTACATAAAATATCAAAAGTACATCAAATAGATATTATATACAGTACATAAAATATCAAAAAGTACAGTAAATATATTTCATATATTGTACATATAATATTAACTAAAAGTACACCAAATACCTTTTATATACTGTAAATAAAATATCCAATAGTACAGTAAATATATATTACATACTGTACATAAAATATCAAAAAGTACACCAAATATGCGTTATATATACTGTAAATAAACAATCAAAAACTACAGTAATTATATTTAATATACTGTACATAAAATATCAAAAATTACACGAAATGTATACTATATACCGTAAAAAAAATATCTAAAATTACAGTAAATATATATTACACACTCTATGTGAAATATCAAAAACTACGCCAAATATATATTATATAATTTACATAAAATATCAAAAGTACACCAAATAGATATTATATACAGTACATGAAATATCAAAAAGTACAGTAAATATATTTCATATATTGTACATATAATATTAACTAAAAGTACACCAAATATATTTTATATACTGTAAATAAAATATCCAATAGTACAGTAAATATATATTACATACTGTACATAAAATGTCAAAAAGTACACCAAATATGTGTTATATATACTGTAAATAAACTATAAAAACTACAGTAATTATATTTATTATACTGTACATAATATATCAAAAATTACTCAAAATGTATATTATATACTGTTTATAAAATATAAAAAATTACAGTAAATATATATTACACATTCTATTTAACATATCAAAACTACACCAAAAATATATTTTATAATTTACATAAAATATCAAAAGTACACCAAATATATATTATATACTGTACATTAAATATCAAAATGCACAGTAAATCTATTTCATATATTGTACATATAATATTAACTGAAAGTACACCAAATACATTTTGTATAATGTAAATAAAATGTCCAAAAGCACAGTAAATATATATTACATACTGTACATAAAATACCAAAAAGTACACCAAATATGTGTTATATATACTGTAAATAAACAATCAAAAAATACACTAATTATATTGAATATACTGTACAAAAAATATCAAAAATTACACAAAATGTATTCTATATACCATAAAAAAATATCTAAAATTACAGTAAATATATATTGCACACTCTATGTAAAATATCAAAAACTACGCCAAATATATATTATATAATTTACATAAAATATCAAAAGTACACAAAATAGATATTATATAGAGTACGTAAAATATCAAAAAGTTCAGTAAATATATTTCATATATTGTACATATAATATTAACTAAAAGTACACCAAATACATTTTATATACTGTAAATAAAATATCCAATAGTACAGTAAATATATATTACATACTGTACATAAAATATCAAAAAGTACACCAAATATGTGTTATATATACTGTAAATAAAAAATCAAAAACTACACTAATTATATTTAATATACTGTACATAAAATATCAAAAATTACATGAAATGTATACTATATACAGTAAAAAAATCTAAAATTACAGTAAATATATATTACACACTCTATGTAAAATATCAAAAACTACGCCAAATATATATTATATAATTTACATAAAATATCAAAAGTACACCAAATAGATATTATATACAGTACATAAAATATCAAAATGTACAATAAACATATTTCATATATTGTACATATAATATTAACTAAAAGTACACCAAATACATTTTATATACTGTAAATAAAATATCCTATAGTACAGTAAATATATATTACATACTGTACATAAAATATCAAAAAGTACAACAAATATGTGTTATATATACTGTAAATAAACAATCAAAAACTACAGTAATTATATTTAATATACTGTACATAAAATATCAAAAATTACACGAAATGTATACTATATACCGTAAAAAAAAATCCAAAATTACAGTAAATATATATTACACACTCTATGTAAAATATCAAAAACTACGCCAAATATATATTATATAATTTACATGAAATATCAAAAGTACACCAAATAGATATTATATACAGTACATGAAATATCAAAAAGTACAGTAAATATATTTCATATATTGTACATATAATATTAGCTAAAAGTACACCAGATATATTTTATATACTGTAAATAAAATATCCAATAGTACAGTAAATATATATTACATACTGTACATAAAATGTCAAAAAGTACACCAAATATGTGTTATATATACTGTAAATAAACTATAAAAACTACAGTAATTATATTTAATATACTGTACATAAAATATCAAAAATTACTCAAAATGTATATTATATACTGTTAATAAAATATCAAAAATTACAGTAAATATATATTACACATTCTATTTAAAATATCAAAACTACACCAAAAATATATTTTATAATTTACATAAAATATCAAAAGTACACCAAATATATATTATATACTGTACATTAAATATCAAAATGCACAGTAAATCTATTTCATATATTGTACATATAATATTAACTGAAAGTACACCAAATACATTTTATATAATGTCAATAAAATGTCCAAATACACAGTAAATATATATTACATACTGTACATAAAATAACAAAAAGTACACCAAATATGGGTTATATATACTGTAAATAAACAATCAAAAAATACACTAAATATATTTAATATGCTGTACATAAAATATCAAAAATTACACGAAATGTATACTATATACCGTGAAAAAAATATCTAAAATTACAGTAAATATATATTGCACACTCTATGTAAAATATCAAAAACTACAACAAATATATATTATATAATTTACATAAAATATCAAAAGTACACCAAATAGATATTATATACAGTACATAAAATATCAAAAAGTACAGTAAATATATTTCATATATTGTACACATAATATTAACTAAAAGTACACCAAATACCTTTTATATACTGTAAATAAAATATCCAATAGTACAGTAAATATATATTACATACTGTACATAAAATATCAAAAAGTACACCAAATATGCGTTATATATACTGTAAATAAACAATCAAAAACTACAGTAATTATATTTAATATACTGTACATAAAATATCAAAAATTACACGAAATGTATACTATATACCATAAAAAAATATCCAAAATTACAGTAAATATATATTACACACTCTATGTAAAATATCAAAAACTACACCAAATATATATTATATAATTTACATAAAATATCAAAAGTACACCAAGTAGATATTATATACAGTACATGAAATATCAAAAAGTACAGTAAATATATTTCATATATTGTAGATATAATATTAACTAAAAGTACACCAGATATATTTTATATACTGTAAATAAAATATCCAATAGTACAGTAAATATATATTACATACTGTACATAAAATGTCAAAAAGTACACCAAATATGTGTTATATATACTGTAAATAAACTATAAAAACTACAGTAATTATATTTAATATACTGTACATAAAATATCAAAAATTACTCAAAATGTATATTATATACTGTTAATAAAATATCAAAAATTACAGTAAATATATATTACACATTCTATTTAAAATATCAAAACTACACCAAAAATATATTTTATAATTTACAAAAAATATCAAATGTACACCAAATATATATTATATACTGTACATTAAATATCAAAATGCACAGTAAATCTATCTCATATATTGTACATATAATATTAACTGAAAGTACACCAAATACATTTTATATAATGTAAATAAAATGTCCAAAAGCACAGTAAATATATATTACATACTGTACATAAAATACCAAAAAGTACATCAAATATGTGTTATATATACTGTAAATAAACAATCAAAAAATACACTAAATATATTTAATATGCTGTACATAAAATATCAAAAATTACACGAAATGTATACTATATACCGTAAAAAAAATATCTAAAATTACACTAAATATATATTGCACACTCTATGTAAAATATCAAAAACTACGCCAATTATATCTTATATAATTTACATAAAATATCAAAAGTACACCAAATAGATATTATATACAGTACATAAAATATCAAAAAGTACAGTAAATATATTTCATATATTGTACATATAATATTAACTAAAAGTACACCAAATACCTTTTATATACTGTAAATAAAATATCCAATAGTACAGTAAATATATATTACATACTGTACATAAAATACCAAAAAGTACACCAACTATGTGTTATTTATACTGTAAATAAACAATCAAAAACTACAGTAATTATATTTAATATACTGTACATAAAATATCAAAAATTACACGAAATGTATAATATATACCGTAAAAAATATATCTAAAATTACAGTAAATATATATTACACATTCTATGTAAAATATCAAAAACTACGCCAAATATATATTATATAATTTACATAAAATATCAAAAGTACACCAAATAGATATTATATACAGTACATGAAAAATCAAAAAGTACAGTAAATATATTTCATATATTGTACATATAATATTAACTAAAAGTACACCAAATATATTTTATATACTGTAAATAAAATATCAAATAGTACAGTAAATATATATTACATACTGTACATAAAATGTCAAAAATTACACCAAATATGTGTTATATATACTGTAAATAAACTATAAAAACTACAGTAATTATATTTATTATACTGTACATAAAATATCAAAAATTACTCAAAATATATATTATATACTGTTAATAAAATATCAAAAATTACAGTAAATATATATTACACATTCTATTTAAAATATCAAAACTACACAAAAAAATATAATTTATAATTTACATAAAATATCAAAAGTACACCAAATATATATTATATACTGTACATTAAATATCAAAATGCACAGTAAATCTATTTCATATATTGTACATATAATATTAACTGAAAGTACACCAAATACATTCTATATAATGTAAATAAAATGTCCAAAAGCACAGTAAATATATATTACATACTGTACATAAAATACCAAAAAGTACACCAAATATGTGTTATATATACTGTAAATAAACAATCAAAAAATACACTAATTATATTTAATATACTGTACAAAAAATATCAAAAATTACACGAAATGTATACTATATACCATAAAAAAATATCTAAATTTACAGTAAATATATATTGCACACTCTATGTAAATTATCAAAAACTACGCCAAATATATATTATATAATTTACATAAAATATCAAAAGTACACCAAATAGATATTATATAGAGTACATAAAATATCAAAATGTACAGTAAATATATTTCATATATTGTACATATAATATTAACTAAAAGTACACCAAATACATTTTATATACTGTAAATAATATATCCAATAGTACAGTAAATATATATTACATACTGTACATAAAATATCAAAAAGTACACCAAATATGTGTTATATATACTGTAAATAAACAATCAAAAACTACAGTAATTATATTTAATATACTGTACATAAAATATCAAAAATTACATGAAATATATACTATATACCGTAAAAAAAAATATCTAAAATTACAGTAAATATATATTACACACTCTATGTAAAATATCAAAAACTACGCCAAATATACATTATATAATTTACATAAAATATCAAAAGTACACCAAATAGATATTATATACAGTACATGAAATATCAAAAAGTACAGTAAATATATTTCATATATTGTACATATAATATTAACTAAAAGTACACCAAATACATTTTATATACTGTAAATAAAATATCCAATAGTACAGTAAATATATATTACATACTGTACATAAAATATCAAAAAGTACACCAAATATGTGTTATATATAGTGTAAATAAAAAATCAAAATCTACAGTAATTATAATTAATATACTGTACATAAAATATCAAAAATTACACGAAATGTATACTATATACCGTAAAAAAAATATCTAAAATTACAGTAAATATATATTGCACACTCTATGTAAAATATCAAATCTACGCTAAATATATATTATATAATTTACAGAAAATATCAAAAGTACACCAAATAGATATTATATAGAGTACATAAAATATCAAAAAGTACAGTAAATATATTTCATATGTTGTACATATAATATTAAATAAAAGTACACCAAATACATTTTATATACTGTAAATAAAATATCCAATAGTACAGTAAATATATATTACATACTGTACATAAAATATCAAAAAGTACACCAAATATGTGTTATATATACTGTAAATAAAAAATCAAAAACTACACTAATTATATTTAATATACTGTACATAAAATATCAAAAATTACATGAAATGTATACTATATACAGTAAAAAAAATCTAAAATTACAGTAAATATATATTACACACTCTATGTAAAATATCAAAAACTACGCCAAATATATATTATATAATTTACATAAAATATCAAAAGTACACCAAATAGATATTATATACAGTACATGAAATATCAAAAAGTACAGTAAATATATTTCATATATTGTACATATAATATTAACTAAAATTACACCAGATATATTTTATATACTGTAAATAAAATATCCAATAGTACAGTAAGTATATATTACATACTGTACATAAAATGTCAAAAAGTACACCAAATATGTGTTATATATACTGTAAATAAACTATAAAAACTACAGTAATTATCTTTAATATACTGTACATAAAATATCAAAAATTACTCAAAATGTATATTATATACTGTTAATAAAATATCAAAAATTACAGTAAATATATATTACACATTCTATTTAAAATATCAAAACTACACCAAAAATATATTTTATAATTTACATAAAATATCAAAAGTACACCAAATATATATTATATACTGTACATTAAATATCAAAATGCACAGTAAATCTATTTCATATATTGTACATATAATATTAACTGAAAGTACACCAAATACATTTTATATAATGTCAATAAAATGTCCAAAAGCACAGTAAATATATATTGCATACTGTACATAAAATACCAAAAAGTACACCAAATATGGGTTATATATACTGTAAATAAACAATCAAAAAATACACTAAATATATTTAATATGCTGTACATAAAATATCAAAAATTACACGAAATGTATACTATATACCGTAAAAAAAATATCTAAAATTACAGTAAATATATATTGCACACTCTATGTAAAATATCAAAAACTACACCAAATATATATTATATGATTTACATAAAATATCAAAAGTACTCCAAATAGATATTATATACAGTACATAAAATATCAAAAAGTACAGTAAATATATTTCATATATTGTACATATAATATTAACTAAAACTACACCAAATACCTTTTATATACTGTAAATAAAATATCCAATATTACAGTAAATATATATTACATACTGTACATAAAATATCAAAAAGTACACCAAATATGCGTTATATATACTGTAAATAAACAATCAAAAACTACAGTAATTATATTTAATATACTGTACATAAAATATCAAAAATTACACGAAATGTATACTATATACCGTAAAAAAATATCCAAAATTACAGTAAATATATATTACACACTCTATGTAAAATATCAAAAACTACACCAAATATATATTATATAATTTACATAAAATATCAAAAGTACACCAAGTAGATATTATATACAGTACATGAAATATCAAAAAGTACAGTAAATATATTTCATATATTGTAGATATAATATTAACTAAAAGTACACCAGATATATTTTATATACTGTAAATAAAATATCCAATAGTACAGTAAATATATATTACATACTCTACATAAAATGTCAAAAAGTACACCAAATATGTGTTATATATACTGTAAATAAACTATAAAAACTACAGTAATTATCTTTAATATACTGTACATAAAATATCAAAAATTACTCAAAATGTATATTATATACTGTTAATAAAATATCAAAAATTACAGTAAATATATATTACACATTCTATTTAACATATCAAAACTACACCAAAAATATATTTTATAATTTACATAAAATATCAAAAGTACACCAAATATATATTATATACTGTACATTAAATATCAAAATGCACAGTAAATCTATTTCATATATTGTACATATAATATTAACTGAAAGTACACCAAATACATTTTATATAATGTCAATAAAATGTCCAAAAGCACAGTAAATATATATTGCATACTGTACATAAAATACCAAAAAGTACACCAAATATGGTTTATATATACTGTAAATAAACAATCAAAAAATACACTAAATATATTTAATATGCTGTACATATAATATCAAAAATTACACGAAATGTATACTATATACCGTAAAAAAAATATCTAAAATTACAGTAAATATATATTGCACACTCTATGTAAAATATCAAAAACTACACCAAATATATATTATATAATTTACATAAAATATCAAAAGTACTCCAAATAGATATTATATACAGTACATAAAATATCAAAAAGTACAGTAAATATATTTCATATATTGTACATATAATATTAACTAAAACTACACCAAATACCTTTTATATACTGTAAATAAAATATCCAATAGTACAGTAAATATATATTACATACTGTACATAAAATATCAAAAAGTACACCAAATATGCGTTATATATACTGTAAATAAACAATCAAAAACTACAGTAATTATATTTAATATACTGTACATAAAATTTCAAAAATTACACGAAATGTATACTATATACCGTAAAAAAAATATCCAAAATTACAGTAAATATACATTACACACTCTATGTAAAATATCAAAAACTACGCCAAATATATATTATATAATTTACATGAAATATCAAAAGTACACCAAATAGATATTATATACAGTACATGAAATATCAAAAAGTACAGTAAATATATTTCATATATTGTAGATATAATATTAACTAAAAGTACACCAGATATATTTTATATACTGTAAATAAAATATCCAATAGTACAGTAAATATATATTACATACTGTACATAAAATGTCAAAAAGTACACCAAATATGTGTTATATATACTGTAAATAAACTATAAAAACTACAGTAATTATATTTAATATACTGTACATAAAATATCAAAAATTACTCAAAATATATATTATATACTGTTAATAAAATATGAAATATTACAATAAATATATATTACACATTCTATTTAAAATATCAAAACTACACCAAAAATATATTTTATAATTTACATAAAATATCAAAAGTACACCAAATATATATTATATACTGTACATTAAATATCAAAATGCACAGTAAATCTATTTCATATATTGTACATATAATATTAACTGAAAGTACACCAAATACATTTTATATAATGTAAATAAAATGTCCGAAAGCACAGTAAATATATATTACATACTGTACATAAAATACCAAAAAGTACACCAAATATGTGTTATATATACTGTAAAAAAACAATCAAAAAATACACTAATTACATTTAATATACTGTACATAAAATATCAAAAATTACACGAAATGTATACTATATACCGTAAAAAAAATATCTAAAATTACAGTAAATATATATTGCACACTCTATGTAAAATATCAAATCTACGCTAAATATATATTATATAATTTACAGAAAATATCAAAAGTACACCAAATAGATATTACATAGAGTACATAAAATATCAAAAAGTACAGTAAATATATTTCATATATTGTACATATAATATTAACTAAAAGTACACCAAATACATTTTATATACTGTAAATAAAATATCCAATAGCACAGTAAATATATATTATACTGTACATAAAATATCAAAAAGTACACCAAATATGTGTTATATATACTGTAAATAAAAAATCAAAAACTACACTAATAATATTTAATATACTGTACATAAAATATCAAAAATTACATGAAATGTATACTATATATCGTAAAAAAAACCTAAAATTACAGTAAATATATATTACACACTCTATGTAAAATATCAAATACTACGCCAAATATATATTATATAATTTACATAAAATATCAAAAGTACACCAAATAGATATTATATACAGTACATGAAATATCAAAAAGTACAGTAAATATATTTCATATATTGTACATATAATATTAACTAAAAGTACACCAAATATATTTTATATACTGTAAATAAAATATCCAATACTACAGTAAATATATATTACATATTGTACATAAAATGTCAAAAATTACACCAAATATGTGTTATATATACTGTAAATAAACTATAAAAACTACAGTAATTATATTTAATATACTGTACATAAAATATCAAAAATTACTCAAAATGTATATTATATACTGTTAATTAAATATCAAAAATTACAGTAAATATATATTACACATTCTATTTAAAATATCAAAACTACACCAAAAATATATTTTATAATTTACATAAAATATCAAAAGTACACCAAATATATATTATATACTGTACATTAAATATCAAAATGCACAGTAAATCTATTTCATATATTGTACATATAATATTAACTGAAAGTACACCAAATGCATTTTATATAATGTAAATAAAATGTCCAAAAGCACAGTAAATATATATTACATACTGTACATAAAATACCAAAAAGTACACCAAATATGTGTTATATATACTGTAAATAAACAATCAAAAACTACAGTAATTATATTTAATATACTGTACATAAAATATCAAAAATTACACGAAATGTATACTATATACCGTAAAAAAAATATCCAAAATTACAGTAAATATATATTACACACTCTATGTAAAATATCAAAACTACGCCAAATATATATTATATAATTTACATAAAATATCAAAAGTACACCAAATAGATATTATATACAGTACATGAAATATCAAAAAGTACAGTAAATATATTTCATATATTGTACATATAATATTAACTAAAACTACACCAGATATATTTTATATACTGTAAATAAAATATCCAATAGTACAGTAAATATATATTACATACTGTACATAAAATGTCAAAAAGTACACCAAATATGTGTTATATATACTGTAAATAAACTATAAAAACTACAGTAATTATATTTAATATACTCTACATAAAATATCAAAAATTACTCAAAATGTATATTATATACTGTTAATAAAATATCAAAAATTACAGTAAATATATATTACACATTCTATTTAAAATATCAAAACTACACCAAAAATATATTTTATAATTTACATAAAATATCAAAAGTACACCAAATATATATTATATACTGTACATTAAATATCAAAATGCACAGTAAATCTATTTCATATATTGTACATATAATATTAACTGAAAGTACACCAAATACATTTTATATAATGTAAATAAAATGTCCAAAAGCACAGTAAATATATATTACATACTGTACATAAAATACCAAAAAGTACACCAAATATGTGTTATATATACTGTAAATAAACAATCAAAAAATACACTAATTATATTTAATATACTGTACATAAAATATCAAAAATTACACGAAATGTATACTATATACCGTAAAAAAAAATCTAAAATTACAGTAAATATATATTGCACACTCTATGTAAAATATCAAAAACTATGCCAAATATATATTATATAATTTACATAAAATATCAAAAGTACACCAAATAGATATTATATACAGTACATAAAATATGAAAAAGTACAGTAAATATATTTCATATATTCTACATATAATATTAACTAAATGTACACCAAATACATTTTATATACTGTAAATAAAGTATCCAATAGTACAGTAAATATATATTACATACTGTACATAAAATATCAAAAAGTACACCAAATATGTGTTATATATACTGTAAATAAACAATCAATAACTAGAGTAATTATATTTAATATACTGTACATAAAATATCAAAAATTACACGAAATGTATACTATATACAGTAAAAAAAATCTAAAATTACAGTAAATATATATTACACACTCTATGTAAAATATCAAAAACTACGCCAAATATATATTATATAATTTACATAAAATATCAAAAGTACACCAAATAGATATTATATACAGTACATGAAATATCAAAAAGTACAGTAAATATATTTCATATATTGTACATATAATATTAACTAAAAGTTCACCAAATATATTTTATATACTGTAAATAAAATATCCAATACTACAGTAAATATATATTACATATTGTACATAAAATGTCAAAAATTACACCAAATATGTGTTATATATACTGTAAATAAACTATAAAAACTACAGTAATTATATTTAATATACTGTACATAAAATATCAAAAATTACTCAAAATGTATATTATATACTGTTAATTAAATATCAAAAATTACAGTAAATATATATTACACATTCTATTTAAAATATCAAAACTACACCAAAAATATATTTTATAATTTACATAAAATATCAAAAGTACACCAAATATATATTATATACTGTACATTAAATATCAAAATGCACAGTAAATCTATTTCATATATTGTACATATAATATTAACTGAAAGTACACCAAATGCATTTTATATAATGTAAATAAAATGTCCAAAAGCACAGTAAATATATATTACATACTGTACATAAAATACCAAAAATTACACCAAATATGTGTTATATATAGTGTAAATAAACAATCAAAAAATACACTAATTATATTTAATATACTGTACATAAAATATCAAAAATTACACGAAATGTATACTATATACCGTAAAAAAATATCTAAAATTACAGTAAATATATATTCCACACTCTATGTAAAATATCAAATCTACGCAAAATATATATTATATAAATTACATAAAATATCAAAAGTACACCAAATAGATATTATATACAGAATATAAAATATCAAAAAGTACAGTAAATATATTTCATATATTGTACATATAATATTAACTAAAAGTACACCAAATACATTTTATATACTGTAAATAAAATATCCAATAGTACAGTAAATATATATTACATACTGTACATAAAATGTGAAAAAGTACACCAAATATGTGTTATATATACTGTAAATAAACTATAAAAAGTACAGTAATTATATTTAATATACTGTACATAAAATATCAAAAATTACTCAAAATGTATATTATATACTATTAATAAAATATCAAAAATTACAGTAAATATATATTACACATTCTATTTAAAATATCAAAACTATACCAAAAATATATTTTATAATTTACATAAAATATCAAAAGTACACCAAATATATATTATATACTGTACATTAAATATCAAATTGCACAGTAAATCTATTTCATATATTGTACATATAATATTAACTGAAAGTACACCAAATACATTTTATATAATGTAAATAAAATGTCCAAAAGCACAGTAAATATATAATACATACTGTACATAAAATACCAAAAAGTACACCAAATATGTGTTATATATACTGTAAATAAACAATCAAAAAATACACTAATTATATTTAATATACTGTACATAAAATATCAAAAATTACACGAAATGTATACTATATACCGTAAAAAAAATCTAAAATTACAGTAAATATATATTGCACACTCTAAAATATCAAAAACTACGCCAAATATATATTATATAATTTACATAAAATAACAAAAGTACACCAAATAGATATTATATACAGTACATAAAATATCAAGAAATACAGTAAATATATCTCATATATTGTACATATCATATTAACTAAAAGTACACCAAACACATTTTATATACTGTAAATAAAATATCCAATAGTACAGTAAATACATATTACATACCGTACATGAAATACCAACAAGTACACCAAATGTGTGTTATATATACTGTAAATAAACAATCAAAAACTACAGTAATTATATTTAATATACTGTACATAAAATATCAAAAATTACAGGAAATGTATACTATATACCGTAAAAAAATATCTAAAATTACAGTAAATATATATTACACACTCTATGTAAAATATCAAAATCTATGCCAAATATATATTATATAATTTACATAAAATATCAAAAGTACACCAAATAGATATTATATACAGTACATGAAATATCAAAAAATACAGTAAATATATTTCATATATTGTACATATAATATTAACTAAAAGTACACCAAATATATTTTATATACTGTAAATTAAATATCCAATAGTACAGTAAATATATATTACATACTGTACATAAAATGTCAAAAAGTACACAAAATAAGTGTTATATATACTGTAAATAAACTATAAAAACTACAGTAATTATATTTAATATACTGTACATGAAATATCAAAAATTACTAAAAATGTATGTTATATACTGTTAATAAAATATCAAAAATTACAGTAAATATATATTACACATTGTATTTAAAATATCAAAACTACACCAAAAATATATTTTCTAATTTACATAAAATATCAAAAGTACACCAAATATATATTATATACTGTACATTAAATATCAAAATGCACAGTAAATCTATTTCATATATGGTACATATAATATTAACTGAAAGTACACCAAATACATTTTATATAATGTAAATAAAATGTCCAAAAGCACAGTAAATATATATTACATACTGTACATAAAATACCAAAAAGTACACCAAATATGTGTTATATATACTGTAAATAAACAATCAAAAAATACACTAATTATATTTAATATACTGTACATAAAATATGAAAAATTACACGAAATGTATACTATATACCGTAAAAAATTATGTAAAATTACAGTAAATATATATTGCACACTCTATGTAAAATATCAAAAACTACGCCAAATATATATTATATAATTTACATAAAATATCAAAAGTACACCAAATAGATATTATATACAGTACATAAAATATCAACAAGTACAGTAAATATATCTCATATATTGTAGATATCATATTAACTAAAAGTACACCAAATACATTTTATATACTGTAAATAAAATATCCAATAGTACAGTAAATATATATTACATACTGTACATAAAATATCAAAAAGTACACCAAATGTGTGTTATATATACTGTAAATAAACAATCAAAAACTACAGTAATTATATTTAATATACTGTACATAAAATATCAAAAATTACACGAAATGTATACTATATACCGTAAAAAAAAATCTAAAATTACAGTAAATATATATTACACACTCTATGTAAAATATCAAAAACTATGCCAAATATATATTATATAATTTACATAAAATATCAAAAGTACACCAAATAGATATTATATACAGTACATGAAATATCAAAAAGTACAGTAAATATATTTCATATATTGTACATATAATATTAACTAAAAGTACACCAAATATATTTTATATACTGTAAATAAAATATCGAATAGTACAGTAAATATATATTACATACTGTACATAAAATGTCAAAAAGTACACCAAATATGTGATATATATACTCCAAATAAACTATAAAAAGTACAGTAATTATATTTAATATACTGTACATAAAATATCAAAAATTACTCAAAATGTATATTATATACTGTTAATAAAATATCAAAAATTACAGTAAATATATATTACACATTCTATTTAAAATATCAAAACTACACCAAAAATATATTTTATAATTTACCTAAAATATCAAAAGTACACCAAATATATATTATATACTCTACATTAAATATCAAAATGCCCAGTAAATCTATTTCATATATTGTACATATAATATTAACTGAAAGTACACCAAATACATTTTATATAATGTAAATAAAATGTCCAAAAGCGCTGTAAATATATATTACATACTGTACATAAAATACCAAAAAGTACACCAAATATGTGTTATATATACTGTAAATAAACAATCAAAAAATACACTAATTATATTTAATATACTGTACATAAAATATCAAAAATTACACGAAATGTATACTATATACCGTAAAAAAAAATCTAAAATTACGGAAAATATATATTGCACACTCTATGTAAAATATCAAATCTACGCAAAATATATATTATATAATTTACATAAAATATCAAATGCACACCAAATAGATATTATATACAGTACATAAAATATCAAAACTACAGTAAATATATTTCATATAATGTACCTATAATATTAACTAAAATTACACCAAATACATTTTATATACTGTAAATAAAATATGCAATAGTACATTAAATATATATTACATACTGTACATAAAATATCAAAAAGTACACCAAATATGTGTTATATATACTGTATATAAACTATAAAAACTACTGTAATTATATTTAATATACTGTACATAATATATGAAAAATTACACTAAATGCAAATTGTATACTGTAAATAAAATATCAAATAGTACAGTATATATTTATTGCACACTCTATGTAAAATATCAAAAACTACACCAAATATGTGTTATATATTCTGTAAATAAACAATCAAAAATTACAGTAATTATATTTCATATACTGTTCAAAAAATATCAAAAATTACACGAAATGTATACTATATACCGTAAAAAAAATCTGAAATTACAGTAAATATATATTAGACAATCTATGTAAAATATCAAAAACTACGCCAAATATATTATATAATTTACATAAAATATCAAATGTACACCAAATAGATATTATATACTGTTCATAAAATATCAAAATGTACAGTAAATATGTTTCATAGATTCTACATATAATATTAACTAAAAGTACACCAAATACATTTTATATACTGTAAATAAAATATCCAATAGTACAGTAAATATATATTACATACTGTACATAAAATATCAAAAAGTACACCAAATATGTGTTATATATACTCTAAATAAACTATAAAAACTACAGTAATTATATTTAATATACTGTACATAAAATATTAAAAATTACACTAAATGCATATTATATACTGTAAATAAAATATCAAATAGTACAGTAAATATTTATTACACACTCTATGTTAAATATCAAAAACTACACCAAATATATGTTATATAATTTACATAAGCTATCAAAAGTACACCAAATATATATTATTTACTGTACATAAAATATCAAAAATTACACGAAATGTATACTATATACTGTAAAAAAAATCTAAAATTACAGTAAATATATATTACACACTCTATGTAAAATATCAAAAACTACGCCATATATATTATGTAATTTACATAAAATATCAAATGTACACCAAATATATATTATATACTGTACATTAAATGTCAAAAAGTACAACAAATATATTGCAAATATTGTACATATAATATTAACTAAAAGTACACCAAATACATTTTGTATACTGTAAGTAAAATATCCAAAAGTACAGTAAATATATATTACATACTGTACATAAAATATCAAAAAGTACACCAAATACGTGTTATATATACTGTAAATAAACTATAAAAACTACAGTAATTATATTTAATATACTGTACATAAAATACCAACTATTACACAAAATGTATATTATATACTGTAAATAAAATCTCAAAAATTACTGTAAATATATATTGCACATTCTATTTAAAATATCAAAAACTACACCAAAAATATATTTTATAATTTACATAAAATATCAAAAGTACACTTAATATATTATATACTGTACATAAAATATGAAAATGTACAGTAAATATATTTCATATAGTGTACATATAATATTAAATAAAGTACACCAAATGCATTTTATATACTGTATATAAAATATCCAAAAGTACAGTAAATATATATTACATACTGTACATAAAATATCAAAAAGTACACCAAATATGTGTTATATATTCTGTAAATAAGCTATCAAAACCTACAGTAATTATATTTAATATACTGTACATAAAATATCTAAAATTACACTAAATGCATATTATACACTGTAAATAAAATATCAAATAGTACAGAAAATATTTATTACACACTCTATGTAAAATATCAAAAACTACACCAAATATATGTTATATAATTTACATAAAATATCAAAAGTACACCAAATATATATTGTATACTGTACATTTAATATCAAAATGCACAGTAAATCTATTTCATGTATTGTACATATAATATTAACTGAAAGTACACCAAATACATTTATATACTGTAAATAAAATATCCAAAAGCACAGTAAATATATATTACATACTGTACATAAAATATCAAAAAGTACACCAAATATGTGTTATATATACTGTAAATAAACAATCAAAAAATACATTAATTATATTTAATATACCTTACATAAAATATCAAGAATTACACGACATGTATACTCTATAGTGTAAAAAAAATCTAAAATTACAGTAAATATATATTACACCCTCTATGTAAAATATGAAAAACTACGCCAAATATATATTTTATAATTTACATAAAATATCAAAAGTACAGCACATATATATTATATACTGTACATAAAGTATCAAAAAGTACAGTAAATATATTGCAAATATTGTACATATTATATTTCCTAAAAGTACACCAAATACATTTTATATACAGTAAATAAAATATCCAAAAGCCCACTAAATATATATTACATACTGTACATTAAATATCAAAAAGTACACCAAATATGGGTTATATATACTGTAAATAAACAATCAAAAACTACAGTAATTATATTTAATATACTGTACATATAATATCAAATATTACACGAAATGTATACTATATACTGTACAAAATATATCTAAAATTACATTAAATATATATTACACAATGTATGTAAAATATCAAAAACTACACCAAATATATATTATATAATTTACATAAAATATCAAAAGTACACCAAATAGATATTATATACTGCACATAAAATATCAAAACTACAGTAAATATATTTCATATAATGTACCTATAATATTAACTAAAAGTACACCAAATACATTTTATATACTGTAAATAAAATATGCAATAGTACAGTAAATATATATTACATACTGTACATAAAATATCAAAAAGTACACCAAATATGTGTTATATATACACTAAATAAACTATAAAAACTACAGTAATTATATTTAATATACTGTACATAAAATATCAAAAATTACTCCAAATGTATATTATATACTGTTAATAAAATATCAAAAATTACAGTAAATATATATTACACATTCTATTTAAAATATCAATACTACACCAAAAATATATTTTATAATTTACATAAAATATGAAAAGTACACCAAATATATATTATATACTGTACATTAAATATCAAAATGCACAGTAAATCTATTTCATATATTGTACATATAATATTAACTGAAAGTACACCAAATACATTTTATATAATGTAAATAAAATGTCCAAAAGCACAGTAAATATATATTACATACTGTACATAAAATACCAAAAAGTACACCAAATATGTGTTATATATACTGTAAATAAACAATCAAAAAATACACTAATTATATTTAATATACTGTACATAAAATATCAAAAATTACACGAAATGTATACTATATACCGTAAAAAAAATATCTAAAATTACAGTAAATATATATTGCACACTCTATGTAAAATATCAAAAACTACGACAAATATATATTATATAATTTACATAAAATATCAAAAGTACACCAAATAGATATTATATAGAGTACATAAACTATCAAAAAGTACAGTAAATATATTTCACATATTGTACATATAATATTAACTAAAAGTACACCAAATACATTTTATATACTGTAAATAAAGTATCCAAAAGTACAGTAAATATATATTACATACTGTACATAAAATATCAAAAAGTACACCAAATGTGTGTTATATATACTGTAAATAAACAATCAAAAACTACAGTAATTATATTTAATATACTGTACATAAAATATCAAAAATTACACGAAATGTATACTATATACCGTAAAAAAAATATCTAAAATTACAGTAAATATATATTACACACTCTATGTAAAATATCAAAAACTACGCCAAATATATATTATATAATTTACATAAAATATCAAAAGTACACCAAATAGATATTATATACAGTACATGAAATATCAAAAAGTACAGTAAATATATTTCATATATTGTACATATAATATTAACTAAAAGTACACCAAATATATTTTATATACTGTAAATAAAATATCCAATAGTACAGTAAATATATATTACATACTGTACATAAAATGTGAAAAAGTACACCAAATATGTGTTATATATACACTAAATAAACTATAAAAACTACAGTAATTATATTTAATATACTGTACATAAAATATCAAAAATTACTCAAAATGTATATTATATACTGTTAATAAAATATCAAAAATTACAGTAAATATATATTACACATTCTATTTAAAATATCAAAACTACACCAAAAATATATTTTATAATTTACATAAAATATCCAAAGTACACCAAATATATATTATATACTGTACATTAAATATCAAAATGCACAGTAAATCTCTTTCATATATTGTACATATAATATTAACTGAAAGTACACCAAATACATTTTATATAATGTAAATAAAATGTCCAAAAGCACAGTAAATATATATTACATACTGTACATAAAATACCAGAAAGTACACCAAATATGTGTTATATATACTGTAAATAAACAATCAAAAACTACAGTAATTATATTTTATATACTGTACATAAAATATCGAAAATTACACGAAATGTATACTATATACCGTAAAAAAAAATCTAAAATTACAGTAAATATATATTGCACACTCTATGTAAAATATCAAAAACTACGCCAAATATATATTATATAATTTACATAAAATATCAAAAGTACACCAAATAGATATTATATACAGTACATAAAATATCAAAATGTACAGTAAATATATTTCATATATTGTACATATAATATTAACTAAAAGTACACCAAATACATTTTATATACTGTAAATAAAGTATCCAATAGTACAGTAAATATATATTACATACAGTACATAAAATATCAAAAAGTACACCAAATATGTGTTATATATACTGTAAATAAACAATCAAAACTACAGTAATTATATTTAATATACTGTACATTAAATATCAAAAATTACACGAAATGTATACTATATACCGTAAAAAAATATCTAAAATTACACTAAATATATATTACACACTCTATGTAAAATATCAAAAACTACGCCAAATATATATTATATAATTTACATAAAATATCAAAAGTACACCAAGTAGATATTATATACAGTACATGAAATGTCAAAAAGTACAGTAAATATATTTCATATATTGTACATATAATATTAAATAAAAGTATACCAAATATATTTTATATACTGTAAATAAAATATCCAATAGTACAGTAAATACATATTACATACTGTACATAAAATGTCAAAAAGAACACCAAATATGTGTTATATATACTGTAAATAAACTATAAATACTACAGTAATTATATTTAATATACTGTACATAAAATATCAAAAATTACTAAAAATGTATATTATATACTGTTAATAAAATATCAAAAATTACAGTAAATATATATTACACATTCTATTTAAAATACCAAAACAACACCAAAAATATATTTTATAATTTACATAATATATCAAAAGTACACCAAATATATATTATATACTGTACATTAAATATCAAAATGCACAGTAAATCTATTTCATATATTGTACATATAATATTAACTGAAAGTACACCAAATACATTTTATATAATGTAAATAAAATGTCCAAAAGCACAGTAAATATATATTACATACTGTACATAAAATACCAAAAAGTACACCAAACATGTGTTATATATACTGTAAATAAACAATCAAAAAATACACTAATTATATTTAATATACTGTACATAAAATATCAAAAATTACACGAAATGTATACTATATACCGTTAAAAAAATATCTAAAATTACAGTAAATATATATTGCACACTCTATGTAAAATATCAAAAAGTACGCCAAAGATATATTATATAATTTACATAAAATATCAAAAGTACACCAAATAGATATTATATACAGTACATAAAATATCAAAAAGTACAGTAAATATATTTCATATATTGTACATATAATATTAACTAAAAGTACACCAAATACATTTTATATACTGTAAATAAATTATCCAATAATACAGTAAATATATATTACATACTGTACATAAAATATCAAAAAGTACACCAAATGTGTGTTATATATACTGTAAATAAACAATCAAAAAGTACAGTAATTATATTTTATATACTGTACATAAAATATCAAAAATTACACGAAATGTATACTATATACCGTAAAAAAAAATCTAAAATTACAGTAAATATATATTACACACTCTATGTAAAATATCAAAAACTACGCCAAATATATATTATATAATTTACATAAAATATCAAAAGTACACCAAATAGTTATTATATACAGTACATGAAATATCAAAAAGTACAGTAAATATATTTCATATATTGTACATATAATATTAACTAAAAGTACACCAAATATATTTTATATACTGTAAATAAAATATCCAATAGTACAGTAAATATATATTACATACTGTACATAAAATGTGAAAAAGTACACCAAATATGTGTTATATATACTGTAAATAAACTATAAAAACTACAGTAATTATATTTAATATACTGTACATAAAATATCAAAAATTACTCAAAATGTATATTATATACTGTTAATAAAATATCAAAACTTACAGTAAATATATATTACACATTCTATTTAAAATATCAAAACTACACCAAAAATATATTTTATAATTTACATAAAATATCAAAAGTACACCAAATATATATTATATACTGTACATTAAATATCAAAATGCACAGTAAATCTATTTCATATATTGTACATATAATATTAACTGAAAGTACACCAAATACATTTTATATAATGTAAATAAAATGTCCAAAAGCACAGTAAATATATAACATACTGTACATAAAATACCAAAAAGTACACCAAACATGTGTTATATATACTGTAAATAAACAATAAAAAAATACACTAATTATATTTAATATACTGTACATAAAATATCAAAAATTACACGAAATGTATACTATATACCATAAAAAAAAATCTAAAATTACAGTAAATATATATTGCACACTCTATGTAAAATATCAAAAACTACGCCAAATATATATTATATAATTTACATAAAATATCAAAAGTACACCAAATAGATATTATATACAGTACATAAAATATCAAAAAGTACAGTAAATATATTTCATATATTGTACATATAATATTAACTAAAAGTACACGAAATACATTTTATATACTGTAAATAAAGTATCCAATAGTACAGTAAATATATATTACATACAGTACATAAAATATCAAAAAGTACACCAAATATGTGTTATATATACTGTAAATAAACAATCAAAAACTACAGTAATTATATTTAATATACTGTACATAAAATATCAAAAATTACACCAAATGTATATTATACACTCTAAATAGAATATCAAAAAGGACAGTAAATATATATTACACTCTATGTAAAATATCAAAACTACACCAAATATATATTATATAATTTACATAAAATATCAAAAGTACACCAAATATATATTATATACTGTACATAAAATATCAAAAAGTACAGTAAATATATTTCATATGTTGTACATATATTATTAACTAAAAGTACACCAAATACCTTTTATATACTGTAAATAAAATATCAAAAATTACAGTAAGTATATATTATCTACTGTACATAAAATATCAAAAAGTACACCAAATATGTGTTATATACACTGTAAATAAACTATCAAAACCTTCAGTAATTATATTTAATATACTGTACATAAAATATCAAAAATTACACCAAATGTATATTATACACTCTAAATAGAATATCAAAAAGACAGTAAATATATATTACACTCTATGTAAAATATCGAAACTACACCAAATATATATTATATAATTTACATAAAATATCAAAAGTACACCAAATATATATTATATACTCTACATAAAATATCAAAAAGTACAGAAAATATATTTCATATGTTGTACATATTATATTAACTAAAAGTACACCAAATACATTTTACATACTGTAAATAAAATACCAAAAATTACAGAAAGTATATATTATCTACTGTACATAAAATATCAAAAAGTACACCAAATATGTGTTATATATACTGTAAATAAACTATCAAAATCTTCAGTAATTATATTATATATACTGTACATTAAATATCAAAAATTACACCAAATGTATATTATACACTCTAAATAGAATATCAAAAAGGACAGGAAATATATACTACACTCTATGTAAAATATCAAAACTACACCAAATATATATTATATAATTTACATAAAATATCAAAAGTACACCAAGTATATATTATATACTGTACATAAAATATCAAAAATTACAGTAAATATATTTCATATGTTGTACATATAATATTAACTAAAAGTACACCAAATACATTTTACATACTGTAAATAAAATATCAAAAATTACAGTAAGTATATATTATCTACTGTACATAAAATATCAAAAAGTACACCAAATATGTGTTATATACACTGTAAATAAACTATCAAAATCTTCAGTAATTATATTTAATATACTGTATATAAAATATCAAAAATTACACCAAATGTATATTATACACTCTAAATAGAATATCAAAAAGGGCAGTAAATATATATTACACCCTATTTAAAATATCAAAAACTACACCAAATATATATTATATAATTTACATAAAATATCAAAAGTACACCAAATATATATTATATACTGTACATAAAATATCAAAAGTACAGTAAATATATTTCATATGTTGTACATATAATATTAACTAAAAGTACACCAAATACATTTTACATACTGTAAATAAAATATCAAAAATTACAGTAAGTATATATTATCTACTGTACATAAAATATCAAAAAGTACACCAAATATGTGTTATATATACTGTAAATAAACTATCAAAATCTTCAGTAATTATATTTAATATACTGTACATAAAATATCAAAAATTTCACCAAATGTATATTATACACTCTAAATAGAATATCAAAAAGGACAGTAAATATATATTACACTCTATGTAAAATATCAAAACTACACCAAATATATATTATATAATTTACATAAAATATCAAAAGTACACCAAATATATTTTATATACTCTACATAAAATATCAAAAAGTACAGTAAATATATTTCATATGTTGTACATATAATATTAACTAAAAGTACACCAAATACATTTTACATACTGTAAATAAAATACCAAAAATTACAGTAAGTATATATTATCTACTGTACATAAAATATCAAAAAGTACACCAAATATGTGTTATATACACTGTAAATAAACTATCAAAAACTTCAGTAATTATATTTAATATACTGTACATAAAATATCAAAAATTACACCAAATATATATTATACACTCTAAATAGAATATCAAAAAGGACAGTAAATATATACTACACTCTATGTAAAATATCAAAACTACACCAAATATATATTATATAATTTACATAAAATATCAAAAGTACACCAAATATATATTATATACTGTACATAAAATATCAAAAAGTACAGTAAATATATTTCATATGTTGTACATATAATATTAACTAAAAGGACACCAAATACATTTTACATACTGCAAATAAAATATCAAAAATTACAGTAAGTATATATTATCTACTGTACATAAAATATCAAAAAGTACACCAAATATGTGTTATATACACTGTAAATAAACTATCAAAATCTTCAGTAATTATATTTAATATACTGTACATAAAATATCAAAAATTACACCAAATGTATATTATACACTCTAAATAGAATATCAGAAAGGACAGTAAATATATATTCCACTCTATGTAAAATATCAAAACTACACCAAATATATATTATATAATTTACATAAAATATCAAATGTACACCAAATATATATTATATACTGTACATAAAATATCAAAAAGTACAGTAAATATATTTCATATGTTGTACATATAATATTAACTAAAAGTACACCAAATACATTTTACATACTGTAAATAAAATACCAAAAATTACAGTAAGTATATATTATCTACTGTACATAAAATATCAAAAAGTACACCAAATATGTGTTATATATACTGTAAATAAACTATCAAAATCTTCAGTAATTATATTTAATATACTGTACATAAAATATCAAAAATTACACCAAATGTATATTATACACTCTAAATAGAATATCAAAAAGGGCAGTAAATATATATTACACTCTATTTAAAATATCAAAAACTACACCAAATATATATTATATAATTTACATAAAATATCAAAAGTACACCAAATATATATTATATACTGTACATAAAATATCAAAAGTACAGTAAATATATTTCATATGTTGTACATATAATATTAACTAAAAGTACACCAAATACATTTTACATACTGTAAATAAAATATCAAAAATTACAGTAAGTATATATTATCTACTGTACATAAAATATCAAAAAGTACACCAAATATGTGTTATATACACTGTAAATAAACTATCAAAATCTTCAGTAATTATATTTAATATACTGTACATAAAATATCAAAAATTACACCAAATGTATATTATACACTCTAAATAGAATATCAAAAATGACAGTAAATATATATTACACTCTATGTAAAATATCAAAACTACAGCAAATATATATTATATAATTTACATAAAATATCAAAAGTACACCAAATATATATTATATACTCTACATAAAATATCAAAAAGTACAGTAAATATATTTCATATGTTGTACATATAATATTAACTAAAAGTACACCAAATACATTTTACATACTGTAAATAAAATACCAAAAATTACAGTATGTATATATTATCTACTGTACATAAAATATCAAAAAGTACACCAAATATGTGTTATATATACTGTAAATAAACTATCAAATTCTTCAGTAATTATATTTAATATACTGTACATAAAATATCAAAAATTACACCAAATATATATTATACACTCTAAATAAAATATCAAAAAGGACAGTAAATATATATTACACTCTATTTAATATATCAAAAACTACACCAAATATATATTATATAATTTACATAAAATATCAAAAGTACACCAAATATATATTATATACTGTACATAAAATATCAAAAAGTACAGTAAATATATTTCATATGTTGTACATATAATATTAACTAAAAGTACACCAAATACATTTTACATACTGTAAATAAAATACCAAAAATTACAGTAAGTATATATTATCTACTGTACATAAAATATCAAAAAGTACACCAAATATGTGTTATATATACTGTAAATAAACTATCAAAACCTTCAGTAATTATATTTAATATACTGTACAGAAAATATCAAAAATTACACCAAATGTATATTATACACTCTAAATAGAATATCAAAAATGACAGTAAATATATACTACACTCTATGTAAAATATCAAAACTACACCAAATATATATTATATAATTTACATAAAATATCAAAAGTACACCAAATATATATTATATACTCTACATAAAATATCAAAAAGTACAGTAAATATATTTCATATGTTGTACATATAATATTAACTAAAAGTACACCAAATACATTTTACATACTGTAAATAAAATACCAAAAATTACAGTATGTATATATTATCTACTGTACATAAAATATCAAAAAGTACACCAAATATGTGTTATATATACTGTAAATAAACTATCAAAATCTTCAGTAATTATATTTAATATACTGTACATAAAATATCAAAAATTACACCAAATGTATATTATACACTCTAAATAAAATATCAAAAAGGACAGTAAATATATATTACACTCTATTTAAAATATCAAAAACTACACCAAATATATATTATATAATTTACATAAAATATCAAAAGTACACCAAATATATATTATATACTCTACATAAAATATCAAAAAGTACAGTAAATATATTTCATATGTTTTACATATAATATTAACTAAAAGTACACCAAATACATTTTACATACTGTAAATAAAATATCAAAAATTACAGTAACTATATATTATCTACTGTACATAAAATATCAAAAAGTACACCAAATATGTGTTATATATACTGTAAATAAACTATCAAAAACTTCAGTAATTATATTTAATATACTGTACATAAAATATCAAAAACTACACCAAATGTATATTATATACTCTAAATAGAACATCAAAAAGGACAGTAAATATATATTACACTCTATGTAAAATATCAAAACTACACCAAATATATATTATATAATTTACATAAAATATCAAAAGTACACCAAATATATATTATATACTCTACATAAAATATCAAACAGTACAGTAAATATATTTCATATGTTGTACATATAATGTTAACTAAAAGTACACCAAATACATTTTACATACTGTAAATAAAATACCAAAAATTACAGTAAGTATATATTATCTACTGTACATAAAATATCAAAAAGTACACCAAATATGTGTTATATATACTGTAAATAAACTATCAAAATCTTCAGTAAATATATTTAATATACTGTACATAAAATATCAAAAATTACAACAAATGTGTATTATACACTCTAAATAAAATATCAAAAAGGACAGTAAATATATATTACACTCTATTTAAAATATCAAAAACTACACCAAATATATATTATATAATTTACATAAAATATCAAAAGTACACCAAATATATATTATATACTCTACATAAAATATCAAAAAGTACAGTAAATATATTTCACATGTTGTACATATAATATTAACTAAAAGTACACCAAATACATTTTACATACTGTAAATAAAATACCAAAAATTACAGTAAGTATATATTATCTACTGTACATAAAATATCAAAAAGTACACCAAATATGTGTTATATATACTGTAAATAAACTATCAAAATCTTCAGTAATTATATTTAATGTACTGTACATAAAATATCAAAAGTTACACCAAATGTATATTATACACTCTAAATAAAATATCAAAAAGGACAGTAAATATATATTACACTCTATTTAAAATATCAAAAACTACACCAAATATATATTATATAATTTACATAAAATATCAAAAGTACACCAAATATATATTATATTCTGTACATAAAATATCAAAAAGTACAGTAAATATATTTCATATGTTGTACATATAATATTAACTAAAAGTACACCAGATACATTTTACATACTGTAAATAAAATATCAAAAATTACAGTAAGTATATATTATCTACTGTACATAAAATATCAAAAAGTACACCAAATATGTGTTATATATACTGTAAATAAACTATCAAGAACTTCAGTAATTATATTTAATATACTGTACATAAAATATCAAAAATTACACCAAATGTATATTATACACTCTACATAGAATATCAAAAAGGACAGTAAATATATATTACACTCTATGTAAAATATCAAAACTACACCAAATATATATTATATAATTTACATAAAATATCAAAAGTATACCAAATATATATTATATACTCTACATAAAATATCAAAAGGTACAGTAAATATATTTCATATGTTGTACATATAATATTAACTAAAAGTACACCAAATACATTTTACATACTGTAAATAAAATACCAAAAATTTCAGTAAGTATATATTATCTACTGTACATAAAATATCAAAAAGTACACCAAATATGTGTTATATATACTGTAAATAAACTATCAAAATCTTCAGTAATTATATTTAATATACTGTACATAAAATATCAAAAATTACACCAAATGTATATTATACACTCTAAATAAAATATCAAAAAGGACAGTAAATATATATTACACTCTATTTAAAATATCAAAAACTACACCAAATATATATTATATAATTTACGTAAAATATCAAATGTACACCAAATATATATTATATACTGTACATAAAATATCAAAAAGTACAGTAAATATATTTCATATGTTGTACATATAATATTAACTAAAAGTACACCAAATACCTTTTATATACTGTAAATAAAATATCAAAAATTACAGTAAGTATATATTATCTACTGTACATAAAACATCAAAAAGTACACCAAATATGTTTTATATACACTGTAAATAAACTATCAAAACCTTCAGTAATTATATTTAATATACTGTACAGAAAATATCAAAAATTACACCAAATGTATATTATACACTCTAAATAGAATATCAAAAAGAAAGTAAATATATATTACACTCTATGTAAAATATCGAAACTACACCAAATATATATTATATAATTTACATAAAATATCAAAAGTACACCAAATATATATTATATACTCTACATAAAATATCAAAAAGTACAGAAAATATATTTCATATGTTGTACATATTATATTAACTAAAAGTACACCAAATACATTTTACATACTGTAAATAAAATACCAAAAATTACAGAAAGTATATATTATCTACTGTACATAAAATATCAAAAAGTACACCAAATATGTGTTATATATACTGTAAATAAACTATCAAAATCTTCAGTAATTATATTATATATACTGTACATAAAATATCAAAAATTACACCAAATGTATATTATACACTCTAAATAGGATATCAAAAAGGACAGGAAATATATACTACACTCTATGTAAAATATCAAAACTACACCAAATATATATTATATAATTTACATAAAATATCAAAAGTACACCAAATATATATTATATACTGTACATAAAATATCAAAAATTACAGTAAATATATTTCATATGTTGTACATATAATATTAACTAAAAGTACACCAAATACATTTTACATACTGTAAATAAAATATCAAAAGTTGCAGTAAGTATATATTATCTACTGTACATAAAATATCAAAAAGTACACCAAATATGTGTTATATACACTGTAAATAAACTATCAAAACCTTCAGTAATTATATTTAATATACTGTACATAAAATATCAAAAATTACACCAAATGTATATTATACACTCTAAATAGAATATCAAAAAGGACAGTAAATATATATTACACTCTATGTAAAATATCAAAACTACACCAAATATATATTATATAATTTACATAAAATATCAAAAGTACACCAAATATATATTATATACTCTACATAAAATATCAAAAAGTACAGTAAATATATTTCATATGTTGTACATATAATATTAACTAAAAGTACACCAAATACATTTTACATACTGTAAATAAAATACCAAAAATTACAGTAAGTATATATTATCTACTGTACATAAAATATCAAAAAGTACACCAAATATGTGTTATATATACTGTAAATAAACTATCAAAATCTTCAGTAATTATATTTAATATACTGTACATAAAATATCAAAAATTACACCAAATGTATATTATACACTCTAAATAGAATATCAAAAAGGACAGTAAATATATATTACACTCTATTTAAAATATCAAAAACTACACCAAGTATATATTATATAATTTACATAAAATATCAAAAGTACACCAAATATATATTATATACTCTACATAAAATATCAAAAAGTACAGTAAATATATTTCATATGTTGTACATATAATATTAACTAAAAGTACACCAAATACATTTTACATACTGTAAATAAAATATCAAAAATTACAGTAACTATATATTATCTACTGTACATAAAATATCAAAAAGTACACCAAATATGTGTTATATATACTGTAAATAAACTATCAAAAACTTCAGTAATTATATTTAATATACTCTACATAAAATATCAAAAACTACACCAAATGTATATTATATACTCTAAATAGAACATCAAAAAGGACAGTAAATATACATTACACTCTATGTAAAATATCAAAACTACACCAAATATATATTATATAATTTACATAAAATATCAAAAGTACACCAAATATGTATTATATACTCTACATAAAATATCAAACAGTACAGTAAATATATTTCATATGTTGTACATATAATATTAACTAAAAGTACACCAAATACATTTTACATACTGTAAATAAAATACCAAAAATTACAGTAAGTATATATTATCTACGGTACATAAGATATCAAAAAGTACACCAAATATGTGTTATATATACTGTAAATAAACTATCAAAATCTTCAGTAAATATATTTAATATACTGTACATAAAATATCAAAAATTACAACAAATGTACATTATACACTCTAAATAAAATATCAAAAAGGACAGTAAATATATATTACACTCTATTTAAAATATCAAAAACTACACCAAATATATATTATATAATTTACATAAAATATCAAAAGTACACCAAATATATATTATATACTCTACATAAAATATCAAAAAGTACAGTAAATATATTTCACATGTTGTACATATAATATTAACTAAAAGTACACCAAATACATTTTACATACTGTAAATAAAATACCAAAAATTACAGTAAGTATATATTATCTACTGTACATAAAATATCAAAAAGTACACCAAATATGTGTTATATATACTGTAAATAAACTATCAAAATCTTCAGTAATTATATTTAATATACTGTACATAAAATATCAAAAGTTACACCAAATGTATATTATACACTCTAAATAAAATATCAAAAAGGACAGTAAATATATATTACACTCTATTTAAAATATCAAAAACTACACCAAATATATATTATATAATTTACATAAAATATCAAAAGTACACCAAATATACATTATATACTGTACATAAAATATCAAAAAGTACAGTAAATATATTTCATATGTTGTACATATAATATTAACTAAAAGTACACCAAATACATTTTACATACTGTAAATAAAATATCAAAAATTACAGTAAGTATATATTATCTACTGTACATAAAATATCAAAAAGTACACCAAATATGTGTTATATATACTGTAAATAAACTATCAAGAACTTCAGTAATTATATTTAATATACTGTACATAAAATATCAAAAATTACACCAAATGTATATTATACACTCTACATAGAATATCAAAAAGGACAGTAAATATATATTACACTCTATGTAAAATATCAAAACTACACCAAATATATATTATATAATTTACATAAAATATCAAAAGTATACCAAATATATATTATATACTCTACATAAAATATCAATAGGTACAGTAAATATATTTCATATGTTGTACATATAATATTAACTAAAAGTACACCAAATACATTTTACATACTGTAAATAAAATACCAAAAATTTCAGTAAGTATATATTATCTACTGTACATAAAATATCAAAAAGTACACCAAATATGTGTTATATATACTGTAAATAAACTATCAAAATCTTCAGTAATTATATTTAATATACTGTACATAAAATATCAAAAATTACACCAAATGTATATTATACACTCTAAATAAAATATCAAAAAGGACAGTAAATATATATTACACTCTATTTAAAATATCAAAAACTACACCAAATATATATTATATAATTTACATAAAATATCAAAAGTACACCAAATATATATTATATACTGTACATAAAATATCAAAAAGTACAGTAAATATATTTCATATGTTGTACATATAATATTAACTAAAAGTACACCAAATACCTTTTATATACTGTAAATAAAATATCAAAAATTACAGTAAGTATATATTATCTACTGTACATAAAACATCAAAAAGTACACCAAATATGTTTTATATACACTGTAAATAAACTATCAAAACCTTCAGTAATTATATTTAATATACTGTACAGAAAATATCAAAAATTACACCAAATGTATATTATACACTCTAAATAGAATATCAAAAAGAAAGTAAATATATATTACACTCTATGTAAAATATCGAAACTACACCAAATATATATTATATAATTTACATAAAATATCAAAAGTACACCAAATATATATTATATACTCTACATAAAATATCAAAAAGTACAGAAAATATATTTCATATGTTGTACATATTATATTAACTAAAAGTACACCAAATACATTTTACATACTGTAAATAAAATAACAAAAATTACAGAAAGTATATATTATCTACTGTACATAAAATATCAAAAAGTACACCAAATATGTGTTATATATACTGTAAATAAACTATCAAAATCTTCAGTAATTATATTATATATACTGTACATAAAATATCAAAAATTACACCAAATGTATATTATACACTCTAAATAGGATATCAAAAAGGACAGGAAATATATACTACACTCTATGTAAAATATCAAAACTACACCAAATATATATTATATAATTTACATAAAATATCAAAAGTACACCAAATATATATTATATACTGTACATAAAATATCAAAAATTACAGTAAATATATTTCATATGTTGTACATATAATATTAACTAAAAGTACACCAAATACATTTTACATACTGTAAATAAAATATCAAAAATTGCAGTAAGTATATATTATCTACTGTACATAAAATATCAAAAAGTACACCAAATATGTGTTATATACACTGTAAATAAACTATCAAAATCTTCAGTAATTATATTTAATATACTGTACATAAAATATCAAAAATTACACCAAATGTATATTATACACTCTAAATAGAATATCAAAAAGGACAGTAAATATATATTACACTCTATGTAAAATATCAAAACTACACCAAATATATATTATATAATTTACATAAAATATCAAAAGTACACCAAATATATATTATATACTCTACATAAAATATCAAAAAGTACAGTAAATATATTTCATATGTTGTACATATAATATTAACTAAAAGTACACCAAATACATTTTACATACTGTAAATAAAATACCAAAAATTACAGTAAGTATATATTATCTACTGTACATAAAATATCAAAAAGTACACCAAATATGTGTTATATATACTGTAAATAAACTATCAAAATCTTCAGTAATTATATTTAATATACTGTACATAAAATATCAAAAATTACACCAAATGTATATTATACACTCTAAATAGAATATCAAAAAGGGCAGTAAATATATATTACACTCTATTTAAAATATCAAAAACTACACCAAATATATATTATATAATTTACATAAAATATAAAAAGTACACCAAATATATATTATATACTGTACATAAATTATCAAAAGTACAGTAAATATATTTCATATGTTGTACATATAATATTAACTAAAAGTACACCAAATACATTTTACATACTGTAAATAAAATATCAAAAATTACAGTAAGTATATATTATCTACTGTACATAAAATATCAAAAAGTACACCAAATATGTGTTATATACACTGTAAATAAACTATCAAAATCTTCAGTAATTATATTTAATATACTGTACATAAAATATCAAAAATTACACCAAATGTATATTATACACTCTAAATAGAATATCAAAAATGACAGTAAATATATATTACACTCTGTAAAATATCAAAACTACAGCAAATATATATTATATAATTTACATAAAATATCAAAAGTACACCAAATATATATTATATACTCTACATAAAATATCAAAAAGTACAGTAAATATATTTCATATGTTGTACATATAATATTAACTAAAAGTACACCAAATACATTTTACATACTGTAAATAAAATACCAAAAATTACAGTATGTATATATTATCTACTGTACATAAAATATCAAAAAGTACACCAAATATGTGTTATATATACTGTAAATAAACTATCAAAATCTTCAGTAATTATATTTAATATACTGTACATAAATTATCAAAAATTACACCAAATGTATATTATACACTCTAAATAGAATATCAAAAAGGACAGTAAATATATATTACACTCTATGTAAAATATCAAAACTACACCAAATATATATTATATAATTTACATAAAATATGAAAAGTACACCAAATATATATTATATACTGTACATAAAATATCAAAAAGTACAGTAAATATATTTCATATGTTGTACATATAATATTAACTAAAAGTACACCAAATATATTTTACATACTGTAAATAAAATACCAAAAATTACAGTATGTATATATTATCTACTGTACATAAAATATCAAAAAGTACACCAAATATGTGTTATATATACTGTAAATAAACTATCAAAAACTTCAGTAATTATATTTAATATACTGTACATAAAATATCAAAAATTACACCAAATGTATATTATATACTCTAAATAGAACATCAAAAAGGACAGTAAATATACATTACACTCTATGTAAAATATCAAAACTACACCAAATATATATTATATAATTTGCATAAAATATCAAAAGTACACCAAATATATATTATATACTCTACATAAAATATCAAACAGTACAGTAAATATATTTCATATGTTGTACATATAATATTAACTAAAAGTACACCAAATACATTTTACATACTGTAAATAAAATACCAAAAATTACAGTAAGTATATATTATCTACTGTACATAAAATATCAAAAAGTACACCAAATATGTGTTATATATACTGTAAATAAACTATCAAAATCTTCAGTAAATATATTTAATATACTGTACATAAAATATCAAAAATTACAACAAATGTATATTATACACTCTAAATAAAATATCAAAAAGGACAGTAAATATATATTACACTCTATTTAAAATATCAAAAACTACACCAAATATATATTATATAATTTACATAAAATATCAAAAGTACACCAAATATATATTATATACTCTACATAAAATATCAAAAAGTACAGTAAATATATTTCACATGTTGTACATATAATATTAACTAAAAGTACACCAAATACATTTTACATACTGTAAATAAAATACCAAAAATTACAGTAAGTATATATTATCTACTGTACATAAAATATCAAAAAGTACACCAAATATGTGTTATAAATACTGTAAATAAACTATAAAAATCTTCAGTAATTATATTTAATATACTGTACATAAAATATCAAAAGTTACACCAAATGTATATTATACACTCTAAATAAAATATCAAAAAGGACAGTAAATATATATTACACTCTATTTAAAATATCAAAAACTACACCAAATATATATTATATAATTTACATAAAATATAAAAAGTACACCAAATATATATTATATACTCTACATAAAATATCAGAAAGTACAGTAAATATATTTCATATGTTGTACATATAATATTAACTAAAAGTACACCAAATACATTTTACATACTGTAAATAAAATACCAAAAATTACAGTAAGTATATATTATCTACTGTACATAAAATATCAAAAAGTACACCAAATATGTGTTATATATACTGTAAATAAACTATCAAAATCTTCAGTAATTATATTTAATATACTGTACAGAAAATATCAAAAATTACACCAAATGTATATTATACACTCTAAATAGAATATCAAAAAGGACAGTAAATATATACTACACTCTATGTAAAATATCAAAACTACACCAAATATATATTATATAATTTACATAAAATATCAAAAGTACAACAAACATATATTATATACTCTACATAAAATATCAAAAAGTACAGTAAATATATTTCATATATTGTACATATAATATTAACTAAAAGTACACCAAATACATTTTACATACTGTAAATAAAATATCAAAAATTACAGTAAGTATATATTATCTACTGTACATAAAATATCAAAAAGTACACCAAATATGTGTTATGTACACTGTAAATAAACTATCAAAATCTTCAGTAATTATATTTAATATACTGTACATAAAATATCAAAAATTACACCAAATGTATATTATACACTCTAAATAGAATATCAAAAAGGACAGTAAATATATATTACACTCTATGTAAAATATCAAAACTACACCAAATATATATTATATAATTTACATAAAATATCAAAAGTACACCAAATATATATTATATACTCTACATAAAATATCAAAAAGTACAGTAAATATATTTCATATATTGTACATATAATATTAACTAAAAGTACACCAAATACATTTTACATACTGTAAATAAAATACCAAAAATTACAGTATGTATATATTATCTACTGTACATAAAATATCAAAAAGTACAGCAAATATGTGTTATATATACTGTAAATAAACTATCAAAATCTTCAGTAATTATATTTAATATACTGTACATAAAATATCAAAAATTACACCAAATGTATATTATACACTCTAAATAAAATATCAAAAAGGACAGTAAATATATATTACACTCTATTTAAAATATCAAAAACTACACCAAATATATATTATATAATTTACATAAAATATCAAAAGTACACCAAATATATATTATATAATCTACATAAAATATCAAAAAGTACAGTAAATATATTTCATATGTTGTACATATAATATTAACTAAAAGTACACCAAATACATTTTACATACTGTAAATAAAATATCAAAAATTACAGTAACTATATATTATCTACTGTACATAAAATATCAAAAAGTACACCAAATATGTGTTATATATACTGTAAATAAACTATCAAAATCTTCAGTAAATATATTTAATATACTGTACATAAAATATCAAAAATTACAACAAATGTATATTATACACTCTAAATAAAATATCAAAAAGGACAGTAAATATATATTACACTCTATTTAAAATATCAAAAACTACACCAAATATATATTATATAATTTACATAAAATATCAAAAGTACACCAAATATATATTATATACTCTACATAAAATATCAAAAAGTACAGTAAATATATTTCACATGTTGTACATATAATATTAACTAAAAGTACACCAAATACATTTTACATACTGTAAATAAAATACCAAAAATTACAGTAAGTATATATTATCTACTGTACATCAAATATCAAAAAGTACACCAAATATGTGTTATATATACTGTAAATAAACTATCAAAATCTTCAGTAATTATATTTAATATACTGTACATAAAATATCAAAAGTTACACCAAATGTATATTATACACTCTAAATAAAATATCAAAAAGGACAGTAAATATATATTACACTCTATTTAAAATATCAAAAACTACACCAAATATATATTATATAATTTACATAAAATATCAAAAGTACACCAAATATATATTATATACTGTACATAAAATATCAAAAAGTACAGTAAATATATTTCATATGTTGTACATATAATATTAACTAAAAGTACACCAAATACAGTTTACATACTGTAAATAAAATATCAAAAATTACAGTAAGTATATATTATCTACTGTACATAAAATATCAAAAAGTACACCAAATATGTGTTATATATACTGTAAATAAACTATCAAGAACTTCAGTAATTATATTTAATATACTGTACATAAAATATCAAAAATTACACCAAATGTATATTATACACTCTAAATAGAATATCAAAAAGGACAGTAAATATATATTACACTCTATGTAAAATATCAAAACTACACCAAATATATATTATATAATTTACATAAAATATCAAAAGTACACCAAATATATATTATATACTCTACATAAAATATCAAAAAGTACAGTAAATATATTTCATATGTTGTACATATAATATTAACTAAAAGTACACCAAATACATTTTACATACTGTAAATAAAATACCAAAAAATTTCAGTAAGTATATATTATCTACTGTACATAAAATATCAAAAAGTACACCAAATATGTGTTATATATACTGTAAATAAACTATCAAAATCTTCAGTAATTATATTTAATATACTGTACATAAAATATCAAAAATTACACCAAATGTATATTATACACTCTAAATAGAATATCAAAAAGGACAGTAAATATATATTACACTCTATTTAAAATATCAAAAACTACACCAAATATATATTATATAATTTACATAAAATATCAAAAGTACACCAAATATATATTATATACTGTACATAAAATATCAAAAAGTACAGTAAATATATTTCATATGTTGTACATATAATATTAACTAAAAGTACACCAAATACCTTTTATATACTGTAAATAAAATATCAAAAATTACAGTAAGTATATATTATCTACTGTACATAAAATATCAAAAAGTACACCAAATATGTTTTATATACACTGTAAATAAACTATCAAAACCTTCAGTAATTATATTTAATATACTGTACAGAAAATATCAAAAATTACACCAAATGTATATTATACACTCTAAATAGAATATCAAAAATAAAGTAAATATATATTACACTCTATGTAAAATATCGAAACTACACCAAATATATATTATATAATTTACATAAAATATCAAAAGTACACCAAATATATATTATATACTCTACATAAAATATCAAAAAGTACAGAAAATATATTTCATATGTTGTACATATTATATTAACTAAAAGTACATCAAATACATTTTACATACTGTAAATAAAATACCAAAAATTACAGAAAGTATATATTATCTACTGTACATAAAATATCAAAAAGTACACCAAATATGTGTTATATATACTGTAAATAAACTATCAAAATCTTCAGTAATTATATTATATATACTGTACATAAAATATCAAAAATTACACCAAATGTATATTATACACTCTAAATAGGATATCAAAAAGGACAGGAAATATATACTACACTCTATGTAAAATATCAAAACTACACCAAATATATATTATATAATTTACATAAAATATCAAACGTACACCAAATATATATTATATACTGTACATAAAATATCAAAAATTACAGTAAATATATTTCATATGTTGTACATATAATATTAACTAAAAGTACACCAAATACATTTTACATACTGTAAATAAAATATCAAAAATTACAGTAAGTATATATTATCTACTGTACATAAAATATCAAAAAGTACACCAAATATGTGTTATATACACTGTAAATAAACTATCAAAACCTTCAGTAATTATATTTAATATACTGTATATAAAATATCAAAAATTACACCAAATGTATATTATACACTCTAAATAGAATATCAAAAAGGACAGTAAATATATATTACACTCTATGTAAAATATCAAAACTACACCAAATATATATTATATAATTTACATAAAATATCAAAAGTACACCAAATATATATTATATACTCTACATAAAATATCAAAAAGTACAGTAAATATATTTCATATGTTGTACATATATTAACTAAAAGTACACCAAATACATTTTACATACTGTAAATAAAATACCAAAAATTACAGTAAGTATATATTATCTACTGTACATAAAATATCAAAAAGTACACCAAATATGTGTTATATATACTGTAAATAAACTATCAAAATCTTCAGTAATTATATTTAATATACTGTACATAAAATATCAAAAATTACACCAAATGTATATTATACACTCTAAATAGAAAATCAAAAAGGGCAGTAAATATATATTACACTCTATTTAAAATATCAAAAACTACACCAAATATATATTATATAATTTACATAAAATATCAAAAGTACACCAAATATATATTATATACTGTACATAAAATATCAAAAGTACAGTAAATATATTTCATATGTTGTACATATAATATTAACTAAAAGTACACCAAATACATTTTACATACTGTAAATAAAATATCAAAAATTACAGTAAGTATATATTATCTACTGTACATAAAATATCAAAAAGTACACCAAATATGTGTTATATATACTGTAAATAAACTATCAAAATCTTCAGTAATTATATTTAATATCCTGTACATAAAATATCAAAAATTACACCAAATGTATATTATACACTCTAAATAGAATATCAAAAAGGACAGTAAATATATATTACACTCTATGTAAAATAACAAAACTACACCAAATATATATTATATAATTTACATGAAATATCAAAATTACACCAAATATATATTATATACTCTACATAAAATATCAAAAAGTACAGTAAATATATTTCATATGTTGTACATATAATATTAACTAAAAGTACACCAAATACATTTTACATACTGTAAATAAAATACCAAAAATTACAGTAAGTATATATTATCTACTGTACATAAAATATCAAAAAGTACACCAAATATGTTTTATATACACTGTAAACTATCAAAATCTTCAGTAATTATATTTAATATACTGTACATAAAATATCAAAAATTACACCAAATGTATATTATACACTCTAAATAGAATATCAAAAAGGACAGTAAATATATACTACACTCTATGTAAAATATCAAAACTACACCAAATATATATTATATAATTTACATAAAATATCAAAAGTACACCAAATATATATTATATACTGTACATAAAATATCAAAAAGTACAGTAAATATATTTCATATGTTGTACATATAATATTAACTAAAAGGACACCAAATACATTTTACATACTGCAAATAAAATATCAAAAATTACAGTAAGTATATATTATCTACTGTAAATAAAATATCAAAAAGTACACCAAATATGTGTTATATACACTGTAAATAAACTATCAAAATCTTCAGTAATTATATTTAATATACTGTACATAAAATATCAAAAATTACACCAAATGTATATTATACACTCTAAATAGAATATCAAAAAGGACAGTAAATATATATTCCACTCTATGTAAAATATCAAAACTACACCAAATATATATTATATAATTTACATAAAATATCAAAAGTACACCAAATACATATTATATACTGTACATAAAATATCAAAAAGTACAGTAAATATATTTCATATGTTGTACATATAATATTAAATAAAAGTACACCAAATACATTTTACATGCTGTAAATAAAATACCAAAAATTACAGTAAGTATATATTATCTACTGTACATAAAATATCAAAAAGTACACCAAATATGTGTTATATATACTGTAAATAAACTATCAAGAACTTCAGTAATTATATTTAATATACTGTACATAAAATATCAAAAATTACACCAAATGTATATTATACACTCTAAATAGGATATCAAAAAGGACAGGAAATATATACTACACTCTATGTAAAATATCAAAACTACACCAAATATATATTATATAATTTACATAAAATATCAAAAGTACACCAAATATATATTATATACTGTACATAAAATATCAAAAAGTACAGTAAATATATTTCATATGTTGTACATATAATATTAACTAAAAGTACACCAAATACATTTTACATACTGTAAATAAAATACCAAAAAATTTCAGTAAGTATATATTATCTACTGTACATAAAATATCAAAAAGTACACCAAATATGTGTTATATATACTGTAAATAAACTATCAAAATCTTCAGTAATTATATTTAATATACTGTACATAAAATATCAAAAATTACACCAAATGTATATTATACACTCTAAATAAAATATCAAAAAGGACAGTAAATATATATTACACTCTATTTAAAATATCAAAAACTACACCAAATATATATTATATAATTTACATAAAATATCAAAAGTACACCAAATATATATTATATACTGTACATAAAATATCAAAAAGTACAGTAAATATATTTCATATGTTGTACATATAATATTAACTAAAAGTACACCAAATACCTTTTATATACTGTAAATAAAATATCAAAAATTACAGTAAGTATATATTATCTACTGTACATAAAATATCAAAAAGTACACCAAATATGTTTTATATACACTGTAAATAAACTATCAAAACCTTCAGTAATTATATTTAATATACTGTACAGAAAATATCAAAAATTACACCAAATGTATATTATACACTCTAAATAGAATATCAAAAAGAAAGTAAATATATATTACACTCTATGTAAAATATCGAAACTACACCAAATATATATTATATAATTTACATAAAATATCAAAAGTACACCAAATATATATTATATACTCTACATAAAATATCAAAAAGTACAGAAAATATATTTCATATGTTGTACATATTATATTAACTAAAAGTACATCAAATACATTTTACATACTGTAAATAAAATACCAAAAATTACAGAAAGTATATATTATCTACTGTACATAAAATATCAAAAAGTACACCAAATATGTGTTATATATACTGTAAATAAACTATCAAAATCTTCAGTAATTATATTATATATACTGTACATAAAATATCAAAAATTACACCAAATGTATATTATACACTCTAAATAGGATATCAAAAAGGACAGGAAATATATACTACACTCTATGTAAAATATCAAAACTACACCAAATATATATTATATAATTTACATAAAATATCAAAAGTACACCAAATATATATTATATACTCTACATAAAATATCAAACAGTACAGTAAATATATTTCATATGTTGTACATATAATATTAACTAAAAGTACACCAAATACATTTTACATACTGTAAATAAAATATCAAAAATTACAGTAAGTATATATTATCTACTGTACATAAAATATCAAAAAGTACACCAAATATGTTTTATATACACTGTAAATAAACTATCAAAACCTTCAGTAATTATATTTAATATACTGTACAGAAAATATCAAAAATTACACCAAATGTATATTATACACTCTAAATAGAATATCAAAAATAAAGTAAATATATATTACACTCTATGTAAAATATCGAAACTACACCAAATATATATTATATAATTTACATAAAATATCAAAAGTACACCAAATATATATTATATACTCTACATAAAATATCAAAAAGTACAGAAAATATATTTCATATGTTGTACATATTATATTAACTAAAAGTACATCAAATACATTTTACATACTGTAAATAAAATACCAAAAATTACAGAAAGTATATATTATCTACTGTACATAAAATATCAAAAAGTACACCAAATATGTGTTATATATACTGTAAATAAACTATCAAAATCTTCAGTAATTATATTATATATACTGTACATAAAATATCAAAAATTACACCAAATGTATATTATACACTCTAAATAGGATATCAAAAAGGACAGGAAATATATACTACACTCTATGTAAAATATCAAAACTACACCAAATATATATTATATAATTTACATAAAATATCAAAAGTACACCAAATATATATTATATACTGTACATAAAATATCAAAAATTACAGTAAATATATTTCATATGTTGTACATATAATATTAACTAAAAGTACACCAAATACATTTTACATACTGTAAATAAAATATCAAAAATTACAGTAAGTATATATTATCTACTGTACATAAAATATCAAAAAGTACACCAAATATGTGTTATATACACTGTAAATAAACTATCAAAACCTTCAGTAATTATATTTAATATACTGTATATAAAATATCAAAAATTACACCAAATGTATATTATACACTCTAAATAGAATATCAAAAAGGACAGTAAATATATATTACACTCTATGTAAAATATCAAAACTACACCAAATATATATTATATAATTTACATAAAATATCAAAAGTACACCAAATATATATTATATACTCTACATAAAATATCAAAAAGTACAGTAAATATATTTCATATGTTGTACATATATTAACTAAAAGTACACCAAATACATTTTACATACTGTAAATAAAATACCAAAAATTACAGTAAGTATATATTATCTACTGTACATAAAATATCAAAAAGTACACCAAATATGTGTTATATATACTGTAAATTAACTATCAAAATCTTCAGTAATTATATTTAATATACTGTACATAAAATATCAAAAATTACACCAAATGTATATTATACACTCTAAATAGAAAATCAAAAAGGGCAGTAAATATATATTACACTCTATTTAAAATATCAAAAACTACACCAAATATATATTATATAATTTACATAAAATATCAAAAGTACACCAAATATATATTATATACTGTACATAAAATATCAAAAGTACAGTAAATATATTTCATATGTTGTACATATAATATTAACTAAAAGTACACCAAATACATTTTACATACTGTAAATAAAATATCAAAAATTACAGTAAGTATATATTATCTACTGTACATAAAATATCAAAAAGTACACCAAATATGTGTTATATATACTGTAAATAAACTATCAAAATCTTCAGTAATTATATTTAATATCCTGTACATAAAATATCAAAAATTACACCAAATGTATATTATACACTCTAAATAGAATATCAAAAAGACAGTAAATATATATTACACTCTATGTAAAATAACAAAACTACACCAAATATATATTATATAATTTACATGAAATATCAAAATTACACCAAATATATATTATATACTCTACATAAAATATCAAAAAGTACAGTAAATATATTTCATATGTTGTACATATAATATTAACTAAAAGTACACCAAATACATTTTACATACTGTAAATAAAATACCAAAAATTACAGTAAGTATATATTATCTACTGTACATAAAATATCAAAAAGTACACCAAATATGTTTTATATACACTGTAAACTATCAAAATCTTCAGTAATTATATTTAATATACTGTACATAAAATATCAAAAATTACACCAAATGTATATTATACACTCTAAATAGAATATCAAAAAGGACAGTAAATATATACTACACTCTATGTAAAATATCAAAACTACACCAAATATATATTATATAATTTACATAAAATATCAAAAGTACACCAAATATATATTATATACTGTACATAAAATATCAAAAAGTACAGTAAATATATTTCATATGTTGTACATATAATATTAACTAAAAGGACACCAAATACATTTTACATACTGCAAATAAAATATCAAAAATTACAGTAAGTATATATTATCTACTGTAAATAAAATATCAAAAAGTACACCAAATATGTGTTATATACACTGTAAATAAACTATCAAAATCTTCAGTAATTATATTTAATATACTGTACATAAAATATCAAAAATTACACCAAATGTATATTATACACTCTAAATAGAATATCAAAAAGGACAGTAAATATATATTCCACTCTATGTAAAATATCAAAACTACACCAAATATATATTATATAATTTACATAAAATATCAAAAGTACACCAAATACATATTATATACTGTACATAAAATATCAAAAAGTACAGTAAATATATTTCATATGTTGTACATATAATATTAAATAAAAGTACACCAAATACATTTTACATGCTGTAAATAAAATACCAAAAATTACAGTAAGTATATATTATCTACTGTACATAAAATATCAAAAAGTACACCAAATATGTGTTATATATACTGTAAATAAACTATCAAGAACTTCAGTAATTATATTTAATATACTGTACATAAAATATCAAAAATTACACCAAATGTATATTATACACTCTAAATAGGATATCAAAAAGGACAGGAAATATATACTACACTCTATGTAAAATATCAAAACTACACCAAATATATATTATATAATTTACATAAAATATCAAAGGTACACCAAATATATATTATATACTGTACATAAAATATCAAAAAGTACAGTAAATATATTTCATATGTTGTACATATAATATTAACTAAAAGTACACCAAATACATTTTACATACTGTAAATAAAATACCAAAAAATTTCAGTAAGTATATATTATCTACTGTACATAAAATATCAAAAAGTACACCAAATATGTGTTATATATACTGTAAATAAACTATCAAAATCTTCAGTAATTATATTTAATATACTGTACATAAAATATCAAAAATTACACCAAATGTATATTATACACTCTAAATAAAATATCAAAAAGGACAGTAAATATATATTACACTCTATTTAAAATATCAAAAACTACACCAAATATATATTATATAATTTACATAAAATATCAAAAGTACACCAAATATATATTATATACTGTACATAAAATATCAAAAAGTACAGTAAATATATTTCATATGTTGTACATATAATATTAACTAAAAGTACACCAAATACCTTTTATATACTGTAAATAAAATATCAAAAATTACAGTAAGTATATATTATCTACTGTACATAAAATATCAAAAAGTACACCAAATATGTTTTATATACACTGTAAATAAACTATCAAAACCTTCAGTAATTATATTTAATATACTGTACAGAAAATATCAAAAATTACACCAAATGTATATTATACACTCTAAATAGAATATCAAAAAGAAAGTAAATATATATTACACTCTATGTAAAATATCGAAACTACACCAAATATATATTATATAATTTACATAAAATATCAAAAGTACACCAAATATATATTATATACTCTACATAAAATATCAAAAAGTACAGAAAATATATTTCATATGTTGTACATATTATATTAACTAAAAGTACATCAAATACATTTTACATACTGTAAATAAAATACCAAAAATTACAGAAAGTATATATTATCTACTGTACATAAAATATCAAAAAGTACACCAAATATGTGTTATATATACTGTAAATAAACTATCAAAATCTTCAGTAATTATATTATATATACTGTACATAAAATATCAAAAATTACACCAAATGTATATTATACACTCTAAATAGGATATCAAAAAGGACAGGAAATATATACTACACTCTATGTAAAATATCAAAACTACACCAAATATATATTATATAATTTACATAAAATATCAAAAGTACACCAAATATATATTATATACTGTACATAAAATATCAAACAGTACAGTAAATATATTTCATATGTTGTACATATAATATTAACTAAAAGTACACCAAATACATTTTACATACTGTAAATAAAATATCAAAAATTACAGTAAGTATATATTATCTACTGTACATAAAATATCAAAAAGTACACCAAATATGTGTTATATACACTGTAAATAAACTATCAAAACCTTCAGTAATTATATTTAATATACTGTACATAAAATATCAAAAATTACACCAAATGTATATTATACACTCTAGATAGAATATCAAAAAGGACAGTAAATATATATTACACTCTATGTAAAATATCAAAACTACACCAAATAAATATTATATAATTTACATAAAATATCAAAAGTACACCAAATATATATTATATACTCTACATAAAATATCAAAAAGTACAGTAAATATATTTCATATGTTGTACATATATTAACTAAAAGTACACCAAATACATTTTACATACTGTAAATAAAATACCAAAAATTACAGTAAGTATATATTATCTACTGTACATAAAATATCAAAAAGTACACCAAATATGTGTTATATATACTGTAAATAAACTATCAAAATCTTCAGTAATTATATTTAATATACTGTACATAAAATATCAAAAATTACACCAAATGTATATTATACACTCTAAATAGAAAATCAAAAAGGGCAGTAAATATAGATTACACTCTATTTAAAATATCAAAAACTACACCAAATATATATTATATAATTTACATAAAATATCAAAAGTACACCAAATATATATTATATACTGTACATAAAATATCAAAAGTACAGTAAATATATTTCATATGTTGTACATATAATATTAACTAAAAGTACACCAAATACATTTTACATACTGTAAATAAAATACCAAAAATTACAGTATGTATATATTATCTACTGTACATAAAATATCAAAAAGTACACCAAATATGTGTTATATATACTGTAAATAAACTATCAAAATCTTCAGTAATTATATTTAATATACTGTACATAAAATATCAAAAATTACACCAAATGTATATTATACACTCTAAATAAAATATCAAAAAGGACAGTAAATATATATTACACTGTATTTAAAATATCAAAAACTACACCAAATATATATTATATAATTTACATAAAATATAAAAAGTACACCAAATATATATTATATACTCTACATAAAATATCAGAAAGTACAGTAAATATATTTCATATGTTGTACATATAATATTAACTAAAAGTACAGCAAATACATTTTACATACTGTAAATAAAATACCAAAAATTACAGTAAGTATATATTATCTACTGTACATAAAATATCAAAAAGTACACCAAATATGTGTTATATATACTGTAAATAAACTATCAAAATCTTCAGTAATTATATTTAATATACTGTACAGAAAATATCAAAAATTACACCAAATGTATATTATACACTCTAAATAGAATATCAAAAAGGACAGTAAATATATACTACACTCTATGTAAAATATCAAAACTACACCAAATATATATTATATAATTTACATAAAATATCAAAAGTACAACAAATATATATTATATACTCTACATAAAATATCAAAAAGTACAGTAAATATATTTCATATGTTGTACATATAATATTAACTAAAAGTACACCAAATACATTTTACATACTGTAAATAAAATATCAAAAATTACAGTAAGTATATATTATCTACTGTACATAAAATATCAAAAAGTACACCAAATATGTGTTATGTACACTGTAAATAAACTATCAAAATCTTCAGTAATTATATTTAATATACTGTACATAAAATATCAAAAATTACACCAAATGTATATTATACACTCTAAATAGAATATCAAAAAGGACAGTAAATATATATTACACTCTATGTAAAATATCAAAACTACACCAAATATATATTATATAATTTACATAAAATATCAAAAGTACACCAAATATATATTATATACTCTACATAAAATATCAAAAAGTACAGTAAATATATTTCATATGTTGTACATATAATATTAACTAAAAGTACACCAAATACATTTTACATACTGTAAATAAAATACCAAAAATTACAGTATGTATATATTATCTACTGTACATAAAATATCAAAAAGTACACCAAATATGTGTTATATATACTGTAAATAAACTATCAAAATCTTCAGTAATTATATTTAATATACTGTACATAAAATATCAAAAATTACACCAAATGTATATTATACACTCTAAATAAAATATCAAAAAGGACAGTAAATATATATTACACTCTATTTAAAATATCAAAAACTACACCAAATATATATTATATAATTTACATAAAATATCAAATGTACACCAAATATATATTATATACTCTACATAAAATATCAAAAAGTACAGTAAATATATTTCATATGTTGTACATATAATATTAACTAAAAGTACACCAAATACATTTTACATACTGTAAATAAAATATCAAAAATTACAGTAACTATATATTATCTACTGTACATAAAATATCAAAAAGTACACCAAATATGTGTTATATATACTGTAAATAAACTATCAAAAACTTCAGTAATTATATTTAATATACTGTACATAAAATATCAAAAATTACACCAAATGTATATTATATACTCTAAATAGAACATCAAATAGGACAGTAAATATACATTACACTCTATGTAAAATATCAAAACTACACCAAATATATATTATATAATTTACATAAAATATCAAATGTACACCAAATATATATTATATACTCTACATAAAATATCAAACAGTACAGTAAATATATTTCATATATTGTACATATAATATTAACTAACAGTACACCAAATACATTTTACATACTGTAAATAAAATACCAAAAATTACAGTAAGTATATATTATCTACTGTACATAAAATATCAAAAAGTACACCAAATATGTGTTATATATACTGTAAATAAACTATCAAAATCTTCAGTAAATATATTTAATATACTGTACATAAAATATCAAAAATTACAACAAATGTATATTATACACTCTAAATAAAATATCAAAAAGGACAGTAAATATATATTACACTCTATTTAAAATATCAAAAACTACACCAAATGTATATTATATAATTTACATAAAATATCAAAATTACACCAAATATATATTATATACTCTACATAAAATATCAAAAAGTACAGTAAATATATTTCACATGTTGTACATATAATATTAACTAAAAGTACACCAAATACATTTTACATACTGTAAATAAAATACCAAAAATTACAGTAAGTATATATTATCTACTGTACATAAAATATCAAAAAGTACACCAAATATGTGTTATATATACTGTAAATAAACTATAAAAATCTTCAGTAATTATATTTAATATACTGTACATAAAATATCAAAAGTTACACCAAATGTATATTATACACTCTAAATAAAATATCAAAAAGGACAGTAAATATATATTACACTCTATTTAAAATATCAAAAACTACACCAAATATATATTATATAATTTACATAAAATATCAAAAGTACACCAAATATATATTATATACTGTACATAAAATATCAAAAAGTACAGTAAATATATTTCATATGTTGTACATATAATATTAACTAAAAGTACACCAAATACATTTTACATACTGTAAATAAAATATCAAAAATTACAGTAAGTATATATTATCTACTGTACATAAAATATCAAAAAGTACACCAAATATGTGTTATGTACACTGTAAATAAACTATCAAAATCTTCAGTAATTATATTTAATATACTGTACATAAAATATCAAAAATTACACCAAATGTATATTATACACTCTAAATAGAATATCAAAAAGGACAGTAAATATATATTACACTCTATGTAAAATATCAAAACTACACCAAATATATATTATATAATTTACATAAAATATCAAAAGTACACCAAATATATATTATATACTCTACATAAAATATCAAAAAGTACAGTAAATATATTTCATATGTTGTACATATAATATTAACTAAAAGTACACCAAATACATTTTACATACTGTAAATAAAATACCAAAAATTACAGTATGTATATATTATCTACTGTACATAAAATATCAAAAAGTACACCAAATATGTGTTATATATACTGTAAATAAACTATCAAAATCTTCAGTAATTATATTTAATATACTGTACATAAAATATCAAAAATTACACCAAATGTATATTATACACTCTAAATAAAATATCAAAAAGGACAGTAAATATATATTACACTCTATTTAAAATATCAAAAACTACACCAAATATATATTATATAATTTACATAAAATATCAAATGTACACCAAATATATATTATATACTCTACATAAAATATCAAAAAGTACAGTAAATATATTTCATATGTTGTACATATAATATTAACTAAAAGTACACCAAATACATTTTACATACTGTAAATAAAATATCAAAAATTACAGTAACTATATATTATCTACTGTACATAAAATATCAAAAAGTACACCAAATATGTGTTATATATACTGTAAATAAACTATCAAAAACTTCAGTAATTATATTTAATATACTGTACATAAAATATCAAAAATTACACCAAATGTATATTATATACTCTAAATAGAACATCAAAAAGGACAGTAAATATACATTACACTCTATGTAAAATATCAAAACTACACCAAATATATATTATATAATTTACATAAAATATCAAATGTACACCAAATATATATTATATACTCTACATAAAATATCAAACAGTACAGTAAATATATTTCATATGTTGTACATATAATATTAACTAAAAGTACACCAAATACATTTTACATACTGTAAATAAAATACCAAAAATTACAGTAAGTATATATTATCTACTGTACATAAAATATCAAAAAGTACACCAAATATGTGTTATATATACTGTAAATAAACTATCAAAATCTTCAGTAAATATATTTAATATACTGTACATAAAATATCAAAAATTACAACAAATGTATATTATACACTCTAAATAAAATATCAAAAAGGACAGTAAATATATATTACACTCTATTTAAAATATCAAAAACTACACCAAATGTATATTATATAATTTACATAAAATATCAAAAGTACACCAAATATATATTATATACTCTACATAAAATATCAAAAAGTACAGTAAATATATTTCACATGTTGTACATATAATATTAACTAAAAGTACACCAAATACATTTTACATACTGTAAATAAAATACCAAAAATTACAGTAAGTATATATTATCTACTGTACATAAAATATCAAAAAGTACACCAAATATGTGTTATATATACTGTAAATAAACTATAAAAATCTTCAGTAATTATATTTAATATACTGTACATAAAATATCAAAAGTTACACCAAATGTATATTATACACTCTAAATAAAATATCAAAAAGGACAGTAAATATATATTACACTCTATTTAAAATATCAAAACTACACCAAATATATATTATATAATTTACATAAAATATCAAAAGTACACCAAATATATATTATATACTGTACATAAAATATCAAAAAGTACAGTAAATATATTTCATATGTTGTACATATAATATTAACTAAAAGTACACCAAATACAGTTTACATACTGTAAATAAAATATCAAAAATTACAGTAAGTATATATTATCTACTGTACATAAAATATCAAAAAGTACACCAAATATGTGTTATATATACTGTAAATAAACTATCAAGAACTTCAGTAATTATATTTAATATACTGTACATAAAATATCAAAAATTACACCAAATGTATATTATACACTCTAAATAGAATATCAAAAAGGACAGTAAATATATATTACACTCTATGTAAAATATCAAAACTACACCAAATATATATTATATAATTTACATAAAATATCAAAAGTACACCAAATATATATTATATACTGTACATAAAATATCAAAAAGTACAGTAAATATATTTCATATGTTGTACATATAATATTAACTAAAAGTACACCAAATACATTTTACATACTGTAAATAAAATACCAAAAAATTTCAGTAAGTATATATTATCTACTGTACATAAAATATCAAAAAGTACACCAAATATGTGTTATATATACTGTAAATAAACTATCAAAATCTTCAGTAATTATATTTAATATACTGTACATAAAATATCAAAAATTACACCAAACGTATATTATACACTCTAAATAAAATATCAAAAAGGACAGTAAATATATATTACACTCTATTTAAAATATCAAAAACTACACCAAATATATATTATATAATTTACATAAAATATCAAAAGTACACCAAATATATATTATATACTGTACATAAAATATCAAAAAGTACAGTAAATATATTTCATATGTTGTACATATAATATTAACTAACAGTACCCCAAATACCTTTTATATACTGTAAATAAAATATCAAAAATTACAGTAAGTATATATTATCTACTGTACATAAAATATCAAAAAGTACACAAAATATGTTTTATATACACTGTAAATAAACTATCAAAACCTTCAGTAATTATATTTAATATACTGTACAGAAAATATCAAAAATTACACCAAATGTATATTATAAACTCTAAATAGAATATCAAAAAGAAAGTAAATATATATTACACTCTATGTAAAATATCGAAACTACACCAAATATATATTATATAATTTACATAAAATATCAAAAGTACACCAAATATATATTATATACTCTACATAAAATATCAAAAAGTACAGAAAATATATTTCATATGTTGTACATATTATATTAACTAAAAGTACATCAAATACATTTTACATACTGTAAATAAAATACCAAAAATTACAGAAAGTATATATTATCTACTGTACATAAAATATCAAAAAGTACACCAAATATGTGTTATATATACTGTAAATAAACTATCAAAATCTTCAGTAATTACATTATATATACTGTACATAAAATATCAAAAATTACACCAAATGTATATTATACACTCTAAATAGGATATCAAAAAGGACAGGAAATATATACTACACTCTATGTAAAATATCAAAACTACACCAAATATATATTATATAATTTACATAAAATATCAAATGTACACCAAATATATATTATATACTCTACATAAAATATCAAAAATTACAGTAAATATATTTCATATGTTGTACATATAATATTAACTAAAAGTACACCAAATACATTTTACATACTGTAAATAAAATATCAAAAATTACAGTAAGTATATATTATCTACTGTACATAAAATATCAAAAAGTACACCAAATATGTGTTATATACACTGTAAATAAACTATCAAAACCTTCAGTAATTATATTTAATATACTGTACATAAAATATCAAAAATTACACCAAATGTATATTATACACTCTAAATAGAATATCAAAAAGGACAGTAAATATATATTACACTCTATGTAAAATATCAAAACTACACCAAATATATATTATATAATTTACATAAAATATCAAAAGTACACCAAATATATATTATATACTCTACATAAAATATCAAAAAGTACAGTAAATATATTTCATATGTTGTACATATAATATTAACTAAAAGGACACCAAATACATTTTACATACTGTAAATAAAATACCAAAAATTTCAGTAAGTATATATTATCTACTGTACATAAAATATCAAAAAGTACACCAAATATGTGTTATATATACTGTAAATAAACTATCAAAATCTTCAGTAATTATATTTAATATACTGTACATAAAATATCAAAAATTACACCAAATGTATATTATACACTCTAAATAAAATATCAAAAAGGACAGTAAATATATATTACACTCTATTTAAAATATCAAAAACTACACCAAATATATATTATATAATTTACATAAAATATCAAAAGTACACCAAATATATATTATATACTGTACATAAAATATCAAAAGTACAGTAAATATATTTCATATGTTGTACATATAATATTAACTAAAAGTACACCAAATACATTTTACATACTGTAAATAAAATATCAAAAATTACAGTAAGTATATATTATCTACTGTACATAAAATATCAAAAAGTACACCAAATATGTGTTATATATACTGTAAATAAACTATCAAAATCTTCAGTAATTATATTTAATATACTGTACATAAAATATCAAAAATTACACCAAATGTATATTATACACTCTAAATAGAATATCAAAAAGGACAGTAAATATATATTACACTCTATGTAAAATAACAAAACTACACCAAATATATATTATATAATTTACATAAAATATCAAAATTACACCAAATATATATTATATACTCTACATAAAATATCAAAAAGTACAGTAAATATATTTCATATGTTGTACATATAATATTAACTAAAAGTACACCAAATACATTTTACATACTGTAAATAAAATACCAAAAATTACAGTAAGTATATATTATCTACTGTACATAAAATATCAAAAAGTACACCAAATATGTGTTATATACACTGTAAACTATCAAAATCTTCAGTAATTATATTTAATATACTGTACATAAAATATCAAAAATTACACCAAATGTATATTATACACTCTAAATAGAATATCAAAAAGGACAGTAAATATATACTACACTCTATGTAAAATATCAAAACTACACCAAATATATATTATATAATTTACATAAAATATCAAAAGTACACCAAATATATATTATATACTGTACATAAAATATCAAAAAGTACAGTAAATATATTTCATATGTTGTACATATAATATTAACTAAAAGGACACCAAATACATTTTACATACTGCAAATAAAATATCAAAAATTACAGTAAGTATATATTATCTACTGTACATAAAATATCAAAAAGTACACCAAATATGTGTTATATACACTGTAAATAAACTATCAAAACCTTCAGTAATTATATTTAATATACTGTACATAAAATATCAAAAATTACACCAAATGTATATTATACACTCTAAATAGAATATCAAAAAGGACAGTAAATATATATTCCACTCTATGTAAAATATCAAAACTACACCAAATATATATTATATAATTTACATAAAATATCAAAGGTACACCAAATACATATTATATACTGTACATAAAATATCAAAAAGTACAGTAAATATATTTCATATGTTGTACATATAATATTAACTAAAAGTACACCAAATACATTTTACATGCTGTAAATAAAATACCAAAAATTACAGTAAGTATATATTATCTACTGTACATAAAATATCAAAAAGTACACCAAATATGTGTTATATATACTGTAAATAAACTATCAAAATCTTCAGTAATTATATTTAATATACTGTACATAAAATATCAAAAATTACACCAAATGTATATTATACACTCTAAATAGGATATCAAAAAGGACAGGAAATATATACTACACTCTATGTAAAATATCAAAACTACACCAAATATATATTATATAATTTACATAAAATATCAAAAGTACACCAAATATATATTATATACTGTACATAAAATATCAAAAATTACAGTAAATATATTTCATATGTTGTACATATAATATTAACTAAAAGTACACCAAATACATTTTACATACTGTAAATAAAATATCAAAAATTACAGTAAGTATATATTATCTACTGTACATAAAATATCAAAAAGTACACCAAATATGTGTTATATACACTGTAAATAAACTATCAAAACCTTCAGTAATTATATTTAATATACTGTACATAAAATATCAAAAATTACACCAAATGTATATTATACACTCTACATAGAATATCAAAAATGACAGTAAATATATATTACACTCTATGTAAAATATCAAAACTACAGCAAATATATATTATATAATTTACATAAAATATCAAAAGTACACCAAATATATATTATATACTCTACATAAAATATCAAAAAGTACAGTAAATATATTTCATATGTTGTACATATAATATTAACTAAAAGTACACCAAATACATTTTACATACTGTAAATAAAATACCAAAAATTACAGTGTGTATATATTATCTACTGTACATAAAATATCAAAAAGTACACCAAATATGTGTTATATATACTGTAAATAAACTATCAAAATCTTCAGTAATTATATTTAATATACTGTACATAAAATATCAAAAATTACACCAAATGTATATTATACACTCTAAATAAAATATCAAAAAGGACAGTAAATATATATTACACTCTATTTAAAATATCAAAAACTACACCAAATATATATTATATAATTTACATAAAATATCAAAAGTACACCAAATATATATTATATACTGTACATAAAATATCAAAAAGTACAGTAAATATATTTCATATGTTGTACATATAATATTAACTAAAAGGACACCAAATACATTTTACATACTGCAAATAAAATATCAAAAATTACAGTAAGTATATATTATCTACTGTACATAAAATATCAAAAAGTACACCAAATATGTGTTATATACACTGTAAATAAACTATCAAAATCTTCAGTAATTATATTTAATATACTGTACATAAAATATCAAAAATTACACCAAATGTATATTATACACTCTAAATAGAATATCAAAAAGGACAGTAAATATATATTCCACTCTATGTAAAATATCAAAACTACACCAAATATATATTATATAATTTACATAAAATATCAAAAGTACACCAAATATATATTATATACTGTACATAAAATATCAAAAAGTATAGTAAATATATTTCATATGTTGTACATATAATATTAACTAAAAGTACACCAAATACATTTTACATACTGTAAATAAAATACCAAAAATTACAGTAAGTATATATTATCTACTGTACATAAAATATCAAAAAGTACACCAAATATGTGTTATATACACTGTAAACTATCAAAATCTTCAGTAATTATATTTAATATACTGTACATAAAATATCAAAAATTACACCAAATGTATATTATACACTCTAAATAGAATATCAAAAAGGACAGTAAATATATACTACACTCTATGTAAAATATCAAAACTACACCAAATATATATTATATAATTTACATAAAATATCAAAAGTACACCAAATATATATTATATACTGTACATAAAATATCAAAAAGTACAGTAAATATATTTCATATGTTGTACATATAATATTAACTAAAAGGACACCAAATACATTTTACATACTGCAAATAAAATATCAAAAATTACAGTAAGTATATATTATCTACTGTACATAAAATATCAAAAGGTACACCAAATATGTGTTATATACACTGTAAATAAACTATCAGAATCTTCAGTAATTATATTTAATATACTGTACATAAAATATCAAAAATTACACCAAATGTATATTATACACTCTAAATAGAATATCAAAAAGGACAGTAAATATATATTCCACTCTATGTAAAATATCAAAACTACACCAAATATATATTATATAATTTACATAAAATATCAAAAGTACACCAAATACATATTATATACTGTACATAAAATATCAAAAAGTACAGTAAATATATTTCATATGTTGTACATATAATATTAACTAAAAGTACACCAAATACATTTTATATGCTGTAAATAAAATACCAAAAATTACAGTAAGTATATATTATCTACTGTACATTAAATATCAAAAAGTACACCAAATATGTGTTATATATACTGTAAATAAACTATCAAAATCTTCAGTAATTATATTTAATATACTGTACATAAAATATCAAAAATTACACCAAATGTATATTATACACTCTAAATAGGATATCAAAAAGGACAGGAAATATATACTACACTCTATGTAAAATATCAAAACTACACCAAATATATATTATATAATTTACATAAAATATCAAAAGTACACCAAATATATATTATATACAGTACATAAAATATCAAAAATTACAGTAAATATATTTCATATGTTGTACATATAATATTAACTAAAAGTACACCAAATACATTTTACATACTGTAAATAAAATATCAAAAATTACAGTAAGTATATATTATCTACTGTACATAAAATATCAAAAAGTACACCAAATATGTGTTATATACACTGTAAATAAACTATCAAAATCTTCAGTAATTATATTTAATATACTGTACATAAAATATCAAAAATTACACCAAATGTATATTATACACTCTAAATAGAATATCAAAAAGGACAGTAAATATATATTACACTCTATGTAAAATATCAAAACTACACCAAATATATATTATATAATTTACATAAAATATCAAAAGTACACCAAATATATATTATATACTCTACATAAAATATCAAAAAGTACAGTAAATATATTTCATATGTTGTACATATATTAACTAAAAGTACACCAAATACATTTTACATACTGTAAATAAAATACCAAAAATTACAGTAAGTATATATTATCTACTGTACATAAAATATCAAAAAGTACACCAAATATGTGTTATATATACTGTAAATAAACTATCAAAATCTTCAGTAATTATATTTAATATACTGTACATAAAATATCAAAAATTACACCAAATGTATATTATACACTCTAAATAGAAAATCAAAAAGGGCAGTAAATTTATATTACACTCTATTTAAAATATCAAAAACTACACCAAATATATATTATATAATTTACATAAAATATCAAAAGTACACCAAATATATATTATATACTGTACATAAAATATCAAAAGTACAGTAAATATATTTCATATGTTGTACATATAATATTAACTAAAAGTACACCAAATACATTTTACATAGTGTAAATAAAATATCAAAAATTAAAGTAAGTATATATTATCTACTGTACATAAAATATCAAAAAGTACACCAAATATGTGTTATATATACTGTAAATAAACTATCAAAATCTTCAGTAATTATATTTAATATACTGTACATAAAATATCAAAAATTACACCAAATGTATATTATACACTCTAAATAGAATATCAAAAAGGACAGTAAATAATTACACTCTATGTAAAATAACAAAACTACACCAAATATATATTATATAATTTACATAAAGTATCAAAATTACACCAAATATATATTATATACTCTACATAAAATATCAAAAAGTACAGTAAATATATTTCATATGTTGTACATATAATATTAACTAAAAGTACACCAAATACATTTTACATACTGTAAATAAAATACCAAAAATTACAGTAAGTATATCTTATCTACTGTACATAAAATATCAAAAAGTACACCAAATATGTGTTATATACACTGTAAACTATCAAAATCTTCAGTAATTATATTTAATATACTGTACATAAAATATCAAAAATTACAACAAATGTATATTATACACTCTAAATAGAATATCAAAAAGGACAGTAAATATATACTACACTCTATGTAAAATATCAAAACTACACCAAATATATATTATATAATTTACATAAAATATCAAAAGTACACCAAATATATATTATATACTGTACATAAAATATCAAAAAGTACAGTAAATATATTTCATATGTTGTACATATAATATTAACTAAAAGGACACCAAATACATTTTACATACTGCAAATAAAATATCAAAAATTACAGTAAGTATATATTATCTACTGTACATAAAATATCAAAAAGTACACCAAATATGTGTTATATACACTGTAAATAAACTATCAAAATCTTCAGTAATTATATTTAATATACTGTACAGAAAATATCAAAAATTACACCAAATGTATATTATACACTCTAAATAGAATATCAAAAAGGACAGTAAATATATATTCCACTCTATGTAAAATATCAAAACTACACCAAATATATATTATATAATTTACATAAAATATCAAAAGTACACCAAATACATATTATATACTGTACATAAAATATCAAAAAGTACAGTAAATATATTTCATATGTTGTACATATAATATTAACTAAAAGTACACCAAATACATTTTACATGCTGTAAATAAAATACCAAAAATTACAGTAAGTATATATTATCTACTGTACATAAAATATCAAAAAGTACACCAAATATGTGTTATATATACTGTAAATAAACTATCAAAATCTTCAGTAATTATATTTAATATACTGTACATAAAATATCAAAAATTACACCAAATGTATATTATACACTCTAAATAGAATATCAAAAAGGGCAGTAAATATATATTACACTCTATTTAAAATATCAAAAACTACACCAAATATATATTATATAATTTACATAAAATATCAAAAGTACACCAAATATATATTATATACTGTACATAAAATATCAAAAGTACAGTAAATATATTTCATATGTTGTACATATAATATTAACTAAAAGTACACCAAATACATTTTCCATACTGTAAATAAAATATCAAAAATTACAGTAAGTATATATTATCTACTGTACATAAAATATCAAAATTACACCAAATATGTGTTATATACACTGTAAATAAACTATCAAAATCTTCAGTAATTATATTTAATATACTGTACATAAAATATCAAAAATTACACCAAATGTATATTATACACTCTAAATAGAATATCAAAAAGGACAGTAAATATATATTACACTCTATGTAAAATATCAAAACTACAGCAAATATATATTATATAATTTACATAAAATATCAAAAGTACACCAAATATATATTATATACTCTACATAAAATATCAAAAAGTACAGTAAATATATTTCATATGTTGTACATATAATATTAACTAAAAGTACACCAAATACATTTTACATACTGTAAATAAAATACCAAAAATTACAGTGTGTATATATTATCTACTGTACATAAAATATCAAAAAGTACACCAAATATGTGTTATATATACTGTAAATAAACTATCAAAATCTTCAGTAATTATATTTAATATACTGTACATAAAATATCAAAAATTACACCAAATGTATATTATACACTCTAAATAAAATATCAAAAAGGACAGTAAATATATATTACACTCTATTTAAAATATCAAAAACTACACCAAATATATATTATATAATTTACATAAAATATCAAAAGTACACCAAATATATATTATATACTGTACATAAAATATCAAAAAGTACAGTAAATATATTTCATATGTTGTACATATAATATTAACTAAAAGGACACCAAATACATTTTACATACTGCAAATAAAATATCAAAAATTACAGTAAGTATATATTATCTACTGTACATAAAATATCAAACAGTACACCAAATATGTGTTATATACACTGTAAATAAACTATCAAAATCTTCAGTAATTATATTTAATATACTGTACATAAAATATCAAAAATTACACCAAATGTATATTATACACTCTAAATAGAATATCAAAAAGGACAGTAAATATATATTCCACTCTATGTAAAATATCAAAACTACACCAAATATATATTATATAATTTACATAAAATATCAAAAGTACACCAAATATATATTATATACCGTACATAAAATATCAAAAAGTATAGTAAATATATTTCATATATTGTACATATAATATTAACTAAAAGTACACCAAATACATTTTACATACTGTAAATAAAATACCAAAAATTACAGTAAGTATATATTATCTACTGTACATAAAATATCAAAAAGTACACCAAATATGTGTTATATATACTGTAAATAAACTATCAAAATCTTCAGTAATTATATTTAATATACTGTACATAAAATATCAAAAATTACACCAAATGTATATTATACACTCTAAATAGAATATCAAAAAGGGCAGTAAATATATATTACACTCTATTTAAAATATCAAAAACTACACCAAATATATATTATATAATTTACATAAAATATCAAAAGTACACCAAATATATATTATATACTGTACATAAAATATCAAAAGTACAGTAAATATATTTCATATGTTGTACATATAATATTAACTAAAAGTACACCAAATACATTTTACATACTGTAAATAAAATATCAAAAATTACAGTAAGTATATATTATCTACTGTACATAAAATATCAAAAAGTACACCAAATATGTGTTATATATACTGTAAATAAACTATCAAAACCTTCAGTAATTATATTTAATATACTGTACATAAAATATCAAAAATTACACCAAAAGTATATTATACACTCTAAATAGAATATCAAAAAGGACAGTAAATATATATTACACTCTATGTAAAATATCAAAACTACACCAAATATATATTATATAATTTACATAAAATATCAAAAGTACTCCAAATATATATTATATACTCTACATAAAGTATCAAAAAGTACATTAAATATATTTCATATGTTGTACATATAATATTAACTAAAATTACCCCAAATATATTTTACATACTGTAAATAAAATACCAAAAATTACAGTAAGTATATATTATCTACTGTACATAAAATATCAAAAAGTACACCAAATATGTGTTATATACACTGTAAATAAACTATCAAAATCTTCAGTAATTATATTTAATATACTGTACATAAAATATCAAAAATTACACCAAATGTATATTATACACTCTAAATAGAATATCAAAAAAGACAGTAAATATATATTACACTCTATGTAATATATCAAAACTACACCAAATATATATTATATAATTTACATAAAATATCAAAAGTACACCAAATATATATTATATACTCTACATAAAATATCAAAAAGTACAGTAAATATATTTCATATGTTGTACATATAATATTAACTAAAAGTACACCAAATACATTTTACATACTGTAAATAAAATATCAAAAATTACAGTTAGTATATATTATCTACTGTACATAAAATATCAAAAAGTACACCAAATATGTGTTATATATACTGTAAATAAACTATCAAAAACTTCAGTAATTATATTTAATATACTGTACATAAAATATCAAAAATTACACCAAATGTATATTATACACTCTAAATAGAATATCAAAAAGGACAGTAAATATATATTACACTCTATGTAAAATATCAAAACTACAGCAAATATATATTATATAATTTACATAAAATATCAAAAGTACACCAAATATATATTATATACTCTACATAAAATATCAAAAAGTACAGTAAATATATTTCATATGTTGTACATATAATATTAACTAAAAGTACACCAAATACATTTTACATACTGTAAATAAAATACCAAAAATTACAGTAAGTATATATTATCTACTGTACATAAAATATCAAAAAGTACACCAAATATGTGTTATATATACTGTAAATAAACTATCAAAATCTTCAGTAATTATATTTAATATACTGTACATAAAATATCAAAAATTACACCAAATGTATATTATACACTCTAAATAGAATATCAAAAAGGACAGTAAATATATACTACACTCTATGTAAAATATCAAAACTACACCAAATATATATTATATAATTTACATAAAATATCAAAAGTACAACAAATATATATTATATACTCTACATAAAATATCAAAAAGTACAGTAAATATATTTCATATGTTGTACATATAATATTAACTAAAAGTACACCAAATACATTTTACATACTGTAAATAAAATATCAAAAATTACAGTAAGTATATATTATCTACTGTACATAAAATATCAAAAAGTACACCAAATATGTGTTATGTACACTGTAAATAAACTATCAAAATCTTCAGTAATTATATTTAATATACTGTACATAAAATATCAAAAATTACACCAAATGTATATTATACACTCTAAATAGAATATCAAAAAGGACAGTAAATATATATTACACTCTATGTAAAATATCAAAACTACACCAAATATATATTATATAATTTACATAAAATATCAAAAGTACACCAAATATATATTATATACTCTACATAAAATATCAAAAAGTACAGTAAATATATTTCATATGTTGTACATATAATATTAACTAAAAGTACACCAAATACATTTTACATACTGTAAATAAAATACCAAAAATTACAGTATGTATATATTATCTACTGTACATAAAATATCAAAAAGTACACCAAATATGTGTTATATATACTGTAAATAAACTATCAAAATCTTCAATAATTATATTTAATATACTGTACATAAAATATCAAAAATTACACCAAATGTATATTATACACTCTAAATAAAATATCAAAAAGGACAGTAAATATATATTACACTCTATTTAAAATATCAAAAACTACACCAAATATATATTATATAATTTACATAAAATATCAAAAGTACACCAAATATATATTATATACTCTACATAAAATATCAAAAAGTACAGTAAATATATTTCATATGTTGTATATATAATATTAACTAAAAGTACACCAAATACATTTTACATACTGTAAATAAAATATCAAAAATTACAGTAACTATATATTATCTACTGTACATAAAATATCAAAAAGTACACCAAATATGTGTTATATATACTGTAAATAAACTATCAAAAACTTCAGTAATTATATTTAATATACTGTACATAAAATATCAAAAATTACACCAAATGTATATTATATACTCTAAATAGAACATCAAAAAGGACAGTAAATATATATTACACTCTATTTAAAATATCAAAAACTACACCAAATATATATTATATAATTTACATAAAATATCAAAAGTACACCAAATATATATTATATACTGTACATAAAATATCAAAAAGTACAGTAAATATATTTCATATGTTGTACATATAATATTAACTAAAAGTACACCAAATATATTTTACATACTGTAAATAAAATATCAAAAATTACAGTAAGTATATATTATCTACTGTACATAAAATATCAAAAAGTACACCAAATATGTGTTATATACACTGTAAATAAACTATCAAAATCTTCAGTAATTATATTTAATATACTGTACATAAAATATCAAAAATTACACCAAATGTATATTATACACTCTAAATAGAATATCAAAAAGGACAGTAAATATATATTCCACTCTATGTAAAATATCAAAACTACACCAAATATATATTATATAATTTACATAAAATATCAAAAGTACACCAAATACATATTATATACTGTACATAAAATATCAAAAAGTACAGTAAATATATTTCATATGTTGTACATATAATATTAAATAAAAGTACACCAAATACATTTTACATGCTGTAAATAAAATACCAAAAATTACAGTAAGTATATATTATCTACTGTACATAAAATATCAAAAAGTACACCAAATATGTGTTATATATGCTGTAAATAAACTATCAAGAACTTCAGTAATTATATTTAATATACTGTACATAAAATATCAAAAATTACACCAAATGTATATTATACACTCTAAATAGGATATCAAAAAGGACAGGAAATATATACTACACTCTATGTAAAATATCAAAACTACACCAAATATATATTATATAATTTACATAAAATATCAAAAGTACACCAAATATATATTATATACTGTACATAAAATATCAAAAAGTACAGTAAATATATTTCATATGTTGTACATATAATATTAACTAAAAGTACACCAAATACATTTTACATACTGTAAATAAAATACCAAAAAATTTCAGTAAGTATATATTATCTACTGTACATAAAATATCAAAAAGTACACCAAATATGTGTTATATATACTGTAAATAAACTATCAAAATCTTCAGTAATTATATTTAATATACTGTACATAAAATATCAAAAATTACACCAAATGTATATTATACACTCTAAATAAAATATCAAAAAGGACAGTAAATATATATTACACTCTATTTAAAATATCAAAAACTACACCAAATATATATTATATAATTTACATAAAATATCAAAAGTACACCAAATATATATTATATACTGTACATAAAATATCAAAAAGTACAGTAAATATATTTCATATGTTGTACATATAATATTAACTAAAAGTACACCAAATACATTTTACATACTGTAAATAAAATACCAAAAATTACAGTATGTATATATTATCTACTGTACATAAAATATCAAAAAGTACACCAAATATGTGTTATATATACTGTAAATAAACTATCAAAATCTTCAGTAATTATATTTAATATACTGTACATAAAATATCAAAAATTACACCAAATGTATATTATACACTCTAAATAAAATATCAAAAAGGACAGTAAATATATATTACACTGTATTTAAAATATCAAAAACTACACCAAATATATATTATATAATTTACATAAAATATAAAAAGTACACCAAATATATATTATATACTCTACAAAAAATATCAGAAAGTACAGTAAATATATTTCATATGTTGTACATATAATATTAACTAAAAGTACACCAAATACATTTTACATACTGTAAATAAAATACCAAAAATTACAGTAAGTATATATTATCTACTGTACATAAAATATCAAAAAGTACACCAAATATGTGTTATATATACTGTAAATAAACTATCAAAATCTTCAGTAATTATATTTAATATACTGTACAGAAAATATCAAAAATTACACCAAATGTATATTATACACTCTAAATAGAATATCAAAAAGGACAGTAAATATATACTACACTCTATGTAAAATATCAAAACTACACCAAATATATATTATATAATTTACATAAAATATCAAAAGTACAACAAATATATATTATATACTCTACATAAAATATCAAAAAGTACAGTAAATATATTTCATATGTTGTACATATAATATTAACTAAAAGTACACCAAATACATTTTACATACTGTAAATAAAATATCAAAAATTACAGTAAGTATATATTATCTACTGTACATAAAATATCAAAAAGTACACCAAATATGTGTTATGTACACTGTAAATAAACTATCAAAACCTTCAGTAATTATATTTAATATACTGTACATAAAATATCAAAAATTACACCAAATGTATATTATACACTCTAAATAGAATATCAAAAAGGACAGTAAATATATATTACACTCTATGTAAAATATCAAAACTACACCAAATATATATTATATAATTTACATAAAATATCAAAAGTACACCAAATATATATTATATACTCTACATAAAATATCAAAAAGTACAGTAAATATATTTCATATGTTGTACATATAATATTAACTAAAAGTACACCAAATACATTTTACATACTGTAAATAAAATACCAAAAATTACAGTATGTATATATTATCTACTGTACATAAAATATCAAAAAGTACACCAAATATGTGTTATATATACTGTAAATAAACTATCAAAATCTTCAGTAATTATATTTAATATACTGTACATAAAATATCAAAAATTACACCAAATGTATATTATACACTCTAAATAAAATATCAAAAAGGACAGTAAATATATATTACACTCTATTTAAAATATCAAAAACTACACCAAATATATATTATATAATTTACATAAAATATCAAATGTACACCAAATATATATTATATACTCTACATAAAATATCAAAAAGTACAGTAAATATATTTCATATGTTGTACATATAATATTAACTAAAAGTACACCAAATACATTTTACATACTGTAAATAAAATATCAAAAATTACAGTAACTATATATTATCTACTGTACATAAAATATCAAAAAGTACACCAAATATGTGTTATATATACTGTAAATAAACTATCAAAAACTTCAGTAATTATATTTAATATACTGTACATAAAATATCAAAAATTACACCAAATGTATATTATATACTCTAAATAGAACATCAAAAAGGACAGTAAATATACATTACACTCTATGTAAAATATCAAAACTACACCAAATATATATTATATAATTTACATAAAATATCAAATGTACACCAAATATATATTATATACTCTACATAAAATATCAAACAGTACAGTAAATATATTTCATATGTTGTACATATAATATTAACTAAAAGTACACCAAATACATTTTACATACTGTAAATAAAATACCAAAAATTACAGTAAGTATATATTATCTACTGTACATAAAATATCAAAAAGTACACCAAATATGTGTTATATATACTGTAAATAAACTATCAAAATCTTCAGTAAATATATTTAATATACTGTACATAAAATATCAAAAATTACAACAAATGTATATTATACACTCTAAATAAAATATCAAAAAGGACAGTAAATATATATTACACTCTATTTAAAATATCAAAAACTACACCAAATGTATATTATATAATTTACATAAAATATCAAAAGTACACCAAATATATATTATATACTCTACATAAAATATCAAAAAGTACAGTAAATATATTTCACATGTTGTACATATAATATTAACTAAAAGTACACCAAATACATTTTACATACTGTAAATAAAATACCAAAAATTACAGTAAGTATATATTATCTACTGTACATAAAATATCAAAAAGTACACCAAATATGTGTTATATATACTGTAAATAAACTATAAAAATCTTCAGTAATTATATTTAATATACTGTACATAAAATATCAAAAGTTACACCAAATGTATATTCTACACTCTAAATAAAATATCAAAAAGGACAGTAAATATATATTACACTCTATTTAAAATATCAAAAACTACACCAAATATATATTATATAATTTACATAAAATATCAAAAGTACACCAAATATATATTATATACTGTACATAAAATATCAAAAAGTACAGTAAATATATTTCATATGTTGTACATATAATATTAACTAAAAGTACACCAAATACAGTTTACATACTGTAAATAAAATATCAAAAATTACAGTAAGTATATATTATCTACTGTACATAAAATATCAAAAAGTACACCAAATATGTGTTATATATACTGTAAATAAACTATCAATAACTTCAGTAAGTATATTTAATATACTGTACATAAAATATCAAAAATTACACCAAATGTATATTATACACTCTAAATAGAATATCAAAAAGGACAGTAAATATATATTACACTCTATGTAAAATATCAAAACTACACCAAATATATATTATATAATTTACATAAAATATCAAAAGTACACCAAATATATATTATATACTGTACATAAAATATCAAAAAGTACAGTAAATATATTTCATATGTTGTACATATAATATTAACTAAAAGTACACCAAATACAGTTTACATACTGTAAATAAAATACCAAAAAATTTCAGTAAGTATATATTATCTACTGTACATAAAATATCAAAAAGTACACCAAATATGTGTTATATATACTGTAAATAAACTATCAAAATCTTCAGTAATTATATTTAATATACTGTACATAAAATATCAAAAATTACACCAAATGTATATTATACACTCTAAATAAAATATCAAAAAGGACAGTAAATATATATTACACTCCATTTAAAATATCAAAAACTACACCAAATATATATTATATAATTTACATAAAATATCAAAAGTACACCAAATATATATTATATACTGTACATAAAATATCAAAAAGTACAGTAAATATATTTCATATGTTGTACATATAATATTAACTAAAAGTACCCCAAATACCTTTTATATACTGTAAATAAAATATCAAAAATTACAGTAAGTATATATTATCTACTGTACATAAAATATCAAAAAGTACACCAAATATGTTTTATATACACTGTAAATAAACTATCAAAACCTTCAGTAATTATATTTAATATACTGTACAGAAAATATCAAAAATTACACCAGATGTATATTATACAGTCTAAATAGAATATCAAAAAGAAAGTAAATATATATTACACTCTATGTAAAATATCGAAACTACACCAAATATATATTATATAATTTACATAAAATATCAAAAGTACACCAAATATATATTATATACTCTACAAAAAATATCAAAAAGTACAGAAAATATATTTCATATGTTGTACATATTATATTAACTAAAAGTACATCAAATACATTTTACATACTGTAAATAAAATACCAAAAATTACAGAAAGTATATATTATCTACTGTACATAAAATATCAAAAAGTACACCAAATATGTGTTATATATACTGTAAATAAACTATCAAAATCTTCAGTAATTACATTATATATACTGTACATAAAATATCAAAAATTACACCAAATGTATATTATACACTCTAAATAGGATATCAAAAAGGACAGGAAATATATACTACACTCTATGTAAAATATCAAAACTACACCAAATATATATTATATAATTTACATAAAATATCAAAAGTACACAAAATATATATTATATACTGTACATAAAATATCAAAAATTACAGTAAATATATTTCATATGTTGTACATATAATATTAACTAAAAGTACACCAAATACATTTTACATACTGTAAATAAAATATCAAAAATTTCAGTAAGTATATATTATCTACTGTACATAAAATATCAAAAAGTACACCAAATATGTGTTATATACACTGTAAATAAACTATCAAAATCTTCAGTAATTATATTTAATGTACTGTACATAAAATATCAAAAATTACACCAAATGTATATTATACACTCTAAATAGAATATCAAAAAGGACAGTAAATATATATTACACTCTATGTAAAATAACAAAACTACACCAAATATATATTATATAATTTACATAAAATATCAAAATTACACCAAATATATATTATATACTCTACATAAAATATCAAAAAGTACAGTAAATATATTTCATATGTTGTACATATAATATTAACTAAAAGTACACCAAATACATTTTACATACTGTAAATAAAATACCAAAAATTACAGTAAGTATATATTATCTATTGTACATAAAATATCAAAAAGTACACCAAATATGTGTTATATACACTGTAAACTATCAAAATCTTCAGTAATTATATTTAATATACTGTACATAAAATATCAAAAATTACACCAAATGTATATTATACACTCTAAATAGAATATCAAAAAGGACAGTAAATATATACTACACTCTATGTAAAATATCAAAACTACACCAAATATATATTATATAATTTACATAAAATATCAAAAGTACACCAAATATATATTATATACTGTACATAAAATATCAAAAAGTACAGTAAATATATTTCATATGTTGTACATATAATATTAACTAAAAGGACACCAAATACATTTTACATACTGCAAATAAAATATCAAAAATTACAGTAAGTATATATTATCTACTGTACATAAAATATCAAAAAGTACACCAAATATGTGTTATATACACTGTAAATAAACTATCAAAATCTTCAGTAATTATATTTAATATACTGTACATAAAATATCAAAAATTACACCAAATGTATATTATACACTCTAAATAGAATATCAAAAAGGACAGTAAATATATATTCCACTCTATGTAAAATATCAAAACTACACCAAATATATATTATATAATTTACATAAAATATCAAAAGTACACCAAATACATATTATATACTGTACATAAAATATCAAAAAGTACAGTAAATATATTTCATATGTTGTACATATAATATTAACTAAAAGTACACCAAATACATTTTACATGCTGTAAATAAAATACCAAAAATTACAGTAAGTATATATTATCTACTGTACATAAAATATCAAAAAGTACACCAAATATGTGTTATATATACTGTAAATAAACTATCAAAATCTTCAGTAATTATATTTAATATACTGTACATAAAATATCAAAAATTACACCAAATGTATATTATACACTCTAAATAGGATATCAAAAAGGACAGGAAATATATACTACACTCTATGTAAAATATCAAAACTACACCAAATATATATTATATAATTTACATAAAATATCAAAAGTACACCAAATATATATTATATACTGTACATAAAATATCAAAAATTACAGTAAATATATTTCATATGTTGTACATATAATATTAACTAAAAGTACACCAAATACATTTTACATACTGTAAATAAAATATCAAAAATTACAGTAAGTATATATTATCTACTGTACATAAAATATCAAAAAGTACACCAAATATGTGTTATATACACTGTAAATAAACTATCAAAACCTTCAGTAATTATATTTAATATACTGTACATAAAATATCAAAAATTACACCAAATGTATATTATACACTCTAAATAGAATATCAAAAAGGACAGTAAATATATATTACACTCTATGTAAAATATCAAAACTACACCAAATATATATTATATAATTTACATAAAATATCAAAAGTACACCAAATATATATTATATACTCTACATAAAATATCAAAAAGTACAGTAAATATATTTCATATGTTGTACATATATTAACTAAAAGTACACCAAATACATTTTACGTACTGTAAATAAAATACCAAAAATTACAGTAAGTATATATTATCTACTGTACATAAAATATCAAAAAGTACACCAAATATGTGTTATATACACTGTAAATAAACTATCAAAATCTTCAGTAATTATATTTAATATACTGTACATAAAATATCAAAAATTACACCAAATGTATATTATACACTCTAAATAGAAAATCAAAAAGGGCAGTAAATTTATATTACACTCTATTTAAAATATCAAAAACTACACCAAATATATATTATATAATTTACATAAAATATCAAAAGTACACCAAATATATATTATATACTGTACATAAAATATCAAAAGTACAGTAAATATATTTCATATGTTGTACATATAATATTAACTAAAAGTACACCAAATACATTTTACATACTGTAAATAAAATATCAAAAATTAAAGTAAGTATATATTATCTACTGTACATAAAATATCAAAAAGTACACCAAATATGTGTTATATATACTGTAAATAAACTATCAAAATCTTCAGTAATTATATTTAATATACTGTACATAAAATATCAAAAATTACACCAAATGTATATTATACACTCTAAATAGAATATCAAAAAGGACAGTAAATATATATTACACTCTATGTAAAATAACAAAACTACACCAAATATATATTATATAATTTACATAAAATATCAAAATTACACCAAATATATATTATATACTGCACATAAAATATCAAAAATTACAGTAAATATATTTCATATGTTGTACATATAATATTAACTAAAAGTACACCAAATACATTTTACATACTGTAAATAAAATATCAAAAATTACAGTAAGTATATATTATCTACTGTACATAAAATATCAAAAAGTACACCAAATATGTGTTATATACACTGTAAATAAACTATCAAAACCTTCAGTAATTATATTTAATATACTGTACATAAAATATCAAAAATTACACCAAATGTATATTATACACTCTAAATAGAATATCAAAAAGGACAGTAAATATATATTACACTCTATGTAAAATATCAAAACTACACCAAATATATATTATATAATTTACATAAAATATCAAAAGTACACCAAATATATATTATATACTCTACATAAAATATCAAAAAGTACAGTAAATATATTTCATATGTTGTACATATATTAACTAAAAGTACACCAAATACATTTTACGTACTGTAAATAAAATACCAAAAATTACAGTAAGTATATATTATCTACTGTACATAAAATATCAAAAAGTACACCAAATATGTGTTATATATACTGTAAATAAACTATCAAAATCTTCAGTAATTATATTTAATATACTGTACATAAAATATCAAAAATTACACCAAATGTATATTATACACTCTAAATAGAAAATCAAAAAGGGCAGTAAATTTATATTACACTCTATTTAAAATATCAAAAACTACACCAAATATATATTATATAATTTACATAAAATATCAAAAGTACACCAAATATATATTATATACTGTACATAAAATATCAAAAGTACAGTAAATATATTTCATATGTTGTACATATAATATTAACTAAAAGTACACCAAATACATTTTACATACTGTAAATAAAATATCAAAAATTAAAGTAAGTATATATTATCTACTGTACATAAAATATCAAAAAGTACACCAAATATGTGTTATATATACTGTAAATAAACTATCAAAATCTTCAGTAATTATATTTAATATACTGTACATAAAATATCAAAAATTACACCAAATGTATATTATACACTCTAAATAGAATATCAAAAAGGACAGTAAATATATATTACACTCTATGTAAAATAACAAAACTACACCAAATATATATTATATAATTTACATAAAATATCAAAATTACACCAAATATATATTATATACTCTACATAAAATATCAAAAAGTACAGTAAATATATTTCATATGTTGTACATATAATATTAAATAAAAGTACACCAAATACATTTTACATACTGTAAATAAAATACCAAAAATTACAGTAAGTATATATTATCTACTGTACATAAAATATCAAAAAGTACACCAAATATGTGTTATATACACTGTAAACTATCAAAATCTTCAGTAATTATATTTAATATACTGTACATAAAATATCAAAAATTACAACAAATGTATATTATACACTCTAAATAGAATATCAAAAAGGACAGTAAATATATACTACACTCTATGTAAAATATCAAAACTACACCAAATATATATTATATAATTTACATAAAATATCAAAAGTACACCAAATATATATTATATACTGTACATAAAATATCAAAAAGTACAGTAAATATATTTCATATGTTGTACATATAATATTAACTAAAAGGACACCAAAAACATTTTACATACTGCAAATAAAATATCAAAAATTACAGTAAGTATATATTATCTACTGTACATAAAATATCAAAAAGTACACCAAATATGTGTTATATACACTGTAAATAAACTATCAAAATCTTCAGTAATTATATTTAATATACTGTACATAAAATATCAAAAATTACACCAAATGTATATTATACACTCTAAATAGAAAATCAAAAAGGGCAGTAAATTTATATTACACTCTATTTAAAATATCAAAAACTACACCAAATATATATTATATAATTTACATAAAATATCAAAAGTACACCAAATATATATTATATACTGTACATAAAATATCAAAAGTACAGTAAATATATTTCATATGTTGTACATATAATATTAACTAAAAGTACACCAAATACATTTTACATACTGTAAATAAAATATCAAAAATTAAAGTAAGTATATATTATCTACTGTACATAAAATATCAAAAAGTACACCAAATATGTGTTATATATACTGTAAATAAACTATCAAAATCTTCAGTAATTATATTTAATATACTGTACATAAAATATCAAAAATTACACCAAATGTATATTATACACTCTAAATAGAATATCAAAAAGGACAGTAAATATATATTACACTCTATGTAAAATAACAAAACTACACCAAATATATATTATATAATTTACATAAAATATCAAAATTACACCAAATATATATTATATACTCTACATAAAATATCAAAAAGTACAGTAAATATATTTCATATGTTGTACATATAATATTAAATAAAAGTACACCAAATACATTTTACATACTGTAAATAAAATACCAAAAATTACAGTAAGTATATATTATCTACTGTACATAAAATATCAAAAAGTACACCAAATATGTGTTATATACACTGTAAACTATCAAAATCTTCAGTAAATATATTTAATATACTGTACATAAAATATCAAAAATTACAACAAATGTATATTATACACTCTAAATAAAATATCAAAAAGGACAGTAAATATATATTACACTCTATTTAAAATATCAAAAACTACACCAAATGTATATTATATAATTTACATAAAATATCAAAAGTACACCAAATATATATTATATACTCTACATAAAATATCAAAAAGTACAGTAAATATATTTCACATGTTGTACATATAATATTAACTAAAAGTACACCAAATACATTTTACATACTGTAAATAAAATACCAAAAATTACAGTAAGTATATATTATCTACTGTACATAAAATATCAAAAAGTACACCAAATATGTGTTATATATACTGTAAATAAACTATAAAAATCTTCAGTAATTATATTTAATATACTGTACATAAAATATCAAAAGTTACACCAAATGTATATTATACACTCTAAATAAAATATCAAAAAGGACAGTAAATATATATTACACTCTATTTAAAATATCAAAAACTACACCAAATATATATTATATAATTTACATAAAATATCAAAAGTACACCAAATATATATTATATACTGTACATAAAATATCAAAAAGTACAGTAAATATATTTCATATGTTGTACATATAATATTAACTAAAAGTACACCAAATACAGTTTACATACTGTAAATAAAATATCAAAAATTACAGTAAGTATATATTATCTACTGTACATAAAATATCAAATAGTACACCAAATATGTGTTATATATACTGTAAATAAACTATCAATAACTTCAGTAAGTATATTTAATATACTGTACATAAAATATCAAAAATTACACCAAATGTATATTATACACTCTAAATAGAATATCAAAAAGGACAGTAAATATATATTACACTCTATGTAAAATATCAAAACTACACCAAATATATATTATATAATTTACATAAAATATCAAAAGTACACCAAATATATATTATATACTGTACATAAAATATCAAAAAGTACAGTAAATATATTTCATATGTTGTACATATAATATTAACTAAAAGTACACCAAATACAGTTTACATACTGTAAATAAAATACCAAAAAATTTCAGTAAGTATATATTATCTACTGTACATAAAATATCAAAAAGTACACCAAATATGTGTTATATATACTGTAAATAAACTATCAAAATCTTCAGTAATTATATTTAATATACTGTACATAAAATATCAAAAATTACACCAAATGTATATTATACACTCTAAATAAAATATCAAAAAGGACAGTAAATATATATTACACTCTATTTAAAATATCAAAAACTACACCAAATATATATTATATAATTTACATAAAATATCAAAAGTACACCAAATATATATTATATACTGTACATAAAATATCAAAAAGTACAGTAAATATATTTCATATGTTGTACATATAATATTAACTAAAAGTACCCCAAATACCTTTTATATACTGTAAATAAAATATCAAAAATTACAGTAAGTATATATTATCTACTGTACATAAAATATCAAAAAGTACACCAAATATGTTTTATATACACTGTAAATAAACTATCAAAACCTTCAGTAATTATATTTAATATACTGTACAGAAAATATCAAAAATTACACCAGATGTATATTATACAGTCTAAATAGAATATCAAAAAGAAAGTAAATATATATTACACTCTATGTAAAATATCGAAACTACACCAAATATATATTATATAATTTACATAAAATATCAAAAGTACACCAAATATATATTATATACTCTACAAAAAATATCAAAAAGTACAGAAAATATATTTCATATGTTGTACATATTATATTAACTAAAAGTACATCAAATACATTTTACATACTGTAAATAAAATACCAAAAATTACAGAAAGTATATATTATCTACTGTACATAAAATATCAAAAAGTACACCAAATATGTGTTATATATACTGTAAATAAACTATCAAAATCTTCAGTAATTACATTATATATACTGTACATAAAATATCAAAAATTACACCAAATGTATATTATACACTCTAAATAGGATATCAAAAAGGACAGGAAATATATACTACACTCTATGTAAAATATCAAAACTACACCAAATATATATTATATAATTTACATAAAATATCAAAAGTACACCAAATATATATTATATACTGTACATAAAATATCAAAAATTACAGTAAATATATTTCATATGTTGTACATATAATATTAACTAAAAGTACACCAAATACATTTTACATACTGTAAATAAAATATCAAAAATTACAGTAAGTATATATTATCTACTGTACATAAAATATCAAAAAGTACACCAAATATGTGTTATATACACTGTAAATAAACTATCAAAATCTTCAGTAATTATATTTAATGTACTGTACATAAAATATCAAAAATTACACCAAATGTATATTATACACTCTAAATAGAATATCAAAAAGGACAGTAAATATATATTACACTCTATGTAAAATATCAAAACTACACCAAATATATATTATATAATTTACATAAAATATCAAAAGTACACCAAATATATATTATATACTCTACATAAAATATCAAAAAGTACAGTAAATATATTTCATATGTTGTACATATATTAACTAAAAGTACACCAAATACATTTTACGTACTGTAAATAAAATACCAAAAATTACAGTAAGTATATATTATCTACTGTACATAAAATATCAAAAAGTACACCAAATATGTGTTATATATACTGTAAATAAACTATCAAAATCTTCAGTAATTATATTTAATATACTGTACATAAAACATCAAAAATTACACCAAATGTATATTATACACTCTAAATAGAAAATCAAAAAGGGCAGTAAATTTATATTACACTCTATTTAAAATATCAAAAACTACACCAAATATATATTATATAATTTACATAAAATATCAAAAGTACACCAAATATATATTATATACTGTACATAAAATATCAAAAGTACAGTAAATATATTTCATATGTTGTACATATAATATTAACTAAAAGTACACCAAATACATTTTACATACTGTAAATAAAATATCAAAAATTAAAGTAAGTATATATTATCTACTGTACATAAAATATCAAAAAGTACACCAAATATGTGTTATATATACTGTAAATAAACTATCAAAATCTTCAGTAATTATATTTAATATACTGTACATAAAATATCAAAAATTACACCAAATGTATATTATACACTCTAAATAGAATATCAAAAAGGACAGTAAATATATATTACACTCTATGTAAAATAACAAAACTCCACCAAATATATATTATATAATTTACATAAAATATCAAAATTACACCAAATATATATTATATACTGTACATAAAATATCAAAAATTACAGTAAATATATTTCATATGTTGTACATATAATATTAACTAAAAGTACACCAAATACATTTTACATACTGTAAATAAAATATCAAAAATTACAGTAAGTATATATTATCTACTGTACATAAAATATCAAAAAGTACACCAAATATGTGTTATATACACTGTAAATAAACTATCAAAACCTTCAGTAATTATATTTAATGTACTGTACATAAAATATCAAAAATTACACCAAATGTATATTATACACTCTAAATAGAATATCAAAAAGGACAGTAAATATATATTACACTCTATGTAAAATATCAAAACTACACCAAATATATATTATATAATTTACATAAAATATCAAAAGTACACCAAATATATATTATATACTCTACATAAAATATCAAAAAGTACAGTAAATATATTTCATATGTTGTACATATATTAACTAAAAGTACACCAAATACATTTTACGTACTGTAAATAAAATACCAAAAATTACAGTAAGTATATATTATCTACTGTACATAAAATATCAAAAAGTACACCAAATATGTGTTATATATACTGTAAATAAACTATCAAAATCTTCAGTAATTATATTTAATATACTGTACATAAAATATCAAAAATTACACCAAATGTATATTATACACTCTAAATAGAAAATCAAAAAGGGCAGTAAATTTATATTACACTCTATTTAAAATATCAAAAACTACACCAAATATATATTATATAATTTACATAAAATATCAAAAGTACACCAAATATATATTATATACTGTACATAAAATATCAAAAGTACAGTAAATATATTTCATATGTTGTACATATAATATTAACTAAAAGTACACCAAATACATTTTACATACTGTAAATAAAATATCAAAAATTAAAGTAAGTATATATTATCTACTGTACATAAAATATCAAAAAGTACACCAAATATGTGTTATATATACTGTAAATAAACTATCAAAATCTTCAGTAATTATATTTAATATACTGTACATAAAATATCAAAAATTACACCAAATGTATATTATACACTCTAAATAGAATATCAAAAAGGACAGTAAATATATATTACACTCTATGTAAAATAACAAAACTACACCAAATATATATTATATAATTTACATAAAATATCAAAATTACACCAAATATATATTATATACTGTACATAAAATATCAAAAATTACAGTAAATATATTTCATATGTTGTACATATAATATTAACTAAAAGTACACCAAATACATTTTACATACTGTAAATAAAATATCAAAAATTACAGTAAGTATATATTATCTACTGTACATAAAATATCAAAAAGTACACCAAATATGTGTTATATACACTGTAAATAAACTATCAAAACCTTCAGTAATTATATTTAATATACTGTACATAAAATATCAAAAATTACACCAAATGTATATTATACACTCTAAATAGAATATCAAAAAGGACAGTAAATATATATTACACTCTATGTAAAATATCAAAACTACACCAAATATATATTATATAATTTACATAAAATATCAAAAGTACACCAAATATATATTATATACTCTACATAAAATATCAAAAAGTACAGTAAATATATTTCATATGTTGTACATATATTAACTAAAAGTACACCAAATACATTTTACGTACTGTAAATAAAATACCAAAAATTACAGTAAGTATATATTATCTACTGTACATAAAATATCAAAAAGTACACCAAATATGTGTTATATATACTGTAAATAAACTATCAAAATCTTCAGTAATTATATTTAATATACTGTACATAAAATATCAAAAATTACACCAAATGTATATTATACACTCTAAATAGAAAATCAAAAAGGGCAGTAAATTTATATTACACTCTATTTAAAATATCAAAAACTACACCAAATATATATTATATAATTTACATAAAATATCAAAAGTACACCAAATATATATTATATACTGTACATAAAATATCAAAAGTACAGTAAATATATTTCATATGTTGTACATATAATATTAACTAAAAGTACACCAAATACATTTTACATACTGTAAATAAAATATCAAAAATTAAAGTAAGTATATATTATCTACTGTACATAAAATATCAAAAAGTACACCAAATATGTGTTATATATACTGTAAATAAACTATCAAAATCTTCAGTAATTATATTTAATATACTGTACATAAAATATCAAAAATTACACCAAATGTATATTATACACTCTAAATAGAATATCAAAAAGGACAGTAAATATATATTACACTCTATGTAAAATAACAAAACTACACCAAATATATATTATATAATTTACATAAAATATCAAAATTACACCAAATATATATTATATACTGTACATAAAATATCAAAAATTACAGTAAATATATTTCATATGTTGTACATATAATATTAACTAAAAGTACACCAAATACATTTTACATACTGTAAATAAAATATCAAAAATTACAGTAAGTATATATTATCTACTGTACATAAAATATCAAAAAGTACACCAAATATGTGTTATATACACTGTAAATAAACTATCAAAACCTTCAGTAATTATATTTAATATACTGTACATAAAATATCAAAAATTACACCAAATGTATATTATACACTCTAAATAGAATATCAAAAAGGACAGTAAATATATATTACACTCTATGTAAAATATCAAAACTACACCAAATATATATTATATAATTTACATAAAATATCAAAAGTACACCAAATATATATTATATACTCTACATAAAATATCAAAAAGTACAGTAAATATATTTCATATGTTGTACATATATTAACTAAAAGTACACCAAATACATTTTACGTACTGTAAATAAAATACCAAAAATTACAGTAAGTATATATTATCTACTGTACATAAAATATCAAAAAGTACACCAAATATGTGTTATATATACTGTAAATAAACTATCAAAATCTTCAGTAATTATATTTAATATACTGTACATAAAATATCAAAAATTACACCAAATGTATATTATACACTCTAAATAGAAAATCAAAAAGGGCAGTAAATTTATATTACACTCTATTTAAAATATCAAAAACTACACCAAATATATATTATATAATTTACATAAAATATCAAAAGTACACCAAATATATATTATATACTGTACATAAAATATCAAAAGTACAGTAAATATATTTCATATGTTGTACATATAATATTAACTAAAAGTACACCAAATACATTTTACATACTGTAAATAAAATATCAAAAATTAAAGTAAGTATATATTATCTACTGTACATAAAATATCAAAAAGTACACCAAATATGTGTTATATATACTGTAAATAAACTATCAAAATCTTCAGTAATTATATTTAATATACTGTACATAAAATATCAAAAATTACACCAAATGTATATTATACACTCTAAATAGAATATCAAAAAGGACAGTAAATATATATTACACTCTATGTAAAATAACAAAACTACACCAAATATATATTATATAATTTACATAAAATATCAAAATTACACCAAATATATATTATATACTGTACATAAAATATCAAAAATTACAGTAAATATATTTCATATGTTGTACATATAATATTAACTAAAAGTACACCAAATACATTTTACATACTGTAAATAAAATATCAAAAATTACAGTAAGTATATATTATCTACTGTACATAAAATATCAAAAAGTACACCAAATATGTGTTATATACACTGTAAATAAACTATCAAAACCTTCAGTAATTATATTTAATATACTGTACATAAAATATCAAAAATTACACCAAATGTATATTATACACTCTAAATAGAATATCAAAAAGGACAGTAAATATATATTACACTCTATGTAAAATATCAAATCTACACCAAATATATATTATATAATTTACATAAAATATCAAAAGTACACCAAATATATATTATATACTCTACATAAAATATCAAAAAGTACAGTAAATATATTTCATATGTTGTACATATATTAACTAAAAGTACACCAAATACATTTTACGTACTGTAAATAAAATACCAAAAATTACAGTAAGTATATATTATCTACTGTACATAAAATATCAAAAAGTACACCAAATATGTGTTATATATACTGTAAATAAACTATCAAAATCTTCAGTAATTATATTTAATATACTGTACATAAAATATCAAAAATTACACCAAATGTATATTATACACTCTAAATAGAAAATCAAAAAGGGCAGTAAATTTATATTACACTCTATTTAAAATATCAAAAACTACACCAAATATATATTATATAATTTACATAAAATATCAAAAGTACACCAAATATATATTATATACTGTACATAAAATATCAAAAGTACAGTAAATATATTTCATATGTTGTACATATAATATTAACTAAAAGTACACCAAATACATTTTACATACTGTAAATAAAATATCAAAAATTAAAGTAAGTATATATTATCTACTGTACATAAAATATCAAAAAGTACACCAAATATGTGTTATATATACTGTAAATAAACTATCAAAATCTTCAGTAATTATATTTAATATACTGTACATAAAATATCAAAAATTACACCAAATGTATATTATACACTCTAAATAGAATATCAAAAAGGACAGTAAATATATATTACACTCTATGTAAAATAACAAAACTACACCAAATATATATTATATAATTTACATAAAATATCAAAATTACACCAAATATATATTATATACTGTACATAAAATATCAAAAATTACAGTAAATATATTTCATATGTTGTACATATAATATTAACTAAAAGTACACCAAATACATTTTACATACTGTAAATAAAATATCAAAAATTACAGTAAGTATATATTATCTACTGTACATAAAATATCAAAAAGTACACCAAATATGTGTTATATACACTGTAAATAAACTATCAAAACCTTCAGTAATTATATTTAATATACTGTACATAAAATATCAAAAATTACACCAAATGTATATTATACACTCTAAATAGAATATCAAAAAGGACAGTAAATATATATTACACTCTATGTAAAATATCAAAACTACACCAAATATATATTATATAATTTACATAAAATATCAAAAGTACACCAAATATATATTATATACTCTACATAAAATATCAAAAAGTACAGTAAATATATTTCATATGTTGTACATATATTAACTAAAAGTACACCAAATACATTTTACGTACTGTAAATAAAATACCAAAAATTACAGTAAGTATATATTATCTACTGTACATAAAATATCAAAAAGTACACCAAATATGTGTTATATATACTGTAAATAAACTATCAAAATCTTCAGTAATTATATTTAATATACTGTACATAAAATATCAAAAATTACACCAAATGTATATTATACACTCTAAATAGAAAATCAAAAAGGGCAGTAAATTTATATTACACTCTATTTAAAATATCAAAAACTACACCAAATATATATTATATAATTTACATAAAATATCAAAAGTACACCAAATATATATTATATACTGTACATAAAATATCAAAAGTACAGTAAATATATTTCATATGTTGTACATATAATATTAACTAAAAGTACACCAAATACATTTTACATACTGTAAATAAAATATCAAAAATTAAAGTAAGTATATATTATCTACTGTACATAAAATATCAAAAAGTACACCAAATATGTGTTATATATACTGTAAATAAACTATCAAAATCTTCAGTAATTATATTTAATATACTGTACATAAAATATCAAAAATTACACCAAATGTATATTATACACTCTAAATAGAATATCAAAAAGGACAGTAAATATATATTACACTCTATGTAAAATAACAAAACTACACCAAATATATATTATATAATTTACATAAAATATCAAAATTACACCAAATATATATTATATACTGTACATAAAATATCAAAAATTACAGTAAATATATTTCATATGTTGTACATATAATATTAACTAAAAGTACACCAAATACATTTTACATACTGTAAATAAAATATCAAAAATTACAGTAAGTATATATTATCTACTGTACATAAAATATCAAAAAGTACACCAAATATGTGTTATATACACTGTAAATAAACTATCAAAACCTTCAGTAATTATATTTAATATACTGTACATAAAATATCAAAAATTACACCAAATGTATATTATACACTCTAAATAGAATATCAAAAAGGACAGTAAATATATATTACACTCTATGTAAAATATCAAAACTACACCAAATATATATTATATAATTTACATAAAATATCAAAAGTACACCAAATATATATTATATACTCTACATAAAATATCAAAAAGTACAGTAAATATATTTCATATGTTGTACATATATTAACTAAAAGTACACCAAATACATTTTACGTACTGTAAATAAAATACCAAAAATTACAGTAAGTATATATTATCTACTGTACATAAAATATCAAAAAGTACACCAAATATGTGTTATATATACTGTAAATAAACTATCAAAATCTTCAGTAATTATATTTAATATACTGTACATAAAATATCAAAAATTACACCAAATGTATATTATACACTCTAAATAGAAAATCAAAAAGGGCAGTAAATTTATATTACACTCTATTTAAAATATCAAAAACTACACCAAATATATATTATATAATTTACATAAAATATCAAAAGTACACCAAATATATATTATATACTGTACATAAAATATCAAAAGTACAGTAAATATATTTCATATGTTGTACATATAATATTAACTAAAAGTACACCAAATACATTTTACATACTGTAAATAAAATATCAAAAATTAAAGTAAGTATATATTATCTACTGTACATAAAATATCAAAAAGTACACCAAATATGTGTTATATATACTGTAAATAAACTATCAAAATCTTCAGTAATTATATTTAATATACTGTACATAAAATATCAGAAATTACACCAAATGTATATTATACACTCTAAATAGAATATCAAAAAGGACAGTAAATATATATTACACTCTATGTAAAATAACAAAACTACACCAAATATATATTATATAATTTACATAAAATATCAAAATTACACCAAATATATATTATATACTGTACATAAAATATCAAAAATTACAGTAAATATATTTCATATGTTGTACATATAATATTAACTAAAAGTACACCAAATACATTTTACATACTGTAAATAAAATATCAAAAATTACAGTAAGTATATATTATCTACTGTACATAAAATATCAAAAAGTACACCAAATATGTGTTATATACACTGTAAATAAACTATCAAAACCTTCAGTAATTATATTTAATATACTGTACATAAAATATCAAAAATTACACCAAATGTATATTATACACTCTAAATAGAATATCAAAAAGGACAGTAAATATATATTACACTCTATGTAAAATATCAAAACTACACCAAATATATATTATATAATTTACATAAAATATCAAAAGTACACCAAATATATATTATATACTCTACATAAAATATCAAAAAGTACAGTAAATATATTTCATATGTTGTACATATATTAACTAAAAGTACACCAAATACATTTTACGTACTGTAAATAAAATACCAAAAATTACAGTAAGTATATATTATCTACTGTACATAAAATATCAAAAAGTACACCAAATATGTGTTATATATACTGTAAATAAACTATCAAAATCTTCAGTAATTATATTTAATATACTGTACATAAAATATCAAAAATTACACCAAATGTATATTATACACTCTAAATAGAAAATCAAAAAGGGCAGTAAATTTATATTACACTCTATTTAAAATATCAAAAACTACACCAAATATATATTATATAATTTACATAAAATATCAAAAGTACACCAAATATATATTATATACTGTACATAAAATATCAAAAGTACAGTAAATATATTTCATATGTTGTACATATAATATTAACTAAAAGTACACCAAATACATTTTACATACTGTAAATAAAATATCAAAAATTAAAGTAAGTATATATTATCTACTGTACATAAAATATCAAAAAGTACACCAAATATGTGTTATATATACTGTAAATAAACTATCAAAATCTTCAGTAATTATATTTAATATACTGTACATAAAATATCAAAAATTACACCAAATGTATATTATACACTCTAAATAGAATATCAAAAAGGACAGTAAATATATATTACACTCTATGTAAAATAACAAAACTACAACAAATATATATTATATAATTTACATAAAATATCAAAATTACACCAAATATATATTATATACTGTACATAAAATATCAAAAATTACAGTAAATATATTTCATATGTTGTACATATAATATTAACTAAAAGTACACCAAATACATTTTACATACTGTAAATAAAATATCAAAAATTACAGTAAGTATATATTATCTACTGTACATAAAATATCAAAAAGTACACCAAATATGTGTTATATACACTGTAAATAAACTATCAAAACCTTCAGTAATTATATTTAATATACTGTACATAAAATATCAAAAATTACACCAAATGTATATTATACACTCTAAATAGAATATCAAAAAGGACAGTAAATATATATTACACTCTATGTAAAATATCAAAACTACACCAAATATATATTATATAATTTACATAAAATATCAAAAGTACACCAAATATATATTATATACTCTACATAAAATATCAAAAAGTACAGTAAATATATTTCATATGTTGTACATATATTAACTAAAAGTACACCAAATACATTTTACGTACTGTAAATAAAATACCAAAAATTACAGTAAGTATATATTATCTACTGTACATAAAATATCAAAAAGTACACCAAATATGTGTTATATACACTGTAAACTATCAAAATCTTCAGTAAATATATTTAATATACTGTACATAAAATATCAAAAATTACAACAAATGTATATTATACACTCTAAATAAAATATCAAAAAGGACAGTAAATATATATTACACTCTATTTAAAATATCAAAAACTACACCAAATGTATATTATATAATTTACATAAAATATCAAAAGTACACCAAATATATATTATATACTCTACATAAAATATCAAAAAGTACAGTAAATATATTTCACATGTTGTACATATAATATTAACTAAAAGTACACCAAATACATTTTACATACTGTAAATAAAATACCAAAAATTACAGTAAGTATATATTATCTACTGTACATAAAATATCAAAAAGTACACCAAATATGTGTTATATATACTGTAAATAAACTATCAAAATCTTCAGTAATTATATTTAATATACTGTACATAAAATATCAAAAATTACACCAAATGTATATTATACACTCTAAATAGAAAATCAAAAAGGGCAGTAAATTTATATTACACTCTATTTAAAATATCAAAAACTACACCAAATATATATTATATAATTTACATAAAATATCAAAAGTACACCAAATATATATTATATACTGTACATAAAATATCAAAAGTACAGTAAATATATTTCATATGTTGTACATATAATATTAACTAAAAGTACACCAAATACATTTTACATACTGTAAATAAAATATCAAAAATTAAAGTAAGTATATATTATCTACTGTACATAAAATATCAAAAAGTACACCAAATATGTGTTATATATACTGTAAATAAACTATCAAAATCTTCAGTAATTATATTTAATATACTGTACATAAAATATCAAAAATTACACCAAATGTATATTATACACTCTAAATAGAATATCAAAAAGGACAGTAAATATATATTACACTCTATGTAAAATAACAAAACTACACCAAATATATATTATATAATTTATATAAAATATCAAAATTACACCAAATATATATTATATACTGTACATAAAATATCAAAAATTACAGTAAATATATTTCATATGTTGTACATATAATATTAACTAAAAGTACACCAAATACATTTTACATACTGTAAATAAAATATCAAAAATTACAGTAAGTATATATTATCTACTGTACATAAAATATCAAAAAGTACACCAAATATGTGTTATATACACTGTAAATAAACTATCAAAACCTTCAGTAATTATATTTAATATACTGTACATAAAATATCAAAAATTACACCAAATGTATATTATACACTCTAAATAGAATATCAAAAAGGACAGTAAATATATATTACACTCTATGTAAAATATCAAAACTACACCAAATATATATTATATAATTTACATAAAATATCAAAAGTACACCAAATATATATTATATACTCTACATAAAATATCAAAAAGTACAGTAAATATATTTCATATGTTGTACATATATTAACTAAAAGTACACCAAATACATTTTACGTACTGTAAATAAAATACCAAAAATTACAGTAAGTATATATTATCTACTGTACATAAAATATCAAAAAGTACACCAAATATGTGTTATATACACTGTAAACTATCAAAATCTTCAGTAAATATATTTAATATACTGTACATAAAATATCAAAAATTACAACAAATGTATATTATACACTCTAAATAAAATATCAAAAAGGACAGTAAATATATATTACACTCTATTTAAAATATCAAAAACTACACCAAATGTATATTATATAATTTACATAAAATATCAAAAGTACACCAAATATATATTATATACTCTACATAAAATATCAAAAAGTACAGTAAATATATTTCACATGTTGTACATATAATATTAACTAAAAGTACACCAAATACATTTTACATACTGTAAATAAAATACCAAAAATTACAGTAAGTATATATTATCTACTGTACATAAAATATCAAAAAGTACACCAAATATGTGTTATATATACTGTAAATAAACTATAAAAATCTTCAGTAATTATATTTAATATACTGTACATAAAATATCAAAAGTTACACCAAATGTATATTATACACTCTAAATAAAATATCAAAAAGGACAGTAAATATATATTACACTCTATTTAAAATATCAAAAACTACACCAAATATATATTATATAATTTACATAAAATATCAAAAGTACACCAAATATATATTATATACTGTACATAAAATATCAAAAAGTACAGTAAATATATTTCATATGTTGTACATATAATATTAACTAAAAGTACACCAAATACAGTTTACATACTGTAAATAAAATATCAAAAATTACAGTAAGTATATATTATCTACTGTACATAAAATATCAAAAAGTACACCAAATATGTGTTATATATACTGTAAATAAACTATCAATAACTTCAGTAAGTATATTTAATATACTGTACATAAAATATCAAAAATTACACCAAATGTATATTATACACTCTAAATAGAATATCAAAAAGGACAGTAAATATATATTACACTCTATGTAAAATATCGAAACTACACCAAATATATATTATATAATTTACATAAAATATCAAAAGTACACCAAATATATATTATATACTGTACATAAAATATCAAAAATTACAGTAAATATATTTCATATGTTGTACATATAATATTAACTAAAAGTACACCAAATACATTTTACATACTGTAAATAAAATATCAAAAATTACAGTAAGTATATATTATCTACTGTACATAAAATATCAAAAAGTACACCAAATATGTGTTATATACACTGTAAATAAACTATCAAAACCTTCAGTAATTATATTTAATATACTGTACATAAAATATCAAAAATTACACCAAATGTATATTATACACTCTAAATAGAATATCAAAAAGGACAGTAAATATATATTACACTCTATGTAAAATATCAAAACTACACCAAATATATATTATATAATTTACATAAAATATCAAAAGTACACCAAATATATATTATATACTCTACATAAAATATCAAAAAGTACAGTAAATATATTTCATATGTTGTACATATATTAACTAAAAGTACACCAAATACATTTTACTTACTGTAAATAAAATACCAAAAATTACAGTAAGTATATATTATCTACTGTACATAAAATATCAAAAAGTACACCAAATATGTGTTATATATACTGTAAATAAACTATCAAAATCTTCAGTAATTATATTTAATATACTGTACATAAAATATCAAAAATTACACCAAATGTATATTATACACTCTAAATAGAAAATCAAAAAGGGCAGTAAATTTATATTACACTCTATTTAAAATATCAAAAACTACACCAAATATATATTATATAATTTACATAAAATATCAAAATTACACCAAATATATATTATATACTGTACATAAAATATCAAAAATTACAGTAAATATATTTCATATGTTGTACATATAATATTAACTAAAAGTACACCAAATACATTTTACATACTGTAAATAAAATATCAAAAATTACAGTAAGTATATATTATCTACTGTACATAAAATATCAAAAAGTACACCAAATATGTGTTATATACACTGTAAATAAACTATCAAAACCTTCAGTAATTATATTTAATATACTGTACATAAAATATCAAAAATTACACCAAATGTATATTATACACTCTAAATAGAATATCAAAAAGGACAGTAAATATATATTACACTCTATGTAAAATATCAAAACTACACCAAATATATATTATATAATTTACATAAAATATCAAAAGTACACCAAATATATATTATATACTCTACATAAAATATCAAAAAGTACAGTAAATATATTTCATATGTTGTACATATATTAACTAAAAGTACACCAAATACATTTTACGTACTGTAAATAAAATACCAAAAATTACAGTAAGTATATATTATCTACTGTACATAAAATATCAAAAAGTACACCAAATATGTGTTATATATACTGTAAATAAACTATCAAAATCTTCAGTAATTATATTTAATATACTGTACATAAAATATCAAAAATTACACCAAATGTATATTATACACTCTAAATAGAAAATCAAAAAGGGCAGTAAATTTATATTACACTCTATTTAAAATATCAAAAACTACACCAAATATATATTATATAATTTACATAAAATATCAAAAGTACACCAAATATATATTATATACTGTACATAAAATATCAAAAGTACAGTAAATATATTTCATATGTTGTACATATAATATTAACTAAAAGTACACCAAATACATTTTACATACTGTAAATAAAATATCAAAAATTAAAGTAAGTATATATTATCTACTGTACATAAAATATCAAAAAGTACACCAAATATGTGTTATATATACTGTAAATAAACTATCAAAATCTTCAGTAATTATATTTAATATACTGTACATAAAATATCAAAAATTACACCAAATGTATATTATACACTCTAAATAGAATATCAAAAAGGACAGTAAATATATATTACACTCTATGTAAAATAACAAAACTACACCAAATATATATTATATAATTTACATAAAATATCAAAATTACACCAAATATATATTATATACTGTACATAAAATATCAAAAATTACAGTAAATATATTTCATATGTTGTACATATAATATTAACTAAAAGTACACCAAATACATTTTACATACTGTAAATAAAATATCAAAAATTACAGTAAGTATATATTATCTACTGTACATAAAATATCAAAAAGTACACCAAATATGTGTTATATACACTGTAAATAGACTATCAAAACCTTCAGTAATTATATTTAATATACTGTACATAAAATATCAAAAATTACACCAAATGTATATTATACACTCTAAATAGAATATCAAAAAGGACAGTAAATATATATTACACTCTATGTAAAATATCAAAACTACACCAAATATATATTATATAATTTACATAAAATATCAAAAGTACACCAAATATATATTATATACTCTACATAAAATATCAAAAAGTACAGTAAATATATTTCATATGTTGTACATATATTAACTAAAAGTACACCAAATACATTTTACGTACTGTAAATAAAATACCAAAAATTACAGTAAGTATATATTATCTACTGTACATAAAATATCAAAAAGTACACCAAATATGTGTTATATACACTGTAAACTATCAAAATCTTCAGTAAATATATTTAATATACTGTACATAAAATATCAAAAATTACAACAAATGTATATTATACACTCTAAATAAAATATCAAAAAGGACAGTAAATATATATTACACTCTATTTAAAATATCAAAAACTACACCAAATGTATATTATATAATTTACATAAAATATCAAAAGTACACCAAATATATATTATATACTCTACATAAAATATCAAAAAGTACAGTAAATATATTTCACATGTTGTACATATAATATTAACTAAAAGTACACCAAATACATTTTACATACTGTAAATAAAATACCAAAAATTACAGTAAGTATATATTATCTACTGTACATAAAATATCAAAAAGTACACCAAATATGTGTTATATATACTGTAAATAAACTATAAAAATCTTCAGTAATTATATTTAATATACTGTACATAAAATATCAAAAGTTACACCAAATGTATATTATACACTCTAAATAAAATATCAAAAAGGACAGTAAATATATATTACACTCTATTTAAAATATCAAAAACTACACCAAATATATATTATATAATTTACATAAAATATCAAAAGTACACCAAATATATATTATATACTGTACATAAAATATCAAAAAGTACAGTAAATATATTTCATATGTTGTACATATAATATTAACTAAAAGTACACCAAATACAGTTTACATACTGTAAATAAAATATCAAAAATTACAGTAAGTATATATTATCTACTGTACATAAAATATCAAAAAGTACACCAAATATGTGTTATATACACTGTAAATAAACTATCAAAATCTTCAGTAATTATATTTAATATACTGTACAGAAAATATCAAAAATTACACCAAATGTATATTATACACTCTAAATAGAATATCAAAAAGGACAGTAAATATATATTACACTCTATGTAAAATATCGAAACTACACCAAATATATATTATATAATTTACATAAAATATCAAAAGTACACCAAATATATATTATATACTCTACAAAAAATATCAAAAAGTACAGAAAATATATTTCATATGTTGTACATATTATATTAACTAAAAGTACATCAAATACATTTTACATACTGTAAATAAAATACCAAAAATTACAGAAAGTATATATTATCTACTGTACATAAAATATCAAAAAGTACACCAAATATGTGTTATATATACTGTAAATAAACTATCAAAATCTTCAGTAATTACATTATATATACTGTACATAAAATATCAAAAATTACACCAAATGTATATTATACACTCTAAATAGGATATCAAAAAGGACAGGAAATATATACTACACTCTATGTAAAATATCAAAACTACACCAAATATATATTATATAATTTACATAAAATATCAAAAGTACACCAAATATATATTATATACTGTACATAAAATATCAAAAATTACAGTAAATATATTTCATATGTTGTACATATAATATTAACTAAAAGTACACCAAATACATTTTACATACTGTAAATAAAATATCAAAAATTACAGTAAGTATATATTATCTACTGTACATAAAATATCAAAAAGTACACCAAATATGTGTTATATACACTGTAAATAAACTATCAAAACCTTCAGTAATTATATTTAATATACTGTACATAAAATATCAAAAATTACACCAAATGTATATTATACACTCTAAATAGAATATCAAAAAGGACAGTAAATATATATTACACTCTATGTAAAATATCAAAACTACACCAAATATATATTATATAATTTACATAAAATATCAAAAGTACACCAAATATATATTATATACTCTACATAAAATATCAAAAAGTACAGTAAATATATTTCATATGTTGTACATATATTAACTAAAAGTACACCAAATACATTTTACGTACTGTAAATAAAATACCAAAAATTACAGTAAGTATATATTATCTACTGTACATAAAATATCAAAAAGTACACCAAATATGTGTTATATACACTGTAAACTATCAAAATCTTCAGTAAATATATTTAATATACTGTACATAAAATATCAAAAATTACAACAAATGTATATTATACACTCTAAATAAAATATCAAAAAGGACAGTAAATATATATTACACTCTATTTAAAATATCAAAAACTACACCAAATATATATTATATAATTTACATAAAATATCAAAAGTACACCAAATATATATTATATACTGTACATAAAATATCAAAAGTACAGTAAATATATTTCACATGTTGTACATATAATATTAACTAAAAGTACACCAAATACATTTTACATACTGTAAATAAAATATCAAAAATTACAGTAAGTATATATTATCTACTGTACATAAAATATCAAAAAGTACACCAAATATGTTTTATATACACTGTAAATAAACTATCAAAACCTTCAGTAATTATATTTAATATACTGTACAGAAAATATCAAAAATTACACCAGATGTATATTATACAGTCTAAATAGAATATCAAAAAGAAAGTAAATATATATTACACTCTATGTAAAATATCGAAACTACACCAAATATATATTATATAATTTACATAAAATATCAAAAGTACACCAAATATATATTATATACTGTACATAAAATATCAAAAATTACAGTAAATATATTTCATATGTTGTACATATAATATTAACTAAAAGTACACCAAATACATTTTACATACTGTAAATAAAATATCAAAAATTACAGTAAGTATATATTATCTACTGTACATAAAATATCAAAAAGTACACCAAATATGTGTTATATACACTGTAAATAAACTATCAAAACCTTCAGTAATTATATTTAATATACTGTACATAAAATATCAAAAATTACACCAAATGTATATTATACACTCTAAATAGAATATCAAAAAGGACAGTAAATATATATTACACTCTATGTAAAATATCAAAACTACACCAAATATATATTATATAATTTACATAAAATATCAAAAGTACACCAAATATATATTATATACTCTACATAAAATATCAAAAAGTACAGTAAATATATTTCATATGTTGTACATATATTAACTAAAAGTACACCAAATACATTTTACGTACTGTAAATAAAATACCAAAAATTACAGTAAGTATATATTATCTACTGTACATAAAATATCAAAAAGTACACCAAATATGTGTTATATACACTGTAAACTATCAAAATCTTCAGTAAATATATTTAATATACTGTACATAAAATATCAAAAATTACAACAAATGTATATTATACACTCTAAATAAAATATCAAAAAGGACAGTAAATATATATTACACTCTATTTAAAATATCAAAAACTACACCAAATGTATATTATATAATTTACATAAAATATCAAAAGTACACCAAATATATATTATATACTCTACATAAAATATCAAAAAGTACAGTAAATATATTTCACATGTTGTACATATAATATTAACTAAAAGTACACCAAATACAGTTTACATACTGTAAATAAAATATCAAAAATTACAGTAAGTATATATTATCTACTGTACATAAAATATGAAAAAGTACACCAAATATGTGTTATATACACTGTAAATAAACTATCAAAATCTTCAGTAATTATATTTAATATACTGTACATAAAATATCAAAAAGTACACCAAATATGTGTTATATACACTGTAAATAAACTATCAAAACCTTCAGTAATTATATTTAATATACTGTACATAAAATATCAAAAATTACACCAAATGTATATTATACACTCTAAATAGAATATCAAAAAGGACAGTAAATATATATTACACTCTATGTAAAATATCAAAACTACACCAAATATATATTATATAATTTACATAAAATATCAAAAGTACACCAAATATATATTATATACTCTACATAAAATATCAAAAAGTACAGTAAATATATTTCATATGTTGTACATATATTAACTAAAAGTACACCAAATACATTTTACGTACTGTAAATAAAATACCAAAAATTACAGTAAGTATATATTATCTACTGTACATAAAATATCAAAAAGTACACCAAATATGTGTTATATATACTGTAAATAAACTATCAAAATCTTCAGTAATTATATTTAATATACTGTACATAAAATATCAAAAATTACACCAAATGTATATTATACACTCTAAATAGAAAATCAAAAAGGGCAGTAAATTTATATTACACTCTATTTAAAATATCAAAAACTACACCAAATATATATTATATAATTTACATAAAATATCAAAAGTACACCAAATATATATTATATACTGTACATAAAATATCAAAAGTACAGTAAATATATTTCATATGTTGTACATATAATATTAACTAAAAGTACACCAAATACATTTTACATACTGTAAATAAAATACCAAAAATTACAGAAAGTATATATTATCTACTGTACATAAAATATCAAAAAGTACACCAAATATGTGTTATATATACTGTAAATAAACTATCAAAATCTTCAGTAATTACATTATATATACTGTACATAAAATATCAAAAATTACACCAAATGTATATTATACACTCTAAATAGGATATCAAAAAGGACAGGAAATATATACTACACTCTATGTAAAATATCAAAACTACACCAAATATATATTATATAATTTACATAAAATATCAAAAGTACACCAAATATATATTATATACTCTACATAAAATATCAAAAATTACAGTAAATATATTTCATATGTTGTACATATAATATTAACTAAAAGTACACGAAATACATTTTACATACTGTAAATAAAATATCAAAAATTACAGTAAGTATATATTATCTACTGTACATAAAATATCAAAAAGTACACCAAATATGTGTTATATACACTGTAAATAAACTATCAAAACCTTCAGTAATTATATTTAATATACTGTACATAAAATATCAAAAATTACACCAAATGTATATTATACACTCTAAATAGAATATCAAAAAGGACAGTAAATATATATTACACTCTATGTAAAATATCAAAACTACACCAAATATATATTATATAATTTACATAAAATATCAAAAGTACACCAAATATATATTATATACTCTACATAAAATATCAAAAAGTACAGTAAATATATTTCATATGTTGTACATATATTAACTAAAAGTACACCAAATACATTTTACGTACTGTAAATAAAATACCAAAAATTACAGTAAGTATATATTATCTACTGTACATAAAATATCAAAAAGTACACCAAATATGTGTTATATACACTGTAAACTATCAAAATCTTCAGTAAATATATTTAATATACTGTACATAAAATATCAAAAATTACAACAAATGTATATTATACACTCTAAATAAAATATCAAAAAGGACAGTAAATATATATTACACTCTATTTAAAATATCAAAAACTACACCAAATATATATTATATAATTTACATAAAATATCAAAAGTACACCAAATATATATTATATACTGTACATAAAATATCAAAAGTACAGTAAATATATTTCATATGTTGTACATATAATATTAACTAAAAGTACACCAAATACATTTTACATACTGTAAATAAAATATCAAAAATTACAGTAAGTATATATTATCTACTGTACATAAAATATCAAAAAGTACACCAAATATGTTTTATATACACTGTAAATAAACTATCAAAACCTTCAGTAATTATATTTAATATACTGTACAGAAAATATCAAAAATTACACCAGATGTATATTATACAGTCTAAATAGAATATCAAAAAGAAAGTAAATATATATTACACTCTATGTAAAATATCGAAACTACACCAAATATATATTATATAATTTACATAAAATATCAAAAGTACACCAAATATATATTATATACTGTACATAAAATATCAAAAATTACAGTAAATATATTTCATATGTTGTACATATAATATTAACTAAAAGTACACCAAATACATTTTACATACTGTAAATAAAATATCAAAAATTACAGTAAGTATATATTATCTACTGTACATAAAATATCAAAAAGTACACCAAATATGTGTTATATACACTGTAAATAAACTATCAAAACCTTCAGTAATTATATTTAATATACTGTACATAAAATATCAAAAATTACACCAAATGTATATTATACACTCTAAATAGAATATCAAAAAGGACAGTAAATATATATTACACTCTATGTAAAATATCAAAGCTACACCAAATATATATTATATAATTTACATAAAATATCAAAAGTACACCAAATATATATTATATACTCTACATAAAATATCAAAAAGTACAGTAAATATATTTCATATGTTGTACATATATTAACTAAAAGTACACCAAATACATTTTACGTACTGTAAATAAAATACCAAAAATTACAGTAAGTATATATTATCTACTGTACATAAAATATCAAAAAGTACACCAAATATGTGTTATATACACTGTAAACTATCAAAATCTTCAGTAAATATATTTAATATACTGTACATAAAATATCAAAAATTACAACAAATGTATATTATACACTCTAAATAAAATATCAAAAAGGACAGTAAATATATATTACACTCTATTTAAAATATCAAAAACTACACCAAATGTATATTATATAATTTACATAAAATATCAAAAGTACACCAAATATATATTATATACTCTACATAAAATATCAAAAAGTACAGTAAATATATTTCACATGTTGTACATATAATATTAACTAAAAGTACACCAAATACAGTTTACATACTGTAAATAAAATATCAAAAATTACAGTAAGTATATATTATCTACTGTACATAAAATATCAAAAAGTACACCAAATATGTGTTATATACACTGTAAATAAACTATCAAAATCTTCAGTAATTATATTTAATATACTGTACATAAAATATCAAAAAGTACACCAAATATGTGTTATATACACTGTAAATAAACTATCAAAACCTTCAGTAATTATATTTAATATACTGTACATAAAATATCAAAAATTACACCAAATGTATATTATACACTCTAAATAGAATATCAAAAAGGACAGTAAATATATATTACACTCTATGTAAAATATCAAAACTACACCAAATATATATTATATAATTTACATAAAATATCAAAAGTACACCAAATATATATTATATACTCTACATAAAATATCAAAAAGTACAGTAAATATATTTCATATGTTGTACATATATTAACTAATAGTACACCAAATACATTTTACGTACTGTAAATAAAATACCAAAAATTACAGTAAGTATATATTATCTACTGTACATAAAATATCAAAAAGTACACCAAATATGTGTTATATATACTGTAAATAAACTATCAAAATCTTCAGTAATTATATTTAATATACTGTACATAAAATATCAAAAATTACACCAAATGTATATTATACACTCTAAATAGAAAATCAAAAAGGGCAGTAAATTTATATTACACTCTATTTAAAATATCAAAAACTACACCAAATATATATTATATAATTTACATAAAATATCAAAAGTACACCAAATATATATTATATACTGTACATAAAATATCAAAAGTACAGTAAATATATTTCATATGTTGTACATATAATATTAACTAAAAGTACACCAAATACATTTTACATACTGTAAATAAAATACCAAAAATTACAGTAAGTATATATTATCTACTGTACATAAAATATCAAAAAGTACACCAAATATGTGTTATATATACTGTAAATAAACTATCAAAATCTTCAGTAATTATATTTAATATACTGTACAGAAAATATCAAAAATTACACCAAATGTATATTATACACTCTAAATAGAATATCAAAAAGGACAGTAAATATATACTACACTCTATGTAAAATATCAAAACTACACCAAATATATATTATATAATTTACATAAAATATCAAAAGTACAACAAATATATATTATATACTCTACATAAAATATCAAAAAGTACAGTAAATATATTTCATATGATGTACATATAATATTAACTAAAAGTACACCAAATACATTTTACATACTGTAAATAAAATATCAAAAATTACAGTAAGTATATATTATCTACTGTACATAAAATATCAAAAAGTACACCAAATATGTGTTATGTACACTGTAAATAAACTATCAAAATCTTCAGTAATTATATTTAATATACTGTACATAAAATATCAAAAATTACACCAAATGTATATTATACACTCTAAATAGAATATCAAAAAGGACAGTAAATATATATTACACTCTATGTAAAATATCAAAACTACACCAAATATATATTATATAATTTACATAAAATATCAAAAGTACACCAAATATATATTATATACTCTACATAAAATATCAAAAAGTACAGTAAATATATTTCATATGTTGTACATATAATATTAACTAAAAGTACACCAAATACATTTTACATACTGTAAATAAAATACCAAAAATTACAGTATGTATATATTATCTACTGTACATAAAATATCAAAAAGTACACCAAATATGTGTTATATATACTGTAAATAAACTATCAAAATCTTCAATAATTATATTTAATATACTGTACATAAAATATCAAAAATTACACCAAATGTATATTATACACTCTAAATAAAATATCAAAAAGGACAGTAAATATATATTACACTCTATTTAAAATATCAAAAACTACACCAAATATATATTATATAATTTACATAAAATATCAAAAGTACACCAAATATATATTATATACTCTACATAAAATATCAAAAAGTACAGTAAATATATTTCATATGTTGTACATATAATATTAACTAAAAGTACACCAAATACATTTTACATACTGTAAATAAAATATCAAAAATTACAGTAACTATATATTATCTACTGTACATAAAATATCAAAAAGTACACCAAATATGTGTTATATATACTGTAAATAAACTATCAAAAACTTCAGTAATTATATTTAATATACTGTACATAAAATATCAAAAATTACACCAAATGTATATTATATACTCTAAATAGAACATCAAAAAGGACAGTAAATATACATTACACTCTATGTAAAATATCAAAACTACACCAAATATGTATTATATAATTTACATAAAATATCAAAAGTACACCAAATATATATTATATACTCTACATAAAATATCAAACAGTACAGTAAATATATTTCATATGTTGTACATATAATATTAACTAAAAGTACACCAAATACATTTTACATACTAGAAATAAAATACCAAAAATTACAGTAAGCATATATTATCTACTGTACATAAAATATCAAAAAGTACACCAAATATGTGTTATATATACTGTAAATAAACTATCAAAATCTTTAGTAAATATATTTAATATACTGTACATAAAATATCAAAAATTACAACAAATGTATATTATACACTCTAAATAAAATATCAAAAAGGACAGTAAATATATATTACACTCTATTTAAAATATCAAAAACTACACCAAATATATATTATATAATTTACATAAAATATCAAAAGTACACCAAATATATATTATATACTGTACATAAAATATCAAAAAGTACAGTAAATATATTTCATATGTTGTACATATAATATTAACTAAAAGTACACCAAATACATTTTACATACTGTAAATAAAATATCAAAAATTACAGTAAGTATATATTATCTACTGTACATAAAATATCAAAAAGTACACCAAATATGTGTTATATATACTGTAAATAAACTATCAAGAACTTCAGTAATTATATTTAATATACTGTACATAAAATATCAAAAATTACACCAAATGTATATTATACACTCTAAATAGAATATCAAAAAGGACAGTAAATATATATTACACTCTATGTAAAATATCAAAACTACACCAAATATATATTATATAATTTACATAAAATATCAAAAGTACACCAAATATATATTATATACTCTACATAAAATATCAAAAAGTACAGTAAATATATTTCATATGTTGTACATATAATATTAACTAAAAGTACACCAAATACATTTTACATACTGTAAATAAAATACCAAAAATTTCAGTAAGTATATATTATCTACTGTACATAAAATATCAAAAAGTACACCAAATATGTGTTATATATACTGTAAATAAACTATCAAAATCTTCAGTAATTATATTTAATATACTGTACATAAAATATCAAAAATTACACCAAATGTATATTATACACTCTAAATAAAATATCAAAAAGGACAGTAAATATATATTACACTCTATTTAAAATATCAAAAACTACACCAAATATATATTATATAATTTACATAAAATATCAAAAGTACACCAAATATATATTATATACTGTACATAAAATATCAAAAAGTACAGTAAATATATTTCATATGTTCTACATATAATATTAACTAAAAGTACACCAAATACCTTTTATATACTGTAAATAAAATATCAAAAATTACAGTAAGTATATATTATCTACTGTACATAAAATATCAAAAAGTACACCAAATATGTGTTATATACACTGTAAATAAACTATCAAAACCTTCAGTAATTATATTTAATATACTGTACATAAAATATCAAAAATTACACCAAATGTATATTATACACTCTAAATAGAACATCAAAAAGACAGTAAATATATATTACACTCTATGTAAAATATCGAAACTACACCAAATATATATTATATAATTTACATAAAATATCAAAAGTACACCAAATATGTATTATATACTCTACATAAAATATCAAAAAGTACAGAAAATATATTTCATATGTTGTACATATTATATTAACTAAAATACACCAAATACATTTTACATACTGTAAATAAAATACCAAAAATTACAGAAAGTATATATTATCTACTGTACATAAAATATCAAAAAGTACACCAAATATGTGTTATATATACTGTAAATAAACTATCAAAATCTTCAGTAATTATATTATATATACTGTACATAAAATATCAAAAATTACACCAAAGGTATATTATACACTCTAAATAGAATATCAAAAAGGACAGGAAATATATACTACACTCTATGTAAAATATCAAAACTACACCAAATATATATTATATAACTTACATAAAATATCAAAAGTACACCAAATATATATTATATACTGTACATAAAATATCAAAAATTACAGTAAATATATTTCATATGTTGTACATATAATATTAACTAAAAGTACACCAAATACATTTTACATACTGTAAATAAAATATCAAAAATTACAGTAAGTATATATTATCTACTGTACATAAAATATCAAAAAGTACACCAAATATGTGTTATATACACTGTAAATAAACTATCAAAATCTTCAGTAATTATATTTAATATACTGTACATAAAATATCAAAAATTACACCAAATGTATATTATACACTCTAAATAGAATATCAAAAGGGACAGTAAATATATATTACACTCTATGTAAAATATCAAAACTACACCAAATATATATTATATAATTTACATAAAATATCAAAAGTACACCAAATATATATTATATACTCTACATAAAATATCAAAAAGTACAGTAAATATATTTCATATTTTGTACATATAATATTAACTAAAAGTACACCAAATACATTTTACATACTGTAAATAAAATACCAAAAATTACAGTAAGTATATATTATCTACTGTACATAAAATATCAAAAAGTACACCAAATATGTGTTATATATACTGTAAATAAACTATCAAAATCTTCAGTAATTATATTTAATATACTGTACATAAAATATCAAAAATTACACCAAATGTATACTATACACTCTAAATAGAATATCAAAAAGGGCAGTAAATATATATTACACTCTATTTAAAATATCAAAAACTACACCAAATATATATTATATAATTTACATAAAATATCAAAAGTACACCAAATATATATTATATACTGTACATAAAATATCAAAAGTACAGTAAATATATTTCATATGTTGTACATATAATATTAACTAAAAGTACACCAAATACATTTTACATACTGTAAATAAAATATCAAAAATTACAGTAAGTATATATTATCTACTGTACATAAAATATCAAAAAGTACACCAAATATGTGTTTTATATACTGTAAATAAACTATCAAAATCTTCAGTAATTATATTTAATATAATGTACATAAAATATCAAAAATTACACCAAATGTATATTATACACTCTAAATAGAATATCAAAAAGGACAGTAAATATATATTACACTCTATGTAAAATATCAAAACTACACCAAATATATATTATATAATTTACATAAAATATCAAAAGTACACCAAATATATATTATATACTCTTCATAAAATATCAAAAAGTACAGTAAATATATTTCGTATGTTGTACATATAATATTAACTAAAAGTACACCAAATACATTTTACATACTGTAAATAAAATACCAAAAATTACAGTAAGTATATATTATCTACTGTACATAAAATATCAAAAAGTACACCAAATATGTGTTATATACACTGTAAATAAACTATCAAAATCTTCAGTAATTATATTTAATATACTGTACATAAAATATCAAAAATTACACCAAATGTATATTATACACTCTAAATAGAATATCAAAAAGGACAGTAAATATATACTACACTCTATGTAAAATATCAAAACTACACCAAATATATATTATATAATTTACATAAAATATCAAAAGTACACCAAATATATATTATATACTGTACATAAAATATCAAAAAGTACAGTAAATATATTTCATATGTTGTACATATAATATTAACTAAAAGGACACCAAATACATTTTACATACTGCAAATAAAATATCAAAAATTACAGTAAGTATATATTATCTACTGTACATAAAATATCAAAAAGTACACCAAATATGTGTTATATACACTGTAAATAAACTATCAAAATCTTCAGTAATTATATTTAATATACTGTACATAAAATATCAAAAATTACACCAAATGTATATTATACACTCTAAATAGGATATCAAAAAGGACAGTAAATATATATTCCACTCTATGTAAAATATCAAAACTACACCAAATATATATTATATAATTTACATAAAATATCAAAAGTACACCAAATATATATTATATACTGTACATAAAATATCAAAAAGTACAGTAAATATATTTCATATGTTGTACATATAATATAACTAAAAGTACACCAAATACATTTTACATACTGTAAATAAAATACCAAAAATTACAGTAAGTATATATTATCTACTGTACATAAAATATCAAAAAGTACACCAAATATGTGTTATATATACTGTAAATAAACTATCAAAATCTTCAGTAATTATATTTAATATACTGTACATAAAATATCAAAAATTACACCAAATGTATATTATACACTCTAAATAGAATATCAAAAAGGGCAGTAAATATATATTACACTCTATTTAAAATATCAAAAACTACACCAAATATATATTATATAATTTACATAAAATATCAACAGTACACCAAATATATATTATATACTCTACATAAAATATCAAAAGTACAGTAAATATATTTCATATGTTGTACATATAATATTAACTAAAAGTACACCAAATACATTTTACATACTGTAAATAAAATATCAAAAATTACAGTAAGTATATATTATCTACTGTACATAAAATATCAAAAAGTACACCAAATATGTGTTATATACACTGTAAATAAACTATCAAAATCTTCAGTAATTATTTTTAATGTACTGTACATAAAATATCAAAAATTACACCAAATGTATATTATACACTCTAAATAGAATATCAAAAATGACAGTAAATATATATTACACTCTATGTAAAATATCAAAACTACAGCAAATATATATTATATAATTTACATAAAATATCAAAAGTACACCAAATATATATTATATACTCTACATAAAATATCAAAAAGTACAGTAAATATATTTCATATGTTGTACATATAATATTAACTAAAAGTACACCAAATACATTTTACATACTGTAAATAAAATACCAAAAATTACAGTATGTGTATATTATCTACTGTACATAAAATATCAAAAAGTACACCAAATATGTGTTATATATACTGTAAATAAACTATCAAAATCTTCAGTAATTATATTTAATATACTGTACATAAAATATCAAAAATTACACCAAATGTATATTGTACACTCTAAATAAAATATCAAAAAGGACAGTAAATATATATTACACTCTATTTAAAATATCAAAAACTACACCAAATATATATTATATAATTTACATAAAATATCAAAAGTACACCAAATATATATTATATACTCTACATAAAATATCAAAAAGTACAGTAAATATATTTCATATGTTGTACATATAATATTAACTAAAAGTACACCAAATACATTTTACATACTGTAAATAAAATACCAAAAATTACAGGAAGTATATATTATCTACTGTACATAAAATATCAAAAAGTACACCAAATATGTGTTATATATACTGTAAATAAACTATCAAAACCTTCAGTAATTATATTTAATATACTGTACAGAAAATATCAAAAATTACACCAAATGTATATTATACACTCTAAATAGAATATCAAAAAGGACAGGAAATATATACTACACTCTATGTAAAATATCAAAACTACACCAAATATATATTATATAACTTACATAAAATATCAAAAGTACACCAAATATATATTATATACTGTACATAAAATATCAAAAATTAGAGTAAATATATTTCATATGTTGTACATATAATATTAACTAAAAGTACACCAAATACATTTTACATACTGTAAATAAAATATCAAAAATTACAGTAAGTATATATTATCTACTGTACATAAAATATCAAAAAGTACACCAAATATGTGTTATATACACTGTAAATAAACTATCAAAATCTTCAGTAATTATATTTAATATACTGTACATAAAATATCAAAAATTACACCAAATGTATATTATACACTCTAAATAGAATATCAAAAGGGACAGTAAATATATATTACACTCTATGTAAAATATCAAAACTACACCAAATATATATTATATAATTTACATAAAATATCAAAAGTACACCAAATATATATTATATACTCTACATAAAATATCAAAAAGTACAGTAAATATATTTCATATGTTGTACATATAATATTAACTAAAAGTACACCAAATACATTTTACATACTGTAAATAAAATACCAAAAATTACAGTAAGTATATATTATCTACTGTACATAAAATATCAAAAAGTACACCAAATATGTGTTATATATACTGTAAATAAACTATCAAAATCTTCAGTAATTATATTTAATATACTGTACATAAAATATCAAAAATTACACCAAATGTATACTATACACTCTAAATAGAATATCAAAAAGGGCAGTAAAGATATATTACACTCTATTTAAAATATCAAAAACTACACCAAATATATATTATATAATTTACATAAAATATCAAAAGTACACCAAATATATATTATATACTGTACATAAAATATCAAAAGTACAGTAAATATATTTCATATGTTGTACATATAATATTAACTAAAAGTACACCAAATACATTTTACATACTGTAAATAAAATATCAAAAATTACAGTAAGTATATATTATCTACTGTACATAAAATATCAAAAAGTACACCAAATATGTGTTTTATATACTGTAAATAAACTATCAAAATCTTCAGTAATTATATTTAATATAATGTACATAAAATATCAAAAATTACACCAAATGTATATTATACACTCTAAATAGAATATCAAAAAGGACAGTAAATATATATTACACTCTATGTAAAATATCAAAACTACAGCAAATATATATTATATAATTTACATAAAATATCAAAAGTACACCAAATATATATTATATACTCTTCATAAAATATCAAAAAGTACAGTAAATATATTTCGTATGTTGTACATATAATATTAACTAAAAGTACACCAAATACATTTTACATACTGTAAATAAAATACCAAAAATTACAGTAAGTATATATTATCTACTGTACATAAAATATCAAAAAGTACACCAAATATGTTTTATATACACTGTAAATAAACTATCAAAATCTTCAGTAATTATATTTAATATACTGTACATAAAATATCAAAAATTACACCAAATGTATATTATACACTCTAAATAGAATATCAAAAAGGACAGTAAATATATACTACACTCTATGTAAAATATCAAAACTACACCAAATATATATTATATAATTTACATAAAATATCAAAAGTACACCAAATATATATTATATACTGTACATAAAATATCAAAAAGTACAGTAAATATATTTCATATGTTGTACATATAATATTAACAAAAAGGACACCAAATACATTTTACATACTGCAAATAAAATATCAAAAATTACAGTAAGTATATATTATCTACTGTACATAAAATATCAAAAAGTACACCAAATATGTGTTATATACACTGTAAATAAACTATCAAAATCTTCAGTAATTATATTTAATATACTGTACATAAAATATCAAAAATTACACCAAATGTATATTATACACTCTAAATAGGATATCAAAAAGGACAGTAAATATATATTCCACTCTATGTAAAATATCAAAACTACACCAAATATATATTATATAATTTACATAAAATATCAAAAGTACACCAAATATATATTATATACTGTACATAAAATATCAAAAAGTACAGTAAATATATTTCATATGTTGTACATATAATATTAACTAAAAGTACACCAAATACATTTTACATACTGTAAATAAAATACCAAAAATTACAGTAAGTATATATTATCTACTGTACATAAAATATCAAAAAGTACACCAAATATGTGTTATATATACTGTAAATAAACTATCAAAATCTTCAGTAATTATATTTAATATACTGTACATAAAATATCAAAAATTACACCAAATGTATATTATACACTCTAAATAGAATATCAAAAAGGGCAGTAAATATATATTACACTCTATTTAAAATATCAAAAACTACACCAAATATATATTATATAATTTACATAAAATATCAAAAGTACACCAAATATATATTATATACTGTACATAAAATATCAAAAGTACAGTAAATATATTTCATATGTTGTACATATAATATTAACTAAAAGTACACCAAATACATTTTACATACTGTAAATAAAATATCAAAAATTACAGTAAGTATATATTATCTACTGTACATAAAATATCAAAAAGTACACCAAATATGTGTTATATACACTGTAAATAAACTATCAAAATCTTCAGTAATTATTTTTAATATACTGTACATAAAATATCAAAAATTTCACCAAATGTATATTATACACTCTAAATAGAATATCAAAAATGACAGTAAATATATATTACACTCTATGTAAAATATCAAAACTACAGCAAATATATATTATATAATTTACATAAAATATCAAAAGTACACCAAATATATATTATATACTCTACATAAAATATCAAAAAGTACAGTAAATATATTTCATATGTTGTACATATAATATTAACTAAAAGTACACCAAATACATTTTACATACTGTAAATAAAATACCAAAAATTACAGTATGTGTATATTATCTACTGTACATAAAATATCAAAAAGTACACCAAATATGTGTTATATATACTGTAAATAAACTATCAAAATCTTCAGTAATTATATTTAATATACTGTACATAAAATATCAAAAATTACACCAAATGTATATTATACACTCTAAATAAAATATCAAAAAGGACAGTAAATATATATTACACTCTATTTAAAATATCAAAAACTACACCAAATATATATTATATAATTTACATAAAATATCAAAAGTACACCAAATATATATTATATACTCTACATAAAATATCAAAAAGTACAGTAAATATATTTCATATGTTGTACATATAATATTAACTAAAAGTACACCAAATACATTTTACATACTGTAAATAAAATACCAAAAATTACAGGAAGTATATATTATCTACTGTACATAAAATATCAAAAAGTACACCAAATATGTGTTATATATACTGTAAATAAACTATCAAAACCTTCAGTAATTATATTTAATATACTGTACAGAAAATATCAAAAATTACACCAAATGTATATTATACACTCTAAATAGAATATCAAAAATGACAGTAAATATATACTACACTCTATGTAAAATATCAAAACTACACCAAATATATATTATATAATTTACATAAAATATCAAAAGTACAACAAATATATATTATATACTCTACATAAAATATCAAAAAGTACAGTAAATATATTTCATATGTTGTACATATAATATTAACTAAAAGTACACCAAATACATTTTACATACTGTAAATAAAATATCAAAAATTACAGTAAGTATATATTATCTACTGTACATAAAATATCAAAAAGTACACCAAATATGTGTTATATACACTGTAAATAAACTATCAAAATCTTCAGTAATTATTTTTAATATACTGTACATAAAATATCAAAAATTACACCAAATGTATATTATACACTCTAAATAGAATATCAAAAATGACAGTAAATATATATTACACTCTATGTAAAATATCAAAACTACAGCAAATATATATTATATAATTTACATAAAATATCAAAAGTACACCAAATATATATTATATACTCTACATAAAATATCAAAAAGTACAGTAAATATATTTCATATGTTGTACATATAATATTAACTAAAAGTACACCAAATACATTTTACATACTGTAAATAAAATACCAAAAATTACAGTATGTGTATATTATCTACTGTACATAAAATATCAAAAAGTACACCAAATATGTGTTATATATACTGTAAATAAACTATCAAAATCTTCAGTAATTATATTTAATATACTGTACATAAAATATCAAAAATTACACCAAATGTATATTATACACTCTAAATAAAATATCAAAAAGGACAGTAAATATATATTACACTCTATTTAAAATATCAAAAACTACACCAAATATATATTATATAATTTACATAAAATATCAAAAGTACACCAAATATATATTATATACTCTACATAAAATATCAAAAAGTACAGTAAATATATTTCATATGTTGTACATATAATATTAACTAAAAGTACACCAAATACATTTTACATACTGTAAATAAAATACCAAAAATTACAGGAAGTATATATTATCTACTGTACATAAAATATCAAAAAGTACACCAAATATGTGTTATATATACTGTAAATAAACTATCAAAACCTTCAGTAATTATATTTAATATACTGTACAGAAAATATCAAAAATTACACCAAATGTATATTATACACTCTAAATAGAATATCAAAAATGACAGTAAATATATACTACACTCTATGTAAAATATCAAAACTACACCAAATATATATTATATAATTTACATAAAATATCAAAAGTACAACAAATATATATTATATACTCTACATAAAATATCAAAAAGTACAGTAAATATATTTCATATGTTGTACATATAATATTAACTAAAAGTACACCAAATACATTTTACATACTGTAAATAAAATATCAAAATTACAGTAAGTATATATTATCTACTGTACATAAAATATCAAAAAGTACACCAAATATGTGTTATGTACACTGTAAATAAACTATCAAAATCTTCAGTAATTATATTTAATATACTGTACATAAAATATCAAAAATTACACCAAATGTATATTATACACTCTAAATAGAATATCAAAAATGACAGTAAATATATATTACACTCTATGTAAAATATCAAAACTACAGCAAATATATATTATATAATTTACATAAAATATCAAAAGTACACCAAATATATATTATATACTCTACATAAAATATCAAAAAGTACAGTAAATATATTTCATATGTTGTACATATAATATTAACTAAAAGTACACCAAATACATTTTACATACTGTAAATAAAATATCAAAAATTACAGTAAGTATATATTATCTACTGTACATAAAATATCAAAAAGTACACCAAATATGTGTTATATACACTGTAAATAAACTATCAAAATCTTCAGTAATTATATTTAATATACTGTACATAAAATATCAAAAATTACACCAAATGTATATTATACACTCTAAATAGAATATCAAAAGGGACAGTAAATATATATTACACTCTATGTAAAATATCAAAACTACACCAAATATATATTATATAATTTAGATAAAATATCAAAAGTACACCAAATATATATTATATACTCTACATAAAATATCAAAAAGTACAGTAAATATATTTCATATGTTGTACATATAATATTAACTAAAAGTACACCAAATACATTTTACATACTGTAAATAAAATACCAAAAATTACAGTAAGTATATATTCTCTACTGTACATAAAATATCAAAAAGTACAGTAAATATATTTCATATGTTGTACATATAATATTAACTAAAAGTACACCAAATACATTTTACATACTGTAAATAAAATATCAAAAATTTCAGTAAGTATATATTATCTACTGTACATAAAATATCAAAAAGTACACCAAATATGTGTTATGTACACTGTAAATAAACTATCAAAATCTTCAGTAATTATATTTAATATACTGTACATAAAATATCAAAAATTACACCAAATGTATATTATACACTCTAAATAGAATATCAAAAATGACAGTAAATATATATTACACTCTATGTAAAATATCAAAACTACAGCAAATATATATTATATAATTTACATAAAATATCAAAAGTACACCAAATATATATTATATACTCTACATAAAATATCAAAAAGTACAGTAAATATATTTCATATGTTGTACATATAATATTAACTAAAAGTACACCAAATACATTTTACATACAGTAAATAAAATATCAAAAATTACAGTAAGTATATATTATCTACTGTACATAAAATATCAAAAAGTACACCAAATATGTGTTATATACACTGTAAATAAACTATCAAAATCTTCAGTAATTATATTTAATATACTGTACATAAAATATCAAAAATTACACCAAATGTATATTATACACTCTAAATAGAATATCAAAAGGGACAGTAAATATATATTACACTCTATGTAAAATATCAAAACTACACCAAATATATATTATATAATTTAGATAAAATATCAAAAGTACACCAAATATATATTATATACTCTACATAAAATATCAAAAAGTACAGTAAATATATTTCATATGTTGTACATATAATATTAACTAAAAGTACACCAAATACATTTTACATACTGTAAATAAAATACCAAAAATTACAGGAAGTATATATTATCTACTGTACATAAAATATCAAAAAGCACACCAAATATGTGTTATATATACTGTAAATAAACTATCAAAATCTTCAGTAATTATATTTAATATACTGTACATAAAATATCAAAAATTACACCAAATGTATACTATACACTCTAAATAGAATATCAAAAAGGGCAGTAAATATATATTACACTCTATTTAAAATATCAAAAACTACACCAAATATATATTATATAATTTACATAAAATATCAAAAGTACACCAAATATATATTATATACTGTACATAAAATATCAAAAGTACAGTAAATATATTTCATATGTTGTACATATAATATTAACTAAAAGTACACAAAATACATTTTACATACTGTAAATAAAATATCAAAAATTACAGTAAGTATATATTATCTACTGTACATAAAATATCAAAAAGTACACCAAATATGTGTTTTATACACTGTAAATAAACTATCAAAATCTTCAGTAATTATATTTAATATACTGTACATAAAATATCAAAAATTACACCAAATGTATATTATACACTCTAAATAGAATATCAAAAAGGACAGTAAATATATATTCCACTCTATGTAAAATATCAAAACTACACCAAATATATATTATATAATTTACATAAAATATCAAAAGTACACCAAATATATATTATATACTGTACATAAAATATCAAAAAGTACAGTAAATATATTTCATATGTTGTACATATAATATTAACTAAAAGTACACCAAATACATTTTACATACTGTAAATAAAATACCAAAAATTACAGTAAGTATATATTATCTACTGTACATAAAATATCAAAAAGTACACCAAATATGTGTTATATATACTGTAAATAAACTATCAAAATCTTCAGTAATTATATTTAATATACTGTACATAAAATATCAAAAATTACACCAAATGTATATTATACACTCTAAATAGAATATCAAAAAGGGCAGTAAATATATATTACACTCTATTTAAAATATCAAAAACTACACCAAATATATATTATATAATTTACATAAAATATCAAAAGTACACCAAATATATATTATATACTGTACATAAAATATCAAAAGTACAGTAAATATATTTCATATGTTGTACATATAATATTAACTAAAAGTACACCAAATACATTTTACATACTGTAAATAAAATATCAAAAATTACAGTAAGTATATATTATCTACTGTACATAAAATATCAAAAAGTACACCAAATATGTGTTATATACACTGTAAATAAACTATCAAAATCTTCAGTAATTATTTTTAATATACTGTACATAAAATATCAAAAATTACACCAAATGTATATTATACACTCTAAATAGAATATCAAAAATGACAGTAAATATATATTACACTCTATGTAAAATATCAAAACTACAGCAAATATATATTATATAATTTACATAAAATATCAAAAGTACACCAAATATATATTATATACTCTACATAAAATATCAAAAAGTACAGTAAATATATTTCATATGTTGTACATATAATATTAACTAAAAGTACACCAAATACATTTTACATACTGTAAATAAAATACCAAAAATTACAGTATGTGTATATTATCTACTGTACATAAAATATCAAAAAGTACACCAAATATGTGTTATATATACTGTAAATAAACTATCAAAATCTTCAGTAATTATATTTAATATACTGTACATAAAATATCAAAAATTACACCAAATGTATATTATACACTCTAAATAAAATATCAAAAAGGACAGTAAATATATATTACACTCTATTTAAAATATCAAAAACTACACCAAATATATATTATATAATTTACATAAAATATCAAAAGTACACCAAATATATATTATATACTCTACATAAAATATCAAAAAGTACAGTAAATATATTTCATATGTTGTACATATAATATTAACTAAAAGTACACCAAATACATTTTACATACTGTAAATAAAATACCAAAAATTACAGGAAGTATATATTATCTACTGTACATAAAATATCAAAAAGTACACCAAATATGTGTTATATATACTGTAAATAAACTATCAAAACCTTCAGTAATTATATTTAATATACTGTACAGAAAATATCAAAAATTACACCAAATGTATATTATACACTCTAAATAGAATATCAAAAATGACAGTAAATATATACTACACTCTATGTAAAATATCAAAACTACACCAAATATATATTATATAATTTACATAAAATATCAAAAGTACAACAAATATATATTATATACTCTACATAAAATATCAAAAAGTACAGTAAATATATTTCATATGTTGTACATATAATATTAACTAAAAGTACACCAAATACATTTTACATACTGTAAATAACATATCAAAAATTACAGTAAGTATATATTATCTACTGTACATAAAATATCAAAAAGTACACCAAATATGTGTTATGTACACTGTAAATAAACTATCAAAATCTTCAGTAATTATATTTAATATACTGTACATAAAATATCAAAAATTACACCAAATGTATATTATACACTCTAAATAGAATATCAAAAATGACAGTAAATATATATTACACTCTATGTAAAATATCAAAACTACAGCAAATATATATTATATAATTTACATAAAATATCAAAAGTACACCAAATATATATTATATACTCTACATAAAATATCAAAAAGTACAGTAAATATATTTCATATGTTGTACATATAATATTAACTAAAAGTACACCAAATACATTTTACATACTGTAAATAAAATATCAAAAATTACAGTAAGTATATATTATCTACTGTACATAAAATATCAAAAAGTACACCAAATATGTGTTATATACACTGTAAATAAACTATCAAAATCTTCAGTAATTATATTTAATATACTGTACATAAAATATCAAAAATTACACCAAATGTATATTATACACTCTAAATAGAATATCAAAAGGGACAGTAAATATATATTACACTCTATGTAAAATATCAAAACTACACCAAATATATATTATATAATTTAGATAAAATATCAAAAGTACACCAAATATATATTATATACTCTACATAAAATATCAAAAAGTACAGTAAATATATTTCATATGTTGTACATATAATATTAACTAAAAGTACACCAAATACATTTTACATACTGTAAATAAAATACCAAAAATTACAGTAAGTATATATTATCTACTGTACATAAAATATCAAAAAGTACACCAAATATGTGTTATATATACTGTAAATAAACTATCAAAATCTTCAGTAATTATATTTAATATACTGTACATAAAATATCAAAAATTACACCAAATGTATACTATACACTCTAAATAGAATATCAAAAAGGGCAGTAAATATATATTACACTCTATTTAAAATATCAAAAACTACACCAAATATATATTATATAATTTACATAAAATATCAAAAGTACACCAAATATATATTATATACTGTACATAAAATATCAAAAGTACAGTAAATATATTTCATATGTTGTACATATAATATTAACTAAAAGTACACCAAATACATTTTACATACTGTAAATAAAATATCAAAAATTACAGTAAGTATATATTATCTACTGTACATAAAATATCAAAAAGTACACCAAGTATGGGTTTTATATACTGTAAATAAACTATCAAAATCTTCAGTAATTATATTTAATATAATGTACATAAAATATCAAAAATTACACCAAATGTATATTATACACTCTAAATAGAATATCAAAAAGGTCAGTAAATATATATTACACTCTATGTAAAATATCAAAACTACACCAAATATATATTATATAATTTACATAAAATATCAAAAGTACACCAAATATATATTATATACTCTTCATAAAATATCAAAAAGTACAGTAAATATATTTCGTATGTTGTACATATAATATTAACTAAAAGTACACCAAATACATTTTACATACAGTAAATAAAATACCAAAAATTACAGTAAGTATATATTATCTACTGTACATAAAATATCAAAAAGTACACCAAATATGTGTTATATACACTGTAAATAAACTATCAAAATCTTCAGTAATTATATTTAATATACTGTACATAAAATATCAAAAATTACACCAAATGTATATTATACACTCTAAATAGAATATCAAAAAGGACAGTAAATATATACTACACTCTATGTAAAATATCAAAACTACACCAAATATATATTATATAATTTACATAAAATATCAAAAGTACACCAAATATATATTATATACTGTACATAAAATATCAAAAAGTACAGTAAATATATTTCATATGTTGTACATATAATATTAACTAAAAGGACACCAAATACATTTTACATACTGCAAATAAAATATCAAAAATTACAGTAAGTATATATTATCTACTGTACATAAAATATCAAAAAGTACACCAAATATGTGTTATATACACTGTAAATAAACTATCAAAATCTTCAGTAATTATATTTAATATACTGTACATAAAATATCAAAAATTACACCAAATGTATATTATACACTCTAAATAGAATATCAAAAAGGACAGTAAATATATATTCCACTCTATGTAAAATATCAAAACTACACCAAATATATATTATATAATTTACATAAAATATCAAAAGTACACCAAATATATATTATATACTGTACATAAAATATCAAAAAGTACAGTAAATATATTTCATATGTTGTACATATAATATTAACTAAAAGTACACCAAATACATTTTACATACTGTAAATAAAATACCAAAAATTACAGTAAGTATATATTATCTACTGTACATAAAATATCAAAAAGTACACCAAATATGTGTTATATATACTGTAAATAAACTATCAAAATCTTCAGTAATTATATTTAATATACTGTACATAAAATATCAAAAATTACACCAAATGTATATTATACACTCTAAATAGAATATCAAAAAGGGCAGTAAATATATATTACACTCTGTTTAAAATATCAAAAACTACACCAAATATATATTATGTAATTTACATAAAATATCAAAAGTACACCAAATATATATTATGTACTGTACATAAAATATCAAAAGTACAGTAAATATATTTCATATGTTGTACATATAATATTAACTAAAAGTACACCAAATACATTTTACATACTGTAAATAAAATATCAAAAATTACAGTAAGTATATATTATCTACTGTACATAAAATATCAAAAAGTACACCAAATATGTGTTATATACACTGTAAATAAACTATCAAAATCTTCAGTAATTATTTTTAATATACTGTACATAAAATATCAAAAATTACACCAAATGTATATTATACACTCTAAATAGAATATCAAAAATGACAGTAAATATATATTACACTCTATGTAAAATATCAAAACTACAGCAAATATATATTATATAATTTACATAAAATATCAAAAGTACACCAAATATATATTATATACTCTACATAAAATATCAAAAAGTACACTAAATATATTTCATATGTTGTACATATAATATTAACTAAAAGTACACCAAATACATTTTACATACTGTAAATAAAATACCAAAAATTACAGTATGTGTATATTATCTACTGTACATAAAATATCAAAAAGTACACCAAATATGTGTTATATATACTGTAAATAAACTATCAAAATCTTCAGTAATTATATTTAATATACTGTACATAAAATATCAAAAATTACACTAAATGTATATTATACACTCTAAATAAAATATCAAAAAGGACAGTAAATATATATTACACTCTATTTAAAATATCAAAAACTACACCAAATATATATTATATAATTTACATAAAATATCAAAAGTACACCAAATATATATTATATACTCTACATAAAATATCAAAAAGTACAGTAAATATATTTCATATGTTGTACATATAATATTAACTAAAAGTACACCAAATACATTTTACATACTGTAAATAAAATACCAAAAATTACAGGAAGTATATATTATCTACTGTACATAAAATATCAAAAAGTACACCAAATATGTGTTATATATACTGTAAATAAACTATCAAAACCTTCAGTAATTATATTTAATATACTGTACAGAAAATATCAAAAATTACACCAAATGTATATTATACACTCTAAATAGAATATCAAAAATGACAGTAAATATATACTACACTCTATGTAAAATATCAAAACTACACCAAATATATATTATATAATTTACATAAAATATCAAAAGTACAACAAATATATATTATATACTCTACATAAAATATCAAAAAGTACAGTAAATATATTTCATATGTTGTACATATAATATTAACTAAAAGTACACCAAATACATTTTACATACTGTAAATAAAATATCAAAAATTACAGTAAGTATATATTATCTACTGTACATAAAATATCAAAAAGTACACCAAATATGTGTTATGTACACTGTAAATAAACTATCAAAATCTTCAATAATTATATTTAATATACTGTACATAAAATATCAAAAATTACACCAAATGTATATTATACACTCTAAATAGAATATCAAAAAGGACAGTAAATATATATTACACTCTATGTAAAATATCAAAACTACACCAAATATATATTATATAATTTACATAAAATATCAAAAGTACACCAAATATATATTATATACCCTACATAAAATATCAAAAAGTACAGTAAATATATTTCATATGTTGTACATATAATATTAACTAAAAGTACACCAAATACATTTTACATACTGTAAATAAAATACCAAAAATTACAGTATATATATATTATCTACTGTACATAAAATATCAAAAAGTACACCAAATATGTGTTATATATACTGTAAATAAACTATCAAAATCTTCAGTAATTATATTTAATATACTGTACATAAAATATCAAAAATTACACCAAATGTATATTATACACTCTAAATAAAATATCAAAAAGGACAGTAAATATATATTACACTCTATTTAAAATATCAAAAACTACACCAAATATGTATTATATAATTTACATAAAATATCAAAAGTACACCAAATATATATTATATACTGTACATAAAATATCAAAAAGTACAGTAAATATATTTCATATGTTGTACATATAATATTAACTAAAAGTACACCAAATACCTTTTATATACTGTAAATAAAATATCAAAAATTACAGTAAGTATATATTATCTACTGTACATAAAATATCAAAAAGTACACCAAATATGTGTTATATACACTGTAAATAAACTATCAAAACCTTCAGTAATTATATTTAATATACTGTACATAAAATATCAAAAATTACACCAAATGTATATTATACACTCTAAATAGAATATCAAAAAGAAAGTAAATATATATTACACTCTATGTAAAATATCGAAACTACACCAAATATATATTATATAATTTACATAAAATATCAAAAGTACACCAAATATATATTATATACTCTACATAAAATATCAAAAAGTACAGAAAATATATTTCATATGTTGTACATATAATATTAACTAAAAGTACACCAAATACATTTTACATACTGTAAATAAAATACCAAAAATTACAGTAAGTATATATTATCTACTGTACATAAAATATCAAAAAGTACACCAAATATGTGTTATATATACTGTAAATAAACTATCAAAATCTTCAGTAATTATATTTAATATACTGTACATAAAATATCAAAAATTACACCAAATGTATACTATACACTCTAAATAGAATATCAAAAAGGGCAGTAAATATATATTACACTCTATTTAAAATATCAAAAACTACACCAAATATATATTATATAATTTACATAAAATATCAAAAGTACACCAAATATATATTATATACTGTACATAAAATATCAAAAGTACAGTAAATATATTTCATATGTTGTACATATAATATTAACTAAAAGTACACCAAATACATTTTACATACTGTAAATAAAATATCAAAAATTACAGTAAGTATATATTATCTACTGTACATAAAATATCAAAAAGTACACCAAATATGTGTTATATACACTGTAAATAAACTATCAAAATCTTCAGTAATTATATTTAATATACTGTACATAAAATATCAAAAATTACACCAAATGTATATTATACACTCTAAATAGAATATCAAAAGGGACAGTAAATATATATTACACTCTATGTAAAATATCAAAACTACACCAAATATATATTATATAATTTATATAAAATATCAAAAGTACACCAAATATATATTATATACTCTACATAAAATATCAAAAAGTACAGTAAATATATTTCATATGTTGTACATATAATATTAACTAAAAGTACACCAAATACATTTTACATACTGTAAATAAAATACCAAAAATTACAGTAAGTATATATTATCTACTGTACATAAAATATCAAAAAGTACACCAAATATGTGTTATATATACTGTAAATAAACTATCAAAATCTTCAGTAATTATATTTAATATACTGTACATAAAATATCAAAAATTACACCAAATGTATACTATACACTCTAAATAGAATATCAAAAAGGGCAGTAAATATATATTACACTCTATTTAAAATATCAAAAACTACACCAAATATATATTATATAATTTACATAAAATATCAAAAGTACACCAAATATATATTATATACTGTACATAAAATATCAAAAGTACAGTAAATATATTTCATATGTTGTACATATATTAACTAAAAGTACACCAAATACATTTTACATACTGTAAATAAAATATCAAAAATTACAGTAAGTATATTTTATCTACTGTACATAAAATATCAAAAAGTACACCAAATATGTGTTATATATACTGTAAATAAACCATCAAAATCTTCAGTAATTATATTTAATATAATGTACATAAAATATCAAAAATTACACCAAATGTATATTATACACTCTAATTAGAATATCAAAAAGGACAGTAAATATATATTACACTCTATGTAAAATATCAAAACTACACCAAATATATATTATATAATTTACATAAAATATCAAAAGTACACCAAATATATATTATATACTCTACATAAAATATCAAAAAGTACAGTAAATATATTTCGTATGTTGTACATATAATATTAACTAAAAGTACACCAAATACATTTTACATACTGTAAATAAAATACCAAAAATTACAGTAAGTATATATTATCTACTGTACATAAAATATCAAAAAGTACACCAAATATGTGTTATATACACTGTAAATAAACTATCAAAATCTTCAGTAATTATATTTAATATACTGTACATAAAATATCAAAAATTACACCAAATGTATATTATACACTCTAAATAGAATATCAAAAAGGGCAGTAAATATATATTACACTCTGTTTAAAATATCAAAAACTACACCAAATATATATTATATAATTTACATAAAATATCAAAAGTACACCAAATATATATTATATACTGTACATAAAATATCAAAAGTACAGTAAATATATTTCATATGTTGTACATATAATATTAACTAAAAGTACACCAAATACATTTTACATACTGTAAATAAAATATCAAAAATTACAGTAAGTATATATTATCTACTGTACATAAAATATCAAAAAGTACACCAAATATGTGTTATATACACTGTAAATAAACTATCAAAATCTTCAGTAATTATATTTAATATACTGTACATAAAATATCAAAAATTACACCAAATGTATATTATACACTCTAAATAGAATATCAAAAATGACAGTAAATATATATTACACTCTATGTAAAATATCAAAACTACAGCAAATATATATTATATAATTTACATAAAATATCAAAAGTACACCAAATATATATTATATACTCTACATAAAATATCAAAAAGTACAGTAAATATATTTCATATGTTGTACATATAATATTAACTAAAAGTACACCAAATACATTTTACATACTGTAAATAAAATACCAAAAATTACAGTATGTGTATATTATCTACTGTACATAAAATATCAAAAAGTACACCAAATATGTGTTATATATACTGTAAATAAACTATCAAAATCTTCAGTAATTATATTTAATATACTGTACATAAAATATCAAAAATTACACCAAATGTATATTATACACTCTAAATAAAATATCAAAAAGGACAGTAAATATATATTACACTCTATTTAAAATATCAAAAACTACACCAAATATATACTATATAATTTACATAAAATATCAAAAGTACACCAAATATATATTATATACTCTACATAAAATATCAAAAAGTACAGTAAATATATTTCATATGTTGTACATATAATATTAACTAAAAGTACACCAAATACATTTTACATACTGTAAATAAAATACCAAAAATTACAGTAAGTATATATTATCTACTGTACATAAAATATCAAAAAGTACACCAAATATGTGTTATATATACTGTAAATAAACTATCAAAATCTTCAGTAATTATATTTAATATACTGTACAGAAAATATCAAAAATTACACCAAATGTATATTATACACTCTAAATAGAATATCAAAAATGACAGTAAATATATACTACACTCTATGTAAAATATCAGAACTACACCAAATATATATTATATAATTTACATAAAATATCAAAAGTACAACAAATATATATTATATACTCTACATAAAATATCAAAAAGTACAGTAAATATATTTCATATGTTGTACATATAATATTAACTAAAAGTACACCAAATACATTTTACATACTGTAAATAAAATATCAAAAATTACAGTAAGTATATATTATCTACTGTACATAAAATATCAAAAAGTACACCAAATATGTGTTATGTACACTGTAAATAAACTATCAAAATCTTCAGTAATTATATTTAATATACTCTACATAAAATATCAAAAATTACACCAAATGTATATTATACACTCTAAATAGAATATCAAAAAGGACAGTAAATATATATTACACTCTATGTAAAATATCAAAACTACACCAAATATATATTATATAATTTACATAAAATATCAAAAGTACACCAAATATATATTATATACCCTACATAAAATATCAAAAAGTACAGTAAATATATTTCATATGTTGTACATATAATATTAACTAAAAGTACACCAAATACATTTTACATACTGTAAATAAAATACCAAATATTACAGTATGTATATATTATCTACTGTACATAAAATATCAAAAAGTACACCAAATATGTGTTATATATACTGTAAATAAACTATCAAAATCTTCAGTAATTATATTTAATATACTGTACATAAAATATTCAAAAATTACACCAAATGTATATTATACACTCTAAATAAAATATCAAAAAGGACAGTAAATATATATTACACTCTATTTAAAATATCAAAAACTACACCAAATATGTATTATATAATTTACATAAAATATCAAAAGTACACCAAATATATATTATATACTCTACATAAAATATCAAAAAGTACAGTAAATATATTTCATATGTTGTACATATAATATTAACTAAAAGTACACCAAATACATTTTACATACTGTAAATAAAATATCAAAAATTACAGTAACTATATATTATCTACTGTACATAAAATATGAAAAAGTACACCAAATATGTGTTGTATATACTGTAAATAAACTATCAAAATCTTCAGTAATTATATTTAATATACTGTACATAAAATATCAAAAATTACACCAAATGTATATTATACACTCTAAATAGAATATCAAAAAGGGCAGAAAATATATATTACACTCTATTTAAAATATCAAAAACTACACCAAATATATATTATATAATTTACATAAAATATCAAAAGTACACCAAATATATATTATATACTGTACATAAAATATCAAAAGTACAGTAAATATATTTCATATGTTGTACATATAATATTAACTAAAAGTACACCAAATACATTTTACATACTGTAAATAAAATATCAAAAATTACAGTAAGTATATATTATCTACTGTCCATAAAATATCAAAAAGTACACCAAATATGTGTTATATACACTGTAAATAAACTATCAAAATCTTCAGTAATTATATTTAATATACTGTACATAAAATATCAAAAATTACACCAAATGTATATTATACACTCTAAATAGAATATCAAAAATGACAGTAAATATATATTACACTCTATTTAAAATATCAAAAACTACACCAAATATATACTATATAATTTACATAAAATATCAAAAGTACACCAAATATATATTATATACTCTACATAAAATATCAAAAAGTACAGTAAATATATTTCATATGTTGTACATATAATATTAACTAAAAGTACACCAAATACATTTTACATACTGTAAATAAAATACCAAAAATTACAGTAAGTATATATTATCTACTGTACATAAAATATCAAAAAGTACACCAAATATGTGTTATATATACTGTAAATAAACTATCAAAATATTCAGTAATTATATTTAATATACTGTACAGAAAATATCAATAATTACACCAAATGTATATTATACACTCTAAATAGAATATCAAAAATGACAGTAAATATATACTACACTCTATGTAAAATATCAAAACTACACCAAATATATATTATATAATTTACATAAAATATCAAAAGTACAACAAATATATATTATATACTCTACATAAAATATCAAAAAGTACAGTAAATATATTTCATATGTTGTACATATAATATTAACTAAAAGTACACCAAATACATTTTACATACTGTAAATAAAATATCAAAAATTACAGTAAGTATATATTATGTACTGTACATAAAATATCAAAAAGTACACCAAATATGTGTTATGTACACTGTAAATAAACTATCAAAATCTTCAGTAATTATATTTAATATACTCTACATAAAATATCAAAAATTACACCAAATGTATATTATACACTCTAAATAGAATATCAAAAAGGACAGTAAATATATATTACACTCTATGTAAAATATCAAAACTACACCAAATATATATTATATAATTTACATAAAATATCAAAAGTACACCAAATATATATTATATACCCTACATAAAATATCAAAAAGTACAGTAAATATATTTCATATGTTGTACATATAATATTAACTAAAAGTACACCAAATACATTTTACATACTGTAAATAAAATACCAAAAATTACAGTATGTATATATTATCTACTGTACATAAAATATCAAAAAGTACACCAAATATGTGTTATATATACTGTAAATAAACTATCAAAATCTTCAGTAATTATATTTAATATACTGTACATAAAATATCAAAAATTACACCAAATGTATATTATACACTCTAAATAAAATATCAAAAAGGACAGTAAATATATATTACACTCTATTTAAAATATCAAAAACTACACCAAATATGTATTATATAATTTACATAAAATATCAAAAGTACACCAAATATATATTATATACTCTACATAAAATATCAAAAAGTACAGTAAATATATTTCATATGTTGTACATATAATATTAACTAAAAGTACACCAAATACATTTTACATACTGTGAATAAAATACCAAAAATTACAGTAAGTATATATTATCTACTGTACATAAAATATCAAAAAGTACACCAAATATGTGTTATATATACTGTAAATAAACTATCAAAATCTTCAGTAAATATATTTAATATACTGTACATAAAATATCAAAAATTACAACAAATGTATATTATACACTCTAAATAAAATATCAAAAAGGACAGTAAATATATATTACACACTATTTAAAATATCAAAAACTACACCAAATATATATTATATAATTTACATAAAATATCAAAAGTACACCAAATATATATTATATACTCTACATAAAATAACAAAAAGTACAGTAAATATATTTCCCATGTTGTACATATAATATTAACTAAAAGTACACCAAATACATTTTACATACTGTAAATAAAATACCAAAAATTACAGTAAGTATATATTATCTACTGTACATAAAATATCAAAAAGTACACCAAATATGTGTTATATATACTGTAAATAAACTATCAAAATCTTCAGTAATTATATTTAATATACTGTACATAAAATATCAAAAGTTACACCAAATGTATATTATACACTCTAAATAAAATATCAAAAAGGACAGTAAATATATATTACACTCTAAAATATCAAAAACTACACCAAATATATATTATATAATTTACATAAAATATCAAAAGTACACCAAATATATATTATATACTGTACATAAAATATCAAAAAGTACAGTAAATATATTTCATATGTTGTACATATAATATTAACTAAAAGTACACCAAATACATTTTACATACTGCAAATAAAATATCAAAAATTACAGTAAGTATATATTATCTACTGTACATAAAATATCAAAAAGTACACCAAATATGTGTTATATACACTGTAAATAAACTATCAAAATCTTCAGTAATTATATTTAATATACTGTACATAAAATATCAAAAATTACACCAAATGTATATTATACACTCTAAATAGAATATCAAAAAGGACAGTAAATATATATTACACTCTATGTAAAATATCAAAACTACACCAAATATATATTATATAATTTACATAAAATATCAAAAGTACACCAAATATATATTATATACTCTACATAAAATATCAAAAAGTACAGTAAATATATTTCATATGTTGTACATATAATATTAACTAAAAGTACACCAAATACATTTTACATACTGTAAATAAAATACCAAAAATTACAGTAAGTATATATTATCTACTGTACATAAAATATCAAAAAGTACACCAAATATGTGTTATATATACTGTAAATAAACTATCAAAATCTTCAGTAATTATATTTAATATACTGTACATAAAATATCAAAAATTACACTAAATGTATATTATACACTCTAAATAGAATATCAAAAATGGCAGTAAATATATATTACTCTCTATTTAAAATATCAAAAACTACATCAAATATATATTATATAATTTACATAAAATATCAAAAGTACACCAAATATATATTATATACTGTACATAAAATATCAAAAGTACAGTAAATATATTTCATATGTTGTACATATAATATTAACTAAAAGTACACCAAATACATTTTACATACTGTAAATAAAATATCAAAAATTACAGTAAGTATATATTATCTACTGTACATAAAATATCAAAAAGTACACCAAATATGTGTTATATATACTGTAAATAAACTATCAAAATCTTCAGTAATTATATTTAATATACTGTACATAAAATATCAAAAATTACACCAAATGTATATTATACACTCTAAATAGAATATCAAAAAGGACAGTAAATATATATTACACTCTATGTAAAATAACAAAACTACACCAAATATATATTATATAATTTACATAAAATATCAAAAGTACACCAAATATATATTATATACTCTACATAAAATATCAAAAAGTACAGTAAATATATTTCATATGTTGTACATATAATATTAACTAAAAGGACACCAAATACATTTTACATACTGCAAATAAAATATCAAAAATTACAGTAAGTATATATTATCTACTGTACATAAAATATCAAAAAGTACACCAAATATGTGTTATATACACTGTAAATAAACTATCAAAATCTTCAGTAATTATATTTAATATACTGTACACAAAATATCAAAAATTACACCAAATGTATATTATACACTCTAAATAGAATATCAAAAAGGACAGTAAATATATATTCCACTCTATGTAAAATATCAAAACTACACCAAATATATATTATATAATTTACATAAAATATCAAAAGTACACCAAATATATATTATATACTGTACATAAAATATCAAAAAGTACAGTAAATATATTTCATATGTTGTACATATAATATTAACTAAAAGTACACCAAATACATTTTACATACTGTAAATAAAATACCAAAAATTACAGTAAGTATATATTATCTACTGTACATAAAATATCAAAAAGTACACCAAATATGTGTTATATATACTGTAAATAAACTATCAAAATCTTCAGTAATTATATTTAATATACTGTACATAAAATATCAAAAATTACACCAAATGTATATTATACACTCTAAATAGAATATCAAAAAGGGCAGTAAATATATATTACACTCTATTTAAAATATCAAAAACTACACCAAATATATATTATATAATTTACATAAAATATCAAAAGTACACCAAATATATATTATATACTGTACATAAAATATCAAAAGTACAGTAAATATATTTCATATGTTGTACATATAATATTAACTAAAAGTACACCAAATACATTTTACATACTGTAAATAAAATATCAAAAATTACAGTAAGTATATATTATCTACTGTCCATAAAATATCAAAAAGTACACCAAATATGTGTTATATACACTGTAAATAAACTATCAAAATCTTCAGTAATTATATTTAATATACTGTACATAAAATATCAAAAATTACACCAAATGTATATTATACACTCTAAATAGAATATCAAAAAGGACAGTAAATATATATTACACTCTATTTAAAATATCAAAAACTACACCAAATATATATTATATAATTTACATAAAATATCAAAAGTACACCAAATATATATTATATACTCTACATAAAATATCAAAAAGTACAGTAAATATATTTCATATGTTGTACATATAATATTAACTAAAAGTACACCAAATACATTTTACATACTGTAAATAAAATATCAAAAATTACAGTAAGTATATATTATCTACTGTACATAAAATATCAAAAAGTACACCAAATATGTGTTATCTATACTGTAAATAAACTATCAAAAACTTCAGTAATTATATTTAATATACTGTACATAAAATATCGAAAATTACACCAAATGTATATTATACACTCTACATAGAAAGTCAAAAAGGACAGTAAATATATATTACACTCTATGTAAAATATCAAAACTACACCAAATATATATTATATAATTTACATAAAATATCAAAAGTACACCAAATATATATTATATAATCTACATAAAATATCAAACAGTACAGTAAATATATTTCATATGTTGTACATATAATATTAACTAAAAGTACACCAAATACATTTTACATACTGTATATAAAATACCAAAAATTACACTAAGTATATATTATCTACTGTACATAAAATATCAAAAAGTACACCAAATATGTGTTATATATACTGTAAATAAACTATCAAAATCTTCAGTAAATATATTTAATATACTGTACATAAAATATCAAAAATTACACCAAATGTATATTATACACTCTAAATAAAATATCAAAAAGGACAGTAAATATATATTACACTCTATTTAAAACATCAAAAACTACACCAAATATATATTATATAATTTACATAAAATATCAAAAGTACACCAAATATATATTATATACTCTACATAAAATATCAAAAAGTACAGTAAATATATTTCACATGTTGTACATATAATATTAACTAAAAGTACACCAAATACATTTTACATACTGTAAATAAAATACCAAAAATTACAGTAAGTATATATTATCTACTGTACATAAAATATCAAAAAGTACACCAAATATGTGTTATATATACTGTAAATAAACTATCAAGAACTTCAGTAATTATATTTAATATACTGTACATAAAATATCAAAAATTACACCAAATGTATATTATACACTCTAAATAAAATATCAAAAAGGACAGTAAATATATATTACACTCTATTTAAAATATCAAAAACTACACCAAATATATATTATATAATTTACATAAAATATCAAAAGTACACCAAATATATATTATATACTCCACATAAAATATCAAAAAGTACAGTAAATATATTTCATATGTTGTACATATAATATTAACTAAAAGTACACCAAATACATTTTACATACTGTAAATAAAATATCAAAAATTACAGTAAGTATATATTATCTACTGTACATAAAATATCAAAAAGTACACCAAATATGTGTTATATATACTGTAAATAAACTATCAAGAACTTCAGTAATTATATTTAATATACTGTACATAAAATATCAAAAATTACACCAAATGTATATTATACACTCTAAATAGAATATCAAAAAGGACAGTAAATATATATTACACTCTATCTAAAATATCAAAACTACACCAAATATATATTATATAATTTACATAAAATATCAAAAGTACACCAAATATATATTATATACTGTACATAAAATATCAAAAAGTACAGTAAATATATTTCATATGTTGTACATATAATATTAACTAAAAGTACACCAAATACATTTTACATACTGCAAATAAAATATCAAAAATTACAGTAAGTATATATTATCTACTGTACATAAAATATCAAAAAGTACACCAAATATGTGTTATATACACTGTAAATAAACTATCAAAATCTTCAGTAATTATATTTAATATACTGTACATAAAATATCAAAAATTACACCAAATGTATATTATACACTCTAAATAGAATATCAAAAAGGACAGTAAATATATATTACACTCTATGTAAAATATCAAAACTACACCAAATATATATTATATAATTTACATAAAATATCAAAAGTACACCAAATATATATTATGTACTGTACATAAAATATCAAAAAGTACAGTAAATATATTTCATATGTTGTACATATAATATTAACTAAAAGTACACCAAATACATTTTACACACTGTAAATAAAATACCAAAAATTACAGTAAGTATATATTATCTACTGTACATAAAATATCAAAAAGTACACCAAATATGTGTTATATATACTGTAAATAAACTATCAAAAGCTTCAGTAATTATATTTAATATACTGTACATAAAATATCAAAATTACACCAAATGTATATTATACACTCTAAATAGAATATCAAAAAGGGCAGTAAATATATATTACACTCTATTTAAAATATCAAAAACTACACCAAATATATATTATATAATTTACATAAAATATCAAAAGTACACCAAATATATATTATATACTGTACATAAAACATCAAAAGTACAGTAAATACATTTCATATGTTGTACATATAATATTAACTAAAAGTACACCAAATACATTTTACATACTGTAAATAAAATATCAAAAATTACAGTAAGTATATATTATCTACTGTACATAAAATATCAAAAAGTACACCAAATATGTGTTATATATACTGTAAATAAACTATCAAAATCTTCAGTAATTATATTTAATATACTGTACATAAAATATCAAAAATTACACCAAAAGTATATTATACACTCTAAATAGAATATCAAAAAGGACAGTAAATATATATTACACTCTATGTAAAATATCAAAACTACACCAAATATATATTATATAATTTACATAAAATATCAAAAGTACACCAAATATATATTATATACTCTACATAAAATATCAAAAAGTACAGTAAATATATTTCATATGTTGTACATATAATATTAAGTAAAACTACACCAAATACATTTTACATACTGTAAATAAAATATCAAAAATTACAGTAAGTATATATTATCTACTGTACATAAAATATCAAAATGTACAGCAAATATGTGTTATATATACTGTAAATAAACTATCAAAACTTCAGTAATTATATTTAATATACTGTACATAAAACATCAAAAATTACACCAAATGTATATTATACACTCTAAATAGAATATCAAAGAGACAGTAAACATATATTACACTCTATGTAAAATATCAAAAACTACACCAAATATATATTAGATAATTTACATAAAATATCAAAAGTACACCAAATATATATTATATACTGTACATAAAATATCAAAAAGTACAGTAAATATATTTCATATGTTGTACATATAATATTAACTAAAAGTACACCAAATACATTTTACATACTGTAAATAAAATATCAAAAATTACAGTAAGTATATATTATCTACTGTACATAAAATATCAAAAAGTACACCAAATATGTGTTATATATACTGTAAATAAACTATCAAAATCTTCAGTAATTATATTTAATATACTGTACATAAAATATCAAAAATTACACCAAATGTATATTATACACTCTAAATAAAATATCAAAAAGGACAGTAAATATATATTACACTCTATTTAAAATATCAAAAACTACACCAACTATATATTATATAATTTACATAAAATATCAAAAGTACACCAAATATATATTATATACTGTATATAAAATATCAAAAAGTACAGTAAATATATTACATATGTTGTACATATAATATTAACTAAAAGTACACCAAATACATTTTACATACTGTAAATAAAATATCAAAAATTACAGTAAGTATATATTATCTACTGTACATAAAATATCAAAAAGTACACCAAATATGTGTTATATATACTATAAATAAACTATCAAAATCTTCAGTAATTATATTTAATATACTGTACATAAAACATCAAAAATTACACCAAATGTATATTATACACTCTAAATAGAATATCAAAAAGACAGTAAATATATATTACACTCTATGTAAAATATCAAAAACTACACCAAATATATATTAGATAATTTACATAAAATATCAAAAGTACACCAAATATATATTATATACTGTACATAAAATATCAAAAAGTACAGTAAATATATTTCATATATTGTACATATAATATTAACTAAAAGTACACCAAATACATTTTACATACTGTAAATAAAATATCAAAAATTACAGTAAGTATATATTATCTACTGTACATAAAATATCAAATAGTACACCAAATATGTGTTATATATAATGTAAATAAACTATCAAAATCTTCAGTAATTATATTTAATATACCATACATAAAATATCAAAAATTACACCAAATGTATATTATACACTCTAAATAGAATATCCAAAAGGACAGTAAATATATATTACACTCTATGTAAAATATCAAATCTACACAAATATATATTATATAATTTACATAAAATATCAAAAGTACACCAAATATATATTATATACTCTACATAAAATATCAAAAAGTACAGTAAATATATTTCATATGTTGTACATATAATATTAACTAAAAGTACACCAAATACATTTTACATACTGTAAATAAAATACCAAAAATTACAGTAAGTATATATTATCTACTGTACATAAAGTATCAAAAAGTACACCAAATATGTGTTATATATACTGTAAATAAACTATCAAAACCTTCAGTAATTTTATTTAATATACTGTACATAAAATATCAAAAATTACACCAAATGTATATTATACACTCTAAATAGTATATCAAAAAGGACAGTAAATATATATTACACTCTATTTAAAATATCAAAAACTACACCAAATATATATTATATAATTTACATAAAATATCAAAAGTACACCAAATATATATTATATACTCTACATAAAATATCAAAAAGTACAGTAAATATATTTCATATGTTGTACATATAATATTAACTAAAAGTACACCAAATACATTTTACATACTGTAAATAAAATATCAAAAATTACAGTAAGTATATATTATCTACTGTACATAAAATATCAAAAAGTACACCAAATATGTGTTATATATACTGTAAATAAACTATCAAAATCTTCAGTAATTATATTTAATATACTGTACATAAAACATCAAAAATTACACCAAATGTATATTATACACTCTAAATAGAATATCAAAAAGGACAGTAAATATATATTACACTCTATGTAAAATATCAAAAACTACACCAAATATATATTATATAATTTACATAAAATATCAAAAGTACACCAAATATATATTATATACTGTACATAAAATATCAAAAAGTACAGTAAATATATTTCATATATTGTACATATAATATTAACTAAAAGTACACCAAATACATTTTACATACTGTAAAAAAAATATCAAAAATTACAGTAAGTATATATTATCTACTGTACATAAAATATCAAAAAGTACACCAAATATGTGTTATATATACTGTAAATAAACTATCAAGAACTTCAGTAATTATATTTAATATACTGTACATAAAATATCAAAAATTACACCAAATGTATATTATACACTCTAAATAGAATATCAAAAAGGACAGTAAATATATATTACACTCTATGTAAAATATCAAAACTACACCAAATATATATTATATAATATACATAAAATATCAAAAGTACACCAAATATATATTATATACTGTACATAAAATATCAAGAAGTACAGTAAATATATTTCATATGTTGTACATATAATATTAACTAAAAGTACACCAAATACATTTTTCATAGTGTAAATAAAATATCAAAAATTACAGTAAGTATATATTATCTACTGTACATAAAATATCAAAAAGTACACCAAATATGTGTTATATATACTGTAAATAAACTATCAAGAACTTCAGTAATTATATTTAATATACTGTACATAAAATATCAAAAATTACACCAAATGTATATTATACACTCTAAATAGAATATCAAAAAGGACAGTAAATATATATTACACTCTATGTAAAATATCAAAACTACACCAAATACATATTATATAATTTACATAAAATATCAAAAGTACACCAAATATATATTATATACTCTACATAAAATATCAAACAGTACAGTAAATATATTTCACATGTTGTACATATAATATTAACTAAAAGTACACCAAATACATTTTACATACTGTAAATAAAATACCAAAAATTACAGTAAGTATATATTATCTACTGTACATAAAATATCAAAAAGTACACCAAATATGTGTTATATATACTGTAAATAAACTATCAAAATCTTCAGTAATTATATTTAATATACTGTACATAAAATATCAAAAATTACACCAAAAGTATATTATACACTCTAAATAGAATATCAAAAAGGACAGTAAATATATATTACACTCTATGTAAAATATCAAAACTACACCAAATATATATTATATAATTTACATAAAATATCAAATGTACACCAAATATATATTATATACTCTACATAAAATATCAAAAAGTACAGTAAATATATTTCATATGTTGTACATATAATATTAAGTAAAACTACACCAAATACATTTTACATACTGTAAATAAAATATCAAAAATTACAGTAAGTATATATTATCTACTGTACATAAAATATCAAAATGTACAGCAAATATGTGTTATATATACTGTAAATAAACTATCAAAACTTCAGTAATTATATTTAATATACTGTACATAAAACATCAAAAATTACACCAAATGTATATTATACACTCTAAATAGAATATCAAAGAGACAGTAAACATATATTACACTCTATGTAAAATATCAAAAACTACACCAAATATATATTAGATAATTTACATAAAATATCAAAAGTACACCAAATATATATTATATACTGTACATAAAATATCAAAAAGTACAGTAAATATATTTCATATGTTGTACATATAATATTAAGTAAAAGTACACCAAATACATTTTACATACTGTAAATAAAATATCAAAAATTACAGTAAGTATATATTATCTACTGTACATAAAATATCAAAAAGTACACCAAATATGTGTTATATATACTGTAAATAAACTATCAAAATCTTCAGTAATTATATTTAATATACTGTACATAAAATATCAAAAATTACACCAAATGTATATTATACACTCTAAATAAAATATCAAAAAGGACAGTAAATATATATTACACTCTATTTAAAATATCAAAAACTACACCAACTATATATTATATAATTTACATAAAATATCAAAAGTACACCAAATATATATTATATACTGTACATAAAATATCAAAAATACAGTAAATATATTACATATGTTGTACATATAATATTAACTAAAAGTACACCAAATACATTTTACATACTGTAAATAAAATATCAAAAATTACAGTAAGTATATATTATCTACTGTACATAAAATATCAAAAAGTACACCAAATATGTGTTATATATACTATAAATAAACTATCAAAATCTTCAGTAATTATATTTAATATACTGTACATAAAACATCAAAAATTACACCAAATGTATATTATACACTCTAAATAGAATATCAAAAAGACAGTAAATATATATTACACTCTATGTAAAATATCAAAAACTACACCAAATATATATTAGATAATTTACATAAAATATCAAAAGTACACCAAATATATATTATATACTGTACATAAAATATCAAAAAGTACAGTAAATATATTTCATATATTGTACATATAATATTAACTAAAATTACACCAAATACATTTTACATACTGTAAATAAAATATCAAAAATTACAGTAAGTATATATTATCTACTGTACATAAAATATCAAATAGTACACCAAATATGTGTTATATATAATGTAAATAAACTATCAAAATCTTCAGTAATTATATTTAATATACCATACATAAAATATCAAAAATTACACCAAATGTATATTATACACTCTAAATAGAATATCCAAAAGGACAGTAAATATATATTACACTCTATGTAAAATATCAAATCTACACAAATATATATTATATAATTTACATAAAATATCAAAAGTACACCAAATATATATTATATACTCTACATAAAATATCAAAAAGTACAGTAAATATATTTCATATGTTGTACATATAATATTAACTAAAAGTACACCAAATACATTTTACATACTGTAAATAAAATACCAAAAATTACAGTAAGTATATATTATCTACTGTACATAAAGTATCAAAAAGTACACCAAATATGTGTTATATATACTGTAAATAAACTATCAAAACCTTCAGTAATTTTATTTAATATACTGTACATAAAATATCAAAAATTACACCAAATGTATATTATACACTCTAAATAGAATATCAAAAAGGACAGTAAATATATATTACACTCTATTTAAAATATCAAAAACTACACCAAATATATATTATATAATTTACATAAAATATCAAAAGTACACCAAATATATATTATATACTCTACATAAAATATCAAAAAGTACAGTAAATATATTTCATATGTTGTACATATAATATTAACTAAAAGTACACCAAATACATTTTACATACTGTAAATAAAATATCAAAAATTACAGTAAGTATATATTATCTACTGTACATAAAATATCAAAAAGTACACCAAATATGTGTTATATATACTGTAAATAAACTATCAAAATCTTCAGTAATTATATTTAATATACTGTACATAAAACATCAAAAATTACACCAAATGTATATTATACACTCTAAATAGAATATCAAAAAAGACAGTAAATATATATTACACTCTATGTAAAATATCAAAAACTACACCAAATATATATTATATAATTTACATAAAATATCAAAAGTACACCAAATATATATTATATACTGTACATAAAATATCAAAAAGTACAGTAAATATATTTCATATATTGTACATATAATATTAACTAAAAGTACACCAAATACATTTTACATACTGTAAAAAAAATATCAAAAATTACAGTAAGTATATATTATCTACTGTACATAAAATATCAAAAAGTACACCAAATATGTGTTATATATACTGTAAATAAACTATCAAGAACTTCAGTAATTATATTTAATATACTGTACATAAAATATCAAAAATTACACCAAATGTATATTATACACTCTAAATAGAATATCAAAAAGGACAGTAAATATATATTACACTCTATGTAAAATATCAAAACTACACCAAATATATATTATATAATATACATAAAATATCAAAAGTACACCAAATATATATTATATACTGTACATAAAATATCAAGAAGTACAGTAAATATATTTCATATGTTGTACATATAATATTAACTAAAAGTACACCAAATACATTTTTCATAGTGTAAATAAAATATCAAAAATTACAGTAAGTATATATTATCTACTGTACATAAAATATCAAAAAGTACACCAAATATGTGTTATATATACTGTAAATAAACTATCAAGAACTTCAGTAATTATATTTAATATACTGTACATAAAATATCAAAAATTACACCAAATGTATATTATACACTCTAAATAGAATATCAAAAAGGACAGTAAATATATATTACACTCTATGTAAAATATCAAAACTACACCAAATACATATTATATAATTTACATAAAATATCAAAAGTACACCAAATATATATTATATACTCTACATAAAATATCAAACAGTACAGTAAATATATTTCACATGTTGTACATATAATATTAACTAAAAGTACACCAAATACATTTTACATACTGTAAATAAAATACCAAAAATTACAGTAAGTATATATTATCTACTGTACATAAAATATCAAAAAGTACACCAAATAAGTGTTATATATACTGTAAATAAACTATCAAAACCTTCAGTAATTATATTTAATATACTGTACATAAAATATCAAAAATTACACTAAATGTATATTATACACTCTAAATAGAATATCAAAAAGGACAGTAAGTATATATTACACTCTATGTAAAATATCAAAAACTACATCAAATATATATTATATAATTTACATAAAATATCAAAAGTACACCAAATATATATTATATACTGTACATAAAATATCAAAAAGTACAGTAAATATATTTCATATGTTGTACATATAATATTAACTAAAAGTACACCAAATACATTTTACATACTGTAAATAAAATATCAAAAATTACAGTAAGTATATATTATCTACTGTACATAAAATATCAAAAAGTACACCAAATATGTGTTATATATACTGTAAATAAACTATCAAGAACTTCAGTAATTATATTTAATATACTGTACATAAAATATCAAAAATTACACCAAATGTATATTATACACTCTAAATAGAATATCAAAAAGGACAGTAAATATATATTACACTCTATGTAAAATATCAAAACTACACCAAATATATATTATATAATTTACATAAAATATCAAAAGTACACCAAATATATATTATATACTCTACATAAAATATCAAAAAGTACAGTAAATATATTTCATATGTTGTACATATAATATTAACTAAAAGTACACCAAATACATTTTACATACTGTAAATAAAATACCAAAAATTACAGTAAGTATATATTATCTACTGTACATAAAATATCAAAAAGTACACCAAATATGTGTTATATATACTGTAAATAAACTATCAAAATCTTCAGTAATTATATTTAATATACTGTACATAAAATATCAAAAATTACACCAAATGTATATTATACACTCTAAATAAAATATCAAAAAGGACAGTAAATATATATTACACTCTATTTAAAATATCAAAAACTACACCAAATACATATTATATAATTTACATAAAATATCAAAAGTACACCAAATATATATCATATAATCTACATAAAATATCAAAAAGTACAGTAAATATATTTCACATGTTGTACATATAATATTAACTAAAAGTACACCAAATACATTTTACATACTGTAAATAAAATACCAAAAATTACAGTAAGTATATATTATCTACTGTACATAAAATATCAAAAAGTACACCAAATAAGTGTTATATATACTGTAAATAAACTATCAAAATCTTCAGTAATTATATTTAATATACTGTACATAAAATATCAAAAATTACACCAAATGTATATTATACACTCTAAATAAAAGATCAAAAAGGACAGTAAATATATATTACACTCTATTTAAAATATCAAATACTACACCAAATATATATTATATAATTTACATAAAATATCAAAAGTACACCAAATATATATTATATACTCTACATAAAATATCAAAAAGTACAGTAAATATATTTCATATGTTGTACATATAATATTAACTAAAAGTACACCAAATACATTTTACATACTGTAAATAAAATATCAAAAATTACAGTAAGTATATATTATCTACTGTACATAAAATATCAAAAAGTACACCAAATATGTGTTATATATACTGTAAATAAACTATCAAGAACTTCAGTAATTATATTTAATATACTGTACATAAAATATCAAAAATTACACCAAATGTATATTATACACTCTAAATAGAATATCAAAAAGGACAGTAAATATATATTACACTCTATGTAAAATATCAAAACTACACCAAATATATATTATATAATTTACATAAAATATCAAAAGTACACCAAATATATATTATATACTCTACATAAAATATCAAAAAGTACAGTAAATATATTTCATATGTTGTACATATAATATTAACTAAAAGTACACCAAATACATTTTACATACTGTAAATAAAATACCAAAAATTTCAGTAAGTATATATTATCTACTGTACATAAAATATCAAAAAGTACACCAAATATGTGTTATATATACTGTAAATAAACTATCAAAATCTTCAGTAATTATATTTAATATCCTGTACATAAAATATCAAAAATTACACCAAATGTATATTATACACTCTAAATAGAATATCAAAAAGGACAGTAAATATATATTACACTCTGGGTAAAATATCAAAACTACACCAAATATATATTATATAATTTACATAAAATATCAAAAGTACACCAAATATATATTATATACTCTACATAAAATATGAAATAGTACAGTAAATATATTTCATATGTTGTACATATAATATTAACTAAAAGTACACCAAATACATTTTACATACTGTAAATAAAATACCAAAAATTACAGTAAGTATACATTATCTACTGTACATAAAATATCAAAAAGTACACCAAATATGTGTTATATATACTGTAAATAAACTATCAAAATCTTCAGTAATTATATTTAATATACTGTACATAAAATATCAAAAATTACACCAAATGTATATTATACACTCTAAATAAAATATCAAAAAGGACAGTAAATATATATTACACTCTATTTAAAATATCAAAAACTACACCAAATACATATTATATAATTTACATAAAATATCAAAAGTACACCAAATATATATTATATAATCTACATAAAATATCAAAAAGTACAGTAAATATATTTCACATGTTGTACATATAATATTAACTAAAAGTACACCAAATACATTTTACATACTGTAAATAAAATATCAAAAATTACAGTAAGTATATATTATCTAATGTACATAAAATATCAAAAAGTACACCAAATATGTGTTATATATACTGTAAATAAACTATCAAAATCTTCAGTAATTATATTTAATATCCTGTACATAAAATATCAAAAATTACACCAAATGTATATTATACACTCTAAATAGAATATCAAAAAGGACAGTAAATATATATTACACTCTATTTAAAATATCAAAACTACACCAAATATATATTATATAATTTACATAAAATATCAAAATTACACCAAATATATATTATATACTCTACATAAAATATCAAACAGTACAGTAAATATATTTCATATGTTGTACATATAATGTTAACTAAAAGTACACCAAATGCATTTTACATACTGTAAATAAAATACCAAAAATTACAGTAAGTATATATTATCTACTGTACATAAAATATCAAAAAGTACACCAAATATATGTTATATATACTGTAAATAAACTATCAAAATCTTCAGTAAATATATTTAATATACTGTACATAAAATATCAAAAATTACACCAACTGTATATTATACACTCTAAATAAAATATCAAAAAGGACAGTAAATATATATTACACTCTATTTAAAATATCAAAAACTACACCAAATACATATTATATAATTTACATAAAATATCAAAAGTACACCAAATATATATTATATACTCTACATAAAATATCAAAAAGTACAGTAATTATGTTTCACATGTTGCACATATAATATTAACTAAAAGTACACCAAATACATTTTACATACTGTAAATAAAATACCAAAAATTACAGTAAGTATATATTATCTACTGTACATAAAATATCAAAAAGTACACCAAATAAGTGTTATATATACTGTAAATAAACTATCAAAATCTTCAGTAATTATATTTAATATACTGTACATAAAATATCAAAAATTACACCAAATGTATATTATACACTCTAAATAAAATATCAAAAAGGACAGTAAATATATATTACACTCTATTTAAAATATCAAAAACTACACCAAATACATATTATATAATTTACATAAAATATCAAAAGTACACCAAATATATATTATATACTCTACATAAAATATCAAAAAGTACAGTAAATATATTTCATATGTTGTACATATAATATTAACTAAAAGTACACCAAATACATTTTACATACTGTAAATAAAATATCAAAAATTACAGTAAGTATATATTATCTACTGTACATAAAATATCAAAAAGTACACCAAATATGTGTTATATACACTGTAAATAAACTATCAAGAACTTCAGTAATTATATTTAATATACTGTACATAAAATATCAAAAATTACACCAAATGTATATTATACACTCTAAATAGAATATCAAAAAGGACAGTAAATATATATTACACTCTATGTAAAATATCAAAACTACACAAAATATATATTATATAATTTACATAAAATATCAAAAGTACACCAAATATATATTATATACTCTACATAAAATATGAAATAGTACAGTAAATATATTTCATATGTTGTACATATAATATTAACTAAAAGTACACCAAATACATTTTACATACTGTAAATAAAATACCAAAAATTACAGTAAGTATATATTATCTACTGTACATAAAATATCAAAAAGTACACCAAATATGTGTTATATATACTGTAAATAAACTATCAAAATCTTCAGTAATTGTATTTAATATACTGTACATAAAATATCAAAAATTACACCAAATGTATATTATACACTCTAAATAAAATATCAAAAAGGACAGTAAATATATATTACACTCTATTTAAAATATCAAAAACTACACCAAATACATATTATATAATTTACAGAAAATATCAAAAGTACACCAAATATATATTATATAATCTACATAAAATATCAAAAAGTACAGTAAATATATTTCACATGTTGTACATATAATATTAACTAAAAGTACACCAAATACATTTTACATACTGTAAATAAAGTACCAAAAATTACAGTAAGTATATATTATCTACTGTACATAAAATATCAAAAAGTACACCAAATAAGTGTTATATATACTGTAAATAAACTATCAAAATCTTCAGTAATTATATTTAATATACTGTACATAAAATATCAAAAATTACACCAAATGTATATTATACACTATAAATAAAATATCAAAAAGGACAGTAAATATATATTACACTCTATTTAAAATATCAAATACTACACCAAATATATATTATATAATTTACATAAAATATCAAAAGTACACCAAATATATATTATATACTCTACATAAAATATCAAAAAGTACAGTAAATATATTTCATATGTTGTACATATAATATTAACTAAAAGTACACCAAATACATTTTACATACTGTAAATAAAATATCAAAAATTACAGTAAGTATATATTATCTACTGTACATAAAATATCAAAAAGTACACCAAATATGTGTTATATATACTGTAAATAAACTATCAAGAACTTCAGTAATTATATTTAATATACTGTACATAAAATATCAAAAATTACACCAAATGTATATTATACACTCTAAATAGAATATCAAAAAGGACAGTAAATATATATTACACTCTATGTAAAATATCAAAACTACACCAAATATATATTATATAATTTACATAAAATATCAAAAGTACACCAAATATATATTATATACTCTACATAAAATATCAAAAAGTACAGTAAATATATTTCATTTGTTGTACATATAATATTAACTAAAAGTACACCAAATACATTTTACATACTGTAAATAAAATACCAAAAATTACAGTAAGTATATATTATCTACTGTACATAAAATATCAAAAAGTACACCAAATAAGTGTTATATATACTGTAAATAAACTATCAAAATCTTCAGTAATTATATTTAATATACTGTACATAAAATATCAAAAATTACACCAAATGTATATTATACACTCTAAATAAAATATCAAAAAGGACAGTAAATATATATTACACTCTATTTAAAATATCAAAAACTACACCAAATACATATTATATAATTTACATAAAATATCAAAAGTACACCAAATATATATTATATAATCTACATAAAATATCAAAAAGTACAGTAAATATATTTCACATGTTGTACATATAATATTAACTAAAAGTACACCAAATACATTTTACATACTGTAAATAAAATACCAAAAATTACAGTAAGTATATATTATCTACTGTACATAAAATATCAAAAAGTACACCAAATAAGTGTTATATATACTGTAAATAAACTATCAAAATCTTCAGTAATTATATTTAATATACTGTACATAAAATATCAAAAATTACACCAAATGTATATTATACACTCTAAATAAAATATCAAAAAGGACAGTAAATATATATTACACTCTATTTAAAATATCAAATACTACACCAAATATATATTATATAATTTACATAAAATATCAAAAGTACACCAAATATATATTATATACTCTACATAAAATATCAAAAAGTACAGTAAATATATTTCATATGTTGTACATATAATATTAACTAAAAGTACACCAAATACATTTTACATACTGTAAATAAAATATCAAAAATTACAGTAAGTATATATTATCTACTGTACATAAAATATCAAAAAGTACACCAAATATGTGTTATATATACTGTAAATAAACTATCAAGAACTTCAGTAATTATATTTAATATACTGTACATAAAATATCAAAAATTACACCAAATGTATATTATACACTCTAAATAGAATATCAAAAAGGACAGTAAATATATATTACACTCTATGTAAAATATCAAAACTACACCAAATATATATTATATAATTTACATAAAATATCAAAAGTACACCAAATATATATTATATACTCTACATAAAATATCAAAAAGTACAGTAAATATATTTCATATGTTGTACATATAATATTAACTAAAAGTACACCAAATACATTTTACATACTGTAAATAAAATACCAAAAATTTCAGTAAGTATATATTATCTACTGTACATAAAATATCAAAAAGTACACCAAATATGTGTTATATATACTGTAAATAAACTATCAAAATCTTCAGTAATTATATTTAATATCCTGTACATAAAATATCAAAAATTACACCAAATGTATATTATACACTCTAAATAGAATATCAAAAAGGACAGTAAATATATATTCCACTCTGGGTAAAATATCAAAACTACACCAAATATATATTATATAATTTACATAAAATATCAAAAGTACACCAAATATATATTATATACTCTACATAAAATATGAAATAGTACAGTAAATATATTTCATATGTTGTACATATAATATTAACTAAAAGTACACCAAATACATTTTACATACTGTAAATAAAATACCAAAAATTACAGTAAGTATATATCTACTGTACATAAAATATCAAAAAGTACACCAAATATGTGTTATATATACTGTAAATAAACTATCAAAATCTTCAGTAATTATATTTAATATACTGTACATAAAATATCAAAACTTACACCAAATGTATATTATACACTCTAAATAAAATATCAAAAAGGACAGTAAATATATATTACACTCTATTTAAAATATCAAAAACTACACCAAATACATATTATATAATTTACATAAAATATCAAAAGTACACCAAATATATATTATATAATCTACATAAAATATCAAAAAGTACAGTAAATATATTTCACATGTTGTACATATAATATTAACTAAAAGTACACCAAATACATTTTACATACTGTAAATAAAATATCAAAAATTACAGTAAGTATATATTATCTACTGTACATAAAATATGAAAAAGTACACCAAATATGTGTTATATATACTGTAAACAAACTATCAAAATCTTCAGTAATTATATTTAATATCCTGTACATAAAATATCAAAAATTACACCAAATGTATATTATACACTCTAAATAGAATATCAAAAAGGACAGTAAATATATATTACACTCTATTTAAAATATCAAAACTACACCAAATATATATTATATAATTTACATAAAATATCAAAAGTACACCAAATATATATTATATACTCTACATAAAATATCAAAAAGTACAGTAAATATATTTCATAGGTTGTACATATAATATTAACTAAAAGTACACCAAATACAGTTTACATACTGTAAATAAACTACCAAAAATTACAGTAAGTATATATTATCTACTGTACATAAAATATCAAAAAGTACACCAAATATGTGTTATATATACTGTAAATAAGCTATCAAAATCTTCAGTAATTATATTTAATATACTGTACATAAATTATCAAAAATTACACCAAATGTATATTATACACTCTAAATAAAATATCAAAAAGGACAGTAAACATATATTACACTCTATTTAAAATATCAAATACTACACGAAATATATATTATATAATTTACATAAAATATCAAAAGTACACCAAATATATATTATATACTGTACATAAAATATCAAAAAGTACGGTAAATATATTTCACATGTTGTACATATAATATTAACTAAAAGTACACCAAATACATTTTACATACTGTAAATAAAATATCAAAAATTACAGTAAGTATATATTATCTACTGTACATAAAATATCAAAAAGTACACCAAATATGTGTTATATACACTGTAAATAAACTATCAAAATCTTCAGTAATTATATTTAATATACTGTACACAAAATATCAAAAATTACACCAAATGTATATTATACACTCTAAATAGAATATCAAAAAGGACAGTAAATATATATTACACTCTATGTAAAATATCAAAACTACACCAAATATATATTATGTAATTTACATAAAATATCAAAAGTACACCAAATATATATTATATACTCTACATAAAATATCAAAAAGTACAGTAAATATATTTCATATGTTGTACATATAATATTAACTAAAAGTACACCAAATACATTTTACATACTGTAAAAAAATACCAAAAATTACAGTAAGTATATATTATCTACTGTACATAAAATATCAAAAATTACACCAAATATGTGTTATATATACTGTAAATAAACTATCAAAATCTTCAGTAATTATATTAATATACTGTACATAAAATATCAAAAATTACACCAAATGTATATTATACAATCTAAATAGAATATCAAAAAGGACAGTAAATATATGTTACACTCTATGTAAAATATAAAAACTACACCAAATATATATTATATAATTTACATAAAATATCAAAAGTACACCAAATATATATTATATACCGTACATAAAATATCAAAAAGTACAGTAAATATGTTTCATATGTTGTACATATAATATTAACTAAAAGTACACCAAATACATTTTACATACTGTAAATAAAATACCAAAAATTTCAGTAAGTATATATTATCTACTGTACATAAAATATCAAAAAGTACACCAAATATGTGTTATATATACTGTAAATAAACTATCAAAATCTTCAGTAATTATATTTAATATCCTGTACATAAAATATCAAAAATTACACCAAATGTATATTATACACTCTAAATAGAATATCAAAAAGGACAGTAAATATATATTACACTCTATGTAAAATATCAAAACTACACCAAATATATATTATATAATTTACATAAAATATCAAAAGTACACCAAATATATATTATATACTCTACATAAAATATCAAACAGTACAGTAAATATATTTCATATGTTGTACATATAATATTAACTAAAAGTACACCAAATACATTTTACATACTGTAAATAAAATACCAAAAATTACAGTAAGTATATATTATCTACTGTACATAAAATATCAAAAAGTACACCAAATATGTGTTATATATACTGTAAATAAACTATCAAAATCTTCAGTAAATATATTTAATATACTGTACATAAAATATCAAAAATTACACCAAATGTATATTATACACTCTAAATAAAATATCAAAAAGGACAGTAAATATATATTACACTCTATTTAAAATATCAAAAACTACACCAAATACATATTATATAATTTACATAAAATATCAAAAGTACACCAAATATATATTATATAATCTACATAAAATATCAAAAAGTACAGTAAATATGTTTCACATGTTGCACATATAATATTAACTAAAAGTACACCAAATACATTTTACATACTGTAAATAAAATACCAAAAATTACAGTAAGTATATATTATCTACTGTACATAAAATATCAAAAAGTACACCAAATAAGTGTTATATATACTGTAAATAAACTATCAAAATCTTCAGTAATTATATTTAATATACTGTACATAAAATATCAAAAATTACACCAAATGTATATTATACACTCTAAATAAAATATCAAAAAGGACAGTAAATATATATTACACTCTATTTAAAATATCAAATACTACACCAAATATATATTATATAATTTACATAAAATATCAAAAGTACACCAAATATATATTATATACTCTACATAAAATATCAAAAAGTACAGTAAATATATTTCATATGTTGTACATATAATATTAACTAAAAGTACACCAAATACATTTTACATACTGTAAATAAAATATCAAAAATTACAGTAAGTATATATTATCTACTGTACATAAAATATCAAAAAGTACACCAAATATGTGTTATATATACTGTAAATAAACTATCAAGAACTTCAGTAATTATATTTAATATACTGTACATAAAATATCAAAAATTACACCAAATGTATATTATACACTCTAAATAGAATATCAAAAAGGACAGTAAATATATATTACACTCTATGTAAAATATCAAAACTACACCAAATATATATTATATAATTTACATAAAATATCAAAAGTACACCAAATATATATTATATACTCTACATAAAATATCAAAAAGTACAGTAAATACATTTCATATGTTGTACATATAATATTAACTAAAAGTACACCAAATACATTTTACATACTGTAAATAAAATACCAAAAATTTCAGTAAGTATATATTATCTACTGTACATAAAATATCAAAAAGTACACCAAATATGTGTTATATATACTGTAAATAAACTATCAAAATCTTCAGTAATTATATTTAATATCCTGTACATAAAATATCAAAAATTACACCAAATGTATATTATACACTCTAAATAGAATATCAAAAAGGACAGTAAATATATATTCCACTCTGGGTAAAATATCAAAACTACACCAAATATATATTATATAATTTACATAAAATATCAAAAGTACACCAAATATATATTATATACTCTACATAAAATATGAAATAGTACAGTAAATATATTTCATATGTTGTACATATAATATTAACTAAAAGTACACCAAATACATTTTACATACTGTAAATAAAATACCAAAAATTACAGTAAGTATATATTATCTACTGTACATAAAATATCAAAAAGTACACCAAATATGTGTTATATATACTGTAAATAAACTATCAAAATCTTCAGTAATTATATTTAATATACTGTACATAAAATATCAAAAATTACACCAAATGTATATTATACACTCTAAATAAAATATCAAAAAGGACAGTAAATATATATTACACACTATTTAAAATATCAAAAACTACACCAAATACATATTATATAATTTACATAAAATATCAAAAGTACACCAAATATATATTATATAATCTACATAAAATATCAAAAAGTACAGTAAATATATTTCACATGTTGTACATATAATATTAACTAAAAGTACACCAAATACATTTTACATACTGTAAATAAAATATCAAAAATTACAGTAAGTATATATTATCTACTGTACATAAAATATCAAAAAGTACACCAAATATGTGTTATATATACTGTAAATAAACTATCAAAATCTTCAGTAATTATATTTAATATCCTGTACATAAAATATCAAAAATTACACCAAATGTATATTATACACTCTAAATAGAATATCAAAAAGGACAGTAAATATATATTACACTCTATTTAAAATATCAAAATTACACCAAATATATATTATATAATTTACATAAAATATCAAAAGTACACCAAATATATATTATATACTCTACATAAAATATCAAACAGTACAGTAAATATATTTCATATGTTGTACATATAATATTAACTAAAAGTACACCAAATACATTTTACATACTGTAAATAAAATACCAAAAATTACAGTAAGTATATATTATCTACTGTACATAAAATATCAAAAAGTACACCAAATATGTGTTATATATACTGTAAATAAACTATCAAAATCTTCAGTAAATATATTTAATATACTGTACATAAAATATCAAAAATTACACCAAATGTATATTATACACTCTAAATAAAATATCAAAAAGGACAGTAAATATATATTACACTCTATTTAAAATATCAAAAACTACACCAAATACATATTATATAATTTACATAAAATATCAAAAGTACACCAAATATATATTATATACTCTACATAAAATATCAAAAAGTACAGTAAATATGTTTCACATGTTGCACATATAATATTAACTAAAAGTACACAAAATACATTTTGCATACTGTAAATAAAATACCAAAAATTACAGTAAGTATATATTATCTACTGTACATAAAATATGAAAAAGTACACCAAATATGTGTTATATATACTGTAAACAAACTATCAAAATCTTCAGTAATTATATTTAATATCCTGTACATAAAATATCAAAAATTACACCAAATGTATATTATACACTCTAAATAGAATATCAAAAAGGACAGTAAATATATATTACACTCTATTTAAAATATCAAAACTACACCAAATATATATTATATAATTTACATAAAATATCAAAAGTACACCAAATATATATTATATACTCTACATAAAATATCAAAAAGTACAGTAAATATATTTCATAGGTTGTACATATAATATTAACTAAAAGTACACCAAATACAGTTTACATACTGTAAATAAACTACCAAAAATTACAGTAAGTATATATTATCTACTGTACATAAAATATCAAAAAGTACACCAAATATGTGTTATATATACTGTAAATAAGCTATCAAAATCTTCAGTAATTATATTTAATATACTGTACATAAAATATCAAAAATTACACCAAATGTATATTATACACTCTAAATAAAATATCAAAAAGGACAGTAAACATATATTACACTCTATTTAAAATATCAAATACTACACGAAATATATATTATATAATTTACATAAAATATCAAAAGTACACCAAATATATATTATATACTGTACATAAAATATCAAAAAGTACGGTAAATATATTTCACATGTTGTACATATAATATTAACTAAAAGTACACCAAATACATTTTACATACTGTAAATAAAATATCAAAAATTACAGTAAGTATATATTATCTACTGTACATAAAATATCAAAAAGTACACCAAATATGTGTTATATACACTGTAAATAAACTATCAAAATCTTCAGTAATTATATTTAATATACTGTACACAAAATATCAAAAATTACACCAAATGTATATTATACACTCTAAATAGAATATCAAAAAGGACAGTAAATATATATTACACTCTATGTAAAATATCAAAACTACACCAAATATATATTATGTAATTTACATAAAATATCAAAAGTACACCAAATATATATTATATACTCTACATAAAATATCAAAAAGTACAGTAAATATATTTCATATGTTGTACATATAATATTAACTTAAAGTACACCAAATACATTTTACATACTGTAAAAAAATACCAAAAATTACAGTAAGTATATATTATCTACTGTACATAAAATATCAAAAAGTACACCAAATATGTGTTATATATACTGTAAATAAACTATCAAAATCTTCAGTAATTATATTAATATACTGTACATAAAATATCAAAAATTACACCAAATGTATATTATACAATCTAAATAGAATATCAAAAAGGACAGTAAATATATGTTACACTCTATGTAAAATATCAAACCTACACCAAATATATATTATATAATTTACATAAAATATCAAAAGTACACCAAATATATATTATATACCGTACATAAAATATCAAAAAGTACAGTAAATATGTTTCATATGTTGTACATATAATATTAACTAAAAGTGCACCAAATACATTTTACATACTGTAAATAAAATACCAAAAATTTCAGTAAGTATATATTATCTACTGTACATAAAATATCAAAAAGTACACCAAATATGTGTTATATATACTGTAAATAAACTATCAAAATCTTCAGTAATTATATTTAATATCCTGTACATAAAATATCAAAAATTACACCAAATGTATATTATACACTCTAAATAGAATATCAAAAAGGACAGTAAATATATATTACACTCTATGTAAAATATCAAAACTACACCAAATATATATTATATAATTTACATAAAATATCAAAAGTACACCAAATATATATTATATACTCTACATAAAATATCAAACAGTACAGTAAATATATTTCATATGTTGTACATATAATATTAACTAAAAGTACACCAAATACATTTTACATACTGTAAATAAAATACCAAAAATTACAGTAAGTATATATTATCTACTGTACATAAAATATCAAAAAGTACACCAAATATGTGTTATATATACTGTAAATAAACTATGAAAATCTTCAGTAAATATATTTAATATACTGTACATAAAATATCAAAAATTACACCAAATGTATATTATACACTCTAAATAAAATATCAAAAAGGACAGTAAATATATATTACACTCTATTTAAAATATCAAAAACTACACCAAATACATATTATATAATTTACATAAAATATCAAAAGTACACCAAATATATATTATATAATCTACATAAAATATCAAAAAGTACAGTAAATATGTTTCACATGTTGCACATATAATATTAACTAAAAGTACACCAAATACATTTTACATACTGTAAATAAAATACCAAAAATTACAGTAAGTATATATTATCTACTGTACATAAAATATCAAAAAGTACACCAAATATGTGTTATATATACTGTAAATAAACTATCAAAATCTTCAGTAATTATATTTAATATCCTGTACATAAAATATCAAAAATTACACCAAATGTATATTATACACTCTAAATAGAATATCAAAAAGGACAGTAAATATATATTACACTCTATTTAAAATATCAAAACTACACCAAATATATATTATATAATTTACATAAAATATCAAAAGTACACCAAATATATATTATATACTCTACATAAAATATCAAAAAGTACAGTAAATATATTTCATATGTTGTACATATAATATTAACTAAAAGTACACCAAATACATTTTACATACTGTAAATAAAATACCAAAAATTACAGTAAGTATATATTATCTACTGTACATAAAATATCAAAAAGTACACCAAATATGTGTTATATATACTGTAAATGAACTATCAAAATCCTCAGAAATTATTTTTAATATACTGTACATAAAATATCAAAAATTACACCAAATGTATATTATACACTCTAAATAGAGTATCAAAAAGGACAGTAAATATATATTACACTCTATGTAAAATATCAAAACTACACCAAATACATATTATATAATTTACATAAAATATCAAAAGTACACCAAATATATATTATATACTCTACATAAAATATCAAAAAGTACAGTAAATATGTTTCACATGTTGCACATATAATATTAACTAAAAGTACACAAAATATATTTTACATACTGTAAATAAAATACCAAAAATTACAGTAAGTATATATTATCTACTGTACATAAAATATCAAAAAGTACACCAAATAAGTGTTATATATACTGTAAATAAACTATCAAAATCTTCAGTAATTATATTTAATATACTGTACATAAAATATCAAAAATTACACCAAATGTATATTATACACTCTAAATAAAAGATCAAAAAGGACAGTAAATATATATTACACTCTATTTAAAATATCAAATACTACACCAAATATATATTATATAATTTACATTAAATATCAAAAGTACACCAAATATATATTATATACTCTACATAAAATATCAAAAAGTACAGTAAATATATTTCATATGTTGTACATATAATATTAACTAAAAGTACACCAAATACATTTTACATACTGTAAATAAAATATCAAAAATTACAGTAAGTATATATTATCTACTGTACATAAAATATCAAAAAGTACACCAAATATGTGTTATATATACTGTAAATAAACTATCAAGAACTTCAGTAATTATATTTAATATACTGTACATAAAATATCAAAAATTACACCAAATGTATATTATACACTCTAAATAGAATATCAAAAAGGACAGTAAATATATATTACACTCTATGTAAAATATCAAAACTACACCAAATATATATTATATAATTTACATAAAATATCAAAAGTACACCAAATATATATTATATACTCTACATAAAATATCAAAAAGTACAGTAAATATATTTCATATGTTGTACATATAATATTAACTAAAAGTACACCAAATACATTTTACATACTGTAAATAAAATACCAAAAATTTCAGTAAGTATATATTATCTACTGTACATAAAATATCAAAAAGTACACCAAATATGTGTTATATATACTGTAAATACACTATCAAAAACTTCAGTAATTATATTTAATATACTGTACATAAAATATCAAAAATTACACCAAATGTATATTATACACTCTAAATAGAATATCAAAAAGGACAGTAAATATATATTACACTCTATGTAAAATATCAAAACTACACCAAATATATATTATATAATTTACATAAAATATCAAAAGTACACCAAATATATATTATATACTCTACATAAAATATCAAAAAGTACAGTAAATATATTTCATATGTTGTACATATAATATTAACTAAAAGTACACCAAATACATTTTACATACTGTAAATAAAATACCAAAAATTTCAGTAAGTATATATTATCTACTGTACATAAAATATCAAAAAGTACACCAAATATGTGTTATATATACTGTAAATAAACTATCAAAATCTTCAGTAATTATATTTAATATCCTGTACATAAAATATCAAAAATTACACCAAATGTATATTATACACTCTAAATAGAATATCAAAAAGGACAGTAAATATATATTCCACTCTGGGTAAAATATCAAAACTACACCAAATATATATTATATAATTTACATAAAATATCAAAAGTACACCAAATATATATTATATACTCTACATAAAATATGAAATAGTACAGTAAATATATTTCATATGTTGTACATATAATATTAACTAAAAGTACACCAAATACATTTTACATACTGTAAATAAAATACCAAAAATTACAGTAAGTATATATTATCTACTGTACATAAAATATCAAAAAGTACACCAAATATGTGTTATATATACTGTAAATAAACTATCAAAATCTTCAGTAATTATATTTAATATACTGTACATAAAATATCAAAAATTACACCAAATGTATATTATACACTCTAAATAAAATATCAAAAAGGACAGTAAATATATATTACACTCTATTTAAAATATCAAAAACTACACCAAATACATATTATATAATTTACATAAAATATCAAAAGTACACCAAATATATATTATATAATCTACATAAAATATCAAAAAGTACAGTAAATATATTTCACATGTTGTACATATAATATTAACTAAAAGTACACCAAATACATTTTACATACTGTAAATAAAATATCAAAAATTACAGTAAGTATATATTATCTACTGTACATAAAATATCAAAAAGTACACCAAATATGTGTTATATATACTGTAAATAAACTATCAAAATCTTCAGTAATTATATTTAATATCCTGTACATAAAATATCAAAAATTACACCAAATGTATATTATACACTCTAAATAGAATATCAAAAAGGACAGTAAATATATATTACACTCTATTTAAAATATCAAAATTACACCAAATATATATTATATAATTTACATAAAATATCAAAAGTACACCAAATATATATTATATACTCTACATAAAATATCAAACAGTACAGTAAATATATTTCATATGTTGTACATATAATATTAACTAAAAGTACACCAAATACATTTTACATACTGTAAATAAAATACCAAAAATTACAGTAAGTATATATTATCTACTGTACATAAAATATCAAAAAGTACACCAAATATGTGTTATATATACTGTAAATAAACTATCAAAATCTTCAGTAAATATATTTAATATACTGTACATAAAATATCAAAAATTACACCAAATGTATATTATACACTCTAAATAAAATATCAAAAAGGACAGTAAATATATATTACACTCTATTTAAAATATCAAAAACTACACCAAATACATATTATATAATTTACATAAAATATCAAAAGTACACCAAATATATATTATATACTCTACATAAAATATCAAAAAGTACAGTAAATATGTTTCACATGTTGCACATATAATATTAACTAAAAGTACACAAAATACATTTTACATACTGTAAATAAAATACCAAAAATTACAGTAAGTATATATTATCTACTGTACATAAAATATCAAAAAGTACACCAAATAAGTGTTATATATACTGTAAATAAACTATCAAAATCTTCAGTAATTATATTTAATATACTGTACATAAAATATCAAAAATTACACCAAATGTATATTATACACTCTAAATAAAAGATCAAAAAGGACAGTAAATATATATTACACTCTATTTAAAATATCAAATACTACACCAAATATATATTATATAATTTACATAAAATATCAAAAGTACACCAAATATATATTATATACTCTACATAAAATATCAAAAAGTACAGTAAATATATTTCATATGTTGTACATATAATATTAACTAAAAGTACACCAAATACATTTTACATACTGTAAATAAAATATCAAAAATTACAGTAAGTATATATTATCTACTGTACATAAAATATCAAAAAGTACACCAAATATGTGTTATATATACTGTAAATAAACTATCAAGAACTTCAGTAATTATATTTAATATACTGTACATAAAATATCAAAAATTACACCAAATGTATATTATACACTCTAAATAGAATATCAAAAAGGACAGTAAATATATATTACACTCTATGTAAAATATCAAAACTACACCAAATATATATTATATAATTTACATAAAATATCAAAAGTACACCAAATATATATTATATACTCTACATAAAATATCAAAAAGTACAGTAAATATATTTCATATGTTGTACATATAATATTAACTAAAAGTACACCAAATACATTTTACATACTGTAAATAAAATACCAAAAATTTCAGTAAGTATATATTATCTACTGTACATAAAATATCAAAAAGTACACCAAATATGTGTTATATATACTGTAAATAAACTATCAAAATCTTCAGTAATTATATTTAATATCCTGTACATAAAATATCAAAAATTACACCAAATGTATATTATACACTCTAAATAGAATATCAAAAAGGACTGTAAATATATATTCCACTCTGGGTAAAATATCAAAACTACACCAAATATATATTATATAATTTACATAAAATATCAAAAGTACACCAAATATATATTATATACTCTACATAAAATATGAAATAGTACAGTAAATATATTTCATATGTTTTACATATAATATTAACTAAAAGTACACCAAATACATTTTACATACTGTAAATAAAATACCAAAAATTACAGTAAGTATATATTATCTACTGTACATAAAATATCAAAAAGTACACCAAATATGTGTTATATATACTGTAAATAAACTATCAAAATCTTCAGTAATTATATTTAATATACTGTACATAAAATATCAAAAATTACACCAAATGTATATTATACACTCTAAATAAAATATCAAAAAGGACAGTAAATATATATTACACTCTATTTAAAATATCAAAAACTACACCAAATACATATTATATAATTTACATAAAATATCAAAAGTACACCAAATATATATTATATAATCTACATAAAATATCAAAAAGTACAGTAAATATATTTCACATATTGTACATATAATATTAACTAAAAGTACACCAAATACATTTTACATACTGTAAATAAAATATCAAAAATTACAGTAAGTATATATTATCTACTGTACATAAAATATCAAAAAGTACACCAAATATGTGTTATATATACTGTAAATAAACTATCAAAATCTTCAGTAATTATATTTAATATCCTGTACATAAAATATCAAAAATTACACCAAATGTATATTATACACTCTAAATAGAATATCAAAAAGGACAGTAAATATATATTACACTCTATTTAAAATATCAAAACTACACCAAATATATATTATATAATTTACATAAAATATCAAAAGTACACCAAATATATATTATATACTCTACATAAAATATCAAAAAGTACAGTAAATATATTTCATATGTTGTACATATAATATTAACTAAAAGTACACCAAATACATTTTACATACTGTAAATAAAATACCAAAAATTACAGTAAGTATATATTATCTACTGTACATAAAATATCAAAAAGTACACCAAATATGTGTTATATATACTGTAAATAAACTATCAAAATCCTCAGAAATTATTTTTAATATACTGTACATAAAATATCAAAAATTACACCAAATGTATATTATACACTCTAAATAGAGTATCAAAAAGGACAGTAAATATATATTACACTCTATGTAAAATATCAAAACTACACCAAATATATATTATATAATTTACATAAAATATCAAACGTACACCAAATATATATTATATACTCTACATAAAATATCAAAAAGTACAGTAAATATATTTCATATGTTGTACATATAATATTAACTAAAAGTACACCAAATACATTTTACATACTGTAAATAAAATACCAAAAATTACAGTAAGTATATATTATCTACTGTACATAAAATATCAAAAAGTACACCAAATATGTGTTATATATACTGTAAATAAACTATCAAAATCTTCAGTAATTATATTTAATATACTGTACATAAAATATCAAAAATTACACCAAATGAATATTATACACTCTAAATAAAATATCAAAAAGGACAGTAAATATATATTCCACTCTATTTAAAATATCAAAAACTACACCAAATATATATTATATAATTTACATAAAATATCAAAAGTACACCAAATATATATTATATACTGTACATAAAATATCAAAAATTACAGGAAATATATTTCATATGTTGTACATATAATATTAACTAAAAGTACACCAAATACATTTTACATACTGTAAATAAAATATCAAAAATTACAGTAAGTATATATTATCTACTGTACATAAAATATCAAAAAGTACACCAAATATGTGTTATATATACTGTAAATACACTATCAAAAACTTCAGTAATTATATTTAATATACTGTACATAAAATATCAAAAATTACACCAAATGTATATTATACACTCTAAATAGAATATCAAAAAGGACAGTAAATATATATTACACTCTATGTAAAATATCAAATCTACACCAAATATATATTATATAATTTACATAAAATATCAAAAGTACACCAAATATATATTATATACTCTACATAAAATATCAAACAGTACAGTAAATATATTTCATATGTTGTACATATAATATTAACTAAAAGTACACCAAATACATTTTACATACTGTAAATAAAATACCAAAAATTACAGTAAGTATATATTATCTACTGTACATAAAATATTAAAATGTACACCAAATATGTGTTATATATACTGTGAATAAACTATCAAAATCTTCAGTAAATATATTTAATATACTGTACATAAAATATCAAAAATTACACCAAATGTATATTATACACTCTAAATAAAATATCAAAAAGGACAGTAAATATATATTACACTCTATTTAAAATATCAAAAACTACACCAAATATATATTATATAATTTACATAAAATATCAAAAGTACACCAAATATATATTATATAATCTACATAAAATATCAAAAAGTACAGTAAATATGTTTCACATGTTGTACATATAATATTAACTAAAAGTACACCAAATCCATTTTACATACTGTAAATAAAGTACCAAAAATTACAGTAAGTATATATTATCTACTGTACATAAAATATCAAAAAGTACACCAAATAAGTGTTATATATACTGTAAATAAACTATCAAAATCTTCAGTAATTATATTTAATATACTGTACATAAAATATCAAAAATTACACCAAATGTATATTATACACTCTAAATAAAATATCAAAAAGGACAGTAAATATATATTACACTCTATTTAAAATATCAACAACTACACCAAATATATATTATATAATTTACATAAAATATCAAAAGTACACCAAATATATATTATATACTCTACATAAAATATCAAAAAGTACAGTAAATATATTTCATATGTTGTACATATAATATTAACTAAAAGTACACCAAATACATTTTACATACTGTAAATAAAATATCATAAATTACAGTAAGTATATATTATCTACTGTACATAAAATATCAAAAAGTACACCAAATATGTGTTATATATACTGTAAATAAACTATCAAGAACTTCAGTAATTATATTTAATATACTGTACATAAAATATCAAAAATTACACCAAATGTATATTATACACTCTAAATAGAATATCAAAAAGGACAGTAAATATATATTACACTCTATGTAAAATATCAAAACTACACCAAATATATATTATATAATTTACATAAAATATCAAAAGTACACCAAATATATATTATATAATCTACATAAAATATCAAACAGTACAGTAAATATATTTCATATGTTGTACATATAATATTAACTAAAAGTACACCAAATACATTTTACATACTGTAAATAAAATACCAAAAATTTCAGTAAGTATATATTATCTACTGTACATAAAATATCAAAAAGTACACCAAATATGTGTTATATATACTGTAAATAAACTATCAAAATCTTCAGTAATTATATTTAATATACTGTACATAAAATATCAAAAATTACACCAAATGTATATTATACACTCTAAATAAAATATCAAAAAGGACAGTAAATATATATTACACTCTATTTAAAATATCAACAACTACACCAAATATATATTATATAATTTACATAAAATATCAAAAGTACACCAAATATATATTATATACTGTACATAAAATATCAAAAAGTACAGTAAATATATTTCATATGTTGTACATATAATATTAACTAAAAGTACACCAAATACATTTTACATACTGTAAATAAAATATCAAAAATTACAGTAAGTATATATTATCTACTGTACATAAAATATCAAAAAGTACACCAAATATGTGTTATATACACTGTAAATAAACTATCAAAATCTTCAGTAATTATATTTAATATACTGTACATAAAATATCAAAAATTACACCAAATGTATATTATACACTCTAAATAGAATATCAAAAAGGACAGTAAATATATATTACACTCTATGTAAAATATCGAAACTACACCAAATATATATTATATAATTTACATAAAATATCAAAAGTACACCAAATATATATTATATACTGTACATAAAATATGAAAAAGTACAGTAAATATATTTCATATATTGTACATATAATATTAACTAAAAGTACACCAAATACATTTTACATACTGTAAATAAAATACCAAAAATTACAGTAAGGATATATTATCTACTGTACATAAAATATCAAAAAGCACACCAAATATGTGTTATATATACTGTAAATAAACTATCAAAATGTTCATTAATTATATTATATATACTGTACATAAAATATCAAAAATTACACCAAATGTATATTATACACTCTAAATAGAATATCAAAAAGGACAGGAAATATATACTACACTCTATGTAAAATATCAAAACTACACCAAATATATATTATATAATTTACATAAAATATCAAAAGTACACCAAATATATATTATATACTCCAAATAAAATATCAGAAAGTACAGTAAATATATTTCATATGTTGTACATATAATATTAACTAAAAGTACACCAAATACATTTTACATACTGTAAATAAAATATCAAAAATTACAGTAAGTATATATTATCTACTGTACATAAAATATCAAAAAGTACACCAAATATGTGTTATATACACTGTAAATAAACTATCAAAATCTTCAGTAATTATATTTAATATACTGTACACAAAATATCAAAAATTACACCAAATGTATATTATACACTCTAAATAGTATATCAAAAAGGACAGTAAATATATACTACACTCTATGTAAAATATCAAAACTACACCAAATATATATTATATAATTTACATAAAATATCAAAAGTACACCAAATATATCTTATATACTCTACATAAAATATCAAAAATACAGTAAATATATTTCATATGTTGTACATATAATATTAACTAAAAGTACACCAAATACATTTTACATACTGTAAATAAAATACCAAAAATTACAGTAAGTATATATTATCTACTGTACATAAAATATCAAAAAGTACACCAAATATGTGTTATATACACTGTAAATAAACTATCAAAATCTTCAGTAATTATATTTAATATACTGTACATAAAATATCAAAAATTACACCAAATGTATATTATACACTCTAAATAAAAGATCAAAAAGGACAGTAAATATATATTACACTCTATTTAAAATATCAAAATCTACACCAAATATATATTATATAATTTACATAAAATATCAAAAGTACACCAAATATATATTATATACTGTACATAAAATATCAAAAAGTACAGTAAATATATTTCATATGTTGTACATATAATATTAACTAAAAGTACACCAAATACATTTTACATACTGTAAATAAAATATCAAAAATTACAGTAAGTATATATTATCTACTGTACATAAAATATCAAAAAGTACACCAAATATGTGTTATATATACTGTAAATAAGCTATCAAAATCTTCAGTAATTATATTTAATATACTGTACATAAAATATCAAAAATTACACCAAATATATATTATACACTCCAAATAGAATATCAAAAAGGACAGTAAATATATATTACACTCTATGTAAAATATCAAAACTACACCAAATATATATTATATAATTTACATAAAATATCAAAAGTACACCAAATATATATTATATACTGTACATAAAATATCAAACAGTACAGTAAATATATTTCATATGTTGTACATATAATATTAACTAAAAGTACACCAAATACATTTTACATACTGTAAATAAAATACCAAAAATTACAGTAATTATATATTATCTACTGTACATTATATATCAAAAAGTACACCAAATATGTGTTATATATACTGTAAATAAACTATCAAAATCTTCAGTAATTATATTTAATATACTGTACATAAAATATAAAAAATTACACCAAATGTATATTATACACTCTAAATAGAATATCAAAAAGGACAGTAAATATATATTACACTCTATGTAAAATATCAAAACTACACCAAATATATATTATATAATTTACATAAAATATCAAAAGTACACCAAATATATATTATATACTCTACATAAAATATCAAACAGTACAGTAAATATATTTCATATGTTGTACATATAATATTAACTAAAAGTACACCAAATACATTTTACATACTGTAAATAAAATACCAAAAGTTACAGTAAGTATATATTATCTACTGTACATAAAATATCAAAAAGTACACCAAATATGTGTTATATATACTGTAAATAAACTATCAAAATCTTCAGTAAATATATTTAATATACTGTACATAAAATATCAAAAATTACACCAAATGTATATTATACACTCTAAATAAAATATCAAAAAGGACAGTAAATATATATTACACTCTATTTAAAATATCAAAAACTACACCAAATATATATTATATAATTTACATAAAATATCAAAAGTACACCAAATATATATTATATACTCTACATAAAATATCAAAAAGTACAGTAAATATGTTTCACATGTTGTACATATAATATTAACTAAAAGTACACCAAATACATTTTACATACTGTAAATAAAATATTAAAAATTTCAGTAGGTATATATTATCTACTGTACATAAAATATCAAAAAGTACACCAAATAAGTGTTATATATACTGTAAATAAACTATCAAAATCTTCAGTAATTATATTTAATATACTGTACATAAAATATCAAAAATTACACCAAATGTATATTATACACTCTAAATAAAATATCAAAAAGGACAGTAAATATATATTACACTCTATTTAAAATATCAAAAACTACACCAAATATATATTATATAATATACATAAAATATCAAAAGTACACCAATTATATATTATGTACTGTACATAAAATATCAAAAAGTACAGTAAATATATTTCATATGTTGTACATATAATATTAACTAAAAGTACACCAAATACATTTTACATACTGTAAATAAAATACCAAAAATTACAGTAATTATATATTATCTACTGTACATTATATATCAAAAAGTACACCAAATATGTGTTATATATACTGTAAATAAACTATCAAAATCTTCAGTAATTATATTTAATATACTGTACATAAAATATCAAAAATTACACCAAATGTATATTATACACTCTAAATAGAATATCAAAAAGGACAGTAAATATATATTACACTCTATGTAAAATATCAAAACTACACCAAATATATATTATATAATTTACATAAAATATCAAAAGTACACCAAATATATATTATATACTCTACATAAAATATCAAACAGTACAGTAAATATATTTCATATGTTGTACATATAATATTAACTAAAAGTACACCAAATACATTTTACATACTGTAAATAAAATACCAAAAGTTACAGTAAGTATATATTATCTACTGTACATAAAATATCAAAAAGTACACCAAATATGTGTTATATATACTGTAAATAAACTATCAAAATCTTCAGTAAATATATTTAATATACTGTACATAAAATATCAAAAATTACACCAAATGTATATTATACACTCTAAATAAAATATCAAAAAGGACAGTAAATATATATTACACTCTATTTAAAATATCAAAAACTACACCAAATATATATTATATAATTTACATAAAATATCAAAAGTACACCAAATATATATTATATACTCTACATAAAATATCAAAAAGTACAGTAAATATGTTTCACATGTTGTACATATAATATTAACTAAAAGTACACCAAATACATATTACATACTGTAAATAAAATATTAAAAATTTCAGTAGGTATATATTATCTACTGTACATAAAATATCAAAAAGTACACCAAATAAGTGTTATATATACTGTAAATAAACTATCAAAATCTTCAGTAATTATATTTAATATACTGTACATAAAATATCAAAAATTACACCAAATGTATATTATACACTCTAAATAAAATATCAAAAAGGACAGTAAATATATATTACACTCTATTTAAAATATCAAAAACTACACCAAATATATATTATATAATATACATAAAATATCAAAAGAACACAAATTATATATTATGTACTGTACATAAAATATCAAAAAGTACAGTAAATATATTTCATATGTTGTACATATAATATTAACTAAAAGTACACCAAATACATTTTACATACTGTAAATAAAATATCAAAAATTACAGTAAATATATATTATCTACTGTACATAAAATATCAAAAAGTACACCAAATATGTGTTATATACGCTGTAAATAAACTATCAAAATCTTCAGTAATTATATTTAATATACTGTACATAAAATATCAAAAATTACACCAAATGTTTATTATACACTCTAAATAGAATATCAAAAAGGACAGTAAATATATATTACACTCTATTTAAAATATCAAAAACTACACCAAATATATATTATATAATTTACATAAAATATCAAAAGTACACCAAATATATATTATATACTGTACATAAAATATCAAAAGTACAGTAAATGTATTTCATATGTTGTACATATAATAGTAACTAAAAGTACACCAAATATATTTTACATACTGTAAATAAATTATCAAAAATTACAGTAAGTATATATTATCTACTGTACATAAAATATCAAAAAGTACACCAAATATGTGTTATATATACTGTAAATAAACTATCAAAAACTTCAGTAATTATATTTAATATCCTGTACATAAAGTATCAAAAATTACACCAAATGTATATTATACACTCTAAATAGAATATCAAAAAGGACAGTAAATATATATTACACTCTATGTAAAATATCAAAACTACACCAAATATATATTATATAATTTACATAAAATAACAAAGGTACACCAAATATATATTATATACTCTACATAAAATATCAAAAAGTACAGTAAATATATTTCATATGTTGTGCATATAATATTAACTAAAAGTACACCAAATACATTTTACATACTGTAAATAAAATACCAAAAATTACAGTAAGTATATATTATCTACTGTACATAAAATATCAAAAAGTACACCAAATATGTGTTATATACACTGTAAATAAACTATCAAAATCTTCAGTAATTATATTTAATATACTGTACATAAAATATCAAAAATTACACCAAATGTATATTATACACTGTAAATAAAATATCAAAAAGGACAGTAAATATATATTACACTCTATTTAAAATATCAAAATCTACACCAAATATATATTATATAATTTACATAAAATATCAAAAGTACACCAAATATATATTATATACTCTACATAAAATATCAAAAAGTACAGTAAATATATTTCATATGTTGTACATATAATATTAACTAAAAGTACACCAAATACATTTTACATACTGTAAATAAAATATCAAAAATTACAGTAAGTATATATTATCTACTGTACATAACATATCAAAAAGTACACCAAATATGTGTTATATATACTGTAAATAAGCTATCAAAATCTTCAGTAATTATATTTAATATACTGTACATAAAATATCAAAAATTACACCAAATATATATTATACACTCTAAATAGAATATCAAAAAGGACAGTAAATATATATTACACTCTATGTAAAATATCAAAACTACACCAAATATATATTATATAATTTACATAAAATATCAAAAGTACACCAAATATATATTATATACTGTACATAAAATATCAAACAGTACTGTAAATATATTTCATATGTTGTACATATAATATTAACTAAAAGTACACCAAATACATTTTACATACTGTAAATAAAATATCAAAAATTACAGTAAGTATATATTATCTACTGTACATAAAATATCAAAAAGTACACCAAATATGTGTTATATATACTGTAAATAAACTATCAAAATCTTCAGTAATTATATTTAATATACTGTACATAAAATATCAAAAATTACACCAAATGTATATTATACACTCTAAATAGAATATCAAAAAGGACAGTAAATATATATTACACTCTATGTAAAATATCAAAACTACACCAAATATATATTATATAATTTACATAAAATATCAAAAGTACACCAAATATATATTATATACTCTACATAAAATATCAAACAGTACAGTAAATATATTTCATATGTTGTACATATAATATTAACTAAAAGTACACCAAATACATTTTACATACTGTAAATAAAATACCAAAAGTTACAGTAAGTATATATTATCTACTGTACATAAAATATCAAAAAGTACACCAAATATGTGTTATATATACTGTAAATAAACTATCAAAATCTTCAGTAAATATATTTAATATACTGTACATAAAATATCAAAAATTACACCAAATGTATATTATACACTCTAAATAAAATATCAAAATGACAGTAAATATATATTACACTCTATTTAAAATATCAAAAACTACACCAAATATATATTATATAATTTACATAAAATATCAAAAGTACACCAAATATATATTATATACTCTGCATAAAATATCAAAAAGTACAGTAAATATGTTTCACATGTTGTACATATAATATTAACTAAAAGTACACCAAATACATTTTATATACTGTAAATAAAATATTAAAAATTTCAGTAGGTATATATTATCTACTGTACATAAAATATCAAAAAGTACACCAAATAAGTGTTATATATACTGTAAATAAACTATCAAAATCTTCATTGATTATATTTAATATACTGTACATAAAATATCAAAAATTACACCAAATGTATATTATACACTGTAAATAAAATATCAAAAAGGACAGTAAATATATATTACACTCTATTTAAAATATCAAAAACTACACCAAATATATATTATATAGTTTACATAAAATATCAAAAGTACACCAATTATATATTATATACTGTACATAAAATATCAAAAAGTACAGTAAATATATTTCATATGTTGTACATATAATATTAACTAAAAGTACACCAAATACATTTTACATACTGTAAATAAATTATCAAAAATTACAGTAAGTATATATTATCTACTGTACATAAAATATCAAAAAGTACACCAAATATGTGTTATATATACTGTAAATAAACTATCAAAACCTTCAGTAATTATATTTAATATCCTGTACATAAAGTATCAAAAATTACACCAAATGTATATTATACACTCTAAATAGAATATCAAAAAGGACAGTAAATATATATTACACTCTATGTAAAATATCAAAACTACACCAAATATATATTATATAATTTACATAAAATAACAAAGGTACACCAAATATATATTATATACTCTACATAAAATATCAAAAAGTACAGTAAATATATTTCATATGTTGTGCATATAATATTAACTAAAAGTACACCAAATACATTTTACATACTGTAAATAAAATACCAAAAATTACAGTAAGTATATATTATCTACTGTACATAAAATATCAAAAAGTACACCAAATATGTGTTATATACACTGTAAATAAACTATCAAAATCTTCAGTAATTATATTTAATATACTGTACATAAAATATCAAAAATTACACCAAATGTATATTATACACTCTAAATAAAATATCAAAAAGGACAGCAAATATATATTACACTCTATTTAAAATATCAAAATCTACACCAAATATATATTATATAATTTACATAAAATATCAAAAGTACACCAAATATATATTATATACTGTACATAAAATATCAAAAAGTACAGTAAATATATTTCATATGTTGTACATATAATATTAACTAAAAGTACACCAAATACATTTTACATACTGTAAATAAAATATCAAAAATTACAGTAAGTATATATTATCTACTGTTCATAAAATATCAAAAAGTACACCAAATATGTGTTATATATACTGTAAATAAGCTATCAAAACCTTCAGTAATTATATTTAATATCCTGTACATCAAATATCAAAAATTACACCAAATGTATATTATACACTCTAAATAGAATATCAAATAGGACAGTAATATATATTACACTCTATGTGAAATATCAAAACTACACCACATATATATTATATAATGTACATAAAATAACAAAGGTACACCAAATATATATTATATACTCTACATAAAATATCAAAAAGTACAGTAAATATATTTCATATGTTGTACATATAATATTAACTAAAAGTACACCAAATACATTTTACATATTGTAAATAAAATACCAAAAATTACAGTAAGTATATATTATCTACTGTACATAAAACATCAAAAAGTACACCAAATATGTGTTATATACACTATAAATAAACTATCAAAATCTTCAGTAATTATATTTAATATACTGTACATAAAATATCAAAAATTACACCAAATGTATATTATACACTCTAAATAAAATATCAAAAAGGACAGTAAATATATATTACACTCTATTTAAAATATCAAAATCTACACCAAATATATATTATATAATTTACATAAAATATCAAAAGTACACCAAATATATATTATATACTCTACATAAAATATCAAAAAGTACAGTAAATATATTTCATATGTTGTACATATAATATTAACTAAAAGTACACCAAATACATTTTACATACTGTAAATAAAATATCAAAAATTACAGTAAGTATATATTATCTACTGTACATAAAATATCAAAAAGTACACCAAATATGTGTTATATATACTGTAAATAAGCTATCAAAATCTTCAGTAATTATATTTAATATACTGTACATAAAATATCAAAAATTACACCAAATGTATATTATACACTCTAAATAGAATATCAAAAAGGACAGTAAATATATATTACACTCTATGTAAAATATCAAAACTACACCAAATATATATTATATAATTTACATAAAATATCAAAAGTACACCAAATATATATTATATACTGTACATAAAATATCAAACGGTACAGTAAATATATTTCATATGTTGTACATATAATATTAACTAAAAGTACACCAAATACATTTTACATACTGTAAATAAAATACCAAAAATTACAGTAAGTATATATTATCTACTGTACATAAAATATCAAAAAGTACACCAAATATGTGCTATATACACTGTAAATAAACTATCAAAATCTTCAGTAATTATATTTAATATACTGTACATAAAATATCAAAAATTACACCAAATGTATATTATATACTCTAAATAAAATATCAAAAAGGACAGAAAATATATATTACACTCTATTTAAAATATCAAAATCTACACCAAATATATATTATATAATTTACAAAAAATATCAAAAGTACTCCAAATATATATTATATACTGTACATAAAATATCAAAAAGTACAGTAAATATATTTCATATGTTGTACATATAATATTAACTAAAAGTACACCAAATACATTTTACATACTGTAAATAAAATATCAAAAATTACAGTAAGTATATATTATCTACTGTTCATAAAATATCAAAAAGTACACCAAATATGTGTTATATATACTGTAAATAAGCTATCCAAATCTTCAGTAATTATATTTAATATACTGTACATAAAATATCAAAAATTACACCAAATGTATATTATACACTCTAAATAGAATATCAAAAAGGACAGTAAATATATATTACACTCTATGTAAAATATCAAAACTACACCAAATATTTATTATATAATTTACATAAAATATCAAAAGTACACCAAATATATATTATATACTGTACATAAAATATCAAACAGTACAGTAAATATATTTCATATGTTGTACATATAATATTAACTAAAAGTACACCAAATACATTTTACATACTGTAAATAAAATACCAAAAATTACAGTAAGTATATATTATCTACTGTACATAAAATATCAAAAAGTACACCAAATATGTGTTATATATACTGTAAATAAACTATCAAAATCTGCAGTAATTATATTTAATATACTGTACATAAAATATCAAAAATTACACCAAATGTATATTATACACTCTAAATAGAATATCAAAAAGGACAGTAAATATATATTCCACTCTATGTAAAATATCAAAACTACACCAAATATATATTATATAATTTACATAAAATATCAAAAGTACACCATATATATATTATATACTCTACATAAAATATCAAAAAGTACAGTAAATATATTTCATATGTTGTACATATAATATTAACTAAAAGTACACCAAATACATTTTACATACTGTAAATAAAATACCAAAAATTACAGTAAGTTTATATTATCTACTGTACATAAAATATCAAAAAGTACACCAAATATGTGTTATATATACTGTAAATAAACTATCAAAATCTTCAGTAATTATATTTAATATACTGTACATAAAATATCAAAAATTACACCAAATGTATATTATACACTCTAAATAAAATATCAAAAAGGACAGTAAATATATATTACACTCTATTTAAAATATCAAAATCTGCACCAAATATATATTATATAATTTACATAAAATATCAAAAGTACACCAAATATATATTATATACTGTACATAAAATATCAAAAAGTACAGTAAATATATTTCATATGTTGTACATATAATATTAACTAAAAGTACACCAAATACATTTTACATACTGTAAATAAAATATCAAAAATTACAGTAAGTATATATTATCTACTGTACATAAAATATCAAAAAGTACACCAAATATGTGTTATATATACTGTAAATAAGCTATCAAAATCTTCAGTAATTATATTTAATATACTGTACATAAAATATCAAAAATTACACCAAATGTATATTATACACTCTAAATAGAATATCAAAAAGGACAGTAAATATATATTACACTCTATGTAAAATATCAAAACTACACCAAATATATATTATATAATTTACATAAAATATCAAAAGTACACCAAATATATATTATATACTGTACATAAAATATCAAACAGTACAGTAAATATATTTCATATGTTGTACATATAATATTAACTAAAAGTACACCAAATACATTTTACATACTGTAAATAAAATACCAAAAATTACAGTAAGTATATATTATCTACTGTACATAAAATATCAAAAAGTACACCAAATATGTGTTATATATACTGTAAATAAACTATCAAAATCTTCAGTAATTATATTTAATATACTGTACATAAAATATCAAAAATTACACCAAATGTATATTATACACTCTAAATAGAATATCAAAAAGGACAGTAAATATATATTACACTCTATGTAAAATATCAAAACTACACGAAATATATATTATATAATTTACATAAAATATCAAAAGTACACCAAATATATATTTTATACTCTACATAAAATATCAAAAAGTACAGTAAATATATTTCATATGTTGTACATATAATATTAACTAAAAGTACACCAAATACATTTTACATACTGTAAATAAAATACCAAAAATTACAGTAAGTATATATTATCTACTGTACATAAAATATCAAAAAGTACACCAAATATGTGTTATATATACTGTAAATAAACTATCAAAATCTTCAGTAATTATATTTAATATACTGTACATAAAATATCAAAAATTACACCAAATGAATATTATACACTCTAAATAAAATATCAAAAAGGACAGTAAATATATATTACACTCTATTTAAAATATCAAAAACTACACCAAATATATATTATATAATTTACATAAAATATCAAAAGTACACCAAATATATATTATATACTGTACATAAAATATTAAAAAGTACAGTAAATATATTTCATATGTTGTACATATAATATTAACTAAAAGTACACCAAATACATTTTACATACTGTAAATAAAATACCAAAAATTACAGTAAGTATATATTATCGACTGTACATAAAATATCAAAAAGTACACCAAATATGTGTTATATATACTGTAAATAAACTATCAAAACCTTCAGTAATTATATTTAATATACTGTACATAAAATATCAAAAATTACACCAAATGTATATTATACACTCTAAATAGAATATCAAAAAGGACAGTAAATATATATTACACTCTATGAAAAATATCAAAACTACACCAAATATATATTATATAATTTACATAAAATATCAAAAGTACACCAAATATATATTATATACTCTACATAAAATATCAAAAAGTACAGTAAATATATTTCATATGTTGTACATATAATATTAACTAAAAGTACACCAAATACATTTTACATACTGTAAATAAAATTCAAAAAATTACAGTAAGTATATATTATCTACTGTACATAAAATATCAAAAAGTACACCAAATATGTGTTATATATACTGTAAATAAACTATCAAAATCTTCAGTAATTATATTTAATATACTGTACATAAAATATCAAAAATTACACCAAATGTATATTATACACTCTAAATAGAATATCAAAAAGGACAGTAAATATATATTACACCCTATGTAAAATATCAAAACTACACCAAATATATATTATATAATTTACATAAAATATCAAAAGTACACCAAATATATATTATATACTCTACATAAAATATCAAAAAGTACAGTAAATATATTTCATATGTTGTACATACAATATGAACTAAAAGTACACCAAATACATTTTACATACTGTAAATAAAATACCAAAAATTACAGTAAGTATATATTATCTACTGTACATAAAATATCAAAAAGTACACCAAATATGTGTTATATATACTGTAAATAAACTATCAAAATCTGCAGTAATTATATTTAATATACTGTACATAAAATATCAAAAATTACACCAAATGTATATTATACACTCTAAATAAAATATCAAAAAGGACAGTAAATATATATTACACTCTATTTAAAATATCAAAAACTACACCAAATATATATTATATAATTTACATAAAATATCAAAAGTACACCAAATATATATTATATACTGTACATAAAATATCAAAAAGTACAGTAAATATATTTCATATGTTGTACATATAATATTAACTTAAAGTACACCAAATACATTTTACATACTGTAAATAAAATATCAAAAATTACAGTAAGTATATATTATCTACTGTACATAAAATATCAAAAAGTACACCAAATATGTGTTATATACACTGTAAATAAAGTATCAAAATCTTCAGTAATTATATTTAATATACTGTACATAAATTGTCAAAAATTACACCAAATGTATATTATACACTCTAAATAGAATATCAAAAAGGACAGTAAATATATATTACACTCTATGTAAAATATCAAAACTACACCAAATATATATTATATAATTTACATCAAATATCAAAAGAACACCAAATATATATTATATACTCTACATAAAATATCAAAAAGTACAGTAAATATATTTCATATGTTGTACATATATTATTAACTAAAAGTACACCAAATACATTTTACATACTGTAAATAAAATACCAAAAATTACAGTAAGTATATATTATCTACTGTACATAAAATATCAAAAAGTACACCAAATATGTGTTATATATACTGTAAATAAACTATCAAAATCTTCAGTAATTATATTTAATATACTGTACATAAAATATCAAAAATTACACCAAATGTATATTATACACTCTAAATAGAATATCAAAAAGGACAGTAAATATATACTACACTCTATGTAAAATATCAAAACTACACCAAATATATATTATGTAATTTACATAAAATATCAAAAGTACACCAAATATATATTATATACTCTACATAAAATATCAAAAAGTACAGTAAGTATATTTCATATGTTGTACATATAATATTAACTAAAAGTACACCAAATACATTTTACATACTGTAAATAAAATACCAAAAATTTCAGTAAGTCTATATTATCTACTGTACATAAAATATCAAAAAGTACACCAAATATGTGTTATATATACTGTAAATAAACTATCAAAATCTTCAGTAACTATATTTAATATACTGTACATAAAATATCAAAAATTACAGCAAATGTATATTACACACTCTAAAAAAAATATCAAAAAGGACAGTAAATATATATTACACTCTATTTAAAATATCAAAAACTACACCAAATATATATGATATAATTTACATAAAACATCAAAAGTACACCAAATATATATTATATACTGTACATAAAATATCAAAAAGTACAGTAAATATATTTCATATGTTGTACATATATTAACTAAAAGTACACCAAATACATTTTACATACTGTAAATAAAATATCAAAAATTACAGTAAGTATATATTATCTACTGTACATAAAATATCAAAAAGTACACCAAATATGTGTTATATATACTGTTAATAAACTATCAAGAACTTCAGTAATTATATTTAATATACTGTACATAAAATATCAAAAATTACACCAAATGTATATTATACACTCTAAATAGAATATCAAAAAGGACAGTAAATATATATTACACTCTATGTAAAATATCAAAACTACACCAAATATATATTATATAATTTACATAAAATATCAAAAGTACACCAAATATATATTATATACTCTACATAAAATATCAAAAAGTACAGTAAATATATTTCATATGTTGTACATATAATATTAACTAAAAGTACACCAAATACATTTTACATACTGTAAATAAAATACCAAAAATTTCAGTAAGTATATATTACCTACTGTACATAAAATCTCAAAAAGTACACCAAATATGTGTTATATATACTGTAAATAAACTATCAAAATATTCAGTAATTATATTTAATATACTGTACATAAAATATCAAAAATTACACCAAATGTATATTATACACTCTAAATAAAATATCAAAAAGGACAGTAAATATATATTACACTCTATTTAATATATCAAAAACTACACCAAATATATATTATATAATTTACATAAAATATCAAAAGTACAACAAATATATATTATATACTCTACATAAAATATCAAAAAGTACAGTAAATATATTTCATATGTTGTACATATAATATTAACTAAAAGTACACCAAATACATTTTACATACTGTAAATAAAATATCAAAAATTACAGTAAGTATATATTATCTACTGTACATAAAATATCAAAAAGTACACCAAATATGTGTTACATATACTGTAAATAAACTATCAAAATCTTCAGTAATTATATTTAATATACTGTACATAAAATATCAAAAATTACACCAAATGTATATTATACACTCTAAATAGAATATCAAAAAGGACAGTAAATATATATTACACTCTATTTAAAATATCAAAAACTACACCAAATATATATTATATAATTTACATAAAATATCAAAAGTACACCAAATATATATTATATACTGTACATAAAATATCAAAAAGTACAGTAAATATATTTCATATGTTGTACATATAATATTAACTAAAAGTACACCAAATACATTTTACATACTGTAAATAAAATATCAAAAATTACAGTAAGTATATATTATCTACTGTACATAAAATATCAAAAAGTACACCAAATATGTGTTATATACACTGTAAATAAACTATCAAAATCTTCAGTAATTATATTTAATATACTGTACATAAAATATCAAAAATTACACCAAATGTATATTATACACTCTAAATAGAATATCAAAAAGGACAGTAAATATATATTACACTCTATGTAAAATATCGAAACTACACCAAATATATATTATATAATTTACATAAAATATCAAAAGTACACCAAATATATATTATATACTGTACATAAAATATCAAAAAGTACAGTAAATATATTTCATATGTTGTACATATAATATTAACTAAAAGTACACCAAATACAGTTTACATACTGTAAATAAAATACCAAAAAATTTCAGTAAGTATATATTATCTACTGTACATAAAATATCAAAAAGTACACCAAATATGTGTTATATATACTGTAAATAAACTATCAAAATCTTCAGTAATTATATTATATATACCGTACATAAAATATCAAAAATTACACCAAATGTATATTATACACTCTAAATAAAATATCAAAAAGGACAGTAAATATATATTACACTCTATTTAAAATATCAAAAACTACACCAAATATATATTATATAATTTACATAAAATATCAAAAGTACACCAAATATATATTATATACTGTACATAAAATATCAAAAAGTACAGTAAATATATTTCATGTGTTGTACATATAATATTAACTAAAGGTACACCAAATACATTTTACATACTGTAAATAAAATATCAAAAATTACAGTAAGTATATATTATCTACTGTACATAAAATATCAAAAAGTACACAAAATATGTGTTATATATACTGTAAATAAACTATTAAAATCTTCAGTAATTATATTTAATATACTGTACATAAAATATCAAAAATTACACCAAATGTATATTATACACTCTAAATAGAATATCAAAAAGGACAGTAAATATATATTACACTCTATGTAAAATATCAAAACTACACCAAATATATATTATATAATTTACATAAAATATCAAAAGTACACCAAATATATATTATATACTCTACATAAAATATCAAAAAGTACAGTAAATATATTTCATATGTTGTACATATAATACTAACTAAAAGTACACCAAATACATTTTACATACTGTAAATAAAATACCAAAAATTTCAGTAAGTATATATTATCTACTGTACATAAAATATCAAAAAGTACACCAAATATGTGTTATATATACTGTAAATAAACTATCAAAATCTTCAGTAACTATATTTAATATACTGTACATAAAATATCAAAAATTACAACAGATGTATATTACACACTCTAAAAAAATATCAAAAAGGACAGTAAATATATATTACACTCTATTTAAAATATCAAAAACTACACCAAATATATATGATATAATTTACATAAAACATCAAAAGTACACCAAATATATATTATATACTGTACATAAAATGTCAAAAAGTACAGTAAATATATTTCATATGTTGTACATATAATATTAACTAAAAGTACACCAAATACATTTTGCATACTGTAAATAAAATATCAAAAATTACAGTAAGTATATATTATCTACTGTACATAAAATATCAAAAAGTACACCAAATATGTGTTATATACACTGTAAATAAACTATTAAAATCTTCAGTAATTATATTTAATATACTGTACATAAAATATCAAAAATTACACCAAATGTATATTATACACTCTAAATAGAATATCAAAAAGGACAGTAAATATATATTACACTCTATGTAAAATATCAAAACTACACCAAGTATATATTATATAATTTACATAAAATATCAAAAGTACACCAAATATATATTATATACTCTACATAAAATATCAAAAAGTACAGTAAATATATTTCATATGTTGTACATATAATATTAACTAAAAGTACACCAAATACATTTTACATACTGTAAATAAAATACCAAAAATTACAGTAAGTATATATGATCTACTGTACATAAAATATCAAAAAGTACACCAAATATGTGTTATATATACTGTAAATAAACTATCAAAATCTTCAGTAATTATATTATATATACTGTACATAAAATATCAAAAATTACACCAAATGTATATTATACACTCTAAATAAAATATCAAAAAGGACAGTAAATATATATTACACTCTATTTAAAATATCAAAAACTACACCAAATATATATTATATAATTTACATAAAATATCAAAAGTACACCAAATATATATTATATACTCTACATAAAATATCAAAAAGTACAGTAAATATATTTCATATGTTGTACATATAATATTAACTAAAAGTACACCAAATACATTTTACATACTGTAAATAAAATATCAAAAATTACAGTAAGTATATATTATCTACTGTACATAAAATATCAAAAAGTACACCAAATATGTGTTATATATACTGTAAATAAACTATCAAGAACTTCAGTAATTATATTTAATATACTGTACATAAAATATCAAAAATTACACCAAATGTATATTATACACTCTAAATAGAATATCAAAAAGGACAGTAAATATATATTACACTCTATGTAAAATATCAAAACTACACCAAATATATATTATATAATTTACATAAAATATCAAAAGTACACCAAATATATATTATATACTCTAAATAAAATATCAAAAAGTACAGTAAATATATTTCATATGTTGTACATATAATATTAACTAAAAGTACACCAAATACATTTTACATACTGTAAATAAAATACCAAAAATTTCAGTAAGTATATATTACCTACTGTACATAAAATCTCAAAAAGTACACCAAATATGTGTTATATATACTGTAAATAAACTATCAAAATCTTCAGTAATTATATTTAATATACTGTACATAAAATATCAAAAATTACACAAAATGAATATTATACACTCTAAATAAAATATCAAAAAGGACAGTAAATATATATTACACTCTATTTAAAATATCAAAAACTACACCAAATATATATTATATAATTTACATAAAATATCAAAAGTACACCAAATATATATTATATACTGTACATAAAATATCAAAAAGTACAGTAAATATATTTCATATGTTGTACATATAATATTAACTAAAAGTACACCAAATACATTTTACATACTGTAAATAAAATATCAAAAATTACAGTAAGTATATATTATCTACTGTACATAAAATATCAAAAAGTACACAAAATATGTGTTATATATACCGTAAATAAACTATTAATATCTTCAGTAATTATATTTAATATACTGTACATAAAATATCAAAAATTACACCAAATGTATATTATACACTCTAAATAGAATATCAAAAAGGACAGTAAATATATATTACACTCTATGTAAAATATCAAAACTACACCAAATATATATTATGTAATTTACATAAAATATCAAAAGTACACCAAATATATATTATATACTCCGCATAAAATATCAAAAAGTACAGTAAATATATTTCATATCTTGTACATATAATATTAACTAAAAGTACACCAAATACATTTTACATATTGTAAATAAAATACCAAAAATTACAGTAAGTATATATTATCTACTGTACATAAAATATCAAAAAGTACACCAAATATGTGTTATATATACTGAAAATAAACTATCAAAATCTTCAGTAATTATATTATATATACTGTACATAAAATATCAAAAATTACACCAAATGTATATTATACACTCTAAATAAAATATCAAAAAGGACAGTAAATATATATTACACTCTATTTAAAATATCAAAATCTACACCAAATATATATTATATAATTTACATAAAATATCAAAAGTACACCAAATATATATTATATACTCTACATAAAATATCAAAAAGTACAGTAAATATATTTCATATGTTGTACATATAATATTAACTAAAAGTACACCAAATACATTTTACATACTGTAAATAAAATACCAAAAATTACAGTAAGTATATATTATCTACTGTACATAAAATATCAAAAAGTACACCAAATATGTGTTATATACACTGTAAATAAACTATCAAACTCTTCAGTAATTATATTTAATATACTGTACATAAAATATCAAAAATTACCCCAAATGTATATTACACACTCTAAATAAAATATCAAAAAGGACAGTAAATATATATTACACTCTATTTAAAATATCAAAAACTACACCAAATATATATTATATAATTTACATAAAATATCAAAAGCACACCAAATATATATTATATACTGTACATAAAATATCAAAAAGTACAGTAAATATATTTCATATGTTGTACATATAATATTAACTAAAAGTACACCAAATACATTTTACATACTGTAAATAAAATATCAAAAATTTCAGTAAGTATATATTATCTACTGTACATAAAATATCAAAAAGTACACCAAATATGTGTTATATATACTGTAAATAAACTATCAAAATCTTCAGTAATTATATTTAATATACTGTACATAAAATATCAAAAATTACACCAAATGTATATTACACACTCTAAATAAAATATCAAAAAGGACAGTAAATATATATTACACTCTATTTAAAATATCAAAAACTACACCAAATATATATTATATAATTTACATAAAATATCAAATGTACACCAAATATATATTATATACTGTACATAAAATATCAAAAAGTACAGTAAATATATTTCATATGTTGTACATATAATATTAACTAAAAGTACACCAAATACATTTTAAATACTGTAAATAAAATATCAAAAATTTCAGTAAGTATATATTATCTACTGTACGTAAAATATCAAAAAGTACACCAAATATGTGTTATATACACTGTAAATAAACTATCAAAATCTTCAGTAATTATATTTAATATACTGTACATAAATTATCAAAAATTACACCAAATGTATATTATACACTCTAAATAGAATATCAAAAAGGACAGTAAATATATATTACACTCTATGTAAAATATCGAAACTACACCAAATATATATTATATAATTTACATAAAATATCAAAAGTACACCAAATATATATTATATACTCTACATAAAATATCAAAAAGTACAGTAAATATATTTCATATGTTGTACATATAATATTAACTAAAAGTACACCAAATACATTTTACATACTGTAAATAAAATACCAAAAATTTCAGTAAGTATATATTATCTACTGTACATAAAATATCAAAAAGTACACCAAATATGTGTTATACACACTGTAAATAAACTATCAAAATCTTCAGTAATTATATTTAATATACTGTACATAAAATATCAAAAATTACACCAAATGTATATTATACACTCTAAATAGAATATCAAAAAGGACAGTAAATATATATTACACTCTATGTAAAATATCAAAACTACACCAAATATATATTATATAATTTACATAAAATATCAAAAGTACACCAAATATATATTATATACTCTACATAAAATATCAAAAAGTACAGTAAATATATTTCATATGTTGTACATATAATATTAACTAAAAGTACACCAAATACATTTTACATACTGTAAATAAAATACCAAAAATTACAGTAAGTATATATTATCTACTGTACATAAAATATCAAAAAGTACACCAAATATGTGTTATATACACTGTAAATAAACTATCAAAATCTTCAGTAATTATATTTAATATACTGTACATAAAATATCAAAAATTACACCAAATGTATATTACACACTCTAAATAATATATCAAAAAGGACGGTAAATATATATTACACTCTATTTAAAATATCAAAAACTACACCAAATATATATTATATAATTTACATAAAATATCAAATGTACACCAAATATATATTATATACTGTACATAAAATATCAAAAAGTACAGTAAATATATTTCATATGTTGTACATATAATATTAACTAAAAGTACACCAAATACATTTTACATACTGTACATAAAATATCAAAAATTTCAGTAAGTATATATTATCTACTGTACATAAAATATCAAAAAGTACACCAAATATGTGTTATATATACTGTAAATAAACTATCAAAATCTTCAGTAATTATATTTAACATACTGTACATAAAATATCAAAAATTACACCAAATGTATATTACACACTCTAAATAAAATATCAAAAAGGACAGTAAATATATATTACACTCTATTTAAAATATCAAAAACTACACCAAATATATATTATATAATTTACATAAAATATCAAAAGTACACCAAATATATATTATATACTGTACATAAAATATCAAAAAGTACAGTAAATATATTTCATATGTTGTACATATAATATTAACTAAAAGTACACCAAATACATTTTACATACTGTAAATAAAATATCAAAAATTACAGTAAGTATATATTATCTACTGTACGTAAAATATCAAAAAGTACACCAAATATGTGTTATATATACTGTAAATAAACTATCAAAATCTTCAGTAATTATATTTAATATACTGTACATAAAATATCAAAAATTACACCAAATGTATATTATACACTCTAAATAGAATATCAAAAAGGACAGTAAATATATATTACACTCTATGTAAAATATCGAAACTACACCAAATATATATTATATAATTTACATAAAATATCAAAAGTACACCAAATATATATTATATACTGTACATAAAATATCAAAAAGTACAGTAAATATATTTCATATGTTGTACATATAATATTAACTAAAAGTACACCAAATACATTTTACATACTGTAAATAAAATACCAAAAATTTCAGTAAGTATATATTATCTACTGTACATAAAATATCAAAAAGTACACCAAATATGTGTTATATATACTGAAAATAAACTATCAAAATCTTCAGTAATTATATTATATATACTGTACATAAAATATCAAAAATTACACCAAATGTATATTATACACTCTAAATAAAATATCAAAAAGGACAGTAAATATATATTACACTCTATTTAAAATATCAAAATCTACACCAAATATATATTATATAATTTACATAAAATATCAAAAGTACACCAAATATATATTATATACTCTACATAAAATATCAAAAAGTACAGTAAATATATTTCATATGTTGTACATATAATATTAACTAAAAGTACACCAAATACATTTTACATACTGTAAATAAAATATCAAAAATTACAGTAAGTATATATTATCTACTGTACATAAAATATCAAAAAGTACACCAAATATGTGTTATATACACTGTAAATAAACTATCAAAATCTTCAGTAATTATATTTAATATACTGTACATAAAATATCAAAAATTACACCAAATGTATATTACACACTCTAAATAAAATATCAAAAAGGACAGTAAATATATATTACACTCTATTTAAAATATCAAAAACTACACCAAATATATATTATATAATTTACATAAAATATCAAAAGCACACCAAATATATATTATATACTGTACATAAAATATCAAAAAGTACAGTAAATATATTTCATATGTTGTACATATAATATTAACTAAAAGTACACCAAATACATTTTACATACTGTAAATAAAATATCAAAAATTTCAGTAAGTATATATTATCTACTGTACATAAAATATCAAAAAGTACACCAAATATGTGTTATATATACTGTAAATAAACTATCAAAATCTTCAGTAATTATATTTAATATACTGTACATAAAATATCAAAAATTACACCAAATGTATATTACACACTCTAAATAAAATATCAAAAAGGACAGTAAATATATATTACACTCTATTTAAAATATCAAAAACTACACCAAATATATATTATATAATTTACATAAAATATCAAATGTACACCAAATATATATTATATACTGTACATAAAATATCAAAAAGTACAGTAAATATATTTCATATGTTGTACATATAATATTAACTAAAAGTACACCAAATACATTTTACATACTGTAAATAAAATATCAAAAATTTCAGTAAGTACATATTATCTACTGTACGTAAAATATCAAAAAGTACACCAAATATGTGTTATATACACTGTAAATAAACTATCAAAATCTTCAGTAATTATATTTAATATACTGTACATAAAATATCAAAAATTACACCAAATGTATATTATACACTCTAAATAGAATATCAAAAAGGACAGTAAATATATATTACACTCTATGTAAAATATCGAAACTACACCAAATATATATTATATAATTTACATAAAATATCAAAAGTACACCAAATATATATTATATACTCTACATAAAATATCAAAAAGTACAGTAAATATATTTCATATGTTGTACATATAATATTAACTAAAAGTACACCAAATACATTTTACATACTGTAAATAAAATACCAAAAATTTCAGTAAGTATATATTATCTACTGTACATAAAATATCAAAAAGTACACCAAATATGTGTTATACACACTGTAAATAAACTATCAAAATCTTCAGTAATTATATTTAATATACTGTACATAAAATATCAAAAATTACACCAAATGTATATTATACACTCTAAATAGAATATCAAAAAGGACAGTAAATATATATTACACTCTATGTAAAATATCAAAACTACACCAAATATATATTATATAATTTACATAAAATATCAAAAGTACACCAAATATATATTATATACTCTACATAAAATATCAAAAAGTACAGTAAATATATTTCATATGTTGTACATATAATATTAACTAAAAGTACACCAAATACATTTTACATACTGTAAATAAAATACCAAAAATTACAGTAAGTATATATTATCTACTGTACATAAAATATCAAAAAGTACACCAAATATGTGTTATATACACTGTAAATAAACTATCAAAATCTTCAGTAATTATATTTAATATACTGTACATAAAATATCAAAAATTACACCAAATGTATATTACACACTCTAAATAATATATCAAAAAGGACAGTAAATATATATTACACTCTATTTAAAATATCAAAAACTACACCAAATATATATTATATAATTTACATAAAATATCAAATGTACACCAAATATATATTATATACTGTACATAAAATATCAAAAAGTACAGTAAATATATTTCATATGTTGTACATATAATATTAACTAAAAGTACACCAAATACATTTTACATACTGTACATAAAATATCAAAAATTTCAGTAAGTATATATTATCTACTGTACATAAAATATCAAAAAGTACACCAAATATGTGTTATATATACTGTAAATAAACTATCAAAATCTTCAGTAATTATATTTAACATACTGTACATAAAATATCAAAAATTACACCAAATGTATATTACACACTCTAAATAAAATATCAAAAAGGACAGTAAATATATATTACACTCTATTTAAAATATCAAAAACTACACCAAATATATATTATATAATTTACATAAAATATCAAAAGTACACCAAATATATATTATATACTGTACATAAAATATCAAAAAGTACAGTAAATATATTTCATATGTTGTACATATAATATTAACTAAAAGTACACCAAATACATTTTACATACTGTAAATAAAATATCAAAAATTACAGTAAGTATATATTATCTACTGTACGTAAAATATCAAAAAGTACACCAAATATGTGTTATATATACTGTAAATAAACTATCAAAATCTTCAGTAATTATATTTAATATACTGTACATAAAATATCAAAAATTACACCAAATGTATATTATACACTCTAAATAGAATATCAAAAAGGACAGTAAATATATATTACACTCTATGTAAAATATCGAAACTACACCAAATATATATTATATAATTTACATAAAATATCAAAAGTACACCAAATATATATTATATACTCTACATAAAATATCAAAAAGTACAGTAAATATATTTCATATGTTGTACATATAATATTAACTAAAAGTACACCAAATACATTTTACATACTGTAAATAAAATACCAAAAATTTCAGTAAGTATATATTATCTACTGTACATAAAATATCAAAAAGTACACCAAATATGTGTTATATATACTGAAAATAAACTATCAAAATCTTCAGTAATTATATTATATATACTGTACATAAAATATCAAAAATTACACCAAATGTATATTATACACTCTAAATAAAATATCAAAAAGGACAGTAAATATATATTACACTCTATTTAAAATATCAAAATCTACACCAAATATATATTATATAATTTACATAAAATATCAAAAGTACACCAAATATATATTATATACTCTACATAAAATATCAAAAAGTACAGTAAATATATTTCATATGTTGTACATATAATATTAACTAAAAGTACACCAAATACATTTTACATACTGTAAATAAAATATCAAAAATTACAGTAAGTATATATTATCTACTGTACATAAAATATCAAAAAGTACACCAAATATGTGTTATATACACTGTAAATAAACTATCAAAATCTTCAGTAATTATATTTAATATACTGTACATAAAATATCAAAAATTACACCAAATGTATATTACACACTCTAAATAATATATCAAAAAGGACAGTAAATATATATTACACTCTATTTAAAATATCAAAAACTACACCAAATATATATTATATAATTTACATAAAATATCAAATGTACACCAAATATATATTATATACTGTACATAAAATATCAAAAAGTACAGTAAATATATTTCATATGTTGTACATATAATATTAACTAAAAGTACACCAAATACATTTTACATACTGTAAATAAAATATCAAAAATTTCAGTAAGTATATATTATCTACTGTACATAAAATATCAAAAAGTACACCAAATATGTGTTATATATACTGTAAATAAACTATCAAAATCTTCAGTAATTATATTTAACATACTGTACATAAAATATCAAAAATTACACCAAATGTATATTACACACTCTAAATAAAATATCAAAAAGGACAGTAAATATATATTACACTCTATTTAAAATATCAAAAACTACACCAAATATATATTATATAATTTACATAAAATATCAAAAGTACACCAAATATATATTATATACTGTACATAAAATATCAAAAAGTACAGTAAATATATTTCATATGTTGTACATATAATATTAACTAAAAGTACACCAAATACATTTTACATACTGTAAATAAAATATCAAAAATTACAGTAAGTATATATTATCTACTGTACGTAAAATATCAAAAAGTACACCAAATATGTGTTATATATACTGTAAATAAACTATCAAAATCTTCAGTAATTATATTTAATATACTGTACATAAAATATCAAAAATTACACCAAATGTATATTATACACTCTAAATAGAATATCAAAAAGGACAGTAAATATATATTACACTCTATGTAAAATATCGAAACTACACCAAATATATATTATATAATTTACATAAAATATCAAAAGTACACCAAATATATATTATATACTGTACATAAAATATCAAAAAGTACAGTAAATATATTTCATATGTTGTACATATAATATTAACTAAAAGTACACCAAATACATTTTACATACTGTAAATAAAATACCAAAAATTTCAGTAAGTATATATTATCTACTGTACATAAAATATCAAAAAGTACACCAAATATGTGTTATATATACTGAAAATAAACTATCAAAATCTTCAGTAATTATATTATATATACTGTACATAAAATATCAAAAATTACACCAAATGTATATTATACACTCTAAATAAAATATCAAAAAGGACAGTAAATATATATTACACTCTATTTAAAATATCAAAATCTACACCAAATATATATTATATAATTTACATAAAATATCAAAAGTACACCAAATATATATTATATACTCTACATAAAATATCAAAAAGTACAGTAAATATATTTCATATGTTGTACATATATTAACTAAAAGTACACCAAATACATTTTACATACTGTAAATAAAATATCAAAAATTACAGTAAGTATATATTATCTACTGTACGTAAAATATCAAAAAGTACACCAAATATGTGTTATATATACTGTAAATAAACTATCAAAATCTTCAGTAATTATATTTAATATACTGTACATAAAATATCAAAAATTACACCAAATGTATATTATACACTCTAAATAGAATATCAAAAAGGACAGTAAATATATATTACACTCTATGTAAAATATCGAAACTACACCAAATATATATTATATAATTTACATAAAATATCAAAAGTACACCAAATATATATTATATACTCTACATAAAATATCAAAAAGTACAGTAAATATATTTCATATGTTGTACATATAATATTAACTAAAAGTACACCAAATACATTTTACATACTGTAAATAAAATACCAAAAATTTCAGTAAGTATATATTATCTACTGTACATAAAATATCAAAAAGTACACCAAATATGTGTTATATACACTGTAAATAAACTATCAAAACCTTCAGTAATTATATTTAATATACTGTACATAAAATATCAAAAATTACACCAAATGTATATTACACACTCTAAATAAAATATCAAAAAGGACAGTAAATATATATTACACTCTATTTAAAATATCAAAAACTACACCAAATATATATTATATAATTTACATAAAATATCAAAAGTACACCAAATATATATTATATACTGTACATAAAATATCAAAAAGTACAGTAAATATATTTCATATGTTGTACATATAATATTAACTAAAAGTACACCAAATACATTTTACATACTGTAAATAAAATATCAAAAATTTCAGTAAGTATATATTATCTACTGTACATAAAATATCAAAAAGTACACCAAATATGTGTTATATATACTGTAAATAAACTATCAAAATCTTCAGTAATTATATTTAATATACTGTACATAAAATATCAAAAATTACACCAAATGTATATTACACACTCTAAATAAAATATCAAAAAGGACAGTAAATATATATTACACTCTATTTAAAATATCAAAAACTACACCAAATATATATTATATAATTTACATAAAATATCAAAAGTACACCAAATATATATTATATACTGTACATAAAATATCAAAAAGTACAGTAAATATATTTCATATGTTGTACATATAATATTAACTAAAAGTACACCAAATACATTTTACATACTGTAAATAAAATATCAAAAATTACAGTAAGTATATATTATCTACTGTACGTAAAATATCAAAAAGTACACCAAATATGTGTTATATATACTGTAAATAAACTATCAAAATCTTCAGTAATTATATTTAATATACTGTAAATAAAATATCAAAAATTACACCAAATGTATATTATACACTCTAAATAGAATATCAAAAAGGACAGTAAATATATATTACACTCTATGTAAAATATCGAAACTACACCAAATATATATTATATAATTTACATAAAATATCAAAAGTACACCAAATATATATTATATACTCTACATAAAATATCAAAAAGTACAGTAAATATATTTCATATGTTGTACATATAATATTAACTAAAAGTACACCAAATACATTTTACATACTGTAAATAAAATACCAAAAATTTCAGTAAGTATATATTATCTACTGTACATAAAATATCAAAAAGTACACCAAATATGTGTTATATACACTGTAAATAAACTATCAAAATCTTCAGTAATTATATTTAATATACTGTACATAAAATATCAAAAATTACACCAAATGTATATTATACACTCTAAATTGAATATCAAAAAGGACAGTAAATATATATTACACTCTATGTAAAATATCAAAACTACACCAAATATATATTATATAATTTACATAAAATATCAAAAGTACACCAAATATATATTATATACTCTACATAAAATATCAAAAAGTACAGTAAATATATTTCATATGTTGTACATATAATATTAACTAAAGTTCACCAAATACATTTTACATACTGTAAATAAAATACCAAAAATTACAGTAAGTATATATTATCTACTGTACATAAAATATCAAAAAGTACACCAAATATGTGTTATATATACTGTAAATAAACTATCAAAATCTTCAGTAATTATATTTAATATACTGTACATAAAATATCAAAAATTACACCAAATGTATATTACACACTCTAAATAAAATATCAAAAAGGACAGTAAATATATATTACACTCTATTTAAAATATCAAAAACTACACCAAATATATATTATATAATTTACATAAAATATCAAAAGTACACCAAATATATATTATATACTGTACATAAAATATCAAAAAGTACAGTAAATATATTTCATATGTTGTACATATACTATTAACTAAAAGTACACCAAATACATTTTACATACTGTAAATAAAATATCAAAAATTACAGTAAGTATATATTATCTACTGTACGTAAAATATCAAAAAGTACACCAAATATGTGTTATATATACTGTAAATAAACTATCAAAATCTTCAGTAATTATATTTAATATACAGTACATAAAATATCAAAAATTACACCAAATGTATATTATACACTCTAAATAGAATATCAAAAAGGACAGTAAATATATATTACACTCTATGTAAAATATCGAAACTACACCAAATATATATTATATAATTTACATAAAATATCAAAAGTACACCAAATATATATTATATACTCTACATAAAATATCAAAAAGTACAGTAAATATATTTCATATGTTGTACATATAATATTAACTAAAAGTACACCAAATACATTTTACATACTGTAAATAAAATACCAAAAATTTCAGTAAGTATATATTATCTACTGTACATAAAATATCAAAAAGTACACCAAATATGTGTTATATACACTGTAAATAAACTATCAAAATCTTCAGTAATTATATTTAATATACTGTACATAAAATATCAAAAATTACACCAAATGTATATTATACACTCTAAATTGAATATCAAAAAGGACAGTAAATATATATTACACTCTATGTAAAATATCAAAACTACACCAAATATATATTATGTAATTTACATAAAATATCAAAAGTACACCAAATATATATTATATACTATACATAAAATATCAAAAAGTACAGTAAATATATTTCATATGTTGTACATATAATATTAACTAAAGTTCACCAAATACATTTTACATACTGTAAATAAAATACCAAAAATTACAGTAAGTATATATTATCTACTGTACATAAAATATCAAAAAGTACACCAAATATGTGTTATATATACTGTAAATAAACTATCAAAATCTTCAGTAATTATATTATATATACTGTACATAAAATATCAAAAATTACACCAAATGTATATTATACACTCTAAATTGAATATCAAAAAGGACAGTAAATATATATTACACTCTATGTAAAATATCGAAACTACACCAAATATATATTATATAATTTACATAAAATATCAAAAGTACACCAAATATATATTATATACTCTACATAAAATATCAAAAAGTACAGTAAATATATTTCATATGTTGTACATATAATATTAACTAAAGTTCACCAAATACATTTTACATACTGTAAATAAAATACCAAAAATTACAGTACGTATATATTATCTACTGTACATAAAATATCAAAAAGTACACCAAATATGTGTTATATATACTGTAAATAAACTATCAAAATCTTCAGTAATTATATTATATATACTGTACATAAAATATCAAAAATTACACCAAATGTATATTACACACTCTAAATAAAATATCAAAAAGGACAGTAAATATATATTACACTCTATTTAAAATATCAAAAACTACACCAAATATATATTATATAATTTACATAAAATATCAAATGTACACCAAATATATATTATATACTGTACATAAAATATCAAAAAGTACAGTAAATATATTTCATATGTTGTACATATAATATTAACTAAAAGTACACCAAATACATTTTACATACTGTAAATAAAATATCAAAAATTTCAGTAAGTATATATTATCTACTGTACGTAAAATATCAAAAAGTACACCAAATATGTGTTATATACACTGTAAATAAACTATCAAAATCTTCAGTAATTATATTTAATATACTGTACATAAAATATCAAAAATTACACCAAATGTATATTATACACTCTAAATAGAATATCAAAAAGGACAGTAAATATATATTACACTCTATGTAAAATATCGAAACTACACCAAATATATATTATATAATTTACATAAAATATCAAAAGTACACCAAATATATATTATATACTCTACATAAAATATCAAAAAGTACAGTAAATATATTTCATATGTTGTACATATAATATTAACTAAAAGTACACCAAATACATTTTACATACTGTAAATAAAATACCAAAAATTTCAGTAAGTATATATTATCTACTGTACATAAAATATCAAAAAGTACACCAAATATGTGTTATACACACTGTAAATAAACTATCAAAATCTTCAGTAATTATATTTAATATACTGTACATAAAATATCAAAAATTACACCAAATGTATATTATACACTCTAAATAGAATATCAAAAAGGACAGTAAATATATATTACACTCTATGTAAAATATCAAAACTACACCAAATATATATTATATAATTTACATAAAATATCAAAAGTACACCAAATATATATTATATACTCTACATAAAATATCAAAAAGTACAGTAAATATATTTCATATGTTGTACATATAATATTAACTAAAAGTACACCAAATACATTTTACATACTGTAAATAAAATACCAAAAATTACAGTAAGTATATATTATCTACTGTACATAAAATATCAAAAAGTACACCAAATATGTGTTATATACACTGTAAATAAACTATCAAAATCTTCAGTAATTATATTTAATATACTGTACATAAAATATCAAAAATTACACCAAATGTATATTACACACTCTAAATAATATATCAAAAAGGACAGTAAATATATATTACACTCTATTTAAAATATCAAAAACTACACCAAATATATATTATATAATTTACATAAAATATCAAATGTACACCAAATATATATTATATACTGTACATAAAATATCAAAAAGTACAGTAAATATATTTCATATGTTGTACATATAATATTAACTAAAAGTACACCAAATACATTTTACATACTGTAAATAAAATATCAAAAATTTCAGTAAGTATATATTATCTACTGTACATAAAATATCAAAAAGTACACCAAATATGTGTTATATATACTGTAAATAAACTATCAAAATCTTCAGTAATTATATTTAACATACTGTACATAAAATATCAAAAATTACACCAAATGTATATTACACACTCTAAATAAAATATCAAAAAGGACAGTAAATATATATTACACTCTATTTAAAATATCAAAAACTACACCAAATATATATTATATAATTTACATAAAATATCAAAAGTACACCAAATATATATTATATACTGTACATAAAATATCAAAAAGTACAGTAAATATATTTCATATGTTGTACATATAATATTAACTAAAAGTACACCAAATACATTTTACATACTGTAAATAAAATATCAAAAATTACAGTAAGTATATATTATCTACTGTACGTAAAATATCAAAAAGTACACCAAATATGTGTTATATATACTGTAAATAAACTATCAAAATCTTCAGTAATTATATTTAATATACTGTACATAAAATATCAAAAATTACACCAAATGTATATTATACACTCTAAATAGAATATCAAAAAGGACAGTAAATATATATTACACTCTATGTAAAATATCGAAACTACACCAAATATATATTATATAATTTACATAAAATATCAAAAGTACACCAAATATATATTATATACTCTACATAAAATATCAAAAAGTACAGTAAATATATTTCATATGTTGTACATATAATATTAACTAAAAGTACACCAAATACATTTTACATACTGTAAATAAAATACCAAAAATTTCAGTAAGTATATATTATCTACTGTACATAAAATATCAAAAAGTACACCAAATATGTGTTATACACACTGTAAATAAACTATCAAAATCTTCAGTAATTATATTTAATATACTGTACATAAAATATCAAAAATTACACCAAATGTATATTATACACTCTAAATAGAATATCAAAAAGGACAGTAAATATATATTACACTCTATGTAAAATATCAAAACTACACCAAATATATATTATATAATTTACATAAAATATCAAAAGTACACCAAATATATATTATATACTCTACATAAAATATCAAAAAGTACAGTAAATATATTTCATATGTTGTACATATAATATTAACTAAAAGTACACCAAATACATTTTACATACTGTAAATAAAATACCAAAAATTACAGTAAGTATATATTATCTACTGTACATAAAATATCAAAAAGTACACCAAATATGTGTTATATACACTGTAAATAAACTATCAAAATCTTCAGTAATTATATTTAATATACTGTACATAAAATATCAAAAATTACACCAAATGTATATTACACACTCTAAATAATATATCAAAAAGGACAGTAAATATATATTACACTCTATTTAAAATATCAAAAACTACACCAAATATATATTATATAATTTACATAAAATATCAAATGTACACCAAATATATATTATATACTGTACATAAAATATCAAAAAGTACAGTAAATATATTTCATATGTTGTACATATAATATTAACTAAAAGTACACCAAATACATTTTACATACTGTAAATAAAATATCAAAAATTTCAGTAAGTATATATTATCTACTGTACATAAAATATCAAAAAGTACACCAAATATGTGTTATATATACTGTAAATAAACTATCAAAATCTTCAGTAATTATATTTAACATACTGTACATAAAATATCAAAAATTACACCAAATGTATATTACACACTCTAAATAAAATATCAAAAAGGACAGTAAATATATATTACACTCTATTTAAAATATCAAAAACTACACCAAATATATATTATATAATTTACATAAAATATCAAAAGTACACCAAATATATATTATATACTGTACATAAAATATCAAAAAGTACAGTAAATATATTTCATATGTTGTACATATAATATTAACTAAAAGTACACCAAATACATTTTACATACTGTAAATAAAATATCAAAAATTACAGTAAGTATATATTATCTACTGTACGTAAAATATCAAAAAGTACACCAAATATGTGTTATATATACTGTAAATAAACTATCAAAATCTTCAGTAATTATATTTAATATACTGTACATAAAATATCAAAAATTACACCAAATGTATATTATACACTCTAAATAGAATATCAAAAAGGACAGTAAATATATATTACACTCTATGTAAAATATCGAAACTACACCAAATATATATTATATAATTTACATAAAATATCAAAAGTACACCAAATATATATTATATACTCTACATAAAATATCAAAAAGTACAGTAAATATATTTCATATTTTGTACATATAATATTAACTAAAAGTACACCAAATACATTTTACATACAGTAAATAAAATACCAAAAATTTCAGTAAGTATATATTATCTACTGTACATAAAATATCAAAAAGTACACCAAATATGTGTTATATACACTGTAAATAAACTATCAAAATCTTCAGTAATTATATTTAATATACTGTACATAAAATATCAAAAATTACACCAAATGTATATTATACACTCTAAATTGAATATCAAAAAGGACAGTAAATATATATTACACTCTATGTAAAATATCAAAACTACACCAAATATATATTATATAATTTACATAAAATATCAAAAGTACACCAAATATATATTATATACTCTACATAAAATATCAAAAAGTACAGTAAATATATTTCATATGTTGTACATATAATATTAACTAAAGTTCACCAAATACATTTTACATACTGTAAATAAAATACCAAAAATTACAGTAAGTATATATTATCTACTGTACATAAAATATCAAAAAGTACACCAAATATGTGTTATATATACTGTAAATAAACTATCAAAATCTTCAGTAATTATATTATATATACTGTACATAAAATATCAAAAATTACACCAAATGTATATTATACACTCTAAATAAAATATCAAAATGGACAGTAAATATATATTACACTCTATTTAAAATATCAAAATCTACACCAAATATATATTATATAATTTACATAAAATATCAAAAGTACACCAAATATATATTATATAGTCTACATAAAATATCAAAAAGTACAGTAAATATATTTCATATGTTGTACATATAATATTAACTAAAAGTACACCAAATACATTTTACATACTGTAAATAAAATATCAAAAATTACAGTAAGTATATATTATCTACTGTACATAAAATATCAAAAAGTACACCAAAAATGTGTTATATACACTGTAAATAAACTATCAAAATCTTCAGTAATTATATTTAATATACTGTACATAAAATATCAAAAATTACACCAAATGTATATTACACACTCTAAATAAAATATCAAAAAGGACAGTAAATATATATTACACTCTATTTAAAATATCAAAAACTACACCAAATATATATTATATAATTTACATAAAATATCAAAAGTACACCAAATATATATTATATACTGTACATAAAATATCAAAAAGTACAGTAAATATATTTCATATGTTGTACATATAATATTAACTAAAAGTACACCAAATACATTTTACATACTGTAAATAAAATATCAAAAATTTCAGTAAGTATATATTATCTACTGTACATAAAATATCAAAAAGTACACCAAATATGTGTTATATATACTGTAAATAAACTATCAAAATCTTCAGTAATTATATTTAATATACTGTACATAAAATATCAAAAATTACACCAAATGTATATTACACACTCTAAATAAAATATCAAAAAGGACAGTAAATATATATTACACTCTATTTAAAATATCAAAAACTACACCAAATATATATTATATAATTTACATAAAATATCAAAAGTACACCAAATATATATTATATACTGTACATAAAATATCAAAAAGTACAGTAAATATATTTCATATGTTGTACATATAATATTAACTAAAAGTACACCAAATACATTTTACATACTGTAAATAAAATATCAAAAATTACAGTAAGTATATATTATCTACTGTACGTAAAATATCAAAAAGTACACCAAATATGTGTTATATATACTGTAAATAAACTATCAAAATCTTCAGTAATTATATTTAATATACTGTACATAAAATATCAAAAATTACACCAAATGTATATTATACACTCTAAATAGAATATCAAAAAGGACAGTAAATATATATTACACTCTATGTAAAATATCGAAACTACACCAAATATATATTATATAATTTACATAAAATATCAAAAGTACACCAAATATATATTATATACTCTACATAAAATATCAAAAAGTACAGTAAATATATTTCATATGTTGTACATATAATATTAACTAAAAGTACACCAAATACATTTTACATACTGTAAATAAAATACCAAAAATTACAGTAAGTATATATTATCTACTGTACATAAAATATCAAAAAGTACACCAAATATGTGTTATATACACTGTAAATAAACTATCAAAATCTTCAGTAATTATATTTAATATACTGTACATAAAATATCAAAAATTACACCAAATGTATATTATACACTCTAAATTGAATATCAAAAAGGACAGTAAATATATATTACACTCTATGTAAAATATCAAAACTACACCAAATATATATTATATAATTTACATAAAATATCAAAAGTACACCAAATATATATTATATACTCTACATAAAATATCAAAAAGTACAGTAAATATATTTCATATGTTGTACATATAATATTAACTAAAGTTCACCAAATACATTTTACATACTGTAAATAAAATACCAAAAATTACAGTAAGTATATATTATCTACTGTACATAAAATATCAAAAAGTACACCAAATATGTGTTATATATACTGTAAATAAACTATCAAAATCTTCAGTAATTATATTTAATATACTGTACATAAAATATCAAAAATTACACCAAATGTATATTACACACTCTAAATAAAATATCAAAAAGGACAGTAAATATATATTACACTCTATTTAAAATATCAAAAACTACACCAAATATATATTATATAATTTACATAAAATATCAAAAGTACACCAAATATATATTATATACTGTACATAAAATATCAAAAAGTACAGTAAATATATTTCATATGTTGTACATATACTATTAACTAAAAGTACACCAAATACATTTTACATACTGTAAATAAAATATCAAAAATTACAGTAAGTATATATTATCTACTGTACGTAAAATATCAAAAAGTACACCAAATATGTGTTATATATACTGTAAATAAACTATCAAAATCTTCAGTAATTATATTTAATATACAGTACATAAAATATCAAAAATTACACCAAATGTATATTATACACTCTAAATAGAATATCAAAAAGGACAGTAAATATATATTACACTCTATGTAAAATATCGAAACTACACCAAATATATATTATATAATTTACATAAAATATCAAAAGTACACCAAATATATATTATATACTCTACATAAAATATCAAAAAGTACAGTAAATATATTTCATATGTTGTACATATAATATTAACTAAAAGTACACCAAATACATTTTACATACTGTAAATAAAATACCAAAAATTTCAGTAAGTATATATTATCTACTGTACATAAAATATCAAAAAGTACACCAAATATGTGTTATATACACTGTAAATAAACTATCAAAATCTTCAGTAATTATATTTAATATACTATACATAAAATATCAAAAATTACACCAAATGTATATTATACACTCTAAATTGAATATCAAAAAGGACAGTAAATATATATTACACTCTATGTAAAATATCAAAACTACACCAAATATATATTATGTAATTTACATAAAATATCAAAAGTACACCAAATATATATTATATACTATACATAAAATATCAAAAAGTACAGTAAATATATTTCATATGTTGTACATATAATATTAACTAAAGTTCACCAAATACATTTTACATACTGTAAATAAAATACCAAAAATTACAGTAAGTATATATTATCTACTGTACATAAAATATCAAAAAGTACACCAAATATGTGTTATATATACTGTAAATAAACTATCAAAATCTTCAGTAATTATATTATATATACTGTACATAAAATATCAAAAATTACACCAAATGTATATTATACACTCTAAATTGAATATCAAAAAGGACAGTAAATATATATTACACTCTATGTAAAATATCGAAACTACACCAAATATATATTATATAATTTACATAAAATATCAAAAGTACACCAAATATATATTATATACTCTACATAAAATATCAAAAAGTACAGTAAATATATTTCATATGTTGTACATATAATATTAACTAAAGTTCACCAAATACATTTTACATACTGTAAATAAAATACCAAAAATTACAGTACGTATATATTATCTACTGTACATAAAATATCAAAAAGTACACCAAATATGTGTTATATATACTGTAAATAAACTATCAAAATCTTCAGTAATTATATTATATATACTGTACATAAAATATCAAAAATTACACCAAATGTATATTACACACTCTAAATAAAATATCAAAAAGGACAGTAAATATATATTACACTCTATTTAAAATATCAAAAACTACACCAAATATATATTATATAATTTACATAAAATATCAAATGTACACCAAATATATATTATATACTGTACATAAAATATCAAAAAGTACAGTAAATATATTTCATATGTTGTACATATAATATTAACTAAAAGTACACCAAATACATTTTACATACTGTAAATAAAATATCAAAAATTTCAGTAAGTATATATTATCTACTGTACGTAAAATATCAAAAAGTACACCAAATATGTGTTATATACACTGTAAATAAACTATCAAAATCTTCAGTAATTATATTTAATATACTGTACATAAAATATCAAAAATTACACCAAATGTATATTATACACTCTAAATAGAATATCAAAAAGGACAGTAAATATATATTACACTCTATGTAAAATATCGAAACTACACCAAATATATATTATATAATTTACATAAAATATCAAAAGTACACCAAATATATATTATATACTCTACATAAAATATCAAAAAGTACAGTAAATATATTTCATATGTTGTACATATAATATTAACTAAAAGTACACCAAATACATTTTACATACTGTAAATAAAATACCAAAAATTTCAGTAAGTATATATTATCTACTGTACATAAAATATCAAAAAGTACACCAAATATGTGTTATACACACTGTAAATAAACTATCAAAATCTTCAGTAATTATATTTAATATACTGTACATAAAATATCAAAAATTACACCAAATGTATATTATACACTCTAAATAGAATATCAAAAAGGACAGTAAATATATATTACACTCTATGTAAAATATCAAAACTACACCAAATATATATTATATAATTTACATAAAATATCAAAAGTACACCAAATATATATTATATACTCTACATAAAATATCAAAAAGTACAGTAAATATATTTCATATGTTGTACATATAATATTAACTAAAAGTACACCAAATACATTTTACATACTGTAAATAAAATACCAAAAATTACAGTAAGTATATATTATCTACTGTACATAAAATATCAAAAAGTACACCAAATATGTGTTATATACACTGTAAATAAACTATCAAAATCTTCAGTAATTATATTTAATATACTGTACATAAAATATCAAAAATTACACCAAATGTATATTACACACTCTAAATAATATATCAAAAAGGACAGTAAATATATATTACACTCTATTTAAAATATCAAAAACTACACCAAATATATATTATATAATTTACATAAAATATCAAATGTACACCAAATATATATTATATACTGTACATAAAATATCAAAAAGTACAGTAAATATATTTCATATGTTGTACATATAATATTAACTAAAAGTACACCAAATACATTTTACATACTGTAAATAAAATATCAAAAATTTCAGTAAGTATATATTATCTACTGCACATAAAATATCAAAAAGTACACCAAATATGTGTTATATATACTGTAAATAAACTATCAAAATCTTCAGTAATTATATTTAACATACTGTACATAAAATATCAAAAATTACACCAAATGTATATTACACACTCTAAATAAAATATCAAAAAGGACAGTAAATATATATTACACTCTATTTAAAATATCAAAAACTACACCAAATATATATTATATAATTTACATAAAATATCAAAAGTACACCAAATATATATTATATACTGTACATAAAATATCAAAAAGTACAGTAAATATATTTCATATGTTGTACATATAATATTAACTAAAAGTACACCAAATACATTTTACATACTGTAAATAAAATATCAAAAATTACAGTAAGTATATATTATCTACTGTACGTAAAATATCAAAAAGTACACCAAATATGTGTTATATATACTGTAAATAAACTATCAAAATCTTCAGTAATTATATTTAATATACTGTACATAAAATATCAAAAATTACACCAAATGTATATTATACACTCTAAATAGAATATCAAAAAGGACAGTAAATATATATTACACTCTATGTAAAATATCGAAACTACACCAAATATATATTATATAATTTACATAAAATATCAAAAGTACACCAAATATATATTATATACTCTACATAAAATATCAAAAAGTACAGTAAATATATTTCATATGTTGTACATATAATATTAACTAAAAGTACACCAAATACATTTTACATACTGTAAATAAAATACCAAAAATTTCAGTAAGTATATATTATCTACTGTACATAAAATATCAAAAAGTACACCAAATATGTGTTATATACACTGTAAATAAACTATCAAAATCTTCAGTAATTATATTTAATATACTGTACATAAAATATCAAAAATTACACCAAATGTATATTATACACTCTAAATTGAATATCAAAAAGGACAGTAAATATATATTACACTCTATGTAAAATATCAAAACTACACCAAATATATATTATATAATTTACATAAAATATCAAAAGTACACCAAATATATATTATATACTCTACATAAAATATCAAAAAGTACAGTAAATATATTTCATATGTTGTACATATAATATTAACTAAAGTTCACCAAATACATTTTACATACTGTAAATAAAATACCAAAAATTACAGTAAGTATATATTATCTACTGTACATAAAATATCAAAAAGTACACCAAATATGTGTTATATATACTGTAAATAAACTATCAAAATCTTCAGTAATTATATTATATATACTGTACATAAAATATCAAAAATTACACCAAATGTATATTATACACTCTAAATAAAATATCAAAATGGACAGTAAATATATATTACACTCTATTTAAAATATCAAAATCTACACCAAATATATATTATATAATTTACATAAAATATCAAAAGTACACCAAATATATATTATATAGTCTACATAAAATATCAAAAAGTACAGTAAATATATTTCATATGTTGTACATATAATATTAACTAAAAGTACACCAAATACATTTTACATACTGTAAATAAAATATCAAAAATTACAGTAAGTATATATTATCTACTGTACATAAAATATCAAAAAGTACACCAAAAATGTGTTATATACACTGTAAATAAACTATCAAAATCTTCAGTAATTATATTTAATATACTGCACATAAAATATCAAAAATTACACCAAATGTATATTACACACTCTAAATAAAATATCAAAAAGGACAGTAAATATATATTACACTCTATTTAAAATATCAAAAACTACACCAAATATATATTATATAATTTACATAAAATATCAAAAGTACACCAAATATATATTATATACTGTACATAAAATATCAAAAAGTACAGTAAATATATTTCATATGTTGTACATATAATATTAACTAAAAGTACACCAAATACATTTTACATACTGTAAATAAAATATCAAAAATTTCAGTAAGTATATATTATCTACTGTACATAAAATATCAAAAAGTACACCAAATATGTGTTATATATACTGTAAATAAACTATCAAAATCTTCAGTAATTATATTTAATATACTGTACATAAAATATCAAAAATTACACCAAATGTATATTACAAACTCTAAATAAAATATCAAAAAGGACAGTAAATATATATTACACTCTATTTAAAATATCAAAAACTACAGCAAATATATATTATATAATTTACATAAAATATCAAAAGTACACCAAATATATATTATATACTGTACATAAAATATCAAAAAGTACAGTAAATATATTTCATATGTTGTACATATAATATTAACTAAAAGTACACCAAATACATTTTACATACTGTAAATAAAATATCAAAAATTACACTAAGTATATATTATCTACTGTACATAAAATATCAAAAAGTACACCAAATATGTGTTATATACACTGTAAATAAACTATCAAAATCTTCAGTAATTATATTTAATATACTGTACATAAAATATCAAAAATTACACCAAATGTATATTATACACTCTAAATAGAATATCAAAAAGGACAGTAAATATATATTACACTCTATGTAAAATATCGAAACTACACCAAATATATATTATATAATTTACATAAAATATCAAAAGTACACCAAATATATATTATATACTCTACATAAAATATCAAAAAGTACAGTAAATATATTTCATATGTTGTACATATAATATTAACTAAAAGTACACCAAATACATTTTACATACTGTAAATAAATTATCAAAAATTACAGTAAGTATATATTATCTACTGTACATAAAATATCAAAAAGTACACCAAATATGTGTTATATATACTGTAAATAAACTATCAAAATCTTCAGTAATTATATTTAATATACTGTACATAAAATATCAAAAATTACACCAAATGTATATTACACACTCTAAATAAAATATCAAAAAGGACAGTAAATATATATTACACTCTATTTAAAATATCAAAAACTACACCAAATATATATTATATAATTTACATAAAATATCAAAAGTACACCAAATATATATTATATACTGTACATAAAATATCAAAAAGTACAGTAAATATATTTCATATGTTGTACATATAATATTAACTAAAAGTACACCAAATACATTTTACATACTGTAAATAAAATATCAAAAATTACAGTAAGTATATATTATCTACTGTACATAAAATATCAAAAAGTACACCAAATATGTGTTATATATACTGTAAATAAACTATCAAAATCTCCAGTAATTATATTTAATATACTGTACATAAAATATCAAAAATTACACCAAATGTATATTACACACTCTAAATAAAATATCAAAAAGGACAGTAAATATATATTACACTCTATTTAAAATATCAAAAACTACACCAAATATATATTATATAATTTACATAAAATATCAAAAGTACACCAAATATATATTATATACTGTACATAAAATATCAAAAAGTACAGTAAATATATTTCATATGTTGTACATATAATATTAACTAAAAGTACACCAAATACATTTTACATACTGTAAATAAAATACCAAAATTACAGTAAGTATATATTATCTACTGTACATAAAATATCAAAAAGTACACCAAATATGTGTTATATACACTGTAAATAAACTATCAAAACCTTCAGTAATTATATTTAATATACTGTAAATAAAATATCAAAAATTACACCAAATGTATATTACACACTCTAAATAAAATATCAAAAAGGACAGTAAATATATATTACACTCTATTTAAAATATCAAAAACTACACCAAATATATATTATATAATTTACATAAAATATCAAAAGTACACCAAATATATATTATATACTGTACATAAAATATCAAAAAGTACAGTAAATATATTTCATATGTTGTACATATAATATTAACTAAAAGTACACCAAATACATTTTACATACTGTAAATAAAATACCAAAAATTACAGTAAGTATATATTATCTACTGTACATAAAATATCAAAAAGTACACCAAATATGTGTTATATACACTGTAAATAAACTATCAAAATCTTCAGTAATTATATTTAATATACTGTACATAAAATATCAAAAATTACACCAAATGTATATTACACACTCTAAATAAAATATCAAAAAGGACAGTAAATATATATTACACTCTATTTAAAATATCAAAAACTACACCAAATATATATTATATAATTTACATAAAATATCAAAAGTACACCAAATATATATTATATACTGTACATAAAATATCAAAATGTACAGTAAATATATTTCATATGTTGTACATATAATATTAACTAAAAGTACACCAAATACATTTTACATACTGTAAATAAATTATCAAAAATTTCAGTAAGTATATATTATCTACTGTACATAAAATATCAAAAAGTACACCAAATATGTGTTATATATACTGTAAATAAACTATCAAAATCTTCAGTAATTATATTTAATATACTGTACATAAAATATCAAAAATTACACCAAATGTATATTACACACTCTAAATAAAATATCAAAAAGGACAGTAAATATATATTACACTCTATTTAAAATATCAAAAACTACACCAAATATATATTATATAATTTACATAAAATATCAAAAGTACACCAAATATATATTATATACTGTACATAAAATATCAAAAAGTACAGTAAATATATTTCATATGTTGTACATATAATATTAACTAAAAGTACACCAAATACATTTTACATACTGTAAATAAAATATCAAAAATTACAGTAAGTATATATTATCTACTGTACGTAAAATATCAAAAAGTACACCAAATATGTGTTATATATACTGTAAATAAACTATCAAAATCTTCAGTAATTATATTTAATATACTGTACATAAAATATCAAAAATTACACCAAATGTATATTATACACTCTAAATAGAATATCAAAAAGGACAGTAAATATATATTACACTCTATGTAAAATATCGAAACTACACCAAATATATATTATATAATTTACATAAAATATCAAAAGTACACCAAATATATATTATATACTCTACATAAAATATCAAAAAGTACAGTAAATATATTTCATATGTTGTACATATAATATTAACTAAAAGTACACCAAATACATTTTACATACTGTAAATAAAATACCAAAAATTTCAGTAAGTATATATTATCTACTGTACATAAAATATCAAAAAGTACACCAAATATGTGTTATATACACTGTAAATAAACTATCAAAATCTTCAGTAATTATATTTAATATACTGTACATAAAATATCAAAAATTACACCAAATGTATATTATACACTCTAAATTGAATATCAAAAAGGACAGTAAATATATATTACACTCTATGTAAAATATCAAAACTACACCAAATATATATTATATAATTTACATAAAATATCAAAAGTACACCAAATATATATTATATACTCTACATAAAATATCAAAAAGTACAGTAAATATATTTCATATGTTGTACATATAATATTAACTAAAGTTCACCAAATACATTTTACATACTGTAAATAAAATACCAAAAATTACAGTAAGTATATATTATCTACTGTACATAAAATATCAAAAAGTACACCAAATATGTGTTATATATACTGTAAATAAACTATCAAAATCTTCAGTAATTATATTTAATATACTGTACATAAAATATCAAAAATTACACCAAATGTATATTACACACTCTAAATAAAATATCAAAAAGGACAGTAAATATATATTACACTCTATTTAAAATATCAAAAACTACACCAAATATATATTATATAATTTACATAAAATATCAAAAGTACACCAAATATATATTATATACTGTACATAAAATATCAAAAAGTACAGTAAATATATTTCATATGTTGTACATATACTATTAACTAAAAGTACACCAAATACATTTTACATACTGTAAATAAAATATCAAAAATTACAGTAAGTATATATTATCTACTGTACGTAAAATATCAAAAAGTACACCAAATATGTGTTATATATACTGTAAATAAACTATCAAAATCTTCAGTAATTATATTTAATATACAGTACATAAAATATCAAAAATTACACCAAATGTATATTATACACTCTAAATAGAATATCAAAAAGGACAGTAAATATATATTACACTCTATGTAAAATATCGAAACTACACCAAATATATATTATATAATTTACATAAAATATCAAAAGTACACCAAATATATATTATATACTCTACATAAAATATCAAAAAGTACAGTAAATATATTTCATATGTTGTACATATAATATTAACTAAAAGTACACCAAATACATTTTACATACTGTAAATAAAATACCAAAAATTTCAGTAAGTATATATTATCTACTGTACATAAAATATCAAAAAGTACACCAAATATGTGTTATATACACTGTAAATAAACTATCAAAATCTTCAGTAATTATATTTAATATACTGTACATAAAATATCAAAAATTACACCAAATGTATATTATACACTCTAAATTGAATATCAAAAAGGACAGTAAATATATATTACACTCTATGTAAAATATCAAAACTACACCAAATATATATTATGTAATTTACATAAAATATCAAAAGTACACCAAATATATATTATATACTCTACATAAAATATCAAAAAGTACAGTAAATATATTTCATATGTTGTACATATAATATTAACTAAAGTTCACCAAATACATTTTACATACTGTAAATAAAATACCAAAAATTACAGTAAGTATATATTATCTACTGTACATAAAATATCAAAAAGTACACCAAATATGTGTTATATATACTGTAAATAAACTATCAAAATCTTCAGTAATTATATTATATATACTGTACATAAAATATCAAAAATTACACCAAATGTATATTATACACTCTAAATTGAATATCAAAAAGGACAGTAAATATATATTACACTCTATGTAAAATATCGAAACTACACCAAATATATATTATATAATTTACATAAAATATCAAAAGTACACCAAATATATATTATATACTCAACATAAAATATCAAAAAGTACAGTAAATATATTTCATATGTTGTACATATAATATTAACTAAAGTTCACCAAATACATTTTACATACTGTAAATAAAATACCAAAAATTACAGTAAGTATATATTATCTACTGTACATAAAATATCAAAAAGTACACCAAATATGTGTTATATATACTGTAAATAAACTATCAAAATCTTCAGTAATTATATTATATATACTGTACATAAAATATCAAAAATTACACCAAATGTATATTATACACTCTAAATAAAATATCAAAAAGGACAGTAAATATATATTACACTCTATTTAAAATATCAAAATCTACACCAAATATATATTATATAATTTACATAAAATATCAAAAGTACACCAAATATATATTATATAGTCTACATAAAATATCAAAAAGTACAGTAAATATATTTCATATGTTGTACATATAATATTAACTAAAAGTACACCAAATACATTTTACATACTGTAAATAAAATATCAAAAATTACAGTAAGTATATATTATCTACTGTACATAAAATATCAAAAAGTACACCAAAAATGTGTTATATACACTGTAAATAAACTATCAAAATCTTCAGTAATTATATTTAATATACTGTACATAAAATATCAAAAATTACACCAAATGTATATTATACACTCTAAATAAAATATCAAAAAGGACAGTAAATATATATTACACTCTATTTAAAATATCAAAAACTACACCAAATATATATTATATAATTTACATAAAATATCAAAAGTACACCAAATATATATTATATACTGTACATAAAATATCAAAAAGTACAGTAAATATATTTCATATGTTGTACATATAATATTAACTAAAAGTACACCAAATACATTTTACATACTGTAAATAAAATATCAAAAATTACAGTAAGTATATATTATCTACTGTACATAAAATATCAAAAAGTACACCAAATATGTGTTATATATACTGTAAATAAACTATCAAAATCTCCAGTAATTATATTTAATATACTGTACATAAAATATCAAAAATTACACCAAATGTATATTACACACTCTAAATAAAATATCAAAAAGGACAGTAAATATATATTACACTCTATTTAAAATATCAAAAACTACACCAAATATATATTATATAATTTACATAAAATATCAAAAGTACACCAAATATATATTATATACTGTACATAAAATATCAAAAAGTACAGTAAATATATTTCATATGTTGTACATATAATATTAACTAAAAGTACACCAAATACATTTTACATACTGTAAATAAAATACCAAAAATTTCAGTAAGTATATATTATCTACTGTACATAAAATATCAAAAAGTACACCAAATATGTGTTATATACACTGTAAATAAACTATCAAAACCTTCAGTAATTATATTTAATATACTGTACATAAAATATCAAAAATTACACCAAATGTATATTACACACTCTAAATAAAATATGAAAAAGGACAGTAAATATATATTACACTCTATTTAAAATATCAAAAACTACACCAAATATATATTATATAATTTACATAAAATATCAAAAGTACACCAAATATATATTATATACTGTACATAAAATATCAAAAAGTACAGTAAATATATTTCATATGTTGTACATATAATATTAACTAAAAGTACACCAAATACATTTTACATACTGTAAATAAAATACCAAAAATTACAGTAAGTATATATTATCTACTGTACATAAAATATCAAAAAGTACACCAAATATGTGTTATATACACTGTAAATAAACTATCAAAATCTTCAGTAATTATATTTAATATACTATACATAAAATATCAAAAATTACACCAAATGTATATTACACACTCTAAATAAAATATCAAAAAGACAGTAAATATATATTACACTCTATTTAAAATATCAAAAACTACACCAAATATATATTATATAATTTACATAAAATATCAAAAGTACACCAAATATATATTATATACTGTACATAAAATATCAAAAAGTACAGTAAATATATTTCATATGTTGTACATATAATATTAACTAAAAGTACACCAAATACATTTTACATACTGTAAATAAAATATCAAAAATTTCAGTAAGTATATATTATCTACTGTACATAAAATATCAAAAAGTACACCAAATATGTGTTATATATACTGTAAATAAACTATCAAAATCTTCAGTAATTATATTTAATATACTGTACATAAAATATCAAAAATTACACCAAATGTATATTACACACTCTAAATAAAATATCAAAAAGGACAGTAAATATATATTACACTCTATTTAAAATATCAAAAACTACACCAAATATATATTATATAATTTACATAAAATATCAAAAGTACACCAAATATATATTATATACTGTACATAAAATATCAAAAAGTACAGTAAATATATTTCATATGTTGTACATATAATATTAACTAAAAGTACACCAAATACATTTTACATACTGTAAATAAAATATCAAAAATTACAGTAAGTATATATTATCTACTGTACGTAAAATATCAAAAAGTACACCAAATATGTGTTATATATACTGTAAATAAACTATCAAAATCTTCAGTAATTATATTTAATATACTGTACATAAAATATCAAAAATTACACCAAATGTATATTATACACTCTAAATAGAATATCAAAAAGGACAGTAAATATATATTACACTCTATGTAAAATATCGAAACTACACCAAATATATATTATATAATTTACATAAAATATCAAAAGTACACCAAATATATATTATATACTCTACATAAAATATCAAAAAGTACAGTAAATTTATTTCATATGTTGTACATATAATATTAACTAAAAGTACACCAAATACATTTTACATACTGTAAATAAAATACCAAAAATTTCAGTAAGTATATATTATCTACTGTACATAAAATATCAAAAAGTACACCAAATATGTGTTATATACACTGTAAATAAACTATCAAAGTCTTCAGTAATTATATTTAATATACTGTACATAAAATATCAAAAATTACACCAAATGTATATTATACACTCTAAATTGAATATCAAAAAGGACAGTAAATATATATTACACTCTATGTAAAATATCAAAACTACACCAAATATATATTATATAATTTACATAAAATATCAAAAGTACACCAAATATATATTATATACTCTACATAAAATATCAAAAAGTACAGTAAATATATTTCATATGTTGTACATATAATATTAACTAAAGTTCACCAAATACATTTTACATACTGTAAATAAAATACCAAAAATTACAGTAAGTATATATTATCTACTGTACATAAAATATCAAAAAGTACACCAAATATGTGTTATATATACTGTAAATAAACTATCAAAATCTTCAGTAATTATATTTAATATACTGTACATAAAATATCAAAAATTACACCAAATGTATATTACACACTCTAAATAAAATATCAAAAAGGACAGTAAATATATATTACACTCTATTTAAAATATCAAAAACTACACCAAATATATATTATATAATTTACATAAAATATCAAAAGTACACCAAATATATATTATATACTGTACATAAAATATCAAAAAGTACAGTAAATATATTTCATATGTTGTACATATACTATTAACTAAAAGTACACCAAATACATTTTACATACTGTAAATAAAATATCAAAAATTACAGTAAGTATATATTATCTACTGTACGTAAAATATCAAAAAGTACACCAAATATGTGTTATATATACTGTAAATAAACTATCAAAATCTTCAGTAATTATATTTAATATACAGTACATAAAATATCAAAAATTACACCAAATGTATATTATACACTCTAAATAGAATATCAAAAAGGACAGTAAATATATATTACACTCTATGTAAAATATCGAAACTACACCAAATATATATTATATAATTTACATAAAATATCAAAAGTACACCAAATATATATTATATACTCTACATAAAATATCAAAAAGTACAGTAAATATATTTCATATGTTGTACATATAATATTAACTAAAAGTACACCAAATACATTTTACATACTGTAAATAAAATACCAAAAATTTCAGTAAGTATATATTATCTACTGTACATAAAATATCAAAAAGTACACCAAATATGTGTTATATACACTCTAAATAAACTATCAAAATCTTCAGTAATTATATTTAATATACTGTACATAAAATATCAAAAATTACACCAAATGTATATTATACACTCTAAATTGAATATCAAAAAGGACAGTAAATATATATTACACTCTATGTAAAATATCAAAACTACACCAAATATATATTATATAATTTACATAAAATATCAAAAGTACACCAAATATATATTATATACTCTACATAAAATATCAAAAAGTACAGTAAATATATTTCATATGTTGTACATATAATATTAACTAAAGTTCACCAAATACATTTTACATACTGTAAATAAAATACCAAAAATTACAGTAAGTATATATTATCTACTGTACATAAAATATCAAAAAGTACACCAAATATGTGTTATATATACTGTAAATAAACTATCAAAATCTTCAGTAATTATATTATATATACTGTACATAAAATATCAAAAATTACACCAAATGTATATTATACACTCTAAATTGAATATCAAAAAGGACAGTAAATATATATTACACTCTATGTAAAATATCGAAACTACACCAAATATATATTATATAATTTACATAAAATATCAAAAGTACACCAAATATATATTATATACTCTACATAAAATATCAAAAAGTACAGTAAATATATTTCATATGTTGTACATATAATATTAACTAAAAGTACACCAAATACATTTTACATACTGTAAATAAAATACCAAAAATTACAGTAAGTATATATTATCTACTGTACATAAAATATCAAAAAGTACACCAAATATGTGTTATATACACTGTAAATAAACTATCAAAACCTTCAGTAATTATATTTAATATACTGTACATAAAATATCAAAAATTACACCAAATGTATATTACACACTCTAAATAAAATATCAAAAAGGACAGTAAATATATATTACACTCTATTTAAAATATCAAAAACTACACCAAATATATATTATATAATTTACATAAAATATCAAAATTACACCAAATATATATTGTATACTCTACATAAAATATCAAAAAGTACAGTAAATATATTTCATATGTTGTACATATAATATTAACTAAAAGTACACCAAATACATTTTACATACTGTAAATAAAATACCAAAAATTACAGTAAGTATATATTATCTACTGTACATAAAATATCAAAAAGTACACCAAATATGTGTTATATACACTGTAAATAAACTATCAAAATCTTCAGTAATTATATTTAATATACTGTACATAAAATATCAAAAATTACACCAAATGTATATTACACACTCTAAATAAAATATCAAAAAGGACAGTAAATATATATTACACTCTATTTAAAATATCAAAAACTACACCAAATATATATTATATAATTTACATAAAATATCAAAAGTACACCAAATATATATTATATACTGTACATAAAATATCAAAAAGTACAGTAAATATATTTCATATGTTGTACATATAATATTAACTAAAAGTACACCAAATACATTTTACATACTGTAAATAAAATATCAAAAATTTCAGTAAGTATATATTATCTACTGTACATAAAATATCAAAAAGTACACCAAATATGTGTTATATATACTGTAAATAAACTATCAAAATCTTCAGTAATTATATTTAATATACTGTACATAAAATATCAAAAATTACACCAAATGTATATTACACACTCTAAATAAAATATCAAAAAGGACAGTAAATATATATTACACTCTATTTAAAATATCAAAAACTACACCAAATATATATTATATAATTTACATAAAATATCAAAAGTACACCAAATATATATTATATACTGTACATAAAATATCAAAAAGTACAGTAAATATATTTCATATGTTGTACATATAATATTAACTAAAAGTACACCAAATACATTTTACATACTGTAAATAAAATATCAAAAATTTCAGTAAGTATATATTATCTACTGTACATAAAATATCAAAAAGTACACCAAATATGTGTTATATATACTGTAAATAAACTATCAAAATCTTCAGTAATTATATTTAATATACTGTACATAAAATATCAAAAATTACACCAAATGTATATTATACACTCTAAATAGAATATCAAAAAGGACAGTAAATATATATTACACTCTATGTAAAATATCGAAACTACACCAAATATATATTATATAATTTACATAAAATATCAAAAGTACACCAAATATATATTATATACTGTACATAAAATATCAAAAAGTACACTAAATATATTTCATATGTTGTACAAATAATATTAACTAAAAGTACACCAAATACATTTCACATACTGTAAATAAAATACCAAAAATTTCAGTAAGTATGTATTATCTACTGTACATAAAATATCAAAAAGTACACCAAATATGTGTTATATACACTGTAAATAAACTATCAAAATCTTCAGTAATTATATTTAATATACTGTACATAAAATATCAAAAATTACACCAAATGTATATTATACACTCTAAATTGAATATCAAAAAGGACAGTAAATATATATTACACTCTATGTAAAATATCAAAACTACACCAAATATATATTATATAATTTACATAAAATATCAAAAGTACACCAAATATATATTATATACTCTACATAATATATCAAAAAGTACAGTAAATATATTTCATATGTTGTACATATAATATTAACTAAAGTTCACCAAATACATTTTACATACTGTAAATAAAATATCAAAAATTACAGTAAGTATATATTATCTACTGTACATAAAATATCAAAAAGTACACAAAATATGTGTTATATATACTGTAAATAAACTATCAAAATCTTCAGTAATTATATTTAATATACTGTACATAAAATATCAAAAATTACACCAAATGTATATTACACACTCTAAATAAAATATCAAAAAGACAGAAAATATATATTACACACAATTTAAAATATCAAAAACTACACCAAATATATATTATATAATTTACATAAAATATCAAAAGTACACCAAATATATATTATATACTGTACATAAAATATCAAAAAGTACAGTAAATATATTTCATATGTTGTACATATACTATTAACTAAAAGTACACCAAATACATTTTACATACTGTAAATAAAATATCAAAAATTACAGTAAGTATATATTATCTACTGTACGTAAAATATCAAAAAGTACACCAAATATGTGTTATATATACTGTAAATAAACTATCAAAATCTTCAGTAATTATATTTAATATACTGTACATAAAATATCAAAAATTACACCAAATGTATATTATACACTCTAAATAGAATATCAAAAAGGACAGTAAATATATATTACACTCTATGTAAAATATCGAAACTACACCAAATATATATTATATAATTTACATAAAATATCAAAAGTACACCAAATATATATTATATACTGTACATAAAATATCAAAAAGTACAGTAAATATATTTCATATGTTGTACATATAATATTAACTAAAAGTACACCAAATACATTTTACATACTGTAAATAAAATACCAAAAATTTCAGTAAGTATATATTATCTACTGTACATAAAATATCAAAAAGTACACCAAATATGTGTTATATACACTGTAAATAAACTATCAAAATCTTCAGTAATTATATTTAATATACTGTACATAAAATATCAAAAATTACACCAAATGTATATTATACACTCTAAATTGAATATCAAAAAGGACAGTAAATATATATTACACTCTATGTAAAATATCAAAACTACACCAAATATATATTATATAATTTACATAAAATATCAAAAGTACACCAAATATATATTATATACTCTACATAAAATATCAAAAAGTACAGTAAATATATTTCATATGTTGTACATATAATATTAACTAAAGTTCACCAAATACATTTTACATACTGTAAATAAAATACCAAAAATTACAGTAAGTATATATTATCTACTGTACATAAAATATCAAAAAGTACACCAAATATGTGTTATATATACTGTAAATAAACTATCAAAATCTTCAGTAATTATATTATATATACTGTACATAAAATATCAAAAATTACACCAAATGTATATTATACACTCTAAATAAAATATCAAAAAGGACAGTAAATATATATTACACTCTATTTAAAATATCAAAATCTACACCAAATATATATTATATAATTTACATAAAATATCAAAAGTACACCAAATATATATTATATAGTCTACATAAAATATCAAAAAGTATAGTAAATATATTTCATATGTTGTACATATAATATTAACTAAAAGTACACCAAATACATTTTACATACTGTAAATAAAATATCAAAAATTACAGTAAGTATATATTATCTACTGTACATAAAATATCAAAAAGTACACCAAATATGTGTTATATGCACTGTAAATAAACTATCAAAATCTTCAGTAATTATATTTAATATACTGTACATAAAATATCAAAAATTACACCAAATGTATATTACACACTCTAAATAAAATATCAAAAAGGACAGTAAATATATATTACACTCTATTTAAAATATCAAAAACTACACCAAATATATATTATATAATTTACATAAAATATCAAAAGTACACCAAATATATATTATATACTGTACATAAAATATCAAAAAGTACAGTAAATATATTTCATATGTTGTACATATAATATTAACTAAAAGTACACCAAATACATTTTACATACTGTAAATAAAATATCAAAAATTACAGTAAGTATATATTATCTACTGTACATAAAATATCAAAAAGTACACCAAATATGTGTTATATACACTGTAAATAAACTATCAAAATCTTCAGTAATTATATTTAATATACTGTACATAAAATATCAAAAATTACACCAAATGTATATTATACACTCTAAATAGAATATCAAAAAGGACAGTAAATATATATTACACTCTATGTAAAATATCGAAACTACACCAAATATATATTATATAATTTACATAAAATATCAAAAGTACACCAAATATATATTATATACTCTACATAAAATATCAAAAAGTACAGTAAATATATTTCATATGTTGTACATATAATATTAACTAAAAGTACACCAAATACATTTTACATACTGTAAATAAAATACCAAAAATTTCAGTAAGTATATATTATCTACTGTACATAAAATATCAAAAAGTACACCAAATATGTGTTATATATACTGTAAATAAACTATCAAGAACTTCAGTAATTATATTTAATATACTGTACATAAAATATCAAAAATTACACCAAATGTATATTACACACTCTAAATATAATATCAAAAAGGACAGAAAATATATATTACACTCTATTTAAAATATCAAAAACTACACCAAATATATATTATATAATTTACATAAAATATCAAAAGTACACCAAATATATATTATATACTGTACATAAAATATCAAAAAGTACAGTAAATATATTTCATATGTTGTACATATAATATTAACTAAAAGTACACCAAATACATTTTACATACTGTAAATAAATTATCAAAAATTACAGTAAGTATATGTTATCTACTGTACATAAAATATCAAAAAGTACACCAAATATGTGTTATATATACTGTAAATAAACTATCAAAGTCTTCAGTAATTATATTTAATATACTGTACATAAAATATCAAAAATTACACCAAATGTATATTACACACTCTAAATAAAATATCAAAAAGGACAGTAAATATATATTACACTCTATTTAAAATATCAAAAACTACACCAAATATATATTATATAATTTACATAAAATATCAAAAGTACACCAAATATATATTATATACTGTACATAAAATATCAAAAAGTACAGTAAATATATTTCATATGTTGTACATATAATATTAACTAAAAGAACACCAAATACATTTTACATACTGTAAATAAAATATCAAAAATTACAGTAAGTATATATTATCTACTGTACATAAAATATGAAAAAGTACACCAAATATGTGTTATATATACTGTAAATAAACTATCAAAATCTTCAGTAATTATATTTAATATACTGTACATAAAATATCAAAAATTACACCAAATGTATATTACACACTCTAAATAAAATATCAAAAAGGACAGTAAATATATATTACACTCTATTTAAAATATCAAAAACTACACCAAATATATATTATATAATTTACATAAAATATCAAAAGTACACCAAAAATATACTATATACTGTACATAAAATATCAAAAATTACAGTAAATATATTTCATATGTTGTACATATAATATTAACTAAAAGTACACCAAATACATTTTACATACTGTAAATAAAATATCAAAAATTACAGTAAGTATATATTATCTACTGTACATAAAATATCAAAAAGTACACCAAATATGTGTTATATATACTGTAAATAAACTATCAAAATCTTCAGTAATTATATTTAATATACTGTACATAAAATATCAAAAATTACACCAAATGTATATTATACACACTAAATAGAATATCAAAAAGGACAGTAAATATATATTACACTCTATGTAAAATATCAAAACTACACCAAATATATATTATATAATTTACATAAAATATCAAAAGTACACCAAATATATATTATATACTGTACATAAAATATCAAAAAGTACAGTAAATATATTTCATATGTTGTACATATAATATTAACTAAAAGTACACCAAATACATTTTACATACTGTAAATAAAATATCAAAAATTACAGTAAATATATATTATCTACTGTACATAAAATATCAAAAAGTACACCAAATATGTGTTATATACACTGTAAATAAACTATCAAAATCTTCAGTAATTATATTTAATATACTGTACATAAAATATCAAAAATTACACCAAATGTATATTATACACTCTAAATAGAATATCAAAAAGGACAGTAAATATATATTACACTCTATGTAAAATATCGAAACTACACCAAATATATATTATATAATTTACATAAAATATCAAAAGTACACCAAATATGTATTATATACTCTACATAAAATATCAAAAAGTACAGTAAATATATTTCATATGTTGTACATATAATATTAACTAAAAGTACACCAAATACATTTTACATACTGTAAATAAAATACCAAAAATTTCAGTAAGTATATATTATCTACTGTACATAAAATATCAAAAAGTACACCAAATATGTGTTATATATACTGTAAATAAACTATCAAGAACTTCAGTAATTATATTTAATATACTGTACATAAAATATCAAAAATTACACCAAATGTATATTACACACTCTAAATATAATATCAAAAAGGACAGAAAATATATATTACACTCTATTTAAAATATCAAAAACTACACCAAATATATATTATATAATTTACATAAAATATCAAAAGTACACCAAATATATATTATATACTGTACATAAAATATCAAAAAGTACAGTAAATATATTTCATATGTTGTACATATAATATTAACTAAAAGTACACCAAATACATTTTACATACTGTAAATAAATTATCAAAAATTACAGTAAGTATATGTTATCTACTGTACATAAAATATCAAAAAGTACACCAAATATGTGTTATATATACTGTAAATAAACTATCAAAATCTTCAGTAATTATATTTAATATACTGTACATAAAATATCAAAAATTACACCAAATGTATATTACACACTCTAAATAAAATATCAAAAAGGACAGTAAATATATATTACACTCTATTTAAAATATCAAAAACTACACCAAATATATATTATATAATTTACATAAAATATCAAAAGTACACCAAATATATATTATATACTGTACATAAAATATCAAAAAGTACAGTAAATATATTTCATATGTTGTACATATAATATTAACTAAAAGAACACCAAATACATTTTACATACTGTAAATAAAATATCAAAAATTACAGTAAGTATATATTATCTACTGTACATAAAATATCAAAAAGTACACCAAATATGTGTTATATATACTGTAAATAAACTATCAAAATCTTCAGTAATTATATTTAATATACTGTACATAAAATATCAAAAATTACACCAAATGTATATTACACACTCTAAATAAAATATCAAAAAGGACAGTAAATATATATTACACTCTATTTAAAATATCAAAAACTACACCAAATATATATTATATAATTTACATAAAATATCAAAAGTACACCAAAAATATACTATATACTGTACATAAAATATCAAAAAGTACAGTAAATATATTTCATATGTTGTACATATAATATTAACTAAAAGTACACCAAATACATTTTACATACTGTAAATAAAATATCAAAAATTACAGTAAGTATATATTATCTACTGTACATAAAATATCAAAAAGTACACCAAATATGTGTTATATATACTGTAAATAAACTATCAAAATCTTCAGTAATTATATTTAATATACTGTACATAAAATATCAAAAATTACACCAAATGTATATTATACACACTAAATAGAATATCAAAAAGGACAGTAAATATATATTACACTCTATGTAAAATATCAAAACTACACCAAATATATATTATATAATTTACATAAAATATCAAAAGTACACCAAATATATATTATATACTCTACATAAAATATCAAAAAGTACAGTAAATATATTTCATATGTTGTACATATAATATTAACTAAAAGTACACCAAATACATTTTACATACTGTAAATAAAATATCAAAAATTACAGTAAATATATATTATCTACTGTACATAAAATATCAAAAAGTACACCAAATATGTGTTATATACACTGTAAATAAACTATCAAAATCTTCAGTAATTATATTTAATATACTGTACATAAAATATCAAAAATTACACCAAGTGTATATTATACACTCTAAATAGAATATCAAAAAGGACAGTAAATATATATTACACTCTATGTAAAATATCGAAACTACACCAAATATATATTATATAATTTACATAGAATATCAAAAGTACACCAAATATATATTATATACTCTACATAAAATATCAAAAAGTACAGTAAATATATTTCATATGTTGTAGATATAATATTAACTAAAAGTACACCAAATACATTTTACATACTGTAAATAAAATACCAAAAATTACAGTAAGTATATATTATCTACTGTACATAAAATATCAAAAAGTACACCAAATATGTGTTATATATACTGTAAATAAACTATCAAAATCTTCAGTAATTATATTACATATACTGTACATAAAATATCAAAAATTACACCAAATGTATATTATACACTCTAAATAAAATATCAAAAAGGACAGGAAATATATATTACACTCTATTTAAAATATCAAAAACTACACCAAATATATATTATATAATTTACATAAAATATCAAAAGTACACCAAATATATATTATATACTGTACATAAAATATCAAAAAGTACAGTAAATATATTTCATATGTTGTACATATAATATTAACTAAAAGTACACCAAATACATTTTACATACTGTAAATAAAATATCAAAAATTACAGTAAGTATATATTATCTACTGTACATAAAATATCAAAAAGTACACCAAATATGTGTTATATACACTGTAAATAAACTATCAAAATCTTCAGTAATTATATTTAATATACTGTACATAAAATATCAAAAATTACACCAAATTTATATTATACACTCTAAATAGAATATCAAAAAGGACAGTAAATATATATTACACTCTATGTAAAATATCAAAACTACACCAAATATATATTATATAATTTACATAAAATATCAAAAGTACACCAAATATATATTATATACTGTACATAAAATATCAAAAAGTACAGTAAATATATTTCATATATTGTACATATACTATTAACTAAAAGTACACCAAATACATTTTCCGTACTGTAAATAAAATACCAAAAATTACAGTAAGTATATATTATCTACTGTACATAAAATATCAAAAAGTACACCAAATATGTGTTATATATACTGTAAATAAACTATCAAGAACTTCAGTAATTATATTTAATATACTGTACATAAAATATCAAAAATTACACCAAATGTATATTACACACTCTAAATATAATATCAAAAAGGACAGAAAATATATATTACACTCTATTTAAAATATCAAAAACTACACCAAATATATATTATATAATTTACATAAAATATCAAAAGTACACCAAATATATATTATATACTGTACATAAAATATCAAAAAGTACAGTAAATATATTTCATATGTTGTACATATAATATTAACTAAAAGTACACCAAATACATTTTACATACTGTAAATAAATTATCAAAAATTACAGTAAGTATATGTTATGTACTGTACATAAAATATCAAAAAGTACACCAAATATGTGTTATATATACTGTAAATAAACTATCAAAGTCTTCAGTAATTATATTTAATATACTGTACATAAAATATCAAAAATTACACCAAATGTATATTACACACTCTAAATAAAATATCAAAAAGGACAGTAAATATATATTACACTCTATTTAAAATATCAAAAACTACACCAAATATATATTATATAATTTACATAAAATATCAAAAGTACACCAAATATATATTATATACTGTACATAAAATATCAAAAAGTACAGTAAATATATTTCACATGTTGTACATATAATATTAACTAAAAGAACACCAAATACATTTTACATACTGTAAATAAAATATCAAAAATTACAGTAAGTATATATTATCTACTGTACATAAAATATCAAAAAGTACACCAAATATGTGTTATATATACTGTAAATAAACTATCAAAATCTTCAGTAATTATATTTAATATACTGTACATAAAATATCAAAAATTACACCAAATGTATATTACACACTCTAAATAAAATATCAAAAAGGACAGTAAATATATATTACACTCTATTTAAAATATCAAAAACTACACCAAATATATATTATATAATTTACATAAAATATCAAAAGTACACCAAAAATATATTATATACTGTACATAAAATATCAAAAAGTACAGTAAATATATTTCATATGTTGTACATATAATATTAACTAAAAGTACACCAAATACATTTTACATACTGTAAATAAAATATCAAAAATTACAGTAAGTATATATTATCTACTGTACATAAAATATCAAAAAGTACACCAAATATGTGTTATATATACTGTAAATAAACTATCAAAATCTTCAGTAATTATATTTAATATACTGTACATAAAATATCAAAAATTACACCAAATGTATATTATACACACTAAATAGAATATCAAAAAGGACAGTAAATATATATTACACTCTATGTAAAATATCAAAACTACACCAAATATATATTATATAATTTACATAAAATATCAAAAGTACACCAAATATATATTATATACTCTACATAAAATATCAAAAAGTACAGTAAATATATTTCATATGTTGTACATATAATATTAACTAAAAGTACACCAAATACATTTTACATACTGTAAATAAAATATCAAAAATTACAGTAAATATATATTATCTACTGTACATAAAATATCAAAAAGTACACCAAATATGTGTTATATACACTGTAAATAAACTATCAAAATCTTCAGTAATTATATTTAATATACTGTACATAAAATATCAAAAATTACACCAAGTGTATATTATACACTCTAAATAGAATATCAAAAAGGACAGTAAATATATATTACACTCTATGTAAAATATCGAAACTACACCAAATATATATTATATAATTTACATAGAATATCAAAAGTACACCAAATATATATTATATACTCTACATAAAATATCAAAAAGTACAGTAAATATATTTCATATGTTGTACATATAATATTAACTAAAAGTACACCAAATACATTTTACATACTGTAAATAAAATACCAAAAATTACAGTAAGTATATATTATCTACTGTACATAAAATATCAAAAAGTACACCAAATATGTGTTATATATACTGTAAATAAACTATCAAAATCTTCAGTAATTATATTATATATACTGTACATAAAATATCAAAAATTACACCAAATGTATATTATACACTCTAAATAAAATATCAAAAAGGACAGGAAATATATATTACACTCTATTTAAAATATCAAAAACTACACCAAATATATATTATATAATTTACATAAAATATCAAAAGTACACCAAATATATATTATATACTGTACATAAAATATCAAAAAGTACAGTAAATATATTTCATATGTTGTACATATAATATTAACTAAAAGTACACCAAATACATTTTACATACTGTAAATAAAATATCAAAAATTACAGTAAGTATATATTATCTACTGTACATAAAATATCAAAAAGTACACCAAATATGTGTTATATACACTGTAAATAAACTATCAAAATCTTCAGTAATTATATTTAATATACTGTACATAAAATATCAAAAATTACACCAAATTTCTATTATACACTCTAAATAGAATATCAAAAAGGACAGTAAATATATATTACACTCTATGTAAAATATCAAAACTACACCAAATATATATTATATAATTTACATAAAATATCAAAAGTACACCAAATATATATTATATACTGTACATAAAATATCAAAAAGTACAGTAAATATATTTCATATGTTGTACATATACTATTAACTAAAAGTACACCAAATACATTTTCCGTACTGTAAATAAAATACCAAAAATTACAGTAAGTATATATTATCTACTGTACATAAAATATCAAAAAGTACACCAAATATGTGTTATATATACTGTAAATAAACTATCAAAATCTTCAGTAATTATATTTAATATACTGTACATGAAATATCAAAAATTACACCAAATGAATATTATACACTCTAAATAAAATATCAAAAAGACAGTAAATATATATTACACTCTATTTAAAATATCAAAAACTACACCAAATATATATTATATAATTTACATAAAATATCAAAAGTACACCAAATATATATTATATACTGTACATAAAATATCAAAAAGTACAGTAAATATATTTCATATGTTGTACATATAATATTAACTAAAAGTACACCAAATACATTTTACATACTGTAAATAAAATACCAAAAATTACAGTAAGTATATATAATCTACTGTACATAAAATATCAAAAAGTACACAAAATATGTGTTATATATACTGTAAATTAACTATGAAAATCTTCAGTAATTATATTTAATATACTGTACATAAAATATCAAAAATTACACCAAATGTATATTATACACTCTAAATAGAATATCAAAAAGGACAGTAAATATATATTACACTCTATGTAAAATATCAAAACTACACCAAATATATATTATATAATTTACATAAAATATCAAAAGTACACCAAATATATATTATATACTGTACATAAAATATCAAAAAGTACAGTAAATATATTTCATATGTTGTACATATAATATTAACTAAAAGTACACCAAATACATTTTACATACTGTAAATAAAATACCAAAAATTTCAGTAAGTATATATTATCTACTGTACATAAAATATCAAAAAGTACACCAAATATGTGTTATATATACTGTAAATAAACTATCAAAATCTTCAGTAATTATATTTAATATACTGTACATAAAATATCAAAAATTACACCAAATGTATATTACACACTCTAAATAAAATATCAAAAAGGACAGTAAATATATATTACACTCTATTTAAAATATCAAAAACTACACCAAATATATATTATATAATTTACATAAAATATCAAAAGTACACCAAATATATATTATCTACTGTACATAAAATATCAAAAAGTACAGTAAATATATTTCATATGTTGTACATATAATATTAACTAAAAGTACACCAAATACATTTTACATACTGTAAATAAAATATCAAAAATTACAGTAAGTATATATTATCTACTGTACATAAAATATCAAAAAGTACACCAAATATGTGTTATATATACTGTAAATAAACTATTAAAATCTTCAGTAATTATATTTAATATACTGTACATAAAATATCAAAAATTACACCAAATGTATATTATACACTCTAAATAGAATATCAAAAAGGACAGTAAATATATATTACACTCTATGTAAAATATCAAATCTACACCAAATATATATTATATAATTTACATAAAATATCAAAAGTACACCAAATATATATTATATACTGTACATAAAATATCAAAAAGTACAGTAAATATATTTCATATGTTGTACATATAATATTAACTAAAAGTACACCAAATACATTTTACATACTGTAAATAAAATACCAAAAATTTCAGTAAGTATATATGATCTACTGTACATAAAATATCAAAAAGTACACCAAATATGTGTTATATATACTGTAAATAAACTATCAATATCTTCAGTAATTATATTTAATATACTGTACATAAAATATCAAAAATTACACCAAATGTATATTACACACTCTAAATAAAATATCAAAAAGGACAGTAAATATATATTACACTCTATTTAAAATATCAAAAACTACACCAAATATATATTATATAATTTACATAAAATATCAAAAGTACACCAAATATATATTATATACTGTACATAAAATATCAAAAAGTACAGTAAATATATTTCATATGTTGTACATATAATATTAACTAAAAGTACACCAAATACACTTTACATACTGTAAATAAAATATCAAAAATTACAGTAAGTATATATTATCTACTGTACATAAAATATCAAAAAGTACACCAAATATGTGTTATATATACTGTAAATAAACTATTAAAAACTTCAGTAATTATATTTAATATACTGTACATAAAATATCAAAAATTACACCAAATGTATATTATACACTCTAAATAGAATATCAAAAAGGACAGTAAATATATATTACACTCTATGTAAAATATCAAAACTACACCAAATATATATTATATAATTTACATAAAATATCAAATGTACACCAAATATATATTATATACTGTACATAAAATATCAAAAATTACACCAAATGTATATTACACACTCTAAATAAAATATCAAAAAGGACAGTAAATATATATTACACTCTATTTAAAATATCAAAAACTACACCAAATATATATTATATAATTTACATAAAATATCAAAAGTACACCAAATATATATTATATACTGTACATAAAATATCAAAAAGTACAGTAAATATATTTCATATGTTGTACATATAATATTAACTAAAAGAACACCAAATACATTTTACATACTGTAAATAAAATATCAAAAATTACAGTAAGTATATATTATCTACTGTACATAAAATATCAAAAAGTACACCAAATATGTGTTATATATACTGTAAATAAACTATCAAAATCTTCAGTAATTATATTTAATATACTGTACATAAAATATCAAAAATTACACCAAATGTATATTACACACTCTAAATAAAATATCAAAAAGGACAGTAAATATATATTACACTCTATTTAAAATATCAAAAACTACACCAAATATATATTATATAATTTACATAAAATATCAAAAGTACACCAAAAATATACTATATACTGTACATAAAATATCAAAAAGTACAGTAAATATATTTCATATGTTGTACATATAATATTAACTAAAAGTACACCAAATACATTTTACATACTGTAAATAAAATATCAAAAATTACAGTAAGTATATATTATCTACTGTACATAAAATATCAAAAAGTACACCAAATATGTGTTATATATACTGTAAATAAACTATCAAAATCTTCAGTAATTATATTTAATATACTGTACATAAAATATCAAAAATTACACCAAATGTATATTATACACACTAAATAGAATATCAAAAAGGACAGTAAATATATATTACACTCTATGTAAAATATCAAAACTACACCAAATATATATTATATAATTTACATAAAATATCAAAAGTACACCAAATATATATTATATACTCTACATAAAATATCAAAAAGTACAGTAAATATATTTCATATGTTGTACATATAATATTAACTAAAAGTACACCAAATACATTTTACATACTGTAAATAAAATATCAAAAATTACAGTAAATATATATTATCTACTGTACATAAAATATCAAAAAGTACACCAAATATGTGTTATATACACTGTAAATAAACTATCAAAATCTTCAGTAATTATATTTAATATACTGTACATAAAATATCAAAAATTACACCAAGTGTATATTATACACTCTAAATAGAATATCAAAAAGGACAGTAAATATATATTACACTCTATGTAAAATATCGAAACTACACCAAATATATATTATATAATTTACATAGAATATCAAAAGTACACCAAATATATATTATATACTCTACATAAAATATCAAAAAGTACAGTAAATATATTTCATATGTTGTAGATATAATACTAACTAAAAGTACACCAAATACATTTTACATACTGTAAATAAAATACCAAAAATTACAGTAAGTATATATTATCTACTGTACATAAAATATCAAAAAGTACACCAAATATGTGTTATATATACTGTAAATAAACTATCAAAATCTTCAGTAATTATATTACATATACTGTACATAAAATATCAAAAATTACACCAAATGTATATTATACACTCTAAATAAAATATCAAAAAGGACAGGAAATATATATTACACTCTATTTAAAATATCAAAAACTACACCAAATATATATTATATAATTTACATAAAATATCAAAAGTACACCAAATATATATTATATACTGTACATAAAATATCAAAAAGTACAGTAAATATATTTCATATGTTGTACATATAATATTAACTAAAAGTACACCAAATACATTTTACATACTGTAAATAAAATATCAAAAATTACAGTAAGTATATATTATCTACTGTACATAAAATATCAAAAAGTACACCAAATATGTGTTATATACACTGTAAATAAACTATCAAAATCTTCAGTAATTATATTTAATATACTGTACATAAAATATCAAAAATTACACCAAATTTATATTATACACTCTAAATAGAATATCAAAAAGGACAGTAAATATATATTACACTCTATGTAAAATATCAAAACTACACCAAATATATATTATATAATTTACATAAAATATCAAAAGTACACCAAATATATATTATATACTGTACATAAAATATCAAAAAGTACAGTAAATATATTTCATATATTGTACATATACTATTAACTAAAAGTACACCAAATACATTTTCCGTACTGTAAATAAAATACCAAAAATTACAGTAAGTATATATTATCTACTGTACATAAAATATCAAAAAGTACACCAAATATGTGTTATATATACTGTAAATAAACTATCAAGAACTTCAGTAATTATATTTAATATACTGTACATAAAATATCAAAAATTACACCAAATGTATATTACACACTCTAAATATAATATCAAAAAGGACAGAAAATATATATTACACTCTATTTAAAATATCAAAAACTACACCAAATATATATTATATAATTTACATAAAATATCAAAAGTACACCAAATATATATTATATACTGTACATAAAATATCAAAAAGTACAGTAAATATATTTCATATGTTGTACATATAATATTAACTAAAAGTACACCAAATACATTTTACATACTGTAAATAAATTATCAAAAATTACAGTAAGTATATGTTATGTACTGTACATAAAATATCAAAAAGTACACCAAATATGTGTTATATATACTGTAAATAAACTATCAAAGTCTTCAGTAATTATATTTAATATACTGTACATAAAATATCAAAAATTACACCAAATGTATATTACACACTCTAAATAAAATATCAAAAAGGACAGTAAATATATATTACACTCTATTTAAAATATCAAAAACTACACCAAATATATATTATATAATTTACATAAAATATCAAAAGTACACCAAATATATATTATATACTGTACATAAAATATCAAAAAGTACAGTAAATATATTTCATATGTTGTACATATAATATTAACTAAAAGAACACCAAATACATTTTACATACTGTAAATAAAATATCAAAAATTACAGTAAGTATATATTATCTACTGTACATAAAATATCAAATAGTACACCAAATATGTGTTATATATACTGTAAATAAACTATCAAAATCTTCAGTAATTATATTTAATATACTGTACATAAAATATCAAAAATTACACCAAATGTATATTACACACTCTAAATAAAATATCAAAAAGGACAGTAAATATATATTACACTCTATTTAAAATATCAAAAACTACACCAAATATATATTATATAATTTACATAAAATATCAAAAGTACACCAAAAATATATTATATACTGTACATAAAATATCAAAAAGTACAGTAAATATATTTCATATGTTGTACATATAATATTAACTAAAAGTACACCAAATACATTTTACATACTGTAAATAAAATATCAAAAATTACAGTAAGTATATATTATCTACTGTACATAAAATATCAAAAAGTACACCAAATATGTGTTATATATACTGTAAATAAACTATCAAAATCTTCAGTAATTATATTTAATATACTGTACATAAAATATCAAAAATTACACCAAATGTATATTATACACACTAAATAGAATATCAAAAAGGACAGTAAATATATATTACACTCTATGTAAAATATCAAAACTACACCAAATATATATTATATAATTTACATAAAATATCAAAAGTACACCAAATATATATTATATACTCTACATAAAATATCAAAAAGTACAGTAAATATATTTCATATGTTGTACATATAATATTAACTAAAAGTACACCAAATACATTTTACATACTGTAAATAAAATATCAAAAATTACAGTAAATATATATTATCTACTGTACATAAAATATCAAAAAGTACACCAAATATGTGTTATATACACTGTAAATAAACTATCAAAATCTTCAGTAATTATATTTAATATACTGTACATAAAATATCAAAAATTACACCAAGTGTATATTATACACTCTAAATAGAATATCAAAAAGGACAGTAAATATATATTACACTCTATGTAAAATATCGAAACTACACCAAATATATATTATATAATTTACATAGAATATCAAAAGTACACCAAATATATATTATATACTCTACATAAAATATCAAAAAGTACAGTAAATATATTTCATATGTTGTACATATAATATTAACTAAAAGTACACCAAATACATTTTACATACTGTAAATAAAATACCAAAAATTACAGTAAGTATATATTATCTACTGTACATAAAATATCAAAAAGTACACCAAATATGTGTTATATATACTGTAAATAAACTATCAAAATCTTCAGTAATTATATTATATATACTGTACATAAAATATCAAAAATTACACCAAATGTATATTATACACTCTAAATAAAATATCAAAAAGGACAGGAAATATATATTACACTCTATTTAAAATATCAAAAACTACACCAAATATATATTATATAATTTACATAAAATATCAAAAGTACACCAAATATATATTATATACTGTACATAAAATATCAAAAAGTACAGTAAATATATTTCATATGTTGTACATATAATATTAACTAAAAGTACACCAAATACATTTTACATACTGTAAATAAAATATCAAAAATTACAGTAAGTATATATTATCTACTGTACATAAAATATCAAAAAGTACACCAAATATGTGTTATATACACTGTAAATAAACTATCAAAATCTTCAGTAATTATATTTAATATACTGTACATAAAATATCAAAAATTACACCAAATTTCTATTATACACTCTAAATAGAATATCAAAAAGGACAGTAAATATATATTACACTCTATGTAAAATATCAAAACTACACCAAATATATATTATATAATTTACATAAAATATCAAAAGTACACCAAATATATATTATATACTGTACATAAAATATCAAAAAGTACAGTAAATATATTTCATATGTTGTACATATACTATTAACTAAAAGTACACCAAATACATTTTCCGTACTGTAAATAAAATACCAAAAATTACAGTAAGTATATATTATCTACTGTACATAAAATATCAAAAAGTACACCAAATATGTGTTATATATACTGTAAATAAACTATCAAAATCTTCAGTAATTATATTTAATATACTGTACATGAAATATCAAAAATTACACCAAATGAATATTATACACTCTAAATAAAATATCAAAAAGACAGTAAATATATATTACACTCTATTTAAAATATCAAAAACTACACCAAATATATATTATATAATTTACATAAAATATCAAAAGTACACCAAATATATATTATATACTGTACATAAAATATCAAAAAGTACAGTAAATATATTTCATATGTTGTACATATAATATTAACTAAAAGTACACCAAATACATTTTACATACTGTAAATAAAATACCAAAAATTACAGTAAGTATATATAATCTACTGTACATAAAATATCAAAAAGTACACAAAATATGTGTTATATATACTGTAAATTAACTATGAAAATCTTCAGTAATTATATTTAATATACTGTACATAAAATATCAAAAATTACACCAAATGTATATTATACACTCTAAATAGAATATCAAAAAGGACAGTAAATATATATTACACTCTATGTAAAATATCAAAACTACACCAAATATATATTATATAATTTACATAAAATATCAAAAGTACACCAAATATATATTATATACTGTACATAAAATATCAAAAAGTACAGTAAATATATTTCATATGTTGTACATATAATATTAACTAAAAGTACACCAAATACATTTTACATACTGTAAATAAAATACCAAAAATTTCAGTAAGTATATATTATCTACTGTACATAAAATATCAAAAAGTACACCAAATATGTGTTATATATACTGTAAATAAACTATCAAAATCTTCAGTAATTATATTTAATATACTGTACATAAAATATCAAAAATTACACCAAATGTATATTACACACTCTAAATAAAATATCAAAAAGGACAGTAAATATATATTACACTCTATTTAAAATATCAAAAACTACACCAAATATATATTATATAATTTACATAAAATATCAAAAGTACACCAAATATATATTATCTACTGTACATAAAATATCAAAAAGTACAGTAAATATATTTCATATGTTGTACATATAATATTAACTAAAAGTACACCAAATACATTTTACATACTGTAAATAAAATATCAAAAATTACAGTAAGTATATATTATCTACTGTACATAAAATATCAAAAAGTACACCAAATATGTGTTATATATACTGTAAATAAACTATTAAAATCTTCAGTAATTATATTTAATATACTGTACATAAAATATCAAAAATTACACCAAATGTATATTATACACTCTAAATAGAATATCAAAAAGGACAGTAAATATATATTACACTCTATGTAAAATATCAAATCTACACCAAATATATATTATATAATTTACATAAAATATCAAAAGTACACCAAATATATATTATATACTGTACATAAAATATCAAAAAGTACAGTAAATATATTTCATATGTTGTACATATAATATTAACTAAAAGTACACCAAATACATTTTACATACTGTAAATAAAATACCAAAAATTTCAGTAAGTATATATGATCTACTGTACATAAAATATTAAAAAGTACACCAAATATGTGTTATATATACTGTAAATAAACTATCAATATCTTCAGTAATTATATTTAATATACTGTACATAAAATATCAAAAATTACACCAAATGTATATTACACACTCTAAATAAAATATCAAAAAGGACAGTAAATATATATTACACTCTATTTAAAATATCAAAAACTACACCAAATATATATTATATAATTTACATAAAATATCAAAAGTACACCAAATATATATTATATACTGTACATAAAATATCAAAAAGTACAGTAAATATATTTCATATGTTGTACATATAATATTAACTAAAAGTACACCAAATACACTTTACATACTGTAAATAAAATATCAAAAATTACAGTAAGTATATATTATCTACTGTACATAAAATATCAAAAAGTACACCAAATATGTGTTATATATACTGTAAATAAACTATTAAAAACTTCAGTAATTATATTTAATATACTGTATATAAAATATCAAAAATTACACCAAATGTATATTATACACTCTAAATAGAATATCAAAAAGGACAGTAAATATATATTACACTCTATGTAAAATATCAAAACTACACCAAATATATATTATATAATTTACATAAAATATCAAATGTACACCAAATATATATTATATACTGTACATAAAATATCAAAAATTACACCAAATGTATATTATACACTCTAAATAGAATATCAAAAAGGACAGTAAATATATATTACACTCTATGTAAAATATCGAAACTACACCAAATATATATTATATAATTTACATAAAATATCAAAAGTACACCAAATATATATTATATACTCTACATAAAATATCAAAAAGTACAGTAAATATATTTCATATGTTGTACATATAATATTAACTAAAAGTACACCAAATACATTTTACATACTGTAAATAAAATACCAAAAATTTCAGTAAGTATATATTATCTACTGTACATAAAATATCAAAAAGTACACCAAATATGTGTTATATATACTGTAAATAAACTATCAAGTACTTCAGTAATTATATTTAATACACTGTACATAAAATATCAAAAATTACACCAAATGTATATTACACACTCTAAATATAGTATCAAAAAGGACAGTAAATATATATTACACTCTATTTAAAATATCAAAAACTACACCAAATATATATTATATAATTTACATAAAATATCAAAAGTACACCAAATATATATTATATACTGTACATAAAATATCAAAAAGTACAGTAAATATATTTCATATGTTGTACATATAATATTAACTAAAAGTACACCAAATACATTTTACATACTGTAAATAAAATATCAAAAATTACAGTAAGTATATATTATCTACTGTACATAAAATATCAAAAAGTACACCAAATATGTGTTATATATACTGTAAATAAACTATCAAAATCTTCAGTAATTATATTTAATATACTGTACATAAAATATCAAAAATTACACCAAATGTATATTACACACTCTAAATAAAATATCAAAAAGGACAGTAAATATATATTACACTCTATTTAAAATATCAAAAACTACACCAAATATATATTATATAATTTACATAAAATATCAAAAGTACACCACATATATATTATATACTGTAAATAAAATATCAAAAAGTACAGTAAATATATTTCATATGTTGTACATATAATATTAACTAAAAGTACACCAAATACATTTTACATACTGTAAATAAAATATCAAAAATTACAGTAAGTATATATTATCTACTGTACATAAAATATCAAAAAGTACACCAAATATGTGTTATATATACTGTAAATAAACTATCAAAATCTTCAGTAATTATATTTAATATACTGTACATAAAATATCAAAAATTACACCAAGTGTATATTATACACTCTAAATAGAATATCAAAAAGGACAGTAAATATATATTACACTCTATGTAAAATATCGAAACTACACCAAATATATATTATATAATTTACATAGAATATCAAAAGTACACCAAATATATATTATATACTCTACATAAAATATCAAAAAGTACAGTAAATATATTTCATATGTTGTAGATATAATACTAACTAAAAGTACACCAAATACATTTTACATACTGTAAATAAAATACCAAAAATTACAGTAAGTATATATTATCTACTGTACATAAAATATCAAAAAGTACACCAAATATGTGTTATATATACTGTAAATAAACTATCAAAATCTTCAGTAATTATATTACATATACTGTACATAAAATATCAAAAATTACACCAAATGTATATTATACACTCTAAATAAAATATCAAAAAGGACAGGAAATATATATTACACTCTATTTAAAATATCAAAAACTACACCAAATATATATTATATAATTTACATAAAATATCAAAAGTACACCAAATATATATTATATACTGTACATAAAATATCAAAAAGTACAGTAAATATATTTCATATGTTGTACATATAATATTAACTAAAAGTACACCAAATACATTTTACATACTGTAAATAAAATATCAAAAATTACAGTAAGTATATATTATCTACTGTACATAAAATATCAAAAAGTACACCAAATATGTGTTATATACACTGTAAATAAACTATCAAAATCTTCAGTAATTATATTTAATATACTGTACATAAAATATCAAAAATTACACCAAATTTATATTATACACTCTAAATAGAATATCAAAAAGGACAGTAAATATATATTACACTCTATGTAAAATATCAAAACTACACCAAATATATATTATATAATTTACATAAAATATCAAAAGTACACCAAATATATATTATATACTGTACATAAAATATCAAAAAGTACAGTAAATATATTTCATATATTGTACATATACTATTAACTAAAAGTACACCAAATACATTTTCCGTACTGTAAATAAAATACCAAAAATTACAGTAAGTATATATTATCTACTGTACATAAAATATCAAAAAGTACACCAAATATGTGTTATATATACTGTAAATAAACTATCAAGAACTTCAGTAATTATATTTAATATACTGTACATAAAATATCAAAAATTACACCAAATGTATATTACACACTCTAAATATAATATCAAAAAGGACAGAAAATATATATTACACTCTATTTAAAATATCAAAAACTACACCAAATATATATTATATAATTTACATAAAATATCAAAAGTACACCAAATATATATTATATACTGTACATAAAATATCAAAAAGTACAGTAAATATATTTCATATGTTGTACATATAATATTAACTAAAAGTACACCAAATACATTTTACATACTGTAAATAAATTATCAAAAATTACAGTAAGTATATGTTATGTACTGTACATAAAATATCAAAAAGTACACCAAATATGTGTTATATATACTGTAAATAAACTATCAAAGTCTTCAGTAATTATATTTAATATACTGTACATAAAATATCAAAAATTACACCAAATGTATATTACACACTCTAAATAAAATATCAAAAAGGACAGTAAATATATATTACACTCTATTTAAAATATCAAAAACTACACCAAATATATATTATATAATTTACATAAAATATCAAAAGTACACCAAATATATATTATATACTGTACATAAAATATCAAAAAGTACAGTAAATATATTTCATATGTTGTACATATAATATTAACTAAAAGAACACCAAATACATTTTACATACTGTAAATAAAATATCAAAAATTACAGTAAGTATATATTATCTACTGTACATAAAATATCAAATAGTACACCAAATATGTGTTATATATACTGTAAATAAACTATCAAAATCTTCAGTAATTATATTTAATATACTGTACATAAAATATCAAAAATTACACCAAATGTATATTACACACTCTAAATAAAATATCAAAAAGGACAGTAAATATATATTACACTCTATTTAAAATATCAAAAACTACACCAAATATATATTATATAATTTACATAAAATATCAAAAGTACACCAAAAATATATTATATACTGTACATAAAATATCAAAAAGTACAGTAAATATATTTCATATGTTGTACATATAATATTAACTAAAAGTACACCAAATACATTTTACATACTGTAAATAAAATATCAAAAATTACAGTAAGTATATATTATCTACTGTACATAAAATATCAAAAAGTACACCAAATATGTGTTATATATACTGTAAATAAACTATCAAAATCTTCAGTAATTATATTTAATATACTGTACATAAAATATCAAAAATTACACCAAATGTATATTATACACACTAAATAGAATATCAAAAAGGACAGTAAATATATATTACACTCTATGTAAAATATCAAAACTACACCAAATATATATTATATAATTTACATAAAATATCAAAAGTACACCAAATATATATTATATACTCTACATAAAATATCAAAAAGTACAGTAAATATATTTCATATGTTGTACATATAATATTAACTAAAAGTACACCAAATACATTTTACATACTGTAAATAAAATATCAAAAATTACAGTAAATATATATTATCTACTGTACATAAAATATCAAAAAGTACACCAAATATGTGTTATATACACTGTAAATAAACTATCAAAATCTTCAGTAATTATATTTAATATACTGTACATAAAATATCAAAAATTACACCAAGTGTATATTATACACTCTAAATAGAATATCAAAAAGGACAGTAAATATATATTACACTCTATGTAAAATATCGAAACTACACCAAATATATATTATATAATTTACATAGAATATCAAAAGTACACCAAATATATATTATATACTCTACATAAAATATCAAAAAGTACAGTAAATATATTTCATATGTTGTACATATAATATTAACTAAAAGTACACCAAATACATTTTACATACTGTAAATAAAATACCAAAAATTACAGTAAGTATATATTATCTACTGTACATAAAATATCAAAAAGTACACCAAATATGTGTTATATATACTGTAAATAAACTATCAAAATCTTCAGTAATTATATTATATATACTGTACATAAAATATCAAAAATTACACCAAATGTATATTATACACTCTAAATAAAATATCAAAAAGGACAGGAAATATATATTACACTCTATTTAAAATATCAAAAACTACACCAAATATATATTATATAATTTACATAAAATATCAAAAGTACACCAAATATATATTATATACTGTACATAAAATATCAAAAAGTACAGTAAATATATTTCATATGTTGTACATATAATATTAACTAAAAGTACACCAAATACATTTTACATACTGTAAATAAAATATCAAAAATTACAGTAAGTATATATTATCTACTGTACATAAAATATCAAAAAGTACACCAAATATGTGTTATATACACTGTAAATAAACTATCAAAATCTTCAGTAATTATATTTAATATACTGTACATAAAATATCAAAAATTACACCAAATTTCTATTATACACTCTAAATAGAATATCAAAAAGGACAGTAAATATATATTACACTCTATGTAAAATATCAAAACTACACCAAATATATATTATATAATTTACATAAAATATCAAAAGTACACCAAATATATATTATATACTGTACATAAAATATCAAAAAGTACAGTAAATATATTTCATATGTTGTACATATACTATTAACTAAAAGTACACCAAATACATTTTCCGTACTGTAAATAAAATACCAAAAATTACAGTAAGTATATATTATCTACTGTACATAAAATATCAAAAAGTACACCAAATATGTGTTATATATACTGTAAATAAACTATCAAAATCTTCAGTAATTATATTTAATATACTGTACATGAAATATCAAAAATTACACCAAATGAATATTATACACTCTAAATAAAATATCAAAAAGACAGTAAATATATATTACACTCTATTTAAAATATCAAAAACTACACCAAATATATATTATATAATTTACATAAAATATCAAAAGTACACCAAATATATATTATATACTGTACATAAAATATCAAAAAGTACAGTAAATATATTTCATATGTTGTACATATAATATTAACTAAAAGTACACCAAATACATTTTACATACTGTAAATAAAATACCAAAAATTACAGTAAGTATATATAATCTACTGTACATAAAATATCAAAAAGTACACAAAATATGTGTTATATATACTGTAAATTAACTATGAAAATCTTCAGTAATTATATTTAATATACTGTACATAAAATATCAAAAATTACACCAAATGTATATTATACACTCTAAATAGAATATCAAAAAGGACAGTAAATATATATTACACTCTATGTAAAATATCAAAACTACACCAAATATATATTATATAATTTACATAAAATATCAAAAGTACACCAAATATATATTATATACTGTACATAAAATATCAAAAAGTACAGTAAATATATTTCATATGTTGTACATATAATATTAACTAAAAGTACACCAAATACTTTTTACATACTGTAAATAAAATACCAAAAATTTCAGTAAGTATATATTATCTACTGTACATAAAATATCAAAAAGTACACCAAATATGTGTTATATATACTGTAAATAAACTATCAAAATCTTCAGTAATTATATTTAATATACTGTACATAAAATATCAAAAATTACACCAAATGTATATTACACACTCTAAATAAAATATCAAAAAGGACAGTAAATATATATTACACTCTATTTAAAATATCAAAAACTACACCAAATATATATTATATAATTTACATAAAATATCAAAAGTACACCAAATATATATTATCTACTGTACATAAAATATCAAAAAGTACAGTAAATATATTTCATATGTTGTACATATAATATTAACTAAAAGTACACCAAATACATTTTACATACTGTAAATAAAATATCAAAAATTACAGTAAGTATATATTATCTACTGTACATAAAATATCAAAAAGTACACCAAATATGTGTTATATATACTGTAAATAAACTATTAAAATCTTCAGTAATTATATTTAATATACTGTACATAAAATATCAAAAATTACACCAAATGTATATTATACACTCTAAATAGAATATCAAAAAGGACAGTAAATATATATTACACTCTATGTAAAATATCAAATCTACACCAAATATATATTATATAATTTACATAAAATATCAAAAGTACACCAAATATATATTATATACTGTACATAAAATATCAAAAAGTACAGTAAATATATTTCATATGTTGTACATATAATATTAACTAAAAGTACACCAAATACATTTTACATACTGTAAATAAAATACCAAAAATTTCAGTAAGTATATATGATCTACTGTACATAAAATATTAAAAAGTACACCAAATATGTGTTATATATACTGTAAATAAACTATCAATATCTTCAGTAATTATATTTAATATACTGTACATAAAATATCAAAAATTACACCAAATGTATATTACACACTCTAAATAAAATATCAAAAAGGACAGTAAATATATATTACACTCTATTTAAAATATCAAAAACTACACCAAATATATATTATATAATTTACATAAAATATCAAAAGTACACCAAATATATATTATATACTGTACATAAAATATCAAAAAGTACAGTAAATATATTTCATATGTTGTACATATAATATTAACTAAAAGTACACCAAATACACTTTACATACTGTAAATAAAATATCAAAAATTACAGTAAGTATATATTATCTACTGTACATAAAATATCAAAAAGTACACCAAATATGTGTTATATATACTGTAAATAAACTATTAAAAACTTCAGTAATTATATTTAATATACTGTATATAAAATATCAAAAATTACACCAAATGTATATTATACACTCTAAATAGAATATCAAAAAGGACAGTAAATATATATTACACTCTATGTAAAATATCAAAACTACACCAAATATATATTATATAATTTACATAAAATATCAAATGTACACCAAATATATATTATATACTGTACATAAAATATCAAAAATTACACCAAATGTATATTATACACTCTAAATAGAATATCAAAAAGGACAGTAAATATATATTACACTCTATGTAAAATATCGAAACTACACCAAATATATATTATATAATTTACATAAAATATCAAAAGTACACCAAATATATATTATATACTCTACATAAAATATCAAAAAGTACAGTAAATATATTTCATATGTTGTACATATAATATTAACTAAAAGTACACCAAATACATTTTACATACTGTAAATAAAATACCAAAAATTTCAGTAAGTATATATTATCTACTGTACATAAAATATCAAAAAGTACACCAAATATGTGTTATATATACTGTAAATAAACTATCAAGTACTTCAGTAATTATATTTAATACACTGTACATAAAATATCAAAAATTACACCAAATGTATATTACACACTCTAAATATAGTATCAAAAAGGACAGTAAATATATATTACACTCTATTTAAAATATCAAAAACTACACCAAATATATATTATATAATTTACATAAAATATCAAAAGTACACCAAATATATATTATATACTGTACATAAAATATCAAAAAGTACAGTAAATATATTTCATATGTTGTACATATAATATTAACTAAAAGTACACCAAATACATTTTACATACTGTAAATAAAATATCAAAAATTACAGTAAGTATATATTATCTACTGTACATAAAATATCAAAAAGTACACCAAATATGTGTTATATATACTGTAAATAAACTATCAAAATCTTCAGTAATTATATTTAATATACTGTACATAAAATATCAAAAATTACACCAAATGTATATTACACACTCTAAATAAAATATCAAAAAGGACAGTAAATATATATTACACTCTATTTAAAATATCAAAAACTACACCAAATATATATTATATAATTTACATAAAATATCAAAAGTACACCACATATATATTATATACTGTAAATAAAATATCAAAAAGTACAGTAAATATATTTCATATGTTGTACATATAATATTAACTAAAAGTACACCAAATACATTTTACATACTGTAAATAAAATATCAAAAATTACAGTAAGTATATATTATCTACTGTACATAAAATATCAAAAAGTACACCAAATATGTGTTATATATACTGTAAATAAACTATCAAAATCTTCAGTAATTATATTTAATATACTGTACATAAAATATCAAAAATTACACCAAATGTATATTACACACTCTAAATAAAATATCAAAAAGGACAGTAAATATATATTACACTCTATTTAAAATATCAAAAACTACACCAAATATATATTATATAATTTACATAAAATATCAAAAGTACACCAAATATATATTATATACTGTACATAAAATATCAAAAAGTACAGTAAATATATTTCATATGTTGTACATATAATATTAACTAAAAGTACACCAAATACATTTTACATACTGTAAATAAAATATCAAAAATTACAGTAAGTATATATTATCTACTGTACATAAAATATCAAAAAGTACACCAAATATGTGTTATATATACTGTAAATAAACTATCAAAATCTTCAGTAATTATATTTAATATACTGTACATAAAATATCAAAAATTACACCAAATGTATATTATACACACTAAATAGAATATCAAAAAGGACAGTAAATATATATTACACTCTATGTAAAATATCAAAACTACACCAAATATATATTATATAATTTACATAAAATATCAAAAGTACACCAAATATATATTATATACTCTACATAAAATATCAAAAAGTACAGTAAATATATTTCATATGTTGTACATATAATATTAACTAAAAGTACACCAAATACATTTTACATACTGTAAATAAAATATCAAAAATTACAGTAAGTATATATTATCTACTGTACATAAAATATCAAAAAGTACACCAAATATGTGTTATATACACTGTAAATAAACTATCAAAATCTTCAGTAATTATATTTAATATACTGTACATAAAATATCAAAAATTACACCAAATGTATATTATACACTCTAAATAGAATATCAAAAAGGACAGTAAATATATATTACACTCTATTTAAAATATCAAAAACTACACCAAATATATATTATATAATTTACATAAAATATCAAAAGTACACCAAATATATATTATATACTGTACATAAAATATCAAAAAGTACAGTAAATATATTTCATATGTTGTACATATAATATTAACTAAAAGTACACCAAATACATTTTACATACTGTAAATAAAATATCAAAAATTTCAGTAAGTATATATTATCTACTGTACATAAAATATCAAAAAGTACACCAAATATGTGTTATATATACTGTAAATAAACTATCAAAATCTTCAGTAATTATATTTAATATACTGTACATAAAATATCAAAAATTACACCAAATGTATATTACAAACTCTAAATAAAATATCAAAAAGGACAGTAAATATATATTACACTCTATTTAAAATATCAAAAACTACAGCAAATATATATTATATAATTTACATAAAATATCAAAAGTACACCAAATATATATTATATACTGTACATAAAATATCAAAAAGTACAGTAAATATATTTCATATGTTGTACATATAATATTAACTAAAAGTACACCAAATACATTTTACATACTGTAAATAAAATATCAAAATTACAGTAAGTATATATTATCTACTGTACATAAAATATCAAAAAGTACACCAAATATGTGTTATATACACTGTAAATAAACTATCAAAATCTTCAGTAATTATATTTAATATACTGTACATAAAATATCAAAAATTACACCAAATGTATATTATACACTCTAAATAGAATATCAAAAAGGACAGTAAATATATATTACACTCTATGTAAAATATCGAAACTACACCAAATATATATTATATAATTTACATAAAATATCAAAAGTACACCAAATATATATTATATACTCTACATAAAATATCAAAAAGTACAGTAAATATATTTCATATGTTGTACATATAATATTAACTAAAAGTACACCAAATACATTTTACATACTGTAAATAAAATACCAAAAATTTCAGTAAGTATATATTATCTACTGTACATAAAATATCAAAAAGTACACCAAATATGTGTTATATATACTGTAAATAAACTATCAAGAACTTCAGTAATTATATTTAATACACTGTACATAAAATATCAAAAATTACACCAAATGTATATTACACACTCTAAATATAATATCAAAAAGGACAGTAAATATATATTACACTCTATTTAAAATATCAAAAACTACACCAAATATATATTATATAATTTACATAAAATATCAAAAGTACACCAAATATATATTATATAATGTACATAAAATATCAAAAAGTACAGTAAATATATTTCATATGTTGTACATATAATATTAACTAAAAGTACACCAAATACATTTTACATACTGTAAATAAAATATCAAAAATTACAGTAAGTATATATTATCTACTGTACATAAAATATCAAAAAGTACACCAAATATGTGTTATATATACTGTAAATAAACTATCAAAATCTTCAGTAATTATATTTAATATACTGTACATAAAATATCAAAAATTACACCAAATGTATATTACACACTCTAAATAAAATATCAAAAAGGACAGTAAATATATATTACACTCTATTTAAAATATCAAAAACTACACCAAATATATATTATATAATTTACATAAAATATCAAAAGTACACCACATATATATTATATACTGTACATAAAATATCAAAAAGTACAGTAAATATATTTCATATGTTGTACATATAATATTAACTAAAAGTACACCAAATACATTTTACATACTGTAAATAAAATATCAAAAATTACAGTAAGTATATATTATCTACTGTACATAAAATATCAAAAAGTACACCAAATATGTGTTATATATACTGTAAATAAACTATCAAAATCTTCAGTAATTATATTTAATATACTGTACATAAAATATCAAAAATTACACCAAATGTATATTACACACTCTAAATAAAATATCAAAAAGGACAGTAAATATATATTACACTCTATTTAAAATATCAAAAACTACAGCAAATATATATTATATAATTTACATAAAATATCAAAAGTACACCAAATATATATTATATACTGTACATAAAATATCAAAAAGTACAGTAAATATATTTCATATGTTGTACATATAATATTAACTAAAAGTACACCAAATACATTTTACATACTGTAAATAAAATATCAAAAATTACAGTAAGTATATATTATCTACTGTACATAAAATATCAAAAAGTACACCAAATATGTGTTATATATACTGTAAATAAACTATCAAAATCTTCAGTAATTATATTTAATATACTGTACATAAAATATCAAAAATTACACCAAATGTATATTATACACACTAAATAGAATATCAAAAAGGACAGTAAATATATATTACACTCTATGTAAAATATCAAAACTACACCAAATATATATTATATAATTTACATAAAATATCAAAAGTACACCAAATATATATTATATACTCTACATAAAATATCAAAAAGTACAGTAAATATATTTCATATGTTGTACATATAATATTAACTAAAAGTACACCAAATACATTTTACATACTGTAAATAAAATATCAAAAATTACAGTAAGTATATATTATCTACTGTACATAAAATATCAAAAAGTACACCAAATATGTGTTATATACACTGTAAATAAACTATCAAAATCTTCAGTAATTATATTTAATATACTGTACATAAAATATCAAAAATTACACCAAATGTATATTATACACTCTAAATAGAATATCAAAAAGGACAGTAAATATATATTACACTCTATTTAAAATATCAAAAACTACACCAAATATATATTATATAATTTACATAAAATATCAAAAGTACACCAAATATATATTATATACTGTACATAAAATATCAAAAAGTACAGTAAATATATTTCATATGTTGTACATATAATATTAACTAAAAGTACACCAAATACACTTTACATACTGTAAATAAAATATCAAAAATTTCAGTAAGTATATATTATCTACTGTACATAAAATATCAAAAAGTACACCAAATATGTGTTATATATACTGTAAATAAACTATCAAAATCTTCAGTAATTATATTTAATATACTGTACATAAAATATCAAAAATTACACCAAATGTATATTACAAACTCTAAATAAAATATCAAAAAGGACAGTAAATATATATTACACTCTATTTAAAATATCAAAAACTACAGCAAATATATATTATATAATTTACATAAAATATCAAAAGTACACCAAATATATATTATATACTGTACATAAAATATCAAAAAGTACAGTAAATATATTTCATATGTTGTACATATAATATTAACTAAAAGTACACCAAATACATTTTACATACTGTAAATAAAATATCAAAAATTACAGTAAGTATATATTATCTACTGTACATAAAATATCAAAAAGTACACCAAATATGTGTTATATACACTGTAAATAAACTATCAAAATCTTCAGTAATTATATTTAATATACTGTACATAAAATATCAAAAATTACACCAAATGTATATTATACACTCTAAATAGAATATCAAAAAGGACAGTAAATATATATTACACTCTATGTAAAATATCGAAACTACACCAAATATATATTATATAATTTACATAAAATATCAAAAGTACACCAAATATATATTATATACTCTACATAAAATATCAAAAAGTACAGTAAATATATTTCATATGTTGTACATATAATATTAACTAAAAGTACACCAAATACATTTTACATACTGTAAATAAAATACCAAAAATTTCAGTAAGTATATATTATCTACTGTACATAAAATATCAAAAAGTACACCAAATATGTGTTATACACACTGTAAATAAACTATCAAAATCTTCAGTAATTATATTTAATATACTGTACATAAAATATCAAAAATTACACCAAATGTATATTACACACTCTAAATAAAATATCAAAAAGGACAGTAAATATATATTACACTCTATTTAAAATATCAAAAACTACACAAAATATATATTATATAATTTACATAAAATATCAAAAGTACACCAAATATATATTATATACTGTACATAAAATATCAAAAAGTACAGTAAATATATTTCATATGTTGTACATATAATATTAACTAAAAGTACACCAAATACATTTTACATACTGTAAATAAAATATCAAAAATTACAGTAAGTATATATTATCTACTGTACATAAAATATCAAAAAGTACACCAAATATGTGTTATATATACTGTAAATAAACTATCAAAATCTCCAGTAATTATATTTAATATACTGTACATAAAATATCAAAAATTACACCAAATGTATATTACACACTCTAAATAAAATATCAAAAAGGACAGTAAATATATATTACACTCTATTTAAAATATCAAAAACTACACCAAATATATATTATATAATTTACATAAAATATCAAAAGTACACCAAATATATATTATATACTGTACATAAAATATCAAAAAGTACAGTAAATATATTTCATATGTTGTACATATAATATTAACTAAAAGTACACCAAATACATTTTACATACTGTAAATAAAATACCAAAAATTACAGTAAGTATATATTATCTACTGTACATAAAATATCAAAAAGTACACCAAATATGTGTTATATACACTGTAAATAAACTATCAAAATCTTCAGTAATTATATTTAATATACTGTTCATAAAATATTAAAAATTACACCAAATGTATATTACACACTCTAAATAAAATATCAAAAAGGACAGTAAATATATATTACACTCTATTTAAAATATCAAAAACTACACCAAATATATATTATATAATTTACATAAAATATCAAAAGTACACCAAATATATATTATATACTGTACATAAAATATCAAAAAGTACAGTAAATATATTTCATATGTTGTACATATAATATTAACTAAAAGTACACCAAATACATTTTACATACTGTAAATAAAATACCAAAAATTACAGTAAGTATATATAATCTACTGTACATAAAATATCAAAAAGTACACCAAATATGTGTTATATACACTGTAAATAAACTATCAAAATCTTCAGTAATTATATTTAATATACTGTACATAAAATATCAAAAATTACACCAAATGTATATTACACACTCTAAATAAAATATCAAAAAGGACAGTAAATATATATTACACTCTATTTAAAATATCAAAAACTACACCAAATATATATTATATAATTTACATAAAATATCAAAAGTACACCAAATATATATTATATACTGTACATAAAATATCAAAAAGTACAGTAAATATATTTCATATGTTGTACATATAATATTAACTAAAAGTACACCAAATACATTTTACATACTGTAAATAAAATATCAAAAATTACAGTAAGTATATATTATCTACTGTACATAAAATATCAAAAAGTACACCAAATATGTGTTATATACACTGTAAATAAACTATCAAAATCTTCAGTAATTATATTTAATATACTGTACATAAAATATCAAAAATTACACCAAATGTATATTATACACTCTAAATAGAATATCAAAAAGGACAGTAAATATATATTACACTCTATGTAAAATATCAAAACTACACCAAATATATATTATATAATTTACATAAAATATCAAAAGTACACCAAATATATATTATATACTGTACATAAAATATCAAAAAGTACAGTAAATATATTTCATATGTTGTACATATACTATTAACTAAAAGTACACCAAATACATTTTCCATACTGTAAATAAAATACCAAAAATTACAGTAAGTATATATTATCTACTGTACATAAAATATCAAAAAGTACACCAAATATGTGTTATATATACTGTAAATAAACTATCAAAATCTTCAGTAATTATATTTAATATACTGTACATGAAATATCAAAAATTACACCAAATGAATATTATACACTCTAAATAAAATATCAAAAAGACAGTAAATATATATTACACTCTATTTAAAATATCAAAAACTACACCAAATATATATTATATAATTTACATAAAATATCAAAAGTACACCAAATATATATTATATACTGTACATAAAATATCAAAAATTACACCAAATGTATATTATACACTCTAAATAGAATATCAAAAAGGACAGTAAATATATATTACACTCTATGTAAAATATCGAAACTACACCAAATATATATTATATAATTTACATAAAATATCAAAAGTACACCAAATATATATTATATACTCTACATAAAATATCAAAAAGTACAGTAAATATATTTCATATGTTGTACATATAATATTAACTAAAAGTACACCAAATACATTTTACATACTGTAAATAAAATACCAAAAATTTCAGTAAGTATATATTATCTACTGTACATAAAATATCAAAAAGTACACCAAATATGTGTTATATATACTGTAAATAAACTATCAAGAACTTCAGTAATTATATTTAATACACTGTACATAAAATATCAAAAATTACACCAAATGTATATTACACACTCTAAATATAATATCAAAAAGGACAGTAAATATATATTACACTCTATTTAAAATATCAAAAACTACACCAAATATATATTATATAATTTACATAAAATATCAAAAGTACACCAAATATATATTATATACTGTACATAAAATATCAAAAAGTACAGTAAATATATTTCATATGTTGTACATATAATATTAACTAAAAGTACACCAAATACATTTTACATACTGTAAATAAAATATCAAAAATTTCAGTAAGTATATATTATCTACTGTACATAAAATATCAAAAAGTACACCAAATATGTGTAATATATACTGTAAATAAACTATCAAAATCTTCAGTAATTATATTTAATATACTGTACATAAAATATCAAAAATTACACCAAATGTATATTACACACTCTAAATAAAATATCAAAAAGGACAGTAAATATATATTACACTCTATTTAAAATATCAAAAACTACACCAAATATATATTATATAATTTACATAAAATATTAAAAGTACACCAAATATATATTATATACTGTACATAAAATATCAAAAAGTACAGTAAATATATTTCATATGTTGTACATATAATATTAACTAAAAGTACACCAAATACATTTTACATACTGTAAATAAAATATCAAAAATTACAGTAAGTATATATTATCTACTGTACATAAAATATCAAAAAGTACACCAAATATGTGTTATATATACTGTAAATAAACTATCAAAATCTTCAGTAATTATATTTAATATACTGTACATAAAATATCAAAAATTACACCAAATGTATATTACACACTCTAAATAAAATATCAAAAAGGACAGTAAATATATATTACACTCTATTTAAAATAACAAAATCTACACCAAATATATATTATATAATTTACATAAAATATCAAAAGTACACCAAATATATATTATATACTGTACATAAAATATCAAAAAGTACAGTAAATATATTTCATATGTTGTACATATAATATTAACTAAAAGTACACCAAATACATTTTACATACTGTAAATAAAATATCAAAAATTACAGTAAGTATATATTATCTACTGTACATAAAATATCAAAAAGTACACCAAATATGTGTTATATATACTGTAAATAAACTATCAAAATCTTCAGTAATTATATTTAATATACTGTACATAAAATATCAAAAATTACACCAAATGTATATTATACACACTAAATAGAATATCAAAAAGGACAGTAAATATATATTACACTCTATGTAAAATATCAAAACTACACCAAATATATATTATATAATTTACATAAAATATCAAAAGTACACCAAATATATATTATATACTCTACATAAAATATCAAAAAGTACAGTAAATATATTTCATATGTTGTACATATAATATTAACTAAAAGTACACCAAATACATTTTACATACTGTAAATAAAATATCAAAAATTACAGTAAGTATATATTATCTACTGTACATAAAATATCAAAAAGTACACCAAATATGTGTTATATACACTGTAAATAAACTATCAAAATCTTCAGTAATTATATTTAATATACTGTACATAAAATATCAAAAATTACACCAAATGTATATTATACACTCTAAATAGAATATCAAAAAGGACAGTAAATATATATTACACTCTATGTAAAATATCGAAACTACACCAAATATATATTATATAATTTACATAAAATATCAAAAGTACACCAAATATATATTATATACTCTACATAAAATATCAAAAAGTACAGTAAATATATTTCATATGTTGTACATATAATATTAACTAAAAGTACACCAAATACATTTTACATACTGTAAATAAAATACCAAAAATTACAGTAAGTATATATTATCTACTGTACATAAAATATCAAAAAGTACACCAAATATGTGTTATATATACTGTAAATAAACTATCAAAATCTTCAGTAATTATATTATATATACTGTACATAAAATATCAAAAATTACACCAAATGTATATTATACACTCTAAATAAAATATCAAAAAGGACAGGAAATATATATTACACTCTATTTAAAATATCAAAAACTACACCAAATATATATTATATAATTTACATAAAATATCAAAAGTACACCAAATATATATTATATACTGTACATAAAATATCAAAAAGTACAGTAAATATATTTCATATGTTGTACATATAATATTAACTAAAAGTACACCAAATACATTTTACATACTGTAAATAAAATATCAAAAATTACAGTAAGTATATATTATCTACTGTACATAAATTATCAAAAAGTACACCAAATATGTGTTATATACACTGTAAATAAACTATCAAAATCTTCAGTAATTATATTTAATATACTGTACATAAAATATCAAAAATTACACCAAATGTATATTATACACTCTAAATAGAATATCAAAAAGGACAGTAAATATATATTACACTCTATGTAAAATATCAAAACTACACCAAATATATATTATATAATTTACATAAAATATCAAAAGTACACCAAATATATATTATATACTGTACATAAAATATCAAAAAGTACAGTAAATATATTTCATATGTTGTACATATAATATTAACTAAAAGTACACCAAATACATTTTACATACTGTAAATAAAATACCAAAAATTTCAGTAAGTATATATTATCTACTGTACATAAAATATCAAAAAGTACACCAAATATGTGTTATATATACTGTAAATAAACTATCAAAATCTTCAGTAATTATATTTAATATACTGTACATAAAATATCAAAAATTACACCAAATGTATATTACACACTCTAAATAAAATATCAAAAAGGACAGTAAATATATATTACACTCTATTTAAAATATCAAAAACTACACCAAATATATATTATATAATTTACATAAAATATCAAAAGTACACCAAATATATATTATATACTGTACATAAAATATCAAAAAGTACAGTAAATATATTTCATATGTTGTACATATAATATTAACTAAAAGTACACCAAATACATGTTACATACTGTAAATAAAATATCAAAAATTACAGTAAGTATATATTATCTACTGTACATAAAATATCAAAAAGTACACCAAATATGTGTTATATATACTGTAAATAAACTATCAAGAACTTCAGTAATTATATTTAATATACTGTACATAAAATATCAAAAATTACACCAAATGTATATTACACACTCTAAATAAAATATCAAAAAGGACAGTAAATATATATTACATTCTATTTAAAATATCAAAAACTACACCAAATATATATTATATAATTTACATAAAATATCAAAAGTACACCAAATATATATTATATACTGTACATAAAATATCAAAAAGTACAGTAAATATATTTCATATGTTGTGCATATAATATTAAGTAAAAGTACACCAAATACATTTTACATACAGTAAATAAAATATCAAAAATTACAGTAAGTGTATATTATCTCCTGTACATAAAATATCAAAAAGTACACCAAATATGTGTTATATACACTGTAAATAATCTATCAAAATCTTCAGTAATTATATTTAATATACTGTACATAAAATACCAAAAATTACACCAAATGTATATTATACACTCTAAATAAAATATCAAAAAGGACAGTAAATATATATTACACTCTATTTAAAATATCAAAAACTACACCAAATATATATTATATAATTTACATAAAATATCAAAAGTACACCAAATATATATTATCTACTGTACATAAAATATCAAAAAGTACAGTAAATATATTTCATATGTTGTACATATAATATTAACTAAAAGTACACCAAATACACTTTACATACTGTAAATAAAATATCAAAAATTACAGTAAGTATATATTATCTACTGTACATAAAATATCAAAAAGTACACCAAATATGTGTTATATATACTGTAAATAAACTATTAAAATCTTCAGTAATTATATTTAATATACTGTACATAAAATATCAAAAATTACACCAAATGTATATTATACACTCTAAATAGAATATCAAAAAGGACAGTAAATATATATTACACTCTATGTAAAATATCAAAACTACACCAAATATATATTATATAATTTACATAAAATATCAAAAGTACACCAAATATATATTATATACTGTACATAATATATCAAAAAGTACAGTAAATATATTTCATATGTTGTACATATAATATTAACTAAAAGTACACCAAATACATTTTACATACTGTAAATAAAATACCAAAAATTTCAGTAAGTATATATGATCTACTGTACATAAAATATCAAAAAGTACACCAAATATGTGTTATATATACTGTAAATAAACTATCAAAATCTTCAGTAATTATATTTAATATACTGTACATAAAATATCAAAAATTACACCAAATGTATATTACACACTCTAAATAAAATATCAAAAAGGACAGTAAATATATATTACACTCTATTTAAAATATCAAAAACTACACCAAATATATATTATATAATTTACATAAAATATCAAAAGTACACCAAATATATATTATATACTGTACATAAAATATCAAAAAGTACAGTAAATATATTTCATATGTTGTACATATAATATTAACTAAAAGTACACCAAATACATTTTACATACTGTAAATAAAATACCAAAAATTACAGAAAGTATATATTATCTACTGTACATAAAATATCAAAAAGTACACAAAATATGTGTTATATATACTGTAAATAAACCATTAAAATCTTCACCAATTATATTTAATATACTGTACATAAAATATCAAAAATTACACCAAATGTATATTATACACTCTAAATAGAATATCAAAAAGGACAGTAAATATATATTACACTCTATGTAAAATATCAATACTACACCAAATATATATTGTATAATTTACATAAAATATCAAAAGTACACCAAATATATATTATATACTGTACATAAAATATCAAAAAGTACAGTAAATATATTTCATATGTTGTACATATAATATTAACTAAAAGTACACCAAATACATTTTACATACTGTAAATAAAATATCAAAAATTACAGTAAGTATATATTATCTACTGTACATAAATTATCAAAAAGTACACCAAATATGTGTTATATACACTGTAAATAAACTATCAAAATCTTCAGTAATTATATTTAATATACTGTACATAAAATATCAAAAATTACACCAAATGTATATTATACACTCTAAATAGAATATCAAAAAGGACAGTAAATATATATTACACTCTATGTAAAATATCAAAACTACACCAAATATATATTATATAATTTACATAAAATATCAAAAGTACACCAAATATATATTATATACTGTACATAAAATATCAAAAAGTACAGTAAATATATTTCATATGTTGTACATATACTATTAACTAAAAGTACACCAAATACATTTTCCATACTGTAAATAAAATACCAAAAATTACAGTAAGTATATATTATCTACTGTACATAAAATATCAAAAAGTACACCAAATATGTGTTATATATACTGTAAAAAAACTATCAAAATCTTCAGTAATTATATTTAATATACTGTACATGAAATATCAAAAATTACACCAAATGAATATTATACACTCTAAATAAAATATCAAAAAGGACAGTAAATATATATTACACTCTATTTAAAATATCAAAAACTACACCAAATATATATTATATAATTTACATAAAATATCAAAAGTACACCAAATATATATTATATACTGTACATAAAATATCAAAAAGTACAGTAAATATATTTCATATGTTGTACATATAATATTAACTAAAAGTACACCAAATACATTTTACATACTGTAAATAAAATACCAAAAATTACAGTAAGTATATATTATCTACTGTACATAAAATATCAAAAAGTACACAAAATATGTGTTATATATATTGTAAATTAACTATGAAAATCTTCAGTAATTATATTTAATATACTGTACATAAAATATCAAAAATTACACCAAATGTATATTATACACTCTAAATAGAATATCAAAAAGGACAGTAAATATATATTACACTCTATGTAAAATATCAAAACTACACCAAATATATATTATATAATTTACATAAAATATCAAAAGTACACCAAATATATATTATATACTGTACATAAAATATCAAAAAGTACAGTAAATATATTTCATATGTTGTACATATAATATTAACTAAAAGTACACCAAATACATTTTACATACTGTAAATAAAATACCAAAAATTTCAGTAAGTATATATTATCTACTGTACATAAAATATCAAAAAGTACACCAAATATGTGTTATATATACTGTAAATAAACTATCAAAATCTTCAGTAATTATATTTAATATACTGTACATAAAATATCAAAAATTACACCAAATGTATATTACACACTCTAAATAAAATATCAAAAAGGACAGTAAATATATATTACACTCTATTTAAAATATCAAAAACTACACCAAATATATATTATATAATTTACATAAAATATCAAAAGTACACCAAATATATATTATATACTGTACATAAAATATCAAAAAGTACAGTAAATATATTTCATATGTTGTACATATAATATTAACTAAAAGTACACCAAATACATGTTACATACTGTAAATAAAATATCAAAAATTACAGTAAGTATATATTATCTACTGTACATAAAATATCAAAAAGTACACCAAATATGTGTTATATATACTGTAAATAAACTATCAAGAACTTCAGTAATTATATTTAATATACTGTACATAAAATATCAAAAATTACACCAAATGTATATTACACACTCTAAATAAAATATCAAAAAGGACAGTAAATATATATTACATTCTATTTAAAATATCAAAAACTACACCAAATATATATTATATAATTTACATAAAATATCAAAAGTACACCAAATATATATTATATACTGTACATAAAATATCAAAAAGTACAGTAAATATATTTCATATGTTGTGCATATAATATTAAGTAAAAGTACACCAAATACATTTTACATACAGTAAATAAAATATCAAAAATTACAGTAAGTGTATATTATCTCCTGTACATAAAATATCAAAAAGTACACCAAATATGTGTTATATACACTGTAAATAATCTATCAAAATCTTCAGTAATTATATTTAATATACTGTACATAAAATACCAAAAATTACACCAAATGTATATTATACACTCTAAATAAAATATCAAAAAGGACAGTAAATATATATTACACTCTATTTAAAATATCAAAAACTACACCAAATATATATTATATAATTTACATAAAATATCAAAAGTACACCAAATATATATTATATACTGTACATAAAATATCAAAAAGTACAGTAAATATATTTCATATCTTGTACATATAATATTAACTAAAAGTACACCAAATACACTTTACATACTGTAAATAAAATATCAAAAATTACAGTAAGTATATATTATCTACTGTACATAAAATATCAAAAAGTACACCAAATATGTGTTATATATACTGTAAATAAACTATTAAAATCTTCAGTAATTATATTTAATATACTGTACATAAAATATCAAAAATTACACCAAATGTATATTATACACTCTAAATAGAATATCAAAAAGGACAGTAAATATATATTACACTCTATGTAAAATATCAAAACTACACCAAATATATATTATATAATTTACATAAAATATCAAAAGTACACCAAATATATATTATATACTGTACATAATATATCAAAAAGTACAGTAAATATATTTCATATGTTGTACATATAATATTAACTAAAAGTACACCAAATACATTTTACATACTGTAAATAAAATACCAAAAATTTCAGTAAGTATATATGATCTACTGTACATAAAATATCAAAAAGTACACCAAATATGTGTTATATATACTGTAAATAAACTATCAAAATCTTCAGTAATTATATTTAATATACTGTACATAAAATATCAAAAATTACACCAAATGTATATTACACACTCTAAATAAAATATCAAAAAGGACAGTAAATATATATTACACTCTATTTAAAATATCAAAAACTACACCAAATATATATTATATAATTTACATAAAATATCAAAAGTACACCAAATATATATTATATACTGTACATAAAATATCAAAAAGTACAGTAAATATATTTCATATGTTGTACATATAATATTAACTAAAAGTACACCAAATACATTTTACATACTGTAAATAAAATACCAAAAATTACAGAAAGTATATATTATCTACTGTACATAAAATATCAAAAAGTACACAAAATATGTGTTATATATACTGTAAATAAACCATTAAAATCTTCACCAATTATATTTAATATACTGTACATAAAATATCAAAAATTACACCAAATGTATATTATACACTCTAAATAGAATATCAAAAAGGACAGTAAATATATATTACACTCTATGTAAAATATCAATACTACACCAAATATATATTGTATAATTTACATAAAATATCAAATGTACAACAAATATATATTATATACTCTACATAAAATATCAAAAAGTACAGTAAATATATTTCATATGTTGTACATATAATATTAACTAAAAGTACACCAAATACATTTTACATACTGTAAATAAAATACCAAAAATTTCAGTAAGTATATATGATCTACTGTACATAAAATATCAAAAAGTACACCAAATATGTGTTATATATACTGTAAATAAACTATGAAAATCTTCAGTAATTATATTTAATATACTGTACATAAAATATCAAAAATTACACCAAATGTATATTACACACTCTAAATAAAATATCAAAAAGCACAGTAAATATGTATTACACTCTATTTAAAATATCAAAAACTACACCAAATATATATTATATAATTTACATAAAATATCAAAAGTACACCAAATATATATTATATACTGTACATAAAATATCAAAAAGTACAGTAAATATATTTCATATGTTGTACATATATTAACTAAAAGTACACCAAATACATGTTACATACTGTAAATAAAATATCAAAAATTACAGTAAGTATATATTATCTACTGTACATAAAATATCAAAAAGTACACCAAATATGTGTTATATATACTCTAAATAAACTATCAAGAACTTCAGTAATTATGTTTAATATACTGTACATAAAATATCAAAAATTACACCAAATGTATATTACACACTCTAAATAAAATATCAAAAAGGACAGTAAATATATATTACACTCTATTTAAAATATCAAAAACTACACCAAATATATATTATACAATTTACATAAAATATCAAAAGTACACCAAATATATATTATATACTGTATATAAAATATCAAAAAGTACAGTAAATATATTTCATATGTTGTACATATAATATTAAGTAAAAGTACACCAAATACATTTTACATACTGTAAATAAAATATCAAAAATTACAGTAAGTATATATTATCTAGTGTACATAAAATATCAAAAAGTACACCAAATATGTGTTATATACACTGTAAATAAACTATCAAAATCTTCAGTAATTATATTTAATATACTGTACATAAAATATCAAAAATTACACCAAATGTATATTATACACTCTAAATAGAATATCAAAAAGGACAGTAAATATATATTACACTCTATGTAAAATATCAAAACTACACCAATTATATATTATATAATTTACATAAAATATCAAAAGTACACCAAATATATATTATATACTCTACATAAAATATCAAAAAGTACAGTAAATATATTTCATATGTTGTACATATAATATTAACTAAAAGTACACCAAATACATTTTACATACTGTAAATAAAATACCAAAAATTTCAGTAAGTATATATTATCTACTGTACATAAAATATCAAAAAGTATACCAAATATGTGTTATATATACTGTAAATAAACTATCAAAATCTTCACTAATTATATTTAATATACTGTACATAAAATATCAAAAAGTACACCAAATGAATATTATACACTCTAAATAAAATATCAAAAAGGACAGTAAATATATATTACACTCTCTTTAAAATATCAAAAACTACACCAAATATATATTATATAATTTACATAAAATATCAAAAGTACACCAAATATATATTATATACTCTACATAAAATATCAAAAAGTACAGTAAATATATTTCATATGTTGTACATATAATATTAACTAAAAGTACACCAAATACATTTACATACTGTAAATAAAATACCGAAAATTAACGTAAGTATATATTATCTACTGTACATAAAGTATCAAAAAGTACACCAAATATGTGTTATATACACTGTAAATAAACTATCAAAATCTTCAGTAATTATATTTAATATACTCTACATAAAATATCAAAAATTACACCAAATGTATATTATACACTCTAAATAGAATATCAAAAAGGACAGTAAATATATATTACACTCTATGTAAAATATCGAAACTACACCAAATATATATTATATAATTTACATAAAATATCAAATGTACACCAAATATATATTATATACTCTACATAAAATATCAAAAAGTACAGTAAATATATTTCATATTTTGTACATATAATATTAACTAAAATTACACCAAATACATTTTACATACTGTAAATAAAATACCAAAAATTACAGTAAGTATATATTATCTACTGTACATAAAATATCAAAAAGTACACCAAATATGTGTTATATATACTGTAAATAAACTATCAAAATCTTCAGTAATTATATTTAATATACTGTACATAAAATATCAAAAATTACACCAAATGTATATTACCCACTCTAAATAAAATATCAAAAAGGACAGTAAATATATATTACACTCTATTTAAAATATCAAAAACTACACCAAATATATATTATATAATTTACATAAAATATCAAAAGTACACCAAATATATATTCTATACTGTACATAAAATATCAAAAAGTACAGTAAATATATTTCATATGTTGTACATATAATATTAACTAAAAGTACACCAAATACATTTTACATACTGTAAATAAAATATCAAAAATTACAGTAAGTATATATTATCTACTGTACATAAAATATCAAAAAGTACACCAAATATGTGTTATATATACTGTAAATCAACTATCAAGAACTTCAGTAATTATATTTAATATACTGTACATAAAATATCAAAAATTACACCAAATGTATATTATACACTCTAAATAGAATATCAAAAGGACAGTAAATATATATTACACTCTATGTAAAATATCAAAACTACACCAAATATATGTTATATAATTTACATAAAATATCAAAAGTACACCAAATATATATTATATACTCTACATAAAATATCAAAAAGTACAGTAAATATATTTCATATGTTGTACATATAATATTAACTAAAAGTACACCAAATACATTTTACATACTGTAAATAAAATACCAAAAATTTCAGTAAGTATATATTATCTACTGTACATAAAATATCAAAAACTACACCAAATATGTGTTATATATACTGTAAATAAACTATCAAAATCTTCAGTAATTATATTTAATATACTGTACATAAAATATCAAAAATTACACCAAATGTATATTACACACTCTATATAAAATATCAAAAAGGACAGTAAATGTATATTACACTCTATTTAAAATATCAAAAACTACACCAAATATATATTATATAATTTACATAAAATATCAAAAGTACACCAAAAATATATTATATACTCTACATAAAATATCAAAAAGTACAGTAAATATATTTCATATGTTGTACATATAATATTAACTAAAAGTACACCAAATACATTTTACATACTGTAAATAAAATACCAAAAATTACAGTAAGTATATATTATCTACTGTACATAAAATATCAAAAAGTACACAAAATATGTGTTATATATACTGTAAATAAACTATTAAAATCTTCAGTAATTATATTTAATATACTGTACATAAAATATCAAAAATTACACCAAATGTATATTATACACTCTAAATAGAATATCAAAAAGGACAGTAAATATATATTACACTCTATGTAAAATATCAAAACTACATCAAATATATATTATATAATTTACATAAAATGTCAAAAGTACACCAAATATATATTATATACTCTACATAAAATATCAAAAAGTACAGTAAATATATTTCATATGTTGTACATATAATATTAACTAAAAGTACACCAAATACATTTTACATACTGTAAATAAAATACCAAAAATTTCAGTAAGTATATATTATCTACTGTACATAAAATATCAAAAAGTACACCAAATATGTGTTATATATACTGTAAATAAACTACCAATATCTTCAGTAATTATATTTAATATACTGTACATAAAATATCAAAAATTACACCAAATGTATATTATACACTCTAAATAGAATATCAAAAAGGACAGTAAATATATATTACACTCCATGTAAAATATCGAAACTACACCAAATATATATTATATAATTTACATAAAATATCAAAAGTACACCAAATATATATTATATACTCTACATAAAATATCAAAAAGTACAGTAAATATATTTCATATGTTGTACATATAATATTAACTAAAAGTACACCAAATACATTTTACATACTGTAAATAAAATACCAAAAATTACAGTAAGTATATATTATCTACTGTACATAAAATATCAAAAAGTACACCAAATATGTGTTATATATACTGTAAATAAACTATCAAAATCTTCAGTAATTATATTATATATACTGTACATAAAATATCAAAAATTACACCAAATGTATATTATACACTCTAAATAAAATATCAAAAAGGACAGTAAATATATATTACACTCTATTTAAAATACCAAAAACTACACCAAATATATATTATATAATTTACATAAAATATCAAAAGTACACCAAATATATATTATATACCCTACATAAAATATCAAAAAGTACAATAAATATATTTCATATGTTGTACATATAATATTAACTAAAAGTACACCAAATACATTTTACATACTGTAAATAAAATATCAAAAATTACAGTAAGTATATATTATCTACTGTACATAAAATATCAAAAAGTACCCCAAATATGTGTTATATACACTGTAAATAAACTATCAAAATCTTCAGTAATTATATTTAATATACTGTACATAAAATATCAAAAATTACACCAAATGTATATTATACACTCTAAATAGAATATCAAAAAGGACAGTAAATATATATTACACTCTATGTAAAATATCGAAACTACACCAAATATATATTTTCTAATTTACATAAAATATCAAAAGTACACCAAATATATATTATATACTCTACGTAAATTATCAAAAAGTACAGTAAATATATTTCATATGTTGTACATATAATATTAACTGAAAGTACACCAAATACATTTTACATACTGTATATAAAATATCAAAAATGACAGTAAGTATATATTATCTACTGTACATAAAATATCAAAAAGTACACCAAATATGTGTTATATACACTGTAAATAAACTATCAAAATCTTCAGTAATTATATTTAATATACTGTACATAAAATATCAAAAATTACACAAAATGTATATTACACACTCTAAATAGAATATCAAAAAGGACAGTAAATATATATTACACTCTATGTAAAATATCGAAACTACACCAAATATATATTATATAATTTACATAAAATATCAAAAGTACACCAAATATATATTCTATACTGTACATAAAATATCAAAAAGTACAGTAAATATATTTCATATGTTGTACATATAATATTAACTAAAAGTACACCAAATACATTTTACATACTGTAAATAAAATACCAAAAATTACAGTAAGTATATATTATCTACTGTACATAAAATATCAAAAAGTACACCAAATATGTGTTATATATACTGTAAATAAACTATCAAAATCTTCAGTAATTATATTTAATATACTGTACATAAAATATCAAAAATTACACCAAATGTATATTATACACTCTAAATAGAATATCAAAAAGGACAGTAAATATATATTACACTCTATGTAAAATATCGAAACTACACCAAATATATATTATATAATTTACATAAAATATCAAAAGTACACCAAATATATATTATATACTCTACATAAAATATCAAAAAGTACAGTAAATATATTTCATATGTTGTACATATAATATTAACTAAAAGTACACCAAATACATTTTACATACTGTAAATAAAATACCAAATATTTCAGTAAGTATGTATTATCTACTGTACATAAAATATCAAAAAGTACACCAAATATGTGTTATATATACTGTAAATAAACTATCAAAATCTTCTGTAATTATATTTAATATACTGTACATAAAATATCAAAAATTACACCAAATGTATATTACACACTCTAAATAAAATATCAAAAAGGACAGTAAATATATATTACACTCTATTTAAAATATCAAAAACTACACCAAATATATATTATATAATTTACATAAAATATCAAAAGTACACCAAATATATATTATATACTCTACATAAAATATCAAAAAGTACAGTAAATATATTTCATATGTTGTACATATAATATTAACTAAAAGTACACCGAATACATTTTACATACTGTAAATAAAATACCAAAAATTACAGTAAGTATATATTATCTACTGTACATAAAATATCAAAAAGTACACCAAATATGTGTTATATATACTGTAAATAAACTATCAAGAACTTCAGTAATTATATTTAATATACTGTACATAAAATATCAAAAATTACACCAAATGTATATTATACACTCTAAATAGAATATCAAAAAGGACAGTAAATATATATTACACTCTATGTAAAATATCAAAACTACACCAAATATATATTATATAATTTACATAAAATATCAAAAGTACACCAAATATATATTATATACTCTACATAAAATATCAAAAAGTACAGTAAATATATTTCATATGTTGTACATATAATATTAACTAAAAGTACACCAAATACATTTTACATACTGTAAATAAAATACCAAAAATTACAGTAAGTATATATTATCTACTGTACATAAAATATCAAAAAGTACACCAAATATGTGTTATATATACTGTAAATAAACTATCAAAATCTTCAGTAATTATATTTAATATACTGTACATAAAATATCAAAAATTACGCCAAATGTATATTACACACTCTAAATAAAATATCAAAAAGGACAGTAAATATATATTACACTCTATTTAAAATATCAAAAACTACACCAAATATATATTATATAATTTACATAAAATATCAAAAGTACACCAGATATATATTATATATTGTACATAAAATATCAAAAAGTACAGTAAATATATTTCATATGTTGTACATATAATATTAACTAAAAGTACACCAAATACATTTTACATACTGTAAATAAAATATCAAAAATTACAGTAAGTATATGTTATCTACTGTACATAATATATCAAAAAGTACACCAAATATGTGTTATATACACTGTAAATAAACTATCAAAATCTTCAGTAATTATATTTAATATACTGTACATAAAATATCAAAAATTACACCAAATGTATATTATACACTCTAAATAGAATATCAAAAAGGACAGTAAATATATATTACACTCTATGTGAAATATCGAAACTACACCAAATATATATTATATAATTTACATAAAATATCAAAAGTACACCAAATATATATTATATACTCTACATAAAATATCAAAAAGTACAGTAAATATATTTCATATGTTGTACATATTATATTAACTAAAAGTACACCAAATACATTTTACATACTGTAAATAAAACACCAAAAATTTCAGTAAGTATATATTATCTACTGTACATAAAATATCAAAAAGTACACCAAATATGTGTTATATATACTGTAAATAAACTATCAAAATCTTCAGTAATTATATTATATATACTGTACATAAAATATCAAAAATTACACCAAATGTATATTATACACTCTAAATAAAATATCAAAAAGGACAGTAAATATATATTACAATCTATTTAAAATATCAAAAACTACACAAAATATGTATTATATAAGTTACATAAAATATCAAAAGTACACCAAATATATATTATATACTCTACATAAAATATCAAAAAGTACAGTAAATATATTTCATATGTTGTACATATAATATTATCTAAAAGTACACCAAATACATTTTACATACTGTAAATAAAATATCAAAAATTACAGTAAGTATATATTATCTACTGTACATAAAATATCAAAAAGTACACCAAATATGTGTTATATATACTGTAAATAAACTATCAAGAACTTCAGTAATTATATTTAATATACTGTACATAAAATATCAAAAATTACACCAAATGTATATTATACACTCTAAATAGAATATCAAAAAGGACAGTAAATATATATTACACTCTATGTAAAATATCAAAACTACACCAAATATATATTATATAATTTACATAAAATATCAAAAGTACACCAAATATATATTATATACTCTACATAAAATATCAAAAAGTACAGTAAATATATTTCATATGTTGTACATATAATATTAACTAAAAGTACACCAAATACATTTTACATACTGTAAATAAAACACCAAAAATTTCAGTAAGTATATATTATCTACTGTACATAAAATATCAAAAAGTACACCAAATATGTGTTATATATACTGTAAATAAACTATCAAAATCTTCAGTAATTATATTTAATATACTGTACATAAAATATCAAAAATTACACCAAATGTATATTACACACACTAAATAAAATATCAAAAAGGACAGTAAATATATATTACACACTATTTAAAATATCAAAAACTACACCAAATATATATTATATAATTTACATAAAATATCAAAAGTACACCAAATATATATTATATACTGTACATAAAATATCAAAAAGTACAGTAAATATATTTCATATGTTGTACATATAATATTAACTAAAAGTACACCAAATACATTTTACATACTGTAAATAAAATATCAAAAATTACAGTAAGTATATATTATCTACTGTACATAAAATATCAAAAAGTACACCAAATATGTGTTATATACACTGTAAATAAACTATCAAAACCTTCAGTAATTATATTTAATATACTGTACATAAAATATCAAAAATTACACCAAATGTATATTATACACTCTAAATAAAATATCAAAAAGGAAACTAAATATATATTACACTCTATTTATAATATCAAAAACTACACCAAATATATATTATATAATTTACATAAAATATCAAAAGTACACCAAATATATATTATATAATCTACATAAAATATCAAAAAGTACAGTAAATATATTTCATATGTTGTACATATAATATTAACTAAAAGTACACCAAATACGTTTTACATACTGTAAATAAAATACCAAAAATTTCAGTAAGTATATATTATCTACTGTACATAAAATATCAAAAAGTACACCAAATATGTGTTATATATACTGTAAATAAACTATCAAAATCTTCAGTAATTATATTTAATATACTGTACATAAAATATCAAAAATTACACCAAATGTATATTACACACTCTAAATAAAATATCAAAAAGGACAGTAAATATATATTACACTCTATTTAAAATATCAAAAACTACACCAAATATATATAATATAATTTACATAAAATATCAAAAGTACACCAAATATATATTATATACTGTACATAAAATATCAAAAAGTACAGTAAATATATTTCATATCTTGTACATATAATATTAACTAAAAGTACACCAAATACATTTTACATACTGCAAATAAAATATCAAAAATTACAGTAAGTATATATTATCTACTGTACATAAAATATCAAAAAGTACACCAAATATGTGTTATATACACTGTAAATAAACTATCAAAATCTTCAGTAATTATATTTAATATACTCTACATAAAATATCAAAAATTACACCAAATGTATATTATACACTCTAAATAGAATATCAAAAAGGACAGTAAATATATATTACACTCTATGTAAAATATCGAAACTACACCAAATATATATTATATAATTTACATAAAATATCAAATGTACACCAAATATATATTATATACTCTACATAAAATATCAAAAAGTACAGTAAATATATTTCATATGTTGTACATATAATATTAACTAAAATTACACCAAATACATTTTACATACTGTAAATAAAATACCAAAAATTACAGTAAGTATATATTATCTACTGTACATAAAATATCAAAAAGTACACCAAATATGTGTTATATATACTGTAAATAAACTATCAAAATCTTCAGTAATTATATTATATATACTGTACATAAAATATCAAAAATTACACCAAATGTATATTATACACTCTAAATAGAATATCAAAAAGGTCAGTAAATATATATTACACTCTATTTAAAATATCAAAAACTACACCAAATATATATTATATAATTTACATAAAACATCAAAAGTACACCAAATATATATTATATACTGTACATAAAATATCAAAAAGTACAGTAAATATATTTCATATGTTGTACATATAATATTAACTAAAAGTACACCAAATACATTTTACATACTTTAAATAAAATATCAAAAATTACAGTAAGTATATATTATCTACTGTACATAAAATATCAAAAAGTACACCAAATATGTGTTATATATACTGTAAATAAACTATCAAGAACTTCAGTAATTATATTTAATATACTGTACATAAAATATCAAAAATTACACCAAATGTATATTATACACTCTAAATAGAATATCAAAAGGACAGTAAATATATATTACACTCTATGTAAAATATCAAAACTACACCAAATATATGTTATATAATTTACATAAAATATCAAAAGTACACCAAATATATATTATATACTCTACATAAAATATCAAAAAGTACAGTAAATATATTTCATATGTTGTACATATAATATTAACTAAAAGTACACCAAATACATTTTACATACTGTAAATAAAATACCAAAAATTTCAGTAAGTATATATTATCTACTGTACATAAAATATCAAAAAGTACACCAAATATGTGTTATATATACTGTAAATAAACTATCAAAATCTTCAGTAATTATATTTAATATACTGTACATAAAATATCAAAAATTACACCAAATGTATATTACACACTCTATATAAAATATCAAAAAGGACAGTAAATATATATTACACTCTATTTAAAATATCAAAAACTACACCAAATATATATTATATAATTTACATAAAATATCAAAAGTACACCAAATATATATTATATACTGTACATAAAATATCAAAAAGTACAGTAAATATATTTCATATGTTGTACATATAATATTAACTAAAATTACACCAAATACATTTTACATACTGTAAATAAAATATCAAAAATTACAGTAAGTATATATTATCTACTGTACATAATATATCAAAAAGTACACCAAATATGTGTTATATACACTGTAAATAAACTATCAAAATCTTCAGTAATTATATTTAATATACTGTACATAAAATATCAAAAATTACACCAAATGTATATTATACACTCTAAATAGAATATCAAAAAGGACAGTAAATATATATTACACTCTATGTGAAATATCGAAACTACACCAAATATATATTATATAATTTACATAAAATATCAAAAGTACACCAAATATATATTATATACTCTACATAAAATATCAAAAAGTACAGTAAATATATTTCATATGTTGTACATATTATATTAACTAAAAGTACACCAAATACATTTTACATACTGTAAATAAAACACCAAAAATTTCAGTAAGTATATATTATCTACTGTACATAAAATATCAAAAAGTACACCAAATATGTGTTATATATACTGTAAATAAACTATCAAAATCTTCAGTAATTATATTATATATACTGTACATAAAATATCAAAAATTACACCAAATGTATATTATACACTCTAAATAAAATATCAAAAAGGACAGTAAATATATATTACAATCTATTTAAAATATCAAAAACTACACAAAATATGTATTATATAAGTTACATAAAATATCAAAAGTACACCAAATATATATTATATACTCTACATAAAATATCAAAAAGTACAGTAAATATATTTCATATGTTGTACATATAATATTATCTAAAAGTACACCAAATACATTTTACATACTGTAAATAAAATATCAAAAATTACAGTAAGTATATATTATCTACTGTACATAAAATATCAAAAAGTACACCAAATATGTGTTATATATACTGTAAATAAACTATCAAGAACTTCAGTAATTATATTTAATATACTGTACATAAAATATCAAAAATTACACCAAATGTATATTATACACTCTAAATAGAATATCAAAAAGGACAGTAAATATATATTACACTCTATGTAAAATATCAAAACTACACCAAATATATATTATATAATTTACATAAAATATCAAAAGTACACCAAATATATATTATATACTCTACATAAAATATCAAAAAGTACAGTAAATATATTTCATATGTTGTACATATAATATTAACTAAAAGTACACCAAATACATTTTACATACTGTAAATAAAACACCAAAAATTTCAGTAAGTATATATTATCTACTGTACATAAAATATCAAAAAGTACACCAAATATGTGTTATATATACTGTAAATAAACTATCAAAATCTTCAGTAATTATATTTAATATACTGTACATAAAATATCAAAAATTACACCAAATGTATATTACACACACTAAATAAAATATCAAAAAGGACAGTAAATATATATTACACACTATTTAAAATATCAAAAACTACACCAAATATATATTATATAATTTACATAAAATATCAAAAGTACACCAAATATATATTATATACTGTACATAAAATATCAAAAAGTACAGTAAATATATTTCATATGTTGTACATATAATATTAACTAAAAGTACACCAAATACATTTTACATACTGTAAATAAAATATCAAAAATTACAGTAAGTATATATTATCTACTGTACATAAAATATCAAAAAGTACACCAAATATGTGTTATATACACTGTAAATAAACTATCAAAACCTTCAGTAATTATATTTAATATACTGTACATAAAATATCAAAAATTACACCAAATGTATATTATACACTCTAAATAAAATATCAAAAAGGAAACTAAATATATATTACACTCTATTTATAATATCAAAAACTACACCAAATATATATTATATAATTTACATAAAATATCAAAAGTACACCAAATATATATTATATAATCTACATAAAATATCAAAAAGTACAGTAAATATATTTCATATGTTGTACATATAATATTAACTAAAAGTACACCAAATACGTTTTACATACTGTAAATAAAATACCAAAAATTTCAGTAAGTATATATTATCTACTGTACATAAAATATCAAAAAGTACACCAAATATGTGTTATATATACTGTAAATAAACTATCAAAATCTTCAGTAATTATATTTAATATACTGTACATAAAATATCAAAAATTACACCAAATGTATATTACACACTCTAAATAAAATATCAAAAAGGACAGTAAATATATATTACACTCTATTTAAAATATCAAAAACTACACCAAATATATATAATATAATTTACATAAAATATCAAAAGTACACCAAATATATATTATATACTGTACATAAAATATCAAAAAGTACAGTAAATATATTTCATATCTTGTACATATAATATTAACTAAAAGTACACCAAATACATTTTACATACTGCAAATAAAATATCAAAAATTACAGTAAGTATATATTATCTACTGTACATAAAATATCAAAAAGTACACCAAATATGTGTTATATACACTGTAAATAAACTATCAAAATCTTCAGTAATTATATTTAATATACTCTACATAAAATATCAAAAATTACACCAAATGTATATTATACACTCTAAATAGAATATCAAAAAGGACAGTAAATATATATTACACTCTATGTAAAATATCGAAACTACACCAAATATATATTATATAATTTACATAAAATATCAAATGTACACCAAATATATATTATATACTCTACATAAAATATCAAAAAGTACAGTAAATATATTTCATATGTTGTACATATAATATTAACTAAAATTACACCAAATACATTTTACATACTGTAAATAAAATACCAAAAATTACAGTAAGTATATATTATCTACTGTACATAAAATATCAAAAAGTACACCAAATATGTGTTATATATACTGTAAATAAACTATCAAAATCTTCAGTAATTATATTATATATACTGTACATAAAATATCAAAAATTACACCAAATGTATATTATACACTCTAAATAGAATATCAAAAAGGACAGTAAATATATATTACACTCTATTTAAAATATCAAAAACTACACCAAATATATATTATATAATTTACATAAAACATCAAAAGTACACCAAATATATATTATATACTGTACATAAAATATCAAAAAGTACAGTAAATATATTTCATATGTTGTACATATAATATTAACTAAAAGTACACCAAATACATTTTACATACTTTAAATAAAATATCAAAAATTACAGTAAGTATATATTATCTACTGTACATAAAATATCAAAAAGTACACCAAATATGTGTTATATATACTGTAAATAAACTATCAAGAACTTCAGTAATTATATTTAATATACTGTACATAAAATATCAAAAATTACACCAAATGTATATTATACACTCTAAATAGAATATCAAAAGGACAGTAAATATATATTACACTCTATGTAAAATATCAAAACTACACCAAATATATGTTATATAATTTACATAAAATATCAAAAGTACACCAAATATATATTATATACTCTACATAAAATATCAAAAAGTACAGTAAATATATTTCATATGTTGTACATATAATATTAACTAAAAGTACACCAAATACATTTTACATACTGTAAATAAAATACCAAAAATTTCAGTAAGTATATATTATCTACTGTACATAAAATATCAAAAAGTACACCAAATATGTGTTATATATACTGTAAATAAACTATCAAAATCTTCAGTAATTATATTTAATATACTGTACATAAAATATCAAAAATTACACCAAATATATATTACACACTCTATATAAAATATCAAAAAGGACAGTAAATATATATTACACTCTATTTAAAATATCAAAAACTACACCAAATATATATTATATAATTTACATAAAATATCAAAAGTACACCAAATATATATTATATACTGTACATAAAATATCAAAAAGTACAGTAAATATATTTCATATGTTGTACATATAATATTAACTAAAATTACACCAAATACATTTTACATACTGTAAATAAAATATCAAAAATTACAGTAAGTATATATTATCTACTGTACATAAAATATCAAAAAGTACACCAAATATGTGTTATATACACTGTAAATAAACTATCAAAATCTTCAGTAATTATATTTAATATACTGTACATAAAATATCAAAAATTACACCAAATGTATATTATACACTCTAAATAGAATATCAAAAAGGACAGTAAATATATATTACACTCTATGTAAAATATCGAAACTACACCAAATATATATTATATAATTTACATAAAATATCAAAAGTACACCAAGTATATATTATATACTCTACATAAAATATCAAAAAGTACAGTAAATATATTTCATATGTTGTACATATATTAACTAAAAGTACACCAAATACATTTTACATACTGTAAATAAAATACTAAAAATTACAGTAAGTATATATTATCTACTGTACATAAAATATCAAAAAGTACACCAAATATGTGTTATATATACTGTAAATAAACTATGAAAATCTTCAGTAATTATATTATATATACTGTACATAAAATATCAAAAATTACACCAAATGTATATTATACACTCTAAATAAAATATCAAAAAAGACAGTAAATATATATTACACCCTATTTAAAATATCAAAAACTACACCAAATATATATTATATAATTTACATAAAATATCAAAAGTACACCAAATATATATTATATACTGTACATAAAATATCAAAAAGTACAGTAAATATATTTCATATGTTGTACATATAATATTAACTAAAAGTACACCAAATACATTTTACATACTGTAAATAAAATATCAAAAATTACAGTAAGTATATATTATCTACTGTACATAAAATATCAAAAAGTACACCAAATATGTGTTATATATACTGTAAATAAACTATCAAGAACTTCAGTAATTATATTTAATATACTGTACATAAAATATCAAAAATTACACCAAATGTATATTATACACTCTAAATAGAATATCAAAAAGGACAGTAAATATATATTACACTCTATGTAAAATATCAAAACTACACCAAATATATATTATATAATTTACATAAAATATCAAAAGTACACCAAATATATATTATATACTCTACATAAAATATCAAAAAGTACAGTAAATATATTTCATATGTTGTACATATAATATTAACTAAAAGTACACCAAATACATTTTACATACTGTAAATAAAATACCAAAAATTTCAGTAAGTATATATTATCTACTGTACATAAAATATCAAAATGTACACCAAATATGTGTTATATATACTGTAAATAAACTATCAAAAGCTTCAGTAATTATATTTAATATACTGTACATAAAATATCAAAAATTACACCAAATGTATATTACACACTCTAAATAAAATGTCAAAAAGGACAGTAAATATATATTACACTCTATTTAAAATATCAAAAACTACACCAAATATATATTATATAATTTACATAAAATATCAAAAGTACACCAAATATATATTATATACTGTGCATAAAATATCAAAAAGTACAGTAAAGATATTTCATATGTTGTACATATAATATTAACTAAAAGTACACCAAATACATTTTACATACTGTAAATAAAATATCAAAAATTACAGTAAGTATATATTATCTACTGTACATAAAATATCAAAAAGTACACCAAATATGTGTTATATATACTGTAAATAAACTATCAAGAACTTCAGTAATTATATTTAATATACTGTACATAAAATATCAAAAATTACACCAAATGTATATTATACACTCTAAATAGAATATCAAAAAGGACAGTAAATATATATTACACTCTATGTAAAATATCAAAACTACACCAAATATATATTATATAATTTACATAAAATATCAAAAGTACACCAAATATATATTATATACTCTACATAAAATATCAAAAAGTACAGTAAATATATTTCATATGATGTACATATAATATTAACTAAAAGTACACCAAATACATTTTACATACTGTAAATAAAATACCAAAAATTTCAGTAAGTATATATTATCTACTGTACATAAAATATCAAAAAGTACACCAAATATGTGTTATATATACTGTAAATAAACTATCAAAAGCTTCAGTAATTATATTTAATATACTGTACATAAAATATCAAAAATTACACCAAATGTATATTACACACTCTAAATAAAATATCAAAAAGGACAGTAAATATATATTACACTCTATTTAAAATATCAAAAACTACACCAAATATATATTATATAATTTACATGAAATATCAAAAGTACACCAAATATATATTATATACTGTGCATAAAATATCAAAAAGTACAGTAAAGATATTTCATATGTTGTACATATAATATTAACTAAAAGTACACCAAATACATTTTACATACTGTAAATAAAATATCAAAAATTACAGTAAGTATATATTATCTACTGTACATAAAATATCAAAAAGTACACCAAATATGTGTTATATACACTGTAAATAAACTATCAAAATCTTCAGTAATTATATTTAATATACTGTACATAAAATATCAAAAATTACACCAAATGTATATTATACACTCTAAATAGAATATCAAAAAGGACAGTAAATATATATTACACTCTATGTAAAATATCAAAACTACACCAAATATATGTTATATAATTTACATAAAATATCAAAAGTACACCAAATATATATTATATACTCTACATAAAATATCAAAAAGTACAGTAAATATATTTCATATGTTGTACATATAATATTAACTAAAAGTACACCAAATACATTTTACATACTGTAAATAAAATACCAAAAATTACAGTAAGTATATATTATCTACTGTACATAAAATATCAAAAAGTACACCAAATATGTGTTATATATACTGTAAATAAACTATCAAAATCTTCAGTAATTATATTTAATATACTGTACATAAAATATCAAAAATTACACCAAATGTATATTACACACTCTATATAAAATATCAAAAAGGACAGTAAATATATATTACACTCTATTTAAAATATCAAAAACTACACCAAATATATATTATATAATTTACATAAAATATCAAAAGTACACCAAATATATATTATATACTGTACCTAAAATATCAAAAAGTACAGTAAATATATTTCATATGTTGTACATATAATATTAACTAAAATTACACCAAATACATTTTACATACTCTAAATAAAATATCAAAAATTACAGTAAGTATATATTATCTACTGTACATAAAATATCAAAAAGTACACCAAATATGTGTTATATACACTGTAAATAAACTATCAAAATCTTCAGTAATTATATTTAATATACTGTACATAAAATATCAAAAATTACACCAAATGTATATTATACACTCTAAATAGAATATCAAAAAGGACAGTAAATATATATTACACTCTATGTAAAATATCGAAACTACACCAAATATATATTATATAATTTACATAAAATATCAAATGTACACCAAATACATATTATATACTCTACATAAAATATTAAAGGTACAGTAAATATATTTCATATGTTGTACATATATTAACTAAAAGTACACCAAATACATTTTACATACTGTAAATAGAATACCAAAAATTACAGTAAGTATATATTATCTACTGTACATAAAATATCAAAAAGTACACCAAATATGTGTTATATATACTGTAAATAAACTATCAAAATCTTCAGTAATTATATTATATATACTGTACATAAAATATCAAAAATTACACCAAATGTATATTATACACTCTAAATAAAATATCAAAAAAGACAGTAAATATATATTACACCCTATTTAAAATATCAAAAACTACACCAAATATATGTTATATAATTTACCTAAAATATCAAAAGTACACCAAATATATATTATATACTGTACATAAAATATCAAAAAGTACAGTAAATATATTTCATATGTTGTACATATAATATTAACTAAAAGTACACCAAATACATTTTACATACTGTAAATAAAATATCAAAAATTACAGTAAGTATATATTATCTACTGTACATAAAATATCAAAAAGTACACCAAATATGTGTTATATATACTGTAAATAAACTATCAAGAACTTCAGTAATTATATTTAATATACTGTACATAAAATATCAAAAATTACACCAAATGTATATTATACACTCTAAATAGAATATCAAAAAGGACAGTAAATATATATTACACTCTATGTAAAATATCAAAACTACACCAAATATATATTATATAATTTACATAAAATATCAAAAGTACACCAAATATATATTATATACTCTACATAAAATATCAAAAAGTACAGTAAATATATTTCATATGTTGTACATATAATATTAACTAAAAGTACACCAAATACATTTTACATACTGTAAATAAAATACCAAAAATTACAGTGTGTATATATTATCTACTGTACATAAAATATCAAAAAGTACACCAAATATGTGTTATATATACTGTAAATAAACTATCAAAATCTTCAGTAATTATATAATATATACTGTACATAAAATATCAAAAATTACACCAAATGTATATTATACACTCTAAATAAAATATCAAAAAGGACAGTAAATATATATTACACTCTATTTAAAATATCAAAAACTACACCAAATATATATTATATAATTTACATATAATATCAAAAGTACACAAAATATATATTATATACTCTACATAAAATATCAAAAAGTACAGTAAATATATTTCATATGTTGTACATACAATATTAACTAAAAGTACACCAAATACATTTTACATACTGTAAATAAAATATCAAAAATTACAGTAAGTATATATTATCTACTGTACATAAAATATCAAAAAGTACACCAAATATGTGTTATATATACTGTAAATAAACTATCAAGAACTTCAGTAATTATATTTAATATACTGTACATAAAATATCAAAAATTACACCAAATGTATATTATACACTCTAAATAGAATATCAAAAAGGACAGTAAATATATATTACACTCTATGTAAAATATGAAAACTTCACCAAATATATATTATATAATTTACATAAAATATCAAAAGTACACCAAATATATATTATATACTCTACATAAAATATCAAAAAGTACAGTAAATATATTTCATATGTTGTACATATAATATTAACTAAAAGTACACCAAATACATTTTACATACTGTAAATAAAATACCAAAAATTTCAGTAAGTATATATTATCTACTGTACATAAAATATCAAAAAGTACACCAAATATGTGTTATATATACTGTAAATAAACTATCAAAATCTTCAGTAATTATATTTAATATACTGTACATAAAATATCAAAAATTACACCAAATGTATATTATACACTCTAAATAGAATATCAAAAAGGACAGTAAATATATATTACACTCTATTTAAAATATCAAAAACTACACCAAATATATATTATATAATTTACATAAAATATCAAAAGTACACCAAATATATATTATATACTGTACATAAAATATCAAAAAGTACAGTAAATATATTTCATATGTTGTACATATAATATTAACTAAAAGTACACCAAATACATTTTACATACTGTAAATAAAATATCAAAAATTACAGTAAGTATATATTATCTACTGTACATAAAATATCAAAAAGTACACCAAATATGTGTTATATACACTGTAAATAAACTATCAAGAACTTCCGTAATTATAGTTAATATACTGTACATAAAATATCTAAAATTACACCAAATGTATATTATACACTCTAAATAGAATATCAAAAAGGACAGTAAATATATATTACACTCTATGTAAAATATCAAAACTACACCAAATATATATTATATAATTTACATAAAATATCAAAAGTACACCAAATATATATTATATACTCTACATAAAATATGAAAAAGTACAGTAAATATATTTCATATGTTGTACATATAATATTAACTAAAAGTACACCAAATACATTTTACATACTGTAAATAAAATACCAAAAATTTCAGTAAGTATATATTATCTACTGTACATAAAATATCAAAAAGTACACCAAATATGTGTTATATATACTGTAAATAAACTATCAAAACCTTCAGTAATTATATTTAATATACTGTACATAAAATATCAAAAATTACACCAAATGTATATTACACACTCTAAATAAAATATCAAAAAGGACAGTAAATATATATTACACTCTATTTAAAATATCAAAAACTACACCAAATATATATTATATAATTTACATAAAATATCAAAAGTACACCAAATATATATTATATATAGTACATAAAATATCAAAAAGTACAGTAAATATATTTCATATGTTGTACATATAATATTAACTAAAAGTACACCAAATACATTTTACATACGGTAAATAAAATATCAAAAATTACAGTAAGTATATATTATCTACTGTACATAAAATATCAAAAAGTACACCAAATATGTGTTATATACACTGTAAATAAACTATCAAAATCTTCAGTAATTATATTTAATATACTGTACATAAAATATCAAAAATTACACCAAATGTATATTATACACTCTAAATAGAATATCAAAAAGGACAGTAAATATATATTACACTCTATGTGAAATATCGAAACTACACCAAATATATATTATATAATTTACATAAAATATCAAAAGTACACCAAATATATATTATATACTCTACATAAAATATCAAAAATGACAGTAAATATATTTCATATGTTTTACATATAATATTAACTAAAAGTACACCAAATACATTTTACATACTGTAAATAAAATACCAAAAATTACAGTAAGTATATATTATCTACTGTACATAAAATATCAAAAAGTACACCAAATTTGTGTTATATATACTGTAAATAAACTATCAAAATCTTCAGTAATTATATTATATATACTGTACATAAAATATCAAAAATTACACCAAATGTATATTATACACTCTAAATAAAATATCAAAAAGGACAGTAAATATATATTACAATCTATTTAAAATATCAAAAACTACACAAAATATGTATTATATAAGTTACATAAAATATCAAAAGTACACCAAATATATATTATATACTCTACATAAAATATCAAAAAGTACAGTAAATATATTTCATATGTTGTACATATAATATTATCTAAAAGTACACCAAATACATTTTACATACTGTAAATAAAATATCAAAAATTACGGTAAGTATATATTATCTACTGTACATAAAATATCAAAAAGTACACCAAATATGTGTTATATATACTGTAAATAAACTATCAAGAACTTCAGTAATTATATTTAATATACTGTACATAAAATATCAAAAATTACACCAAATGTATATTATACACTCTAAATAGAATATCAAAAAGGACAGTAAATATATATTACACTCTATGTAAAATATCAAAACTACACCAAATATATATTATATAATTTACATAAAATATCAAAAGTACACCAAATATATATTATATACTCTACATAAAATATCAAAAAGTACAGTAAATATATTTCATCTGTTGTACATATAATATTAACTAAAAGTACACCAAATACATTTTACATACTGTAAATAAAACACCAAAAATTTCAGTAAGTATATATTATCTACTGTACATAAAATATCAAAAAGTACACCAAATATGTGTTATATATACTGTAAATAAACTATCAAAATCTTCAGTAATTATATTTAATATACTGTACATAAAATATCAAAAATTACACCAAATGTATATTACACACTCTAAATAAAATATCAAAAAGGACAGTAAATATATATTACACACTATTTAAAATATCAAAAACTACACCAAATATATATTATATAATTTACATAAAATATCAAATGTACACCAAATATATATTATATACTGTACATAAAATATCAAAAAGTACAGTAAATATATTTCATATGTTGTACATATAATATTAACTAAAAGTACACCAAATACATTTTACATACTGTAAATAAAATATCAAAAATTACAGTAAGTATATATTATCTACTGTACATAAAATATCAAAAAGTACACCAAGTATGTGTTATATACACTGTAAATAAACTATCAAAACCTTCAGTAATTATATTTAATATACTGTACATAAAATATCAAAAATTACACCAAATGTATATTATACACTCTAAATAGAATATCAAAAAGGACAGTAAATATATATTACACTCTATGTAAAATATCAAATCTACACCAAATATATATTATATAATTTACATAAAATATCAAAAGTACACCAAATATATATTATATACTCTACATAAAATATCAAAAAGTACAGTAAATATATTTCATATGTTGTACATATAATATTATCTAAAAGTACACCAAATACATTTTACATACTGTAAATAAAATACCAAAAATTACAGTAAGTTTATATTATCTACTGTACATAATATATCAAAAAGTACACCAAATATGTGTTATATATACTGTAAATAAACTATCAAAATCATCAGTAATTATATTATATATACTGTACATAAAATATCAAAAATTACACCAAATGTATATTATACACTCTAAATAAAATATCAAAAAGGACAGTAAATATATATTACACACTATTTAAAATATCAAAAACTACACCAAATATATATTATATAATTTACATAAAATATCAAAAGTACACCAAATATATATTATATAATCTACATAAAATATCAAAAAGTACAGTAAATATATTTCATATGTTGTACATATAATATTAACTAAAAGTACACCAAATACGTTTTACATACTGTAAATAAAATACCAAAAATTTCAGTAAGTATATATTATCTACTGTACATAAAATATCAAAAAGTACACCAAATATGTGTTATATATACTGTAAATAAACTATCAAAATCTTCAGTAATTATATTTAATATACTGTACATAAAATATCAAAAATTACACCAAATGTATATTACACACTCTAAATAAAATATCAAAAAGGACAGTAAATATATATTACACTCTATTTAAAATATCAAAAACTACACCAAATATATATTATATAATTTACATAAAATATCAAATGTACACCAAATATATATTATATACTGTACATAAAATATAAAAAGTACAGTAAATATATTTCATATGTTGTACATATAATATTAACTAAAAGTACACCAAATACATTTTACATACTGCAAATAAAATATCAAAAATTACAGTAAGTATATATTATCTACTGTACATAAAATATCAAAAAGTACACCAAATATGTGTTATATACACTGTAAATAAACTATCAAAATCTTCAGTAATTATATTTAATATACTGTACATAAAATATCAAAAATTACACCAAATGTATATTATACACTCTAAATAGAATATCAAAAAGGACAGTAAATATATATTACACTCTATGTAAAATATCGAAACTACACCAAATATATATTATATAATTTACATAAAATATCAAAAGTACACCAAATATATATTATATACTCTACATAAAATATCAAAAAGTACAGTAAATATATTTCATATGTTGTACATATAATATTAACTAAAAGTACACCAAATACATTTTACATACTGTAAATAAAATACCAAAAATTACAGTAAGTATATATTATCTACTGTACATAAAATATCAAAAAGTACTCCAAATATGTGTTATATATACTGTAAATAAACTATCAAAATCTTCAGTAATTATATTATATATACTGTACATAAAATATCAAAAATTACACCAAATGTATATTATACACTCTAAATAAAATATCAAAAAGGACAGTAAATATATATTACACTCTATTTAAAATATCAAAAACTACACCAAATATATATTATATAATTTACATAAAATATCAAAAGTACACAAAATATATATTATATACTCTACATAAAATATCAAAAAGTACAGTAAATATATTTCATATGTTGTACATACAATATTAACTAAAAGTACACCAAATACATTTTACATACTGTAAATAAAATATCAAAAATTACAGTAAGTATATATTATCTACTGTACATAAAATATCAAAAAGTACACCAAATATGTGTTATATATACTGTAAATAAACTATCAAGAACTTCAGTAATTATATTTAATATACTGTACATAAAATATCAAAAATTACACCAAATGTATATTATACACTCTAAATAGAATATCAAAAAGGACAGTAAATATATATTACACTCTATGTAAAATATCAAAACTTCACCAAATATATATTATATAATTTACATAAAATATCAAAAGTACACCAAATATATATTATATACTCTACATAAAATATCAAAAAGTACAGTAAATATATTTCATATGTTGTACATATAATATTAACTAAAAGTACACCAAATACATTTTACATACTGTAAATAAAATACCAAAAATTTCAGTAAGTATATATTATCTACTGTACATAAAATATCAAAAAGTACACCAAATATGTGTTATATATACTGTAAATAAACTATCAAAATCTTCAGTAATTATATTTAATATACTGTACATAAAATATCAAAAATTACACCAAATGTATATTATACACTCTAAATAGAATATCAAAAAGGACAGTAAATATATATTACACTCTATTTAAAATATCAAAAACTACACCAAATATATATTATATAATTTACATAAAATATCAAAAGTACACCAAATATATATTATATACTGTACATAAAATATCAAAAAGTACAGTAAATATATTTCATATGTTGTACATATAATATTAACTAAAAGTACACCAAATACATTTTACATACTGTAAATAAAATATCAAAAATTACAGTAAGTATATATTATCTACTGTACATAAAATATCAAAAAGTACACCAAATATGTGTTATATACACTGTAAATAAACTATCAAAATCTTCAGTAATTATATTTAATATACTGTACATAAAATATCAAAAATTACACCAAATGTATATTATACACTCTAAATAGAATATCAAAAAGGACAGTAAATATATATTACACTCTAAGTAAAATATCGAAACTACACCAAATATATATTATATAATTTACATAAAATATCAAAAGTACACCAAGTATATATTATATACTCTACATAAAATATCAAAAAGTACAGTAAATATATTTCATATGTTGTACATATAATATTAACTAAAAGTACACCAAATACATTTTACATACTGTAAATAAAATACCAAAAATTTCAGTAAGTATATATTATCTACTGTACATAAAATATCAAAAAGTACACCAAATATGTGTTATATATACTGTAAATAAACTATCAAGAACTTCAGTAATTATATTTAATATACTGTACATAAAATATCAAAAATTACACCAAATGTATATTATACACTCTAAATAGAATATCAAAAAGGACAGTAAATATATATTACACTCTATGTAAAATATCGAAACTACACCAAATATATATTATATAATTTACATAAAATATCAAAAGTACACCAAGTATATATTATATACTCTACATAAAATATCAAAAAGTACAGTAAATATATTTCATATGTTGTACATATAATATTAACTAAAAGTACACCAAATACATTTTACATACTGTAAATAAAATACCAAAAATTACAGTAAGTATATATTATCTACTGTACATAAAATATCAAAAAGTACACCAAATATGTGTTATATATACTGTAAATAAACTATCAAGAACTTCAGTAATTATATTTAATATACTGTACATAAAATATCAAAAATTACACCAAATGTATATTATACACTCTAAATAGAATATCAAAAAGGACAGTAAATATATATTACACTCTATGTAAAATATCAAAACTACACCAAATATATATTATATAATTTACATAAAATATCAAAAGTACACCAAATATATATTATATACTCTACATAAAATATCAAAAAGTACAGTAAATATATTTCATATGTTGTACATATAATATTAACTAAAAGTACACCAAATACTTTTTACATACTGTAAATAAAATACCAAAAATTACAGTAAGTATATATTATCTACTGTACATAAAATATCAAAAAGTACACCAAATATGTGTTATATATACTGTAAATAAACTATCAAAATCTTCAGTAATTATATTTAATATACTGTACATAAAATATCAAAAATTACACCAAATGTATATTACACACTCTAAATAAAATATCAAAAAGGACAGTAAATATATATTACACTCTATTTAAAATATCAAAAACTACACAAAATATATATTATATAATTTACATAAAATATCAAAAGTAAACCAAATATATATTATATACTGTAGATAAAATATCAAAAAGTACAGTAAATATATTTCATATGTTGTACATATAATATTAACTAAAAGTACACCAAATACTTTTTACATACTGTAAATAAAATACCAAAAATTACAGTAAGTATATATTATCTACTGTACATAAAATATCAAAAAGTACACCAAATATGTGTTATATATACTGTAAATAAACTATGAAGAACTTCAGTAATTATATTTAATATACTGTACATAAAATATCAAAAATTACACCAAATGTATATTATACACTCTAAATAGAATATCAAAAAGGACAGTAAATATATATTACACTCTATGTAAAATATCAAAACTTCACCAAATATATATTATATAATTTACATAAAATATCAAAAGTACACCAAATATATATTATATACTCTACATAAAATATCAAAAAGTACAGTAAATATATTTCATATGTTGTACATATAATATTAACTAAAAGTACACCAAATACATTTTACATACTGTAAATAAAATACCAAAAATTTCAGTAAGTATATATTATCTAGTGTACATAAAATATCAAAAAGTACACCAAATATGTGTTATATATACTGTAAATAAACTATCAAAACCTTCAGTAATTATATTTAATATACTGTACATAAAATATCAAAAATTACACCAAATGTATATTATACACTCTAAATAGAATATCAAAAAGGACAGTAAATATATATTACACTCTATTTAAAATATCAAAAACTACACCAAACATATATTATATAATTTACATAAAATATCAAAAGTACACCAAATATATATTATATACTGTACATAAAATATCAAAAAGTACAGTAAATATATTTCATATGTTGTACATATAATATTAACTAAAAGTACACCAAATACATTTTACATACTGTAAATAAAATATCAAAAATTACAGTAAGTATATATTATCTACTGTACATAAAATATCAAAAAGTACACCAAATATGTGTTATATACACTGTAAATAAACTATCAAAATCTTCAGTAATTATATTTAATATACTGTACATAAAATATCAAAAATTACACCAAATGTATATTATACACTCTAAATAGAATATCAAAAAGGACAGTAAGTATATATTACACTCTATGTAAAATATCGAAACTACACCAAATATATATTATATAATTTACATAAAATATCAAAAGTACACCAAGTATATATTATATACTCTACATAAAATATGAAAAAGTACAGTAAATATATTTCATATGTTGTACATATAATATTAACTAAAAGTACACCAAATACATTTTACATACTGTAAATAAAATACCAAAAATTACAGTAAGTATATATTATGTACTGTACATAAAATATCAAAAAGTACACCAAATATGTGTTATATATACTGTAAATAAACTATCAAGAACTTCAGTAATTATATTTAATATACTGTACATAAAATATCAAAAATTACACCAAATGTATATTATACACTCTAAATAGAATATCAAAAAGGACAGTAAATATATATTACACTCTATGTAAAATATCAAAACTACACCAAATATATATTATATAATTTACATAAAATATCAAAAGTACACCAAATATATATTATATACTCTACATAAAATATCAAAAAGTACAGTAAATATATTTCATATGTTGCACATATAATATTAACTAAAAGTACACCAAATACATTTTACATACTGTAAATAAAATACCAAAAATTACAGTAAGTATATATTATCTACTGTACATAAAATATCAAAAAGTACACCAAATATGTGTTATATATACTGTAAATAAACTATCAAAATCTTCAGTAATTATATTTAATATACTGTACATAAAATATCAAAAATTACACCAAATGTATATTACACACTCTAAATAAAATATCAAAAAGGACAGTAAATATATATTACACTCTATTTAAAATATCAAAAACTACACCAAATATATATTATATAATTTACATAAAATATCAAAAGTACACCAAGTATATATTATATAATCTACATAAAATATCAAAAAGTACAGTAAATATATTTCATATGTTGTACATATAATATTAACTAAAATTACACCAAATACATTTTACATACTGTAAATAATATATCAAAAATTACAGTAAGTATATATTATCTACTGTACATAAAATATCAAAAAGTACACCAAATATGTGTTATATACACTGTAAATAAACTATCAAAATCTTCAGTAATTATATTTAATATACTGTACATAAAATATCAAAAATTACACCAAATGTATATTATACACTCTAAATAGAATATCAAAAAGGACAGTAAATATATATTACACTCTATGTGAAATATCGAAACTACACCAAATATATATTATATAATTTACATAAAATATCAAAAGTACACCAAATATATATTATATACTCTACATAAAATATCAAATATGACAGTAAATATATTTCATATGTTTTACATATAATATTAACTAAAAGTACACCAAATACATTTTACATACTGTAAATAAAGTACCAAAAATTACAGTAAGTATATATTATCTACTGTACATAAAATATCAAAAAGTACACCAAATATGTGTTATATATACTGTAAATAAACTATCAAAATCTTCAGTAATTATATTATATATACTGTACATAAAATATCAAAAATTACACCAAATGTATATTATACACTCTAAATAAAATATCAAAAAGGACAGTAAATATATATTACAATCTATTTAAAATATCAAAAACTACACAAAATATGTATTATATAAGTTACATAAAATATCAAAAGTACACCAAATACATTTTACATACTGTAAATAAAATATCAAAAATTACAGTAAGTATATATTATCTACTGTACATAAAATATCAAAAAGTACACCAAATATGTGTTATATATACTGTAAATAAACTATCAAGAACTTCAGTAATTATATTTAATATACTGTACATAAAATATCAAAAATTACACCAAATGTATATTATACACTCTAAATAGAATATCAAAAAGGACAGTAAATATATATTACACTCTATGTAAAATATCAAAACTACACCAAATATATATTATATAATTTACATAAAATATCAAAAGTACACCAAATATATATTATATACTCTACATAAAATATCAAAAAGTACAGTAAATATATTTCATATGTTGTACATATAATATTAACTAAAAGTACACCAAATACATTTTACATACTGTAAATAAAACACAAAAAATTTCAGTAAGTATATATTATCTACTGTACATAAAATATCAAAAAGTACACCAAATATGTGTTATATATACTGTAAATAAACTATCAAAATCTTCAGTAATTATATTTAATATACTGTACATAAAATATCAAAAATTACACCAAATGTATATTACACACTCTAAATAAAATATCAAAAAGGACAGTAAATATATATTACACACTATTTAAAATATCAAAAACTACACCAAATATATATTATATAATTTACATAAAATATCAAAAGTACACCAAATATATATTATATACTGTACATAAAATATCAAAAAGTACAGTAAATATATTTCATATGTTGTACATATAATATTAACTAAAATTACACCAAATACATTTTACATACTGTAAATAAAATATCAAAAATTACAGTAAGTATATATTATCTACTGTACATAAAATATCAAAAAGTACACCAAATATGTGTTATACACACTGTAAATAAACTATCAAAACCTTCAGTAATTATATTTAATATACTGTACATAAAATATCAAAAATTACACCAAATGTATATTATACACTCTAAATAGAATATCAAAAAGGACAGTAAATATATATTACACTCTATGTAAAATACCAAAACTACACCAAATATATATTATATAATTTACATAAAATATCAAATGTACACCAAATATATATTATATACTCTACATAAAATATCAAAAAGTACAGTAAATATATTTCATATGTTGTACATATAATATTAACTAAAAGTACACCAAATACATTTTACATACTGTAAATAAAATACCAAAAATTACAGTAAGTTTATATTATCTACTGTACATAAAATATCAAAAAGTACACGAAATATGTGTTATATATACTGTAAATAAACTATCAAAATCTTCAGTAATTATATTATATATACTGTACATAAAATATCAAAAATTACACCAAATGTATATTATACACTCTAAATAAAATATCAAAAAGGACAGTAAATATATATTACACTCTATTTAAAATATCAAAAACTACACCAAATATATATTATATAATTTACATAAAATATCAAAAGTACACCAAATATATATTATATAATCTACATAAAATATCAAAAAGTACAGTAAATATATTTCATATGTTGTACATATAATATTAACTAAAATTACACCAAATACATTTTACATACAGTAAATAAAATATCAAAAATTACAGTAAGTATATATTATCTACTGTACATAAAATATCAAAAAGTACACCAAATATGTGTTATATACACTGTAAATAAACTATCAAAATCTTCAGTAATTATATTTAATATACTGTACATAAAATATCAAAAATTACACCAAATGTATATTATACACTCTAAATAGAATATCAAAAAGGACAGTAAATATATATTACACTCTATGTGAAATATCGAAACTACACCAAATATATATTATATAATTTACATAAAATATCAAAAGTACACCAAATATATATTATATACTCTACATAAAATATCAAAAATGACAGTAAATATATTTCATATGTTTCACATATAATATTAACTAAAAGTACACCAAATACATTTTACATACTGTAAATAAAGTACCAAAAATTACAGTAAGTATATATTATCTACTGTACATAAAATATCAAAAAGTACACCAAATATGTGTTATATATACTGTAAATAAACTATCAAAATCTTCAGTAATTATATTATATATACTGTACATAAAATATCAAAAATTACACCAAATGTATATTATACACTCTAAATAAAATATCAAAAAGGACAGTAAATATATATTACAATCTATTTAAAATATCAAAAACTACACAAAATATGTATTATATAAGTTACATAAAATATCAAAAGTACACCAAATATATATTATATACTCTACATAAAATATCAAAAAGTACAGTAAATATATTTCATATGTTGTACATATAATATTATCTAAAAGTACACCAAATACATTTTACATACTGTAAATAAAATATCAAAAATTACAGTAAGTATATATTATCTACTGTACATAAAATATCAAAAAGTACACCAAATATGTGTTATATACACTGTAAATAAACTATCAAAATCTTCAGTAATTATATTTAATATACTGTACATAAAATATCAAAAATTACACCAAATGTATATTATACACTCTAAATAGAATATCAAAAAGGACAGTAAATATATATTACACTCTATGTGAAATATCGAAACTACACCAAATATATATTATATAATTTACATAAAATATTAAAAGTACACCAAATATATATTATATACTCTACATAAAATATCAAAAATGACAGTAAATATATTTCATATGTTTTACATATAATATTAACTAAAAGTACACCAAATACATTTTACATACTGTAAATAAAATACCAAAAATTACAGTAAGTATATATTATCTACTGTACATAAAATATAAAAAGTACACCAAATATGTGTTATATATACTGTAAATAAACTATCAAAATCTTCAGTAATTATATTATATATACTGTACATAAAATATCAAAAATTACACCGAATGTATATTATACACTCTAAATAAAATATCAAAAAGGACAGTAAATATATATTACAATCTATTTAAAATATCAAAAACTACACAAAATATGTATTATATAAGTTACATAAAATATCAAAAGTACACCAAATATATATTATATACTCTACATAAAATATCAAAAAGTACAGTAAATATATTTCATATGTTGTACATATAATATTAACTAAAAGAACACCAAATACATTTTACATACTGTAAATAAAATACCAAAAATTTCAGTAAGTATATATTATCTACTGTACATAAAATATGAAAAAGTACACCAAATATGTGTTATATATACTGTAAATAAACTATCAAAATCTTCAGTAATTATATTATATATACTGTACATAAAATATCAAAAATTACACCAAATGTATATTATACACTCTAAATAAAATATCAAAAAGGACAGTAAATATATATTACACTCTATTTAAAATATCAAAAACTACACCAAATATATATTATATAATTTACATAAAATATCAAAAGTACACCAAATATATATTATATACTGTACATAAAATATCAAAAAGTACAGTAAATATATTTCATATGTTGTACATATAATATTAACTAAAAGTACACCAAATACATTTTACATACTGTAAATAAAATACCAAAAATTACAGTAAGTATATATTATCTACTGTACATAAAATATCAAAAAGTACACCAAATATGTGTTATATATACTGTAAATAAACTATCAAAATCTTCAGTAATTATATTTAATATACTGTACATAAAATATCAAAAATTACACCAAATGTATATTACACACTCTAAATAAAATATCAAAAAGGACAGTAAATATATATTACACTCTATTTAAAATATCAAAAACTACACCAAATATATATTATATAATTTACATAAAATATCAAAAGTACACCAAATATATATTATATATTGTACATAAAATATCAAAAAGTACAGTAAATATATTTCATATGTTGTACATATAATATTAACTAAAAGTACACCAAATACATTTTACATACTGTAAATAAAATATCAAAAATTTCAGTAAGTATATATTATCTACTGTACATAAAATATCAAAAAGTACACCAAATATGTGTTATATACACTGTAAATAAACTATCAAAATCTTCAGTAATTATATTTAATATACTGTACATAAAATATCAAAAATTACACCAAATGTATATTATACACTCTAAATAGAATATCAAAAATGACAGTAAATATATATTACACTCTATGTAAAATATCAAAACTACACCAAATATATATTATATAATTTACATAAAATATCAAAAGTACACCAAATATATATTATATACTCTACATAAAATATCAAAAAGTACAGTAAATATATTTCATATGTTGTACATATAATATTAACTAAAAGAACACCAAATACATTTTACATACTGTAAATAAAATACCAAAAATTTCAGTAAGTATATATTATCTACTGTACATAAAATATGAAAAAGTACACCAAATATGTGTTATATATACTGTAAATAAACTATCAAAATCTTCAGTAATTATATTATATATACTGTACATAAAATATCAAAAATTACACCAAATGTATATTATACACTCTAAATAAAATATCAAAAAGGACAGAAAATATATATTACACTCTATTTAAAATATCAAAAACTACACCAAATATATATTATATAATTTACATAAAATATCAAAAGTACACCAAATATATATTATATACTGTACATAAAATATCAAAAAGTACAGTAAATATATTTCATATGTTGTACATATAATATTAACTAAAAGTACACCAAATACATTTTACATACTGTAAATAAAATACCAAAAATTACAGTAAGTATATATTATCTACTGTACATAAAATATCAAAAAGTACACCAAATATGTGTTATATATACTGTAAATAAACTATCAAAATCTTCAGTAATTATATTTAATATACTGTACATAAAATATCAAAAATTACACCAAATGTATATTACACACTCTAAATAAAATATCAAAAAGGACAGTAAATATATATTACACTCTATTTAAAATATCAACAACTACACCAAATTTATATTATATAATTTACATAAAATATCAAAAGTACACCAAATATATATTATATATTGTACATAAAATATCAAAAAGTACAGTAAATATATTTCATATGTTGTACATATAATATTAACTAAAAGTACACCAAATACATTTTACATACTGTAAATAAAATATCAAAAATTTCAGTAAGTATATATTATCTACTGTACATAAAATATCAAAAAGTACACCAAATATGTGTTATATACACTGTAAATAAACTATCAAAACCTTCAGTAATTATATTTAATATACTGTACATAAAATATCAAAAATTACACCAAATGTATATTATACACTCTAAATAGAATATCAAAAAGGACAGTAAATATATATTACACTCTATGTGAAATATCGAAACTACACCAAATATATATTATATAATTTACATAAAATATCAAAAATACACCAAATATATATTATATACTCTACATAAAATATCAAAAATGACAGTAAATATATTTCATATGTTTTACATATAATATTAACTAAAAGTACACCAAATACATTTTACATACTGTAAATAAAATACCAAAAATTACAGTAAGTATATATTATCTACTGTACATAAAATATCAAAAAGTACACCAAATATGTGTTATATATACTGTAAATAAACTATCAAAATCTTCAGTAGTTATATTATATATACTGTACATAAAATATCAAAAATTACACCAAATGTATATTATACACTCTAAATAAAATATCAAAAAGGACAGTAAATATATATTACAATCTATTTAAAATATCAAAAACTACACAAAATATGTATTATATAAGTTACATAAAATATCAAAAGTACACCAAATATATATTATATACTCAACATAAAATATCAAAAATTACAGTAAATATATTTCATATGTTGTACATATATTATCTAAAAGTACACCAAATACATTTTACATACTGTAAATAAAATATCAAAAATTACAGTAAGTATATATTATCTACTGTACATAAAATATCAAAAAGTACACCAAATATGTGTTATATATACTGTAAATAAACTATCAAGAACTTCAGTAATTATATTTAATATACTGTACATAAAATATCAAAAATTACACCAAATGTATATTATACACTCTAAATAGAATATCAAAAAGGACAGTAAATATATATTACACTCTATGTAAAATATCAAAACTACACCAAATATATATTATATAATTTACATAAAATATCAAAAGTACACCAAATATATATTATATACTCTACATAAAATATCAAAAAGTACAGTAAATATATTTCATATGTTGTACATATAATATTAACTAAAAGAACACCAAATACATTTTACATACTGTAAATAAAATACCAAAAATTTCAGTAAGTATATATTATCTACTGTACATAAAATATGAAAAAGTACACCAAATATGTGTTATATATACTGTAAATAAACTATCAAAATCTTCAGTAATTATATTATATATACTGTACATAAAATATCAAAAATTACACCAAATGTATATTATACACTCTAAATAAAATATCAAAAAGGACAGTAAATATATATTACACTCTATTTAAAATATCAAAAACTACACCAAATATATATTATATAATTTAAATAAAATATCAAAAGTACACCAAATATATATTATATACTGTACATAAAATATCAAAAAGTACAGTAAATATATTTCATATGTTGTACATATAATATTAACTAAAAGTACACCAAATACATTTTACATACTGTAAATAAAATACCAAAAATTACAGTAAGTATATATTATCTACTGTACATAAAATATCAAAAAGTACACCAAATATGTGTTATATATACTGTAAATAAACTATCAAAATCTTCAGTAATTATATTTAATATACTGTACATAAAATATCAAAAATTACACCAAATGTATATTACACACTGTAAATAAAATATCAAAAAGACAGTAAATATATATTACACTCTATTTAAAATATCAAAAACTACACCAAATATATATTATATAATTTACATAAAATATCAAAAGTACACCAAATATATATTATATATTGTACATAAAATATCAAAAAGTACAGTAAATATATTTCATATGTTGTACATATAATATTAACTAAAAGTACACCAAATACATTTTACATACTGTAAATAAAATATCAAAAATTACAGTAAGTATATATTATCTACTGTACATAAAATATCAAAAAGTACACAAAATATGTGTTATATACACTGTAAATAAACTATCAAAATCTTCAGTAATTATATTTAATATACTGTACATAAAATATCAAAAATTACACCAAATGTATATTATACACTCTAAATAGAATATCAAAAAGGACAGTAAATATATATTACACTCTATGTGAAATATCGAAACTACACCAAATATATATTATATAATTTACATAAAATATCAAAAGTACACCAAATATATATTATATACTCTACATAAAATATCAAAAAGTACAGTAAATATATTTCATATGTTGTACATATAATATTAACTAAAAGTACACCAAATACATTTTACATACTGTAAATAAAATACCAAAAATTACAGTAAGTATATATTATCTACTGTACATAAAATATCAAAAAGTACACCAAATATGTGTTATATATACTGTAAATAAACTATCAAAATCTTCAGTAATTATATTATATATACTGTACATAAAATATCAAAAATTACACCAAATGTATATTATACACTCTAAATAAAATATCAAAAAGGACAGTAAATATATATTACAATCTATTTAAAATATCAAAAACTACACAAAATATGTATTATATAAGTTACATAAAATATCAAAAGTACACCAAATATATATTATATACTCTTCATAAAATATCAAAAAGTACAGTAAATATATTTCATATGTTGTACATATAATATTATCTAAAAGTACACCAAATACATTTTACATACTGTAAATAAAATATCAAAAATTACAGTAAGTATATATTATCTACTGTACATAAAATATCAAAAAGTACACCAAATATGTGTTATATATACTGTAAATAAACTATCAAGAACTTCAGTAATTATATTTAATATACTGTACATAAAATATCAAAAATTACACCAAATGTATATTATACACTCTAAATAGAATATCAAAAAGGACAGTAAATATATATTACACTCTATGTAAAATATCAAAACTACACCAAATATATATTATATAATTTACATAAAATATCAAAAGTACACCAAATATATATTATATACTCTACATAAAATATCAAAAAGTACAGTAAATATATTTCATATGTTGTAGATATAATATTAACTAAAAGAACACCAAATACATTTTACATACTGTAAATAAAATACCAAAAATTACAGTAAGTATATATTATCTACTGTACATAAAATATCAAAAAGTACACCAAATATGTGTTATATATACTGTAAATAAACTATCAAAATCTTCAGTAATTATATTATATATACTGTACATAAAATATCAAAAATTACACCAAATGTATATTGTACACTCTAAATAAAATATCAAAAAGGACAGTAAATATATATTACAATCTATTTAAAATATCAAAAACTACACAAAGTATGTATTATATAAGTTACATAAAATATCAAAAGTACACCAAATATATATTATATACTCTACATAAAATATCAAAAAGTACAGTAAATATATTTCATATGTTGTACATATAATATTATCTAAAAGTACACCAAATACCTTTTATATACTGTAAATAAAATATCAAAAATTACAGTAAGTATATATTATCTACTGTACATAAAATATCAAAAAGTACACCAAATATGTGTTATATATACTGTAAATATACTATCAAGAACTTCAGTAATTATATTTAATATACTGTACATAAAATATCAAAAATTACACCAAATGTATATTATACACTCTAAATAGAATATCAAAAAGGACAGTAAATATATATTACACTCTATGTAAAATATCAAAACTACACCAAATATATATTATATAATTTACATAAAATATCAAAAGTACACCAAATATATATTATATACTCTACATAAAATATCAAAAAGTACAGTAAATATATTTCATATGTTGTACATATAATATTAACTAAAAGAACACCAAATACATTTTACATACTGTAAATAAAATACCAAAAATTACAGTAAGTATATATTATCTACTGTACATAAAATATCAAAAAGTACACCAAATATGTGTTATATATACTGTAAATAAACTATCAAAATCTTCAGTAATTATATTATATATACTGTACATAAAATATCAAAAATTACACCAAATGTATATTATACACTCTAAATAAAATATCAAAAAGGACAGTAAATATATATTACACTCTATTTAAAATATCAAAAACTACACCAAATATATATTATATAATTTACATAAAATATCAAAAGTACACCAAATATATATTATATACTCTACATAAAATATCAAAAAGTACAGTAAATATATTTCATATGTTGTACATATAATATTAACTAAAAGTACACCAAATACATTTTACATGCTGTAAATAAAATACCAAAAATTACAGTAAGTATATATTATCTACTGTACATAAAATATCAAAAAGTACACCAAATATGTGTTATATATACTGTAAATAAACTATCAATATCTTCAGTAATTATATTTAATATACTGTACAGAAAATATCAAAAATTACACCAAATGTATATTACACACTCTAAATAAAATATCAAAAAGGACAGTAAATATATATTACACTCTATTTAAAATATCAAAAACTACACCAAATATATATTATATAATTTACATAAAATATCAAAAGTACACCAAATATATATTATATATTGTACATAAAATATCAAAAATGACAGTAAATATATTTCATATGTTGTACATATAATATTAACTAAAAGTACACCAAATACATTTTACATACTGTAAATAAAATATCAAAAATTACAGTAAGTATATATTATCTACTGTACATAAAATATCAAAAAGTACACAAAATATGTGTTATATACACTGTAAATAAACTATCAAAATCTTCAGTAATTATATTTAATATACTGTACATAAAATATAAAAAATTACACCAAATGTATATTATACACTCTAAATAGAATATCAAAAAGGACAGTAAATATATATTACACTCTATGTGAAATATCGAAACTACACCAAATATATATTATATAATTTACATAAAATATCAAAAGTACACCAAATATATATTATATACTCTACATAAAATATCAAAAAGTACAGTAAATATATTTCATATGTTGTACATATAATATTAACTAAAAGTACACCAAATACATTTTACATACTGTAAATAAAATATCAAAAATTACAGTAAGTATATATTATCTACTGTACATAAAATATCAAAAAGTACACCAAATATGTGTTATATACACTGTAAATAAACTATCAAAATCTTCAGTAATTATATTTAATATACTGTACATAAAATATCAAAAATTACACCAAATGTATATTATACACTCTAAATAAAATATCAAAAAGGACAGTAAATATATATTACACTCTATGTAAAATATCAAAAACTACACCAAATATATATTATATAATTTACATAAAATATCAAAAGTACACCAAATATATATTATCTACTGTACATAAAATATCAAAAAGTACAGTAAATATATTTCATATGTTGTACATATAATATTAACTAAAAGTACACCAAATACACTTTACAAACTGTAAATAAAATATCAAAAATTACAGTAAGTATATATTATCTACTGTACATAAAATATCAAAAAGTACACCAAATATGTCTTATATATACTGTAAATAAAGTATTAAAACCTTCAGTAATTATATTTAATATACTGTACATAAAATATCAAAAATTACACCAAATGTATATTATACACTCTAAATAGAATATCAAAAAGGACAGTAAATATATATTACACTCTATGTAAAATATCAAAACTACACCAAATATATATTATATAATTTACATAAAATATCAAAAGTACACCAAATATATATTATATACTGTACATAAAATATCAAAAAGTACAGTAAATATATTTCATATGTTGTACATATAATATTAACTAAAAGTACACCAAATACATTTTACATACTGTAAATAAAATACCAAAAATTTCAGTAAGTATATATGATCTACTGTACATAAAATATCAAAAAGTACACCAAATATGTGTTATATATACTGTAAATAAACTATCAAAATCTTCAGTAATTATATTTAATATACTGTATATAAAATATCAAAAATTACACCAAATGTATATTACACACTCTAAATAAAATATCAAAAAGACAGTAAATATATATTACACTCTATTTAAAATATCAAAAACTACACCAAATATATATTATATAATTTACATAAAATATCGAAAGTACACCAAATATATATTATATACTGTACATAAAATATCAAAAAGTACAGTAAATATATTTCATATGTTGTACATATAATATTAACTAAAAGTACACCAAATACATTTTACATACTGTAAATAAAATACCAAAAATTACAGTAAGTATATATTATCTACTGTACATAAAATATCAAAAAGTACACAAAATATGTGTTATATATACTGTAAATAAACTATTAAAATCTTCACCAATTATATTTAATATACTGTACATAAAATATCAAAAATTACAGCAAATGTATATTATACACTCTAAATAGAATATCAAAAAGGACAGTAAATATATATTACACTCTATGTAAAATATCAATACTACACCAAATATATATTATATAATTTACATAAAATATCAAATGTACAACAAATATATATTATATACTCTACATAAAATATCAAAAAGTACAGTAAATATATTTCATATGTTGTACATATAATATTAACTAAAAGTACACCAAATACATTTTACATACTGTAAATAAAATACCAAAAATTTCAGTAAGTATATATTATCTACTGTACATAAAATATCAAAAAGTACACCAAATATGTGTTATATATACTGTAAATAAACTATGAAAATCTTCAGTAATTATATTTAATATACTGTACAGAAAATATCAAAAATTACACCAAATGTATATTACACACTCTAAATAAAATATCAAAAAGGACAGTAAATATGTATTACACTCTATTTAAAATATCAAAAACTACACCAAATATATATTATATAATTTACATAAAATATCAAAAGTACACCAAATATATATTATATACTGTACATAAAATATCAAAAAGTACAGTAAATATATTTCATATGTTGTACATATAATATTAACTAAAAGTACACCAAATACATGTTACATACTGTAAATAAAATATCAAAAATTACAGTAAGTATATATTATCTACTGTATATAAAATATCAAAAAGTACACCAAATATGTGTTATATATACTCTAAATAAACTATCAAGAACTTCAGTAATTATGTTTAATATACTGTACATAAAATATCAAAAATTACACCAAATGTATATTATACACTCTAAATAAAATATCAAAAAGGACAGTAAATATATATTACACTCTATTTAAAATATCAAAAACTACACCAAATATATATTATATAATTTACATAAAATATCAAAAGTACACCAAATATATATTATATACTGTATATAAAATATCAAAAAGTACAGTAAATATATTTCATATGTTGTACATATAATATTAACTAAAAGTACACCAAATACATTTTACATACTGTAAATAAAATATCAAAAATTACAGTAAGTATATATTATCTACTGTACATAAAATATCAAAAAGTACACCAAATATGTGTTATATATACTGTAAATAAACTATCAAAATCTTCAGTAATTATATTTAATATACTGTACATAAAATATCAAAAATTACACCAAATGTATATTACACACTCTAAATAAAATATCAAAAAGGACAGTAAATATATATTACACTCTATTTAAAATATCAAAAACTACACCAAATATATATTATATAATTTACATAAAATATCAAAAGTACACCAAATATATATTATATACTGTACATAAAATATCAAAAAGTACAGTAAATATATTTCAAATGTTGTACATATAATATTAACTAAAAGTACACCAAATACATTTTACATACTGTAAATAAAATATCAAATATTACAGTAAGTATATATTATCTTCTGTACATAAAATATCAAAAAGTACACCAAATATGTGTTATATACACTGTAAATAAACTATCAAAACCTTCAGTAATTATATTTAATATACTGTACATAAAATATCAAAAATTACACCAAATGTATATTATACACTCTAAATAGAATATCAAAAAGGACAGTAAATATATATTACACTCTATGCAAAATATCAAAACTACACCAAATATATATTATATAATTTACATAAAATATCAAATGTACACCAAATATATATTATATACTGTACATAAAATATCAAACAGTACAGTAAATATATTTCATATGTTGTACATATAATATTAACTAAAAGTACACCAAATACATTTTACATACTGTAAATAAAATACCAAAAATTACAGTAAGTATATATTATCTACTGTACATAAAATATCAAAAAGTACACCAAATATGTGTTATATATACTGTAAATAAACTATCAAAATCTTCAGTAATTATATTTAATATACTGTACATAAAATATCAAAAATTACACCAAATGAATATTATACACTCTAAATAAAATATCAAAAAGGACAGTAAATATAGATTACACTCTATTTAAAATATCAAAACTACACCAAATATATATTATATAATTTACATAAAATATCAAAAGTACACCAAATATATATTATATACTGTACATAAAATATCAAACAGTACAGTAAATATATTTCATATGTTGTACATATAATATTAACTAAAAGTACACCAAATACATTTTACATACTGTAAATAAAATAAAAAAAATTACAGTAAGTATATATTATCTACTGTACATAAAATATCAAAAAGTACACCAAATATGTGTTATATATACTGTAAATAAACTATCAAAATCTTCAGTAATTATATTTAATATACTGTACATAAAATATCAAAAATTACACCAAATGAATATTATACACTCTAAATAAAATATCAAAAAGGACAGTAAATATATATTACACTCTATTTAAAATATCAAAAACTACACCAAATATATATTATATAATTTACATAAAATATCAAAAGTACACCAAATATATATTATATACTCTACATAAAATATCAAAAAGTACAGTAAATATATTTCATATGTTGTACATATAATATTAACTAAAAGAACACCAAATACATTTTACATACTGTAAATAAAATACCAAAAATTACAGTAAGTATATATTATCTACTGTACATAAAATATCAAAAAGTACACAAAATATGTGTTATATATACTGTAAATAAACTATTAATATCTTCAGTAATTATATTTAATATACTGTACATAAAATATCACAAATTACACCAAATGTATATTATACACTCTAAATAGAATATCAAAAAGGACAGTAAATATATATTACACTCTATGTAAAATATCAAAACTACATCAAATATATATTATATAATTTACATAAAATGTCAAAAGTACACCAAATATATATTATATACTCTACATAAAATATCAAAAAGTACAGTAAATATATTTCATATGTTGTACATATAATATTAACTAAAAGTACACCAAATACATTTTACATACTGTAAATAAAATACCAAAAATTTCAGTAAGTATATATTATCTACTGTACATAAAATATCAAAAAGTACACCAAATATGTGTTATATATACTGTAAATAAACTACCAAAATCTTCAGTAATTATATTTAATATACTGTACATAAAATATCAAAAATTACACCAAATGTATATTATACACTCTAAATAGAATATCAAAAAGGACAGTAAATATATATTACACTCCATGTAAAATATCGAAACTACACCAAATATATATTATATAATTTACATAAAATATCAAAAGTACACCAAATATATATTATATACTCTACATAAAATATCAAAAAGTACAGTAAATATATTTCATATGTTGTACATATAATATTAACTAAAAGTACACCAAATACATTTTACATACTGTAAATAAAATACCAAAAATTACAGTAAGTATATATTATCTACTGTACATAAAATATCAAAAAGTACACCAAATATGTGTTATATATACTGTAAATAAACTATCAAGAACTTCAGTAATTATATTTAATATACTGTACATAAAATATCAAAAATTACACCAAATGTATATTACACACTCTAAATAAAATATCAAAAAGACAGTAAATATATATTACACTCTATTTAAAATATCAAAAACTACACCAAATATATATTATATAATTTACATAAAATATCAAAAGTACACCAAATATATATTATATACTGGACATAAAATATCAAAAAGTACAGTAAATATATTTCATATGTTGTACATATAATATTAACTAAAAGTACACCAAATACATTTTACATACTGTAAATAAAATATCAAAAATTACAGTAAGTATCTATTATCTACTGTACATAAAATATCAAAAAGTACACCAAATATGTGTTATATACACTGTAAATAAACTATCAAAATCTTCAGTAATTATATTTAATATACTGTACATAAAATATCAAAAATTACACCAAATTTATATTATACACTCTAAATAGAATATCAAAAAGGACAGTAAATGTATATTACACTCTATGTAAAATATCGAAACTACACCAAATATATATTATATAATTTACATAAAATATCAAAAGTACACCAAATATATATTATATACTCTACATAAAATATCAAAAAGTACAGTAAATATATTTCATATGTTGTACATATAATATTAACTAAAAGTACACCAAATACATTTTACATACTGTAAATAAAATACCAAAAATTACAGTAAGTATATATTATCTACTGTACATAAAATATCAAAAAGTACACCAAATATGTGTTATATATACTGTAAATAAACTATCAAAATCTTCAGTAATTATATTATATATACTGTACATAAAATATCAAAAATTACACCAAATGTATATTATACACTCTAAATAAAATATCAAAAAGGACAGTAAATATATATTACACTCTATTTAAAATACCAAAAACTACACCAAATATATATTATATAATTTACATAAAATATCAAAAGTACACCAAATATATATTATATACCCTACATAAAATATCAAAAAGTATAATAAATATATTTCATATGTTGTACATATAATATTAACTAAAAGTACACCAAATACATTTTACATACTGTAAATAAAATATCAAAAATTACAGTAAGTATATATTATCTACTGTACATAAAATATCAAAAAGTACACCAAATATGTGTTATATACACTGTAAATAAACTATCAAAATCTTCAGTAATTATGTTTAATATACTGTACATAAAATATCAAAAATTACACCAAATGTATAATATACACTCTAAATAGAATATCAAAAAGGACAGTAAATATATATTACACTCTATGTAAAATATCGAAACTAAACCAAATATATATTATATAATTTACATAAAATATCAAAAGTACACCAAATATATATTATATACTCTACATAAAATATCAAAAAGTACAGTAAATATATTTCATATGTTGTACATATAATATTAACTAAAAGTACACCAAATACATTTTACATACTGTAAATAAAATACCAAAAATTACAGTAAGTATATATTATCTACTGTACATAAAATATCAAAAAGTACACCAAATATGTGTTATATATACTGTAAATAAACTATCAAAATCTTCAGTAATGATATTATATATACTGTACATAAAATATCAAAAATTACACCAAATGTATATTATACACTCTAAATAAAATATCAAAAAGGACAGTAAATATATATTACACTCTATTTAAAATATCAAAAACTACACCAAATATATATTATATAATTTACATAAAATATCAAAAGTACACGAAATATATATTATATACTGTACATAAAATATCAAAAAGTACAGTAAATATATTTCGTATGTTGTACATATAATATTAACTAAAAGTACACCAAATACATTTTACATACTGTAAATAAAATATCAAAAATTACAGTAAGTATATATTATCTACTGTACATAAAATATCAAAAAGTACACCAAATATGTGCTATATACACTGTAAATAAACTATCAAAATCTTCAGTAATTATATTTAATATACTGTACATAAAATATCAAAAATTACACCTAATGTATATTATACACTCTAAATAGAATATCAAAAAGGACAGTAAATATATATTACACTCTATGTAAAATATCGAAACTACACCAAATATATATTATATAATTTACATAAAATATCAAAAGTACACCAAATATATATTATATACTCTACATAAAATATCAAAAAGTACAGTAAATATATTTCATATGTTGTACATATAATATTAACTAAAAGTACACCAAATACATTTTACATACTGTAAATAAAATATCAAAAATTACAGTAAGTATATATTATCTACTGTACATAAAATATCAAAAAGTACACCAAATATGTGTTATATACACTGTAAATAAACTATCAAAATCTTCAGTAATTATATTTAATATACTGTACATAAAATATCAAAAATTACACCAAATGTATATTATACACTCTAAATAGAATATCAAAAAGGACAGTAAATATATATTACACTCTATGTAAAATATCGAAACTACACCAAATATATATTATATAATTTACATAAAATATCAAAAGTACACCAAATATATATGATATACTCTACATAAAATATCAAAAAGTACAGTAAATATATTTCATATGTTGTACATATAATATTAACTAAAAGTACACCAAATACATTTTACATACTGTAAATAAAATATCAAAAATTACAGTAAGTATATATTATCTACTGTACATAAAATATCAAAAAGTACACCAAATATGTGTTATATACACTGTAAATAAACTATCAAAATCTTCAGTAATTATATTTAATATACTGTACATAAAATATCAAAAATTACACCAAATGTATATTATACACTCTAAATAGAATATCAAAAAGGACAGTAAATATATATTACACTCTACGTAAAATATCAAAAACTACACCAAATATATATTATATAATTTACATAAAATATCAAAAGTACAGCAAATATATATTATATAGTGTACATAAAATATCAAAAAGTACAGTAAATATATTTCATATGTTGTACATATAATATTAACTAAAAGTACACCAAATACATTTTACATACTGTAAATAAAATATCAAAAATTACAGTAAGTATATATTATCTACTGTACATAAAATATCAAAAAGTACACCATATATGTGTTATATACACTGTAAATAAACTATCAAAATCTTCAGTAATTATATTTAATATACTGTACATAAAATATCAAAAATTACACCAAATGTATATTATACACTCTAAATAGAATATCAAAATGGACAGTAAATATATATTACACTCTATGTAAAATATCGAAACTACACCAAATATATATTATATAATTTACATAAAATATCAAAAGTACACCAAATATATATTATATACTCTACATAAAATATCAAAAAGTACAGTAAATATATTTCATATGTTGTACATATAATATTAACTAAAAGTACACCAAATACATTTTACATACTGTAAATAAAATACCAAAAACTACAGTAAGTATATATTATCTACTGTACATAAAATATCAAAAAGTACACCAAATATGTGTTATATACACTGTAAATAAACTATCAAAATCTTCAGTAATTATATTTAATATACTGTACATAAAATATCAAAAATTACACCAAATGTATATTATACACTCTAAATAGAATATCAAAAAGGACAGTAAATATATATTACACTCTATGTAAAATATCGAAACTACACCAAATATATATTATATAATTTACATAAAATATCAAAAGTACACCAAATATATATTATATACTCTACATAAAATATCAAAAAGTACAGTAAATATATTTCATATGTTGTACATATAATATTAACTAAAAGTACACCAAATACATTTTACATACTGTAAATAAAATTCCAAAAATTACAGTAAGTATATATTATCTACTGTACATAAAATATCAAAAAGTACACCAAATATGTGTTATATATACTGTAAATAAACTATCAAAATCTTCAGCAATTATATTTAATATACTGTACATAAAATATCAAAAATTACACCAAATGTATATTATACACTCTAAATAGAATATCAAAAAGGACAGTAAATATATATTACACTCTATGTAAAATATCAAAACTACACCAAGTATATATTATATAATTTACATAAAATATCAAAGGTACACCAAATATATATTATATACTCTACATAAAGTATCAAAAAGTACAGTAAATATATTTCATATGTTGTACATATAATATTAACTAAAAGTACACCAAATACATTTTACATACTGTAAATAAAATATCAAAAATTACAGTAAGTATATATTATCTACTGTACATAAAATATCAAAAAGTACACCAAATATGTGTTATATATACTGTAAATAAACTATCAAGAACTTCAGTAATTATATTTAATATACTGTACATAAAATATCAAAAATTACACCAAATGTATATTATACACTCTAAATAGAATATCAAAAAGGACAGTAAATATATATCACACTCTATGTAAAATATCAAAACTACACCAAATATATATTATATAATTTACATAAAATATCAAAGTACACCAAATATATATTATATACTCTACATAAAATGTCAAAAAGTACAGTAAATATATTTCATATATTGTACATATAATATTAACTAAAAGTACACCAAATACATTTTACATACTGTAAATAAAATACCAAAAATTTCAGTAAGTATATATTATCTACTGTACATAAAATATCAAAAAGTACACCAAATATGTGTTATATATACTGTAAATAAACTATAAAAATCTTCAGTAATTATATTTAATATACTGTACATAAAATATCAAAAATTACACCAAATGTATATTACACACTCTAAATAAAATATCAAAAAGGACAGTAAATATATATTACACTCTATTTAAAATATCAAAAACTACACCAAATATATATTATATAATTTACATAAAATATCAAAAGTACACCAAATATATATTATATACTGTACATAAAATATCAAAAAGTACAGTAAATATATTTCATATCTTGTACATATATTATTAACTAAAAGTACACCAAATGCATTTTACATACTGTAAATAAAATATAAAAAATTACAGTAAGTATATATTATCTACTGTACATAAAATATCAAAAAGTACACCAAATATGTGTTATATACACTGTAAATAAACTATCAAAATCTTCAGTAATTATATTTAATATACTGTACATAAAATATCAAAAATTACACCAAATGTATATTATACACTCTAAATAGAATATCAAAAAGGACAGTAAATATATATTACACTCTATGTAAAATATCGAAACTACACCAAATATATATTATATAATTTACATAAAATATCAAAAGTACACCAAATATATATTATATACTCTACATAAAATATCAAAAAGTACAGTAAATGTATTTCATATGTTGTACATATAATATTAACTAAAAGTACACCAAATACATTTTACATACTGTAAATAAAATACCAAAAATTTCAGTAAGTATATATTATCTACTGTACATAAAATATCAAAAAGTACACCAAATATGTGTTATATATACTGTAAATAAACTATCAAGAACTTCAGTAATTATATTTAATATACTGTACATAAAATATCAAAAATTACACCAAATGGATATTATACACTCTAAATAGAATGTCAAAAAGGACAGTAAATATATATTACCCTCTATGAAAAATATCAAAACTACACCAAATATATATTATATAATTTACATAAAATATCAAAAGTACACCAAATATATATTATATACTCTACATAAAATATCAAAAAGTACAGTAAATATATTTCATATGTTGTACATATAATATTAACTAAAACTACACCAAATACATTTTACATACTGTAAATAAAATACCAAAAATTTCAGTAAGTATATATTATCTACTGTACATAAAATATCAAAAAGTACACCAAATATGTGTTATATATACTGTAAATAAACTATCAAAATCTTCAGTAATTATATTTAATATACTGTACATAAAATAACAAAAATTACACCAAATGTATATTACACACTCTAAATAAAATATCAAAAAGGACAGTAAATATATATTACACTCTATTTAAAATATCAAAAACTACACCAAATATATATTATATAATTTACATAAAATATCAAAAGTACACCAAATATATATTATATACTGTACATAAAATATCAAAAAGTACAGTAAATATATTTCATATGTTGTACATATTATATTAACTAAAAGTACACCAAATACATTTTACATACTGTAAATAAAATATCAAATATTACAGTAAGTATATATTATCTACTGTACATAAAATATCAAAAAGTACACCAAATATGTGTTATATACATTGTAAATAAACTATCAAAATCTTCAGTAATTATATTTAATATACTGTACATAAAATATCAAAAATTACACCAAATGTATATTATACACTCTAAATAGAATATCAAAAAGGACAGTAAATATATATTACACTCTATGTAAAATATCGAAACTACACCAAATATATATTATATAATTTACATAAAATATCAAAAGTACACCAAATATATATTATATACTCTACATAAAATATCAAATAGTACAGTAAATATATTTCATATGTTGTACATATAATATTAACTAAAAGTACACCAAATACATTTTACATACTGTAAATAAAATACCAAAAATTACAGTAAGTATATATTATCTACTGTACATAAAATATCAAAAAGTACACCAAATATGTGTTATATATACTGTAAATAAACTATCAAGAACTTCAGTAATTATATTTAATATACTGTACATAAAATATCAAAAATTACACCAAATGTATATTATACACTCTAAATAGAATATCAAAAAGGACAGTAAATATATATTACACTCTATGTAAAATATCGAAACTACACCAAATATATATTATATAATTTACATAAAATATCAAAAGTACACCAAATATATATTATATGCTCTACATAAAATATCAAAAAGTACAGTAAATATATTTCATATGTTGTACATATAATATTAACTAAAAGTACACCAAATACATTTTACATACTGTAAATAAAATACCAAAAATTTCAGTAAGTATATATTATCTACTGTACATAAAATATCAAAAAGTACACCAAATATGTGTTATATATACTGTAAATAAACTATCAAAATCTTCAGTAATTATATTTAATATACTGTACATAAAATATCAAAAATTACACCAAATGTATATTACACACTCTAAATAAAACATCAAAAAGGACAGTAAATATATATTACACTCTATTTAAAATATCAAAAACTACACCAAATATATATTATATAGTTTACATAAAATATCAAAAGTACACCAAATATATATTATATACTGTACATAAAATATCAAAAAGTACAGTAAATATATTTCATATGTTGTACATATAATATTAACTAAAAGTACACCAAATACATTTTACATACTGTAAATAAAATATCAAAAATTCCAGTAAGTATATATTATCTACTGTACATAAAATATCAAAAAGTACACCAAATATGAGTTACATATACTGTAAATAAACTATCAAAATCTTCAGTAATTATATTTAATATACTGTACATAAAATATCAAAAATTACCCCAAATGTATATTACACACTCTAAATAAAATATCAAAAAGGACAGTAAATATATATTACACTCTATTTAAAATATCAAAAACTACACCAAATATATATTATATAATTTACATAAAATATCAAAAGTACACCAAATATATATTATATACTGTACATAAAATATCAAAAAGTACAGTAAATATATTTCATATCTTGTACATATAATATTAACTAAAAGTACACCAAATACATTTTACATACTGTAAATAAAATATAAAAAATTACAGTAAGTATATATTATCTACTGTACATAAAATATCAAAAAGTACACCAAATATGTGTTATATACACTGTAAATAAACTATCAAAATCTTCAGTAATTATATTTAATATACTGTACATAAAATATCAAAAATTACACCAAATGTATATTATACACTCTAAATAGAATATCAAAAAGGACAGTAAATATATATTACACTCTATGTAAAATAGCGAAACTACACCAAATATATATTATATAATTTACATAAAATATCAAAAGTACACCAAATATATATTATATACTCTACATAAAATATCAAAAAGTACAGTAAATATATTTCATATGTTGTACATATAATATTAACTAAAAGTACACCAAATACATTTTACATACTGTAAATAAAATACCAAAAATTACAGTAAGTATATATTATCTACTGTACATAAAATATCAAAAAGTACACCAAATATGTGTTATATATACTGTAAATAAACTATCAAGAACTTCAGTAATTATATTTAATATACTGTACATAAAATATCAAAAATTACACCAAATGGATATTATACACTCTAAATAGAATGTCAAAAAGGACAGTAAATATATATTACCCTCTATGAAAAATATCAAAACTACACCAAATATATATTATATAATTTGCATAAAATATCAAAAGTACACCAAATATATATTATATACTCTACATAAAATATCAAAAAGTACAGTAAATATATTTCATATGTTGTACATATAATATTAACTAAAAGTACACCAAATACATTTTACATACTGTAAATAAAATACCAAAAATTTCAGTAAGTATATATTATCTACTGTACATAAAATATCAAAAAGTACACCAAATATGTGTTATATATACTGTAAATAAACTATCAAAATCTTCAGTAATTATATTTAATATACTGTACATAAAATAACAAAAATTACACCAAATGTATATTACACACTCTAAATAAAATATCAAAAAGGACAGTAAATATATATTACACTCTATTTAAAATATCAAAAACTACACCAAATATATATTATATAATTTACATAAAATATCAAAAGTACACCAAATATATATTATAAACTGTACATAAAATATCAAAAAGTACAGTAAATATATTTCATATGTTGTACATATTATATTAACTAAAAGTGCACCAAATACATTTTACATACTGTAAATAAAATATCAAAAATTACAGTAAGTATATATTATCTACTGTACATAAAATATCAAAAAGTACACCAAATATGTGTTATATACACTGTAAATAAACTATCAAAATCTTCAGTAATTATATTTAATATACTGTACATAAAATATCAAAAATTACACCAAATGTATATTATACACTCTAAATAGAATATCAAAAAGGACAGTAAATATATATTACACTCTATGTAAAATATCGAAACTACACCAAATATATATTATATAATTTACATAAAATATCAAAAGTACACCAAATATATATTATATACTCTACATAAAATATCAAAAAGTACAGTAAATATATTTCATATGTTGTACATATAATATTAACTAAAAGTACACCAAATACATTTTACATACTGTAAATAAAATACCAAAAATTTCAGTAAGTATATATTATCTACTGTACATAAAATATCAAAAAGTACACCAAATATGTGTTATATATACTGTAAATAAACTATCAAAATCTTCAGTAATTATATTTAATATACTGTACATAAAATATCAAAAATTACACCAAATGTATATTACACACTCTAAATAAAACATCAAAAAGGACAGTAAATATATATTACACTCTATTTAAAATATCAAAAACTACACCAAATATATATTATATAATTTACATAAAATATCAAAAGTACACCAAATATATATTATATACTGTACATAAAATATCAAAAAGTACAGTAAATATATTTCATATGTTGTTCATATAATATTAACTAAAAGTACACCAAATACATTTTACATACTGTAAATAAAATATCAAAAATTACAGTAAGTATATATTATCTACTGTACATAAAATATCAAAAAGTACACCAAATATGAGTTATATATACTGTAAATAAACTATCAAAATCTTCAGTAATTATATTTAATATACTGTACATAAAATATCAAAAATTACACCAAATGTATATTATACACTCTAAATAGAATATCAAAAAGGACAGTAAATATATATTACACTCTATGTAAAATATCGAAACTACACCAAATATATATTATATAATTTACATAAAATATCAAAAGTACACCAAATATATATTATATACTCTACATAAAATATCAAAAAGTACAGTAAATATATATCATATGTTGTACATATAATATTAACTAAAAGTACACCAAATACATTTTACATACTGTAAATAAAATACCAAAAATTTCAGTAAGTATATATTATCTACTGTACATAAAATATCAAAAAGTACACCAAATATGTGTTATATATACTGTAAATAAACTATCAAAATCTTCAGTAATTATATTTAATATACTGTACATAATATATCAAAAATTACACCAAATGTATATTACACACTCTAAATAAAATATCAAAAAGGACAGTAAATATATATTACACTCTATTTAAAATATCAAAAACTACACCAAATATATATTATATAATTTACATAAAATATCAAAAGTACACCAAATATATATTATATATTGTACATAAAATATCAAAAAGTACAGTAAATATATTTCATATGTTGTACATATAATATTAACTAAAAGTACACCAAATACAATTTACATACTGTAAATAAAATATCAAAAATTACAGTAAGTATATATTATCTACTGTACATAAAATATCAAAAAGTACACCAAATATGTGTTATATATACTGTAAATAAACTATCAAAATCTTCAGTAATTATATTTAATATACTGTACATAAAATATCAAAAATTACACCAAATGTATATTGCACACTCTAAATAAAATATCAAAAAGGACAGTAAATATATATTACACTCTATTTAAAATATCAAAAACTACACCAAATATATATTATATAATTTACATAAAATATCAAAAGTACACCAAATATATATTATATATTGTACATAAAATATCAAAAAGTACAGTAAATATATTTCATATGTTGTACATATAATATTAACTAAAAGTACACCAAATACATTTTACATACTGTAAATAAAATATCAAAAATTACAGTAAGTATATATTATCTACTGTATATAAAATATCAAAAAGTACACCAAATATGTGTTATATATACTGTAAATAAACTATCAAGAACTTCAGTAATTATATTTAATATACTGTACATAAAATATCAAAAATTACACCAAATGTATATTATACACTCTAAATAGAATATCAAAAAGGACAGTAAATATATATTACACTCTATGTAAAATATCAAAACTACACCAAATATATATTATATAATTTACATAAAATATCAAAGTACACCAAATATATATTATATACTCTACATAAAATATCAAAAAGTACAGTAAATATATTTCATATGTTGTACATATAATATTATCTAAAAGTACACCAAATACATTTTACATACTGTAAATAAAATACCAAAAATTTCAGTAAGTATATATTATCTACTGTACATAAAATATCAAAAAGTACACCAAATATGTGTTATATATACTGTAAATAAACTATCAAAATCTTCAGTAATTATATTTAATATACTGTACATAAAATATCAAAAATTACACCATATGTATATTACACACTCTAAATAAAACATCAAAAAGGACAGTAAATATATATTACACTCTATTTAAAATATCAAAAACTACACCAAATATATATTATATAATTTACATAAAATATCAAAAGTACACCAAATATATATTATATACTGTACATAAAATATCAAAAAGTACAGTAAATATATTTCATATGTTGTTCATATAATATTAACTAAAAGTACACCAAATACATTTTACATACTGTAAATAAAATATCAAAAATTACAGTAAGTATATATTATCTACTGTACATAAAATGTCAAAAAGTACACCAAATATGAGTTATATATACTGTAAATAAACTATCAAAATCTTCAGTAATTATATTTAATATACTGTACATAAAATATCAAAAATTACACCAAATGTATATTATACACTCTAAATAGAATATCAAAAAGGACAGTAAATATATATTACACTCTATGTAAAATATCGAAACTACACCAAATATATATTATATAATTTACATAAAATATCAAAAGTACACCAAATATATATTATATACTCTACATAAAATATCAAAAAGTACAGTAAATATATATCATATGTTGTACATATAATATTAACTAAAAGTACACCAAATACATTTTACATACTGTAAATAAAATACCAAAAATTTCAGTAAGTATATATTATCTACTGTACATAAAATATCAAAAAGTACACCAAATATGTGTTATATATACTGTAAATAAACTATCAAAATCTTCAGTAATTATATTTAATATACTGTACATAATATATCAAAAATTACACCAAATGTATATTACACACTCTAAATAAAATATCAAAAAGGACAGTAAATATATATTACACTCTATTTAAAATATCAAAAACTACACCAAATATATATTATATAATTTACATAAAATATCAAAAGTACACCAAATATATATTATATATTGTACATAAAATATCAAAAAGTACAGTAAATATATTTCATATGTTGTACATATAATATTAACTAAAAGTACACCAAATACAATTTACATACTGTAAATAAAATATCAAAAATTACAGTAAGTATATATTATCTACTGTACATAAAATATCAAAAAGTACACCAAATATGTGTTATATATACTGTAAATAAACTATCAAAATCTTCAGTAATTATATTTAATATACTGTACATAAAATATCAAAAATTACACCAAATGTATATTGCACACTCTAAATAAAATATCAAAAAGGACAGTAAATATATATTACACTCTATTTAAAATATCAAAAACTACACCAAATATATATTATATAATTTACATAAAATATCAAAAGTACACCAAATATATATTATATATTGTACATAAAATATCAAAAAGTACAGTAAATATATTTCATATGTTGTACATATAATATTAACTAAAAGTACACCAAATACATTTTACATACTGTAAATAAAATATCAAAAATTACAGTAAGTATATATTATCTACTGTATATAAAATATCAAAAAGTACACCAAATATGTGTTATATATACTGTAAATAAACTATCAAGAACTTCAGTAATTATATTTAATATACTGTACATAAAATATCAAAAATTACACCAAATGTATATTATACACTCTAAATAGAATATCAAAAAGGACAGTAAATATATATTACACTCTATCTAAAATATCAAAACTACACCAAATATATATTATATAATTTACATAAAATATCAAAGTACACCAAATATATATTATATACTCTACATAAAATATCAAAAAGTACAGTAAATATATTTCATATATTGTACATATAATATTAACTAAAAGTACACCAAATACATTTTACATACTGTAAATAAAATACCAAAAATTTCAGTAAGTATATATAATCTACTGTACATAAAATATCAAAAAGTACACCAAATATGTGTTATATATACTGTAAATAAACTATCAAAATCTTCAGTAATTATATTTAATATACTGTACATAAAATATCAAAAATTACTCCAAATGTATATTACACACTCTAAATAAAATATCAAAAAAGACAGTAAATATATATTACACTCTATTTAAAATATCAAAAACTACACCAAATATATATTATATAATTTACATAAAATATCAAAAGTACACCAAATATATATTATATACTGTACATAAAATATCAAAAAGTACAGTAAATATATTTCATATCTTGTACATATAATATTAACTAAAAGTACACCAAATACATTTTACATACTGTAAATAAAATATAAAAAATTACAGTAAGTATATATTATCTACTGTACATAAAATATCAAAAAGTACACCAAATATGTGTTATATACACTGTAAATAAACTATCAAAATCTTCAGTAATTATATTTAATATACTGTACATAAAATATCAAAAATTACACCAAATGTATATTATACACTCTAAATAGAATATCAAAAAGGACAGTAAATATATATTACACTCTATGTAAAATATCGAAACTACACCAAATATATATTATATAATTTACATAAAATATCAAAAGTACACCAAATATATATTATATACTCTACATAAAATATCAAAAAGTACAGTAAATATATTTCATATGTTGTACATATAATATTAACTAAAAGTACACCAAATACATTTTACATACTGTAAATAAAATACCAAAAATTACAGTAAGTATATATTATCTACTGTACATAAAATATCAAAAAGTACACCAAATATGTGTTATATATACTGTAAATAAACTATCAAGAACTTCAGTAATTATATTTAATATACTGTACATAAAATATCAAAAATTACACCAAATGGATATTATACACTCTAAATAGAATGTCAAAAAGGACAGTAAATATATATTACCCTCTATGAAAAATATCAAAACTACACCAAATATATATTATATAATTTACATAAAATATCAAAAGTACACCAAATATATATTATATACTCTACATAAAATATCAAAAAGTACAGTAAATATATTTCATATGTTGTACATATAATATTAACTAAAAGTACACCAAATACATTTTACATACTGTAAATAAAATACCAAAAATTTCAGTAAGTATATATTATCTACTGTACATAAAATATCAAAAAGTACACCAAATATGTTTTATATATACTGTAAATAAACTATCAAAATCTTCAGTAATTATATTTAATATACTGTACATAAAATAACAAAAATTACACCAAATGTATATTACACACTCTAAATAAAATATCAAAAAGGACAGTAAATATATATTACACTCTATTTAAAATATCAAAAACTACACCAAATATATATTATATAATTTACATAAAATATCAAAAGTACACCAAATATATATTATATACTGTACATAAAATATCAAAAAGTACAGTAAATATATTTCATATGTTGTACATATTATATTAACTAAAAGTACACCAAATACATTTTACATACTGTAAATAAAATATCAAAAATTACAGTAAGTATATATTATCTACTGTACATAAAATATCAAAAAGTACACCAAATATGTATTATATACACTGTAAATAAACTATCAAAATCTTCAGTAATTATATTTAATATACTGTACATAAAATATCAAAAATTACACCAAATGTATATTATACACTCTAAATAGAATATCAAAAAGGACAGTAAATATATATTACACTCTATGTAAAATATCGAAACTACACCAAATATATATTATATAATTTACATAAAATATCAAAAGTACACCAAATATATATTATATACTCTACATAAAATATCAAATAGTACAGTAAATGTATTTCATATGTTGTACATATAATATTAACTAAAAGTACACCAAATACATTTTACATACTGTAAATAAAATACCAAAAATTACAGTAAGTATATATTATCTACTGTACATAAAATATCAAAAAGTACACCAAATATGTGTTATATATACTGTAAATAAACTATCAAGAACTTCAGTAATTATATTTAATATACTGTACATAAAATATCAAAAATTACACCAAATGTATATTATACACTCTAAATAGAATATCAAAAAGGACAGTAAATATATATTACACTCTATGTAAAATATCGAAACTACACCAAATATATATTATATAATTTACATAAAATATCAAAAGTACACCAAATATATATTATATACTCTACATAAAATATCAAAAAGTACAGTAAATATATTTCATATGTTGTACATATAATATTAACTAAAAGTACACCAAATACATTTTACATACTGTAAATAAAATACCAAAAATTTCAGTAAGTATATATTATCTACTGTACATAAAATATCAAAAAGTACACCAAATATGTGTTATATATACTGTAAATAAACTATCAAAATATTCAGTAATTATATTTAATATACTGTACATAAAATATCAAAAATTACACCAAATGTATATTACACACTCTAAATAAAACATCAAAAAGGACAGTAAATATATATTACACTCTATTTAAAATATCAAAAACTACACCAAATATATATTATATAATTTACATAAAATATCAAAAGTACACCAAATATATATTATATATTGTACATAAAATATCAAAAAGTACAGTAAATATATTTCATATGTTGTACATATAATATTAACTAAAAGTACACCAAATACATTTTACATACTGTAAATAAAATATCAAAAATTACAGTAAGTATATATTATCTACTGTACATAAAATATCAAAAAGTACACCAAATATGAGTTATATATACTGTAAATAAACTATCAAAATCTTCAGTAATTATATTTAATATACTGTACATAAAATATCAAAAATTACACCAAATGTATATTACACACTCTAAATAAAATATCAAAAAGGACAGTAAATATATATTACACTCTATTTAAAATATCAAAAACTACACCAAATATATATTATATAATTTACATAAAATATCAAAAGTACACCAAATATATATTATATACTGTACATAAAATATCAAAAAGTACAGTAAATATATTTCATATGTTGTACATATAATATTAACTAAAAGTACACCAAATACATTTTACATACTGTAAATAAAATATCAAAAATTACAGTAAGTATATATTATCTACTGTACATAAAATATCAAAAAGTACACCAAATATGTGTTATATACACTGTAAATAAACTATCAAAATCTTCAGTAATTATATTTAATATACTGTACATAAAATATCAAAAATTACACCAAATGTATATTATACACTCTAAATAGAATATCAAAAAGGACAGTAAATATATATTACACTCTATGTAAAATATCGAAACTACACCAAATATATATTATATAATTTACATAAAATATCAAAAGTACACCAAATATATATTATATACTCTACATAAAATATCAAAAAGTACAGTAAATATATATCATATGTTGTACATATAATATTAACTAAAAGTACACCAAATACATTTTACATACTGTAAATAAAATACCAAAAGTTTCAGTAAGTATATATTATCTACTGTACATAAAATATCAAAAAGTACACCAAATATGTGTTATATATACTGTAAATAAACTATCAAAACCTTCAGTAATTATATTTAATATACTGTACATAATATATCAAAAATTACACCAAATGTATATTACACACTCTAAATAAAATATCAAAAAGGACAGTAAATATATATTACACTCTATTTAAAATATCAAAAACTACACCAAATATATATTATATAATTTACATAAAATATCAAAAGTACACCAAATATATATTATATATTGTACATAAAATATCAAAAAGTACAGTAAATATATTTCATATGTTGTACATATAATATTAACTAAAAGTACACCAAATACAATTTACATACTGTAAATAAAATATCAAAAATTACAGTAAGTATATATTATCTACTGTACATAAAATATCAAAAAGTACACCAAATATGTGTTATATATACTGTAAATAAACTATCAAAATCTTCAGTAATTATATTTAATATACTGTACATAAAATATCAAAAATTACACCAAATGTATATTGCACACTCTAAATAAAATATCAAAAAGGACAGTAAATATATATTACACTCTATTTAAAATATCAAAAACTACACCAAATATATATTATATAATTTACATAAAATATCAAAAGTACACCAAATATATATTATATATTGTACATAATATATCAAAAAGTACAGTAAATATATTTCATATGTTGTACATATAATATTAACTAAAAGTACACCAAATACATTTTACATACTGTAAATAAAATATCAAAAATTACAGTAAGTATATATTATCTACTGTACATAAAATATCAAAAAGTACACCAAATATGTGTTATATATACTGTAAATAAACTATCAAAATCTTCAGTAATTATATTTAATATACTGTACATAAAATATCAAAAATTACACCAAATGTATATTGCACACTCTAAATAAAATATCAAAAAGGACAGTAAATATATATTACACTCTATTTAAAATATCAAAAACTGCACCAAATATATATTATATAATTTACATGAAATATCAAAAGTACACCAAATATATATTATATACTGTACATAAAATATCAAAAAGTACAGTAAATATATTTCATATGTTGTACATATAATATTAACTAAAAGTACACCAAATACATTTTACATACTGTAAATAAAATATCAAAAATTACAGTAAGTATATGTTATCTACTGTACATAAAATATCAAAAAGTACACCAAATATGTGTTATATACACTGTAAATAAACTATCAAAATCTTCAGTAATTATATTTAATATACTGTACATAAAATATCAAAAATTACACCAAATGTATATTATACACTCTAAATAGAATATCAAAAAGGACAGTAAATATATATTACACTCTATGTGAAATATCGAAACTACACCAAATATATATTATATAATTTACATAAAATATCAAAAGTACACCAAATATATATGATATACTCTACATAAAATATCAAAAATGACAGTAAATATATTTCATATGTTTTACATATACTATTAACTAAAAGTACACCAAATACATTTTACATACTGTAAATAAAATACCAAAAATTACAGTATGTATATATTATCTACTGTACATAAAATATCAAAAAGTACACCAAATATGTGTTATATATACTGTCAATAAACTATCAAAATCTTCAGTAATTATATTATATATACTGTACATAAAATATCAAAAATTACACCAAATGTATATTATACACTCAAAATAAAATATCAAAAAGGACAGTAAATATATATTACAATCTATTTAAAATATCAAAAACTACACAAAATATGTATTATATAAGTTACATAAAATATCAAAAGTACACCAAATATATATTATATACTCTACATAAAATATCAAAAAGTACAGTAAATATATTTCATATCTTGTACATATAATATTAACTAAAAGTACACCAAATACATTTTACATACTGTAAATAAAATACCAAAATTACAGTAAGTATATATTATCTACTGTACATAAAATATCAAAAAGTACACCAAATATGTGTTATATATACTCTAAATAAACTATCAATATCTTCAGTAATTATATTTAATATACTGTACATAAAATATCAAAAATTACACCAAATGTATATTACACACTCTAAATAAAATATCAAAAAGGACAGTAAATATATATTACACTCTATTTAAAATATCAAAAACTGCACCAAATATATATTATATAATTTACATAAAATATCAAAAGTACACCAAATATATATTATATACTGTACATAAAATATCAAAAAGTACAGTAAATATATTTCATATGTTGTACATATTATATTAACTAAAAGTACACCAAATACATTTTACATACTGTAAATAAAATATCAAAAATTACAGTAAGTATATATTATCTACTGTACATAAAATATCAAAAAGTACACCAAATATGTATTATATACACTGTAAATAAACTATCAAAATCTTCAGTAATTATATTTAATATACTGTACATAAAATATCAAAAATTACACCAAATGTATATTATACACTCTAAATAGAATATCAAAAAGGACAGTAAATATATATTACACTCTATGTAAAATATCGAAACTACACCAAATATATATTATATAATTTACATAAAATATCAAAAGTACACCAAATATATATTATATACTCTACATAAAATATCAAATAGTACAGTAAATGTATTTCATATGTTGTACATATAATATTAACTAAAAGTACACCAAATACATTTTACATACTGTAAATAAAATACCAAAAATTACAGTAAGTATATATTATCTACTGTACATAAAATATCAAAAAGTACACCAAATATGTGTTATATATACTGTAAATAAACTATCAAGAACTTCAGTAATTATATTTAATATACTGTACATAAAATATCAAAAATTACACCAAATGTATATTATACACTCTAAATAGAATATCAAAAAGGACAGTAAATATATATTACACTCTATGTAAAATATCGAAACTACACCAAATATATATTATATAATTTACATAAAATATCAAAAGTACACCAAATATATATTATATACTCTACATAAAATATCAAAAAGTACAGTAAATATATTTCATATGTTGTACATATAATATTAACTAAAAGTACACCAAATACATTTTACATACTGTAAATAAAATACCAAAAATTTCAGTAAGTATATATTATCTACTGTACATAAAATATCAAAAAGTACACCAAATATGTGTTATATATACTGTAAATAAACTATCAAAATATTCAGTAATTATATTTAATATACTGTACATAAAATATCAAAAATTACACCAAATGTATATTATACACTCTAAATAGAATATCAAAAAGGACAGTAAATATATATTACACTCTATCTAAAATATCAAAACTACACCAAATATATATTATATAATTTACATAAAATATCAAAGTACACCAAATATATATTATATACTCTACATAAAATATCAAAAAGTACAGTAAATATATTTCATATATTGTACATATAATATTAACTAAAAGTACACCAAATACATTTTACATACTGTAAATAAAATACCAAAAATTTCAGTAAGTATATATAATCTACTGTACATAAAATATCAAAAAGTACACCAAATATGTGTTATATATACTGTAAATAAACTATCAAAATCTTCAGTAATTATATTTAATATACTGTACATAAAATATCAAAAATTACTCCAAATGTATATTACACACTCTAAATAAAATATCAAAAAAGACAGTAAATATATATTACACTCTATTTAAAATATCAAAAACTACACCAAATATATATTATATAATTTACATAAAATATCAAAAGTACACCAAATATATATTATATACTGTACATAAAATATCAAAAAGTACAGTAAATATATTTCATATCTTGTACATATAATATTAACTAAAAGTACACCAAATACATTTTACATACTGTAAATAAAATATAAAAAATTACAGTAAGTATATATTATCTACTGTACATAAAATATCAAAAAGTACACCAAATATGTGTTATATACACTGTAAATAAACTATCAAAATCTTCAGTAATTATATTTAATATACTGTACATAAAATATCAAAAATTACACCAAATGTATATTATACACTCTAAATAGAATATCAAAAAGGACAGTAAATATATATTACACTCTATGTAAAATATCGAAACTACACCAAATATATATTATATAATTTACATAAAATATCAAAAGTACACCAAATATATATTATATACTCTACATAAAATATCAAAAAGTACAGTAAATATATTTCATATGTTGTACATATAATATTAACTAAAAGTACACCAAATACATTTTACATACTGTAAATAAAATACCAAAAATTACAGTAAGTATATATTATCTACTGTACATAAAATATCAAAAAGTACACCAAATATGTGTTATATATACTGTAAATAAACTATCAAGAACTTCAGTAATTATATTTAATATACTGTACATAAAATATCAAAAATTACACCAAATGGATATTATACACTCTAAATAGAATGTCAAAAAGGACAGTAAATATATATTACCCTCTATGAAAAATATCAAAACTACACCAAATATATATTATATAATTTACATAAAATATCAAAAGTACACCAAATATATATTATATACTCTACATAAAATATCAAAAAGTACAGTAAATATATTTCATATGTTGTACATATAATATTAACTAAAAGTACACCAAATACATTTTACATACTGTAAATAAAATACCAAAAATTTCAGTAAGTATATATTATCTACTGTACATAAAATATCAAAAAGTACACCAAATATGTTTTATATATACTGTAAATAAACTATCAAAATCTTCAGTAATTATATTTAATATACTGTACATAAAATAACAAAAATTACACCAAATGTATATTACACACTCTAAATAAAATATCAAAAAGGACAGTAAATATATATTACACTCTATTTAAAATATCAAAAACTACACCAAATATATATTATATAATTTACATAAAATATCAAAAGTACACCAAATATATATTATATACTGTACATAAAATATCAAAAAGTACAGTAAATATATTTCATATGTTGTACATATTATATTAACTAAAAGTACACCAAATACATTTTACATACTGTAAATAAAATATCAAAAATTACAGTAAGTATATATTATCTACTGTACATAAAATATCAAAAAGTACACCAAATATGTATTATATACACTGTAAATAAACTATCAAAATCTTCAGTAATTATATTTAATATACTGTACATAAAATATCAAAAATTACACCAAATGTATATTATACACTCTAAATAGAATATCAAAAAGGACAGTAAATATATATTACACTCTATGTAAAATATCGAAACTACACCAAATATATATTATATAATTTACATAAAATATCAAAAGTACACCAAATATATATTATATACTCTACATAAAATATCAAATAGTACAGTAAATGTATTTCATATGTTGTACATATAATATTAACTAAAAGTACACCAAATACATTTTACATACTGTAAATAAAATACCAAAAATTACAGTAAGTATATATTATCTACTGTACATAAAATATCAAAAAGTACACCAAATATGTGTTATATATACTGTAAATAAACTATCAAGAACTTCAGTAATTATATTTAATATACTGTACATAAAATATCAAAAATTACACCAAATGTATATTATACACTCTAAATAGAATATCAAAAAGGACAGTAAATATATATTACACTCTATGTAAAATATCGAAACTACACCAAATATATATTATATAATTTACATAAAATATCAAAAGTACACCAAATATATATTATATACTCTACATAAAATATCAAAAAGTACAGTAAATATATTTCATATGTTGTACATATAATATTAACTAAAAGTACACCAAATACATTTTACATACTGTAAATAAAATACCAAAAATTTCAGTAAGTATATATTATCTACTGTACATAAAATATCAAAAAGTACACCAAATATGTGTTATATATACTGTAAATAAACTATCAAAATATTCAGTAATTATATTTAATATACTGTACATAAAATATCAAAAATTACACCAAATGTATATTACACACTCTAAATAAAACATCAAAAAGGACAGTAAATATATATTACACTCTATTTAAAATATCAAAAACTACACCAAATATATATTATATAATTTACATAAAATATCAAAAGTACACCAAATATATATTATATATTGTACATAAAATATCAAAAAGTACAGTAAATATATTTCATATGTTGTACATATAATATTAACTAAAAGTACACCAAATACATTTTACATACTGTAAATAAAATATCAAAAATTACAGTAAGTATATATTATCTACTGTACATAAAATATCAAAAAGTACACCAAATATGAGTTATATATACTGTAAATAAACTATCAAAATCTTCAGTAATTATATTTAATATACTGTACATAAAATATCAAAAATTACACCAAATGTATATTACACACTCTAAATAAAATATCAAAAAGGACAGTAAATATATATTACACTCTATTTAAAATATCAAAAACTACACCAAATATATATTATATAATTTACATAAAATATCAAAAGTACACCAAATATATATTATATACTGTACATAAAATATCAAAAAGTACAGTAAATATATTTCATATGTTGTACATATAATATTAACTAAAAGTACACCAAATACATTTTACATACTGTAAATAAAATATCAAAAATTACAGTAAGTATATATTATCTACTGTACATAAAATATCAAAAAGTACACCAAATATGTGTTATATACACTGTAAATAAACTATCAAAATCTTCAGTAATTATATTTAATATACTGTACATAAAATATCAAAAATTACACCAAATGTATATTATACACTCTAAATAGAATATCAAAAAGGACAGTAAATATATATTACACTCTATGTAAAATATCGAAACTACACCAAATATATATTATATAATTTACATAAAATATCAAAAGTACACCAAATATATATTATATACTCTACATAAAATATCAAAAAGTACAGTAAATATATATCATATGTTGTACATATAATATTAACTAAAAGTACACCAAATACATTTTACATACTGTAAATAAAATACCAAAAGTTTCAGTAAGTATATATTATCTACTGTACATAAAATATCAAAAAGTACACCAAATATGTGTTATATATACTGTAAATAAACTATCAAAACCTTCAGTAATTATATTTAATATACTGTACATAATATATCAAAAATTACACCAAATGTATATTACACACTCTAAATAAAATATCAAAAAGGACAGTAAATATATATTACACTCTATTTAAAATATCAAAAACTACACCAAATATATATTATATAATTTACATAAAATATCAAAAGTACACCAAATATATATTATATATTGTACATAAAATATCAAAAAGTACAGTAAATATATTTCATATGTTGTACATATAATATTAACTAAAAGTACACCAAATACAATTTACATACTGTAAATAAAATATCAAAAATTACAGTAAGTATATATTATCTACTGTACATAAAATATCAAAAAGTACACCAAATATGTGTTATATATACTGTAAATAAACTATCAAAATCTTCAGTAATTATATTTAATATACTGTACATAAAATATCAAAAATTACACCAAATGTATATTGCACACTCTAAATAAAATATCAAAAAGGACAGTAAATATATATTACACTCTATTTAAAATATCAAAAACTACACCAAATATATATTATATAATTTACATAAAATATCAAAAGTACACCAAATATATATTATATATTGTACATAATATATCAAAAAGTACAGTAAATATATTTCATATGTTGTACATATAATATTAACTAAAAGTACACCAAATACATTTTACATACTGTAAATAAAATATCAAAAATTACAGTAAGTATATATTATCTACTGTACATAAAATATCAAAAAGTACACCAAATATGTGTTATATATACTGTAAATAAACTATCAAAATCTTCAGTAATTATATTTAATATACTGTACATAAAATATCAAAAATTACACCAAATGTATATTGCACACTCTAAATAAAATATCAAAAAGGACAGTAAATATATATTACACTCTATTTAAAATATCAAAAACTGCACCAAATATATATTATATAATTTACATGAAATATCAAAAGTACACCAAATATATATTATATACTGTACATAAAATATCAAAAAGTACAGTAAATATATTTCATATGTTGTACATATAATATTAACTAAAAGTACACCAAATACATTTTACATACTGTAAATAAAATATCAAAAATTACAGTAAGTATATGTTATCTACTGTACATAAAATATCAAAAAGTACACCAAATATGTGTTATATACACTGTAAATAAACTATCAAAATCTTCAGTAATTATATTTAATATACTGTACATAAAATATCAAAAATTACACCAAATGTATATTATACACTCTAAATAGAATATCAAAAAGGACAGTAAATATATATTACACTCTATGTGAAATATCGAAACTACACCAAATATATATTATATAATTTACATAAAATATCAAAAGTACACCAAATATATATGATATACTCTACATAAAATATCAAAAATGACAGTAAATATATTTCATATGTTTTACATATACTATTAACTAAAAGTACACCAAATACATTTTACATACTGTAAATAAAATACCAAAAATTACAGTATGTATATATTATCTACTGTACATAAAATATCAAAAAGTACACCAAATATGTGTTATATATACTGTCAATAAACTATCAAAATCTTCAGTAATTATATTATATATACTGTACATAAAATATCAAAAATTACACCAAATGTATATTATACACTCAAAATAAAATATCAAAAAGGACAGTAAATATATATTACAATCTATTTAAAATATCAAAAACTACACAAAATATGTATTATATAAGTTACATAAAATATCAAAAGTACACCAAATATATATTATATACTCTACATAAAATATCAAAAAGTACAGTAAATATATTTCATATCTTGTACATATAATATTAACTAAAAGTACACCAAATACATTTTACATACTGTAAATAAAATACCAAAATTACAGTAAGTATATATTATCTACTGTACATAAAATATCAAAAAGTACACCAAATATGTGTTATATATACTCTAAATAAACTATCAATATCTTCAGTAATTATATTTAATATACTGTACATAAAATATCAAAAATTACACCAAATGTATATTACACACTCTAAATAAAATATCAAAAAGGACAGTAAATATATATTACACTCTATTTAAAATATCAAAAACTGCACCAAATATATATTATATAATTTACATAAAATATCAAAAGTACACCAAATATATATTATATACTGTACATAAAATATCAAAAAGTACAGTAAATATATTTCATATGTTGTACATATAATATTAACTAAAAGTACACCAAATACATTTTACATACTGTAAATAAAATATCAAAAATTACAGTAAGTATATATTATCTACTGTACATAAAATATCAAAAAGTACACCAAATATGTGTTATATACACTGTAAATAAACTATCAAAATCTTCAGTAATTATATTTAATATACTGTACATAAAATATCAAAAATTACACCAAATGTATATTACACACTCTAAATAGAATATCAAAAAGGACAGTAAATATATATTACACTCTATGTAAAATATCGAAACTACACCAAATATATATTATATAATTTACATAAAATATCAAAAGTACACCAAATATATATTATATACGCTACATAAAATATCAAAAAGTATAGTAAATATATTTCATATGTTGTACATATAATATTAACTAAAAGTACACCAAATATATTTTACATACTGTAAATAAAATACCAAAAATTTCTGTAAGTATATATTATCTACCGTATATAAAATATCAAAAAGTACACCAAATATGTGTTATATATACTGTAAACAAACTATCAAAATCTTCAGTCATTATATTTAATATACTGTACATAAAATATCAAAAATTACACCAAATGTATATTACACACTCTAAATAAAATATCAAAAAGGACAGTAAATATATATTACACTCTATTTAAAATATCAAAAACTACACCAAACATATATTATATAATTTACATAAAATATCAAAAGTACACCAAATATATATTATATACTCTACATAAAATATCAAAAAGTACAGTAAATATATTTCATATGTTGTACATATAATATTAACTAAAAGTACACCAAATACATTTTACATACTGTAAATAAAATACCAAAAATTACAGTAAGTATATATTATCTACTGTACATAAAATATCAAAAAGTACACCAAATATGTGTTATATATACTGTAAATAAACTATCAAGAACTTCAGTAATTATATTTAATATACTGTACATAAAATATCAAAAATTACACCAAATGTATATTATACACTCTAAATAGAATATCAAAAAGGACAGTAAATATATATTACACTCTATGTAAAATATCAAAACTACACCAAATATATATTATATAATTTACATAAAATATCAAAAGTACACCAAATATATATTATATACTCTACATAAAATATCAAAAAGTACAGTAAATATATTTCATATGTTGTACATATAATATTAACTAAAAGTACACCAAATACATTTTACATACTGTAAATAAAATACCAAAAATTACAGTAAGTATATATTATCTACTGTACATAAAATATCAAAAAGTACACCAAATATGTGTTATATATACTGTAAATAAACTATCAAAATCTTCAGTAATTGTATTTAATATACTGTACATAAAATATCAAAAATTACACCAAATGTATATTACACACTCTAAATAAAATATCAAAAAGGACAGTAAATATATATTACACTCTATTTAAAATATCAAAAACTACACCAAATATATATTATATAATTTACATAAAATATCAAAAGTACACCAAATATATATTATATATTGTACATAAAATATCAAAAAGTACAGTAAATATATTTCATATGTTGTACATATAATATTAACTAAAAGTACACCAAATACATTTTACATACTGTAAATAAAATATCAAAAATTACAGTAAGTATATGTTATCTACTGTACATAAAATATCAAAAAGTACACCAAATATGTGTTATATACACTGTAAATAAACTATCAAAATCTTCAGTAATTATATTTAATATACTGTACATAAAATATCAAAAATTACACCAAATGTATATTATACACTCTAAATAGAATATCAAAAAGGACAGTAAATATATATTACACTCTATGTGAAATATCGAAACTACACCAAATATATATTATATAATTTACATAAAATATCAAAAGTACACCAAATATATATTATATACTCTACATAAAATATCAAAAATGACAGTAAATATATTTCATATGTTTTACATATAATATTAACTAAAAGTACACCAAATACATTTTACATACTGTAAATAAAATACCAAAAATTACAGTAAGTATATATTATCTACAGTACATAAAATATCAAAAAGTACACCAAATATGTGTTATATATACTGTAAATAAACTATCAAAATCTTCAGTAATTATATTATATATACTGTACATAAAATATCAAAAATTACACCAAATGTATATTACACACTCTAAATAAAATATCAAAAAGGACAGTAAATATATATTACACACTATTTAAAATATCAAAAACTACACCAAATATATATTATATAATTTACATAAAATATCAAAAGTAAACCAAATATATATTATATACTGTACATAAAATATCAAAAAGTACAGTAAATATATTTCATATGTTGTACATATAATATTAACTAAAAGTACACCAAATACATTTTACATACTGTAAATAAAATATCAAAAATTACAGTAAGTATATATTATCTACTGTACATAAAATATCAAAAAGTACACCAAATATGTGTTATATACACTGTAAATAAACTATCAAAACCTTCAGTAATTATATTTAATATACTGTACATAAAATATCAAAAATTACACCAAATGTATATTATACACTCTAAATAGAATATCAAATAGGACAGTAAATATATATTACACTCTATGTAAAATATCAAAACTACACCAAATATATATTATATAATTTACATAAAATATCAAAAGTACACCAAATATATATTATATACTCTACATAAAATATAAAAAAGTACAGTAAATATATTTCATATGTTGTACATATAATATTAACTAAAAGTACACCAAATACATTTTACATACTGTAAATAAAATACCAAAAATTACAGTAAGTTTATATTATCTACTGTACATAAAATATCAAAAAGTACACCAAATATGTGTTATATATACTGTAAATAAACTATCAAATTCTTCAGTAATTATATTATATATACTGTACATAAAATATCAAAAATTACACCAAATGTATATTATACACTCTAAATAAAATATCAAAAAGGACAGTAAATATATATTACACTCTATTTAAAATATCAAAAACTACACCAAATATATATTATATAATTTACATAAAATATCAAAAGTACACCAAATATATATTGTATAATCTACATAAAATATCAAAAAGTACAGTAAATATATTTCATATGTTGTACATATAATATTAACTAAAAGTACACCAAATACGTTTTACATACTGTAAATAAAATACCAAAAATTTCAGTAAGTATATATTATCTACTGTACATAAAATATCAAAAAGTACACCAAATATGTGTTATATATACTGTAAATAAACTATCAAAATCTTCAGTAATTATATTTAATATACTGTACATAAAATATCAATAATTACACCAAATGTATATTACACACTCTAAATAAAATATCAAAAAGGACAGTAAATATATATTACACTCTATTTAAAATATCAAAAACTACACCAAATATATATTATATAATTTACATAAAATATCAAAAGTACACCAAATATATATTATATACTGTACATAAAATATCAAAAAGTACAGTAAATATATTTCATATGTTGTACATATAATATTAACTAAAAGTACACCAAATACATTTTACATACTGCAAATAAAATATCAAAAATTACAGTAAGTATATATTATCTACTGTTCATAAAATATCAAAAAGTACACCAAATATGTGTTATATACACTGTAAATAAACTATCAAAATCTTCAGTAATTATATTTAATATACTGTACATAAAATATCAAAAATTACACCAAATGTATATTATACACTCTAAATAGAATATCAAAAAGGACAGTAAATATATATTACACTCTATGTAAAATATCGAAACTACACCAAATATATATTATATAATTTACATAAAATATCAAATGTACACCAAATATATATTATATAGTCTACATAAAATATCAAAAAGTACAGTAAATATATTTCATATGTTGTACATATAATATTAACTAAAAGTACACCAAATACATTTTACATACTGTAAATAAAATACCAAAAATTACAGTAAGTATATATTATCTACTGTACATAAAATATCAAAAAGTACACCAAATATGTGTTATATATACTGTAAATAAACTATCAAAATCTTCAGTAATTATATTATATATACTGTACATAAAATATCAAAAATTACACCAAATGTATATTATACACTCTAAATAGAATATCAAAAAGGACAGTAAATATATATTACACTCTATTTAAAATATCAAAAACTACACCAAATATATATTATATAATTTACATAAAACATCAAAAGTACACCAAATATATATTATATACTGTACATAAAATATCAAAAAGTACAGTAAATATATTTCATATGTTGTACATACAATATTAACTAAAAGTACACTAAATACATTTTACATACTGTAAATAAAATATCAAAAATTACAGTAAGTATATATTATCTACTGTACATAAAATATCAAAAAGTACACCAAATATGTGTTATATATACTGTAAATAAACTATCAAGAACTTCAGTAATTATATTTAATATACTGTACATAAAATATCAAAAATTACACCAAATGTATATTATACACTCTAAATAGAATATCAAAAGGACAGTAAATATATATTACACTCTATGTAAAATATCAAAACTACACCAAATATATGTTATATAATTTACATAAAATATCAAAAGTACACCAAATATATATTATATACTCTACATAAAATATCAAAAAGTACAGTAAATATATTTCATATGTTGTACATATAATATTAACTAAAAGTACACCAAATACATTTTACATACTGTAAATAAAATACCAAAAATTTCAGTAAATATATATTATCTACTGTACATAAAATATCAAAAAGTACACCAAATATGTGTTATATATACTGTAAATAAACTATCAAAATCTTCAGTAATTATATTTAATATACTGTACATAAAATATCAAAAATTACACCAAATGTATATTACACACTCTATATAAAATATCAAAAAGGACAGTAAATATATATTACACTCTATTTAAAATATCAAAAACTACACCAAATATATATTATATAATTTACATAAAATATCAAAAGTACACCAAATATATATTATATACTGTACATAATATATCAAAAAGTACAGTAAATATATTTCATATGTTGTACATATAATATTAACTAAAATTACACCAAATACATTTTACATACTGTAAATAAAATATCAAAAATTACAGTAAGTATATATTATCTACTGTACATAAAATATCAAAAAGTACACCAAATATGTGTTATATACACTGTAAATAAACTATCAAAATCTTCAGTAATTATATTTAATATACTGTACATAAAATATCAAAAATTACACCAAATGTATATTATACACTCTAAATAGAATATCAAAAAGGACAGTAAATATATATTACACTCTATGTAAAATATCGAAACTACACCAAATATATATTATATAATTTACATAAAATATCAAATGTACACCAAATATATATTATATACTCTACATAAAATATTAAAAGTACAGTAAATATATTTCATATGTTGTACATATATTAACTAAAAGTACACCAAATACATTTTACATACTGTAAATAGAATACCAAAAATTACAGTAAGTATATATTATCTACTGTACATAAAATATCAAAAAGTACACCAAATATGTGTTATATACACTGTAAATAAACTATCAAAATCTTCAGTAATTATATTATATATACTGTACATAAAATATCAAAAATTACACCAAATGTATATTATACACTCTAAATAAAATATCAAAAAAGACAGTAAATATATATTACACCCTATTTAAAATATCAAAAACTACACCAAATATATATTATATAATTTACATAAAATATCAAAAGTACACCAAATATATATTATATACTGTACATAAAATATCAAAAAGTACAGTAAATATATTTCATATGTTGTACATATAATATTAACTAAAAGTACACCAAATACATTTTACATACTGTAAATAAAATATCAAAAATTACAGTAAGTATATATTATCTACTGTACATAAAATATCAAAAAGTACACCAAATATGTGTTATATATACTGTAAATAAACTATCAAGAACTTCAGTAATTATATTTAATATACTGTACATAAAATATCAAAAATTACACCAAATGTATATTATACACTCTAAATAGAATATCAAAAGGACAGTAAATATATATTACACTCTATGTAAAATATCAAAACTACACCAAATATATGTTATATAATTTACATAAAATATCAAAAGTACACCAAATATATATTATATACTCTACATAAAATATCAAAAAGTACAGTAAATATATTTCATATGTTGTACATATAATATTAACTAAAAGTACACCAAATACATTTTACATACTGTAAATAAAATACCAAAAATTTCAGTAAATATATATTATCTACTGTACATAAAATATCAAAAAGTACACCAAATATGTGTTATATATACTGTAAATAAACTATCAAAATCTTCAGTAATTATATTTAATATACTGTACATAAAATATCAAAAATTACACCAAATGTATATTACACACTCTATATAAAATATCAAAAAGGACAGTAAATATATATTACACTCTATTTAAAATATCAAAAACTACACCAAATATATATTATATAATTTACATAAAATATCAAAAGTACACCAAATATATATTATATACTGTACATAAAATATCAAAAAGTACAGTAAATATATTTCATATGTTGTACATATAATATTAACTAAAATTACACCAAATACATTTTACATACTGTAAATAAAATATCAAAAATTACAGTAAGTATATATTATCTACTGTACATAAAATATCAAAAAGTACACCAAATATGTGTTATATACACTGTAAATAAACTATCAAAATCTTCAGTAATTATATTTAATATACTGTACATAAAATATCAAAAATTACACCAAATGTATATTATACACTCTAAATAGAATATCAAAAAGGACAGTAAATATATATTACACTCTATGTAAAATATCGAAACTACACCAAATATATATTATATAATTTACATAAAATATCAAATGTACACCAAATATATATTATATACTCTACATAAAATATTAAAAGTACAGTAAATATATTTCATATGTTGTACATATATTAACTAAAAGTACACCAAATACATTTTACATACTGTAAATAGAATACCAAAAATTACAGTAAGTATATATTATCTACTGTACATAAAATATCAAAAAGTACACCAAATATGTGTTATATACACTGTAAATAAACTATCAAAATCTTCAGTAATTATATTATATATACTGTACATAAAATATCAAAAATTACACCAAATGTATATTATACACTCTAAATAAAATATCAAAAAAGACAGTAAATATATATTACACCCTATTTAAAATATCAAAAACTACACCAAATATATATTATATAATTTACATAAAATATCAAAAGTACACCAAATATATATTATATACTGTACATAAAATATCAAAAAGTACAGTAAATATATTTCATATGTTGTACATATAATATTAACTAAAAGTACACCAAATACATTTTACATACTGTAAATAAAATATCAAAAATTACAGTAAGTATATATTATCTACTGTACATAAAATATCAAAAAGTACACCAAATATGTGTTATATATACTGTAAATAAACTATCAAGAACTTCAGTAATTATATTTAATATACTGTACATAAAATATCAAAAATTACACCAAATGTATATTATACACTCTAAATAGAATATCAAAAAGGACAGTAAATATATATTACACTCTATGTAAAATATCAAAACTACACCAAATATATATTATATAATTTACATAAAATATCAAAAGTACACCAAATATATATTATATACTCTACATAAAATATCAAAAAGTACAGTAAATATATTTCATATGTTGTACATATAATATTAACTAAAAGTACACCAAATACATTTTACATACTGTAAATAAAATACCAAAAATTTCAGTAAGTATATATTATCTACTGTACATAAAATATCAAAAAGTACACCAAATATGTGTTATATATACTGTAAATAAACTATCAAAAGCTTCAGTAATTATATTTAATATACTGTACATAAAATATCAAAAATTACACCAAATGTATATTACACACTCTAAATAAAATATCAAAAAGGACAGTAAATATATATTACACTCTATTTAAAATATCAAAAACTACACCAAATATATATTATATAATTTACATAAAATATCAAAAGTACACCAAATATATATTATATACTGTGCATAAAATATCAAAAAGTACAGTAAAGATATTTCATATGTTGTACATATAATATTAACTAAAAGTACACCAAATACATTTTACATACTGTAAATAAAATATCAAAAATTACAGTAAGTATATATTATCTACTGTACATAAAATATCAAAAAGTACACCAAATATGTGTTATATACACTGTAAATAAACTATCAAAATCTTCAGTAATTATATTTAATATACTGTACATAAAATATCAAAAATTACACCAAATGTATATTATACACTCTAAATAGAATATCAAAAAGGACAGTAAATATATATTACACTCTATGTAAAATATCGAAACTACACCAAATATATATTATATAATTTACATAAAATATCAAAAGTACACCAAATATATATTATATACGCTACATAAAATATCAAAAAGTATAGTAAATATATTTCATATGTTGTACATATAATATTAACTAAAAGTACACCAAATACATTTTACATACTGTAAATAAAATACCAAAAATTACAGTAAGTTTATATTATCTACTGTACATAAAATATCAAAAAGTACACCAAATATGTGTTATATATACTGTAAATAAACTATCAAATTCTTCAGTAATTATATTATATATACTGTACATAAAATATCAAAAATTACACCAAATGTATATTATACACTCTAAATAAAATATCAAAAAGGACAGTAAATATATATTACACTCTATTTAAAATATCAAAAACTACACCAAATATATATTATATAATTTACATAAAATATCAAAAGTACACCAAATATATATTGTATAATCTACATAAAATATCAAAAAGTACAGTAAATATATTTCATATGTTGTACATATAATATTAACTAAAAGTACACCAAATACGTTTTACATACTGTAAATAAAATACCAAAAATTTCAGTAAGTATATATTATCTACTGTACATAAAATATCAAAAAGTACACCAAATATGTGTTATATATACTGTAAATAAACTATCAAAATCTTCAGTAATTATATTTAATATACTGTACATAAATTATCAATAATTACACCAAATGTATATTACACACTCTAAATAAAATATCAAAAAGGACAGTAAATATATATTACACTCTATTTAAAATATCAAAAACTACACCAAATATATATTATATAATTTACATAAAATATCAAAAGTACACCAAATATATATTATATACTGTACATAAAATATCAAAAAGTACAGTAAATATATTTCATATGTTGTACATATAATATTAACTAAAAGTACACCAAATACATTTTACATACTGCAAATAAAATATCAAAAATTACAGTAAGTATATATTATCTACTGTTCATAAAATATCAAAAAGTACACCAAATATGTGTTATATACACTGTAAATAAACTATCAAAATCTTCAGTAATTATATTTAATATACTGTACATAAAATATCAAAAATTACACCAAATGTATATTATACACTCTAAATAGAATATCAAAAAGGACAGTAAATATATATTACACTCTATGTAAAATATCGAAACTACACCAAATATATATTATATAATTTACATAAAATATCAAATGTACACCAAATATATATTATATAGTCTACATAAAATATCAAAAAGTACAGTAAATATATTTCATATGTTGTACATATAATATTAACTAAAAGTACACCAAATACATTTTACATACTGTAAATAAAATACCAAAAATTACAGTAAGTATATATTATCTACTGTACATAAAATATCAAAAAGTACACCAAATATGTGTTATATATACTGTAAATAAACTATCAAAATCTTCAGTAATTATATTATATATACTGTACATAAAATATCAAAAATTACACCAAATGTATATTATACACTCTAAATAGAATATCAAAAAGGACAGTAAATATATATTACACTCTATTTAAAATATCAAAAACTACACCAAATATATATTATATAATTTACATAAAACATCAAAAGTACACCAAATATATATTATATACTGTACATAAAATATCAAAAAGTACAGTAAATATATTTCATATGTTGTACATACAATATTAACTAAAAGTACACTAAATACATTTTACATACTGTAAATAAAATATCAAAAATTACAGTAAGTATATATTATCTACTGTACATAAAATATCAAAAAGTACACCAAATATGTGTTATATATACTGTAAATAAACTATCAAGAACTTCAGTAATTATATTTAATATACTGTACATAAAATATCAAAAATTACACCAAATGTATATTATACACTCTAAATAGAATATCAAAAGGACAGTAAATATATATTACACTCTATGTAAAATATCAAAACTACACCAAATATATGTTATATAATTTACATAAAATATCAAAAGTACACCAAATATATATTATATACTCTACATAAAATATCAAAAAGTACAGTAAATATATTTCATATGTTGTACATATAATATTAACTAAAAGTACACCAAATACATTTTACATACTGTAAATAAAATACCAAAAATTTCAGTAAATATATATTATCTACTGTACATAAAATATCAAAAAGTACACCAAATATGTGTTATATATACTGTAAATAAACTATCAAAATCTTCAGTAATTATATTTAATATACTGTACATAAAATATCAAAAATTACACCAAATGTATATTACACACTCTATATAAAATATCAAAAAGGACAGTAAATATATATTACACTCTATTTAAAATATCAAAAACTACACCAAATATATATTATATAATTTACATAAAATATCAAAAGTACACCAAATATATATTATATACTGTACATAAAATATCAAAAAGTACAGTAAATATATTTCATATGTTGTACATATAATATTAACTAAAATTACACCAAATACATTTTACATACTGTAAATAAAATATCAAAAATTACAGTAAGTATATATTATCTACTGTACATAAAATATCAAAAAGTACACCAAATATGTGTTATATACACTGTAAATAAACTATCAAAATCTTCAGTAATTATATTTAATATACTGTACATAAAATATCAAAAATTACACCAAATGTATATTATACACTCTAAATAGAATATCAAAAAGGACAGTAAATATATATTACACTCTATGTAAAATATCGAAACTACACCAAATATATATTATATAATTTACATAAAATATCAAATGTACACCAAATATATATTATATACTCTACATAAAATATTAAAAGTACAGTAAATATATTTCATATGTTGTACATATATTAACTAAAAGTACACCAAATACATTTTACATACTGTAAATAGAATACCAAAAATTACAGTAAGTATATATTATCTACTGTACATAAAATATCAAAAAGTACACCAAATATGTGTTATATACACTGTAAATAAACTATCAAAATCTTCAGTAATTATATTATATATACTGTACATAAAATATCAAAAATTACACCAAATGTATATTATACACTCTAAATAAAATATCAAAAAAGACAGTAAATATATATTACACCCTATTTAAAATATCAAAAACTACACCAAATATATATTATATAATTTACATAAAATATCAAAAGTACACCAAATATATATTATATACTGTACATAAAATATCAAAAAGTACAGTAAATATATTTCATATGTTGTACATATAATATTAACTAAAAGTACACCAAATACATTTTACATACTGTAAATAAAATATCAAAAATTACAGTAAGTATATATTATCTACTGTACATAAAATATCAAAAAGTACACCAAATATGTGTTATATATACTGTAAATAAACTATCAAGAACTTCAGTAATTATATTTAATATACTGTACATAAAATATCAAAAATTACACCAAATGTATATTATACACTCTAAATAGAATATCAAAAAGGACAGTAAATATATATTACACTCTATGTAAAATATCAAAACTACACCAAATATATATTATATAATTTACATAAAATATCAAAAGTACACCAAATATATATTATATACTCTACATAAAATATCAAAAAGTACAGTAAATATATTTCATATGTTGTACATATAATATTAACTAAAAGTACACCAAATACATTTTACATACTGTAAATAAAATACCAAAAATTTCAGTAAGTATATATTATCTACTGTACATAAAATATCAAAAAGTACACCAAATATGTGTTATATATACTGTAAATAAACTATCAAAAGCTTCAGTAATTATATTTAATATACTGTACATAAAATATCAAAAATTACACCAAATGTATATTACACACTCTAAATAAAATATCAAAAAGGACAGTAAATATATATTACACTCTATTTAAAATATCAAAAACTACACCAAATATATATTATATAATTTACATAAAATATCAAAAGTACACCAAATATATATTATATACTGTGCATAAAATATCAAAAAGTACAGTAAAGATATTTCATATGTTGTACATATAATATTAACTAAAAGTACACCAAATACATTTTACATACTGTAAATAAAATATCAAAAATTACAGTAAGTATATATTATCTACTGTACATAAAATATCAAAAAGTACACCAAATATGTGTTATATACACTGTAAATAAACTATCAAAATCTTCAGTAATTATTTTTAATATACTGTACATAAAATATCAAAAATTACACCAAATGTATATTATACACTCTAAATAGAATATCAAAAAGGACAGTAAATATATATTACACTCTATGTAAAATATCGAAACTACACCAAATATATATTATATAATTTACATAAAATATCAAAAGTACACCAAATATATATTATATACGCTACATAAAATATCAAAAAGTATAGTAAATATATTTCATATGTTGTACATATAATATTAACTAAAAGTACACCAAATACATTTTACATACTGTAAATAAAATACCAAAAATTACAGTAAGTTTATATTATCTACTGTACATAAAATATCAAAAAGTACACCAAATATGTGTTATATATACTGTAAATAAACTATCAAATTCTTCAGTAATTATATTATATATACTGTACATAAAATATCAAAAATTACACCAAATGTATATTATACACTCTAAATAAAATATCAAAAAGGACAGTAAATATATATTACACTCTATTTAAAATATCAAAAACTACACCAAATATATATTATATAATTTACATAAAATATCAAAAGTACACCAAATATATATTGTATAATCTACATAAAATATCAAAAAGTACAGTAAATATATTTCATATGTTGTACATATAATATTAACTAAAAGTACACCAAATACGTTTTACATACTGTAAATAAAATACCAAAAATTTCAGTAAGTATATATTATCTACTGTACATAAAATATCAAAAAGTACACCAAATATGTGTCATATATACTGTAAATAAACTATCAAAATCTTCAGTAATTATATTTAATATACTGTACATAAAATATCAATAATTACACCAAATGTATATTACACACTCTAAATAAAATATCAAAAAGGACAGTAAATATATATTACACTCTATTTAAAATATCAAAAACTACACCAAATATATATTATATAATTTACATAAAATATCAAAAGTACACCAAATATATATTATATACTGTACATAAAATATCAAAAAGTACAGTAAATATATTTCATATGTTGTACATATAATATTAACTAAAAGTACACCAAATACATTTTACATACTGCAAATAAAATATCAAAAATTACAGTAAGTATATATTATCTACTGTTCATAAAATATCAAAAAGTACACCAAATATGTGTTATATACACTGTAAATAAACTATCAAAATCTTCAGTAATTATATTTAATATACTGTACATAAAATATCAAAAATTACACCAAATGTATATTATACACTCTAAATAGAATATCAAAAAGGACAGTAAATATATATTACACTCTATGTAAAATATCGAAACTACACCAAAGATATATTATATAATTTACATAAAATATCAAATGTACACCAAATATATATTATATAGTCTACATAAAATATCAAAAAGTACAGTAAATATATTTCATATGTTGTACATATAATATTAACTAAAAGTACACCAAATACATTTTACATACTGTAAATAAAATACCAAAAATTACAGTAAGTATATATTATCTACTGTACATAAAATATCAAAAAGTACACCAAATATGTGTTATATATACTGTAAATAAACTATCAAGAACTTCAGTAATTATATTTAATATACTGTACATAAAATATCAAAAATTACACCAAATGTATATTATACACTCTAAATAGAATATCAAAAGGACAGTAAATATATATTACACTCTATGTAAAATATCAAAACTACACCAAATATATGTTATATAATTTAAATAAAATATCAAAAGTACACCAAATATATATTATATACTCTACATAAAATATCAAAAAGTACAGTAAATATATTTCATATGTTGTACATATAATATTAACTAAAAGTACACCAAATACATTTTACATACTGTAAATAAAATACCAAAAATTTCAGTAAATATATATTATCTACTGTACATAAAATATCAAAAAGTACACCAAATATGTGTTATATATACTGTAAATAAACTATCAAAATCTTCAGTAATTATATTTAATATACTGTACATAAAATATCAAAAATTACACCAAATGTATATTACACACTCTATATAAAATATCAAAAAGGACAGTAAATATATATTACACTCTATTTAAAATATCAAAAACTACACCAAATATATATTATATAATTTACATAAAATATCAAAAGTACACCAAATATATATTATATACTGTACATAAAATATCAAAAAGTACAGTAAATATATTTCATATGTTGTACATATAATATTAACTAAAATTACACCAAATACATTTTACATACTGTAAATAAAATATCAAAAATTACAGTAAGTATATATTATCTACTGTACATAAAATATCAAAAAGTACACCAAATATGTGTTATATACACTGTAAATAAACTATCAAAATCTTCAGTAATTATATTTAATATACTGTACATAAAATATCAAAAATTACACCAAATGTATATTATACACTCTAAATAGAATATCAAAAAGGACAGTAAATATATATTACACTCTATGTAAAATATCGAAACTACAGCAAATATATATTATATAATTTACATAAAATATCAAATGTACACCAAATATATATTATATACTCTACATAAAATATTAAAAGTACAGTAAATATATTTCATATGTTGTACATATATTAACTAAAAGTACACCAAATACATTTTACATACTGTAAATAGAATACCAAAAATTACAGTAAGTATATATTATCTACTGTACATAAAATATCAAAAAGTACACCAAATATGTGTTATATACACTGTAAATAAACTATCAAAATCTTCAGTAATTATATTATATATACTGTACATAAAATATCAAAAATTACACCAAATGTATATTATACACTCTAAATAAAATATCAAAAAAGACAGTAAATATATATTACACCCTATTTAAAATATCAAAAACTACACCAAATATATATTATATAATTTACATAAAATATCAAAAGTACACCAAATATATATTATATACTGTACATAAAATATCAAAAAGTACAGTAAATATATTTCATATGTTGTACATATAATATTAACTAAAAGTACACCAAATACATTTTACATACTGTAAATAAAATATCAAAAATTACAGTAAGTATATATTATCTACTGTACATAAAATATCAAAAAGTACACCAAATATGTGTTATATATACTGTAAATAAACTATCAAGAACTTCAGTAATTATATTTAATATACTGTACATAAAATATCAAAAATTACACCAAATGTATATTATACACTCTAAATAGAATATCAAAAAGGACAGTAAATATATGTTACACTCTATGTAAAATATCAAAACTACACCAAATATATATTATATAATTTACATAAAATATCAAAAGTACACCAAATATATATTATATACTCTACATAAAATATCAAAAAGTACAGTAAATATATTTCATATGTTGTACATATAATATTAACTAAAAGTACACCAAATACATTTTACATACTGTAAATAAAATACCAAAAATTTCAGTAAGTATATATTATCTACTGTACATAAAATATCAAAAAGTACACCAAATATGTGTTATATATACTGTAAATAAACTATCAAAAACTTCAGTAATTATATTTAATATACTGTACATAAAATATCAAAAATTACACCAAATGTATATTACACACTCTAAATAAAATATCAAAAAGGACAGTAAATATATATTACACTCTATTTAAAATATCAAAAACTACACCAAATATATATTATATAATTTACATAAAATATCAAAAGTACACCAAATATATATTATATACTGTGCATAAAATATCAAAAAGTACAGTAAAGATATTTCATATGTTGTACATATAATATTAACTAAAAGTACACCAAATACATTTTACATACTGTAAATAAAATATCAAAAATTACAGTAAGTATATATTATCTACTGTACATAAAATATCAAAAAGTACACCAAATATGTGTTATATACACTGTAAATAAACTATCAAAATCTTCAGTAATTATATTTAATATACTGTACATAAAATATCAAAAATTACACCAAATGTATATTATACACTCTAAATAGAATATCAAAAAGGACAGTAAATATATATTACACTCTATGTAAAATATCGAAACTACACCAAATATATATTATATAATTTACATAAAATATCAAAAGTACACCAAATATATATTATATACGCTACATAAAATATCAAAAAGTATAGTAAATATATTTCATATGTTGTACATATAATATTAACTAAAAGTACACCAAATACATTTTACATACTGTAAATAAAATACCAAAAATTACAGTAAGTTTATATTATCTACTGTACATAAAATATCAAAAAGTACACCAAATATGTGTTATATATACTGTAAATAAACTATCAAATTCTTCAGTAATTATATTATATATACTGTACATAAAATATCAAAAATTACACCAAATGTATATTATACACTCTAAATAAAATATCAAAAAGGACAGTAAATATATATTACACTCTATTTAAAATATCAAAAACTACACCAAATATATATTATATAATTTACATAAAATATCAAAAGTACACCAAATATATATTGTATAATCTACATAAAATATCAAAAAGTACAGTAAATATATTTCATATGTTGTACATATAATATTAACTAAAAGTACACCAAATACGTTTTACATACTGTAAATAAAATACCAAAAATTTCAGTAAGTATATATTATCTACTGTACATAAAATATCAAAAAGTACACCAAATATGTGTTATATATACTGTAAATAAACTATCAAAATCTTCAGTAATTATATTTAATATACTGTACATAAAATATCAATAATTACACCAAATGTATATTACACACTCTAAATAAAATATCAAAAAGGACAGTAAATATATATTACACTCTATTTAAAATATCAAAAACTACACCAAATATATATTATATAATTTACATAAAATATCAAAAGTACACCAAATATATATTATATACTGTACATAAAATATCAAAAAGTACAGTAAATATATTTCATATGTTGTACATATAATATTAACTAAAAGTACACCAAATACATTTTACATACTGCAAATAAAATATCAAAAATTACAGTAAGTATATATTATCTACTGTTCATAAAATATCAAAAAGTACACCAAATATGTGTTATATACACTGTAAATAAACTATCAAAATCTTCAGTAATTATATTTAATATACTGTACATAAAATATCAAAAATTACACCAAATGTATATTATACACTCTAAATAGAATATCAAAAAGGACAGTAAATATATATTACACTCTATGTAAAATATCGAAACTACACCAAAGATATATTATATAATTTACATAAAATATCAAATGTACACCAAATATATATTATATAGTCTACATAAAATATCAAAAAGTACAGTAAATATATTTCATATGTTGTACATATAATATTAACTAAAAGTACACCAAATACATTTTACATACTGTAAATAAAATACCAAAAATTACAGTAAGTATATATTATCTACTGTACATAAAATATCAAAAAGTACACCAAATATGTGTTATATATACTGTAAATAAACTATCAAGAACTTCAGTAATTATATTTAATATACTGTACATAAAATATCAAAAATTACACCAAATGTATATTATACACTCTAAATAGAATATCAAAAGGACAGTAAATATATATTACACTCTATGTAAAATATCAAAACTACACCAAATATATGTTATATAATTTACATAAAATATCAAAAGTACACCAAATATATATTATATACTCTACATAAAATATCAAAAAGTACAGTAAATATATTTCATATGTTGTACATATAATATTAACTAAAAGTACACCAAATACATTTTACATACTGTAAATAAAATACCAAAAATTTCAGTAAATATATATTATCTACTGTACATAAAATATCAAAAAGTACACCAAATATGTGTTATATATACTGTAAATAAACTATCAAAATCTTCAGTAATTATATTTAATATACTGTACATAAAATATCAAAAATTACACCAAATGTATATTACACACTCTATATAAAATATCAAAAAGGACAGTAAATATATATTACACTCTATTTAAAATATCAAAAACTACACCAAATATATATTATATAATTTACATAAAATATCAAAAGTACACCAAATATATATTATATACTGTACATAAAATATCAAAAAGTACAGTAAATATATTTCATATGTTGTACATATAATATTAACTAAAATTACACCAAATACATTTTACATACTGTAAATAAAATATCAAAAATTACAGTAAGTATATATTATCTACTGTACATAAAATATCAAAAAGTACACCAAATATGTGTTATATACACTGTAAATAAACTATCAAAATCTTCAGTAATTATATTTAATATACTGTACATAAAATATCAAAAATTACACCAAATGTATATTATACACTCTAAATAGAATATCAAAAAGGACAGTAAATATATATTACACTCTATGTAAAATATCGAAACTACAGCAAATATATATTATATAATTTACATAAAATATCAAATGTACACCAAATATATATTATATACTCTACATAAAATATTAAAAGTACAGTAAATATATTTCATATGTTGTACATATATTAACTAAAAGTACACCAAATACATTTTACATACTGTAAATAGAATACCAAAAATTACAGTAAGTATAAATTATCTACTGTACATAAAATATCAAAAAGTACACCAAATATGTGTTATATACACTGTAAATAAACTATCAAAATCTTCAGTAATTATATTATATATACTGTACATAAAATATCAAAAATTACACCAAATGTATATTATACACTCTAAATAAAATATCAAAAAAGACAGTAAATATATATTACACCCTATTTAAAATATCAAAAACTACACCAAATATATATTATATAATTTACATAAAATATCAAAAGTACACCAAATATATATTATATACTGTACATAAAATATCAAAAAGTACAGTAAATATATTTCATATGTTGTACATATAATATTAACTAAAAGTACACCAAATACATTTTACATACTGTAAATAAAATATCAAAAATTACAGTAAGTATATATTATCTACTGTACATAAAATATCAAAAAGTACACCAAATATGTGTTATATATACTGTAAATAAACTATCAAGAACTTCAGTAATTATATTTAATATACTGTACATAAAATATCAAAAATTACACCAAATGTATATTATACACTCTAAATAGAATATCAAAAAGGACAGTAAATATATGTTACACTCTATGTAAAATATCAAAACTACACCAAATATATATTATATAATTTACATAAAATATCAAAAGTACACCAAATATATATTATATACTCTACATAAAATATCAAAAAGTACAGTAAATATATTTCATATGTTGTACATATAATATTAACTAAAAGTACACCAAATACATTTTACATACTGTAAATAAAATACCAAAAATTTCAGTAAGTATATATTATCTACTGTACATAAAATATCAAAAAGTACACCAAATATGTGTTATATATACTGTAAATAAACTATCAAAAGCTTCAGTAATTATATTTAATATACTGTACATAAAATATCAAAAATTACACCAAATGTATATTACACACTCTAAATAAAATATCAAAAAGGACAGTAAATATATATTACACTCTATTTAAAATATCAAAAACTACACCAAATATATATTATATAATTTACATAAAATATCAAAAGTACACCAAATATATATTATATACTGTGCATAAAATATCAAAAAGTACAGTAAAGATATTTCATATGTTGTACATATAATATTAACTAAAAGTACACCAAATACATTTTACATACTGTAAATAAAATATCAAAAATTACAGTAAGTATATATTATCTACTGTACATAAAATATCAAAAAGTACACCAAATATGTGTTATATACACTGTAAATAAACTATCAAAATCTTCAGTAATTATATTTAATATACTGTACATAAAATATCAAAAATTACACCAAATGTATATTATACACTCTAAATAGAATATCAAAAAGGACAGTAAATATATATTACACTCTATGTAAAATATCGAAACTACACCAAATATATATTATATAATTTACATAAAATATCAAAAGTACACCAAATATATATTATATACGCTACATAAAATATCAAAAAGTATAGTAAATATATTTCATATGTTGTACATATAATATTAACTAAAAGTACACCAAATACATTTTACATACTGTAAATAAAATACCAAAAATTACAGTAAGTTTATATTATCTACTGTACATAAAATATCAAAAAGTACACCAAATATGTGTTATATATACTGTAAATAAACTATCAAATTCTTCAGTAATTATATTATATATACTGTACATAAAATATCAAAAATTACACCAAATGTATATTATACACTCTAAATAAAATATCAAAAAGGACAGTAAATATATATTACACTCTATTTAAAATATCAAAAACTACACCAAATATATATTATATAATTTACATAAAATATCAAAAGTACACCAAATATATATTGTATAATCTACATAAAATATCAAAAAGTACAGTAAATATATTTCATATGTTGTACATATAATATTAACTAAAAGTACACCAAATACGTTTTACATACTGTAAATAAAATACCAAAAATTTCAGTAAGTATATATTATCTACTGTACATAAAATATCAAAAAGTACACCAAATATGTGTTATATATACTGTAAATAAACTATCAAAATCTTCAGTAATTATATTTAATATACTGTACATAAAATATCAATAATTACACCAAATGTATATTACACACTCTAAATAAAATATCAAAAAGGACAGTAAATATATATTACACTCTATTTAAAATATCAAAAACTACACCAAATATATATTATATAATTTACATAAAATATCAAAAGTACACCAAATATATATTATATACTGTACATAAAATATCAAAAAGTACAGTAAATATATTTCATATGTTGTACATATAATATTAACTAAAAGTACACCAAATACATTTTACATACTGCAAATAAAATATCAAAAATTACAGTAAGTATATATTATCTACTGTTCATAAAATATCAAAAAGTACACCAAATATGTGTTATATACACTGTAAATAAACTATCAAAATCTTCAGTAATTATATTTAATATACTGTACATAAAATATCAAAAATTACACCAAATGTATATTATACACTCTAAATAGAATATCAAAAAGGACAGTAAATATATATTACACTCTATGTAAAATATCGAAACTACACCAAATATATATTATATAATTTACATAAAATATCAAATGTACACCAAATATATATTATATAGTCTACATAAAATATCAAAAAGTACAGTAAATATATTTCATATGTTGTACATATAATATTAACTAAAAGTACACCAAATACATTTTACATACTGTAAATAAAATACCAAAAATTACAGTAAGTATATATTATCTACTGTACATAAAATATCAAAAAGTACACCAAATATGTGTTATATATACTGTAAATAAACTATCAAAATCTTCAGTAATTATATTATATATACTGTACATAAAATATCAAAAATTACACCAAATGTATATTATACACTCTAAATAGAATATCAAAAAGGACAGTAAATATATATTACACTCTATTTAAAATATCAAAAACTACACCAAATATATATTATATAATTTACATAAAACATCAAAAGCACACCAAATATATATTATATACTGTACATAAAATATCAAAAAGTACAGTAAATATATTTCATATGTTGTACATACAATATTAACTAAAAGTACACTAAATACATTTTACATACTGTAAATAAAATATCAAAAATTACAGTAAGTATATATTATCTACTGTACATAAAATATCAAAAAGTACACCAAATATGTGTTATATATACTGTAAATAAACTATCAAGAACTTCAGTAATTATATTTAATATACTGTACATAAAATATCAAAAATTACACCAAATGTATATTATACACTCTAAATAGAATATCAAAAGGACAGTAAATATATATTACACTCTATGTAAAATATCAAAACTACACCAAATATATGTTATATAATTTACATAAAATATCAAAAGTACACCAAATATATATTATATACTCTACATAAAATATCAAAAAGTACAGTAAATATATTTCATATGTTGTACATATAATATTAACTAAAAGTACACCAAATACATTTTACATACTGTAAATAAAATACCAAAAATTTCAGTAAATATATATTATCTACTGTACATAAAATATCAAAAAGTACACCAAATATGTGTTATATATACTGTAAATAAACTATCAAAACCTTCAGTAATTATATTTAATATACTGTACATAAAATATCAAAAATTACACCAAATGTATATTACACACTCTATATAAAATATCAAAAAGGACAGTAAATATATATTACACTCTATTTAAAATATCAAAAACTACACCAAATACATATTATATAATTTACATAAAATATCAAAAGTACACCAAATATATATTATATACTGTACATAAAATATCAAAAAGTACAGTAAATATATTTCATATGTTGTACATATAATATTAACTAAAATTACACCAAATACATTTTACATACTGTAAATAAAATATCAAAAATTACAGTAAGTATATATTATCTACTGTACATAAAATATCAAAAAGTACACCAAATATGTGTTATATACACTGTAAATAAACTATCAAAATCTTCAGTAATTATATTTAATATACTGTACATAAAATATCAAAAATTACACCAAATGTATATTATACACTCTAAATAGAATATCAAAAAGGACAGTAAATATATATTACACTCTATGTAAAATATCGAAACTACACCAAATATATATTATATAATTTACATAAAATATCAAATGTACACCAAATATATATTATATACTCTACATAAAATATTAAAAGTACAGTAAATATATTTCATATGTTGTACATATATTAACTAAAAGTACACCAAATACATTTTACATACTGTAAATAGAATACCAAAAATTACAGTAAGTATATATTATCTACTGTACATAAAATATCAAAAAGTACACCAAATATGTGTTATATACACTGTAAATAAACTATCAAAATCTTCAGTAATTATATTATATATACTGTACATAAAATATCAAAAATTACACCAAATGTATATTATACACTCTAAATAAAATATCAAAAAAGACAGTAAATATATATTACACCCTATTTAAAATATCAAAAACTACACCAAATATATATTATATAATTTACATAAAATATCAAAAGTACACCAAATATATATTATATACTGTACATAAAATATCAAAAAGTACAGTAAATATATTTCATATGTTGTACATATAATATTAACTAAAAGTACACCAAATACATTTTACATACTGTAAATAAAATATCAAAAATTACAGTAAGTATATATTATCTACTGTACATAAAATATCAAAAAGTACACCAAATATGTGTTATATATACTGTAAATAAACTATCAAGAACTTCAGTAATTATATTTAATATACTGTACATAAAATATCAAAAATTACACCAAATGTATATTATACACTCTAAATAGAATATCAAAAAGGACAGTAAATATATATTACACTCTATGTAAAATTTCAAAACTACACCAAATATATATTATATAATTTACATAAAATATCAAAAGTACACCAAATATATATTATATACTCTACATAAAATATCAAAAAGTACAGTAAATATATTTCATATGTTGTACATATAATATTAACTAAAAGTACACCAAATACATTTTACATACTGTAAATAAAATATCAAAAATTTCAGTAAGTATATATTATCTACTGTACATAAAATATCAAAAAGTACACCAAATATGTGTTATATATACTGTAAATAAACTATCAAAAGCTTCAGTAATTATATTTAATATACTGTACATAAAATATCAAAAATTACACCAAATGTATATTACACACTCTAAATAAAATATCAAAAAGGACAGTAAATATATATTACACTCTATTTAAAATATCAAAAACTACACCAAATATATATTATATAATTTACATAAAATATCAAAAGTACACCAAATATATATTATATACTGTGCATAAAATATCAAAAAGTACAGTAAAGATATTTCATATGTTGTACATATAATATTAACTAAAAGTACACCAAATACATTTTACATACTGTAAATAAAATATCAAAAATTACAGTAAGTATATATTATCTACTGTACATAAAATATCAAAAAGTACACCAAATATGTGTTATATACACTGTAAATAAACTATCAAAATCTTCAGTAATTATATTTAATATACTGTACATAAAATATCAAAAATTACACCAAATGTATATTATACACTCTAAATAGAATATCAAAAAGGACAGTAAATATATATTACACTCTATGTAAAATATCGAAACTACACCAAATATATATTATATAATTTACATAAAATATCAAAAGTACACCAAATATATATTATATACGCTACATAAAATATCAAAAAGTATAGTAAATATATTTCATATGTTGTACATATAATATTAACTAAAAGTACACCAAATACATTTTACATACTGTAAATAAAATACCAAAAATTACAGTAAGTTTATATTATCTACTGTACATAAAATATCAAAAAGTACACCAAATATGTGTTATATATACTGTAAATAAACTATCAAATTCTTCAGTAATTATATTATATATACTGTACATAAAATATCAAAAATTACACCAAATGTATATTATACACTCTAAATAAAATATCAAAAAGGACAGTAAATATATATTACACTCTATTTAAAATATCAAAAACTACACCAAATATATATTATATAATTTACATGAAATATCAAAAGTACAACAAATATATATTGTATAATCTACATAAAATATCAAAAAGTACAGTAAATATATTTCATATGTTGTACATATAATATTAACTAAAAGTACACCAAATACGTTTTACATACTGTAAATAAAATACCAAAAATTTCAGTAAGTATATATTATCTACTGTACATAAAATATCAAAAAGTACACCAAATATGTGTTATATATACTGTAAATAAACTATCAAAATCTTCAGTAATTATATTTAATATACTGTACATAAAATATCAATAATTACACCAAATGTATATTACACACTCTAAATAAAATATCAAAAAGGACAGTAAATATATATTACACTCTATTTAAAATATCAAAAACTACACCAAATATATATTATATAATTTACATAAAATATCAAAAGTACACCAAATATATATTATATACTGTACATAAAATATCAAAAAGTACAGTAAATATATTTCATATGTTGTACATATAATATTAACTAAAAGTACACCAAATACATTTTACATACTGCAAATAAAATATCAAAAATTACAGTAAGTATATATTATCTACTGTTCATAAAATATCAAAAAGTACACCAAATATGTGTTATATACACTGTAAATAAACTATCAAAATCTTCAGTAATTATATTTAATATACTGTACATAAAATATCAAAAATTACACCAAATGTATATTATACACTCTAAATAGAATATCAAAAAGGACAGTAAATATATATTACACTCTATGTAAAATATCGAAACTACACCAAATATATATTATATAATTTACATAAAATATCAAATGTACACCAAATATATATTATATAGTCTACATAAAATATCAAAAAGTACAGTAAATATATTTCATATGTTGTACATATAATATTAACTAAAAGTACACCAAATACATTTTACATACTGTAAATAAAATACCAAAAATTACAGTAAGTATATATTATCTACTGTACATAAAATATCAAAAAGTACACCAAATATGTGTTATATATACTGTAAATAAACTATCAAAATCTTCAGTAATTATATTATATATACTGTACATAAAATATCAAAAATTACACCAAATGTATATTATACACTCTAAATAGAATATCAAAAAGGACAGTAAATATATATTACACTCTATTTAAAATATCAAAAACTACACCAAATATATATTATATAATTTACATAAAACATCAAAAGTACACCAAATATATATTATATACTGTACATAAAATATCAAAAAGTACAGTAAATATATTTCATATGTTGTACATACAATATTAACTAAAAGTACACTAAATACATTTTACATACTGTAAATAAAATATCAAAAATTACAGTAAGTATATATTATCTACTGTACATAAAATATCAAAAAGTACACCAAATATGTGTTATATATACTGTAAATAAACTATCAAGAACTTCAGTAATTATATTTAATATACTGTACATAAAATATCAAAAATTACACCAAATGTATATTATACACTCTAAATAGAATATCAAAAGGACAGTAAATATATATTACACTCTATGTAAAATATCAAAACTACACCAAATATATGTTATATAATTTACATAAAATATCAAAAGTACACCAAATATATATTATAAACTCTACATAAAATATCAAAAAGTACAGTAAATATATTTCATATGTTGTACATATAATATTAACTAAAAGTACACCAAATACATTTTACATACTGTAAATAAAATACCAAAAATTTCAGTAAATATAGATTATCTACTGTACATAAAATATCAAAAAGTACACCAAATATGTGTTATATATACTGTAAATAAACTATAAAAATCTTCAGTAATTATATTTAATATACTGTACATAAAATATCAAAAATTACACCAAATGTATATTACACACTCTATATAAAATATCAAAAAGGACAGTAAATATATATTACACTCTATTTAAAATATCAAAAACTACACCAAATATATATTATATAATTTACATAAAATATCAAAAGTACACCAAATATATATTATATACTGTACATAAAATATCAAAAAGTACAGTAAATATATTTCATATGTTGTACATATAATATTAACTAAAATTACACCAAATACATTTTACATACTGTAAATAAAATATCAAAAATTACAGTAAGTATATATTATCTACTGTACATAAAATATCAAAAAGTACACCAAATATGTGTTATATACACTGTAAATAAACTATCAAAATCTTCAGTAATTATATTTAATATACTGTACATAAAATATCAAAAATTACACCAAATGTATATTATACACTCTAAATAGAATATCAAAAAGGACAGTAAATATATATTACACTCTATGTAAAATATCGAAACTACACCAAATATATATTAAATAATTTACATAAAATATCAAATGTACACCAAATATATATTATATACTCTACATAAAATATTAAAAGTACAGTAAATATATTTCATATGTTGTACATATATTAACTAAAAGTACACCAAATACATTTTACATACTGTAAATAGAATACCAAAAATTACAGTAAGTATATATTATCTACTGTACATAAAATATCAAAAAGTACACCAAATATGTGTTATATACACTGTAAATAAACTATCAAAATCTTCAGTAATTATATTATATATACTGTACATAAAATATCAAAAATTACACCAAATGTATATTATACACTCTAAATAAAATATCAAAAAAGACAGTAAATATATATTACACCCTATTTAAAATATCAAAAACTACACCAAATATATATTATATAATTTACATAAAATATCAAAAGTACACCAAATATATATTATATACTGTACATAAAATATCAAAAAGTACAGTAAATATATTTCATATGTTGTACATATAATATTAACTAAAAGTACACCAAATACATTTTACATACTGTAAATAAAATATCAAAAATTACAGTAAGTATATATTATCTACTGTACATAAAATATCAAAAAGTACACCAAATATGTGTTATATATACTGTAAATAAACTATCAAGAACTTCAGTAATTATATTTAATATACTGTACATAAAATATCAAAAATTACACCAAATGTATATTATACACTCTAAATAGAATATCAAAAAGGACAGTAAATATATATTACACTCTATGTAAAATATCAAAACTACACCAAATATATATTATATAATTTACATAAAATATCAAAAGTACACCAAATATATATTATATACTCTACATAAAATATCAAAAAGTACAGTAAATATATTTCATATGTTGTACATATAATATTAACTAAAAGTACACCAAATACATTTTACATACTGTAAATAAAATACCAAAAATTTCAGTAAGTATATATTATCTACTGTACATAAAATATCAAAAAGTACACCAAATATGTGTTATATATACTGTAAATAAACTATCAAAAGCTTCAGTAATTATATTTAATATACTGTACATAAAATATCAAAAATTACACCAAATGTATATTACACACTCTAAATAAAATATCAAAAAGGACAGTAAATATATATTACACTCTATTTAAAATATCAAAAACTACACCAAATATATATTATATAATTTACATAAAATATCAAAAGTACACCAAATATATATTATATACTGTGCATAAAATATCAAAAAGTACAGTAAAGATATTTCATATGTTGTACATATAATATTAACTAAAAGTACACCAAATACATTTTACATACTGTAAATAAAATATCAAAAATTACAATAAGTATATATTATCTACTGTACATAAAATATCAAAAAGTACACCAAATATGTGTTATATACACTGTAAATAAACTATCAAAATCTTCAGTAATTATATTTAATATACTGTACATAAAATATCGAAAATTACACCAAATGTATATTATACACTCTAAATAGAATATCAAAAAGGACAGTAAATATATATTACACTCTATGTAAAATATCGAAACTACACCAAATATATATTATATAATTTACATAAAATATCAAAAGTACACCAAATATATATTATATACGCTACATAAAATATCAAAAAGTATAGTAAATATATTTCATATGTTGTACATATAATATTAACTAAAAGTACACCAAATACATTTTACATACTGTAAATAAAATACCAAAAATTACAGTAAGTTTATATTATCTACTGTACATAAAATATCAAAAAGTACACCAAATATGTGTTATATATACTGTAAATAAACTATCAAATTCTTCAGTAATTATATTATATATACTGTACATAAAATATCAAAAATTACACCAAATGTATATTATACACTCTAAATAAAATATCAAAAAGGACAGTAAATATATATTACACTCTATTTAAAATATCAAAAACTACACCAAATATATATTATATAATTTACATAAAATATCAAAAGTACACCAAATATATATTGTATAATCTACATAAAATATCAAAAAGTACAGTAAATATATTTCATATGTTGTACATATAATATTAACTAAAAGTACACCAAATACGTTTTACATACTGTAAATAAAATACCAAAAATTTCAGTAAGTATATATTATCTACTGTACATAAAATATCAAAAAGTACACCAAATATGTGTTATATATACTGTAAATAAACTATCAAAATCTTCAGTAATTATATTTAATATACTGTACATAAAATATCAATAATTACACCAAATGTATATTACACACTCTAAATAAAATATCAAAAAGGACAGTAAATATATATTACACTCTATTTAAAATATCAAAAACTACACCAAATATATATTATATAATTTACATAAAATATCAAAAGTACACCAAATATATATTATATACTGTACATAAAATATCAAAAAGTACAGTAAATATATTTCATATGTTGTACATATAATATTAACTAAAAGTACACCAAATACATTTTACATACTGCAAATAAAATATCAAAAATTACAGTAAGTATATATTATCTACTGTTCATAAAATATCAAAAAGTACACCAAATATGTGTTATATACACTGTAAATAAACTATCAAAATCTTCAGTAATTATATTTAATATACTGTACATAAAATATCAAAAATTACACCAAATGTATATTATACACTCTAAATAGAATATCAAAAAGGACAGTAAATATATATTACACTCTATGTAAAATATCGAAACTAAACCAAATATATATTATATAATTTACATAAAATATCAAAGGTACACCAAATATATATTATATAGTCTACATAAAATATCAAAAAGTACAGTAAATATATTTCATATGTTGTACATATAATATTAACTAAAAGTACACCAAATACATTTTACATACTGTACATAAAATACCAAAAATTACAGTAAGTATATATTATCTACTGTACATAAAATATCAAAAAGTACACCAAATATGTGTTATATATACTGTAAATAAACTATCAAAATCTTCAGTAATTATATTATATATACTGTACATAAAATATCAAAAATTACACCAAATGTATATTATACACTCTAAATAGAATATCAAAAAGGACAGTAAATATATATTACACTCTATTTAAAATATCAAAAACTACACCAAATATATATTATATAATTTACATAAAACATCAAAAGTACACCAAATATATATTATATACTGTACATAAAATATCAAAAAGTACAGTAAATATATTTCATATGTTGTACATACAATATTAACTAAAAGTACACTAAATACATTTTACATACTGTAAATAAAATATCAAAAATTACAGTAAGTATATATTATCTACTGTACATAAAATATCAAAAAGTACACCAAATATGTGTTATATATACTGTAAATAAACTATCAAGAACTTCAGTAATTATATTTAATATACTGTACATAAAATATCAAAAATTACACCAAATGTATATTATACACTCTAAATAGAATATCAAAAGGACAGTAAATATATATTACACTCTATGTAAAATATCAAAACTACACCAAATATATGTTATATAATTTACATAAAATATCAAATGTACACCAAATATATATTATATACTCTACATAAAATATCAAAAAGTACAGTAAATATATTTCATATGTTGTACATATAATATTAACTAAAAGTACACCAAATACATTTTACATACTGTAAATAAAATACCAAAAATTTCAGTAAATATATATTATCTACTGTACATAAAATATCAAAAAGTACACCAAATATGTGTTATATACACTGTAAATAAACTATCAAAATCTTCAGTAATTATATTTAATATACTGTACATAAAATATCAAAAATTACACCAAATGTATATTACACACTCTATATAAAATATCAAAAAGGACAGTAAATATATATTACACTCTATTTAAAATATCAAAAACTACACCAAATATATATTATATAATTTACATAAAATATCAAAAGTACACCAAATATATATTATATACTGTACATAAAATATCAAAAAGTACAGTAAATATATTTCATATGTTGTACATATAATATTAACTAAAAGTACACCAAATACATTTTACATACTGTAAATAAAATATCAAAAATTACAGTAAGTATATATTATCTACTGTACATAAAATATCAAAAAGTACACCAAATATGTGTTATATACACTGTAAATAAACTATCAAAATCTTCAGTAATTATATTTAATATACTGTACATAAAATATCAAAAATTACACCAAATGTATATTATACTCTCTAAATAGAATATCAAAAAGGACAGTAAATATATATTACACTCTATGTAAAATATCGAAACTACACCAAATATATATTATATAATTTACATAAAATATCAAATGTACACCAAATATATATTATATACTCTACATAAAATATTAAAAGTACAGTAAATATATTTCATATGTTGTACATATATTAACTAAAAGTACACCAAATACATTTTACATACTGTAAATAGAATACCAAAAATTACAGTAAGTATATATTATCTACTGTACATAAAATATCAAAAAGTACACCAAATATGTGTTATATACACTGTAAATAAACTATCAAAATCTTCAGTAATTATATTATATATACTGTACATAAAATATCAAAAATTACACCAAATGTATATTATACACTCTAAATAAAATATCAAAAAAGACAGTAAATATATATTACACCCTATTTAAAATATCAAAAACTACACCAAATATATATTATATAATTTACATAAAATATCAAAAGTACACCAAATATATATTATATACTGTACATAAAATATCAAAAAGTACAGTAAATATATTTCATATGTTGTACATATAATATTAACTAAAAGTACACCAAATACATTTTACATACTGTAAATAAAATATCAAAAATTACAGTAAGTATATATTATCTACTGTACATAAAATATCAAAAAGTACACCAAATATGTGTTATATATACTGTAAATAAACTATCAAGAACTTCAGTAATTATATTTAATATACTGTACATAAAATATCAAAAATTACACCAAATGTATATTATACACTCTAAATAGAATATCAAAAAGGACAGTAAATATATATTAAACTCTATGTAAAATATCCAAACTACACCAAATATATATTATATAATTTACATAAAATATCAAAAGTACACCAAATATATATTATATACTCTACATAAAATATCAAAAAGTACAGTAAATATATTTCATATGTTGTACATATAATATTAACTAAAAGTACACCAAATACATTTTACATACTGTAAATAAAATACCAAAAATTTCAGTAAGTATATATTATCTACTGTACATAAAATATCAAAAAGTACACCAAATATGTGTTATATATACTGTAAATAAACTATCAAAAGCTTCAGTAATTATATTTAATATACTGTACATAAAATATCAAAAATTACACCAAATGTATATTACACACTCTAAATAAAATATCAAAAAGGACAGTAAATATATATTACACTCTATTTAAAATATCAAAAACTACACCAAATATATATTATATAATTTACATAAAATATCAAAAGTACACCAAATATATATTATATACTGTGCATAAAATATCAAAAAGTACAGTAAAGATATTTCATATGTTGTACATATAATATTAACTAAAAGTACACCAAATACATTTTACATACTGTAAATAAAATATCAAAAATTACAGTAAGTATATATTATCTACTGTACATAAAATATCAAAAAGTACACCAAATATGTGTTATATACACTGTAAATAAACTATCAAAATCTTCAGTAATTATATTTAATATACTGTACATAAAATATCAAAAATTACACCAAATGTATATTATACACTCTAAATAGAATATCAAAAAGGACAGTAAATATATATTACACTCTATGTAAAATATCGAAACTACACCAAATATATATTATATAATTTACATAAAATATCAAAAGTACACCAAATATATATTATATACTCTACATAAAATATCAAAAAGTACAGTAAATATATTTCATATGTTGTACATATAATATTAACTAAAAGTACACCAAATACATTTTACATACTGTAAATAAAATACCAAAAATTACAGTAAGTATATATTATCTACTGTACATAAAATATCAAAAAGTACACCAAATATGTGTTATATATACTGTAAATAAACTATCAAAATCTTCAGTAATTATATTATATATACTGTACATAAAATATCAAAAATTACACCAAATGTATATTATACACTCTAAATAAAATATCAAAAAGGACAGTAAATATATATTACACTCTATTTAAAATATCAAAAACTACACCAAATATATATTATATAATTTACATAAAATATCAAAAGTACACAAAATATATATTATATACTCTACATAAAATATCAAAAAGTACAGTAAATATATTTCATATGTTGTACATACAATATTAACTAAAAGTACACCAAATACATTTTACATACTGTAAATAAAATATCAAAAATTACAGTAAGTATATATTATCTACTGTACATAAAATATCCAAAAGTACACCAAATATGTGTTATATATACTGTAAATAAACTATCAAGAACTTCAGTAATTATATTTAATATACTGTACATAAAATATCAAAAATTACACCAAATGTATATTATACACTCTAAATAGAATATCAAAAAGGACAGTAAATATATATTACACTCTATGTAAAATATCAAAACTTCACCAAATATATATTATATAATTTACATAAAATATCAAAAGTACACCAAATATATATTATATACTCTACATAAAATATCAAAAAGTACAGTAAATATATTTCATATGTTGTACATATAATATTATCTAAAAGTACACCAAATACATTTTACATACTGTAAATAAAATACCAAAAATTTCAGTAAGTATATATTATCTACTGTACATAAAATATCAAAAAGTACACCAAATATGTGTTATATATACTGTAAATAAACTATCAAAATCTTCAGTAATTATATTTAATATACTGTACATAAAATATCACAAATTACACCAAATGTATATTATACACTCTAAATAGAATATCAAAAAGGACAGTAAATATATATTACACTCTATTTAAAATATCAAAAACTACACCAAATATATATTATATAATTTACATAAAATATCAAAAGTACACCAAATATATATTATATACTGTACATAAAATATCAAAAAGTACAGTAAATATATTTCATATGTTGTACATATAATATTAACTAAAAGTACACCAAATACATTTTACATACTGTAAATAAAATATCAAAAATAACAGTAAGTATATATTATCTACTGTACATAAAATATCAAAAAGTACACCAAATATGTGTTATATACACTGTAAATAAACTATCAAAATCTTCAGTAATTATATTTAATATACTGTACATAAAATATCAAAAATTACACCAAATGTATATTATAGACTCTAAATAGAATATCAAAAAGGACAGTAAATATATATTACACTCTATGTAAAATATCGAAACTACACCAAATATATATTATATAATTTACATAAAATATCAAAAGTACACCAAGTATATATTATATACTCTACATAAAATATCAAAAAGTACAGTAAATATATTTCATATGTTGTACATATAATATTAACTAAAAGTACACCAAATACATTTTACATACTGTTAATAAAACACCAAAAATTACAGTAAGTATATATTATCTACTGTACATAAAATATCAAAAAGTACACCAAATATGTGTTATATATACTGTAAATAAACTATCAAGAACTTCAGTAATTATAGTTAATATACTGTACATAAAATATCTAAAATTACACCAAATGTATATTATACACTCTAAATAGAATATCAAAAAGGACAGTAAATATATATTACACTCTATGTAAAATATCAAAACTACACCAAATATATATTATATAATTTACATAAAATATCAAAAGTACACCAAATGTATATTATATACTCTACATAAAATATCAAAAAGTTCAGTAAATATATTTCATATGTTGTACATATAATATTAACTAAAAGTACACCAAATACATTTTACATACTGTAAATAAAATACCAAAAATTACAGTAAGTATATATTATCTACTGTACATAAAATATCAAAAAGTACACCAAATATGTGTTATATATACTGTAAATAAACTATCAAAATCTTCAGTAATTATATTTAATATACTGTACATAAAATATCAAAAATTACACCAAATGTATATTACACACTCTAAATAAAATATCAAAAAGGACAGTAAATATATATTACACTCTATTTAAAATATCAAAAACTACACCAAATATATATTATATAATTTACATAAAATATCAAAAGTACACCAAATATATGTTTTATATTGTACATAAAATATCAAAAAGTACAGTAAATATATTTCATATGTTGTACATATAATATTAACTAAAAGTACACCAAATACATTTTACATACTGTAAATAAAATATCAAAAATTACAGTAAGTATATGTTATCTACTGTACATAAAATATCAAAAAGTACACCAAATATGTGTTATATACACTGTAAATAAACTATCAAAATCTTCAGTAATTATATTTAATATACTGTACATAAAATATCAAAAATTACACCAAATGTATATTATACACTCTAAATAGAATATCAAAAAGACAGTAAATATATATTACACTCTATGTAAAATATCGAAACTACACCAAATATATATTATATAATTTACATAAAATATCAAATGTACACCAAATATATATTATATAGTCTACATAAAATATCAAAAAGTACAGTAAATATATTTCATATGTTGTACATATAATATTAACTAAAAGTACACCAAATACATTTTACATACTGTAAATAAAATACCAAAAATTACAGTAAGTATATATTATCTACTGTACATAAAATATCAAAAAGTACACCAAATATGTGTTATATATACTGTAAATAAACTATCAAAATCTTCAGTAATTATATTATATATACTGTACATAAAATATCAAAAATTACACCAAATGTATATTATACACTCTAAATAGAATATCAAAAAGGACAGTAAATATATATTACACTCTATTTAAAATATCAAAAACTACACCAAATATATATTATATAATTTACATAAAACATCAAAAGTACACCAAATATATATTATATACTGTACATAAAATATCAAAAAGTACAGTAAATATATTTCATATGTTGTACATACAATATTAACTAAAAGTACACTAAATACATTTTACATACTGTAAATAAAATATCAAAAATTACAGTAAGTATATATTATCTACTGTACATAAAATATCAAATAGTACACCAAATATGTGTTATATATACTGTAAATAAACTATCAAGAACTTCAGTAATTATATTTAATATACTGTACATAAAATATCAAAAATTACACCAAATGTATATTATACACTCTAAATAGAATATCAAAAGGACAGTAAATATATATTACACTCTATGTAAAATATCAAAACTACACCAAATATATGTTATATAATTTACATAAAATATCAAAAGTACACCAAATATATATTATATACTCTACATAAAATATCAAAAAGAACAGTAAATATATTTCATATGTTGTACATATAATATTAACTAAAAGTACACCAAATACATTTTACATAGTGTAAATAAAATACCAAAAATTTCAGTAAATATATATTATCTACTGTACATAAAATATCAAAAAGTACACCAAATATGTGTTATATATACTGTAAATAAACTATCAAAACCTTCAGTAATTATATTTAATATACTGTACATAAAATATCAAAAATTACACCAAATGTATATTACACACTCTATATAAAATATCAAAAAGGACAGTAAATATATATTACACTCTATTTAAAATATCAAAAACTACACCAAATATATATTATATAATTTACATAAAATATCAAAAGTACACCAAATATATATTATATACTGTACATAAAATATCAAAAAGTACAGTAAATATATTTCATATGTTGTACATATAATATTAACTAAAATTACACCAAATACATTTTACATACTGTAAATAAAATATCAAAAATTACAGTAAGTATATATTATCTACTGTACATAAAATATCAAAAAGTACACCAAATATGTGTTATATACACTGTAAATAAACTATCAAAATCTTCAGTAATTATATTTAATATACTGTACATAAAATATCAAAAATTACACCAAATGTATATTATACACTCTAAATAGAATATCAAAAAGGACAGTAAATATATATTACACTCTATGTAAAATATCGAAACTACACCAAATATATATTATATAATTTACATAAAATATCAAATGTACACCAAATATATATTATATACTCTACATAAAATATTAAAAGTACAGTAAATATATTTCATATGTTGTACATATATTAACTAAAAGTACACCAAATACATTTTACATACTGTAAATAGAATACCAAAAATTACAGTAAGTATATATTATCTACTGTACATAAAATATCAAAAAGTACACCAAATATGTGTTATATACACTGTAAATAAACTATCAAAATCTTCAGTAATTATATTATATATACTGTACATAAAATATCAAAAATTACACCAAATGTATATTATACACTCTAAATAAAATATCAAAAAAGACAGTAAATATATATTACACCCTATTTAAAATATCAAAAACTACACCAAATATATATTATATAATTTACATAAAATATCAAAAGTACACCAAATATATATTATATACTGTACATAAAATATCAAAAAGTACAGTAAATATATTTCATATGTTGTACATATAATATTAACTAAAAGTACACCAAATACATTTTACATACTGTAAATAAAATATCAAAAATTACAGTAAGTATATATTATCTACTGTACATAAAATATCAAAAAGTACACCAAATATGTGTTATATATACTGTAAATAAACTATCAAGAACTTCAGTAATTATATTTAATATACTGTACATAAAATATCAAAAATTACACCAAATGTATATTATACACTCTAAATAGAATATCAAAAAGGACAGTAAATATATATTACACTCTATGTAAAATATCAAAACTACACCAAATATATATTATATAATTTACATAAAATATCAAAAGTACACCAAATATATATTATATACTCTACATAAAATATCAAAAAGTACAGTAAATATATTTCATATGTTGTACATATAATATTAACTAAAAGTACACCAAATACATTTTACATACTGTAAATAAAATACCAAAAATTTCAGTAAGTATATATTATCTACTGTACATAAAATATCAAAAAGTACACCAAATATGTGTTATATATACTGTAAATAAACTATCAAAATCTTCAGTAATTATATTTAATATACTGTACATAAAATATCACAAATTACACCAAATGTATATTATACACTCTAAATAGAATATCAAAAAGGACAGTAAATATATATTACACTCTATTTAAAATATCAAAAACTACACCAAATATATATTATATAATTTACATAAAATATCAAAAGTACACCAAATATATATTATATACTGTACATAAAATATCAAAAAGTACAGTAAATATATTTCATATGTTGTACATATAATATTAACTAAAAGTACACCAAATACATTTTACATACTGCAAATAAAATATCAAAAATTACAGTAAGTATATATTATCTACTGTTCATAAAATATCAAAAAGTACACCAAATATGTGTTATATACACTGTAAATAAACTATCAAAATCTTCAGTAATTATATTTAATATACTGTACATAAAATATCAAAAATTACACCAAATGTATATTATACACTCTAAATAGAATATCAAAAAGGACAGTAAATATATATTACACTCTATGTAAAATATCGAAACTACACCAAATATATATTATATAATTTACATAAAATATCAAATGTACACCAAATATATATTATATAGTCTACATAAAATATCAAAAAGTACAGTAAATATATTTCATATGTTGTACATATAATATTAACTAAAAGTACACCAAATACATTTTACATACTGTAAATAAAATACCAAAAATTACAGTAAGTATATATTATCTACTGTACATAAAATATCAAAAAGTACACCAAATATGTGTTATATATACTGTAAATAAACTATCAAAATCTTCAGTAATTATATTACATATACTGTACATAAAATACCAAAAATTACACCAAATGTATATTATACACTCTAAATAGAATATCAAAAAGGACAGTAAATATATATTACACTCTATTTAAAATATCAAAAACTACACCAAATATATATTATATAATTTACATAAAACATCAAAAGTACACCAAATATATATTATATACTGTACATAAAATATCAAAAAGTACAGTAAATATATTTCATATGTTGTACATACAATATTAACTAAAAGTACACTAAATACATTTTACATACTGTAAATAAAATATCAAAAATTACAGTAAGTATATATTATCTACTGTACATAAAATATCAAAAAGTACACCAAATATGTGTTATATATACTGTAAATAAACTATCAAGAACTTCAGTAATTATACTTAATATACTGTACATAAAATATCAAAAATTACACCAAATGTATATTATACACTCTAAATAGAATATCAAAAGGACAGTAAATATATATTACACTCTATGTAAAATATCAAAACTACACCAAATATATGTTATATAATTTACATAAAATATCAAAAGTACACCAAATATATATTATATACTCTACATAAAATATCAAAAAGTACAGTAAATATATTTCATATGTTGTACATATAATATTAACTAAAAGTACACCAAATACATTTTACATACTGTAAATAAAATACCAAAAATTTCAGTAAATATATATTATCTACTGTACATAAAATATCAAAAAGTACACCAAATATGTGTTATATATACTGTAAATAAACTATCAAAATCTTCAGTAATTATATTTAATATACTGTACATAAAATATCAAAAATTACACCAAATGTATATTACACACTCTATATAAAATATCAAAAAGGACAGTAAATATATATTACACTCTATTTAAAATATCAAAAACTACACCAAATATATATTATATAATTTACATAAAATATCAAAAGTACACCAAATATATATTATATACTGTACATAAAATATCAAAAAGTACAGTAAATATATTTCATATGTTGTACATATAATATTAACTAAAATTACACCAAATACATTTTACATACTGTAAATAAAATATCAAAAATTACAGTAAGTATATATTATCTACTGTACATAAAATATCAAAAAGTACACCAAATATGTGTTATATACACTGTAAATAAACTATCAAAATCTTCAGTAATTATATTTAATATACTGTACATAAAATATCAAAAATTACACCAAATGTATATTATACTCTCTAAATAGAATATCAAAAAGGACAGTAAATATATATTACACTCTATGTAAAATATCGAAACTACACCAAATATATATTATATAATTTACATAAAATATCAAATGTACACCAAATATATATTATATAGTCTACATAAAATATCAAAAAGTACAGTAAATATATTTCATATGTTGTACATATAATATTAACTAAAAGTACACCAAATACATTTTACATACTGTAAATAAAATACCAAAAATTACAGTAAGTATATATTATCTACTGTACATAAAATATCAAAAAGTACACCAAATATGTGTTATATATACTGTAAATAAACTATCAAGAACTTCAGTAATTATATTTAATATACTGTACATAAAATATCAAAAATTACACCAAATGTATATTACACACTCTAAATAAAATATCAAAAAGGACAGTAAATATATATTACACTCTATTTAAAATATCAAAAACTACACCAAATATATATTATATAATTTACATAAAATATCAAAAGTACACCAAATATATGTTTTATATTGTACATAAAATATCAAAAAGTACAGTAAATATATTTCATATGTTGTACATATAATATTAACTAAAAGTACACCAAATACATTTTACATACTGTAAATAAAATATCAAAAATTACAGTAAGTATATGTTATCTACTGTACATAAAATATCAAAAAGTACACCAAATATGTGTTATATACACTGTAAATAAACTATCAAAATCTTCAGTAATTATATTTAATATACTGTACATAAAATATCAAAAATTACACCAAATGTATATTATACACTCTAAATAGAATATCAAAAAGACAGTAAATATATATTACACTCTATGTAAAATATCGAAACTACACCAAATATATATTATATAATTTACATAAAATATCAAATGTACACCAAATATATATTATATAGTCTACATAAAATATCAAAAAGTACAGTAAATATATTTCATATGTTGTACATATAATATTAACTAAAAGTACACCAAATACATTTTACATACTGTAAATAAAATACCAAAAATTACAGTAAGTATATATTATCTACTGTACATAAAATATCAAAAAGTACACCAAATATGTGTTATATATACTGTAAATAAACTATCAAGAACTTCAGTAATTATATTTAATATACTGTACATAAAATATCAAAAATTACACCAAATGTATATTACACACTCTAAATAAAATATCAAAAAGGACAGTAAATATATATTACACTCTATTTAAAATATCAAAAACTACACCAAATATATATTATATAATTTACATAAAATATCAAAAGTACACCAAATATATGTTTTATATTGTACATAAAATATCAAAAAGTACAGTAAATATATTTCATATGTTGTACATATAATATTAACTAAAAGTACACCAAATACATTTTACATACTGTAAATAAAATACCAAAAATTACAGTAAGTATATATTATCTACTGTACATAAAATATCAAAAAGTACACCAAATATGTGTTATATATACTGTAAATAAACTATCAAAATCTTCAGTAATTATATTATATATACTGTACATAAAATATCAAAAATTACACCAAATGTATATTATACACTCTAAATAGAATATCAAAAAGGACAGTAAATATATATTACACTCTATTTAAAATATCAAAAACTACACCAAATATATATTATATAATTTACATAAAACATCAAAAGTACACCAAATATATATTATATACTGTACATAAAATATCAAAAAGTACAGTAAATATATTTCATATGTTGTACATACAATATTAACTAAAAGTACACTAAATACATTTTACATACTGTAAATAAAATATCAAAAATTACAGTAAGTATATATTATCTACTGTACATAAAATATCAAAAAGTACACCAAATATGTGTTATATATACTGTAAATAAACTATCAAGAACTTCAGTAATTATATTTAATATACTGTACATAAAATATCAAAAATTACACCAAATGTATATTATACACTCTAAATAGAATATCAAAAGGACAGTAAATATATATTACACTCTATGTAAAATATCAAAACTACACCAAATATATGTTATATAATTTACATAAAATATCAAAAGTACACCAAATATATATTATATACTCTACATAAAATATCAAAAAGTACAGTAAATATATTTCATATGTTGTACATATAATATTAACTAAAAGTACACCAAATACATTTTACATACTGTAAATAAAATACCAAAAATTTCAGTAAATATAGATTATCTACTGTACATAAAATATCAAAAAGTACACCAAATATGTGTTATATATACTGTAAATAAACTATCAAAATCTTCAGTAATTATATTTAATATACTGTACATAAAATATCAAAAATTACACCAAATGTATATTACACACTCTATATAAAATATCAAAAAGGACAGTAAATATATATTACACTCTATTTAAAATATCAAAAACTACACCAAATATATATTATATAATTTACATAAAATATCAAAAGTACACCAAATATATATTATATACTGTACATAAAATATCAAAAAGTACAGTAAATATATTTCATATGTTGTACATATAATATTAACTAAAATTACACCAAATACATTTTACATACTGTAAATAAAATATCAAAAATTACAGTAAGTATATATTATCTACTGTACATAAAATATCAAAAAGTACACCAAATATGTGTTATATACACTGTAAATAAACTATCAAAATCTTCAGTAATTATATTTAATATACTGTACATAAAATATCAAAAATTACACCAAATGTATATTATACACTCTAAATAGAATATCAAAAAGGACAGTAAATATATATTACACTCTATGTAAAATATCGAAACTACACCAAATATATATTAAATAATTTACATAAAATATCAAATGTACACCAAATATATATTATATACTCTACATAAAATATTAAAAGTACAGTAAATATATTTCATATGTTGTACATATATTAACTAAAAGTACACCAAATACATTTTACATACTGTAAATAGAATACCAAAAATTACAGTAAGTATATATTATCTACTGTACATAAAATATCAAAAAGTACACCAAATATGTGTTATATACACTGTAAATAAACTATCAAAATCTTCAGTAATTATATTATATATACTGTACATAAAATATCAAAAATTACACCAAATGTATATTATACACTCTAAATAAAATATCAAAAAAGACAGTAAATATATATTACACCCTATTTAAAATATCAAAAACTACACCAAATATATATTATATAATTTACATAAAATATCAAAAGTACACCAAATATATATTATATACTGTACATAAAATATCAAAAAGTACAGTAAATATATTTCATATGTTGTACATATAATATTAACTAAAAGTACACCAAATACATTTTACATACTGTAAATAAAATATCAAAAATTACAGTAAGTATATATTATCTACTGTACATAAAATATCAAAAAGTACACCAAATATGTGTTATATATACTGTAAATAAACTATCAAGAACTTCAGTAATTATATTTAATATACTGTACATAAAATATCAAAAATTACACCAAATGTATATTATACACTCTAAATAGAATATCAAAAAGGACAGTAAATATATATTACACTCTATGTAAAATATCAAAACTACACCAAATATATATTATATAATTTACATAAAATATCAAAAGTACACCAAATATATATTATATACTCTACATAAAATATCAAAAAGTACAGTAAATATATTTCATATGTTGTACATATAATATTAACTAAAAGTACACCAAATACATTTTACATACTGTAAATAAAATACCAAAAATTTCAGTAAGTATATATTATCTACTGTACATAAAATATCAAAAAGTACACCAAATATGTGTTATATATACTGTAAATAAACTATCAAAAGCTTCAGTAATTATATTTAATATACTGTACATAAAATATCAAAAATTACACCAAATGTATATTACACACTCTAAATAAAATATCAAAAAGGACAGTAAATATATATTACACTCTATTTAAAATATCAAAAACTACACCAAATATATATTATATAATTTACATAAAATATCAAAAGTACACCAAATATATATTATATACTGTGCATAAAATATCAAAAAGTACAGTAAAGATATTTCATATGTTGTACATATAATATTAACTAAAAGTACACCAAATACATTTTACATACTGTAAATAAAATATCAAAAATTACAGTAAGTATATATTATCTACTGTACATAAAATATCAAAAAGTACACCAAATATGTGTTATATATACTGTAAATAAACTATCAAGAACTTCAGTAATTATATTTAATATACTGTACATAAAATATCAAAAATTACACCAAATGTATATTATACACTCTAAATAGAATATCAAAAAGGACAGTAAATATATATTACACTCTATGTAAAATATCGAAACTACACCAAATATATATTATATAATTTACATAAAATATCAAAAGTACACCAAATATATATTATATACGCTACATAAAATATCAAAAAGTATAGTAAATATATTTCATATGTTGTACATATAATATTAACTAAAAGTACACCAAATACATTTTACATACTGTAAATAAAATACCAAAAATTACAGTAAGTTTATATTATCTACTGTACATAAAATATCAAAAAGTACACCAAATATGTGTTATATATACTGTAAATAAACTATCAAATTCTTCAGTAATTATATTATATATACTGTACATAAAATATCAAAAATTACACCAAATGTATATTATACACTCTAAATAAAATATCAAAAAGGACAGTAAATATATATTACACTCTATTTAAAATATCAAAAACTACACCAAATATATATTATATAATTTACATAAAATATCAAAAGTACACCAAATATATATTGTATAATCTACATAAAATATCAAAAAGTACAGTAAATATATTTCATATGTTGTACATATAATATTAACTAAAAGTACACCAAATACGTTTTACATACTGTAAATAAAATACCAAAAATTTCAGTAAGTATATATTATCTACTGTACATAAAATATCAAAAAGTACACCAAATATGTGTTATATATACTGTAAATAAACTATCAAAATCTTCAGTAATTATATTTAATATACTGTACATAAAATATCAATAATTACACCAAATGTATATTACACACTCTAAATAAAATATCAAAAAGGACAGTAAATATATATTACACTCTATTTAAAATATCAAAAACTACACCAAATATATATTATATAATTTACATAAAATATCAAAAGTACACCAAATATATATTATATACTGTACATAAAATATCAAAAAGTACAGTAAATATATTTCATATGTTGTACATATAATATTAACTAAAAGTACACCAAATACATTTTACATACTGCAAATAAAATATCAAAAATTACAGTAAGTATATATTATCTACTGTTCATAAAATATCAAAAAGTACACCAAATATGTGTTATATACACTGTAAATAAACTATCAAAATCTTCAGTAATTATATTTAATATACTGTACATAAAATATCAAAAATTACACCAAATGTATATTATACACTCTAAATAGAATATCAAAAAGGACAGTAAATATATATTACACTCTATGTAAAATATCGAAACTACACCAAATATATATTATATAATTTACATAAAATATCAAATGTACACCAAATATATATTATATAGTCTACATAAAATATCAAAAAGTACAGTAAATATATTTCATATGTTGTACATATAATATTAACTAAAAGTACACCAAATACATTTTACATACTGTAAATAAAATACCAAAAATTACAGTAAGTATATATTATCTACTGTACATAAAATATCAAAAAGTACACCAAATATGTGTTATATATACTGTAAATAAACTATCAAAATCTTCAGTAATTATATTACATATACTGTACATAAAATATCAAAAATTACACCAAATGTATATTATACACTCTAAATAGAATATCAAAAAGGACAGTAAATATATATTACACTCTATTTAAAATATCAAAAACTACACCAAATATATATTATATAATTTACATAAAACATCAAAAGTACACCAAATATATATTATATACTGTACATAAAATATCAAAAAGTACAGTAAATATATTTCATATGTTGTACATACAATATTAACTAAAAGTACACTAAATACATTTTACATACTGTAAATAAAATATCAAAAATTACAGTAAGTATATATTATCTACTGTACATAAAATATCAAAAAGTACACCAAATATGTGTTATATATACTGTAAATAAACTATCAAGAACTTCAGTAATTATATTTAATATACTGTACATAAAATATCAAAAATTACACCAAATGTATATTATACACTCTAAATAGAATATCAAAAGGACAGTAAATATATATTACACTCTATGTAAAATATCAAAACTACACCAAATATATGTTATATAATTTACATAAAATATCAAAAGTACACCAAATATATATTATATACTCTACATAAAATATCAAAAAGTACAGTAAATATATTTCATATGTTGTACATATAATATTAACTAAAAGTACACCAAATACATTTTACATACTGTAAATAAAATACCAAAAATTTCAGTAAATATATATTATCTACTGTACATAAAATATCAAAAAGTACACCAAATATGTGTTATATATACTGTAAATAAACTATCAAAATCTTCAGTAATTATATTTAATATACTGTACATAAAATATCAAAAATTACACCAAATGTATATTACACACTCTATATAAAATATCAAAAAGGACAGTAAATATATATTACACTCTATTTAAAATATCAAAAACTACACCAAATATATATTATATAATTTACATAAAATATCAAAAGTACACCAAATATATATTATATACTGTATATAAAATATCAAAAAGTACAGTAAATATATTTCATATGTTGTACATATAATATTAACTAAAATTACACCAAATACATTTTACATACTGTAAATAAAATATCAAAAATTACAGTAAGTATATATTATCTACTGTACATAAAATATCAAAAAGTACACCAAATATGTGTTATATACACTGTAAATAAACTATCAAAATCTTCAGTAATTATATTTAATATACTGTACATAAAATATCAAAAATTACACCAAATGTATATTATACACTCTAAATAGAATATCAAAAAGGACAGTAAATATATATTACACTCTATGTAAAATATCGAAACTACACCAAATATATATTATATAATTTACATAAAATATCAAATGTACACCAAATATATATTATATACTCTACATAAAATATTAAAAGTACAGTAAATATATTTCATATGTTGTACATATATTAACTAAAAGTACACCAAATACATTTTACATACTGTAAATAGAATACCAAAAATTACAGTAAGTATATATTATCTACTGTACATAAAATATCAAAAAGTACACCAAATATGTGTTATATACACTGTAAATAAACTATCAAAATCTTCAGTAATTATATTATATATACTGTACATAAAATATCAAAAATTACACGAAATGTATATTATACACTCTAAATAAAATATCAAAAAAGACAGTAAATATATATTACACCCTATTTAAAATATCAAAAACTACACCAAATATATATTATATAATTTACATAAAATATCAAAAGTACACCAAATATATATTATATACTGTACATAAAATATCAAAAAGTACAGTAAATATATTTCATATGTTGTACATATAATATTAACTAAAAGTACACCAAATACATTTTACATACTGTAAATAATATATCAAAAATTACAGTAAGTATATATTATCTACTGTACATAAAATATCAAAAATACACCAAATATGTGTTATATATACTGTAAATAAACTATCAAGAACTTCAGTAATTATATTTAATATACTGTACATAAAATATCAAAAATTACACCAAATGTATATTATACACTCTAAATAGAATATCAAAAAGGACAGTAAATATATATTACACTCTATGTAAAATATCAAAACTACACCAAATATATATTATATAATTTACATAAAATATCAAAAGTACACCAAATATATATTATATACTCTACATAAAATATCAAAAAGTACAGTAAATATATTTCATATGTTGTACATATAATATTAACTAAAAGTACACCAAATACATTTTACATACTGTAAATAAAATACCAAAAATTTCAGTAAGTATATATTATCTACTGTACATAAAATATCAAAAAGTACACCAAATATGTGTTATATATACTGTAAATAAACTATCAAAATCTTCAGTAATTATATTTAATATACTGTACATAAAATATCAAAAATTACACCAAATGTATATTATACACTCTAAATAGAATATCAAAAAGGACAGTAATTATATATTACACTCTATTTAAAATATCAAAAACTACACCAAATATATATTATATAATTTACATAAAATATCAAAAGTACACCAAATATATATTATATACTGTACATAAAATATCAAAAAGTACAGTAAATATATTTCATATGTTGTACATATAATATTAACTAAAAGTACACCAAATACATTTTACATACTGCAAATAAAATATCAAAAATTACAGTAAGTATATATTATCTACTGTTCATAAAATATCAAAAAGTACACCAAATATGTGTTATATACACTGTAAATAAACTATCAAAATCTTCAGTAATTATATTTAATATACTGTACATAAAATATCAAAAATTACACCAAATGTATATTATACACTCTAAATAGAATATCAAAAAGGACAGTAAATATATATTACACTCTATGTAAAATATCGAAACTACACCAAATATATATTATATAATTTACATAAAATATCAAATGTACACCAAATATATATTATATAGTCTACATAAAATATCAAAAAGTACAGTAAATATATTTCATATGTTGTACATATAATATTAACTAAAAGTACACCAAATACATTTTACATACTGTAAATAAAATACCAAAAATTACAGTAAGTATATATTATCTACTGTACATAAAATATCAAAAAGTACACCAAATATGTGTTATATATACTGTAAATAAACTATCAAAATCTTCAGTAATTATATTACATATACTGTACATAAAATATCAAAAATTACACCAAATGTATATTATACACTCTAAATAGAATATCAAAAAGGACAGTAAATATATATTACACTCTATTTAAAATATCAAAAACTACACCAAATATATATTATATAATTTACATAAAACATCAAAAGTACACCAAATATATATTATATACTGTACATAAAATATCAAAAAGTACAGTAAATATATTTCATATGTTGTACATACAATATTAACTAAAAGTACACTAAATACATTTTACATACTGTAAATAAAATATCAAAAATTACAGTAAGTATATATTATCTACTGTACATAAAATATCAAAAAGTACACCAAATATGTGTTATATATACTGTAAATAAACTATCAAGAACTTCAGTAATTATATTTAATATACTGTACATAAAATATCAAAAATTACACCAAATGTATATTATACACTCTAAATAGAATATCAAAAGGACAGTAAATATATATTACACTCTATGTAAAATATCAAAACTACACCAAATATATGTTATATAATTTACATAAAATATCAAAAGTACACCAAATATATATTATATACTCTACATAAAATATCAAAAAGTACAGTAAATATATTTCATATGTTGTACATATAATATTAACTAAAAGTACACCAAATACATTTTACATACTGTAAATAAAATACCAAAAATTTCAGTAAATATATATTATCTACTGTACATAAAATATCAAAAAGTACACCAAATATGTGTTATATATACTGTAAATAAACTATCAAAATCTTCAGTAATTATATTTAATATACTGTACATAAAATATCAAAAATTACACCAAATGTATATTACACACTCTATATAAAATATCAAAAAGGACAGTAAATATATATTACACTCTATTTAAAATATCAAAAACTACACCAAATATATATTATATAATTTACATAAAATATCAAAAGTACACCAAATATATATTATATACTGTACATAAAATATCAAAAAGTACAGTAAATATATTTCATATGTTGTACATATAATATTAACTAAAATTACACCAAATACATTTTACATACTGTAAATAAAATATCAAAAATTACAGTAAGTATATATTATCTACTGTACATAAAATATCAAAAAGTACACCAAATATGTGTTATATACACTGTAAATAAACTATCAAAATCTTCAGTAATTATATTTAATATACTGTACATAAAATATCAAAAATTACACCAAATGTATATTATACTCTCTAAATAGAATATCAAAAAGGACAGTAAATATATATTACACTCTATGTAAAATATCGAAACTACACCAAATATATATTATATAATTTACATAAAATATCAAATGTACACCAAATATATATTATATAGTCTACATAAAATATCAAAAAGTACAGTAAATATATTTCATATGTTGTACATATAATATTAACTAAAAGTACACCAAATACATTTTACATACTGTAAATAAAATACCAAAAATTACAGTAAGTATATATTATCTACTGTACATAAAATATCAAAAAGTACACCAAATATGTGTTATATATACTGTAAATAAACTATCAAGAACTTCAGTAATTATATTTAATATACTGTACATAAAATATCAAAAATTACACCAAATGTATATTACACACTCTAAATAAAATATCAAAAAGGACAGTAAATATATATTACACTCTATTTAAAATATCAAAAACTACACCAAATATATATTATATAATTTACATAAAATATCAAAAGTACACCAAATATATGTTTTATATTGTACATAAAATATCAAAAAGTACAGTAAATATATTTCATATGTTGTACATATAATATTAACTAAAAGTACACCAAATACATTTTACATACTGTAAATAAAATATCAAAAATTACAGTAAGTATATGTTATCTACTGTACATAAAATATCAAAAAGTACACCAAATATGTGTTATATACACTGTAAATAAACTATCAAAATCTTCAGTAATTATATTTAATATACTGTACATAAAATATCAAAAATTACACCAAATGTATATTATACACTCTAAATAGAATATCAAAAAGACAGTAAATATATATTACACTCTATGTAAAATATCGAAACTACACCAAATATATATTATATAATTTACATAAAATATCAAATGTACACCAAATATATATTATATAGTCTACATAAAATATCAAAAAGTACAGTAAATATATTTCATATGTTGTACATATAATATTAACTAAAAGTACACCAAATACATTTTACATACTGTAAATAAAATACCAAAAATTACAGTAAGTATATATTATCTACTGTACATAAAATATCAAAAAGTACACCAAATATGTGTTATATATACTGTAAATAAACTATCAAGAACTTCAGTAATTATATTTAATATACTGTACATAAAATATCAAAAATTACACCAAATGTATATTACACACTCTAAATAAAATATCAAAAAGGACAGTAAATATATATTACACTCTATTTAAAATATCAAAAACTACACCAAATATATATTATATAATTTACATAAAATATCAAAAGTACACCAAATATATGTTTTATATTGTACATAAAATATCAAAAAGTACAGTAAATATATTTCATATGTTGTACATATAATATTAACTAAAAGTACACCAAATACATTTTACATACTGTAAATAAAATACCAAAAATTACAGTAAGTATATATTATCTACTGTACATAAAATATCAAAAAGTACACCAAATATGTGTTATATATACTGTAAATAAACTATCAAAATCTTCAGTAATTATATTATATATACTGTACATAAAATATCAAAAATTACACCAAATGTATATTATACACTCTAAATAGAATATCAAAAAGGACAGTAAATATATCTTACACTCTATTTAAAATATCAAAAACTACACCAAATATATATTATATAATTTACATAAAACATCAAAAGTACACCAAATATATATTATATACTGTACATAAAATATCAAAAAGTACAGTAAATATATTTCATATGTTGTACATACAATATTAACTAAAAGTACACTAAATACATTTTACATACTGTAAATAAAATATCAAAAATTACAGTAAGTATATATTATCTACTGTACATAAAATATCAAAAAGTACACCAAATATGTGTTATATATACTGTAAATAAACTATCAAGAACTTCAGTAATTATATTTAATATACTGTACATAAAATATCAAAAATTACACCAAATGTATATTATACACTCTAAATAGAATATCAAAAGGACAGTAAATATATATTACACTCTATGTAAAATATCAAAACTACACCAAATATATGTTATATAATTTACATAAAATATCAAAAGTACACCAAATATATATTATATACTCTACATAAAATATCAAAAAGTACAGTAAATATATTTCATATGTTGTACATATAATATTAACTAAAAGTACACCAAATACATTTTACATAGTGTAAATAAAATACCAAAAATTTCAGTAAATATATATTATCTACTGTACATAAAATATCAAAAAGTACACCAAATATGTGTTATATATACTGTAAATAAACTATCAAAACCTTCAGTAATTATATTTAATATACTGTACATAAAATATCAAAAATTACACCAAATGTATATTACACACTCTATATAAAATATCAAAAAGGACAGTAAATATATATTACACTCTATTTAAAATATCAAAAACTACACCAAATATATATTATATAATTTACATAAAATATCAAAAGTACACCAAATATATATTATATACTGTACATAAAATATCAAAAAGTACAGTAAATATATTTCATATGTTGTACATATAATATTAACTAAAATTACACCAAATACATTTTACATACTGTAAATAAAATATCAAAAATTACAGTAAGTATATATTATCTACTGTACATAAAATATCAAAAAGTACACCAAATATGTGTTATATACACTGTAAATAAACTATCAAAATCTTCAGTAATTATATTTAATATACTGTACATAAAATATCAAAAATTACACCAAATGTATATTATACACTCTAAATAGAATATCAAAAAGGACAGTAAATATATATTACACTCTATGTAAAATATCGAAACTACACCAAATATATATTATATAATTTACATAAAATATCAAATGTACACCAAATATATATTATATACTCTACATAAAATATTAAAAGTACAGTAAATATATTTCATATGTTGTACATATATTAACTAAAAGTACACCAAATACATTTTACATACTGTAAATAGAATACCAAAAATTACAGTAAGTATATATTATCTACTGTACATAAAATATCAAAAAGTACACCAAATATGTGTTATATACACTGTAAATAAACTATCAAAATCTTCAGTAATTATATTATATATACTGTACATAAAATATCAAAAATTACACCAAATGTATATTATACACTCTAAATAAAATATCAAAAAAGACAGTAAATATATATTACACCCTATTTAAAATATCAAAAACTACACCAAATATATATTATATAATTTACATAAAATATCAAAAGTACACCAAATATATATTATATACTGTACATAAAATATCAAAAAGTACAGTAAATATATTTCATATGTTGTACATATAATATTAACTAAAAGTACACCAAATACATTTTACATACTGTAAATAAAATACCAAAAATTACAGTAAGTATATATTATCTACTGTACATAAAATATCAAAAAGTACACCAAATATGTGTTATATATACTGTAAATAAACTATCAAGAACTTCAGTAATTATATTTAATATACTGTACATAAAATATCAAAAATTACACCAAATGTATATTATACACTCTAAATAGAATATCAAAAAGGACAGTAAATATATATTACACTCTATGTAAAATATCAAAACTACACCAAATATATATTATATAATTTACATAAAATATCAAAAGTACACCAAATATATATTATATACTCTACATAAAATATCAAAAAGTACAGTAAATATATTTCATATGTTGTACATATAATATTAACTAAAAGTACACCAAATACATTTTACATACTGTAAATAAAATACCAAAAATTTCAGTAAGTATATATTATCTACTGTACATAAAATATCAAAAAGTACACCAAATATGTGTTATATATACTGTAAATAAACTATCAAAATCTTCAGTAATTATATTTAATATACTGTACATAAAATATCACAAATTACACCAAATGTATATTATACACTCTAAATAGAATATCAAAAAGGACAGTAAATATATATTACACTCTATGTAAAATATCAAAACTACACCAAATATATATTATATAATTTACATAAAATATCAAAAGTACACCAAATATATATTATATACTCTACATAAAATATCAAAAAGTTCAGTAAATATATTTCATATGTTGTACATATAATATTAACTAAAAGTACACCAAATACATTTTACATACTGTAAATAAAATACCAAAAATTACAGTAAGTATATATTATCTACTGTACATAAAATATCAAAAAGTACACCAAATATGTGTTATATATACTGTAAATAAACTATCAAAATCTTCAGTAATTATATTTAATATACTGTACATAAAATATCAAAAATTACACCAAATGTATATTACACACTCTAAATAAAATATCAAAAAGGACAGTAAATATATATTACACTCTATTTAAAATATCAAAAACTACACCAAATATATATTATATAATTTACATAAAATATCAAAAGTACACCAAATATATGTTTTATATTGTACATAAAATATCAAAAAGTACAGTAAATATATTTCATATGTTGTACATATAATATTAACTAAAAGTACACCAAATACATTTTACATACTGTAAATAAAATATCAAAAATTACAGTAAGTATATGTTATCTACTGTACATAAAATATCAAAAAGTACACCAAATATGTGTTATATACACTGTAAATAAACTATCAAAATCTTCAGTAATTATATTTAATATACTGTACATAAAATATCAAAAATTACACCAAATGTATATTATACACTCTAAATAGAATATCAAAAAGACAGTAAATATATATTACACTCTATGTAAAATATCGAAACTACACCAAATATATATTATATAATTTACATAAAATATCAAATGTACACCAAATATATATTATATAGTCTACATAAAATATCAAAAAGTACAGTAAATATATTTCATATGTTGTACATATAATATTAACTAAAAGTACACCAAATACATTTTACATACTGTAAATAAAATACCAAAAATTACAGTAAGTATATATTATCTACTGTACATAAAATATCAAAAAGTACACCAAATATGTGTTATATATACTGTAAATAAACTATCAAGAACTTCAGTAATTATATTTAATATACTGTACATAAAATATCAAAAATTACACCAAATGTATATTACACACTCTAAATAAAATATCAAAAAGGACAGTAAATATATATTACACTCTATTTAAAATATCAAAAACTACACCAAATATATATTATATAATTTACATAAAATATCAAAAGTACACCAAATATATGTTTTATATTGTACATAAAATATCAAAAAGTACAGTAAATATATTTCATATGTTGTACATATAATATTAACTAAAAGTACACCAAATACATTTTACATACTGTAAATAAAATACCAAAAATTACAGTAAGTATATATTATCTACTGTACATAAAATATCAAAAAGTACACCAAATATGTGTTATATATACTGTAAATAAACTATCAAAATCTTCAGTAATTATATTATATATACTGTACATAAAATATCAAAAATTACACCAAATGTATATTATACACTCTAAATAGAATATCAAAAAGGACAGTAAATATATATTACACTCTATTTAAAATATCAAAAACTACACCAAATATATATTATATAATTTACATAAAACATCAAAAGTACACCAAATATATATTATATACTGTACATAAAATATCAAAAAGTACAGTAAATATATTTCATATGTTGTACATACAATATTAACTAAAAGTACACTAAATACATTTTACATACTGTAAATAAAATATCAAAAATTACAGTAAGTATATATTATCTACTGTACATAAAATATCAAAAAGTACACCAAATATGTGTTATATATACTGTAAATAAACTATCAAGAACTTCAGTAATTATATTTAATATACTGTACATAAAATATCAAAAATTACACCAAATGTATATTATACACTCTAAATAGAATATCAAAAGGACAGTAAATATATATTACACTCTATGTAAAATATCAAAACTACACCAAATATATGTTATATAATTTACATAAAATATCAAAAGTACACCAAATATATATTATATACTCTACATAAAATATCAAAAAGTACAGTAAATATATTTCATATGTTGTACATATAATATTAACTAAAAGTACACCAAATACATTTTACATAGTGTAAATAAAATACCAAAAATTTCAGTAAATATATATTATCTACTGTACATAAAATATCAAAAAGTACACCAAATATGTGTTATATATACTGTAAATAAACTATCAAAACCTTCAGTAATTATATTTAATATACTGTACATAAAATATCAAAAATTACACCAAATGTATATTACACACTCTATATAAAATATCAAAAAGGACAGTAAATATATATTACACTCTATTTAAAATATCAAAAACTACACCAAATATATATTATATAATTTACATAAAATATCAAAAGTACACCAAATATATATTATATACTGTACATAAAATATCAAAAAGTACAGTAAATATATTTCATATGTTGTACATATAATATTAACTAAAATTACACCAAATACATTTTACATACTGTAAATAAAATATCAAAAATTACAGTAAGTATATATTATCTACTGTACATAAAATATCAAAAAGTACACCAAATATGTGTTATATACACTGTAAATAAACTATCAAAATCTTCAGTAATTATATTTAATATACTGTACATAAAATATCAAAAATTACACCAAATGTATATTATACACTCTAAATAGAATATCAAAAAGGACAGTAAATATATATTACACTCTATGTAAAATATCGAAACTACACCAAATATATATTATATAATTTACATAAAATATCAAATGTACACCAAATATATATTATATACTCTACATAAAATATTAAAAGTACAGTAAATATATTTCATATGTTGTACATATATTAACTAAAAGTACACCAAATACATTTTACATACTGTAAATAGAATACCAAAAATTACAGTAAGTATATATTATCTACTGTACATAAAATATCAAAAAGTACACCAAATATGTGTTATATATACTGTAAATAAACTATCAAAATCTTCAGTAATTATATTATATATACTGTACATAAAATATCAAAAATTACACCAAATGTATATTATACACTCTAAATAGAATATCAAAAAGGACAGTAAATATATATTACACTCTATTTAAAATATCAAAAACTACACCAAATATATATTATATAATTTACATAAAACATCAAAAGTACACCAAATATATATTATATACTGTACATAAAATATCAAAAAGTACAGTAAATATATTTCATATGTTGTACATACAATATTAACTAAAAGTACACTAAATACATTTTACATACTGTAAATAAAATATCAAAAATTACAGTAAGTATATATTATCTACTGTACATAAAATATCAAAAAGTACACCAAATATGTGTTATATATACTGTAAATAAACTATCAAGAACTTCAGTAATTATATTCAATATACTGTACATAAAATATCAAAAATTACACCAAATGTATATTATACACTCTAAATAGAATATCAAAAGGACAGTAAATATATATTACACTCTATGTAAAATATCAAAACTACACCAAATATATGTTATATAATTTACATAAAATATCAAAAGTACACCAAATATATATTATATACTCTACATAAAATATCAAAAAGTACAGTAAATATATTTCATATGTTGTACATATAATATTAACTAAAAGTACACCAAATACATTTTACATAGTGTAAATAAAATACCAAAAATTTCAGTAAATATATATTATCTACTGTACATAAAATATCAAAAAGTACACCAAATATGTGTTATATATACTGTAAATAAACTATCAAAACCTTCAGTAATTATATTTAATATACTGTACATAAAATATCAAAAATTACACCAAATGTATATTACACACTCTATATAAAATATCAAAAAGGACAGTAAATATATATTACACTCTATTTAAAATATCAAAAACTACACCAAATATATATTATATAATTTACATAAAATATCAAAAGTACACCAAATATATATTATATACTGTACATAAAATATCAAAAAGTACAGTAAATATATTTCATATGTTGTACATATAATATTAACTAAAATTACACCAAATACATTTTACATACTGTAAATAAAATATCAAAAATTACAGTAAGTATATATTATCTACTGTACATAAAATATCAAAAAGTACACCAAATATGTGTTATATACACTGTAAATAAACTATCAAAATCTTCAGTAATTATATTTAATATACTGTACATAAAATATCAAAAATTACACCAAATGTATATTATACACTCTAAATAGAATATCAAAAAGGACAGTAAATATATATTACACTCTATGTAAAATATCGAAACTACACCAAATATATATTATATAATTTACATAAAATATCAAATGTACACCAAATATATATTATATACTCTACATAAAATATTAAAAGTACAGTAAATATATTTCATATGTTGTACATATATTAACTAAAAGTACACCAAATACATTTTACATACTGTAAATAGAATACCAAAAATTACAGTAAGTATATATTATCTACTGTACATAAAATATCAAAAAGTACACCAAATATGTGTTATATACACTGTAAATAAACTATCAAAATCTTCAGTAATTATATTATATATACTGTACATAAAATATCAAAAATTACACCAAATGTATATTATACACTCTAAATAAAATATCAAAAAAGACAGTAAATATATATTACACCCTATTTAAAATATCAAAAACTACACCAAATATATATTATATAATTTACATAAAATATCAAAAGTACACCAAATATATATTATATACTGTACATAAAATATCAAAAAGTACAGTAAATATATTTCATATGTTGTACATATAATATTAACTAAAAGTACACCAAATACATTTTACATACTGTAAATAAAATACCAAAAATTACAGTAAGTATATATTATCTACTGTACATAAAATATCAAAAAGTACACCAAATATGTGTTATATATACTGTAAATAAACTATCAAGAACTTCAGTAATTATATTTAATATACTGTACATAAAATATCAAAAATTACACCAAATGTATATTATACACTCTAAATAGAATATCAAAAAGGACAGTAAATATATATTACACTCTATGTAAAATATCAAAACTACACCAAATATATATTATATAATTTACATAAAATATCAAAAGTACACCAAATATATATTATATACTCTACATAAAATATCAAAAAGTACAGTAAATATATTTCATATGTTGTACATATAATATTAACTAAAAGTACACCAAATACATTTTACATACTGTAAATAAAATACCAAAAATTTCAGTAAGTATATATTATCTACTGTACATAAAATATCAAAAAGTACACCAAATATGTGTTATATATACTGTAAATAAACTATCAAAATCTTCAGTAATTATATTTAATATACTGTACATAAAATATCACAAATTACACCAAATGTATATTATACACTCTAAATAGAATATCAAAAAGGACAGTAAATATATATTACACTCTATGTAAAATATCAAAACTACACCAAATATATATTATATAATTTACATAAAATATCAAAAGTACACCAAATATATATTATATACTCTACATAAAATATCAAAAAGTTCAGTAAATATATTTCATATGTTGTACATATAATATTAACTAAAAGTACACCAAATACATTTTACATACTGTAAATAAAATACCAAAAATTACAGTAAGTATATATTATCTACTGTACATAAAATATCAAAAAGTACACCAAATATGTGTTATATATACTGTAAATAAACTATCAAAATCTTCAGTAATTATATTTAATATACTGTACATAAAATATCAAAAATTACACCAAATGTATATTACACACTCTAAATAAAATATCAAAAAGGACAGTAAATATATATTACACTCTATTTAAAATATCAAAAACTACACCAAATATATATTATATAATTTACATAAAATATCAAAAGTACACCAAATATATGTTTTATATTGTACATAAAATATCAAAAAGTACAGTAAATATATTTCATATGTTGTACATATAATATTAACTAAAAGTACACCAAATACATTTTACATACTGTAAATAAAATATCAAAAATTACAGTAAGTATATGTTATCTACTGTACATAAAATATCAAAAAGTACACCAAATATGTGTTATATACACTGTAAATAAACTATCAAAATCTTCAGTAATTATATTTAATATACTGTACATAAAATATCAAAAATTACACCAAATGTATATTATACACTCTAAATAGAATATCAAAAAGACAGTAAATATATATTACACTCTATGTAAAATATCGAAACTACACCAAATACATATTATATAATTTACATAAAATATCAAATGTACACCAAATATATATTATATAGTCTACATAAAATATCAAAAAGTACAGTAAATATATTTCATATGTTGTACATATAATATTAACTAAAAGTACACCAAATACATTTTACATACTGTAAATAAAATACCAAAAATTACAGTAAGTTTATATTATCTACTGTACATAAAATATCAAAAAGTACACCAAATATGTGTTATATATACTGTAAATAAACTATCAAAATCTTCAGTAATTATATTATATATACTGTACATAAAATATCAAAAATTACACCAAATGTATATTATACACTCTAAATAGAATATCAAAAAGGACAGTAAATATATATTACACTCTATTTAAAATATCAAAAACTACACCAAATATATATTATATAATTTACATAAAACATCAAAAGTACACCAAATATATATTATATACTGTACATAAAATATCAAAAAGTACAGTAAATATATTTCATATGTTGTACATACAATATTAACTAAAAGTACACTAAATACATTTTACATACTGTAAATAAAATATCAAAAATTACAGTAAGTATATATTATCTACTGTACATAAAATATCAAAAAGTACACCAAATATGTGTTATATATACTGTAAATAAACTATCAAGAACTTCAGTAATTATATTTAATATACTGTACATAAAATATCAAAAATTACACCAAATGTATATTTTACACTCTAAATAGAATATCAAAAGGACAGTAAATATATATTACACTCTATGTAAAATATCAAAACTACACCAAATATATGTTATATAATTTACATAAAATATCAAAAGTACACCAAATATATATTATATACTCTACATAAAATATCAAAAAGTACAGTAAATATATTTCATATGTTGTACATATAATATTAACTAAAAGTACACCAAATACATTTTACATAGTGTAAATAAAATACCAAAAATTTCAGTAAATATATATTATCTACTGTACATAAAATATCAAAAAGTACACCAAATATGTGTTATATATACTGTAAATAAACTATCAAAACCTTCAGTAATTATATTTAATATACTGTACATAAAATATCAAAAATTACACCAAATGTATATTACACACTCTATATAAAATATCAAAAAGGACAGTAAATATATATTACACTCTATTTAAAATATCAAAAACTACACCAAATATATATTATATAATTTACATAAAATATCAAAAGTACACCAAATATATATTATATACTGTACATAAAATATCAAAAAGTACAGTAAATATATTTCATATGTTGTACATATAATATTAACTAAAATTACACCAAATACATTTTACATACTGTAAATAAAATATCAAAAATTACAGTAAGTATATATTATCTACTGTACATAAAATATCAAAAAGTACACCAAATATGTGTTATATACACTGTAAATAAACTATCAAAATCTTCAGTAATTATATTTAATATACTGTACATAAAATATCAAAAATTACACCAAATGTATATTATACACTCTAAATAGAATATCAAAAAGGACAGTAAATATATATTACACTCTATGTAAAATATCGAAACTACACCAAATATATATTATATAATTTACATAAAATATCAAATGTACACCAAATATATATTATATACTCTACATAAAATATTAAAAGTACAGTAAATATATTTCATATGTTGTACATATAATAACTAAAAGTACACCAAATACATTTTACATACTGTAAATAGAATACCAAAAATTACAGTAAGTATATATTATCTACTGTACATAAAATATCAAAAAGTACACCAAATATGTGTTATATACACTGTAAATAAACTATCAAAATCTTCAGTAATTATATTATATATACTGTACATAAAATATCAAAAATTACACCAAATGTATATTATACACTCTAAATAAAATATCAAAAAAGACAGTAAATATATATTACACCCTATTTAAAATATCAAAAACTACACCAAATATATATTATATAATTTACATAAAATATCAAAAGTACACCAAATATATATTATATACTGTACATAAAATATCAAAAAGTACAGTAAATATATTTCATATGTTGTACATATAATATTAACTAAAAGTACACCAAATACATTTTACATACTGTAAATAAAATATCAAAAATTACAGTAAGTATATATTATCTACTGTACATAAAATATCAAAAAGTACACCAAATATGTGTTATATATACTGTAAATAAACTATCAAGAACTTCAGTAATTATATTTAATATACTGTACATAAAATATCAAAAATTACACCAAATGTATATTATACACTCTAAATAGAATATCAAAAAGGACAGTAAATATATATTACACTCTATGTAAAATATCAAAACTACACCAAATATATATTATATAATTTACATAAAATATCAAAAGTACACCAAATATATATTATATACTCTACATAAAATATCAAAAAGTACAGTAAATATATTTCATATGTTGTACATATAATATTAACTAAAAGTACACCAAATACATTTTACATACTGTAAATAAAATACCAAAAATTTCAGTAAGTATATATTATCTACTGTACATAAAATATCAAAAAGTACACCAAATATGTGTTATATATACTGTAAATAAACTATCAAAAGCTTCAGTAATTATATTTAATATACTGTACATAAAATATCAAAAATTACACCAAATGTATATTACACACTCTAAATAAAATATCAAAAAGGACAGTAAATATATATTACACTCTATTTAAAATATCAAAAACTACACCAAATATATATTATATAATTTACATAAAATATCAAAAGTACACCAAATATATATTATATACTGTGCATAAAATATCAAAAAGTACAGTAAAGATATTTCATATGTTGTACATATAATATTAACTAAAAGTACACCAAATACATTTTACATACTGTAAATAAAATATCAAAAATTACAGTAAGTATATATTATCTACTGTACATAAAATATCAAAAAGTACACCAAATATGTGTTATATACACTGTAAATAAACTATCAAAATCTTCAGTAATTATATTTAATATACTGTACATAAAATATCAAAAATTACACCAAATGTATATTATACACTCTAAATAGAATATCAAAAAGGACAGTAAATATATATTACACTCTATGTAAAATATCGAAACTACACCAAATATATATTATATAATTTACATAAAATATCAAAAGTACACCAAATATATATTATATACGCTACATAAAATATCAAAAAGTATAGTAAATATATTTCATATGTTGTACATATAATATTAACTAAAAGTACACCAAATACATTTTACATACTGTAAATAAAATACCAAAAATTACAGTAAGTTTATATTATCTACTGTACATAAAATATCAAAAAGTACACCAAATATGTGTTATATATACTGTAAATAAACTATCAAATTCTTCAGTAATTATATTATATATACTGTACATAAAATATCAAAAATTACACCAAATGTATATTATACACTCTAAATAAAATATCAAAAAGGACAGTAAATATATATTACACTCTATTTAAAATATCAAAAACTACACCAAATATATATTATATAATTTACATAAAATATCAAAAGTACACCAAATATATATTGTATAATCTACATAAAATATCAAAAAGTACAGTAAATATATTTCATATGTTGTACATATAATATTAACTAAAAGTACACCAAATACGTTTTACATACTGTAAATAAAATACCAAAAATTTCAGTAAGTATATATTATCTACTGTACATAAAATATCAAAAAGTACACCAAATATGTGTTATATATACTGTAAATAAACTATCAAAATCTTCAGTAATTATATTTAATATACTGTACATAAAATATCAATAATTACACCAAATGTATATTACACACTCTAAATAAAATATCAAAAAGGACAGTAAATATATATTACACTCTATTTAAAATATCAAAAACTACACCAAATATATATTATATAATTTACATAAAATATCAAAAGTACACCAAATATATATTATATACTGTACATAAAATATCAAAAAGTACAGTAAATATATTTCATATGTTGTACATATAATATTAACTAAAAGTACACCAAATACATTTTACATACTGCAAATAAAATATCAAAAATTACAGTAAGTATATATTATCTACTGTTCATAAAATATCAAAAAGTACACCAAATATGTGTTATATACACTGTAAATAAACTATCAAAATCTTCAGTAATTATATTTAATATACTGTACATAAAATATCAAAAATTACACCAAATGTATATTATACACTCTAAATAGAATATCAAAAAGGACAGTAAATATATATTACACTCTATGTAAAATATCGAAACTACACCAAATATATATTATATAATTTACATAAAATATCAAATGTACACCAAATATATATTATATAGTCTACATAAAATATCAAAAAGTACAGTAAATATATTTCATATGTTGTACATATAATATTAACTAAAAGTACACCAAATACATTTTACATACTGTAAATAAAATACCAAAAATTACAGTAAGTATATATTATCTACTGTACATAAAATATCAAAAAGTACACCAAATATGTGTTATATATACTGTAAATAAACTATCAAAATCTTCAGTAATTATATTATATATACTGTACATAAAATATCAAAAATTACACCAAATGTATATTATACACTCTAAATAGAATATCAAAAAGGACAGTAAATATATATTACACTCTATTTAAAATATCAAAAACTACACCAAATATATATTATATAATTTACATAAAACATCAAAAGTACACCAAATATATATTATATACTGTACATAAAATATCAAAAAGTACAGTAAATATATTTCATATGTTGTACATACAATATTAACTAAAAGTACACTAAATACATTTTACATACTGTAAATAAAATATCAAAAATTACAGTAAGTATATATTATCTACTGTACATAAAATATCAAAAAGTACACCAAATATGTGTTATATATACTGTAAATAAACTATCAAGAACTTCAGTAATTATATTTAATATACTGTACATAAAATATCAAAAATTACACCAAATGTATATTATACACTCTAAATAGAATATCAAAAGGACAGTAAATATATATTACACTCTATGTAAAATATCAAAACTACACCAAATATATGTTATATAATTTACATAAAATATCAAAAGTACACCAAATATATATTATATACTCTACATAAAATATCAAAAAGTACAGTAAATATATTTCATATGTTGTACATATAATATTAACTAAAAGTACACCAAATACATTTTACATACTGTAAATAAAATACCAAAAATTTCAGTAAATATATATTATCTACTGTACATAAAATATCAAAAAGTACACCAAATATGTGTTATATATACTGTAAATAAACTATCAAAATCTTCAGTAATTATATTTAATATACTGTACATAAAATATCAAAAATTACACCAAATGTATATTACACACTCTATATAAAATATCAAAAAGGACAGTAAATATATATTACACTCTATTTAAAATATCAAAAACTACACCAAATATATATTATATAATTTACATAAAATATCAAAAGTACACCAAATATATATTATATACTGTACATAAAATATCAAAAAGTACAGTAAATATATTTCATATGTTGTACATATAATATTAACTAAAATTACACCAAATACATTTTACATACTGTAAATAAAATATCAAAAATTACAGTAAGTATATATTATCTACTGTACATAAAATATCAAAAAGTACACCAAATATGTGTTATATACACTGTAAATAAACTATCAAAATCTTCAGTAATTATATTTAATATACTGTACATAAAATATCAAAAATTACACCAAATGTATATTATACACTCTAAATAGAATATCAAAAAGGACAGTAAATATATATTACACTCTATGTAAAATATCGAAACTACACCAAATATATATTATATAATTTACATAAAATATCAAATGTACACCAAATATATATTATATACTCTACATAAAATATTAAAAGTACAGTAAATATATTTCATATGTTGTACATATATTAACTAAAAGTACACCAAATACATTTTACATACTGTAAATAGAATACCAAAAATTACAGTAAGTATATATTATCTACTGTACATAAAATATCAAAAAGTACACCAAATATGTGTTATATACACTGTAAATAAACTATCAAAATCTTCAGTAATTATATTATATATACTGTACATAAAATATCAAAAATTACACCAAATGTATATTATACACTCTAAATAAAATATCAAAAAAGACAGTAAATATATATTACACCCTATTTAAAATATCAAAAACTACACCAAATATATATTATATAATTTACATAAAATATCAAAAGTACACCAAATATATATTATATACTGTACATAAAGTATCAAAAAGTACAGTAAATATATTTCATATGTTGTACATATAATATTAACTAAAAGTACACCAAATACATTTTACATACTGTAAATAAAATATCAAAAATTACAGTAAGTATATATTATCTACTGTACATAAAATATCAAAAAGTACACCAAATATGTGTTATATATACTGTAAATAAACTATCAAGAACTTCAGTAATTATATTTAATATACTGTACATAAAATATCAAAAATTACACCAAATGTATATTATACACTCTAAATAGAATATCAAAAAGGACAGTAAATATATATTACACTCTATGTAAAATATCAAAACTACACCAAATATATATTATATAATTTACATAAAATATCAAAAGTACACCAAATATATATTATATACTCTACATAAAATATCAAAAAGTACAGTAAATATATTTCATATGTTGTACATATAATATTAACTAAAAGTACACCAAATACATTTTACATACTGTAAATAAAATACCAAAAATTTCAGTAAGTATATATTATCTACTGTACATAAAATATCAAAAAGTACACCAAATATGTGTTATATATACTGTAAATAAACTATCAAAAGCTTCAGTAATTATATTTAATATACTGTACATAAAATATCAAAAATTACACCAAATGTATATTACACACTCTAAATAAAATATCAAAAAGGACAGTAAATATATATTACACTCTATTTAAAATATCAAAAACTACACCAAATATATATTATATAATTTACATAAAATATCAAAAGTACACCAAATATATATTATATACTGTGCATAAAATATCAAAAAGTACAGTAAAGATATTTCATATGTTGTACATATAATATTAACTAAAAGTACACCAAATACATTTTACATACTGTAAATAAAATATCAAAAATTACAGTAAGTATATATTATCTACTGTACATAAAATATCAAAAAGTACACCAAATATGTGTTATATACACTGTAAATAAACTATCAAAACCTTCAGTAATTATATTTAATATACTGTACATAAAATATCAAAAATTTCACCAAATGTATATTATACACTCTAAATAGAATATCAAAAAGGACAGTAAATATATATTACACTCTATGTAAAATATCGAAACTACACCAAATATATATTATATAATTTACATAAAATATCAAAAGTACACCAAATATATATTATATACGCTACATAAAATATCAAAAAGTATAGTAAATATATTTCATATGTTGTACATATAATATTAACTAAAAGTACACCAAATACATTTTACATACTGTAAATAAAATACCAAAAATTACAGTAAGTTTATATTATCTACTGTACATAAAATATCAAAAAGTACACCAAATATGTGTTATATATACTGTAAATAAACTATCAAATTCTTCAGTAATTATATTATATATACTGTACATAAAATATCAAAAATTACACCAAATGTATATTATACACTCTAAATAAAATATCAAAAAGGACAGTAAATATATATTACACTCTATTTAAAATATCAAAAACTACACCAAATATATATTATATAATTTACATAAAATATCAAAAGTACACCAAATATATATTGTATAATCTACATAAAATATCAAAAAGTACAGTAAATATATTTCATATGTTGTACATATAATATTAACTAAAAGTACACCAAATACGTTTTACATACTGTAAATAAAATACCAAAAATTTCAGTAAGTATATATTATCTACTGTACATAAAATATCAAAAAGTACACCAAATATGTGTTATATATACTGTAAATAAACTATCAAAATCTTCAGTAATTATATTTAATATACTGTACATAAAATATCAATAATTACACCAAATGTATATTACACACTCTAAATAAAATATCAAAAAGGACAGTAAATATATATTACACTCTATTTAAAATATCAAAAACTACACCAAATATATATTATATAATTTACATAAAATATCAAAAGTACACCAAATATATATTATATACTGTACATAAAATATCAAAAAGTACAGTAAATATATTTCATATGTTGTACATATAATATTAACTAAAAGTACACCAAATACATTTTACATACTGCAAATAAAATATCAAAAATTACAGTAAGTATATATTATCTACTGTTCATAAAATATCAAAAAGTACACCAAATATGTGTTATATACACTGTAAATAAACTATCAAAATCTTCAGTAATTATATTTAATATACTGTACATAAAATATCAAAAATTACACCAAATGTATATTATACACTCTAAATAGAATATCAAAAAGGACAGTAAATATATATTACACTCTATGTAAAATATCGAAACTACACCAAATATATATTATATAATTTACATAAAATATCAAATGTACACCAAATATATATTATATAGTCTACATAAAATATCAAAAAGTACAGTAAATATATTTCATATGTTGTACATATAATATTAACTAAAAGTACACCAAATACATTTTACATACTGTAAATAAAATACCAAAAATTACAGTAAGTATATATTATCTACTGTACATAAAATATCAAAAAGTACACCAAATATGTGTTATATATACTGTAAATAAACTATCAAAATCTTCAGTAATTATATTATATATACTGTACATAAAATATCAAAAATTACACCAAATGTATATTATACACTCTAAATAGAATATCAAAAAGGACAGTAAATATATATTACACTCTATTTAAAATATCAAAAACTACACCAAATATATATTATATAATTTACATAAAACATCAAAAGTACACCAAATATATATTATATACTGTACATAAAATATCAAAAAGTACAGTAAATATATTTCATATGTTGTACATACAATATTAACTAAAAGTACACTAAATACATTTTACATACTGTAAATAAAATATCAAAAATTACAGTAAGTATATATTATCTACTGTACATAAAATATCAAAAAGTACACCAAATATGTGTTATATATACTGTAAATAAACTATCAAGAACTTCAGTAATTATATTTAATATACTGTACATAAAATATCAAAAATTACACCAAATGTATATTATACACTCTAAATAGAATATCAAAAGGACAGTAAATATATATTACACTCTATGTAAAATATCAAAACTACACCAAATATATGTTATATAATTTACATAAAATATCAAAAGTACACCAAATATATATTATATACTCTACATAAAATATCAAAAAGTACAGTAAATATATTTCATATGTTGTACATATAATATTAACTAAAAGTACACCAAATACATTTTACATACTGTAAATAAAATACCAAAAATTTCAGTAAATATATATTATCTACTGTACATAAAATATCAAAAAGTACACCAAATATGTGTTATATATACTGTAAATAAACTATCAAAATCTTCAGTAATTATATTTAATATACTGTACATAAAATATCAAAAATTACACCAAATGTATATTACACACTCTATATAAAATATCAAAAAGGACAGTAAATATATATTACACTCTATTTAAAATATCAAAAACTACACCAAATATATATTATATAATTTACATAAAATATCAAAAGTACACCAAATATATATTATATACTGTACATAAAATATCAAAAAGTACAGTAAATATATTTCATATGTTGTACATATAATATTAACTAAAATTACACCAAATACATTTTACATACTGTAAATAAAATATCAAAAATTACAGTAAGTATATATTATCTACTGTACATAAAATATCAAAAAGTACACCAAATATGTGTTATATACACTGTAAATAAACTATCAAAATCTTCAGTAATTATATTTAATATACTGTACATAAAATATCAAAAATTACACCAAATGTATATTATACACTCTAAATAGAATATCAAAAAGGACAGTAAATATATATTACACTCTATGTAAAATATCGAAACTACACCAAATATATATTATATAATTTACATAAAATATCAAATGTACACCAAATATATATTATATACTCTACATAAAATATTAAAAGTACAGTAAATATATTTCATATGTTGTACATATATTAACTAAAAGTACACCAAATACATTTTACATACTGTAAATAGAATACCAAAAATTACAGTAAGTATATATTATCTACTGTACATAAAATATCAAAAAGTACACCAAATATGTGTTATATACACTGTAAATAAACTATCAAAATCTTCAGTAATTATATTATATATACTGTACATAAAATATCAAAAATTACACCAAATGTATATTATACACTCTAAATAAAATATCAAAAAAGACAGTAAATATATATTACACCCTATTTAAAATATCAAAAACTACACCAAATATATATTATATAATTTACATAAAATATCAAAAGTACACCAAATATATATTATATACTGTACATAAAATATCAAAAAGTACAGTAAATATATTTCATATGTTGTACATATAATATTAACTAAAAGTACACCAAATACATTTTACATACTGTAAATAAAATATCAAAAATTACAGTAAGTATATATTATCTACTGTACATAAAATATCAAAAAGTACACCAAATATGTGTTATATATACTGTAAATAAACTATCAAGAACTTCAGTAATTATATTTAATATACTGTACATAAAATATCAAAAATTACACCAAATGTATATTATACACTCTAAATAGAATATCAAAAAGGACAGTAAATATATATTACACTCTATGTAAAATATCAAAACTACACCAAATATATATTATATAATTTACATAAAATATCAAAAGTACACCAAATATATATTATATACTCTACATAAAATATCAAAAATTACAGTAAATATATTTCATATGTTGTACATATAATATTAACTAAAAGTACACCAAATACATTTTACATACTGTAAATAAAATACCAAAAATTTCAGTAAGTATATATTATCTACTGTACATAAAATATCAAAAAGTACACCAAATATGTGTTATATATACTGTAAATAAACTATCAAAAGCTTCAGTAATTATATTTAATATACTGTACATAAAATATCAAAAATTACACCAAATGTATATTACACACTCTAAATAAAATATCAAAAAGGACAGTAAATATATATTACACTCTATTTAAAATATCAAAAACTACACCAAATATATATTATATAATTTACATAAAATATCAAAAGTACACCAAATATATATTATATACTGTGCATAAAATATCAAAAAGTACAGTAAAGATATTTCATATGTTGTACATATAATATTAACTAAAAGTACACCAAATACATTTTACATACTGTAAATAAAATATCAAAAATTACAATAAGTATATATTATCTACTGTACATAAAATATCAAAAAGTACACCAAATATGTGTTATATACACTGTAAATAAACTATCAAAATCTTCAGTAATTATATTTAATATACTGTACATAAAATATCAAAAATTACACCAAATGTATATTATACACTCTAAATAGAATATCAAAAAGGACAGTAAATATATATTACACTCTATGTAAAATATCGAAACTACACCAAATATATATTATATAATTTACATAAAATATCAAAAGTACACCAAATATATATTATATACGCTACATAAAATATCAAAAAGTATAGTAAATATATTTCATATGTTGTACATATAATATTAACTAAAAGTACACCAAATACATTTTACATACTGTAAATAAATACCAAAAATTACAGTAAGTTTATATTATCTACTGTACATAAAATATCAAAAAGTACACCAAATATGTGTTATATATACTGTAAATAAACTATCAAATTCTTCAGTAATTATATTATATATACTGTACATAAAATATCAAAAATTACACCAAATGTATATTATACACTCTAAATAAAATATCAAAAAGGACAGTAAATATATATTACACTCTATTTAAAATATCAAAAACTACACCAAATATATATTATATAATTTACATAAAATATCAAAAGTACACCAAATATATATTGTATAATCTACATAAAATATCAAAAAGTACAGTAAATATATTTCATATGTTGTACATATAATATTAACTAAAAGTACACCAAATACGTTTTACATACTGTAAATAAAATACCAAAAATTTCAGTAAGTATATATTATCTACTGTACATAAAATATCAAAAAGTACACCAAATATGTGTTATATATACTGTAAATAAACTATCAAAATCTTCAGTAATTATATTTAATATACTGTACATAAAATATCAATAATTACACCAAATGTATATTACACACTCTAAATAAAATATCAAAAAGGACAGTAAATATATATTACACTCTATTTAAAATATCAAAAACTACACCAAATATATATTATATAATTTACATAAAATATCAAAAGTACACCAAATATATATTATATACTGTACATAAAATATCAAAAAGTACAGTAAATATATTTCATATGTTGTACATATAATATTAACTAAAAGTACACCAAATACATTTTACATACTGCAAATAAAATATCAAAAATTACAGTAAGTATATATTATCTACTGTTCATAAAATATCAAAAAGTACACCAAATATGTGTTATATACACTGTAAATAAACTATCAAAATCTTCAGTAATTATATTTAATATACTGTACATAAAATATCAAAAATTACACCAAATGTATATTATACACTCTAAATAGAATATCAAAAAGGACAGTAAATATATATTACACTCTATGTAAAATATCGAAACTACACCAAATATATATTATATAATTTACATAAAATATCAAATGTACACCAAATATATATTATATAGTCTACATAAAATATCAAAAAGTACAGTAAATATATTTCATATGTTGTACATATAATATTAACTAAAAGTACACCAAATACATTTTACATACTGTAAATAAAATACCAAAAATTACAGTAAGTATATATTATCTACTGTACATAAAATATCAAAAAGTACACCAAATATGTGTTATATATACTGTAAATAAACTATCAAAATCTTCAGTAATTATATTACATATACTGTACATAAAATATCAAAAATTACACCAAATGTATATTATACACTCTAAATAGAATATCAAAAAGGACAGTAAATATATATTACACTCTATTTAAAATATCAAAAACTACACCAAATATATATTATATAATTTACATAAAACATCAAAAGTACACCAAATATATATTATATACTGTACATAAAATATCAAAAAGTACAGTAAATATATTTCATATGTTGTACATACAATATTAACTAAAAGTACACTAAATACATTTTACATACTGTAAATAAAATATCAAAAATTACAGTAAGTATATATTATCTACTGTACATAAAATATCAAAAAGTACACCAAATATGTGTTATATATACTGTAAATAAACTATCAAGAACTTCAGTAATTATATTTAATATACTGTACATAAAATATCAAAAATTACACCAAATGTATATTATACACTCTAAATAGAATATCAAAAGGACAGTAAATATATATTACACTCTATGTAAAATATCAAAACTACACCAAATATATGTTATATAATTTACATAAAATATCAAAAGTACACCAAATATATATTATATACTCTACATAAAATATCAAAAAGTACAGTAAATATATTTCATATGTTGTACATATAATATTAACTAAAAGTACACCAAATACATTTTACATACTGTAAATAAAATACCAAAAATTTCAGTAAATATATATTATCTACTGTACATAAAATATCAAAAAGTACACCAAATATGTGTTATATATACTGTAAATAAACTATCAAAATCTTCAGTAATTATATTTAATATACTGTACATAAAATATCAAAAATTACACCAAATGTATATTACACACTCTATATAAAATATCAAAAAGGACAGTAAATATATATTACACTCTATTTAAAATATCAAAAACTACACCAAATATATATTATATAATTTACATAAAATATCAAAAGTACACCAAATATATATTATATACTGTACATAAAATATCAAAAAGTACAGTAAATATATTTCATATGTTGTACATATAATATTAACTAAAATTACACCAAATACATTTTACATACTGTAAATAAAATATCAAAAATTACAGTAAGTATATATTATCTACTGTACATAAAATATCAAAAAGTACACCAAATATGTGTTATATACACTGTAAATAAACTATCAAAATCTTCAGTAATTATATTTAATATACTGTACATAAAATATCAAAAATTACACCAAATGTATATTATACTCTCTAAATAGAATATCAAAAAGGACAGTAAATATATATTACACTCTATGTAAAATATCGAAACTACACCAAATATATATTATATAATTTACATAAAATATCAAATGTACACCAAATATATATTATATACTCTACATAAAATATTAAAAGTACAGTAAATATATTTCATATGTTGTACATATATTAACTAAAAGTACACCAAATACATTTTACATACTGTAAATAGAATACCAAAAATTACAGTAAGTATATATTATCTACTGTACATAAAATATCAAAAAGTACACCAAATATGTGTTATATACACTGTAAATAAACTATCAAAATCTTCAGTAATTATATTATATATACTGTACATAAAATATCAAAAATTACACCAAATGTATATTATACACTCTAAATAAAATATCAAAAAAGACAGTAAATATATATTACACCCTATTTAAAATATCAAAAACTACACCAAATATATATTATATAATTTACATAAAATATCAAAAGTACACCAAATATATATTATATACTGTACATAAAATATCAAAAAGTACAGTAAATATATTTCATATGTTGTACATATAATATTAACTAAAAGTACACCAAATACATTTTACATACTGTAAATAAAATATCAAAAATTACAGTAAGTATATATTATCTACTGTACATAAAATATCAAAAAGTACACCAAATATGTGTTATATATACTGTAAATAAACTATCAAGAACTTCAGTAATTATATTTAATATACTGTACATAAAATATCAAAAATTACACCAAATGTATATTATACACTCTAAATAGAATATCAAAAAGGACAGTAAATATATATTACACTCTATGTAAAATATCAAAACTACACCAAATATATATTATATAATTTACATAAAATATCAAAAGTACACCAAATATATATTATATACTCTACATAAAATATCAAAAAGTACAGTAAATATATTTCATATGTTGTACATATAATATTAACTAAAAGTACACCAAATACATTTTACATACTGTAAATAAAATACCAAAAATTTCAGTAAGTATATATTATCTACTGTACATAAAATATCAAAAAGTACACCAAATATGTGTTATATATACTGTAAATAAACTATCAAAAGCTTCAGTAATTATATTTAATATACTGTACATAAAATATCAAAAATTACACCAAATGTATATTACACACTCTAAATAAAATATCAAAAAGGACAGTAAATATATATTACACTCTATTTAAAATATCAAAAACTACACCAAATATATATTATATAATTTACATAAAATATCAAAAGTACACCAAATATATATTATATACTGTGCATAAAATATCAAAAAGTACAGTAAAGATATTTCATATGTTGTACATATAATATTAACTAAAAGTACACCAAATACATTTTACATACTGTAAATAAAATATCAAAAATTACAGTAAGTATATATTATCTACTGTACATAAAATATCAAAAAGTACACCAAATATGTGTTATATACACTGTAAATAAACTATCAAAATCTTCAGTAATTATATTTAATATACTGTACATAAAATATCAAAAATTACACCAAATGTATATTATACACTCTAAATAGAATATCAAAAAGGACAGTAAATATATATTACACTCTATGTAAAATATCGAAACTACACCAAATATATATTATATAATTTACATAAAATATCAAAAGTACACCAAATATATATTATATACTCTACATAAAATATCAAAAAGTACAGTAAATATATTTCATATGTTGTACATATAATATTAACTAAAAGTACACCAAATACATTTTACATACTGTAAATAAAATACCAAAAATTACAGTAAGTATATATTATCTACTGTACATAAAATATCAAAAAGTACACCAAATATGTGTTATATATACTGTAAATAAACTATCAAAATCTTCAGTAATTATATTATATATACTGTACATAAAATATCAAAAATTACACCAAATGTATATTATACACTCTAAATAAAATATCAAAAAGGACAGTAAATATATATTACACTCTATTTAAAATATCAAAAACTACACCAAATATATATTATATAATTTACATAAAATATCAAAAGTACACAAAATATATATTATATACTCTACATAAAATATCAAAAAGTACAGTAAATATATTTCATATGTTGTACATACAATATTAACTAAAAGTACACCAAATACATTTTACATACTGTAAATAAAATATCAAAAATTACAGTAAGTATATATTATCTACTGTACATAAAATATCAAAAAGTACACCAAATATGTGTTATATATACTGTAAATAAACTATCAAGAACTTCAGTAATTATATTTAATATACTGTACATAAAATATCAAAAATTACACCAAATGTATATTATACACTCTAAATAGAATATCAAAAAGGACAGTAAATATATATTACACTCTATGTAAAATATCAAAACTTCACCAAATATATATTATATAATTTACATAAAATATCAAAAGTACACCAAATATATATTATATACTCTACATAAAATATCAAAAAGTACAGTAAATATATTTCATATGTTGTACATATAATATTAACTAAAAGTACACCAAATACATTTTACATACTGTAAATAAAATACCAAAAATTTCAGTAAGTATATATTATCTACTGTACATAAAATATCAAAAAGTACACCAAATATGTGTTATATATACTGTAAATAAACTATCAAAATCTTCAGTAATTATATTTAATATACTGTACATAAAATATCACAAATTACACCAAATGTATATTATACACTCTAAATAGAATATCAAAAAGGACAGTAAATATATATTACACTCTATTTAAAATATCAAAAACTACACCAAATATATATTATATAATTTAAATAAAATATCAAAGTACACCAAATATATATTATATACTGTACATAAAATATCAAAAAGTACAGTAAATATATTTCATATGTTGTACATATAATATTAACTAAAAGTACACCAAATACATTTTACATACTGTAAATAAAATATCAAAAGTTACAGTAAGTATATATTATCTACTGTACATAAAATATCAAAAAGTACACCAAATATGTGTTATATACACTGTAAATAAACTATCAAAATCTTCAGTAATTATATTTAATATACTGTACATAAAATATCAAAAATTACACCAAATGTATATTATACACTCTAAATAGAATATCAAAAAGGACAGTAAATATATATTACACTCTATGTAAAATATCGAAACTACACCAAATATATATTATATAATTTACATAAAATATCAAAAGTACACCAAGTATATATTATATACTCTACATAAAATATCAAAAAGTACAGTAAATATATTTCATATGTTGTACATATAATATTAACTAAAAGTACACCAAATACATTTTACATACTGTAAATAAAACACCAAAAATTACAGTAAGTATATATTATCTACTGTACATAAAATATCAAAAAGTACACCAAATATGTGTTATATATACTGTAAATAAACTATCAAGAACTTCAGTAATTATAGTTAATATACTGTACATAAAATATCTAAAATTACACCAAATGTATATTATACACTCTAAATAGAATATCAAAAAGGACAGTAAATATATATTACACTCTATGTAAAATATCAAAACTACACCAAATATATATTATATAATTTACATAAAATATCAAAAGTACACCAAATATATATTATATACTCTACATAAAATATCAAAAAGTTCAGTAAATATATTTCATATGTTGTACATATAATATTAACTAAAAGTACACCAAATACATTTTACATACTGTAAATAAAATACCAAAAATTACAGTAAGTATATATTATCTACTGTACATAAAATATCAAAAAGTACACCAAATATGTGTTATATATACTGTAAATAAACTATCAAAATCTTCAGTAATTATATTTAATATACTGTACATAAAATATCAAAAATTACACCAAATGTATATTACACACTCTAAATAAAATATCAAAAAGGACAGTAAATATATATTACACTCTATTTAAAATATCAAAAACTACACCAAATATATATTATATAATTTACATAAAATATCAAAAGTACACCAAATATATGTTTTATATTGTACATAAAATATCAAAAAGTACAGTAAATATATTTCATATGTTGTACATATAATATTAACTAAAAGTACACCAAATACATTTTACATACTGCAAATAAAATATCAAAAATTACAGTAAGTATATGTTATCTACTGTACATAAAATATCAAAAAGTACACCAAATATGTGTTATATACACTGTAAATAAACTATCAAAATCTTCAGTAATTATATTTAATATACTGTACATAAAATATCAAAAATTACACCAAATGTATATTATACACTCTAAATAGAATATCAAAAAGGACAGTAAATATATATTACACTCTATGTGAAATATCGAAACTACACCAAATATATATTATATAATTTACATAAAATATCAAAAGTACACCAAATATATATTATATACTCTACATAAAATATCAAAAATGACAGTAAATATATTTCATATGTTTTACATATAATATTAACTAAAAGTACACCAAATACATTTTACATACTGTAAATAAAATACCAAAAATTACAGTAAGTATATATTATCTACTGTACATAAAATATCAAAAAGTACACCAAATATGTGTTATATATACTGTAAATAAACTATCAAAATCTTCAGTAATTATATTATATATACTGTACATAAAATATCAAAAATTACACCAAATGTATATTATACACTCTAAATAAAATATCAAAAAGGACAGTAAATATATATTACACTCTATTTAAAATATCAAAAACTATACCAAATATATATTATATAATTTACATAAAATATCAAAAGTACACCAAATATATATTATATAATCTACATAAAATATCAAAAAGTACAGTAAATATATTTCATATGTTGTACATATAATATTAACTAAAAGTACACCAAATACGTTTTACATACTGTAAATAAAATACCAAAAATTTCAGTAAGTATATATTATCTACTGTACATAAAATATCAAAAAGTACACCAAATATGTGTTATATATACTGTAAATAAACTATCAATATCTTCAGTAATTATATTTAATATACTGTACATAAAATATCAAAAATTACACCAAATGTATATTACACACTCTAAATAAAATATCAAAAAGGACAGTAAATATATATTACACTCTATTTAAAATATCAAAAACTACACCAAATATATATTATATAATTTACATAAAATATCAAAAGTACACCAAATATATATTATATACTGTACATAAAATATCAAAAAGTACAGTAAATATATTTCATATGTTGTACATATAATATTAACTAAAATTACACCAAATACATTTTACATACTGTAAATAAAATATCAAAAATTACAGTAAGTATATATTATCTACTGTACATAAAATATCAAAAAGTACACCAAATATGTGTTATATACACTGTAAATAAACTATCAAAATCTTCAGTAATTATATTTAATATACTGTAGATAAAATATCAAAAATTACACCAAATGTATATTATACACTCTAAATAGAATATCAAAAAGGACAGTAAATATATATTACACTCTATGTAAAATATCGAAACTACACCAAATATATATTATATAATTTACATAAAATATCAAATGTACACCAAATATATATTATATACTCTACATAAAATATTAAAAGTACAGTAAATATATTTCATATGTTGTACATATATTAACTAAAACTACACCAAATACATTTTACATACTGTAAATAGAATACCAAAAATTACAGTAAGTATATATTATCTACTGTACATAAAATATCAAAAAGTACACCAAATATGTGTTATATATACTGTAAATAAACTATCAAAATCTTCAGTAATTATATTATATATACTGTACATAAAATATCAAAAATTACACCAAATGTATATTATACACTCTAAATAAAATATCAAAAAAGACAGTAAATATATATTACAACCTATTTAAAATATCAAAAACTACACCAAATATATATTATATAATTTACATAAAATATCAAAAGTACACCAAATATATATTATATACTGTACATAAAATATCAAAAAGTACAGTAAATATATTTCATATGTTGTACATATAATATTAACTAAAAGTACACCAAATACATTTTACATACTGTAAATAAAATATCAAAAATTACAGTAAGTATATATTATCTACTGTACATAAAATATCAAAAAGTACACCAAATATGTGTTATATACACTGTAAATAAACTATCAAAATCTTCAGTAATTATATTTAATATACTGTACATAAAATATCAAAAATTACACCAAATGTATATTATACACTCTAAATAGAATATCAAAAAGGACAGTAAATATATATTACACTCTATGTAAAATATCGAAACTACACCAAATATATATTATATAATTTACATAAAATATCAAAAGTACACCAAGTATATATTATATACTCTACATAAAATATCAAAAAGTACAGTAAATATATTTCATATGTTGTACATATAATATTAACTAAAAGTACACCAAATACATTTTACATACTGTAAATAAAACACCAAAAATTACAGTAAGTATATATTATCTACTGTACATAAAATATCAAAAAGTACACCAAATATGTGTTATATATACTGTAAATAAACTATCAAGAACTTCAGTAATTATAGTTAATATACTGTACATAAAATATCTAAAATTACACCAAATGTATATTATACACTCTAAATAGAATATCAAAAAGGACAGTAAATATATATTACACTCTATGTAAAATATCAAAACTACACCAAATATATATTATATAATTTACATAAAATATCAAAAGTACACCAAATATATATTATATACTCTACATAAAATATCAAAAAGTACAGTAAATATATTTCATATGTTGTACATATAATATTAACTAAAAGTACACCAAATACATTTTACATACTGTAAATAAAATACCAAAAATTTCAGTAAGTATATATTATCTACTGTACATAAAATATCAAAAAGTACACCAAATATGTGTTATATATACTGTAAATAAACTATCAAAAGCTTCAGTAATTATATTTAATATACTGTACATAAAATATCAAAAATTACACCAAATGTATATTACACACTCTAAATAAAATATCAAAAAGGACAGTAAATATATATTACACTCTATTTAAAATATCAAAAACTACACCAAATATATATTATATAATTTACATAAAATATCAAAAGTACACCAAATATATATTATATACTGTACATAAAATATCAAAAAGTACAGTAAATATATTTCATATGTTGTACATATAATATTAACTAAAAGTACACCAAATACATTTTACATACTGCAAATAAATTATCAAAAATTACAGTAAGTATATATTATCTACTGTACATAAAATATCAAAAAGTACACCAAATATGTGTTATATACACTGTAAATAAACTATCAAAATCTTCAGTAATTATATTTAATATACTGTACATAAAATATCAAAAATTACACCAAATGTATATTATACACTCTAAATAGAATATCAAAAAGGACAGTAAATATATATTACACTCTATGTAAAATATCGAAACTACACCAAATATATATTATATAATTTACATAAAATATCAAATGTACACCAAATATATATTATATACTCTACATAAAATATCAAAAAGTACAGTAAATATATTTCATATGTTGTACATATAATATTAACTAAAAGTACACCAAATACATTTAACATACTGTAAATAAAATACCAAAAATTTCAGTAAGTATATATTATCTACTGTACATAAAATATCAAAAAGTACACCAAATATGTGTTATATATACTGTAAATAAACTATCAAAATCTTCAGTAATTATATTTAATATACTGTACATAAAATATCAAAAATTACACCAAATGTATATTACACACTCTATATAAAATATCAAAAAGGACAGTAAATATATATTACACTCTATTTAAAATATCAAAAACTACACCAATTATATATTATATAATTTACATAAAATATCAAAAGTACACCAAATATATATTATATACTGTACATAAAATATCAAAAAGTACAGTAAATATATTTCATATGTTGTACATATAATATTAACTAAAATTACACCAAATACATTTTACATACTGTAAATAAAATATCAAAAATTACAGTAAGTATATATTATCTACTGTACATAAAATATCAAAAAGTACACCAAATATGTGTTATATACACTGTAAATAAACTATCAAAATCTTCAGTAATTATATTTAATATACTGTAGATAAAATATCAAAAATTACACCAAATGTATATTATACACTCTAAATAGAATATCAAAAAGGACAGTAAATATATATTACACTCTATGTAAAATATCGAAACTACACCAAATATATATTATATAATTTACATAAAATATCAAATGTACACCAAATATATATTATATACTCTACATAAAATATTAAAAGTACAGTAAATATATTTCATATGTTGTACATATATTAACTAAAAGTACACCAAATACATTTTACATACTGTAAATAGAATACCAAAAATTACAGTAAGTATATATTATCTACTGTACATAAAATATCAAAAAGTACACCAAATATGTGTTATATATACTGTAAATAAACTATCAATATCTTCAGTAATTATATTATATATACTGTACATAAAATATCAAAAATTACACCAAATGTATATTATACACTCTAAATAAAATATCAAAAAAGACAGTAAATATATATTACACCCTATTTAAAATATCAAAAACTACACCAAATATATATTATATAATTTACATAAAATATCAAAAGTACACCAAATATATATTATATACTGTACATAAAATATCAAAATGTACAGTAAATATATTTCATATGTTGTACATATAATATTAACTAAAAGTACACCAAATACATTTTACATACTGTAAATAAAATATCAAAAATTACAGTAAGTATATATTATCTACTGTACATAAAATATCAAAAAGTACACCAAATATGTGTTATATATACTGTAAATAAACTATCAAGAACTTCAGTAATTATATTTAATATACTGTACATAAAATATCAAAAATTACACCAAATGTATATTATACACTCTAAATAGAATATCAAAAAGGACAGTAAATATATATTACACTCTATGTAAAATATCAAAACTACACCAAATATATATTATATAATTTACATAAAATATCAAAAGTACACCAAATATATATTATATACTCTACATAAAATATCAAAAAGTACAGTAAATATATTTCATATGTTGTACATATAATATTAACTAAAAGTACACCAAATACATTTTACATACTGTAAATAAAATACCAAAAATTTCAGTAAGTATATATTATCTACTGTACATAAAATATCAAAAAGTACACCAAATATGTGTTATATATACTGTAAATAAACTATCAAAAGCTTCAGTAATTATATTTAATATACTGTACATAAAATATCAAAAATTACACCAAATGTATATTACACACTCTAAATAAAATATCAAAAAGGACAGTAAATATATATTACACTCTATTTAAAATATCAAAAACTACACCAAATATATATTATATAATTTACATAAAATATCAAAAGTACACCAAATATATATTATATACTGTACATAAAATATCAAAAAGTACAGTAAATATATTTCATATGTTGTACATATAATATTAACTAAAAGTACACCAAATACATTTTACATACTGCAAATAAATTATCAAAAATTACAGTAAGTATATATTATCTACTGTACATAAAATATCAAAAAGTACACCAAATATGTGTTATATACACTGTAAATAAACTATCAAAATCTTCAGTAATTATATTTAATATACTGTACATAAAATATCAAAAATTACACCAAATGTATATTATACACTCTAAATAGAATATCAAAAAGGACAGTAAATATATATTACACTCTATGTAAAATATCGAAACTACACCAAATATATATTATATAATTTACATAAAATATCAAATGTACACCAAATATATATTATATACTCTACATAAAATATCAAAAAGTACAGTAAATATATTTCATATGTTGTACATATAATATTAACTAAAAGTACACCAAATACATTTAACATACTGTAAATAAAATACCAAAAATTTCAGTAAGTATATATTATCTACTGTACATAAAATATCAAAAAGTACACCAAATATGTGTTATATATACTGTAAATAAACTATCAAAATCTTCAGTAATTATATTTAATATACTGTACATAAAATATCAAAAATTACACCAAATGTATATTACACACTCTATATAAAATATCAAAAAGGACAGTAAATATATATTACACTCTATTTAAAATATCAAAAACTACACCAATTATATATTATATAATTTACATAAAATATCAAAAGTACACCAAATATATATTATATACTGTACATAAAATATCAAAAAGTACAGTAAATATATTTCATATGTTGTACATATAATATTAACTAAAATTACACCAAATACATTTTACATACTGTAAATAAAATATCAAAAATTACAGTAAGTATATATTATCTACTGTACATAAAATATCAAAAAGTACACCAAATATGTGTTATATACACTGTAAATAAACTATCAAAATCTTCAGTAATTATATTTAATATACTGTAGATAAAATATCAAAAATTACACCAAATGTATATTATACACTCTAAATAGAATATCAAAAAGGACAGTAAATATATATTACACTCTATGTAAAATATCGAAACTACACCAAATATATATTATATAATTTACATAAAATATCAAATGTACACCAAATATATATTATATACTCTACATAAAATATTAAAAGTACAGTAAATATATTTCATATGTTGTACATATATTAACTAAAACTACACCAAATACATTTTACATACTGTAAATAGAATACCAAAAATTACAGTAAGTATATATTATCTACTGTACATAAAATATCAAAAAGTACACCAAATATGTGTTATATATACTGTAAATAAACTATCAAAATCTTCAGTAATTATATTATATATACTGTACATAAAATATCAAAAATTACACCAAATGTATATTATACACTCTAAATAAAATATCAAAAAAGACAGTAAATATATATTACACCCTATTTAAAATATCAAAAACTACACCAAATATATATTATATAATTTACATAAAATATCAAAAGTACACCAAATATATATTATATACTGTACATAAAATATCAAAATGTACAGTAAATATATTTCATATGTTGTACATATAATATTAACTAAAAGTACACCAAATACATTTTACATACTGTAAATAAAATATCAAAAATTACAGTAAGTATATATTATCTACTGTACATAAAATATCAAAAAGTACACCAAATATGTGTTATATATACTGTAAATAAACTATCAAGAACTTCAGTAATTATATTTAATATACTGTACATAAAATATCAAAAATTACACCAAATGTATATTATACACTCTAAATAGAATATCAAAAAGGACAGTAAATATATATTACACTCTATGTAAAGTATCAAAACTACACCAAATATATATTATATAATTTACATAAAATATCAAAAGTACACCAAATATATATTATATACTCTACATAAAATATCAAAAAGTACAGTAAATATATTTCATATGTTGTACATATAATATTAACTAAAAGTACACCAAATACATTTTACATACTGTAAATAAAATACCAAAAATTTCAGTAAGTATATATTATCTACTGTACATAAAATATCAAAAAGTACACCAAATATGTGTTATATATACTGTAAATAAACTATCAAAAGCTTCAGTAATTATATTTAATATACTGTACATAAAATATCAAAAATTACACCAAATGTATATTACACACTCTAAATAAAATATCAAAAAGGACAGTAAATATATATTACACTCTATTTAAAATATCAAAAACTACACCAAATATATATTATATAATTTACATAAAATATCAAAAGTACACCAAATATATATTATATACTGTGCATAAAGTATCAAAAAGTACAGTAAAGTTATTTCATATGTTGTACATATAATATTAACTAAAAGTACACCAAATACATTTTACATACTGTAAATAAAATATCAAAAATTACAGTAAATATATATTATCTACTGTACATAAAATATCAAAAAGTACACCAAATATGTGTTATATACACTGTAAATAAACTATCAAAATCTTCAATAATTATATTTAATATACTGTACATAAAATATCAAAAATTACACCAAATGTATATTATACACTCTAAATAGAATATCAAAAAGGACAGTAAATATATATTACACTCTATGTAAAATATCGAAACTACACCAAATATATATTATATAATTTACATAAAATATCAAAAGTACACCAAATATATATTATATACTCTACATAAAATATCAAAAAGTACAGTAAATATATTTCATATGTTGTACATATAATATTAACTAAAAGTACACCAAATACATTTTACATACTGTAAATAAAATACCAAAAATTACAGTAAGTATACATTATCTACTGTACATAAAATATCAAAAAGTACACCAAATATGTGTTATATATACTGTAAATAAACTATCAAATTCTTCAGTAATTATATTATATATACTGTACATAAAATATCAAAAATTACACCAAATGTATATTATACACTCTAAATAAAATATCAAAAAGGACAGTAAATATATATTACACTCTATTTAAAATATCAAAAACTACACCAAATATATATTATATAATTTACATAAAATATCAAAAGTACACAAAATATATATTATATACTCTACATAAAATATCAAAAAGTACAGTAAATATATTTCATATGTTGTACATACAATATTAACTAAAAGTACACCAAATACATTTTACATACTGTAAATAAAATATCAAAAATTACAGTAAGTATATATTATCTACTGTACATAAAATATCAAAAAGTACACCAAATATGTGTTATATATACTGTAAATAAACTATCAAGATCTTCAGTAATTATATTTAATATACTGTACATAAAATATCAAAAATTACACCAAATGTATATTATACACTCTAAATAGAATATCAAAAAGGACAGTAAATATATATTACACTCTATGTAAAATATCAAAACTTCACCAAATATATATTATATAATTTACATAAAATATCAAAAGTACACCAAATATATATTATATACTCTACATAAAATATCAAAAAGTACAGTAAATATATTTCATATGTTGTACATATAATATTAACTAAAAGTACACCAAATACATTTTACATACTGTAAATAAAATAGCAAAAATTTCAGTAAGTATATATTATCTACTGTACATAAAATATCAAAAAGTACACCAAATATGTGTTATATATACTGTAAATAAACTATCAAAATCTTCAGTAATTATATTTAATATACTGTACATAAAATATCAAAAATTACACCAAATGTATATTATACACTCTAAATAGAATATCAAAAAGGACAGTAAATATATATTACACTCTATTTAAAATATCAAAAACTACACCAAATATATATTATATAATTTACATAAAATATCAAAAGTACACCAAATATATATTATATACTGTACATAAAATATCAAAAAGTACAGTAAATATATTTCATATGTTGTACATATAATATTAACTAAAAGTACACCAAATACATTTTACATACTGTAAATAAAATATCAAAAATTACAGTAAGTATATATTATCTACTGTACATAATATATCAAAAAGTACACCAAATATGTGTTATATACACTGTAAATAAACTATCAAAATCTTCAGTAATTATATTTAATATACTGTACATAAAATATCAAAAATTACACCAAATGTATATTATACACTCTAAATAGAATATCAAAAAGGACAGTAAATATATATTACACTCTATGTAAAATATCGAAACTACACCAAATATATATTATATAATTTACATAAAATATCAAAAGTACACCAAGTATATATTATATACTCTACATAAAATATCAAAAAGTACAGTAAATATATTTCATATGTTGTACATATAATATTAACTAAAAGTACACCAAATACATTTTACATACTGTAAATAAAATACCAAAAATTACAGTAAGTATATATTATCTACTGTACATAAAATATCAAAAAGTACACCAAATATGTGTTATATATACTGTAAATAAACTATCAAGAACTTCAGTAATTATATTTAATATACTGTACATAAAATATCAAAAATTACACCAAATGTATATTATACACTCTAAATAGAATATCAAAAAGGACAGTAAATATATATTACACTCTATGTAAAATATCAAAACTTCACCAAATATATATTATATAATTTACATAAAATATCAAAAGTACACCAAATATATATTATATACTCTACATAAAATATCAAAAAGTACAGTAAATATATTTCATATGTTGTACATATAATATTAACTAAAAGTACACCAAATACATTTTACATACTGTAAATAAAATAGCAAAAATTTCAGTAAGTATATATTATCTACTGTACATAAAATATCAAAAAGTACACCAAATATGTGTTATATATACTGTAAATAAACTATCAAAATCTTCAGTAATTATATTTAATATACTGTACATAAAATATCAAAAATTACACCAAATGTATATTATACACTCTAAATAGAATATCAAAAAGGACAGTAAATATATATTACACTCTATTTAAAATATCAAAAACTGCACCAAATATATATTATATAATTTACATAAAATATCAAAAGTACACCAAATATATATTATATACTGTACATAAAATATCAAAAAGTACAGTAAATATATTTCATATGTTGTACATATAATATTAACTAAAAGTACACCAAATACATTTTACATACTGTAAATAAAATATCAAAAATTACAGTAAGTATATATTATCTACTGTACATAATATATCAAAAAGTACACCAAATATGTGTTATATACACTGTAAATAAACTATCAAAACCTTCAGTAATTATATTTAATATACTGTACATAAAATATCAAAAATTACACCAAATGTATATTATACACTCTAAATAGAATATCAAAAAGGACAGTAAATATATATTACACTCTATGTAAAATATCGAAACTACACCAAATATATATTATATAATTTACATAAAATATCAAAAGTACACCAAGTATATATTATATACTCTACATAAAATATCAAAAAGTACAGTAAATATATTTCATATGTTGTACATATAATATTAACTAAAAGTACACCAAATACATTTTACATACTGTAAATAAAATACCAAAAATTACAGTAAGTATATATTATCTACTGTACATAAAATATCAAAAAGTACACCAAATATGTGTTATATATACTGTAAATAAACTATCAAGAACTTCAGTAATTATATTTAATATACTGTACATAAAATATCAAAAATTACACCAAATGTATATTATACACTCTAAATAGAATATCAAAAAGGACAGTAAATATATATTACACTCTATGTGAAATATCGAAACTACACCAAATATATATTATATAATTTACATAAAATATCAAAAGTACACCAAGTATATATTATATACTCTACATAAAATATCAAAAAGTACAGTAAATATATTTCATATGTTGTACATATAATATTAACTAAAAGTACACCAAATACATTTTACATACTGTAAATAAAATATCAAAAATTACAGTAAGTATATATTATCTACTGTACATAAAATATCAAAAAGTACACCAAATATGTGTTATATATACTGTAAATAAACTATCAAGAACTTCAGTAATTATATTTAATATACTGTACATAAAATATCAAAATTACACCAAATGTATATTATACACTCTAAATAGAATATCAAAAAGGACAGTAAATATATATTACACTCTATGTAAAATATCAAAACTACACCAAATATATATTATATAATTTACATAAAATATCAAAAGTACACCAAATATATATTATATACTCTACATAAAATATCAAAAAGTACAGTAAATATATTTCATATGTTGTACATATAATATTAACTAAAAGTACACCAAATACATTTTACATACTGTAAATAAAATATCAAAAATTACAGTAAGTATATATTATCTACTGTACATAAAATATCAAAAAGTACACCAAATATGTGTTATATATACTGTAAATAAACTATCAAAATCTTCAGTAATTATATTTAATATACTGTACATAAAATATCAAAAATTACACCAAATGTATATTACACACTCTAAATAAAATATCAAAAAGGACAGTAAATATATATTACACTCTATTTAAAATATCAAAAACTACACCAAATATATATTATATAATTTACATAAAATATCAAAAGTACACCAAATATATATTATATATTGTACATAAAATATCAAAAAGTACAGTAAATACATTTCATATGTTGTACATATAATATTATCTAAAAGTACACCAAATACATTTTACATACTGTAAATAAAATATCAAAAATTACAGTAAGTATATATTATCTACTGTACATAAAATATCAAAAAGTACACCAAATATGTGTTATATATACTGTAAATAAACTATCAAAATCTTCAGTAATTATATTATATATACTGTACATAAAATATCAAAAATTACACCAAATGTATATTATACACTCTAAATAAAATATCAAAAAGGACAGTAAATATATATTACAATCTATTTAAAATATCAAAAACTACACAAAATATGTATTATATAAGTTACATAAAATATCAAAAGTACACCAAATATATATTATATACTCTACATAAAATATCAAAAAGTACAGTAAATATATTTCATATGTTGTACAAATAATATTATCTAAAAGTACACCAAATACATTTTACATACTGTAAATAAAATATCAAAAATTACAGTAAGTATACATTATCTACTGTACATAAAATATCAAAAAGTACACCAAATATGTGTTATATATACTGTAAATAAACTATCAAGAACTTCAGTAATTATATTTAATATACTGTACATAAAATATCAAAAATTACACCAAATATATATTATACACTCTAAATAGAATATCAAAAAGGACAGTAAATATATATTACACTCTATGTAAAATATCAAAACTACACCAAATATATATTATATAATTTACATAAAATATCAAAAGTACACCAAATATATATTATATACTCTACATAAAATATCAAAAAGTACAGTAAATATATTTCATATGTTGTACATATAATATTAACTAAAAGTACACCAAATACATTTTACATACTGTAAATAAAACACCAAAAATTTCAGTAAGTATATATTATCTACTGTACATAAAATATCAAAAAGTACACCAAATATGTGTTATATATACTGTAAATAAACTATCAAGAACTTCAGTAATTATATTTAATATACTGTACATAAAATATCAAAAATTACACCAAATGTATATTACACACTCTAAATAAAATATCAAAAAGGACAGTAAATATATATTACACACTAAAATATCAAAAACTACACCAAATATATATTATATAATTTACATAAAATATCAAAAGTACACCAAATATATATTATATACTGTACATAAAATATCAAAAAGTACAGTAAATATATTTCATATGTTGTACATATAATATTAACTAAAAGTACACCAAATACATTTTACATACTGTAAATAAAATACCAAAAATTACAGTAAGTTTATATTATCTACTGTACATAAAATATCAAACAGTACACCAAATATGTGTTATATATACTGTAAATAAACTATCAATATCTTCAGTAATTATATTATATATACTGTACATAAAATATCAAAAATTACACCAAATGTATATTATACACTCTAAATAAAATATCAAAAAGGACAGTAAATATATATTACACTCTATTTAAAATATCAAAAACTACAACAAATATATATTATATAATTTACATAAAATATCAAAAGTACACCAAATATATATTATATACTGTGCATAAAATATCAAAAAGTACAGTAAAGATATTTCATATGTTGTACATATAATATTAACTAAAAGTACACCAAATACATTTTACATACTGTAAATAAAATATCAAAAATTACAGTAAGTATATATTATCTACTGTACATAAAATATCAAAAAGTACACCAAATATGTGTTATATACACTGTAAATAAACTATCAATATCTTCAGTAATTATATTTAATATACTGTACATAAAATATCAAAAATTACACCAAATGTATATTATACACTCTAAATAGAATATCAAAAAGGACAGTAAATATATATTACACTCTATGTAAAATATCGAAACTACACCAAATATGTATTATATAATTTACATAAAATATCAAAAGTACACCAAATATATATTATATACTCTACATAAAATATCAAAAAGTACAGTAAATATATTTCATATGTTGTATATAATATTAACTAAAAGTACACCAAATACATTTTACATACTGTAAATAAAATACCAAAAATTACAGTAAGTATATATTATCTACTGTACATAAAATATCAAAAAGTACACCAAATATGTGTTATATATACTGTAAATAAACTATCAAAATCTTCAGTAATTATATTATATATACTGTACATAAAATATCAAAAATTACACCAAATGTATATTATACACTCTAAATAAAATATCAAAAAGGACAGTAAATATATATTACACTCTATTTAAAATATCAAAAACTACACCAAATATATATTATATAATTTACATAAAATATCAAAAGTACACAAAATATATATTATATACTCTACATAAAATATCAAAAAGTACAGTAAATATATTTCATATGTTGTACATACAATATTAACTAAAAGTACACCAAATACATTTTACATACTGTAAATAAAATATCAAAAATTACAGTAAGTATATATTATCTACTGTACATAAAATATCAAAAAGTACACCAAATATGTGTTATATATACTGTAAATAAACTATGAAGAACTTCAGTAATTATATTTAATATACTGTACATAAAATATCAAAAATTACACCAAATGTATATTATACACTCTAAATAGAATATCAAAAAGGACAGTAAATATATATTACACTCTATGTAAAATATCAAAACTTCACCAAATATATATTATATAATTTACATAAAATATCAAAAGTACACCAAATATATATTATATACTGTACATAAAATATCAAAAAGTACAGTAAATATATTTCATATGTTGTACATATAATATTAACTAAAAGTACACCAAATACATTTTACATACTGTAAATAAAATACCAAAAATTTCAGTAAGTATATATTATCTACTGTACATAAAGTATCAAAAAGTACACCAAATATGTGTTATATATACTGTAAATAAACTATCAAAATCTTCAGTAATTATATTTAATATACTGTACATAAAATATCAAAAATTACACCAAATGTATATTATACACTCTAAATAGAATATCAAAAAGGACAGTAAATATATATTACACTCTATTTAAAATATCAAAAACTACACCAAATATATATTATATAATTTACATAAAATATCAAAAGTACACCAAATATATATTATATACTGTACATAAAATATCAAAAAGTACAGTAAATATATTTCAAATGTTGTACATATAATATTAACTAAAAGTACACCAAATACATTTTACATACTGTAAATAAAATATCAAAAATTACAGTAAGTATATATTATCTACTGTACATAAAATATCAAAAAGTACACCAAATATGTGTTATATACACTGTAAATAAACTATCAAAATCTTCAGTAATTATATTTAATATACTGTACATAAAATATCAAAAATTACACCAAATGTATATTATACACTCTAAATAGAATATCAAAAAGGACAGTAAATATATATTACACTCTATGTAAAATATCGAAACTACACCAAATATATATTATATAATTTACATAAAATATCAAAAGTACACCAAGTATATATTATATACTCTACATAAAATATCAAAAAGTACAGTAAATATATTTCATATGTTGTACATATAATATTAACTAAAAGTACACCAAATACATTTTACATACTGTAAATAAAATACCAAAAATTACAGTAAGTATATATTATCTACTGTACATAAAATATCAAAAAGTACACCAAATATGTGTTATATATACTGTAAATAAACTATCAAGAACTTCAGTAATTATATTTAATATACTGTACATAAAATATCAAAAATTACACCAAATGTATACTACACACTCTAAATAAAATATCAAAAAGGACAGTAAATATATATTACACTCTATTTAAAATATCAAAAACTACACCAAATATATATTATATAATTTACATAAAATATCAAAAGTACACCAAATATATATTATATACTGTACATAAAATATCAAAAAGTACAGTAAATATATTTCATATGTTGTACATATAATATTAACTAAAAGTACACCAAATACATTTTACATACTGTAAATAAAATATCAAAAATTACAGTAAGTATATATTATCTACTGTACATAAAATATCAAAAAGTACACCAAATATGTGTTATATACACTGTAAATAAACTATCAAAATCTTCAGTAATTATATTTAATATACTGTACATAAAATATCAAAAATTACACCAAATGTATATTATACACTCTAAATAGAATATCAAAAAGGACAGTAAATATATATTACACTCTATGTAAAATATCGAAACTACACCAAATATATATTATATAATTTACATAAAATATCAAAAGTACACCAAGTATATATTATACACTCTACATAAAATATCAAAAAGTACAGTAAATATATTTCATATGTTGTACATATAATATTAACTAAAAGTACACCAAATACATTTTACATACTGTAAATAAAATACCAAAAATTACAGTAAGTATATATTATCTACTGTACATAAAATATCAAAAAGTACACCAAATATGTGTTATATATACTGTAAATAAACTATCAAAATCTTCAGTAATTATATTATATATACTGTACATAAAATATCAAAAATTACACCAAATGTATATTATACACTCTAAATAAAATATCAAAAAGGACAGTAAATATATATTACAATCTATTTAAAATATCAAAAACTACACAAAATATGTATTATATACGTTACATAAAATATCAAAAGTACACCAAATATATATTGTATACTGTACATAAAATATCAAAAAGTACAGTAAATATATTTCATATGTGGTACATATAATATTAAATAAAAGTACACCAAATACATTTTACATACTGTAAATAAAATATCAAAAATTACAGTAAGTATATATTATCTACTGTACATAAAATATCAAAAAGTACACCAAATATGTGTTATATATACTGTAAATAAACTATCAAGAACTTCAGTAATTATATTTAATATACTGTACATAAAATATCAAAAATTACACCAAATGTATATTATACACTCTAAATAGAATATCAAAAAGGACAGTAAATATATATTACACTCTATGTAAAATATCAAAACTACACCAAATATATATTATATAATTTACATAAAATATCAAAAGTACACCAAATATATATTATAAACTGTACATAAAATATCAAAAAGAACAGTAAATATATTTCATATATTGTACATATATTAACTAAAAGTACACCAAATACATTTTACATACTGTAAATAAAATATAAAATATTACAGTAAGTATATATTATCTACTGTACATAAAATATCAAAAAGTACACCAGATATGTGTTATATATACTGAAAATCAACTATCACTATCTTCAGTAATTATATTTAATATACTGTACATAAAATATCAAAAATTACACCAAATGTATATTATACACTCTAAATAAAGTATCAAAAAGTACAGTAAATATATATTACACTCTAAAATATCAAAAACTACACCAAATATATATTATATAATTTACATAAAATTTCAAAAGTACACCAAATATATATTATATACTGTACGTAAAATATCAAAAAGTAAAGTAAATATATTTCATATATTCTACATATAATATTAACTAAAAGTACACCAAATACATTTTATATACTGTAAATAAAATATCAAACATTACAGTAAGTATATATTATCTACTGTACATAAAATATCAAAAAGTACACCAAATATGTGTTATATATACTGTAAATAAACTATCAAAATATTCAGTAATTATATTTAATATACTGTACATAAAATATCAATAATTACACCAAATGTATATTATACACTCTAAATAAAATATCAAAATGTACAGTAAATATATATTACACACTCTGTAAAATATCAAAAACTACACCAAATATATATTATATAATTTACATAAAATATCAAAAGTACACCAAATATATATTATATACTGTACACAAAATATCAAAAACTACAGTAAATATATTTCATATATTGTACATATAATATTAACTAAAAGTACACCAAATACATTTTACATACTGTAAATAAAGTATCAAAAATTACAGTAAGTATATATTATCTACTGTACATAAAATATGAAAAAGTACACCAAATATGTGTTATATATACTGTAAATAAACTATCAAAATCTTCAGTAATTATATTTAATATACTGTACATAAAATATCAAAAAGTACCGCAAATGTATATTATACAATCTAAACAATATATCAAAAAGGACAGTAAATATATATTACACACTATGTAAAATATCAAACACTACAGAAAATATATATTATATAATTTACATAAAATATCAAAAGTACCCCAAATATATATTATATACTGTACATAAAATATCAAAAAGTACAGTAAATATATTTCATATATTGTACATATAATATTAACTAAATCTACACCAAATACATTTTATATACTGTAAATAAAATATCAAAAATTACAGTAAGTATATATTATCTACTGTACATAAGCTATCAAAAAGTACACCAAATATGTGTTATATATACTGTAAATAAACTATCAAAACCTTCAGTAATTATATTTAATATACTGTACATAAAATATCAATAATTACACCAAATGTATATTATACACTCTAAATAAAATATCAAAAACGACAGTAAATATATATTACACTCTATGTAAAATATCAAAAACTACACCAAATATATATTATATAATTTACATAAAATATCAAAAGTACACCAAATATATATTATAAACTGTACATAAAATATCAAAAAGAACAGTAAATATATTTCATATATTGTACATATATTAACTAAAAGTACACCAAATACATTTTACATACTGTAAATAAAATATAAAATATTACAGTAAGTATATATTATCTACTGTACATAAAATATCAAAAAGTACACCAGATATGTGTTATATATACTGAAAATCAACTATCACTATCTTCAGTAATTATATTTAATATAGTGTACATAAAATATCAAAAATTACACCAAATGTATATTATACACTCTAAATAAAATATCAAAAAGGACAGTAAATATATATTACACTCTATGTAAAATATCAAAAACTACACCAAATATATATTATATAATTTACATAAAATATCAAAAGTACACCAAATATATATTATATACTGTACATAAAATATCAAAAATTACAGTAAATATATTTCATATATTGTACATATAATATTAACTAAAAGTACACCAAATACATTTTACATACTGTAAATAAAATATCAAAAATTACAGTAAGTATATATTATCTACTGTACATAAAATATCAAAAAGTACACCAAATATGTGTTATATATACTGTAAATAAACTATCAAAAACTTCAGTAATTATATTTTATATACTGTACATAAAATATCAAAAATTACACCAAATGTATATTATACACACTAAATAAAATATCAAAAACGACAGTAAATATATATTACAATCTATGTAAAATATCAAAAACTACACCAAATATATATTATATAATTTACATAAAATATCAAAAGTACACCAAATATATATTATATACTGTACATAAAATATCAAAAAGTACAGTAAATATATTTCATATATTGTACATATAATATTAACTAAAAGTACACCAAACACATTTTACATACTGTAAATAAAATATAAAAAATTACAGTAAGTATATATTATCTACTGTACATAAATTATCAAATAGTACAGTAAATATATTTCATATATTGTACATATAATATTAACTGAAAGTACACCAAATACATTTTACATACTGTAAATAAAATATAAAATATTACAGTAAGTATATATTATCTACTGTACATAAAATATCAAAAAGTACACCAAATATGTTTTATGTATACTGTAAATAAACTATCAAAATCTTCAGTAATTATATTTAATATACTGTTCATAAAATATCAAAAATTACACCAAATGTATATTATACACTCTAAATAAAATAACAAAAAGGACAGTAAATATATATTACACTCTGTAAAATATCAAAAACTACACCAAATATATATTATATAATTTACATAAAATATCAAAAGTACACCAAATATATATTATATACTGTACATAAAATATCAAAAAGTACAGTAAATATATTTCATATATTGTACATATAATATTAACTAAAAGTACACCAAATACATTTTACATACTGTAAATAAAATATCAAAAATTACAGTAAGTATATATTATCTACTGTACATAAAATATCAAAAAGTACACCAAATATGTGTTATATATACTGTAAATAAACTATCAAAAACTTCAGTAATTATATTTTATATACTGTACATAAAATATCAAAAAGTACACCAAATGTATATTATACAATCTAAATAAAATATCAAAAAGGACAGTAAATATATATTACACTCTATGTAAAATATCAAATACTACACAAATTATATATTATATAATTTACATAAAATATCAAAAGTACCCCAAATATATATTATATACTGTACATAAAATATCAAAAAGCACAGTAAATATATTTCATATATTGTACATATAATATTAACTAAAACTACACCAAATACATTTTATATACTGTAAATAAAATATCAAAAATTACAGTAAGTATATATTATCTACTGTACATAAGCTATCAAAAAGTACACCAAGTATGTGTTATATATACTGTAAATAAACTATCAAAATATTCAGTAATTATATTTAATATACTGTACATAAAATATCAAAAATTACACCAAATGTATATTATACACTCTAAATAAAATATCAAAAACGACAGTAAATATATGTTACACTCTATGTAAAATATCAAAAACTACACCAAATATATATTATATAATTTACATAAAATATCAAAAGTACACCAAATATATATTATAAACTGTACATAAAATATCAAAAAGAACAGTAAATATATTTCATATATTGTACATATATTAACTAAAAGTACACCAAATACATTTTACATACTGTAAATAAAATATAAAATATTACAGTAAGTATATATTATCTACTGTACATAAAATATCAAAAAGTACACCAGATATGTGTTATATATACTGAAAATCAACTATCACTATCTTCAGTAATTATATTTAATATACTGTACATAAAATATCAAAAATTACACCAAATGTATATTATACACTCTAAATAAAATATCAAAAAGTACAGTAAATATATATTACACTCTATGTAAAATATCAAAAAGTACACCAAATATATATTATATAATTTACATAAAATATCAAAAGTACACCAAATATATATTATCTACTGTACATAAAATATCAAAAAGTACAGTAAATATATTTCATATATTGTACATATAATATTAACTAATAGTACACCAAATATATTTTACATAGTGTAAATAAATATAAAAATTACAGTAAGTATATATTATCTACTGTACATAAAACATCAAAAAGTACACCAAATATGTGTTATATATACTGTAAATAAACTATCAAAATCTTCAGTAATTATATTTAATATACTGTACATAAAATATCAAAAATTACACCAAATGTATATTATACACTCTAAATAAAATATCAAAAAGGACAGTAAATATATATTACACTCTATGTAAAATATCAAAAACTACACCAAATATATATTATATAATTTACATAAAATATCAAAAGTACACCAAATATATATTATATACTGTACATAAAATATCAAAAAGTACAGTAAATATATTTCATATATTGTACATATAATATTAACTAAAAGTACACCATATACATTTTACATACTGTAAATAAAATATCAAAAATTACAGTAAGTATATATTATCTACTGTACATAAAATATCAAAAAGTACACCAAATATGTGTTATATATACTGTAAATAAACTATCAAAATCTTCAGTAATTATATTTAATATACTGCTTATAAAATATCAAAAATTACACCAAATGTATATTATACACTCTAAATAAAATATCAAAAAGGACAGTAAATATATATTACACTCTGTAAAATATCAAAAACTACACCAAATATATATTATATAATTTACATAAAATATCAAAAGTACACCAAATATATATTATATACTGTACATAAAATATCAAAAAGTACAGTAAATATATTTCATATATTGTACATATAATATTAACTAAAAGTACACCAAATACATTTTACATACTGTAAATAAAATATAAAAAATTACCGTAAGTATATATTATCTACTGTACATCAAATATCAAAAAGTACACCAAATATGTGTTATATATACTGTAAATAAACTATCAAAACCTTCAGTAATTATATTTAATATACTGCTCATAATATATCAAAAATTACACCAAATGTATATTATACACTCTAAATAAAATATCAAAAAGGACAGTAAATATATATTACACTCTATGTAAAATATCAAAAACTACACCAAATATATAATATAATTTACATAAAATATCAAAAGTACACCAAATATATCTTATATACTGTACATAAAATATCAAAAATACAGTAAATATATTTCATATATTGTACATATAATATTAACTAAAAGTACAACAAATACATTTTACATACTGTAAATAAAATATCAAAAATTTCAGTAAGTATATATTATCTACTGTACATAAAATATCAAAAAGTACACCAAATATGTGTTATATATACGGTAAATAAACTATCAAAACCTTCAGTAATTATATTTAATATACTGCTCATAAAATATCAAAAATTACACCAAATGTATATTATACACTCTAAATAAAATATCAAAAAGGACAGTAAATATATATTACACTCTATGTAAAATATCAAAAACTACACCAAATATATATTATATAATTTACATAAAATATCAAAAGTACACCAAATATATATTATATACTGTACATAAAATATCAAAAAGTACAGTAAATATATTTCATATATTGTACATATAATATTAACTAAAAGTACACCAAATACATTTTACATACTGTAAATAAAATATAAAAAATTACAGTAAGTATATATTATCTACTGTACATAAAATATCAAAAAGTACACCAAATATGTGTTATATATACTGTAAATAAACTATCAAAATCTTCAGTAATTATATTTAATATACTGTACATAAAATATCAAAAATTACACCAAATGTATATTATACACTCTAAATAAAACATCAAAATGGACAGTAAATATATATTACACCCTATGTAAAATATCAAAAACTACACCAAATATATATTATATAATTTACATAAAATATCAAAAGTACACCAAATATATATTATCTACTGTACATAAAATATCAAAAAGTACAGTAAATATATTTCATATACTGTACATATAATATTAACTAATAGTACACCAAATATACTTTACATAGTGTAAATAAAATATAAAAATTACAGTAAGTATATATTATCTACTGTACATAAAACATCAAAAAGTACACCAAATATGTGTTATATATACTGTAAATAAACTATCAAAATCTTCAGTAATTATATTTAATATACTGTACATAAAATATCAAAAATTACACCAAATGTATATTATACACTCTAAATAAAATATCAAAAAGGACAGTAAATATATATTACACTCTATGTAAAATATCAAAAACTACACCAAATATATATTATATAATTTACATAAAATATCAAAAGTACACCAAATATATATTATATACTGTACATAAAATATCAAAAATTACAGTAAATATATTTCATATATTGTACATATAATATTAACTAAAAGTACACCAAATACATTTTACATACTGTAAATAAAATATCAAAAATTACAGTAAGTATATATTATCTACTGTACATAAAATATCAAAAAGTACACCAAATATGTGTTATATATACTGTAAATAAACTATCAAAAACTTCAGTAATTATATTTTATATACTGTACATAAAATATCAAAAATTACACCAAATGTATATTATACACACTAAATAAAATATCAAAAACGACAGTAAATATATATTACAATCTATGTAAAATATCAAAAACTACACCAAATATATATTATATAATTTACATAAAATATCAAAAGTACACCAAATATATATTATATACTGTACATAAAATATCAAAAAGTACAGTAAATATATTTCATATATTGTACATATAATATTAACTAAAAGTACACCAAACACATTTTACATACTGTAAATAAAATATAAAAAATTACAGTAAGTATATATTATCTACTGTACATAAATTATCAAATAGTACAGTAAATATATTTCATATATTGTACATATAATATTAACTGAAAGTACACCAAATACATTTTACATACTGTAAATAAAATATAAAATATTACAGTAAGTATATATTATCTACTGTACATAAAATATCAAAAAGTACACCAAATATGTTTTATGTATACTGTAAATAAACTATCAAAATCTTCAGTAATTATATTTAATATACTGTTCATAAAATATCAAAAATTACACCAAATGTATATTATACACTCTAAATAAAATAACAAAAAGGACAGTAAATATATATTACACTCTGTAAAATATCAAAAACTACACCAAATATATATTATATAATTTACATAAAATATCAAAAGTACACCAAATATATATTATATACTGTACATAAAATATCAAAAAGTACAGTAAATATATTTCATATATTGTACATATAATATTAACTAAAAGTACACCAAATACATTTTACATACTGTAAATAAAATATCAAAAATTACAGTAAGTATATATTATCTACTGTACATAAAATATCAAAAAGTACACCAAATATGTGTTATATATACTGTAAATAAACTATCAAAACCTTCAGTAATTATATTTAATATACTGCTCATAATATATCAAAAATTACACCAAATGTATATTATACACTCTAAATAAAATATCAAAAAGGACAGTAAATATATATTACACTCTATATAAAATATCAAAAAATACACCAAATATATATTATATAATTTACATAAAATATCAAAAGTACACCAAATATATATTATCTACTGTACATAAAATATCAAAAAGTACAGTAAATATATTTCATATATTGTACATATAATATTAACTAATAGTACACCAAATATATTTTACATAGTGTAAATAAAATATAAAAATTACAGTAAGTATATATTATCTACTGTACATAAAACATCAAAAAGTTCACCAAATATGTGTTATATATACTGTAAATAAACTATCAAAATCTTCAGTAATTATATTTAATATACTGTACATAAAATATCAAAAATTACACCAAATGTATATTATACACTCTAAATAAAATATCAAAAAGGACAGTAAATATATATTACACTCTATGTAAAATATCAAAAACTACACCAAATATATATTATATAATTTACATAAAATATCAAAAGTACACCAAATATATATTATATACTGTACATAAAATATCAAAAAGTACAGTAAATATATTTCATATATTGTACATATAATATTAACTAAAAGTACACCAAATACATTTTACATACTGTAAATAAAATATCAAAAATTACAGTAAGTATATATTATCTACTGTACATAAAATATCAAAAAGTACACCAAATATGTGTTATATATACTGTAAATAAACTATCAAAAACTTCAGTAATTATATTTTATATACCGTACATAAAATATCAAAAATTACACCAAATGTATATTATACACACTAAATAAAATATCAAAAATGACAGTAAATATATATTACACTCTATGTAAAATATCAAAAACTACACCAAATATATATTATATAATTTACATAAAATATCAAAAGTACACCAAATATATATTATATACTGTACAGAAAATATCAAAAAGTACAGTAAATATATTTCATATATTCTACATATAATATTAACTAAAAGTACACCAACTACATTTTACATACTGTAAATAAAATATAAAAAATTACAGTAAGTACTTATTATCTACTGTACATAAAATATCAAAAAGTACACCAAATATGTGTTATAGATACTGTAAATAAACTATCAAAATCTTCAGTAATTATAATTAATATACTGTTCATAAAATATCAAAAATTACACCAAATGTATATTATACACTGTAAATAAAATATCAAAAAGTTCAGTAAATATATATTACACTCTATGTAATATATGAAAAACTACACCAAATATATATTATATAATTTACATAAAATATAAAAAGTACACCAAATATATATTATATACAGTACATAAAATATCAAAAAGTACAGTAAATATATTTCATATATTGTACATATAATATTAACTAAAAGTACACCAACTACATTTTACAAACTGTAAATAAAATATAAAAAATTACAGTAAGTATATATTATCTACTGTACATAAAATATCAAAAAGTACACCAAATATGAGTTATATATACTGAAAATAAACTACCAAAACCTTCAGTAATTATATTTAATATACTGTACATAAAACAACAAAAATTACACCAAATGTATATTATACACTCTAAATAAAATATCAAAAATGACAGTAAATATATATTACACTCTATGAAAAATATCAAAAACTACACCAAATATATATTACATAATTTACATAAAATATCAAAAGTACACCAAATATATATTATATACTGTACATAAAATATCAAAAAGTACACTAAATATATTTCGTATATTGTACATATAATATTAACTAAAAGTACACCAAATACATTTTATATACTGTAAATAAAATATCAAAAATTACAGTAAGTATATATTATCTACAGTACATAAAATATCAAAAAGTACACCAAATATGTGTTATACATACTGTAAATAAACTATCAAAATCTTCAGAAATTATATTTAATATACTGTACATAAAATATCAATAATTACACCAAATGTATATTATACACTCTTAATAAAATATCAAAATGTACAGTAAATATATATTACACACTATGTAAAATATCAAAAACTACACCAAATATATATTATATAATTTACATAAAATATCAAAAGTACACCAAATATATATTATATACTGTACATAAAATATCAAAAACTACAGTAAATATATTTCATATATTGTACATATAATATTAACTAAAAGTACACCAAATACATTTTACATACTGTAAATAAAGTATCAAAAATTACAGTAAGTATATATTATCTACTGTACATAAAATATGAAAAAGTACACCAAATATGTGTTATATATACTGTAAATAAACTATCAAAATCTTCAGTAATTATATTTAATATACTGTACATAAAATATCAAAAAGTACCCCAAATGTATATTATACAATCTAAACAATATATCAAAAAGGACAGTAAATATATATTACACTCTATGTAAAATATCAAACACTACAGAAAATATATATTATATAATTTACATAAAATATCAAAAGTACCCGAAATATATATTATATACTGTACATAAAATATCAAAAAGTACAGTAAATATATTTCATATATTGTACATATAATATTAACTAAATCTACACCAAATACATTTTATATACTGTAAATAAGATATCAAAAATTACAGTAAGTATATATTATCTACTGTACATAAGCTATCAAAAAGTACACCAAATATGTGTTATATATACTGTAAATAAACTATCAAAACCTTCAGTAATTATATTTAATATACTGTACATAAAATATCAATAATTACACCAAATGTATATTATACACTCTAAATAAAATATCAAAAACGACAGTAAATATATATTACACTCTATGTAAAATATCAAAATCTACACCAAATATATATTATATAATTTACATAAAATATCAAAAGTACACCAAATATATATTATAAACTGTACATTAAATATCAAAAAGAACAGTAAATATATTTCATATATTGTACATATATTAACTAAAAGTACACCAAATACATTTTACATACTGTAAATAAAATATAAAATATTACAGTAAGTATATATTATCTACTGTACATAAAATATCAAAAAGTACACCAGATATGTGTTATATATACTGAAAATCAACTATCACTATCTTCAGTAATTATATTTAATATACTGTACATAAAATATCAAAAATTACACCAAATGTATATTATACACTCTAAATAAAATATCAAAAAGTACAGTAAATATATATTACACTCTAAAATATCAAAAACTACACCAAATATATATTATATAATTTACATAAAATTTCAAAAGTACACCAAATATATATTATATACTGTACGTAAAATATCGAAAAGTAAAGTAAATATATTTCATATATTCTACATATAATATTAACTAAAAGTACACCAAATACATTTTATATACTGTAAATAAAATATCAAACATTACCGTAAGTATATATTATCTACTGTACATAAAATATCAAAAAGTACAAGAAATATGTGTTATATATACTGTAAATAAACTATCAAAATATTCAGTAATTATATTTAATATACTGTACATAAAATATCAATAATTACACCAAATGTATATTATGCACTCTAAATAAAATATCAAAAAGGACAGTAAATATATATTACACTCTGTAACATATCAAAAACTTCACCAAATATATATTATATAATTTACATAAAATATCAAAAGTACACCAAATATATATTATATACTGTACATAAAATATCAAAAAGTACAGTAAATATATTTCATATATTGTACATATAATATTAACTAAAAGTACACCAAATACATTTTACATACTGTAAATAAAATATCAAAAATTACAGTAACTATATATTATCTACTGTACATAAAATATCAAAAAGTACACCAAATATGTGTTATATATACTGTAAATAAACTATCAAAAACTTCAGTAATTATATTTTATATACTGTACATAAAATATCAAAAAGTACACCAAATGTATATTATACAATCTAAATAAAATATCAAAAAGGACAGTAAATATATATTACACTCTATGTAAAATATCAAATACTACACAAAATATATATTATATAATTTACATAAAATATCAAAAGTACCCCAAATATATATTATATACTGTACATAAAATATCAAAAAGCACAGTAAATATATTTCATATATTGTACATATAATATTAACTAAAACTACACCAAATACATTTTATATACTGTAAATAAAATATCAAAAATTACAGTAAGTATATATTATCTACTGTACATAAGCTATCAAAAAGTACACCAAGTATGTGTTATATATACTGTAAATAAACTATCAAAATATTCAGTAATTATATTTAATATACTGTACATAAAATATCAAAAATTACACCAAATGTATATTATACACTCTAAATAAAATATCAAAAACGACAGTAAATATATGTTACACTCTATGTAAAATATCAAAAACTACACCAAATATATATTATATAATTTACATAAAATATCAAAAGTACACCAAATATATATTATAAACTGTACATAAAATATCAAAAAGAACAGTAAATATATTTCATATATTGTACATATATTAACTAAAAGTACACCAAATACATTTTACATACTGTAAATAAAATATAAAATATTACAGTAAGTATATATTATCTACTGTACATAAAATATCAAAAAGTACACCAGATATGTGTTATATATACTGAAAATCAACTATCACTATCTTCAGTAATTATATTTAATATACTGTACATAAAATATCAAAAATTACACCAAATGTATATTATACACTCTAAATAAAATATCAAAAAGTACAGTAAATATATATTACACTCTATGTAAAATATCAAAAAGTACACCAAATATATATTATATAATTTACATAAAATATCAAAAGTACACCAAATATATATTATCTACTGTACATAAAATATCAAAAAGTACAGTAAATATATTTCATATATTGTACATATAATATTAACTAATAGTACACCAAATATATTTTACATAGTGTAAATAAATATAAAAATTACAGTAAGTATATATTATCTACTGTACATAAAACATCAAAAAGTACACCAAATATGTGTTATATATACTGTAAATAAACTATCAAAATCTTCAGTAATTATATTTAATATACTGTACATAAAATATCAAAAATTACACCAAATGTATATTATACACTCTAAATAAAATATCAAAAAGGACAGTAAATATATATTACACTCTATGTAAAATATCAAAAACTACACCAAATATATATTATATAATTTACATAAAATATCAAAAGTACACCAAATATATATTATATACTGTACATAAAATATCAAAAAGTACAGTAAATATATTTCATATATTGTACATATAATATTAACTAAAAGTACACCATATACATTTTACATACTGTAAATAAAATATCAAAAATTACAGTAAGTATATATTATCTACTGTACATAAAATATCAAAAAGTACACCAAATATGTGTTATATATACTGTAAATAAACTATCAAAATCTTCAGTAATTATATTTAATATACTGCTTATAAAATATCAAAAATTACACCAAATGTATATTATACACTCTAAATAAAATATCAAAAAGGACAGTAAATATATATTACACTCTGTAAAATATCAAAAACTACACCAAATATATATTATATAATTTACATAAAATATCAAAAGTACACCAAATATATATTATATACTGTACATAAAATATCAAAAAGTACAGTAAATATATTTCATATATTGTACATATAATATTAACTAAAAGTACACCAAATACATTTTACATACTGTAAATAAAATATAAAAAATTACCGTAAGTATATATTATCTACTGTACATCAAATATCAAAAAGTACACCAAATATGTGTTATATATACTGTAAATAAACTATCAAAACCTTCAGTAATTATATTTAATATACTGCTCATAATATATCAAAAATTACACCAAATGTATATTATACACTCTAAATAAAATATCAAAAAGGACAGTAAATATATATTACACTCTATGTAAAATATCAAAAACTACACCAAATATATATTATATAATTTACATAAAATATCAAAAGTACACCAAATATATATTATCTACTGTACATAAAATATCAAAAAGTACAGTAAATATATTTCATATATTGTACATATAATATTAACTAATAGTACACCAAATATATTTTACATAGTGTAAATAAAATATAAAAATTACAGTAAGTATATATTATCTACTGTACATAAAACATCAAAAAGTTCACCAAATATGTGTTATATATACTGTAAATAAACTATCAAAATCTTCAGTAATTATATTTAATATACTGTACATAAAATATCAAAAATTACACCAAATGTATATTATACACTCTAAATAAAATATCAAAAAGGACAGTAAATATATATTACACTCTATGTAAAATATCAAAAACTACACCAAATATATATTATATAATTTACATAAAATATCAAAAGTACACCAAATATATATTATATACTGTATATAAAATATCAAAAAGTACAGTAAATATATTTCATATATTGTACATATAATATTAACTAAAAGTACACCAAATACATTTTACATACTGTAAATAAAATATCAAAAATTACAGTAAGTATATATTATCTACTGTACATAATATATCAAAAAGTACACCAAATATGTGTTATATATACTGTAAATAAACTATCAAAAACTTCAGTAATTATATTTTATATACTGTACATAAAATATCAAAAATTACACCAAATGTATATTATACACACTAAATAAAATATCAAAAACGACAGTAAATATATATTACACTCTATGTAAAATATCAAAAACTACACCAAATATATATTATATAATTTACATAAAATATCAAAAGTACACCAAATATATATTATATACTGTACATAAAATATCAAAAAGTACAGTAAATATATTTCATATATTGTACATATAATATTAACTAAAAGTACACCAAATACATTTTACATACTGTAAATAAAATATAAAAAATTACAGTAAGTATATATTTTCTACTGTACATAAATTATCAAATAGTACAGTAAATATATTTCATATATTGTACATATAATATTAACTGAAAGTACACCAAATACATTTTACATACTGTAAATAAAATATAAAATATTACAGTAAGTATATATTATCTACTGTATATAAAATATCAAAAAGTACACCAAATATGTTTTATGTATACTGTAAATAAACTATCAAAATCTTTAGTAATTATATTTAATATACTGTTCATAAAATATCAAAAATTACACCAAATGTATATTATACACTCTAAATAAAATAACAAAAAGGACAGTAAGTATATATTACACCCCTTGTAAAATATCAAAAACTACACCAAATATATATTATATAATTTACATAAAATATCAAAAGTACACCAAATATATATTATATACGGTACATAAAATATCAAAAAGTACAGTAAATATATTTCATATATTGTACATATAATATTAACTAAAAGTACACCAAATACATTTTACATACTGTAAATAAAATATAAAAAATTACAGTAAGTATATATTATCTACTGTACATAAATATCAAAAAGTACACCAAATATGTGTTATATATACTGTAAATAAACTATCAAAACCTTCAGTAATTATATTTAATATACTGCTCATAATATATCAAACATTACACCAAATGTATATTATACACTCTAAATAAAATATCAAAAAGGACAGTAAATATATATTACATTCTATGTAAAATATCAAAAACTACACCAAATATATATTATATAATTTACATAAAATATCAAAAGTACACGAAATATATATTATATACTGTACATAAAATATCAAAAAGTACAGTAAATATATTTCATATATTGTACATATAATATTAACTAAAAGTACACCAAATATATTTTACATAGTGTAAATAAAATATAAAAATTACAGTAAGTATATATTATCTACTGTACATAAAACATCAAAAAGTACACCAAATATGTGTTATATGTACTGTAAATAAACTATCAAAATCTTCAGTAATTATATTTAATATACTGTTCATAAAATATCAAAAATTACACCAAATGTATATTATACACTCTAAATAAAATATCAAAAAGGACAGTAAATATATATTACACTCTATGTAAAATATCAAAAACTACACCAAATATATAATATAATTTACATAAAATATCAAAAGTACACCAAATATATCTTATATACTGTACATAAAATATCAAAAATACAGTAAATATATTTCATATATTGTACATATAATATTAACTAAAAGTACAACAAATACATTTTACATACTGTAAATAAAATATCAAAAATTTCAGTAAGTATATATTATCTACTGTACATAAAATATCAAAAAGTACACCAAATATGTGTTATATATACGGTAAATAAACTATCAAAACCTTCAGTAATTATATTTAATATACTGCTCATAAAATATCAAAAATTACACCAAATGTATATTATACACTCTAAATAAAATATCAAAAAGGACAGTAAATATATATTACACTCTATGTAAAATATCAAAAACTACACCAAATATATATTATATAATTTACATAAAATATCAAAAGTACACCAAATATATATTATATACTGTACATAAAATATCAAAAAGTACAGTAAATATATTTCATATATTGTACATATAATATTAACTAAAAGTACACCAAATACATTTTACATACTGTAAATAAAATATAAAAAATTACAGTAAGTATATATTATCTACTGTACATAAAATATCAAAAAGTACACCAAATATGTGTTATATATACTGTAAATAAACTATCAAAATCTTCAGTAATTATATTTAATATACTGTACATAAAATATCAAAAATTACACCAAATGTATATTATACACTCTAAATAAAACATCAAAATGGACAGTAAATATATATTACACTCTATGTAAAATATCAAAAACTACACCAAATATATATTATATAATTTACATAAAATATCAAAAGTACACCAAATATATATTATCTACTGTACATAAAATATCAAAAAGTACAGTAAATATATTTCATATACTGTACATATAATATTAACTAATAGTACACCAAATATACTTTACATAGTGTAAATAAAATATAAAAATTACAGTAAGTATATATTATCTACTGTACATAAAACATCAAAAAGTACACCAAATATGTGTTATATATACTGTAAATAAACTATCAAAATCTTCAGTAATTATATTTAATATACTGTACATAAAATATCAAAAATTACACCAAATGTATATTATACACTCTAAATAAAATATCAAAAAGGACAGTAAATATATATTACACTCTATGTAAAATATCAAAAACTACACCAAATATATATTATATAATTTACATAAAATATCAAAAGTACACCAAATATATATTATATACTGTACATAAAATATCAAAAATTACAGTAAATATATTTCATATATTGTACATATAATATTAACTAAAAGTACACCAAATACATTTTACATACTGTAAATAAAATATCAAAAATTACAGTAAGTATATATTATCTACTGTACATAAAATATCAAAAAGTACACCAAATATGTGTTATATATACTGTAAATAAACTATCAAAAACTTCAGTAATTATATTTTATATACTGTACATAAAATATCAAAAATTACACCAAATGTATATTATACACACTAAATAAAATATCAAAAACGACAGTAAATATATATTACAATCTATGTAAAATATCAAAAACTACACCAAATATATATTATATAATTTACATAAAATATCAAAAGTACACCAAATATATATTATATACTGTACATAAAATATCAAAAAGTACAGTAAATATATTTCATATATTGTACATATAATATTAACTAAAAGTACACCAAACACATTTTACATACTGTAAATAAAATATAAAAAATTACAGTAAGTATATATTATCTACTGTACATAAATTATCAAATAGTACAGTAAATATATTTCATATATTGTACATATAATATTAACTGAAAGTACACCAAATACATTTTACATACTGTAAATAAAATATAAAATATTACAGTAAGTATATATTATCTACTGTACATAAAATATCAAAAAGTACACCAAATATGTTTTATGTATACTGTAAATAAACTATCAAAATCTTCAGTAATTATATTTAATATACTGTTCATAAAATATCAAAAATTACACCAAATGTATATTATACACTCTAAATAAAATAACAAAAAGGACAGTAAGTATATATTACACCCCTTGTAAAATATCAAAAACTACACCAAATATATATTATATAATTTATATAAAATATCAAAAGTACACCAAATGTATATTATATACTGTACATAAAATATCAAAAAGTACAGTAAATATATTTCATATATTGTACATATAATATTAACTAAAAGTACACCAAATATATTTTACATAGTGTAAATAAAATATAAAAATTACAGTAAGTATATATTATCTACTGTACATAAAACATCAAAAAGTACACCAAATATGTGTTATATGTACTGTAAATAAACTATCAAAATCTTCAGTAATTATATTTAATATACTGTTCATAAAATATCAAAAATTACACCAAATGTATATTATACACTCTAAATAAAATATCAAAAAGGACAGTAAATATATATTACACTCTATGTAAAATATCAAAAACTACACCAAATATATAATATAATTTACATAAAATATCAAAAGTACACCAAATATATCTTATATACTGTACATAAAATATCAAAAATACAGTAAATATATTTCATATATTGTACATATAATATTAACTAAAAGTACAACAAATACATTTTACATACTGTAAATAAAATATCAAAAATTACAGTAAGTATATATTATCTACTGTACATAAAATATCAAAAAGTACACCAAATATGTGTTATATATACGGTAAATAAGCTATCAAAACCTTCAGTAATTATATTTAATATACTGCTCATAAAATATCAAAAATTACACCAAATGTATATTATACACTCTAAATAAAACATCAAAAAGGACAGTAAATATATATTACACTCTATGTAAAATATCAAAAACTACACCAAATATATATTATATAATTTACATAAAATATCAAAAGTACACCAAATATATATTATCTACTGTACATAAAATATCAAAAAGTACAGTAAATATATTTCATATATTGTACATATAATATTAACTAATAGTACACCAAATATATTTTACATAGTGTAAATAAAATATAAAAATTACAGTAAGTATATATTATCTACTGTACATAAAACATCAAACAGTACACCAAATATGTGTTATATATACTGTAAATAAACTATCAAAATCTTCAGTAATTATATTTAATATACTGTACATAAAATATCAAAAATTACACCAAATGTATATTATACACTCTAAATAAAATATCAAAAAGGACAGTAAATATATATTACACTCTATGTAAAATATCAAAAACTACACCAAATATATATTATATAATTTACATAAAATATCAAAAGTACACCAAATATATATTATATACTGTACATAAAATATCAAAAAGTACAGTAAATATATTTCATATATTGTACATATAATATTAACTAAAAGTACACCAAATACATTTTACATACTGTAAATAAAATATCAAAAATTACAGTAAGTATATATTATCTACTGTACATAAAATATCAAAACGTACACCAAATATGTGTTATATATACTGTAAATAAACTATCAAAAACTTCAGTAATTATATTTTATATACTGCTCATAAAATATCAAAAATTACACCAAATGTATATTATACACACTAAATAAAATATCAAATACGACAGTAAATATATATTACACGCTATGTAAAATATCAAAAACTACACCAAATATATATTATATAATTTACATAAAATATCAAAAGTACACCAAATATATATTATATACTGTACATAAAATATCAAAAAGTACAGTAAATATATTTCATATATTGTACATATAATATTAACTAAAAGTACACCAAATACATTTTACATACTGTAAATAAAATATAAAAAATTACAGTAAGTATATATTATCTACTGTACATAAATTATCAAATAGTACAGTAAATATATTTCATATATTGTACATATAATATTAACTGAAAGTACACCAAATACATTTTACATACTGTAAATAAAATATAAAATATTACAGTAAGTATATATTATCTACTGTACATAAAATATCAAAAAGTACACCAAATATGTTTTATGTATACTGTAAATAAACTATCAAAATCTCCAGTAATTATATTTAATATACTGTTCATAAAATATCAAAAATTACACCAAATGTATATTATACACTCTAAATAAAATAACAAAAAGGACAGTAAGTATATATTACACCCCTTGTAAAATATCAAAAACTACACCAAATATATATTATATAATTTATATAAAATATCAAAAGTACACCAAATGTATATTATATACTGTACATAAAATATCAAAAAGTACAGTAAATATATTTCATATATTGTACATATAATATTAACTAAAAGTACACCAAATACGTTTTACATACTGTAAAAAAAATATAAAAAATTACAGTAAGTATATATTATCTACTGTACATAAATTATCAAAAAGTACAGTAAATATATTTCATATATTGTACATATAATATTAACTAAAAGTACACCAAATATATTTTACATAGTGTAAATAAAATATAAAAATTACAGTAAGTATATATTATCTACTGTACATAAAACATCAAAAAGTACACCAAATATGTGTTATATGTACTGTAAATAAACTATCAAAATCTTCAGTAATTATATTTAATATACTGTTCATAAAATATCAAAAATTACACCAAATGTATATTATACACTCTAAATAAAATATCAAAAAGGACAGTAAATATATATTACACTCTATGTAAAATATCAAAAACTACACCAAATATATAATATAATTTACATAAAATATCAAAAGTACACCAAATATATCTTATATACTGTACATAAAATATCAAAAATACAGTAAATATATTTCATATATTGTACATATAATATTAACTAAAAGTACAACAAATACATTTTACATACTGTAAATAAAATATCAAAAATTACAGTAAGTATATATTATCTACTGTACATAAAATATCAAAAAGTACACCAAATATGTGTTATATATACGGTAAATAAACTATCAAAACCTTCAGTAATTATATTTAATATACTGCTCATAAAATATCAAAAATTACACCAAATGTATATTATACACTCTAAATAAAATATCAAAAAGGACAGTAAATATATATTACACTCTATGTAAAACATCAAAAACTACACCAAATATATATTATATAATTTACATAAAATATCAAAAGTACACCAAATATATGTTATATACTGTACATAAAATATCAATAAGTACAGTAAATATATTTCATATATTGTACATATAATATTAACTAAAAGTACACCAAATACATTTTACATACTGTAAATAAAATATAAAAAATTTCTGTAAGTATATATTATCTACTGTACATCATATATCAAAAAGTACACCAAATATGTGTTATATATACTGTAAATAAACTATCAAAATCTTCAGTAATTATATTTAATATACTGTACATAAAATATCAAAAATTACACCAAATGTATATTATACACTCTAAATAAAACATCAAAAAGGACAGTAAATATATATTACACTCTATGTAAAATATCAAAAACTACACCAAATATATATTATATAATTTACATAAAATATCAAAAGTACACGAAATATATATTATCTACTGTACATAAAATATCAAAAAGTACAGTAAATATATTTCATATATTGTACATATAATATTAACTAATAGTACACCAAATATATTTTACATAGTGTAAATAAAATATAAAAATTACAGTAAGTATATATTATCTACTGTACATAAAACATCAAAAAGTACACCAAATATGTGTTATATATACTGTAAATAAACTATCAAAATCTTCAGTAATTATATTTAATATACTGTACATAAAATATCAAAAATTACACCAAATGTATATTATACACTCTAAATAAAATATCAAAAAGGACAGTAAATATATATTACACTCTATGTAAAATATCAAAAACTACACCAAATATATATTATATAATTTACATAAAATATCAAAAGTACACCAAATATATATTATATACTGTACATAAAATATCAAAAAGTACAGTAAATATATTTCATATATTGTACATATAATATTAACTAAAAGTACACCAAATACATTTTACATACTGTAAATAAAATATCAAAAATTACAGTAAGTATATATTATCTACTGTACATAAAATATCAAAAAGTACACCAAATATGTGTTATATATACTGTAAATAAACTATCAAAATCTTCAGTAATTATATTTAATATACTGCTCATAAAATATCAAAAATTACACCAAATGTATATTATACACTCTAAATAAAATATCAAAAAGGACAGTAAATATATATTACACTCTATGTAAAATATCAAAAACTACACCAAATATATATTATATAATTTACATAAAATATCAAAAGTACACCAAATATATATTATATACTGTACATAAAATATCAAAAGTACAGTAAATATATTTCATATATTGTACATATAATATTAACTAAAAGTACACCAAATACATTTTACATACTGTAAATAAAATATAAAAAATTACAGTAAGTATATATTATCTACTGTACATAAAATATCAAAAAGTACACCAAATATGTGTTATATATACTGTAAATAAACTATCAAATACTTCAGTAATTATATTTAATATACTGCTCATAATATATCAAAAATTACACCAAATGTATATTACACACTCTAAATAAAATATCAAAAAGGACAGTAAATAGATATTTCACTCTATGTAAAATATCAATAACTACACCAAATATATATTATATAATTTACATAAAATATCAAAAGTACACCAAATATATATTATATACTGTACATAAAATATCAAAAAGTACAGTAAATATATTTCATATATTGTACATTTAATATTAACTAAAAGTACACCAAATATATTTTACATAGTGTAAATAAAATATAAAAATTACAGTAAGTATATATTATCTACTGTACATAAAACATCAAAAAGTACACCAAATATGTGTTATATATACTGTAAATAAACTATCAAAATCTTCAGTAATTATATTTAATATACTGTTCATAAAATATCAAAAATTACACCAAATGTATATTATACACTCTAAATAAAATATCAAAAAGGACAGTAAATATATATTACACTCTATGTAAAATATCAAATCTACACCAAATATATATTATATAATTTACATAAAATATCAAAAGTACACCAAATATATCTTATATACTGTACATAAAATATCAAAAAGTACCGTAAATATATTTCATATATTGTACATATAATATTATCTAAAAGTACAGCAAATACATTTTACATACTGTAAATAAAATATCAAAAATTACAGTAAGTATATATTATCTACTGTACATAAAATATCAAAAAGTACACCAAATATGTGTTATATATACTGTAAATAAACTATCAAAATCTTCAGTAATTATATTTAATATACTGCTCATAAAATATCAAAAATTACACCAAATGTATATTATACACTCTAAATAAATATCAAAAAGTACAGTAAATATATATTACACTCTATGTAAAATATCAAAAACTACACCAAATATATATTATATAATTTACATAAAATATCAAAAGTACACCAAATGTATATTATATACTGTACATAAAATATCAAAAAGTACACCAAATATGTGTTATATATACTGTAAATAAACTATCAAAACCTTCAGTAATTATATTTAATATACTGCTCATAATATATCAAAAATTACACCAAATGTATATTATACACTCTAAATAAAATATCAAAAAGGACAGTAAATATATATTACACTCTATGTAAAATATCAAAAACTACACCAAATATATATTATATAATTTACATAAAATATCAAAAGTACACCAAATATATATTATCTACTGTACATAAAATATCAAAAAGTACAGTAAATATATTTCATATATTGTACATATAATATTAACTAATAGTACACCAAATATATTTTACATAGTGTAAATAAAATATAAAAATTACAGTAAGTATATATTATCTACTGTACATAAAACATCAAAAAGTACACCAAATATGTGTTATATATACTGTAAATAAACTATCAAAATCTTCAGTAATTATATTTAATATACTGTACATAAAATATCAAAAATTACACCAAATGTATATTATACACTCTAAATAAAATATCAAAAAGGACAGTAAATATATATTACACTCTATGTAAAATATCAAAAACTACACCAAATATATATTATATAATTTACATAAAATATCAAAAGTACACCAAATATATATTATATACTGTACATAAAATATCAAAAAGTACAGTAAATATATTTCATATATTGTACATATAATATTAACTAAAAGTACACCAAATACATTTTACATACTGTAAATAAAATATCAAAAATTACAGTAAGTATATATTATCTACTGTACATAAAATATCAAAAAGTACACCAAATATGTGTTATATATACTGTAAATAAACTGTCAAAAACTTCAGTAATTATATTTTATATACCGTACATAAAATATCAAAAATTACACCAAATGTATATTATACACACTAAATAAAATATCAAAAATGACAGTAAATATATATTACACTCTATGTAAAATATCAAAAACTACACCAAATATATATTATATAATTTACATAAAATATCAAAAGTACACCAAATATATATTATATACTGTACATAAAATATCAAAAAGTACAGTAAATATATTTCATATATTGTACATATAATATTAAATAAAGTACACCAAATACATTTTACATACTGTAAATAAAATATAAAAAATTACAGTAAGTATATATTATCTACTGTACATAAATTATCAAATAGTACAGTAAATATATTTCATATATTGTACATATAATATTAACTGAAATTAAACCAAATACATTTTACATACTGTAAATAAAATATAAAATATTACAGTAAGTATATATTATCTACTGTACATAAAATATCAAAAAGTACACCAAATATGTGTTATGTATACTGTAAATAAACTATCAAAATCTTCAGTAATTATATTTAATATACTGTTCATAAAATATCAAAAATTACACCAAATGTATATTATACACTCTAAATAAAATAACAAAAAGGACAGTAAGTATATATTACACCCCTTGTAAAATATCAAAAACTACACCAAATATATATTATATAATTTATATAAAATATCAAAAGTACACCAAATATATATTATATAGTGTACATAAAATATCAAAAAGTATAGCAAATATATTTCATATATAGTACATATAATATTAACTAAAATACACCAAATATATTTTACATACTGTAAATAAAATATCAAGAATTACAGTAAGTATATATTATCTACTGTACATAAAATATCAAAAAGCACACCAAATATGTGTTATATATACTGTAAATAAACTATCAAAATCCTCAGTAATTATATTTAATATACTGTACATAAAATATCAATAATTACACCAAATGTACATTATACACTCTAAATAAAATATCAAATAGGACAGTAAATGTATATTACACTCTATGTAAAATATCAAATACTACACCAAATATATATTATATAATTTACATAAAATTTCAAAAGTACACCAAATATATATTATATACTGTACATAAAATATCAAAAAGTACAGTAAATATATTTCATATATTGTACATATAATATTAACTAAAAGTACACCAAATACATTTTACATACTGTAAATAAAATATAAAAAATTACAGTAAGTATATATTATCTACTGTACATAAAATATCAAAAAGTACAGCAAATATGTGTTATATATAGTAAATAAACTATCAAAATCTTCTGTAATTATATTTAATATACTGTATATAAAATATCAAAAATTACACCAAATGTATATTATACACTCTAAATAAAATATCAAAAAGGACAGTAAATATATATTACACTCTATGTAAAATATCAAAAACTACACCAAATATATATTATATAATTTAAATAAAATATCAAAAGTACACCAAATATATATTATATACTGTACATAAAATATCAAAAAGTACAGTAAATATATTTCATATATTGTACATGTAATATTAACTAAAAGTACACCAACTATATTTTACATACTGTAAATAAAATATAAAAAATTACAGTAATTACATATTAGCTACTGTACATAAAATATCAAAAAGTACACCAAATATGTGTTATATATACTGTAAATAAACTATCAAAACCTTCAGTAATTATAATTAATATACTGTTCATAAAATATCAAAAATTACACCAAATGTATATTATACACTCTAAATAATATATCAAAAAGGACAGTAAATATATATTACACTCTATGTAACATATGAAAAACTACACCAAATATATATTATATAATTTACATAAAATATCAAAATTACACGAAATATATATTATATACTGTACATAAAATATCAAAAAGTACAGTAAATATATTTCATATATTGTACATATAATATTAACTAAAAGTACACCAACTACATTTTACATACTGTAAATAAAATATAGAAAATTACAGTAGGTACGTATTATCTACTGTACATAAAATATCAAATAGTACAGTAAATATATTTCATATATTGTACACATAATATTAACTAAAAGTACACCAAATACATTTTACATACTGTAAATAAAATATCAAAAATTACACTAAGTATATATTATCTACTGTACATAAAATATCAAAAAGTACACCAAATATGTGTTATATATACTGTAAATAAACTATCAAAATCTTCAGTAATTATATTTAATATACTGTTCATAAAATATCAAAAAATACAACAAATGTATATTATACACTCTAAATAAAATATCAAAAAGGACAGTAAATATATATTACACTCTATGTAAAATATCAAAAACTACACCAATTATATATTATATAATTTACATAAAATATCAAAAGTACACAAAATATATATTATATACTGTATTTAAAATATCAAAAAGTACAGTAAATATATTTCATATATTGTACATATAATATTAACTAAAAGTACACCAAATACATTTTACATACTGTAAATAAAATATCAAAAATTACACTAAGTATATATTATCTACTGTACATAAAATATCAAAAAGTACACCAAATATGTGTTATATATACTGTAAATAAACTATCAAAATCTTCAGTAATTATATTTAATATACTGTTCATAAAATATCAAAAAATACAACAAATGTATATTATACACTCTAAATAAAATATCAAAAAGGACAGTAAATATATATTACACTCTATGTAAAATATCAAAAACTACACCAAATATATATTATATAATTTACATAAAATATCAAAAGTACACAAAATATATATTATATACTGTATTTAAAATATCAAAAAGTACAGTAAATATATTTCATATATTGTACATATAATATTAACTAAAAGTACACCAAATACATTTTACATACTGTAAATAAAATATCAAAAATTACAGTAAGTATATATTATCTACTGTACATAAAATATCAAAAAGTACAGCAAATATGTGTTATATATACTGTAAATAAACTATCAAAATCTTCAGTAATTATATTTAATATACTGCTCATAAAATATCAAAAATTACACCAAATGTATATTATACACTCTAAATAAACTATCAAAAAGGACAGTAAATATATATTACACTCTATGTAAAATATCAAAAACTACACCAAATATATATTATATAATTTACATAAAATATCAAAAGTACACCAAATATATATTATATACGGTACATAAAATATCAAAAAGTACAGTAAATATATTTCATATATTGTACATATAATATTAACTAAAAGTACACCAAATACATTTTACATACTGTAAATAAAATATAAAAAATTACAGTAAGTATATATTATCTACTGTACATAAAATATCAAAAAGTACACCAAATATGTGTTATATATACTGTAAATAAACTATCAAAATCTTCAGTAATTATATTTAATATACTGCTCATAATATATCAAAAATTACACCAAATGTATATTATACACTCTAAATAAAATATCAAAAAGGACAGTAAATATATATTACACTCTATGTAAAATATCAAAAACTACACCAAATATATATTATATAATTTACATAAAATATCAAAAGTACACCAAATATATATTATATACTGTACATAAAATATCAAAAAGTACAGTAAATATATTTCATATATTGTACATATAATATTAACTAAAAGTACACCAAATATATTTTACATAGTGTAAATAAAATATAAAAATTACAGTAAGTATATATTATCTACTGTACATAAAACATCAAAAAGTACACCAAATATGTGTTATATGTACTGTAAATAAACTATCAAAATCTTCAGTAATTATATTTAATATACTGTTCATAAAATATCAAAAATTACACCAAATGTATATTATACACTCTAAATAAAATATCAAAAAGGACAGTAAATATATATTACACTCTATGTAAAATATCAAAAACTACACCAAATATATAATATAATTTACATAAAATATCAAAAGTACACCAAATATATCTTATATACTGTACATAAAATATCAAAAAGGTCAGTAAATATATTTCATATATTGTACATATAATATTAACTAAAAGTACAACAAATACATTTTACATACTGTAAATAAAATATCAAAAATTACAGTAAGTATATATTATCTACTGTACATAAAATATCAAAAAGTACACCAAATATGTGTTATATATACGGTAAATAAACTATCAAAAGCTTCAGTAATTATATTTAATATACTGCTCATAAAATATCAAAAATTACACCAAATGTATATTATACACTCTAAATAAAATATCAAAAAGGACAGTAAATATATATTACACTCTTTGTAAAATATCAAAAACTACACCAAATATATATTATATAATTTACATAAAATATCAAAAGTACACCAAATATATATTATATACTGTACATAAAATATCAAAAAGTACAGTAAATATATTTCATATATTGTACATATAATATTAACTAAAAGTACGCCAAATACATTTTACATACTGTAAATAAAATATAAAAAATTACAGTAAGTATATATTATCTACTGTACATAAAATATCAAAAAGTACACCAAATATGTGTTATATATACTGTAAATAAACTATCAAAATCTTCAGTAATTATATTTAATATACTGTACATAAAATATCAAAAATTACACCAAATGTATATTATACACTCTAAATAAAACATCAAAAAGGACAGTAAATATATATTACACTCTATGTAAAATATCAAAAACTACACCAAATGTATATTATATAATTTACATAAAATATCAAAAGTACACCAAATATATATTATCTACTGTACATAAAATATCAAAAAGTACAGTAAATATATTTCATATATTCTACATATAATATTAACTAAAAGTACACCAAATACATTTTACATACTGTAAATAAAATATCAAAAATTACAGTAAGTATATATTATCTACTGTACATAAAATATCAAAAAGTACACCAAATATGTGTTATATATACTGTAAATAAACTATCAAAAACTTCAGTAATTATATTTTATATACTGTACATAAAATATCAAAAATTACACCAAATGTATATTATACACTCTAAATAAAATTTCAAAGAGTACAGTAAATATATATTACACTCTATGTAAAATATCAAAAACTACACCAAATATATATTATATAATTTATATAAAATATCAAAAGTACACCAAATATATATTATATACTGTACATAAAATATCAAAAAGTACAGTAAATATATTTCATATATTGTACATATAATATTAACTAAAAGTACACCAACTACATTTTACATACTGTAAATAAAATATAAAAAATTACAGTAAGTACATATTATCTACTGTACATAAAATATCAAAAAGTACACCAAATATGTGTTATATATACTGTAAATAAACTATCAAAATCTTCAGTAATTATAATTAATATACTGTTCATAAAATATCAAAAATTACACCAAATGTATATTATACACTCTAAATAAAATATCAAAAAGGACAATAAATATATATTACACTCTATGTAATATATGAAAAACTACACCAAATATATATTATATAATTTACATAAAATATCAAAAGTACACCAAATATATATTATATACTGTACATAAAATATCAAAAAGTACAGTAAATATATTTCATATATTGTACATATAATATTCACTAAAAGTACACCAACTACATTTTACATACTGTAAATAAAATATAAAAAATTACAGTAAGTACATATTATCTACTGTACATAAAATATCAAAAAGTACAGTAAATATATTTCATATATTTTACATATAATATTAACTAAAAGTACACCAAATACATTTTACATACAGTAAATAAAATATCAAAAATTACAGTAAGTATATATTATCTACTGTACATAAAATATCAAAAAGTACACCAAATATCTGTTATATATACTGTAAATAAACTATCAAAATCTTCAGTAATTATATTTAATATACTGTACATAAAATATCAAAAATTACACCAAATGTATATTATACACTCTAAATAGAATATCAAAAAGGACAGTAAATATATATTACACTCCTTGTAAAATATCAAAAACTACACAAAATATATATTATATAATTTACATAAAATATCAAAAGTACACCAAATATATATTATATACTGTACATAAAATATCAAAAAGTACAGTAAATATATTTCATATATTGTACATATAATATTAACTAAAAGTACACCAAATACGTTTTACATACTGTAAAAAAAATATAAAAAATTACATTAAGTATATATTATCTACTGTACATAAATTATCAAATAGTACAGTAAATATATTTCATATATTGTACATATAATATTAACTGAAAGTACACCAAATACATTTTACATACCGTAAATAAAATATAAAAAATTACAGTAAGTATATATTATCTACTGTACATAAAATATCAAAAAGTACACCAAATATGTGTTATATATACTCTAAATAAACTATCAAAATCTTCAGTAATTATATTTAATATACTGTACATAAAATATCAAAAATTACACCAAATGTATATTATACTCTCTAAATAAAATATCAAAGTACAGTAAATATATATTAGACTCTATGTAAAATATCAAAAACTACACCAAATATATATTATATAATTTACATAAAATATCAAAAGTACACCAAATATATATTATATAGTGTACATAAAATATCAAAAAGTACAGTAAATATATTTCATATATTGTACATATAATATTAACTAAAAGTACACCAACTACATTTTACATACTGTAAATGAAATATCAAAAATTACAGTAAGTATATGTTATCTACTGTACATAAAATATCAAAAAGTACACCAAATATGTGTTATATATACTGTAAATAAACTATCAAAATCTTCAGTAATTATATTTAATATACTGCTCATAAAATATCAAAAATTACACAAAATGTATATTATACACTCTAAATAAAATATCAAAAAGGACAGTAAATATATATTACACTCTATGTAAAATATCAAAAACTACTCCAAATATATATTATATAATTTACATAAAATATCAAAAGTACACCAAATATATATTATATACTGTACATAAAATATCAAAAAGTACAGTAAATATATTTCATATATTGTACATATAATATTAACTAAAATACACCAAATATATTTTACTATCTGTAAATAAAATATAAAAAATTACAGTGAGTATATATTATCTACTGTACATAAAACATCAAAAAGTACACCAAATATGAGTTATATATACTGTAAATAAACTATCAAAATCTTCAGTAATTATTTTTAATATACTGTACATAAAATATCAATAATTACACCAAATGTATATTATACACTCTAAATAAAATATCAAAAATGACAGTAAATATATATTACACTCTATGTAAAATATCAAAAACTACACCAAATATATATTATATAATTTACATAAAATATCAAAAGTACACCAAATATATATTATATACTGTACATAAAATATCAAAAAGTACAGTAAATATATTTCATATATTGTACATATAATATTAACTAAAAGTACACCAAATACATTTTACATACTGTAAATAAAATATAAAAAATTACAGTAAGTATATATTATCTACTGTACATAAAACATCAAAAAGTACACCAAATATGTGTTATATATAATGTAAATAAACTATCAAAATCTTCAGTAATTATATTTAATATACTGTACATAAAATATCAAAAATTACACCAAATGTATATTATACACTCTAAATAAAATATCAAAAAGGACAGTAAATATATATTACACTCTATGTAAAATATCAAAAACTACACCAAATATATATTATATAATTTACATAAAATATCAAAAGTACACCAAATATATATTATATACTGTACATAAAATATCAAAAAGTACAGTAAATCTATTTCATATATTGTACATATAATATTAACTAAAAGTACACCAAATACATATTACAAACTGTAAATAAAATATAAAAAATTACAGTAAGTATATATTATCTACTGTACATAAATTATCAAATAGTACAGTAAATATATTTCATATATTGTACATATAATAATAACTGAAAGTACACCAAGTACTTTTTACATACTGTAAATAAAATATAAAAAATTACAGAAAGTATATATTATCTACTGTACATAAAATATCAAAAAGTACACCAAATATGTGTTATATATACTGTAAATAAACTATCAAAATCTTCAGTAATTATATTTAATATACTGTTCATAAAATATCAAAAATTACTCCAAATGTATATTATACACTCTAAATAAAATATCAAAAAGTTCAGTAAATATATATTAGACTCTATGTAAAATATCAAAAACTACACCAAATATATATTATATAATTTACATAAAATATCAAAAGTACACCAAATATATATTATATACTGTACATAAAATATCAAAAAGTACGGTAAATATATTTCATATATTGTACATATAATATTAACTAAAACTACACCAAATACATTTTATATACTGTAAATAAAATATCAAAAATTACAGTAAGTATATATTATCTACTGTACATAAGCTATCAAAAAGTACACCAAATATGTGTTATATATACTGTAAATAAACTATCAAAATCTTCAGTAATTATATTTAATATACTGTACATAAAATATCAATAATTACACGAAATGTATATTATACACTCTAAATAAAATATCAAAAATGACAGTAAATATATATTACACTCTATGTAAAATATCAACATCTACACCAAATATATATTATATAATTTACATAAAGTATCAAAAGTACACCAAATATATATTATATACTGTACATAAAATATCAAAAAGTACAGTAAATATATTTCATATATTGTACATATAATATTAACTAAAAGTACACCAAATACATTTTACATACTGTAAATAAAATATAAAAAATTGCAGTAAGTATATATTATCTACTGTACATAAAATATCAAAAAGTACACCAAATATGTGTTATATATACTGTAAATAAACTATCAAAATCTTCAGTAATTATATTTAATATACTGTACATAAAATATCAATAATTACACCAAATGTTTATTATACACTCTAAATAAAATATCAAAAATGACAGTAAATATATATTACACTTTATGTAAAATATCAAAAACTACACCACATATATAATATATAATTTACATAAAATATCAAAAGTACACCAAATATATATTATATACTGTACATAAAATATCAAAAAGTACAGTAAAGATATTTCATATATTGTACATATAATATTAACTAAAAGTACACCAAATACATTTTACATACTGTAAATAAAATATAAAAAATTATAGTAAGTATATATTATCTACTGTACATAAAATATCAAAAAGTACACCAAATATGTGTTATATATATTGTAAATAAACTATCAAAATCTTCAGTAATTATATTTAATATACTGCTCATAAAATATCAAAAATTTCACCAAATGTATATTATACACTCTAAATAAAATATCAAAAAGGACAGTAAATATATATTACACTCTATGTAAAATATCAAAAACTACACCAAATATATATTATATAATTTACATAAAATATCAAAAGTACACCAAATATATATTATATACTGTACATAAAATATCAAAAAGTACAGTAAATATATTTCATATATTGTACATATAATATTAACTAAAACTACACCAAATACATTTTACATACTGTAAATAAAATATCAAAAATTACAGTAAGTATATATTATCTACTGTACATAAAACATCAAAAAGTACACCAAATATGTGTTATATATACTGTAAATAAACTATCAAAATCTTCAGTAATTATATTTAATAAACTGTACATAAAATATCAAAAATTACACAAAATGTATATTATACACTCTAAATAAAATATCAAAAAGGACAGTAAATATATATTACACTCTATGTAAAATGTCAAAAACTACAACAAATATATATTATATAATTTACATAAAATATCAATAGTACACCAAATATATATTATATACTGTACATAAAATATCAAAAAGTACAGTAAATATATTTCATATATTGTACATATAATATTAACTAAAAGTACACCAAATACATTTTACATACTGTTAATAAAATATAAAAAATTACAGTAAGTATATATTATCTACTGTACATAAATTATCAAATAGTACAGTAAATATATTTCATATATTGTACATATAATATTAACTGAAAGTACACCAAATACATTTTACATACTGTAAATAAAATATAAAAAATTACAGTAAGTATATATTATCTACTCTACATAAAATATCAAAAAGTACACCAAATATGTGTTATATATACTGTAAATAAACTATCAAAATCTTCAGTAATTATATTTTATATACTGTACATAAAATATCAAAAATTACACCAAATGTATATTATACATTCTAAATAAAATATCAAAAATGACAGTAAATATATATTACACTCTATGTAAAATATCAAAAACTACACAAAATATATATTATATAATTTACATAAAATATCAAAAGTACACCAAATATATATTATATACTGTACATAAAATATCAAAAAGTACAGTAAATATATTTCAAATATTGTACATATAATATTAACTAAAAGTACACCAAATACATTTTACATACTGTAAATAAAATATAAAAAATTACAGTAAGTATATATCTACTGTACATAAATTATCAAATAGTACAGTAAATATATTTCATATATTGTACATATAATATTAACTGAAAGTACACCAAATACATTTTTCATACTGTAAATGAAATATAAAAAATTACAGTAAGTATATATTATCTACTATACATAAAATATCAAAAAGTACACCAAATATGTGTTATATATACTGTAAATAAACTATCAAAATCTTCAGTAATTATATTTAACATACTGTTCATAAAATATCAAAAATTACACCAAATGTATATTATACACTCTAAATAAAATATCAAAAAGACAGTAAATATATATTACACTCCTTGTAAAATATCAAAAACTACACCAAATATATATTATATAATTTACATAAAATATCAAAAGTACACCAAATATATATTTTATACTGTACATAAAATATCAAAAAGTATAGTAAATATATTTCATATATAGTACATATAATATTAACTAAAATACACCAAATACATTTTACATACTGTAAATAAAATATCAAAAATTACTGTAAGTATATATTATCTACTGTACATAAAATATCAAAAAGTACACCAAATATGTGTTATATATACTGTAAATCAACTATCAAAATCTACAGTAATTACATTTAATATACTGTACATAAAATATCAAAAATTACACCAAATGTACATTATACACTCTAAATAAAATATCAAAAAGGACAGTAAAGGTATATTACACTCTATGTAAAATATCAAATACTACACCAAATATATATTATATAATTGACATAAAATATCAAAAGTACACCAAATATATATTATATACTGTACATAAAATATCAAAAAGTACAGTAAAGATATTTCATATATTGTACATATAATATTAACTAAAAGTACACCAAATACATTTTACATACTGTAAATAAAATATAAAAAATTACAGTAAGTATATATTATCTACTGTACATAAAATATCAAAAAGTACACCAAATATGTGTTATATATACTTTAAATAAACTATCAAAATCTTCTGTAATTATATTTAATATACTGTACATAAAATATCAAAAATTACACCAAATGTATATTATACACTCTAAAAAAATATCAAAAATGACAGTAAATGTATATTACACTCTATGTAAAATATCAAAAACTACACCAAATATATATTATATAATTTACATAAAATATCAAAAGTACACCAAATATATATTATATACAGTACATAAAATATCAAAAAGTACAGTAAATATATTTCATATATTGTACATATAATATTAACTAAAAGTACACCAAATATATTTTACATACTGTAAATAAAATATAAAAAATTACAGTAAGTATATATTATCTACTGTACATAACATATCAAAAAGTATTCCAAATATGTGTTATATATACTGTAAATAAACTATCAAAACCTTCAGTAATTATATTTAATATACTGTACATAAAATATCAAAAATTACACCAAATGTATATTATAAACTCTAAATAAAATATCAAAAAGGACAGTAAATATATATTACACTCTATGTAAAATATCAAAAACTACACCAAATATATATTATATAATTTACCTAAAATATCAAAAGTACACCAATTATATATTATATACTGGACATAAAATATCAAAAAGTACAGTAAATATATTTCATATATTGTACATATAATATTAACTAAAACTACAACAAATACATTTTACATACTGTAAATAAAATATCAAAAATTACAGTAAGTATATATTATCTACTGTACATAAAACATCAAAAAGTACACCAAATATGTGTTATATATACTGTAAAAAAACTATCAAAATCTTCAGTAATTATATTTAATATACTGTACATAAAATATCAATAATTACACCAAATGTATATTATACACTCTAAATAAAATATCAAAAATGACAGTAAATATATATTACACTCTATGTAAAATATCAAAAACTACACCAAATATATATTATATAATTTACATAAAATATCAAAAGTACACCAAATATATATTATAAACTGTACATAAAATATCAAAATAACAGTAAATATATTTCATATATTGTACATATAGTAACTAAAAGTACACCAAATACATTTTACATACTGTAAATAAAATATAAAAAATTACAGTAAGTATATATTATCTACTGTACATAAAATATCAAAAAGTACACCAAATATGTGTTATATATACTGTAAATAAACTATCAAAATCTTCAGTAATTATATTTAATATACTGTACATAAAATATCAATAATTACACCAAATGTATATTATACACTCTAAATAAAATATCAAAAATGACAGTAAATATATATTACACTTTATGTAAAATATCAAAAACTACACCAAATATATATTATATAATTTACATAAAATATCAAAAGTACACCAAATATATATTATATACTGTACATAAAATATCAAAAAGTACAGTAAGTATATATTATCTACTGTACATAAAATATCAAAAAGTACACCAAATATGTGTTATATATACTGTAAATAAACTATCAAAAACTTCAGTAATTATATTTAATATACTGAACATAAAATATCAAAAATTACACCAAATGTATATTATACACTCTAAATAAAATAACAAAAATGACAGTAAATATATATTACACTCTATCTAAAATATCAAAAACTACACCAAATATATATTATATAATTTACATAAAATATCAAAAGTATACCAAATATATATTATCTACTGTACATAAAATATCAAAAAGTACAGTAAATATATTTCATATATTGTACATATAATATTAACTAAAAGTACACCAAATACATTTTACATACTGTAAATAAAATATAAGAAATTACAGTAAGTATATATTATCTACTGTACATAACATATCAAAAAGTATTCCAAATATGTGTTATATATACTGTAAATAAACTATCAAAACCTTCAGTAATTATATTTAATATACTGTACATAAAATATCAAAAATTGCACCAAATGTATATTATACACTCTAAATAAAATATCAAAAAGGACAGTAAATATATATTACACTCTATGTAAAATATCAAAAACTACACCAAATATATATTATATAAATTAAATAAGATATCAAAAGTACACCAAATATATATTATATACTGTACATAAAATATCAAAAAGTACAGTAAATATATTTCATATATTGTACATATAATATTAACTAAAAGTACACCAAATACATTTTACATACTGTAAAATAAATATAAAAATTTAGAGTAAGTATATATTATCTACTGTACATAAAATATCAAAAAGTACAGTAAACATATTTCATATATTGTACATATAATATTATCTAAAAGTACAACAAATACATTTTAAATACTGTAAATAAAATATCAAAAATTACAGTAAGTATATATTATCTACTGTACATAAAATATCAAAAAGTACACCAAATATGTGTTATATATACTGTAAATAAACTATCAAAATCTTCAGTAATTATATTTAATATACTTTTCATAAAATATCAAAAAATACACCAAATGTATGACACTCTAAATAAAATATCAAAAGCGACAGTAAATATATATTAGACTCTATGTAAAATATCAAAAACTACACCAAATATATATTATTTAATTTACGTAAAATATCAAAAGTACACCAAATATATATTATATACTGTACATAAAATATCAAAAAGTACAGTAAATATATTTCATATATTGTACATATAATATTAACTAAAAGTACACCAAATATATTTTATATACTGTATATAAAATATAAAAAATTACAGTAAGTATATATTATCTACTGTACATAAAATATCTAAAAGTACACCAAATATGTGTTATATATACTGTAAATAAACTATCAAAAACTTCAGTAATTATATTTAATATACTGTACATAAAATATCAATAATTAAACCAAATGTATATTATACACTCTAAATAAAATATCAAAAAGGACAGTAAATATATATTACACACTATGTAAAATATTAAAAACTACACCAAATATATATTATATAACTTACATAAAATATCAAAAGTACACCAAATATATATTATATACTGTACATAAAATATCAAAAAGTACAGTAAATATATTTCATATATTGTACATATAATATTATCTAAAAGTACAACAAATACATTTTAAATACTGTAAATAAAATATCAAAAATTACAGTAAGTATATATTATCTACTGTACATAAAATATCAAAAAGTACACCAAATATGTGTTATATATACTGTAAATAAACTATCAAAATCTTAAGTAGTTATATTTAATATACTGTACATAAAATATCAAAAATTACACCAAATGTATATTATACACTCTAAATAAAATATCAAAAAGGACAGTAAATATATATTACACTCTATGTAAAATATCAAAAACTACACCAAATATATATTATATAATTTACATAAAATATCAAAAGTACACCAAATATATATTATATACTGTACATAAAATATCAAAAAGTACAGTAAATATATTTCATATATTGTACATATAATATTAACTAAAAGTACACGAAATACATTTTACATACTGTAAATAAAATATCTAAAATTACAGTAAGTATATATTATCTACTGTACACAAAATATCAAAAAGTACACCAAATATGTGTTATATATACTGTAATTAAACTATCAAAATCTTCAGTAATTATATTTAATATACTGTTCATAAAATATCAAAAAATACACCAAATGTATGACACTCTAAATAAAATATCAAAAGCGACAGTAAATATATATTAGACTCTATGTAAAATATCAAAAACTACACCAAATATATATTATTTAATTTACGTAAAATATCAAAAGTACACCAAATATATATTATATACTGTACATAAAATATCAAAAAGTACAGTAAATATATTTCATATATTGTACATATAATATTAACTAAAAGGACACCAAATATATTTTATAACTGTATATAAAATATAAAAAATTACAGTAAGTATATATTATCTACTGTACATAAAATATCTAAAAGTACACCAAATATGTGTTATATATACTGTAAATAAACTATCAAAAACTTCAGTAATTATATTTAATATACTGTTCATAAAATATCAATAATTACACCAAATGTATATTATACACTCTAAATAAAATATCAAAAAGGACAGTAAATATATATTACACACTATGTAAAATATTAAAAACTACACCAAATATATATTATATAATTTACATAAAATATCAAAAGTACACCAAATATATATTATATACTGTACATAAAATATCAAAAAGTACAGTAAATATATTTCATATATTGTACATATAATATTAACTAAAAGTACACAAAATACATTTTACATACTGTAAATAAAATATAAAAATTACAGTAAGTATATATTATCTACTGTACATAAAATATCAAAAAGTACACCAAATATGTGTTATATATACTGTAAATAAACTATCAAAATCTTCAGTAATTATATTTAATATACTGTACATAAAATATCAAAAATTACACCAAATGTATATTATACACTCTAAATAAAATATGAAAAAGGGCAGTAAATATATATTGAACTCTATGTAAAATATCAAACACTACACCAAATACATATTATATAATTTACATAAAATATCAAAAGTACACCAAATATATATTATATACTGAACATAAAATATCAAAAAGTACAGTAAATATATTTCATATATTGTACATATAATATTAACTAAAACTACACCGAATACATTTTATATACTGTAAATAAAATATCAAAAATTGCAGTAAGTATATATTATCTACTGTACATAAAATATCAAAAAGTACACCAAATATGTGTTATATATACTGTAAATAAACTATCAAAATCTTCAGTAATTATATTTAATATACTGTTCATAAAATTTCAAAAATTTCACCAAATGTATATTATACACTCTAAATAAAATATCAAAAAGGACAGTAAATATATATTACACTCTATGTAAAATATCAAAAACTACACCAAATATATATTATATAATTTACATAAAATAACAAAAGTACACCAAATATATATTATATACTGTACATAAAATATCAAAAAGTTCAGTAAATATATTTCATATATTGTACATATAATATTAACTAAAAGTACTCCAAATACATTTTACATACTGTAAAATAAATATAAAAAATTACAGTAAGTATATATTATCTACTGTACATAAAATATCAAATAGTACAGTAAATATATTTCATATATTGTACATATAATATTATCTAAAAGTACAACAAATACATTTTAAATACTGTAAATAAAATATCAAAAATTACAGTAAGTATATATCTACTGTACATAAATTATCAAATAGTACAGTAAATATATTTCATATATTGTACATATAATATTAACTAAAAGTACACGAAATACATTTTACATACTGTAAATAAAATATCTAAAATTACAGTAAGTATATATTATCTACTGTACACAAATTATCAAAAAGTACACCAAATATGTGTTATATATACTGTAAATAAACTATCAAATTCTTCAGTAATTATATTTAATATACTGTTCATAAAATATCAAAAAATACACCAAATGTATGACACTCTAAATAAAATATCAAAAGCGACAGTAAATATATATTAGCCTCTATGTAAAATATCAAAAACTACACCAAATATATATTATTTAATTTACGTAAAATATCAAAAGTACACCAAATATATATTATATACTGTACATAAAATATCAAAAAGTACAGTAAATATATTTCATATATTGTACATATAATATTAACTAAAAGTACACCAAATATATTTTATATACTGTATATAAAATATAAAAAATTACAGTAAGTATATATTATCTACTGTACATAAAATATCTAAAAGTACACCAAATATGTGTTATATATACTGTAAATAAACTATCAAAAACTTCAGTAATTATATTTAATATACTGTTCATAAAATATCAAAAATTACTCCAAATGTATATTATACACTCTAAATAAAATATCAAAATGTCAGTAAATATATATTAGACTCTATGTAAAATATCAAAAACTACACCAAATATATATTATATAATTTACATAAAATATCAAAAGTACACCAAATATATATTATATACTGTACATAAAATATCAAAAAGTACGGTAAATATATTTCATATATTGTACATATAATATTAACTAAAACTACACCAAATACATTTTATATACTGTAAATAAAATATCAAAAATTACAGTAAGTATATATTATCTACTGTACATAAGCTATCAAAAAGTACACCAAATATGTGTTACATATACTGTAAATAAACTATCAAAATCTTCAATAATTATATTTAATATACTGTACATAAAATATCAATAATTACACGAAATGTATATTATACACTCTTAATAAAATATCAAAAATGACAGTAAATATATATTACACTCTATGTAAAATATCAAAATCTACACCAAATATATATTATATAATTTACATAAAATATCAAAAGTACACCAAATATATATTATAAACTGTACATAAAATATCAAAATAACAGTAAATATATTTCATATATTGTACATATATTAACTAAAAGTACACCAAATATATTTTACATACTGTAAATAAAATATAAAAAATTACAGTGAGTATATATTATCTACTGTACATAAAATATCAAAAAGTACACCAAATATGTGTTATATATACTGTAAATAAACTATCAAAATCTTCAGTAATTATATTTAATATACTGTACATAAAATATCAATAATTACACCAAATGTATATTATACACTCTAAATAAAATATCAAAAATGACAGTAAATATATATTACACTCTATGTAAAATATCAAAAACTACACCAAATATATATTATATAATTTACATAAAATATCAAAAGTACACCAAATATATATTATATACTGTACATAAAATATCAAAAAGTACAGTAAAGATATTTCATATATTGTACATATAATATTAACTAAAAGTACACCAAATACATTTTACATACTGTAAATAAAATATAAAAAATTACAGTAAGTATATATTATCTACTGTACATAAAATATCAAAAAGTACACCAAATATGTGTTATATATACTGTAAATAAACTATCAAAATCTTCAGTAATTATATTTAATATACTGTACATAAAATATCAATAATTACACCAAATGTATATTATACACTCTAAATAAAATATCAAAAATGACAGTAAATATATATTACACTTTATGTAAAATATCAAAAAGTACACCAAATATATATTATATAATTTACATAAAATATCATAAGTACACCAAATATATATTATATACTGTACATAAAATATCAAAAAGTACAGTAAAGATATTTCATATATTGTACATATAATATTAACTAAAAGTACACCAAATACATTTTACATAATGTAAATAAAATATAAAAAATTACAGTAAGTATATATTATCTACTGTACATAAAATATCAAAAAGTACACCAAATATGTGTTATATATACTGTAAATAAACTATCAAAATCTTCAGTAATTATATTTAATATACTGCTCATAAAATATCAAAAATTACACCAAATGTATATTATACACTCTAAATAAAATATCAAAAAGGACAGTAAATATATATTACACTCTATGTAAAATATCAAAAACTACACCAAATATATATTATATAATTTACATAAAATATCAAAAGTACACCAAATATATATTATATACTGTACATAAAATATCAAAAAGTACAGTAAATATATTTCATATATTGTACATATAATATTAACTAAAATTACACCAAATACATTTTACATACTGTAAATAAAATATCAAAAATTACAGTAAGTATATATTATCTACTGTACATAAAACATCAAAAAGTACACCAAATATGTGTTATATATACTGTAAATAAACTATCAAAATCTTCAGTAATTATATTTAATATACTGTACATAAAATATCAAAAATTACACAAAATGTAGATTATACACTCTAACTAAAATATCAAAAAGGACAGTAAATATATATTACACTCTATGTAAAATGTCAAAAACTACAACAAATATATATTATATAATTTACATAAAATATCAAAAGTACACCAAATATATATTATATACTGTACATAAAATATCAAAAAGTACAGTAAATATATTTCATATATTGTACATATAATATTAACTAAAAGTACACAAAATACATTTTACATACTGTTAATAAAATATAAAAAATTACAGTAAGTATATATTATCTACTGTACATAAATTATCAAAAAGTACAGTAAATATATTTCATATATTGTACATATAATATTAACTGAAAGTACACCAAATACATTTTACATACTGTAAATAAAATATAACAAATTACAGTAAGTATATATATTCTACTCTACATAAAATATCAAAAAGTACACCAAATATGAGTTATATATACTGTAAATAAACTATCAAAATCTTCAGTAATTATATTTTATATACTGTACATAAAATATCAAAAATTACACCAAATGTATATTATACATTCTAAATAATATATCAAAAATGGCAGTAAATATATATTACACTCTATGTAAAATATCAAAAACTACACCAAATATATATTATATAATTTACATAAAATATCAAAAGTACACCAAATATATATTATATACTGTACATAAAATATCAAAAGGTACAGTAAATATATTTCAAATATTGTACATATAATATTAACTAAAAGTTCACCAAATATATTTTACATACTGTAAATAAAATATAAAACATTACAGTAAGTATATATCTACTGTACATAAATTATCAAATAGTACAGTAAATATATTTCATATATTGTACATATAATATTAACTGAAAGTACACCAAATACATTTTTCATACTGTAAATGAAATATAAAAAATTACAGTAAGTATATATTATCTACTGTACATAAAATATCTAAAAGTACACCAAATATGTGTTATATATAATGTAAATAAACTATCAAAATCTTCAGTAATTATATTTAACATACTGTTCATAAAATATCAAAAATTACACCAAATGTATATTATACACTCTAAATAAAATATCAAAAAGACAGTAAATATATATTACACTCCTTGTAAAATATCAAAAACTACACCAAATATATATTATATAATTTACATAAAATATCAAAAGTACACCAAATATATATTTTATACTGTACATAAAATATCAAAAAGTATAGTAAATATATTTCATATATAGTACATATAATATTAACTAAAATACACCAAATACATTTTACATACTGTAAATAAAATATCAAAAATTACTGTAAGTATATATTATCTACTGTACATAAAATATCAAAAAGTACACCAAATATGTGTTATATATACTGTAAATCAACTATCAAAATCTTCAGTAATTATATTTAATATACTGTACATAAAATATCAAAAATTACACCAAATGTACATTATACACTCTAAATAAAATATCAAAAAGGACAGTAAATGTATATTACACTCTATGTAAAATATCAAATGCTACACCAAATATATATTATATAATTTACATAAAATATCAAAAGTACACCAAATATATATTATATAATGTACATAAAATATCAAAAAGTACAGTAAAGATATTTCATATATTGTACATATAATATTAACTAAAAGTACACCAAATACATTTTACATACTGTAAATAAAATATAAAAAATTACAGTAAGTATATATTATCTACTGTACATAAAATATCAAAAAGTACACCAAATATGTGTTATATATACTGTAAATAAACTATCAAAATCTTCTGTAATTATATTTAATATACTGTACATAAAATATCAAAAATTACACCAAATGTATATTATACACTCTAAAAAAATATCAAAAATGACAGTAAATGTATATTACACTCTATGTAAAATATCAAAAACTACACCAAATATATATTATATAATTTACATAAAATATCAAAAGTACACCAAATATATATTATATACAGTACATAAAACATCAAAAAGTACAGTAAATATATTTCGTATATTGTACATATAATATTAACTAAAAGTACACCAAATACATTTTACATACTGTAAATAAAATATAAAAAATTACAGTAAGTATATAGTATCTACTGTACATAACATATCAAAAAGTACTCCAAATATGTGTTATATATACTGTAAATAAACTATCAAAAGCTTCAGTAATTATATTTAATATACTGTACATAAAATATCAAAAATTACACCAAATGTATATTATAAACTCTAAATAAAATATCAAAAAGGACAGTAAATATATATTACACTCTATGTAAAATATCAAAAACTACACCAAATATATATTATATAATTTACATAAAATATCAAAAGTACACCAAATATATATTATATACTGGACATAAAATATCAAAAAGTACAGTAAATATATTTCATATATTGTACATATAATATTAACTAAAACTACAACAAATACATTTTACATACTGTAAATAAAATATCAAAAATTACAGTAAGTATATATTATCTACTGTACATAAAACATCAAAAAGTACACCAAATATGTGTTATATATACTTTAAATAAACTATCAAAATCTTCAGTAATTATATTTAATATACTGTACATAAAATATCAATAATTACACCGAATGTATATTATACACTCTAAATAAAATATCAAAAATGACAGTAAATATATATTACACTCTATGTAAAATATCAAAAACTACACCAAATATGTATTATATAATTTACATAAAATATCAAAAGTACACCAAATATATATTATATACTGTACATAAAATATCAAAAAGTACAGTAAATATATTTCATATATTGTACATATAATATTAACTAAAAGTACACCAAATACATTTTACATACTGTAAATAAAATATCAAAAATTACAGTAAGTATATATTATCTACTGTACATAAAATATCAAAAAGTACACCAAATATGTGTTATATATACTGTAAATAAACTATCAAAATCTTCAGTAATTATATTTAATATACTGTACATAAAATATCAGAAATTACACCAAATGTATATTATACACTCTAAATAAAATATCAAAAAGGACAGTAAATATATATTACACTCTATGTAAAATATCAAAAACTACACCAAATATATATTATATAATTTACATAAAATATCAAAAGTACACCAAATATATATTATATACTGTACATAAAATATCAAAAAGTACAGTAAATATATTTCATATATTGTACATATAATATTAACTAAAAGTACACGAAATACATTTTACATACTGTAAATAAAATATCTAAAATTACAGTAAGTATATATTATCTACTGTACACAAAATATCAAAAAGTACACCAAATATGTGTTATATATACTGTAAATAAACTATCAAAATCTTCAGTAATTATATTTAATATACTCTTCATAAAATATGAAAAAATACACCAAATGTATGACACTCTAAATAAAATATCAAAAGCGACAGTAAATGTATATTAGACTCTATGTAAAATATCAAAAACTACACCAAATATATATTATTTAATTTACGTAAAATATCAAAAGTACACCAAATATATATTATATACTGTACATAAAATATCAAAAAGTACAGTAAATATATTTCATATATTGTACATATAATATTAACTAAAAGTACACCAAATATATTTTATATACTGTATATAAAATATAAAAAATTACAGTAAGTTTATATTATCTACTGTACATAAAATATCTAAAAGTACACCAAATATGTGTTATATATACTGTTAATAAACTATCAAAAACTTCAGTAATTATATTTAATATACTGTACATAAAATATCAATAATTACACCAAATGTATATTATACACTCTAAATAAAATATCAAAAAGACAGTAAATATATATTACACACTATGTAAAATATTAAAAACTACACCAAATATATATTATATAACTTACATAAAATATCAAAAGTACACCAAATATATATTATATACTGTACATAAAATATCAAAAAGTACAGTAAATATGGTTCATATATTGTACATATAATATTAACTAAAAGTACACCAAATACATTTTACGTACTGTAAATAAAATATAAAAATTACAGTAAGTATATATTATCTACTGTACATAAAATATCAAAAAGTACACCAAATATGTTTTATATATACTGTAAATAAACTATCAAAATCTTCAGTAATTATATTTAATATACTGTACATAAAATATCAAAAATTACACCAAATGTATATTATACACTCTAAATAAAATATGAAAAAGGACAGTAAATATATATTAAACTCTATGTAAAATATCAAAAACTACACAAAATACATATTATATAATTTACATAAAATATCAAAAGTACACCAAATATATATTATATACTGTACATAAAATATCAAAAAGTATAGTAAATATATTTCATATATTGTACATATAATATTAAGTAAAACTACACCGAATACATTTTATATACTGTAAAAACAATGTCAATAATTACAGTAAGTATATATTATCTACTGTACATAAAATATCAAAAAGTACACCAAATATGTGTTATATATACTGTAAATAAACTATCAAAATCTTCAGTAATTATATTTAATATACTGTTCATAAAATATCAAAAATTTCACCAAATGTATATTATACACTCTAAATAAAATGTCAAAAAGGACAGTAAATATATATTACACTCTATGTAAAATATCAAAAACTACACCAAATATATATTATATAATTTACATAAAATAACAAAAGTACACCAAATATATATTATATACTGTACATGAATTATCAAAAAGTACAGAAAGTTTATTTCATATATTGTACATATAATATTAACTAAAAGTACACCAAAAACATTTTACATACTGTAAATAAAATATAAAAATTTACAGTAAGTATATATTATCTACTGTACATAAAATATCAAAAAGTACATCAAATATGTGTTATATATACTGTAAATAAACTATCAAAATCTTCAGTAATTATATTTAATATACTGTTCATAAAATATCAAAAATTACACCAAATGTATATTATACACTCTAAATAAAATATCAAAAAGGACAGTAAATATATATTACACTCTATGTAAAATATCAAAGATTACACCAAATATATATTATGTAATTTACATAAAATATCCAAAGTACACCAAATATATATTATATACTGTACATAAAATATCAAAAAGTACAGTAAATATATTTCATATATTGTACATATAATATTAACTAAAAGTACACCAAATACATTTTACATACTGTAAATAAAATATCAAAAATTACAGTAAGTATATATTATCTAATGTACATAAAATATCAAAAAGTACACCAAATATGTGTTATATATACTGTAAATAAACTATCAAAATCTTCAGTAATTATATTTTATATACTGTACATAAAATATCAAAAATTACACCAAATGTATATTATACACTCTAAATATAATATCAAAAAGGACAGTAAATATATATTACATTCTAGGTAAAATATAAAAAACTACACCAAACATATATTATATAATTTACATAAAATACCAAAAGTACACCAAATATATATTATATACTGTACATAAAATATCAAAAAGTACACTAAATATATTTCATATATTGTACATATAATATTAACTAAAAGTACACCAAATACATTTTATGTACTGTAAATAAAATATCAAAAATTACAGTAAGTGTATATTATCTACTGTACATAAAATATCAAAAAGTACACCAAATATGTGTTATATATACTGTAAATAAACTATCAAAATCATCAGTAATTATATTTAATATACTGTACATAAAATATCAATAATTACACCAAATGTATATTATACACTCTAAATAAAATATCAAAAATGACAGTAAATATATATTACACTCTATGTAAAATATCAAAAACTACACCAAATATGTATTATATAATTTACATAAAATATCAAAAGTACACCAAATATATATTATATACTGTACATAAATTATCAAAAATTACAGTAAATATATTTCATATATTGTACATATAATATTATCTAAAAGTACAACAAATACATTTTAAATGCTGTAAATAAAATATCAAAAATTACAGTAAGTATATATTATCTACTGTACATAAAATATCAAAAAGTACACCAAATATGTGTTATATATACTGTAAATAAACTATCAAAACCTTAAGTAATTATATTTAATATACTGTACATAAAATATCAAAAATTACACCAAATGTATATTATACACTCTAAATAAAATATCAAAAAGGACAGTAAATATATATTACACTCTATGTAAAATATCAAAAACTACACCAAATATATATTATATAATTTACATAAAATATCAAAAGTACACCAAATATATATTATATACTGTACATAAAATATCAAAAAGTACAGTAAATATATTTCATATATTGTACATATAATATTAACTAAAAGTACACGAAATACATTTTACATACTGTAAATAAAATATCTAAAATTACAGTAAGTATATATTATCTACTGTACACAAAATATCAAAAAGTACACCAAATATGTGTTATATATACTGTAAATAAACTATCAAAATCTTCAGTAATTATATTTAATATACTGTTCATAAAATATCAAAAAATACACCAAATGTATGACACTCTAAATAAAATATCAAAAGCGACAGTAAATATATATTAGACTCTATGTAAAATATCAAAAAGTACACCAAATATATATTATTTAATTTACGTAAAATATCAAAAGTACACCAAATATATATTATATACTGTACATAAAATATCAAAAAGTACAGTAAATATATTTCATATATTGTACATATAATATTAACTAAAAGGACACCAAATATATTTTATATACTGTATATAAAATATAAAAAATTACAGTAAGTATATATTATCTACTGTACATAAAATATCTAAAAGTACACCAAATATGTGTTATATATACTGTAAATAAACTATCAAAAACTTCAGTAATTATATTTAATATACTGTACATAAAATATCAAAAATTACACCAAATGTATATTATACACTCTAAATAAAATATGAAAAAGGGCAGTAAATATATATTAAACTCTATGTAAAATATCAAAAACTACACGAAATACATATTATATAATTTACATAAAATATCAAAAGTACACCAAATATATATTATATACTGTACATAAAATATCAAAAATTACACCAAATGTATATTATACACTCTAAATAAAATATCAAAAAGGACAGTAAATATATATTACACTCTATGTAAAATATCAAAAACTACACCAAATATATATTATATAATTTACATAAAATATCAAAAGTACACCAAATATATATTATATACTGTACATAAAATATCAAAAAGTACAGTAAATATATTTCATATATTGTACACATAATATTAACTAAAAGTACACCAAATACATTTTACATACTATAAATAAAATATAAAAAATTACAGTAAGTATATATTATCTACTGTACATAAATTATCAAATAGTACAGTAAATATATTTCATATATTGTACATATAATAATAACTGAAAGTACACCAAATACATTTTACATACTGTAAATAAAATATAAAAATTTACAGTAAGTATATATTATCTACTGTACATAAAATATCAAAAAGTACACCAAATATGTGTTATATATACTGTAAATAAACTATCAAAATCTTCAGTAATTATATTTAATATACTGTTCATAAAATATCAAAAATTACTCCAAATGTATATTATACACTCTAAATAAAATATCAAAAAGGTCAGTAAATATATATTAGACACTATGTAAAATATCAAAAACTACACCAAATATATATTATATAATTTACATAAAATATCAAAAGTACACCAAATATATATTATATACTGTACATAAAATATCAAAAAGTACGGCAAATATATTTCATATATTGTACATATAATATTAACTAAAACTACGCCAAATACATTTTATATACTGTAAATAAAATATCAAAAATTACAGTAAGTATATATTATCTACTGTACATAAGCTATCAAAAAGTACACCAAATATGTGTTATATATACTGTAAATAAACTATCAAAATCTTCAGTAATTATATTTAATATACTGTACATAAAATATCAATAATTACACCAAATGTATATTATACACTCTAAATAAAATATCAAAAATGACAATAAATATATATTACACTCTATGTAAAATATCAAAATCTACACCAAATATATATTATATAATTTACATAAAATATCAATAGTACACCAAATATATATTATAAACTGTACATAAAATATCAAAATAACACTAAATATATTTCATATATTGTACATATAGTAACTAAAAGTACACCAAATACATTTTACATACTGTAAATAAAATATAAAAAATTACAGTAAGTATATATTATCTACTCTACATAAAATATCAAAAAGTACACCAAATATGTGTTATATATACTGTAAATAAACTATCAAAATCTTCAGTAATTATATTTAATATACTGTACATAAAATATCAATAATTACACCAAATGTATATTATACACTCTAAATAAAATATCAAAAATGACAGTAAATATATATTACACTCTATGTAAAATATCAAAAACTACACCAAATATATAATATAATTTACATAAAATATCAAAAGTACACCAAATATATATTATATACTGTACATAAAATATCAAAAAGTACAGTAAAGATATTTCATATATTGTACATATAATATTATCTAAAAGTACACCAAATACATTTTACATACTGTAAATAAAATATCAAAAATTACAGTAAGTATATATTATCTACTGTACATAAAACATCAAAAAGTACACCAAATATGTGATATATGTACTGTAAATAAACTATCAAAATCTTCAGTAATTATATTTAATATACTGTACATAAAATATCAAAAATTACACCAAATGTATATTATACACTCTTAATAAAATATCAAAAAGGACAGTAAATATATATTACAGTCTATGTAAAATATCAAAAACTACACCAAATATATATTATATAATTTACATAAAATATCAAAAGTACACCAAATATATATTATATACTGTACATAAAATATCAAAAAATACAGTAAATATATTTCATATATTGTACATATAATATTAACTAAAAGTACACCAAATACATTTTACATACTGTAAATAAAATATCAAAAATTACAGTAAGTATATATTATCTACTGTACATAAAACATCAAAAAGTACACCAAATATGTGTTATATATACTGTAAATAAACTATCAAAATCTTCAGTAATTATATTTAATATACTGTACATAAAATATCAAAAATTACACCAAATGTATATTATACACTCTAAATAAAATATCAAAAAGGACAGTAAATATATATTACAGTCTATGTAAAATATCAAAAACTACACCAAATATATATTATATAATTTACATAAAATATCAAAAGTACACCAAATATATATGATATACTGAACATAAAATATCAAAAAGTACAGTAAATATATTTCATATATTGTACATATAATATTAACTAAAAGTACACCAAATACATTTTACATACTATAAATAAAATATAAAAAATTACAGTAAGTATATATTATCTACTGTACATAAATTATCAAATAGTACAGTAAATATATTTCATATATTGTACATATAATAATAACTGAAAGTACACCAAATACATTTTGCATACTGTAAATAAAATATAAAAAATTACAGTAAGTATATATTATCTACTGTACATAAAATATCAAAAAGTACACCAAATATGTGTTATATATACTGTAAATAAACTATCAAAATCTTCAGTAATTATATTTAATATACTGTTCATAAAATATCAAAAATTACTCCAAATGTATATTATACACTCTAAATAAAATATCAAAAAGGTCAGTAAATATATATTAGACTCTATGTAAAATATCAAAAACTACACCAAATATATATTATATAATTTACATAAAATAACAAAAGTACACCAAATATATATTATATACTGTACATAAAATATCAAAAAGTACGGTAAATATATTTCATATATTGTACATATAATATTAACTAAAACTATGCCAAATACATTTTATATACTGTAAATAAAATATCAAAAATTACACTAAGTATATATTATCTACTGTACATAAGCTATCAAAAAGTACACCAAATATGTGTTATATATACTGTAAATAAACTATCAAAATCTTCAGTAATTATATTTAATATACTGTACATAAAATATCAATAATTACACCAAATGTATATTATACACTCTAAATAAAATATCAAAAATGACAGTAAATATATATTACACTCTATGTAAAATATCAAAATCTACACCAAATATATATTATATAATTTACATAAAATATCAAAAGTACACCAAATATATATTATAAACTGTACATAAAATATCAAAATAACAGTAAATATATTTCATATATTGTACATATAGTAACTAAAAGTACACCAAATACATTTTACATACTGTAAATAAAATATAAAAAATTACAGTAAGTATATATTATCTACTGTACATAAAATATCAAAAAGTACACCAAATATGTGTTATATATACTGTAAATAAACTATCAAAATCTTCAGTAATTATATTTAATATACTGTACATAAAATATCAATAATTACACCAAATGTATATTATACACTCTAAATAAAATATCAAAAAGGACAGTAAATATATATTACACTCTATGTAAAATATCAAAAACTACACCAAATATATATTATATAATTTACATAAAATATCAAAAGTACACCAAATATATATTATATACTGTACATAATATATCAAAAAGTACAGTAAAGATATTTCATATATTGTACATATAATATTAACTAAAAGTACACCAAATACATTTTACATACTGTAAATAAAATATAAAAAATTACAGTAAGTATATATTATCTACTGTACATAAAATATCAAAAAGTACACCAAATATGTGTTATATATACTGTAAATAAACTATCAAAATCTTCAGTAATTATATTTAATATACTGTACATAAAATATCAATAATTACACCAAATGTATATTATACACTCTAAATAAAATATCAAAAATGACAGTAAATATATATTACACTCTATGTAAAATATCAAAAACTACACCAAATATATAATATAATTTACATAAAATATCAAAAGTACACCAAATATATATTATATACTGTACATAAAATATCAAAAAGTACAGTAAAGATATTTCATATATTGTACATATAATATTATCTAAAAGTACACCAAATACATTTTACATACTGTAAATAAAATATCAAAAATTACAGTAAGTATATATTATCTACTGTACATAAAACATCAAAAAGTACACCAAATATCTGATATATGTACTGTAAATAAACTATCAAAATCTTCAGTAATTATATTTAATATACTGTACAGAAAATATCAAAAATTACACCAAATGTATATTATACACTCTTAATAAAATATCAAAAAGGACAGTAAATATATATTACAGTCTATGTAAAATATCAAAAACTACACCAAATATATATTATATAATTTACATAAAATATCAAAAGTACACCAAATATATATTATATACTGTACATAAAATATCAAAAAATACAGTAAATATATTTCATATATTGTACATATAATATTAACTAAAAGTACACCAAATACATTTTACATACTGTAAATAAAATATCAAAAATTACAGTAAGTATATATTATCTACTGTACATAAAACATCAAAAAGTACACCAAATATGTGTTATATATACTGTAAATAAACTATCAAAATCTTCAGTAATTATATTTAATATACTGAACATAAAATATCAAAAATTACACCAAATGTATATTATACACTCTAAATAAAATATCAAAAATGACAGTAAATATATATTACACTCTATCTAAAATATCAAAAACTACACCAAATATATATTATATAATTTACATAAAATATCAAAAGTACACAAAATATATATTATATACTGTACATAAAATATCAAAAAGTACAGTAAATATATTTCATATATTGTACATATAATATTAACTAAAAGTACACCAAATACATTTTACATACTGTAAATAAAGTATAAGAAATTACAGTTAGTATATATTATCTACTGTACATAACATATCAAAAAGTATTCCAAATATGTGTTATATATACTGTAAATAAACTATCAAAATCTTCAGTAATTATATTTAATATACTGTACATAAAATATCAAAAATTGCACCAAATGTATATTATACACTCTAAATAAAATATCAAATAGGACTGTAAATATATATTACACTCTATGTAAAATATGAAAAACTACACCAAATATATATTATATAAATTACATAAAATATCAAAAGTACACCAAATATATATTATATACTGTACATAAAATATCAAAAAGTACAGTAAATATATTTCATATATTGTACATATAATATTAACTAAAAGTACACCAAATACATTTTACATACTGTAAAATAAATATAAAAATTTACAGTAAGTATATATTATCTACTGTACATAAAATATCAAATAGTACAGTAAATATATTTCATATATTGTACATATAATATTATCTAAAAGTACAACAAATATATTTTAAATACTGTAAATAAAATATCAAAAATTACAGTAAGTATATATTATCTACTGTACATAAAATATCAAAAAGTACACCAAATATGTGTTATATATACTGTAAATAAACTATCAAAACCTTAAGTAATTATATTTAATATACTGTACATAAAATATCAGAAATTACACCAAATGTATATTATACACTCTAAATAAAATATCAAAAAGGACAGTAAATATATATTACACTCTATGTAAAATATCAAAAACTACACCAAATATATATTATATAATTTACATAAAATATCAAAAGTACACCAAATATATATTATATACTGTACATAAAATATCAAAAAGTACAGTAAATATATTTCATATATTGTACATATAATATTAACTAAAAGTACACGAAATACATTTTACATACTGTAAATAAAATATCTAAAATTACAGTAAGTATATATTATCTACCGTACACAAAATATCAAAAAGTACACCAAATATGTGTTATATATACTGTAAATAAACTATCAAAATCTTCAGTAATTATATTTAATATACTTTTCATAAAATATCAAAAAATACACCAAATGTATGACACTCTAAATAAAATATCAAAAGCGACAGTAAATATATATTAGACTCTATGTAAAATATCAAAAACTACACCAAATATATATTATTTAATTTACGTAAAATATCAAAAGTACACCAAATATATATTATATACTGTACATAAAATATCAAAAAGTACAGTAAATATATTTCATATATTGTACATATAATATTAACTAAAAGTACACCAAATATATTTTATATACTGTATATAAAATATAAAAAATTACAGTAAGTATATATTATCTACTGTACATAAAATATCTAAAAGTACACCAAATATGTGTTATATATACTGTAAATAAACTATCAAAATCTTCAGTAATTATATTTAATATACTGTACATAAAATATAAAAAATTACAACAAATGTATATTATACACTCTAAATAAAATATGAAAAAGGACAGTAAATATATATTAAACTCTATGTAAAATATCAAAAACTACACCAAATATATATTATATAATTTACATAAAATATCAAAAGTACACCAAATATATATTATATACTGTACATAAAATATCAAAAAGTACAGTAAATATATTTCATATATTGTACATATAATATTAACTAAAACTACACCGAATACATTTTATATACTGTAAATAAAATATCAAAAATTACAGTAAGTATATATTATCTACTGTACATAAAATATCAAAAAGTACACCAAATATGTGTTATATATACTGTAAATAAACTATCAAAATCTTCAGTAATTATATTTAATATACTGTTCATAAAATATCAAAAATTTCACCAAATGTATATTATACACTCTAAATAAAATATCAAAAAGGACAGTAAATATATATTACACTCTATGTAAAATATCAAAAACTACACCAAATATATATTATATAATTTACATAAAATAACAAAAGTACACCAAATATATATTATATACTGTACATAAAATATCAAAATGTACAGAAAGTTTATTTCATATATTGTACATATAATATTAACTAAAAGTACACCAAAAACATTTTACATACTGTAAATAAAATATAAAAAATTACAGTAAGTATATATTATCTACTGTACATAAAATATCAAAAAGTACATCAAATATGTGTTATATATACTGTAAATAAACTATCAAAATCTTCAGTAATTATATTTAATATACTGTTCATAAAATATCAAAAATTACACCAAATGTATATTATACACTCTAAATAAAATATCAAAAAGCACAGTAAATATATATTACACTCTATGTAAAATATCAAAAATTACACCAAATATATATTATGTAATTTACATAAAATATACAAACTACACCAAATACATATTATATACTGTACATAAAATATCAAAAAGTACAGTAAATATATTTCATATATTGTACATATAATATTAACTAAAAGTACACCAAATACATTTTACATACTGTAAATAAAATATCAAAAATTACAGTAAGTATATATTATCTAATGTACATAAAATATCAAAAAGTACACCAAATATGTGTTATATATACTGTAAATAAACTATCAAAATCTTCAGTAATTATATTTTATATACTGTACATAAAATATCAAAAATTACACCAAATGTATATTATACACTCTAAATATAATATCAAAAAGGACAGTAAATATATATTACATTCTAGGTAAAATATAAAAAACTACACCAAACATATATAATTTACATAAAATACCAAAAGTACACGAAATATATATTATATACTGTACATAAAATATCAAAAAGTACACTAAATATATTTCATATATTGTACATATAATATTAACTAAAAGTACACCAAATACATTTTATGTACTGTAAATAAAATATCAAAAATTACAGTAAGTGTATATTATCTACTGTACATAAAATATCAAAAAGTACACCAAATATGTGTTATATATACTGTAAATAAACTATCAAAATCATCAGTAATTATATTTAATATACTGTACATAAAATATCAATAATTACACCAAATGTATATTATACGCTCTAAATAAAATATCAAAAATGACAGTAAATATATATTACACTCTATGTAAAATATCAAAAACTACACCAAATATGTATTATATAATTTACATAAAATATCAAAAGTACACCAAATATATATTATATACTGTACATAAAATATCAAAAAGTACAGTAAATATATTTCATATATTGTACATATAATATTATCTAAAAGTACAACAAATACATTTTAAATGCTGTAAATAAAATATCAAAAATTACAGTAAGTATATATTATCTACTGTACATAAAATATCAAAAAGTACACCAAATATGTGTTATATATACTTTAAATAAACTATCAAAACCTTAAGTAATTATATTTAATATACTGTACATAAAATATCAAAAATTACACCAAATGTATATTATACACTCTAAATAAAATATCAAAAAGACAGTAAATATATATTACACTCTATGTAAAATATCAAAAACTACACCAAATATATATTATATAATTTACATAAAATATCAAAAGTACACCAAATATATATTATATACTGTACATAAAATATCAAAAAGTACAGTAAATATATTTCATATATTGTACATATAATATTAACTAAAAGTACACGAAATACATTTTACATACTGTAAATAAAATATCTAAAATTACAGTAAGTATATATTATCTACTGTACACAAAATATCAAAAAGTACACCAAATATGTGTTATATATACTGTAAATAAACTATCAAAAACTTCAGTAATTATATTTAATATACTGCTCATAAAATATCAAAAAATACACCAAATGTATGACACTCTAAATAAAATATCAAAAGCGACAGTAAATATATATTAGACTCTATGTAAAATATCAAAAACTACACCAAATATATATTATTTAATTTATATAAAATATCAAAAGTACACCAAATATATATTATATACTGTACATAAAATATCAAAAAGTACAGTAAATATATTTCATATATTGTACATATAATATTAACTAAAAGGACACCAAGTATATTTTATATACTGTATATAAAATATAAAAAATTACAGTAAGTATATATTATCTACTGTACATAAAATATCTAAAAGTACACCAAATATGTGTTATATATACTGTAAATAAACTATCAAAAACTTCAGCAATTATATTTAATATACTGTACATAAAATATCAAAAATTACACCAAATGTATATTATACACTCTAAATAAAATATGAAAAAGGGCAGTAAATATATATTAAACTCTATGTAAAATATCAAAAACTACACGAAATACATATTATATAATTTACCTAAAATATCAAAAGTACACCAAATATATATTATATACTGTACATAAAATATCAAAAGTACAGTAAATATATTTCATATATTGTACATATAATATTAACTAAAACTACACCGAATACATTTTATATACTGTAAATAAAATATCAAAAATTGCAGTAAGTTTATATTATCTACTGTACATAAAATATCAAAAAGTACACCAAATATGTGTTATATATACTGTAAATAAACTATCAAAACCTTAAGTAATTATATTTAATATACTGTACATAAAATATCAAAAATTACACCAAATGTATATTATACACTCTAAATAAAATATCAAAAAGGACAGTAAATATATATTACACTCTATGTAAAATATCAAAAACTACACCAAATATATATTATATAATTTACATAAAATATCAAAAGTACACCAAATATATATTATATACTGTACATAAAATATCAAAAAGTACAGTAAATATATTTCATATATTGTACATTTAATATTAACTAAAAGTACACGAAATACATTTTACATACTGTAAATAAAATATCTAAAATTACAGTAAGTATATATTATCTACTGTACACAAAATATCAAAAAGTACACCAAATATGTGTTATATATACTGTAAATAAACTATCAAAATCTTCAGTAATTATATTTAGTATACTCTTCATAAAATATCAAAAAATACACCAAATGTATGACACTCTAAATAAAATATCAAAAGCGACAGTAAATATATATTAGCCTCTATGTAAAATATCAAAAACTACACCAAATATATATTATTTAATTTACGTAAAATATCAAAAGTACACCAAATATATATTATATACTGAACATAAAATATCAAAAAGTACAGTAAATATATTTCATATATTGTACATATAATATTAACTAAAAGGACACCAAATATATTTTATATACTGTATATAAAATATAAAAAATTACAGTAAGTATATATTATCTACTGTACATAAAATATCTAAAAGTACACCAAATATGTGTTATATATACTGTAAATAAACTATCAAAAACTTCAGCAATTATATTTAATATACTGTACATAAAATATCAAAAATTACACCAAATGTATATTATACACTCTAAATAAAATATGAAAAAGGGCAGTAAATATATATTAAACTCTATGTAAAATATCAAAAACTACACGAAATACATATTATATAATTTACCTAAAATATCAAAAGTACACCAAATATATATTATATACTGTACATAAAATATCAAAAGTACAGTAAATATATTTCATATATTGTACATATAATATTAACTAAAACTACACCGAATACATTTTATATACTGTAAATAAAATATCAAAAATTGCAGTAAGTATATATTATCTACTGTACATAAAATATCAAAAAGTACACCAAATATGTGTTATATATACTGTAAATAAACTATCAAAATCTTCAGTAATTATATTTAATATACTGTACATAAAATATCAAAAATTACACCAAATGTATATTATACACTCTAAATAAAATATCAAAAAGGACAGTAAATATATATTACACTCTATGTAAAATATCAAAAACTACACCAAATATATATTATATAATTTACATAAAATATCAAAAGTACACCAAATATATATTATATACTGTACATAAAATATCAAAAAGTACAGTAAATATATTTCATATATTGTACATATAATATTAACTAAAAGTACACGAAATACATTTTACATACTGTAAATAAAATATCTAAAATTACAGTAAGTATATATTATCTACTGTACACAAAATATCAAAAAGTACACCAAATATGTGTTATATATACTGTAAATAAACTATCAAAATCTTCAGTAATTATATTTAATATACTCTTCATAAAATATCAAAAAATACACCAAATGTATGACACTCTAAATAAAATATCAAAAGCGACAGTAAATATATATTAGCCTCTATGTAAAATATCAAAAACTACACCAAATATATATTATTTAATTTACGTAAAATATCAAAAGTACACCAAATATATATTATATACTGTACATAAAATATCAAAAAGTACAGTAAATATATTTCATATATTGTACATATAATATTAACTAAAAGTACACCAAATATATTTTATATACTGTATATAAAATATAAAAAATTACAGTAAGTATATATTATCTACTGTACATAAAATATCTAAAAGTACACCAAATATGTGTTATATATACTGTAAATAAACTATCAAAAACTTCAGTAATTATATTTAATATACTGTACATAAAATATCAATAATTACACCAAATGTATATTATACACTCTAAATAAAATATCAAAAAGGACAGTAAATATATATTACACACTATGTAAAATATTAAAAACTACACCAAACATATATTATATAATTTACATAAAATATCAAAAGTACACCAAATATATATTATATACTGTACATAAAATATCAAAAAGTACAGTAAATATATTTCATATATTGTACATATAATATTAACTAAAAGTACACCAAATACATTTTACATACTGTAAATAAAATACAAAAATTACAGTAAGTATATATTATCTACTGTACATAAAATATCAAAAAGTACACCAAATATGTGTTATATATACTGTAAATAAACTATCAAAATCTTCAGTAATTATATTTAATATACAGTACATAAAATATCAAAAATTACACCAAATGTATATTATACACTCTAAATAAAATATGAAAAAGACAGTAAATATATATTAAACTCTATGTAAAATATCAAAAACTACACCATATACATATTATATAATTTACATAAAATATCAAAAGTACACCAAATATATATTATATACTGTACATAAAATATCAAAAAGTACAGTAAATATATTTCATATATTGTACATATAATATTAACTAAAACTACACAGAATACATTTTATATACTGTAAATACAATATCAAAAATTGCAGTAAGTATATATTATCTACTGTACATAAAATATCAAAAAGTACACCAAATATGTGTTATATATACTGTAAATAAACTATCAAAATCTTCAGTAATTATATTTAATATACTGTTCATAAAATATCAAAAATTTCACCAAATGTATATTATACACTCTAAATAAAATATCAAAAAGGACAGTAAATATATATTACACTCTATGTAAAATATCAAAAACTACACCAAATATATATTATATAATTTACATAAAATAACAAAAGTACACCAAATATATATTATATACTGTACATAAAATATCAAAAAGTACAGAAAGTTTATTTCATATATTGTACATATAATATTAACTAAAAGTACACCAAAAACATTTTACATACTGTAAATAAATATAAAAAATTACAGTAAGTATATATTATCTACTGTACATAAAATATCAAAAAGTACATCAAATATGTGTTATATATACTGTAAATAAACTATCAAAATCTTCAGTAATTATATTTAATATACTGTTCATAAAATATCAAAAATTACACCAAATGTATATTATACACTCTAAATAAAATATCAAAAAGGACAGTAAATATATATTACACTCTATGTAAAATATCAAATACTACACCAAATACATATTATGTAATTTACATAAAATATCAAATGTACACCAAATATATATTATATACTGTACATAAAATATCAAAAAGTACAGTAAATATATTTCATATATTGTACATATAATATTAACTAAAAGTACACCAAATACATTTTACATACTGTAAATAAAATATCAAAAATTACAGTAAGTATATATTATCTAATGTACATAAAATATCAAAAAGTACACCAAATATGTGTTATATATACTGTAAATAAACTATCAAAATCTTCAGTAATTATATTTTATATACTGTACATAAAATATCAAAAATTACACCAAATGTATATTATACACTCTAAATATAATATCAAAAAGGACAGTAAATATATATTACATTCTAGGTAAAATATAAAAAACTACACCAAACATATATTATATAATTTACATAAAATACCAAAAGTACACCAAATACATATTATATACTGTACATAAAATATCAAAAAGTACAGTAAATATATTTCATATATTGTACATATAATATTAACTAAAAGTACACCAAATACATTTTATGTACTGTAAATAAAATATCAAAAATTACAGTAAGTGTATATTATCTACTGTACATAAAATATCAAAAAGTACACCAAATATGTGTTATATATACTGTAAATAAACTATCAAAATCATCAGTAATTATATTTAATATACTGTACATAAAATATCAATAATTACACCAAATGTATATTATACACTCTAAATAAAATATCAAAAATGACAGTAAATATATATTACACTCTATGTAAAATATCAAAAACTACACCAAATATGTATTATATAATTTATATAAAATATCAAAAGTACACCAAATATATATTATATACTGTACATAAAATATCAAAAAGTACAGTAAATATATTTCATATATTGTACATATAATATTATCTAAAAGTACAACAAATACATTTTAAATGCTGTAAATAAAATATCAAAAATTACAGTAAGTATATATTATCTACTGTACATAAAATATCAAAAAGTACACCAAATATGTGTTATATATACTGTAAATAAACTATCAAAACCTTAAGTAATTATATTTAATATACTGTACATAAAATATCAAAAATTACACCAAATGTATATTATACACTCTAAATAAAATATCAAAAAGGACAGTAAATATATATTACACTCTATGTAAAATATCAAAAACTACACCAAATATATATTATATAATTTACATAAAATATCAAAAGTACACCAAATATATATTATATACTGTACATAAAATATCAAAAAGTACAGTAAATATATTTCATATATTGTACATATAATATTAACTAAAACTACACGAAATACATTTTACATACTGTAAATAAAATATCTAAAATTACAGTAAGTATATATTATCTACTGTACACAAAATATCAAAAAGTACACCAAATATGTGTTATATATACTGTAAATAAACTATCAAAATCTTCAGTAATTATATTTAATATACTGTTCATAAAATATCAAAAAATACACCAAATTTATGACACTCTAAATAAAATATCAAAAGCGACAGTAAATATATATTAGACTCTATGTAAAATATCAAAAACTACACAAAATATATATTATTTAATTTACGTAAAATATCAAAAGTACACCAAATATATATTATATACTGTACATAAAATATCAAAAAGTACAGTAAATATATTTCATATATTGTACATATAATATTAACTAAAAGGACACCAAATATATTTTATATACTGTATATAAAATGTAAAAAATTACAGTAAGTATATATTATCTACTGTACATAAAATATCTAAAAGTACACCAAATATGTGTTATATATACTGTAAATAAACTATCAAAAACTTCAGTAATTATATTTAATATACTGTACATAAAATATCAATAATTACACCAAATGTATATTATACACTCTAAATAAAATATCAAAAAGGACAGTAAATATATATTACACACTATGAAAAATATTAAAAACTACACAAAATATATATTATATAATTTACATAAAGTATCAAAAGTACACCAAATATATATTATATACTGTACATAAAATATCAAAAAGTACAGTAAATATATTTCATATATTGTACATATAATATTAACTAAAAGTACACCAAATACATTTTACATACTGTAAATAAAATATAAAAATTACAGTAAGTATATATTATCTACTGTACATAAAATATCAAAAAGTACACCAAATATGTGTTATATATACTGTAATTAAACTATCAAAATCTTCAGTAATTATATTTAATATACTGTACATAAAATATCAAAAATTACACCAAATGTATATTATACACTCTAAATAAAATATGAAAAAGGACAGTAAATATATATTAAACTCTATGTAAAATATCAAATACTACACCAAATACATATTATATAATTTACATAAAATATCAAAAGTACACCAAATATATATTATATACTGTACATAAAATATCAAAAAGTACAGTAAATATATTTCATATATTGTACATATAATATTAACTAAAACTACACCGAATACATTTTATATACTTTAAATAAAATACCAAAAATTGCAGTAAGTATATATTATCTACTGTACATAAAATATCAAAAAGTACACCAAATATGTGTTATATATACTGTAAATAAACTATCAAAATCTTCAGTAATTATATTTAATATACTGTTCATAAAATATCAAAAATTTCACCAAATGTATATAATACACTCTAAATAAAATATCAAAAAGGACAGTAAATATATATTACACTCTATGTAAAATATCAAAAACTACACCAAATATATATTATATAATTTACATAAAATAACAAAAGTACACCAAATATATATTATATACTGTACATAAAATATCAAAAAGTACAGAAAGTTTATTTCATATATTGTACATATAATATTAACTAAAAGTACACCAAAAACATTTTACATACTGTAAATAAAATATAAAAAATTACAGTAAGTATATATTATCTACTGTACATAAAATATCAAAAAGTACATCAAATATGTGTTATATATACTCTAAATAAACTATCAAAATCTTCAGTAATTATATTTAGTATACTGTTCATAAAATATCAAAAATTACACCAAATGTATATTATACACTCTAAATAAAATATCAAAAAGGACAGTAAATATATATTACACTCTATGTAAAATATCAAAAACTACACGAAATATATATTATGTAATTTACATAAAATATCAAAAGTACACCAAATATATATTATATACTGTACATAAAATATCAAAAAGTACAGTAAATATATTTCATATATTGTACATATAATATTAACTAAAAGTACACCAAATACATTTTACATACTGTAAATAAAATATCAAAAATTACAGTAAGTATATATTATCTACTGTACATAAAACATCAAAAAGTACACCAAATATGTGTTATATATACTGTAAATAAACTATCAAAATCTTCAGTAATTATATTTAATATACTGTACATAAAATATCAATAATTACACCGAATGTATATTATACACTCTAAATAAAATATCAAAAATGACAGTAAATATATATTACACTCTATGTAAAATATCAAAAACTACACCAAATATGTATTATATAATTTACATAAAATATCAAAAGTACACCAAATATATATTATATACTGTACATAAAATATCAAAAAGTACAGTAAATATATTTCATATATTGTACATATAATATTAACTAAAAGTACACCAAATACATTTTACATACTGTAAATAAAATATCAAAAATTACAGTAAGTATATATTATCTACTGTACATAAAATATCAAAAAGTACACCAAATATGTGTTATATATACTGTAAATAAACTATCAAAAGCTTAAGTAATTATATTTAATATACTGTACATAAAATATCAGAAATTACACCAAATGTATATTATACACTCTAAATAAAATATCAAAAAGGACAGTAAATATATATTACACTCTATGTAAAATATCAAAAACTACACCAAATATATATTATATAATTTACATAAAATATCAAAAGTACACCAAATATATATTATATACTGTACATAAAATATCAAAAAGTACAGTAAATATATTTCATATATTGTACATATAATATTAACTAAAAGTACACGAAATACATTTTACATACTGTAAATAAAATATCTAAAATTACAGTAAGTATATATTATCTACTGTACACAAAATATCAAAAAGTACACCAAATATGTGTTATATATACTGTAAATAAACTATCAAAATCTTCAGTAATTATATTTAATATACTCTTCATAAAATATGAAAAAATACACCAAATGTATGACACTCTAAATAAAATATCAAAAGCGACAGTAAATGTATATTAGACTCTATGTAAAATATCAAAAACTACACCAAATATATATTATTTAATTTACGTAAAATATCAAAAGTACACCAAATATATATTATATACTGTACATAAAATATCAAAAAGTACAGTAAATATATTTCATATATTGTACATATAATATTAACTAAAAGTACACCAAATATATTTTATATACTGTATATAAAATATAAAAAATTACAGTAAGTTTATATTATCTACTGTACATAAAATATCTAAAAGTACACCAAATATGTGTTATATATACTGTAAATAAACTATCAAAAACTTCAGTAATTATATTTAATATACTGTACATAAAATATCAATAATTACACCAAATGAATATTATACACTCTAAATAAAATATCAAAAAGGACAGTAAATATATATTACACACTATGTAAAATATTAAAAACTACACCAAATATATATTATATAACTTACATAAAATATCAAAAGTACACCAAATATATATTATATACTGTACATAAAATATCAAAAAGTACAGTAAATATGTTTCATATATTGTACATATAATATTAACTAAAAGTACACCAAATACATTTTACGTACTGTAAATAAAATATAAAAATTACAGTAAGTATATATTATCTACTGTACATAAAATATCAAAAAGTACACCAAATATGTTTTATATATACTGTAAATAAACTATCAAAATCTTCAGTAATTATATTTAATATACTGTACATAAAATATCAAAAATTACACCAAATGTATATTATACACTCTAAATAAAATATGAAAAAGGACAGTAAATATATATTAAACTCTATGTAAAATATCAAAAACTACACAAAATACATATTATATAATTTACATAAAATATCAAAAGTACACCAAATATATATTATATACTGTACATAAAATATCAAAAAGTACAGTAAATATATTTCATATATTGTACATATAATATTAAGTAAAACTACACCGAATACATTTTATATACTGTAAAAACAATGTCAATAATTACAGTAAGTATATATTATCTACTGTACATAAAATATCAAAAAGTACACCAAATATGTGTTATATATACTGTAAATAAACTATCAAAATCTTCAGTAATTATATTTAATATACTGTTCATAAAATATCAAAAATTTCACCAAATGTATATTATACACTCTAAATAAAATGTCAAAAAGGACAGTAAATATATATTACACTCTATGTAAAATATCAAAAACTACACCAAATATATATTATATAATTTACATAAAATAACAAAAGTACACCAAATATATATTATATACTGTACATGAATTATCAAAAAGTACAGAAAGTTTATTTCATATATTGTACATATAATATTAACTAAAAGTACACCAAAAACATTTTACATACTGTAAATAAAATATAAAAATTTACAGTAAGTATATATTATCTACTGTACATAAAATATCAAAAAGTACATCAAATATGTGTTATATATACTGTAAATAAACTATCAAAATCTTCAGTAATTATATTTAATATACTGTTCATAAAATATCAAAAATTACACCAAATGTATATTATACACTCTAAATAAAATATCAAAAAGGACAGTAAATATATATTACACTCTATGTAAAATATCAAAGATTACACCAAATATATATTATGTAATTTACATAAAATATCCAAAGTACACCAAATATATATTATATACTGTACATAAAATATCAAAAAGTACAGTAAATATATTTCATATATTGTACATATAATATTAACTAAAAGTACACCAAATACATTTTACATACTGTAAATAAAATATCAAAAATTACAGTAAGTATATATTATCTAATGTACATAAAATATCAAAAAGTACACCAAATATGTGTTATATATACTGTAAATAAACTATCAAAATCTTCAGTAATTATATTTTATATACTGTACATAAAATATCAAAAATTACACCAAATGTATATTATACACTCTAAATATAATATCAAAAAGGACAGTAAATATATATTACATTCTAGGTAAAATATAAAAAACTACACCAAACATATATTATATAATTTACATAAAATACCAAAAGTACACCAAATATATATTATATACTGTACATAAAATATCAAAAAGTACACTAAATATATTTCATATATTGTACATATAATATTAACTAAAAGTACACCAAATACATTTTATGTACTGTAAATAAAATATCAAAAATTACAGTAAGTGTATATTATCTACTGTACATAAAATATCAAAAAGTACACCAAATATGTGTTATATATACTGTAAATAAACTATCAAAATCATCAGTAATTATATTTAATATACTGTACATAAAATATCAATAATTACACCAAATGTATATTATACACTCTAAATAAAATATCAAAAATGACAGTAAATATATATTACACTCTATGTAAAATATCAAAAACTACACCAAATATGTATTATATAATTTACATAAAATATCAAAAGTACACCAAATATATATTATATACTGTACATAAATTATCAAAAATTACAGTAAATATATTTCATATATTGTACATATAATATTATCTAAAAGTACAACAAATACATTTTAAATGCTGTAAATAAAATATCAAAAATTACAGTAAGTATATATTATCTACTGTACATAAAATATCAAAAAGTACACCAAATATGTGTTATATATACTGTAAATAAACTATCAAAACCTTAAGTAATTATATTTAATATACTGTACATAAAATATCAAAAATTACACCAAATGTATATTATACACTCTAAATAAAATATCAAAAAGGACAGTAAATATATATTACACTCTATGTAAAATATCAAAAACTACACCAAATATATATTATATAATTTACATAAAATATCAAAAGTACACCAAATATATATTATATACTGTACATAAAATATCAAAAAGTACAGTAAATATATTTCATATATTGTACACATAATATTAACTAAAAGTACACCAAATACATTTTACATACTGTAAATAAAGTATAAAAAATTACAGTAAGTATATATTATCTACTGTACATAAATTATCAAATAGTACAGTAAATATATTTCATATATTGTACATATAATAATAACTGAAAGTACACCAAATACATTTTACATACTGTAAATAAAATATAAAAAATTACAGTAAGTATATATTATCTACTGTACATAAAATATCAAAAAGTACACCAAATATGTGTTATATATACTGTAAATAAACTATCAAAATCTTCAGTAATTATATTTAATATACTGTTCATAAAATATCAAAAATTACTCCAAATGTATATTATACACTCTAAATAAAATATCAAAAAGGTCAGTAAATATATATTAGACACTATGTAAAATATCAAAAACTACACCAAATATATATTATATAATTTACATAAAATATCAAAAGTACACCAAATATATATTATATACTGTACATAAAATATCAAAAAGTACGGCAAATATATTTCATATATTGTACATATAATATTAACTAAAACTACGCCAAATACATTTTATATACTGTAAATAAAATATCAAAAATTACAGTAAGTATATATTATCTACTGTACATAAGCTATCAAAAAGTACACCAAATATGTGTTATATATACTGTAAATAAACTATCAAAATCTTCAGTAATTATATTTAATATACTGTACATAAAATATCAATAATTACACCAAATGTATATTATACACTCTAAATAAAATATCAAAAATGACAATAAATATATATTACACTCTATGTAAAATATCAAAATCTACACCAAATATATATTATATAATTTACATAAAATATCAATAGTACACCAAATATATATTATAAACTGTACATAAAATATCAAAATAACACTAAATATATTTCATATATTGTACATATAGTAACTAAAAGTACACCAAATACATTTTACATACTGTAAATAAAATATAAAAAATTACAGTAAGTATATATTATCTACTCTACATAAAATATCAAAAAGTACACCAAATATGTGTTATATATACTGTAAATAAACTATCAAAATCTTCAGTAATTATATTTAATATACTGTACATAAAATATCAATAATTACACCAAATGTATATTATACACTCTAAATAAAATATCAAAAATGACAGTAAATATATATTACACTCTATGTAAAATATCAAAAACTACACCAAATATATAATATAATTTACATAAAATATCAAAAGTACACCAAATATATATTATATACTGTACATAAAATATCAAAAAGTACAGTAAAGATATTTCATATATTGTACATATAATATTATCTAAAAGTACACCAAATACATTTTACATACTGTAAATAAAATATCAAAAATTACAGTAAGTATATATTATCTACTGTACATAAAACATCAAAAAGTACACCAAATATGTGATATATGTACTGTAAATAAACTATCAAAATCTTCAGTAATTATATTTAATATACTGTACATAAAATATCAAAAATTACACCAAATGTATATTATACACTCTTAATAAAATATCAAAAAGGACAGTAAATATATATTACAGTCTATGTAAAATATCAAAAACTACACCAAATATATATTATATAATTTACATAAAATATCAAAAGTACACCAAATATATATTATATACTGTACATAAAATATCAAAAAATACAGTAAATATATTTCATATATTGTACATATAATATTAACTAAAAGTACACCAAATACATTTTACATACTGTAAATAAAATATCAAAAATTACAGTAAGTATATATTATCTACTGTACATAAAACATCAAAAAGTACACCAAATATGTGTTATATATACTGTAAATAAACTATCAAAATCTTCAGTAATTATATTTAATATACTGTACATAAAATATCAAAAATTACACCAAATGTATATTATACACTCTAAATAAAATATCAAAAAGGACAGTAAATATATATTACAGTCTATGTAAAATATCAAAAACTACACCAAATATATATTATATAATTTACATAAAATATCAAAAGTACACCAAATATATATGATATACTGAACATAAAATATCAAAAAGTACAGTAAATATATTTCATATATTGTACATATAATATTAACTAAAAGTACACCAAATACATTTTACATACTATAAATAAAATATAAAAAATTACAGTAAGTATATATTATCTACTGTACATAAATTATCAAATAGTACAGTAAATATATTTCATATATTGTACATATAATAATAACTGAAAGTACACCAAATACATTTTGCATACTGTAAATAAAATATAAAAAATTACAGTAAGTATATATTATCTACTGTACATAAAATATCAAAAAGTACACCAAATATGTGTTATATATACTGTAAATAAACTATCAAAATCTTCAGTAATTATATTTAATATACTGTTCATAAAATATCAAAAATTACTCCAAATGTATATTATACACTCTAAATAAAATATCAAAAAGGTCAGTAAATATATATTAGACTCTATGTAAAATATCAAAAACTACACCAAATATATATTATATAATTTACATAAAATAACAAAAGTACACCAAATATATATTATATACTGTACATAAAATATCAAAAAGTACGGTAAATATATTTCATATATTGTACATATAATATTAACTAAAACTATGCCAAATACATTTTATATACTGTAAATAAAATATCAAAAATTACACTAAGTATATATTATCTACTGTACATAAGCTATCAAAAAGTACACCAAATATGTGTTATATATACTGTAAATAAACTATCAAAATCTTCAGTAATTATATTTAATATACTGTACATAAAATATCAATAATTACACCAAATGTATATTATACACTCTAAATAAAATATCAAAAATGACAGTAAATATATATTACACTCTATGTAAAATATCAAAATCTACACCAAATATATATTATATAATTTACATAAAATATCAAAAGTACACCAAATATATATTATAAACTGTACATAAAATATCAAAATAACAGTAAATATATTTCATATATTGTACATATAGTAACTAAAAGTACACCAAATACATTTTACATACTGTAAATAAAATATAAAAAATTACAGTAAGTATATATTATCTACTGTACATAAAATATCAAAAAGTACACCAAATATGTGTTATATATACTGTAAATAAACTATCAAAATCTTCAGTAATTATATTTAATATACTGTACATAAAATATCAATAATTACACCAAATGTATATTATACACTCTAAATAAAATATCAAAAAGGACAGTAAATATATATTACACTCTATGTAAAATATCAAAAACTACACAAAATATATATTATATAATTTACATAAAATATCAAAAGTACACCAAATATATATTATATACTGTACATAATATATCAAAAAGTACAGTAAAGATATTTCATATATTGTACATATAATATTAACTAAAAGTACACCAAATACATTTTACATACTGTAAATAAAATATAAAAAATTACAGTAAGTATATATTATCTACTGTACATAAAATATCAAAAAGTACACCAAATATGTGTTATATATACTGTAAATAAACTATCAAAATCTTCAGTAATTATATTTAATATACTGTACATAAAATATCAATAATTACACCAAATGTATATTATACACTCTAAATAAAATATCAAAAATGACAGTAAATATATATTACACTCTATGTAAAATATCAAAAACTACACCAAATATATAATATAATTTACATAAAATATCAAAAGTACACCAAATATATATTATATACTGTACATAAAATATCAAAAAGTACAGTAAAGATATTTCATATATTGTACATATAATATTATCTAAAAGTACACCAAATACATTTTACATACTGTAAATAAAATATCAAAAATTACAGTAAGTATATATTATCTACTGTACATAAAACATCAAAAAGTACACCAAATATGTGATATATGTACTGTAAATAAACTATCAAAATCTTCAGTAATTATATTTAATATACTGTACATAAAATATCAAAAATTACACCAAATGTATATTATACACTCTTAATAAAATATCAAAAAGTACAGTAAATATATATTACAGTCTATGTAAAATATCAAAAACTACACCAAATATATATTATATAATTTACATAAAATATCAAAAGTACACCAAATATATATTATATACTGTACATAAAATATCAAAAAATACAGTAAATATATTTCATATATTGTACATATAATATTAACTAAAAGTACACCAAATACATTTTACATACTGTAAATAAAATATCAAAAATTACAGTAAGTATATATTATCTACTGTACATAAAACATCAAAAAGTACACCAAATATGTGTTATATATACTGTAAATAAACTATCAAAATCTTCAGTAATTATATTTAATATACTGAACATAAAATATCAAAAATTACACCAAATGTATATTATACACTCTAAATAAAATATCAAAAATGACAGTAAATATATATTACACTCTATCTAAAATATCAAAAACTACACCAAATATATATTATATAATTTACATAAAATATCAAAAGTACACAAAATATATATTATATACTGTACATAAAATATCAAAAAGTACAGTAAATATATTTCATATATTGTACATATAATATTAACTAAAAGTACACCAAATACATTTTACATACTGTAAATAAAGTATAAGAAATTACAGTTAGTATATATTATCTACTGTACATAACATATCAAAAAGTATTCCAAATATGTGTTATATATACTGTAAATAAACTATCAAAATCTTCAGTAATTATATTTAATATACTGTACATAAAATATCAAAAATTGCACCAAATGTATATTATACACTCTAAATAAAATATCAAATAGGACTGTAAATATATATTACACTCTATGTAAAATATGAAAAACTACACCAAATATATATTATATAAATTACATAAAATATCAAAAGTACACCAAATATATATTATATACTGTACATAAAATATCAAAAAGTACAGTAAATATATTTCATATATTGTACATATAATATTAACTAAAAGTACACCAAATACATTTTACATACTGTAAAATAAATATAAAAATTTACAGTAAGTATATATTATCTACTGTACATAAAATATCAAAAAGTACAGTAAATATATTTCATATATTGTACATATAATATTATCTAAAAGTACAACAAATATATTTTAAATACTGTAAATAAAATATCAAAAATTACAGTAAGTATATATTATCTACTGTACATAAAATATCAAAAAGTACACCAAATATGTGTTATATATACTGTAAATAAACTATCAAAACCTTAAGTAATTATATTTAATATACTGTACATAAAATATCAGAAATTACACCAAATGTATATTATACACTCTAAATAAAATATCAAAAAGGACAGTAAATATATATTACACTCTATGTAAAATATCAAAAACTACACCAAATATATATTATATAATTTACATAAAATATCAAAAGTACACCAAATATATATTATATACTGTACATAAAATATCAAAAAGTACAGTAAATATATTTCATATATTGTACATATAATATTAACTAAAAGTACACGAAATACATTTTACATACTGTAAATAAAATATCTAAAATTACAGTAAGTATATATTATCTACTGTACACAAAATATCAAAAAGTACACCAAATATGTGTTATATATACTGTAAATAAACTATCAAAATCTTCAGTAATTATATTTAATATACTTTTCATAAAATATCAAAAAATACACCAAATGTATGACACTCTAAATAAAATATCAAAAGCGACAGTAAATATATATTAGACTCTATGTAAAATATCAAAAACTACACCAAATATATATTATTTAATTTACGTAAAATATCAAAAGTACACCAAATATATATTATATACTGTACATAAAATATCAAAAAGTACAGTAAATATATTTCATATATTGTACATATAATATTAACTAAAAGTACACCAAATATATTTTATATACTGTATATAAAATATAAAAAATTACAGTAAGTATATATTATCTACTGTACATAAAATATCTAAAAGTACACCAAATATGTGTTATATATACTGTAAATAAACTATCAAAAACTTCAGTAATTATATTTAATATACTGTACATAAAATATCAATAATTACACCAAATGTATATTATACACTCTAAATAAAATATCAAAAAGGACAGTAAATATATATTACACACTATGTAAAATATTAAAAACTACACCAAACATATATTATATAATTTACATAAAATATCAAAAGTACACCAAATATATATTATATACTGTACATAAAATATCAAAAAGTACAGTAAATATATTTCATATATTGTACATATAATATTAACTAAAAGTACACCAAATACATTTTACATACTGTAAATAAAATACAAAAATTACAGTAAGTATATATTATCTACTGTACATAAATTATCAAAAAGTACACCAAATATGTGTTATATATACTGTAAATAAACTATCAAAATCTTCAGTAATTATATTTAATATACAATACATAAAATATCAAAAATTACACCAAATGTATATTATACACTCTAAATAAAATATGAAAAAGACAGTAAATATATATTAAACTCTATGTAAAATATCAAAAACTACACCATATACATATTATATAATTTACATAAAATATCAAAAGTACACCAAATATATATTATATACTGTACATAAAATATCAAAAAGTACAGTAAATATATTTCATATATTGTACATATAATATTAACTAAAACTACACAGAATACATTTTATATACTGTAAATAAAATATCAAAAATTGCAGTAAGTATATATTATCTACTGTACATAAAATATCAAAAAGTACACCAAATATGTGTTATATATACTGTAAATAAACTATCAAAATCTTCAGTAATTATATTTAATATACTGTTCATAAAATATCAAAAATTTCACCAAATGTATATTATACACTCTAAATAAAATATCAAAAAGGACAGTAAATATATATTACACTCTATGTAAAATATCAAAAACTACACCAAATATATATTATATAATTTACATAAAATAACAAAAGTACACCAAATATATATTATATACTGTACATAAAATATCAAAAAGTACAGAAAGTTTATTTCATATATTGTACATATAATATTAACTAAAAGTACACCAAAAACATTTTACATACTGTAAATAAATATAAAAAATTACAGTAAGTATATATTATCTACTGTACATAAAATATCAAAAAGTACATCAAATATGTGTTATATATACTGTAAATAAACTATCAAAATCTTCAGTAATTATATTTAATATACTGTTCATAAAATATCAAAAATTACACCAAATGTATATTATACACTCTAAATAAAATATCAAAAAGGACAGTAAATATATATTACACTCTATGTAAAATATCAAATACTACACCAAATACATATTATGTAATTTACATAAAATATCAAATGTACACCAAATATATATTATATACTGTACATAAAATATCAAAAAGTACAGTAAATATATTTCATATATTGTACATATAATATTAACTAAAAGTACACCAAATACATTTTACATACTGTAAATAAAATATCAAAAATTACAGTAAGTATATATTATCTAATGTACATAAAATATCAAAAAGTACACCAAATATGTGTTATATATACTGTAAATAAACTATCAAAATCTTCAGTAATTATATTTTATATACTGTACATAAAATATCAAAAATTACACCAAATGTATATTATACACTCTAAATATAATATCAAAAAGGACAGTAAATATATATTACATTCTAGGTAAAATATAAAAAACTACACCAAACATATATTATATAATTTACATAAAATACCAAAAGTACACCAAATACATATTATATACTGTACATAAAATATCAAAAAGTACAGTAAATATATTTCATATATTGTACATATAATATTAACTAAAAGTACACCAAATACATTTTATGTACTGTAAATAAAATATCAAAAATTACAGTAAGTGTATATTATCTACTGTACATAAAATATCAAAAAGTACACCAAATATGTGTTATATATACTGTAAATAAACTATCAAAATCATCAGTAATTATATTTAATATACTGTACATAAAATATCAATAATTACACCAAATGTATATTATACACTCTAAATAAAATATCAAAAATGACAGTAAATATATATTACACTCTATGTAAAATATCAAAAACTACACCAAATATGTATTATATAATTTATATAAAATATCAAAAGTACACCAAATATATATTATATACTGTACATAAAATATCAAAAAGTACAGTAAATATATTTCATATATTGTACATATAATATTATCTAAAAGTACAACAAATACATTTTAAATGCTGTAAATAAAATATCAAAAATTACAGTAAGTATATATTATCTACTGTACATAAAATATCAAAAAGTACACCAAATATGTGTTATATATACTGTAAATAAACTATCAAAACCTTAAGTAATTATATTTAATATACTGTACATAAAATATCAAAAATTACACCAAATGTATATTATACACTCTAAATAAAATATCAAAAAGGACAGTAAATATATATTACACTCTATGTAAAATATCAAAAACTACACCAAATATATATTATATAATTTACATAAAATATCAAAAGTACACCAAATATATATTATATACTGTACATAAAATATCAAAAAGTACAGTAAATATATTTCATATATTGTACATATAATATTAACTAAAACTACACGAAATACATTTTACATACTGTAAATAAAATATCTAAAATTACAGTAAGTATATATTATCTACTGTACACAAAATATCAAAAAGTACACCAAATATGTGTTATATATACTGTAAATAAACTATCAAAATCTTCAGTAATTATATTTAATATACTGTTCATAAAATATCAAAAAATACACCAAATTTATGACACTCTAAATAAAATATCAAAAGCGACAGTAAATATATATTAGACTCTATGTAAAATATCAAAAACTACACAAAATATATATTATTTAATTTACGTAAAATATCAAAAGTACACCAAATATATATTATATACTGTACATAAAATATCAAAAAGTACAGTAAATATATTTCATATATTGTACATATAATATTAACTAAAAGGACACCAAATATATTTTATATACTGTATATAAAATGTAAAAAATTACAGTAAGTATATATTATCTACTGTACATAAAATATCTAAAAGTACACCAAATATGTGTTATATATACTGTAAATAAACTATCAAAAACTTCAGTAATTATATTTAATATACTGTACATAAAATATCAATAATTACACCAAATGTATATTATACACTCTAAATAAAATATCAAAAAGGACAGTAAATATATATTACACACTATGAAAAATATTAAAAACTACACCAAATATATATTATATAATTTACAAAAAGTATCAAAAGTACACCAAATATATATTATATACTGTACATAAAATATCAAAAAGTACAGTAAATATATTTCATATATTGTACATATAATATTAACTAAAAGTACACCAAATACATTTTACATACTGTAAATAAAATATAAAAATTACAGTAAGTATATATTATCTACTGTACATAAAATATCAAAAAGTACACCAAATATGTGTTATATATACTGTAATTAAACTATCAAAATCTTCAGTAATTATATTTAATATACTGTACATAAAATATCAAAAATTACACCAAATGTATATTATACACTCTAAATAAAATATGAAAAAGGACAGTAAATATATATTAAACTCTATGTAAAATATCAAATACTACACCAAATACATATTATATAATTTACATAAAATATCAAAAGTACACCAAATATATATTATATACTGTACATAAAATATCAAAAAGTACAGTAAATATATTTCATATATTGTACATATAATATTAACTAAAACTACACCGAATACATTTTATATACTTTAAATAAAATACCAAAAATTGCAGTAAGTATATATTATCTACTGTACATAAAATATCAAAAAGTACACCAAATATGTGTTATATATACTGTAAATAAACTATCAAAATCTTCAGTAATTATATTTAATATACTGTTCATAAAATATCAAAAATTTCACCAAATGTATATAATACACTCTAAATAAAATATCAAAAAGGACAGTAAATATATATTACACTCTATGTAAAATATCAAAAACTACACCAAATATATATTATATAATTTACATAAAATAACAAAAGTACACCAAATATATATTATATACTGTACATAAAATATCAAAAAGTACAGAAAGTTTATTTCATATATTGTACATATAATATTAACTAAAAGTACACCAAAAACATTTTACATACTGTAAATAAAATATAAAAAATTACAGTAAGTATATATTATCTACTGTACATAAAATATCAAAAAGTACATCAAATATGTGTTATATATACTCTAAATAAACTATCAAAATCTTCAGTAATTATATTTAGTATACTGTTCATAAAATATCAAAAATTACACCAAATGTATATTATACACTCTAAATAAAATATCAAAAAGGACAGTAAATATATATTACACTCTATGTAAAATATCAAAAACTACACGAAATATATATTATGTAATTTACATAAAATATCAAAAGTACACCAAATATATATTATATACTGTACATAAAATATCAAAAAGTACAGTAAATATATTTCATATATTGTACATATAATATTAACTAAAAGTACACCAAATACATTTTACATACTGTAAATAAAATATCAAAAATTACAGTAAGTATATATTATCTAATGTACATAAAATATCAAAAAGTACACCAAATATGTGTTATATATACTGTAAATAAACTATCAAAATCTTCAGTAATTATACTTTATATACTGTACATAAAATATCAAAAATTACACCAAATGTATATTATACACTCTTAATATAATATCAAAAAGGACAGTAAATATATATTACATTCTAAGTAAAATATAAAAAACTACACCAAACATATATTATATAATTTACATAAAACACCAAAAGTACACCAAATATATATTATATACTCTACATAAAATATCAAAAAGTACAGTAAATATATTTCATATATTGTACATATAATATTAACTAAAAGTACACCAAATACATTTTATGTACTGTAAATAAAATATCAAAAATTACAGTAAGTGTATATTATCTACTGTAAATAAAATATCAAAAAGTACACCAAATATGTGTTATATATACTGTAAATAAACTATCATAATCATCAGTAATTATATTTAATATACTGTACATAAAATATCAATAATTACACCAAATGTATATTATACACTCTAAATAAAATATCAAAAATGACAGTAAATATATATTACACTCTATGTAAAATATCAAAAACTACACCAAATATGTATTATATAATTTACATAAAATATCAAAAGTACACCAAATATATATTATATACTGTACATAAAATATCAAAAAGTTCAGTAAATATATTTCATATATTGTACATATAATATTAACTAAAAGTACACCAAATACATTTTACATACTGTAAATAAAATATAAAAAATTACAGTAAGTATATATTATATACTGTACATAAAATATCAAAAAGTACAGTAAATATATTTCATATATTGTACATATAATATTAACTAAAAGTACACCAAATACATTTTACATACTGTAAATAAAATATAAAAAATTATAGTAAGTATATATTATCTACTGTACATAACATATCAAAAAGTACTCCAAATATGTGTTATATATACTGTAAATAAACTATCAAAATCTTCAGTAATTATGTGTAATATACTGTACATAAAATATCAAAAATTACACCAAATGTATATGATACACTCTAAATAAAATATCAAAAAGGACAGTAAATATATATTACACTCTATGTAAAATATCAAAAACTACACCAAATATATATTACATAATTTACATAAAATATCAAAAGTACACCAAATATATATTATATACTGTACATAAAATATCAAAAAGTACAGTAAATATATTTCATATATTGTACATATAATATTAACTAAAAGTACACCAAATACATTTTACATACTGTAAATAAAATATCAAAAATTACAGTAAGTATATATTATCTACTGTACATAAAATATCAAAAATACACCAAATAAGTGTTATATATACTGTAAATAAACTATCAAAATCTTCAGTAATTATATTTAATATACTGTACATAAAATATCAAAAATTACACCAATTGTATATTATACACCCTAAATAAAATATCAAAAAGGACAGTAAATGTATATTACACACTATGAAAATATCAAAAACTACACCAAATATATATTAGATAATTTACATAAAATATCAAAAGTACACCAAATATATATTATATACTGTACATAAAATATCAAAAAGTACAGTAAGTATATATTATCTACTGTACATAAAATATCAAAAAGTACACCAAATATGTGTTATATATACTCTAAATAAACTATCAAAAACTTCAGTAATTATATTTAATATACTGAACATAAAATATCAAAAATTACACCAAATGTATATTATACACTGTAAATAAAATATCAAAAATGACAGTAAATATATATTACACTCTATCTAAAATATCAAAAACTACACCAAATATATATTATATAATTTACATAAAATATCAAAAGAACACCAAATATATATTATCTACTGTACATAAAATATTAAAAAGTACAATAAATATATTTCATATATTGTACATATAATATTAACTAAAAGTACACCAAATACATTTTACATACTGTAAATAAAATATAAGAAATTACAGTAAGTATATATTATCTACTGTACATAACATATCAAAAAGTACTCCAAATATGTGTTATATATACTGTAAATATACTATCAAAATCTTCAGTAATTATATTTAATATACTGTACATAAAATATCAAAAATTGCACCAAATGTATATTATACACTCTAAATAAAATATCAAAAAGGACAGTAAATATATATTACACTCTATGTAAAATATCAAAAACTACACCAAATATATATTATATAATTTACATAAAATATCAAAAGTACACCAAATATATATTATATACTGTACATAAAATATCAAAAAGTACAGTAAATATATTTCATATATTGTACATATAATATTAACTAAAAGTACACCAAATACATTTTACATACTGTAAAATAAATATAAAAAATTACAGTAAGTATATATTATCTACTGTACATAAAATATCAAAACGTACAGTAAATATATTTCATATATTGTACATAAAATATTATCTAAAAGTACAACAAATACATTTTAAATACTGTAAATAAAATATCAAAAATTACAGTAAGTATATATTATCTACTGTACATAAAATATCAAAAAGTACACCAAATATGTGTTATATATACTGTAAATAAACTATCAAAACCTTAAGTAATTATATTTAATATACTCTACATAAAATATCAAAAATTACACCAAATATATATTATACACTCTAAATAAAATATCAAAAAGGACAGTAAATATATATTACACTCTATGTAAAATATCAAAAACTACACCAAATATATATTATATAATTTACATAAAATATCAAAAGTACACCAAATATATATTATATACTGTACATAAAATATCAAAAAGTACAGTAAATATATTTCATATATTGTACATATAATATTAACTAAAAGTACACGAAATACATTTTACATACTGTAAATAAAATATCTAAAATTACAGTAAGTATATATTATCTACTGTACACAAAATATCAAAAAGTACACCAAATATGTGTTATATATACTGTAAATAAACTATCAAAATCTTCAGTAATAATATTTAATATACTGTTCATAAAATATCAAAAAATACGCCAAATGTATGACACTCTAAATAAAATATCAAAAGCGACAGTAAATATATATTAGACTCTATGTAAAATATCAAAAACTACACCAAATATATATTATTTAATTTACGTAAAATATCAAAAGTACACCAAATATATACTATATACTGTACATAAAATATCAAAAAGTACAGTAAATATATTTCATATATTGTACATATAATATTAACTAAAAGTACACCAAATATATTTTATAAAATGTATATAAAATATAAAAAATTACAGTAAGTATATATTATCTACTGTACATAAAATATCTAAAAGTACACCAAATATGTGTTATATATACTGTAAATAAACTATCAAAAACTTCAGTAATTATATTTAATATACTGTACATAAAATATCAATAATTACACCAAATGTATATTATACATTCTAAATAATATATCAAAAAGGACAGTAAATATATATTACACACTATGTAAAATATCAAAAACTACACCAAATATATATTATATAATTTACATAAAATATCAAAGGTACACCAAATATATATTATATACTGTACATAAAATATCAAAAAGTACAGTAAATATATTTCATATATTGTACATATAATATTAACTAAAAGTACACCAAATACATTTTACATACTGTAAATAAAATACAAAAATTACAGTAAGTATATATTATCTACTGTACATAAAATATCAAAAAGTACACCAAATATGTGTTATATATACTGTAAATAAACTATCAAAATCTTCAGTAATTATATTTAATATACAGTACATAAAATATCAAAAATTACACCAAATGTATATTATACACTCTAAATAAAATATGAAAAAGACAGTAAATATATATTAAACTCTATGTAAAATATCAAAAACTACACCATATACATATTATATAATTTACATAAAATATCAAAAGTACACCAAATATATATTATATACTGTACATAAAATATCAAAAAGTACAGTAAATATATTTCATATATTGTACATATAATATTAACTAAAACTACACAGAATACATTTTATATACTGTAAATAAAATATCAAAAATTGCAGTAAGTATATATTATCTACTGTACATAAAATATCAAAAAGTACACCAAATATGTGTTATATATACTGTAAATAAACTATCAAAATCTTCAGTAATTATATTTAATATACTGTTCATAAAATATCAAAAATTTCACCAAATGTATATTATACACTCTAAATAAAATATCAAAAAGGACGGTAAATATATATTACACTCTATGTAAAATATCAAAAACTACACCAAATATATATTATATAATTTACATAAAATAACAAAAGTACACCAAATATATATTATATACTGTACATAAAATATCAAAAAGTACAGAAAGTTTATTTCATATATTGTACATATAATATTAACTAAAAGTACACCAAAAACATTTTACATACTGTAAATAAAATATAAAAAATTACAGTAAGTATATATTATCTACTGTACATAAAATATCAAAAAGTACATCAAATATGTGTTATATATACTGTAAATAAACTATCAAAATCTTCAGTAATTATATTTAATATACTGTTCATAAAATATCAAAAATTACACCAAATGTATATTATACACTCTAAATAAAATATCAAAAAGGACAGTAAATATATATTACACTCTATGTAAAATATCAAAAACTACACCAAATACATATTATGTAATTTACATAAAATATCAAAAGTACACCAAATATATATTATATACTGTACATAAAATATCAAAAAGTACAGTAAATATATTTCATATATTGTACATATAATATTAACTAAAAGTACACCAAATACATTTTACATACTGTAAATAATATATCAAAAATTACAGTAAGTATATATTATCTAATGTACATAAAATATCAAAAAGTACACCAAATATGTGTTATATATACTGTAAATAAACTATCAAAATCTTCAGTAATTATATTTTATATACTGTACATAAAATATCAAAAATTACACCAAATGTATATTATACACTCTAAATATAATATCAAAAATGACAGTAAATATATATTACATTCTAGGTAAAATATAAAAAACTACACCAAACATATATTATATAATTTACATAAAATACCAAAAGTACACCAAATATATATTATATACTGTACATAAAATATCAAAAAGTACAGTAAATATATTTCATATATTGTACATTTAATATTAACTAAAAGTACACCAAATACATTTTATGTACTGTATATAAAATATCAAAAATTACAGTAAGTGTATATTATCTACTGTACATAAAATATCAAAAAGTACACCAAATATGTGTTATATATACTGTAAATAAACTATCAAAATCATCAGTAATTATATTTAATATACTGTACATAAAATATCAATAATTACACCAAATGTATATTATACACTCTAAATAAAATATCAAAAATGACAGTAAATGTATATTACACTCTATGTAAAATATCAAAAACTACACCAAATATGTATTATATAATTTATATAAAATATCAAAAGTACACCAAATATATATTATATACTGTACATAAAATATCAAAAAGTACAGTAAATATATTTCATATATTGTACATATAATATTATCTAAAAGTACAACAAATACATTTTAAATGCTGTAAATAAAATATGAAAAATTACAGTAAGTATATATTATCTACTGTACATAAAATATCAAAAAGTACACCAAATATGTGTTATATATACTGTAAATAAACTATCAAAACCTTAAGTAATTATATTTAATATACTGTACATAAAATATCAAAAATTACACCAAATGTATATTATACACTCTAAATAAAATATCAAAAAGGACAGTAAATATATATTACACTCTATGTAAAATATCAAAAACTACACCAAATATATATTATATAATTTACATAAAATATCAAAAGTACACCAAATATATATTATATACTGTACATAAAATATCAAAAAGTACAGTAAATATATTTCATATATTGTACATATAATATTAACTAAAACTACACGAAATACATTTTACATACTGTAAATAAAATATCTAAAATTACAGTAAGTATATATTATCTACTGTACACAAAATATCAAAAAGTACACCAAATATGTGTTATATATACTGTAAATAAACTATCAAAATCTTCAGTAATTATATTTAATATACTGTTCATAAAATATCAAAAAATACACCAAATTTAAGACACTCTAAATAAAATATCAAAAGCGACAGTAAATATATATTAGACTCTATGTAAAATATCAAAAACTACACAAAATATATATTATTTAATTTACGTAAAATATCAAAAGTACACCAAATATATATTATATACTGTACATAAAATATCAAAAAGTACAGTAAATATATTTCATATATTGTACATATAATATTAACTAAAAGGACACCAAATATATTTTATATACTGTATATAAAATGTAAAAAATTACAGTAAGTATATATTATCTACTGTACATAAAATATCTAAAAGTACACCAAATATGTGTTATATATACTGTAAATAAACTATCAAAAACTTCAGTAATTATATTTAATATACTGTACATAAAATATCAATAATTACACCAAATGTATATTATACACTCTAAATAAAATATCAAAAAGGACAGTAAATATATATTACACACTATGAAAAATATTAAAAACTACACCAAATATATATTATATAATTTACATAAAGTATCAAAAGTACACCAAATATATATTATATACTGTACATAAAATATCAAAAAGTACAGTAAATATATTTCATATATTGTACATATAATATTAACTAAAAGTACACCAAATACATTTTACATACTGTAAATAAAATATAAAAATTACAGTAAGTATATATTATCTACTGTACATAAAATATCAAAAAGTACACCAAATATGTGTTATATATACTGTAATTAAACTATCAAAATCTTCAGTAATTATATTTAATATACTGTACATAAAATATCAAAAATTACACCAAATGTATATTATACACTCTAAATAAAATATGAAAAAGGACAGTAAATATATATTAAACTCTATGTAAAATATCAAATACTACACCAAATACATATTATATAATTTACATAAAATATCAAAAGTACACCAAATATATATTATTTACTGTACATAAAATATCAAAAAGTACAGTAAATATATTTCATATATTGTACATATAATATTAACTAAAACTACACCGAATACATTTTATATACTTTAAATAAAATACCAAAAATTGCAGTAAGTATATATTATCTACTGTACATAAAATATCAAAAAGTACACCAAATATGTGTTATATATACTGTAAATAAACTATCAAAATCTTCAGTAATTATATTTAATATACTGTTCATAAAATATCAAAAATTTCACCAAATGTATATAATACACTCTAAATAAAATATCAAAAAGGACAGTAAATATATATTACACTCTATGTAAAATATCAAAAACTACACCAAATATATATTATATAATTTACATAAAATAACAAAAGTACAACAAATATATATTATATACTGTACATAAAATATCAAAAAGTACAGAAAGTTTATTTCATATATTGTACATATAATATTAACTAAAAGTACACCAAAAACATTTTACATACTGTAAATAAAATATAAAAAATTACAGTAAGTATATATTATCTACTGTACATAACATATCAAAAAGTACTCCAAATATGTGTTATATATACTGTAAATAAACTATCAAAATCTTCAGTAATTATGTGTAATATACTGTACATAAAATATCAAAAATTACACCAAATGTATATTATACACTCTAAATAAAATATCAAAAAGGACAGTAAATATATATTACACTCTATGTAAAATATCAAAAACTACACCAAATATATATTACATAATTTACATAAAATATCAAAAGTACACCAAATATATATTATATACTGTACATAAAATATCAAAAAGTACAGTAAATATATTTCATATATTGTACATATAATATTAACTAAAAGTACACCAAATACATTTTACATACTGTAAATAAAATATCAAAAATTACAGTAAGTATATATTATCTACTGTACATAAGCTATCAAAAAGTACACCAAATATGTGTTATATATACTGTAAATAAACTATCAAAATCTTCAGTAATTATATTTAATATACTGTACATAAAATATCAAAAATTACACCAATTGTATATTATACACCCTAAATAAAATATCAAAAAGGACAGTAAATGTATATTACACACTATGAAAATATCAAAATCTACACCAAATATATATTAGATAATTTACATAAAATATCAAAAGTACACCAAATATATATTATATACTACATGTACATAAAATATCAAAAAGTACAGTAAGCATATATTATCTACTGTACATAAAATATCAAAAAGTACACCAAATATGTGTTATATATACTCTAAATAAACTATCAAAAACTTCAGTAATTATATTTAATATACTGCTCATAAAATATCAAAAATTACACCAAATGTATATTATACACTGTAAATAAAATATCAAAAATGACAGTAAATATATATTACACTCTATCTAAAATATCAAAAACTACACCAAATATATATTATATAATTTACATAAAATATCAAAAGTACACCAAATATATATTATCTACTGTACATAAAATATCAAAAAGTACAATAAATATATTTCATATATTGTACATATAATATTAACTAAAAGTACACCAAATACATTTTACATACTGTAAATAAAATATAAGAAATTACAGTAAGTATATATTATCTACTGTACATAACATATCAAAAAGTAGTCCAAATATGTGTTATATATACTGTAAAGAAACTATCAAAATCTTCAGTAATTATATTTAATATACTGTACATAAATTATCAAAAATTGCACCAAATGTATATTATACACTCTAAATAAAATATCAAAAAGGACAGTAAATATATATTACACTCTATGTAAAATATCAAAGACTACACCAAATATATATTATATAATTTACATAAAATATCAAAAGTACACCAAATATATATTGTATACTGTACATAAAATATCAAAAAGTACAGTAAATATATTTCATATATTGTACATATAATATTAACTAAAAGTACACCAAATACATTTTACATGCTGTAAATAAAATATAAAAAATTACAGTAAGTATATATTATCTACTGTACATAAAATATCAAAAAGTACACCAAATATGTGTTATATATACTGTAAATAAACTATCAAAATCTTCAGTAATAATATTTAATATACTGTTCATAAAATATCAAAAAATACGCCAAATGTATGACACTCTAAATAAAATATCAAAAAGGACAGTAAATATATATTACACTCTATGTAAAATATCAAAAACTACACCAAATATATATTATATAATTTACATAAAATATCAAAAGTACACCAAATATATATTATATACTGTACATAAAATATCAAAAAGTACAGTAAATATATTTCATATATTGTACATATAATATTAACTAAAAGTACACGAAATACATTTTACATACTGTAAATAAAATATCTAAAATTACAGTAAGTATATATTATCTACTGTACACAAAATATCAAAAAGTACACCAAATATGTGTTATATATACTGTAAATAAACTATCAAAATCTTCAGTAATAATATTTAATATACTGTTCATAAAATATCAAAAAATACGCCAAATGTATGACACTCTAAATAAAATATCAAAAGCGACAGTAAATATATATTAGACTCTATGTAAAATATCAAAAACTACACCAAATATATATTATTTAATTTACGTAAAATATCAAAAGTACACCAAATATATACTATATACTGTACATAAAATATCAAAAAGTACAGTAAATATATTTCATATATTGTACATATAATATTAACTAAAAGTACACCAAATATATTTTATAAAATGTATATAAAATATAAAAAATTACAGTAAGTATATATTATCTACTGTACATAAAATATCTAAAAGTACACCAAATATGTGTTATATATACTGTAAATAAACTATCAAAAACTTCAGTAATTATATTTAATATACTGTACATAAAATATCAATAATTACACCAAATGTATATTATACATTCTAAATAATATATCAAAAAGGACAGTAAATATATATTACACACTATGTAAAATATCAAAAACTACCCCAAATATATATTATATAATTTACATAAAATATCAAAGGTACACCAAATATATATTATATACTGTACATAAAATATCAAAAAGTACAGTAAATATATTTCATATATTGTACATATAATATTAACTAAAAGTACACCAAATACATTTTACATACTGTAAATAAAATATAAAAATTACAGTAAGTATATATTATCTACTGTACATAAAATATCAAAAAGTACACCAAATATGTGTTATATATACTGTAAATAAACTATCAAAATCTTCAGTAATTATCTTTAATATACTGTACATAAAATATCAAAAATTACACCAAATGTATATTATACACTCTAAATAAAATATGAAAAAGGACAGTAAATATATATTAAACCCTATGTGAAATATCAAAAACTACACCAAATACATATTATATAATTTACATAAAATATCAAAAGTACACCAAATATATATTATATACTGTACATAAAATATCAAAAAGTACAGTAAATATATTTCATATGTTGCACATATAATATTAACTAAAACTACACCGAATAAATTTTATATACTGTAAATAAAATATCAAAAATTGCAGTAAGTATATATTATCTACTGTACATAAAATATCAAAAAGTACACCAAATATGTGTTATATATACTGTAAATAAACTATCAAAATCTTCAGTAATTATATTTAATATACTGTTCATAAAATATCAAAAATTACACCAAATGTATATTATACACTCTAAATAAAATATCAAAAAGGACAGTAAATATATATTACACTCTATGTAAAATATCAAAAACTACACCAAATATATATTATATAATTTACATAAAATAACAAAAGTACACCAAATATATATTATATACTGTTCATAAAATATCAAAAAGTACAGAAAATTTATTTCATATATTGTACATATAATATTAACTGAAAGTCCACCAAAAACATTTTACATACTGTAAATAAATTATAAAAAATTACAGTAAGTATATATTATCTACTGTACATAAAATATCAAAAAGTACATCAAATATGTGTTATATATACTGTAAATAAACTATCAAAGTATTCAGTAATTATATTTAATATACTGTTCATAAAATATCAAAAATTACACCAAATGTATATTATACACTCTAAATAAAATATCAAAAAGGACAGTAAATATATATTACACTCTATGTAAAATATCAAAAACTACACGAAATATATATTATGTAATTTACATAAAATATCAAAAGTACACCAAATATATATTATATACTGTACATAAAATATCAAAAAGTACAGTAAATATATTTCATATATTGTACATATAATATTAACTAAAAGTACACCAAATACATTTTACATACTGTAAATAAAATATCAAAAATTACGGTAAGAATATATTATCTAATGTACATAAAATATCAAAAAGTACACCAAATATGTGTTATATATACTGAAAATAAACTATCAAAATCTTCAGTAATTATATTTAATATACTGTACATAAAATATCAAAAATTTCAACAAATGTATATTATACACTCTAAATATTATATCAAAAAGGACAGTAAATATATATTACATTCTAGGTAAAATATAAAAAACTACACCAATCATATAATACATAATTTACATAAAATACCAAAAGTGCACCAAATATATATTATATACTGTACATAAAATATCAAAAAGTACAGTAAATATATTTCATATATTGTACATATAATATTAACTAAAAGTACACCAAATACATTTTATGTACTGTATATAAAATATCAAAAATTACAGTAAGTGTATATTATCTACTGTACATAAAATATCAAAAAGTACACCAAATATGTGTTATATATACTGTAAATAAACTATCAAAATCATCAGTAATTATATTTAATATACTGTACATAAAATATCAGTAATTACACCAAATGTATATTATACACTCTAAATAAAATATCAAAAATGACAGTAAATATATATTACACTCTATGTAAAATATCAAAAACTACACCAAATATATATTATATAAGTTTCATAAAATATCAAAAGTACACCAAACATATATTATATACTGTACATAAAATATCAAAAAGTACAGTAAATATATTTCATATATTGTACATATAATATTAACTTAAAGTACACCAAATACATTTTACATACTGTAAATAAAATATCAAAAATTACAATAAGTATATATTATCTACTGTACATAAAATATCAAAAAGTACACCAAATATGTGTTATATATACTGTAAATAAACTATCAAAATCTTCAGTAATTATATTTAATATACTGTTCATAAAATATCAATAATTACACCAAATGTATATTATACACTCTAAATAAAATATCAAAAAGGACAGTAAATATATATTACACACTATGTAAAATATCAAAAACTACACCAAATATATATTATATAATTTACATAAAATATCAAAAGTACACCAAATATATATTATATACTCTACATAAAATATCAAAAAGTACAGTAAATCTATTTCATATATTGTGCATATAATATTAACTAAAAGTACACCAAATACATTTTACATACTGTGAATAAAATATAAAAAATTACAGTAAGTATATATTATCTACTGTACATAAAATATCAAAAAGTACAGTAAATATATTTCATATATTGTACATATAATATTAACTAAAAGTACACCAAATACATTTTACATACTGTAAATAAAATATCAAAAATTACAGTAAGTATATATTATCTACTGTACATAAAATATCAAAAAGTCCACCAAATATGTGTTATATGTACTGTAAATAAACTATCAAAATCTTCAGTAATTATATTTAATATACTGTACATAAAATATCAAAAATTACACCAAATGTATATTATACACTCTAAATAAAATATCAAAAAGGACAGTAAATATATATTACACTCTATGTAAAATATCAAAAACTACACCAAATATATATTATATAATTTACATAAAATATCAAAAGTTCCCCAAATATATATTATATACTGTACATAAAATATCAAAAAGGACAGTAAATATATTTCTTATATTGTACATATAATATTAACTAAAACTACACCAAATACATTTCATATACTGTAAATAAAATATCAAAAATTACAGTAAGTATATATTATCTACTGTACATAAACTATCAAAAAGTACACCAAATATGTGTTATATATACTGTAAATAAACTATCAAAATATTCAGTAATTATATTTAATATACTGTACATAAAATATCAATAATTACACCAAATGTATATTATACACTCTAAATAAAATAACAAAAATGACAGTAAATATATATTACACACTATGTAAAATATCAAAATCTACACCAAATATATATTATATAATTTACATAAAATATCAAAAGTACACCAAATATATGTTATATACTGTACATAAAATATCAAAAAGAACAGTAAATATATTTCATTTATTGTACATATATTAACTAAAAGTACATCAGATACATTTTACATACTGTAAATAAAATATAAAAAATTACAGTATGTATATATTATCTACTGTACATAAAATATCAAAATGTACACCAAATATGTGTTATATATACTGAAAATAAACTATCAAAATCTTCAGTAATTATATTTAATATACTGTAAATAAAATATCAGTAATTACACCCAATGTATATTATACACTCTAAATGAAATATCAAAAAGGACAGTAAATATATATTACACTCTATGTAAAATATCAAAAACTACACCAAATATATATTATATAATTTACATAAAATATCAAAAGTACACAAAATATGTATTGTATACTATACATAAAATATCAAAAAGTAAAGTAAATATATTTCATATATTCTACATATAATATTAACTAAAAGTACACCAAATACATTTTATATACTGTAAATAAAATACCAAAAATTACAGTAAGTATATATTATCTACTGTACATAAAATATCAAAAAGTACACCAAATATGTGTTATATATACGGTAAATAAACTATCAAAACCTTCAGTAATTATATTTAATATACTGCTCATAAAATATCAAAAATTACACCAAATGTATATTATACACTCTAAATAAAATATCAAAAAGGACAGTAAATATATATTACACTCTATGTAAAATATCAAAAACTACACCAAATATATATTATATAATTTACATAAAATATTAAAAGTACACCAAATATATATTATATACTGTACATAAAATATCAAAAAGTACAGTAAATATATTTCATATATTGTACATATAATATTAACTAAAAGTACACCAAATACATTTTACATGCTGTAAATAAAATATAAAAAATTACAGTAAGTATATATTATCTACTGTACATAAAATATCAAAAAGTACACCAAATATGTGTTATATATACTGTAAATAAACTATCAAAATCTTCAGTAATTATATTTAATATACTGTACATAAAATATCAAAAATTACACCAAATGTATATTATACACTCTAAATAAAACATCAAAAAGGACAGTAAATATATATTACACTCTATGTAAAATATCAAAAAGTACACCAAATATATATTATATAATTTACATAAAATATCAGAAGTACACCAAATATATATTATCTACTGTACATAAAATATCAAAAAGTACAGTAAATATATTTCATATATTGTACATATAATATTAACTAATAGTACACCAAATATATTTTACATAGTGTAAATAAAATATAAAAATTACAGTAAGTATATATTATCTACTGTACATAAAACATCAAAAAGTACACCAAATATGTGTTATATATACTGTAAATAAACTATCAAAATCTTCAGTAATTATATTTAATATACTGTACATAAAATATCAAAAATTACACCAAATGTATATTATACACTCTAAATAAAATATCAAAAAGGACAGTAAATATATATTACACTCTATGTAAAATATCAAAAACTACACCAAATGTATATTATATAATTTACATAAAATATCAAAAGTACACCAAATATATATTATATACTGTACATAAAATATCAAAAAGTACAGTAAATATATTTCATATATTGTACATATAATATTAACTAAAAGTACACCAAATACATTTTACATACTGTAAATAAAATATCAAAAATTACAGTAAGTATATATTATCTACTGTACATAAAATATCAAATAGTACAGTAAATATATTTCATATATTGTACATATAATATTAACTGAAAGTACACCAAATACATTTTACATACTGTAAATAAAATATAAAATATTACAGTAAGTATATATTATCTACTGTACATAAAATATCAAAAAGTACACCAAATATGTGTTATATATACTGTAAATAAACTATCAAAATCTTCAGTAATTATATTTAATATACTGTACATAAAATATCAAAAATTACACCAAATGTATATTATACACTCTAAATAAAACATCAAAAAGGACAGTAAATATATATTACACTCTATGTAAAATATCAAAAACTACACAAAATATATAATATATAATTTACATAAAATATCAAAAGTACACCAAATATATATTATCTACTGTACATAAAATATCAAAAAGTACAGTAAATATATTTCATATATTGTACATATAATATTAACTAATAGTACACCAAATATATTTTACATAGTGTAAATAAAATATAAAAATTACAGTAAGTATATATTATCTACTGTACATAAAACATCAAAAAGTACACCAAATATGTGTTATATATACTGTAAATAAACTATCAAAATCTTCAGGAATTATATTTAATATACTGTACATAAAATATCAAAAATTACACCAAATGTATATTATACACTCTAAATAAAATATCAAAAAGGACAGTAAATATATATTACACTCTATGTAAAATATCAAAAACCACACCAAATATATATTATATAATTTACATAAAATATCAAAAGTACACCAAATATATATTATATACTGTACATAAAATATCAAAAAGTACAGTAAATATATTTCATATATTGTACATATAATATTAACTAAAAGTACACCAAATACATTTTACATACTGTAAATAAAATATCAAAAATTACAGTAAGTATATATTATCTACTGTACATAAAATATCAAAAAGTACACCAAATATGTGTTATATATACTGTAAATAAACTATCAAAAACTTCAGTAATTATATTTTATATACTGTACATAAAATATCAAAAATTACACCAAATGTATATTATACACACTAAATAAAATATCAAAAACGACAGTAAATATATATTACACTCTATGTAAAATATCAAAAACTACACCAAATATATATTATATAATTTACATAAAATATCAAAACTACACCAAATATATATTATATACTGTATATAAAATATCAAAAAGTACAGTAAATATATTTCATATATTGTACATATAATATTAACTAAAAGTACACCAAATACATTTTACATACTGTAAATAAAATATATAAAATTACAGTAAGTATATATTATCTACTGTACATAAATTATCAAATAGTACAGTAAATATATTTCATATATTGTACATATAATATTAACTGAAAGTACACCAAATACATTTTACATACTGTAAATAAAATATAAAATATTACAGTAAGTATATATTATCTACTGTACATAAAATATCAAAAAGTACACCAAATATGTTTTATGTATACTGTAAATAAACTATCAAAATCTTCAGTAATTATATTTAATATACTGTTCATAAAATATCAAAAATTACACCAAATGTATATTATACACTCTAAATAAAATAACAAAAAGGACAGTAAGTATATATTACACCCCTTGTAAAATATCAAAAACTACACCAAATATATATTATATAATTTATATAAAATATCAAAAGTACACCAAATGTATATTATATACTGTACATAAAATATCAAAAAGTACAGTAAATATATTTCATATATTGTACATATAATATTAACTAAAAGTACACCAAATATATTTTACATAGTGTAAATAAAATATGAAAATTACAGTAAGTATATATTATCTACTGTACATAAAACATCAAAAAGTACACCAAATATGTGTTATATGTACTGTAAATAAACTATCAAAATCTTCAGTAATTATATTTAATATACTGTTCATAAAATATCAAAAATTACACCAAATGTATATTATACACTCTAAATAAAATATCAAAAAGGACAGTAAATATATATTACACTCTATGTAAAATATCAAAAACTACACCAAATAAATAATATAATTTACATAAAATATCAAAAGTACAACAAATATATCTTATATACTGTACATAAAATATCAAAAATACAGTAAATATATTTCATATATTGTACATATAATATTAACTAAAAGTACAACAAATACATTTTACATACTGTAAATAAAATATCAAAAATTACAGTAAGTATATATTATCTACTGTACATAAAATATCAAAAAGTACACCAAATATGTGTTATATATACGGTAAATAAACTATCAAAACCTTCAGTAATTATATTTAATATACTGCTCATAAAATATCAAAAATTACACCAAATGTATATTATACACGCTAAATAAAATATCAAAAAGGACAGTAAATATATATTACACTCTATGTAAAATATCAAAAACTACACCAAATATATATTATATAATTTACATAAAATATCAAAAGTACACCAAATATATATTATATACTGTACATAAAATATCAAAAAGTACAGTAAATATATTTCATATATTGTACATATAATATTAACTAAAAGTACACCAAATACATTTTACATACTGTAAATAAAATATAAAAAATTACAGTAAGTATATATTATCTACTGTACATCAAATATCAAAAAGTACATCAAATATGTGTTATATATACTGTAAATAAACTATCAAAGTCTTCAGTAATTATATTTAATATACTGTACATAAAATATCAAAAATTACACCAAATGTATATTATACACTCTAAATAAAACATCAAAAAGGACAGTAAATATATATTACACTCTATGTAAAATATCAAAAACTACACCAAATATATAATATATAATTTACATAAAATATCAAAAGTACACCAAATATATATTATCTACTGTACATAAAATATCAAAAAGTACAGTAAATATATTTCATATATTGTACATATAATATTAACTAATAGTACACCAAATATATTTTACATAGTGTAAATAAAATATAAAAATTACAGTAAGTATATATTATCTACTGTACATAAAACATCAAAAAGTACACCAAATATGTGTTATATATACTGTAAATAAACTATCAAAATCTTCAGTAATTATATTTAATATACTGTACATAAAATATCAAAAATTACACCAAATGTATATTATACACTCTAAATAAAATATCAAAAAGGACAGTAAATATATATTACACTCTATGTAAAATATCAAAAACTACACCAAATATATATTATATAATTTACATAAAATATCAAAAGTACACCAAATATATATTATATACTGTACATAAAATATCAAAAATTACAGTAAATATATTTCATATATTGTACATATAATATTAACTAAAAGTACACCAAATACATTTTACATACTGTAAATAGAATATCAAAAATTACAGTAAGTATATATTATCTACTGTACATAAAATATCAAAAAGTACACCAAATATGTGTTATATATACTGTAAATAAACTATCAAAAACTTCAGTAATTATATTTTATATACTGTACATAAAATATCAAAAATTACACCAAATGTATATTATACACACTAAATAAATATCAAAAACGACAGTAAATATATATTACACTCTATGTAAAATATCAAAAACTACACCAAATATATATTATATAATTTACATAAAATATCAAAAGTACACCAAATATATATTATATACTGTATATAAAATATCAAAAAGTACAGTAAATATATTTCATATATTGTACATATAATATTAACTAAAAGTACACCAAATACATTTTACATACTGTAAATAAAATATAAAAAATTACAGTAAGTATATATTATCTACTGTACATAAATTATCAAATAGTACAGTAAATATATTTCATATATTGTACATATAATATTAACTGAAAGTACACCAAATACATTTTACATACTGTAAATAAAATATAAAATATTACAGTAAGTATATATTATCTACTGTACATAAAATATCAAAAAGTACACCAAATATGTTTTATGTATACTGTAAATAAACTATCAAAATCTTCAGTAATTATATTTAATATACTGTTCATAAAATATCAAAAATTACACCAAATGTATATTTTACACTCTAAATAAAATAACAAAAAGGACAGTAAGTATATATTACACCCCTTGTAAAATATCAAAAACTACACCAAATATATATTATATAATTTATATAAAATATCAAAAGTACACCAAATGTATATTATATACTCTACATAAAATATCAAAAAGTACAGTAAATATATTTCATATATTGTACATATAATATTAACTAAAAGTACACCAAATATATTTTACATAGTGTAAATAAAATATAAAAATTACAGTAAGTATATATTATCTACTGTACATAAAACATCAAAAAGTACACCAAATATGTGTTATATGTACTGTAAATAAACTATCAAAATCTTCAGTAATTATATTTAATATACTGTTCATAAAATATCAAAAATTACACCAAATGTATATTATACACTCTAAATAAAATATCAAAAAGGACAGTAAATATATATTACACTCTATGTAAAATATCAAAAACTACACCAAATATATAATATAATTTACATAAAATATCAAAAGTACACCAAATATATCTTATATATTGTACATAAAATATCAAAAATACAGTAAATATATTTCATATATTGTACATATAATATTAACTAAAAGTACAACAAATACATTTTACATACTGTAAATAAAATATCAAAAATTACAGTAAGTATATATTATCTACTGTACATAAAATATCAAAAAGTACACCAAATATGTGTTATATATACGGTAAATAAACTATCAAAACCTTCAGTAATTATATTTAATATACTGCTCATAAAATATCAAAAATTACACCAAATGTATATTATACACTCTAAATAAAATATCAAAAAGGACAGTAAATATATATTACACTCTATGTAAAATATCAAAAACTACACCAAATATATATTATATAATTTACATAAAATATCAAAAGTACACCAAATATATATTATATACTGTACATAAAATATCAAAAAGTACAGTAAATATATTTCATATATTGTACATATAATATTAACTAAAAGTACACCAAATACATTTTACATACTGTAAATAAAATATCAAAAATTACAGTAAGTATATATTATCTACTGTACATAAAATATCAAAAAGTACACCAAATATGTTTTATATATACTGTAAATAAACTATCAAAATCTTCAGTAATTATATTTAATATACTGCTCATAAAATATCAAAAATTACACCAAATGTATATTATACACTCTAAATAAAATATCAAAAAGGACAGTAAATATATATTACACTCTATGTAAAATATCAAAAACTACACCAAATATATATTATATAATTTACATAAAATATCAAAAGTACACCAAATATATCTTATATACTGTACATAAAATATCAAAAAGTACAGTAAATATATTTCATATATTGTACATATAATATTATCTAAAAGTACACCAAATACATTTTACATACTGTAAATAAAATATCAAAAATTACAGTAAGTATATATTATCTACTGTACATAAAATATCAAAAAGTACACCAAATATGTGTTATATATACTGTAAATAAACTATCAAAATCTTCAGTAATTATATTTAATATACTGCTCATAAAATATCAAAAATTACACCAAATGTATATTATACACTCTAAATAAAATATCAAAAAGGACAGTAAATATATATTACACTCTATGTAAAATATCAAAAACTACACCAAATATATATTTTATAATTTACATAAAATATCAAAAGTACACCAAATGTATATTATATACTGTACATAAAATATCAAAAAGTACAGTAAATATATTTCATATATTGTACATATAATATTAACTAAAAGTACACCAAATACATTTTACATACTGTAAATAAAATATCAAAAATTACAGTAAGTATATATTATCTACTGTACATAAAATATCAAAAAGTACACCAAATATGTGTTATATATACTGTAAATAAACTATCAAAACCTTCAGTAATTATATTTAATATACTGCTCATAATATAACAAAAATTACACCAAATGTATATTATACACTCTAAATAAAATATCAAAAAGGACAGTAAACATATATTACACTCTATGTAAAATATCAAAAACTACACCAAATATATATTATATAATTTACATAAAATATCAAAAGTACACCAAATATATATTATCTACTGTACATAAAATATCAAAAAGTACAGTAAATATATTTCATATATTGTACATATAATATTAACTAATAGTACACCAAATATATTTTACATAGTGTAAATAAAATATAAGAATTACAGTAAGTATATATTATCTACTGTACATAAAACATCAAAAAGTACACCAAATATGTGTTATATATACTGTAAATAAACTATCAAAATCTTCAGTAATTATATTTAATATACTGTACATAAAATATCAAAAATTACACCAAATGTATATTATACAATCTAAATAAAATATCAAAAAGGACAGTAAATATATATTACACTCTATGTAAAATATCAAAAACTACACCAAATATATATTATATAATTTACATAAAATATCAAAAGTACACCAAATATATATTATAAACTGTACATAAAATATCAAAATAACAGTAAATATATTTCATATATTGTACATATAGTAACTAAAAGTACACCAAATACATTTTACATACTGTAAATAAAATATAAAAAATTACAGTAAGTATATATTATCTACTGTACATAAAATATCAAAAAGTACACCAAATATGTGTTATATATACTGTAAATAAACTATCAAAATCTTCAGTAATTATATTTAATATACTGTACATAAAATATCAATAATTACACCAAATGTATATTATACACACTAAATAAAATATCAAAAATGACAGTAAATATATATTACACTTTATGTAAAATATCAAAAACTACACCAAATATATATTATATAATTTACATAAAATATCAAAAGTACACCAAATATATATTATATACTGTACATAAAATATCAAAAAGTACAGTAAGTATATATTATCTACTGTACATAAAATATCAAAAAGTACACCAAATATGTGTTATATATACTGTAAATAAACTATCAAAAACTTCAGTAATTATATTTAATATACTGAACATAAAATATCAAAAATTACACCAAATGTATATTATACACTCTAAATAAAATAACAAAAATGACAGTAAATATATATTACACTCTATCTAAAATATCAAAAACTACACCAAATATATATTATATAATTTACATAAAATATCAAAAGTACACCAAATATATATTATCTACTGTACATAAAATATCAAAAAGTACAGTATATATATTTCATATATTGTACATATAATATTAACTAAAAGTACACCAAATACATTTTACATACAGTAAATAAAGTATAAGAAATTACAGTAAGTATATATTATCTACTGTACATAACATATCAAAAAGTATTCCAAATATGTGTTATATATACTGTAAATAAACTATCAAAATCTTCAGTAATTATATTTAATATACTGTACATAAAATATCAAAAATTGCACCAAATGTATATTATACACTCTAAATAAAATATCAAAAAGGACAGTAAATATATATTACACTCTATGTAAAATATGAAAAACTACACCAAATATATATAATATAAATTAAATAAGATATCAAAAGTACACCAAATATATATTATATACTGTACATAAAATATCAAAAAGTACAGTAAATATATTTCATATATTGTACATATAATATTAACTAAAAGTACACCAAATACATTTTACATACTGTAAAATAAATATAAAAATTTACAGTAAGTATATATTATCTACTGTACATAAAATATCAAAAAGTACAGTAAATGTATTTCATATATTGTACATATAATATTATCTAAAAGTACAACAAATACATTTTAAATACTGTAAATATAATATCAAAAATTACAGTAAGTATATATTATCTACTGTACATAAAATATCAAAAAGTACACCAAATATGTGTTATATATACTGTAAATAAACTATCAAAATCTTCAGTAATTATATTTAATATACTTTTCATAAAATATCAAAAAATACACCAAATGTATGACACTCTAAATAAAATATCAAAAGCGACAGTAAATATATATTAGACTCTATGTAAAATATCAAAAACTACACCAAATATATATTATTTAATTTACGTAAAATATCAAAAGTACACCAAATATATATTATATACTGTACATAAAATATCAAAAAGTACAGTAAATATATTTCATATATTGTACATATAATATTAACTAAAAGTACACCAAATATATTTTATATACTGTATATAAAATATAAAAAATTACAGTAAGTATATATTATCTACTGTACATAAAATATCTAAAAGTACACCAAATATGTGTTATATATACTGTAAATAAACTATCAAAAACTTCAGTGATTATATTTAATATACTGTACATAAAATATCAATAATTACACCAAATGTATATTATACACTCTAAATAAAATATCAAAAAGGACAGTAAATATATATTACACACTATGTAAAATATTAAAAACTACACCAAATATATATTATATAACTTACATAAAATATCAAAAGTACACCAAATATATATTATATACTGTACATAAAATATCAAAAAGTACAGTAAATATATTTCATATATTGTACATATAATATTATCTAAAAGTACAACAAATACATTTTAAATACTGTAAATAAAATATCAAAAATTACAGTAAGTATATATTATCTACTGTACATAAAATATCAAAAAGTACACCAAATATGTGTTATATATACTGTAAATTAACTATCAAAATCTTAAGTAGTTATATTTAATATACTGTACATAAAATATCAAAGTTACACCAAATGTATATTATACACTCTAAATAAAATATCAAAAAGGACAGTAAATATATATTACACTCTATGTAAAATATCAAAAACTACACCAAATATATATTATATAATTTACATAAAATATCAAAAGTACACCAAATATATATTATATACTGTACATAAAATATCAAAAAGTACAGTAAATATATTTCATATATTGTACATATAATATTAACTAAAAGTACACGAAATACATTTTACATACTGTAAATAAAATATCTAAAATTACAGTAAGTATATATTATCTACTGTACACAAAATATCAAAAAGTACACCAAATATGTGTTATATATACTGTAATTAAACTATCAAAATCTTCAGTAATTATATTTAATATACTGTTCATAAAATATCAAAAAATACACCAAATGTATGACACTCTAAATAAAATATCAAAAGCGACAGTAAATATATATTAGACTCTATGTAAAATATCAAAAACTACACCAAATATATATTATTTAATTTACGTAAAATATCAAAAGTACACCAAATATATATTATATACTGTACATAAAATATCAAAAAGTACAGTAAATATATTTCATATATTGTACATATAATATTAACTAAAAGGACACCAAATATATTTTATATACTGTATATAAAATATAAAAAATTACAGTAAGTATATATTATCTACTGTACATAAAATATCTAAAAGTACACCAAATATGTGTTATATATACTGTAAATAAACTGTCAAAAACTTCAGTAATTATATTTAATATACTGTTCATAAAATATCAATAATTACACCAAATGTATATTATACACTCTAAATAAAATATCAAAAAGGACAGTAAATATATATTACACACTTTGTAAAATATCAAAAACTACACCAAATATATATTATATAATTTACATAAAATATCAAAAGTACACCAAATATATCTTATATACTGTACATAAAATATCAAAAAGTACAGTAAATATATTTCATATATTGTACATATAATATTATCTAAAAGTACACCAAATACATTTTACATACTGTAAATAAAATATCAAAAATTACAGTAAGTATATATTATCTACTGTACATAAAATATCAAAAAGTACACCAAATATGTGTTATATATACTGTAAATAAACTATCAAAATCTTCAGTAATTATATTTAATATACTGCTCATAAAATATCAAAAATTACACCAAATGTATATTATACACTCTAAATAAAATATCAAAAAGGACAGTAAATATATATTACACTCTATGTAAAATATCAAAAACTACACCAAATATATATTATATAATTTACATAAAATATCAAAAGTACACCAAATATATATTATATACTGTACATAAAATATCAAAAAGTACAGTAAATATATTTCATATATTGTACATATAATATTAACTAAAATTACACCAAATACAATTTACATACTGTAAATAAAATATCAAAAATTACAGTAAGTATATATTATCTACTGTACATAAAATATCAAAAAGTACACCAAATATGTGTTATATATACTGTAAATAAACTATCAAAACCTTCAGTAATTATATTTAATATACTGCTCATAATATAACAAAAATTACACCAAATGTATATTATACACTCTAAATAAAATATCAAAAAGGACAGTAAATATATATTACACTCTATGTAAAATATCAAAAACTACACCAAATATATATTATATAATTTACATAAAATATCAAAAGTACACCAAATATATATTATCTACTGTACATAAAATATCAAAAAGTACAGTAAATATATTTCATATATTGTACATATAATATTAACTAATAGTACACCAAATATATTTTACATAGTGTAAATAAAATATAAGAATTACAGTAAGTATATATTATCTACTGTACATAAAACATCAAAAAGTACACCAAATATGTGTTATATATACTGTAAATAAACTATCAAAATCTTCAGTAATTATATTTAATATACTGTACATAAAATATCAAAAATTACACCAAATGTATATTATACAATCTAAATAAAATATCAAAAAGGACAGTAAATATATATTACACCCTATGTAAAATATCAAAAACTACACCAAATATATATTATATAATTTACATAAAATATCAAAAGTACACCAAATATATATTATATACTGTACATAAAATATCAAAAAGTACAGTAAATATATTTCATATATTGTACATATAATATTAAATAAAGTACACCAAATACATTTTACATACTGTAAATAAAATATAAAAAATTACAGTAACTATATATTATCTACTGTACATAAATTATCAAACAGTACAGTAAATATATTTCATATATTGTACATATAATATTAACTGAAAGTAAACCAAATACATTTTACATACTGTAAATAAAATATAAAATATTACAGTAAGTATATATTATCTACTGTACATAAAATATCAAAAAGTACACCAAATATGTGTTATGTATACTGTAAATAAACTATCAAAATCTTCAGTAATTATATTTAATATACTGTTCATAAAATATCAAAAATTACACCAAATGTATATTATACACTCTAAATAAAATAACAAAAAGGACAGTAAGTATATATTACACCCCTTGTAAAATATCAAAAACTACACCAAATATATATTATATAATTTACATAAAATATCAAAAGTACACCAAATATATATTATATACTGTACATAAAATATCAAAAAGTACAGTAAATATATTTCATATATTGTACATATAATATTAACTAAAAGTACACCAAATACATTTTACATACTGTAAATAAAATATAAAAAATTACAGTAAGTATATATTATCTACTGTACATAAAATATCAAAAAGTACAGCAAATATGTGTTATATATAGTAAATAAACTATCAAAATCTTCTGTAATTATATTTAATATACTGTATATAAAATATCAAAAATTACATCAAATGTATATTATACACTCTAAATAAAATATCAAAAAGGACAGTAAATATATATTACACTCTATGTAAAATATCAAAAACTACACCAAATATATATTATATAATTTAAATAAAATATCAAAAGTACACCAAATATATATTATATACTGTACATAAAATATCAAAAAGTACAGTAAATATATTTCATATATTGTACATGTAATATTAAATAAAAGTACACCAACTATATTTTACATACTGTAAATAAAATATAAAAAATTACAGTAAGTACATATTATCTACTGTACATAAAATATCAAAAAGTACACCAAATATGTGTTATATATACTGTAAATAAACTATCAAAACCTTCAGTAATTATAATTAATATACTGTTCATAAAATATCAAAAATTACACCAAATGTATATTATACACTCTAAATAATATATCAAATAGGACAGTAAATATATATTACACTCTATGTAACATATGAAAAACTACACCAAATATATATTATATAATTTACATAAAATATCAAAATTACACGAAATATATATTATATACTGTACATAACATATCAAAAAGTACAGTAAATATATTTCATATATTGTACATATAATATTAACTAAAAGTACACCAACTATATTTTACATACTGTAAATAAAATATAAAAAATTACAGTAGGTACATATTATCTACTGTACATAAAATATCAAAAAGTACAGTAAATATATTTCATATATTGTACACATAATATTAACTAAAAGTACACCAAATACATTTTACATACTGCATATAAAATATCAAAAATTACAGTAAGTATATATTATCTACTGTGCATAAAATATCAAAAAGTACACGAAATATGTGTTATATATACTGTAAATAAACTATCAAAATCTTCAGTAATTATATTTAATATACTGTTCATAAAATATCAAAAAATACAACAAATGTATATTATACACTCTAAATAAAATATCAAAAAGGACAGTAAATATATATTACACTCTATGTAAAATATCAAAAACTACACCAAATATATATTATATAATTTACATAAAATATCAAAAGTACACTAAATATATATTATATACTGTACATAAAATATCAAAAAGTACAGTAAATATATTTCATATATTGTACATATAATATTAACTAAAAGTACACCAAATACATTTTACATACTGTAAATAAAATATCAAAAATTACAGTAAGTATATATTATCTACTGTACATAAAATATCAAAAAGTACACCAAATATGTGTTATATATACTGTAAATAAACTATCAAAATCTTCAGTAATTATATTTAATATACTGCTCATAAAATATCAAAAATTACACCAAATGTATATTATACACTCTAAATAAAATATCAAAAAGGACAGTAAATATATATTACACTATATGTAAAATATCAAAAACTACACCAAATATATATTATATAATTTACATAAAATATCAAAAGTACACCAAATATATATTATATACGGTACATAAAATATCAAAAAGTACAGTAAATATATTTCATATATTGTACATATAATATTAACTAAAAGTACACCAAATACATTTTACATACTGTAAATAAAATATAAAAAATTACAGTAAGTATATATTATCTACTGTACATAAAATATCAAAAAGTACACCAAATATGTGTTATATATACTGTAAATAAACTATCAAAACCTTCAGTAATTATATTTAATATACTGCTCATAATATATCAAAAATTACACCAAATGTATATTATACACTCTAAATAAAATATCAAAAAGGACAGTAAATATATATTACACTCTATGTAAAATATCAAAAACTACACCAAATATATATTATATAATTTACATAAAATATCAAAAGTACACCAAATATATATTATATACTGTACATAAAATATCAAAAAGTACAGTAAATATATTTCATATATTGTACATATAATATTAACTAAAAGTACACCAAATATATTTTATATAGTGTAAATAAAATATAAAAATTATAGTAAGTATATATTATCTACTGTACATAAAACATCAAAAAGTACACCAAATATGTGTTATATGTACTGTAAATAAACTATCAAAATCTTCAGTAATTATATTTAATATACTGTTCATAAAATATCAAAAATTACACCAAATGTATATTATACACTCTAAATAAAATATCAAAAAGGACAGTAAATATATATTACACTCTATGTAAAATATCAAAAACTACACCAAATATATAATATAATTTACATAAAATATCAAAAGTACACCAAATATATCTTATACACTGTACATAAAATATCAAAAATACAGTAAATATATTTCATATATTGTACATATAATATTAACTAAAAGTACAACAAATACATTTTACATACTGTAAATAAAATATCAAAAATTACAGTAAGTATATATTATCTACTGTACATAAAATATCAAAAAGTACACCAAATATGTGTTATATATACGGTAAATAAACTATCAAAACCTTCAGTAATTATATTTAATATACTGCTCATAAAATATCAAAAATTACACCAAATGTATATTATACACTCTAAATAAAATATCAAAAAGGACAGTAAATATATATTACACTCTATGTAAAATATCAAAAACTACACCAAATATATATTATATAATTTACATAAAATATCAAAAGTACACCAAATATATATTATATACTGTACATAAAATATCAAAAAGTACAGTAAATATATTTCATATATTGTACATATAATATTAACTAAAAGTACACCAAATACATTTTACATACTGTAAATAAAATATAAAAAATTACAGTAAGTATATATTATCTACTGTACATAAAATATCAAAAAGTACACCAAATATGTGTTATATATACTGTAAATAAACTATCAAAATCTTCAGTAATTATATTTAATATACTGTACATAAAATATCAAAAATTACACCAAATGTATATTATACACTCTAAATAAAACATCAAAAAGGACAGTAAATATATATTACACTCTATGTAAAATATCAAAAACTACACCAAATATATATTATATAATTTACATAAAATATCAAAAGTACACCAAATATATATTATCTACTGTACATAAAATATCAAAAAGTACAGTAAATATATTTCATATATTGTACATATAATATTAACTAATAGTACACCAAATATATTTTACATAGTGTAAATAAAATATAAAAATTACAGTAAGTATATATTATCTACTGTACATAAAACATCAAAAAGTACACCAAATATGTGTTATATATACTGTAAATAAACTATCAAAATCTTCAGTAATTATATTTAATATACTGTACATAAAATATCAAAAATTACACCAAATGTATATTATACACTCTAAATAAAATATCAAAAAGGACAGTAAATATATATTACACTCTATGTAAAATATCAAAAACTACACCAAATATATATTATATAATTTACATAAAATATCAAAAGTACACCAAATATATATTATATACGGTACATAAAATATCAAAAAGTACAGTAAATATATTTCATATATTGTACATATAATATTAACTAAAAGTACACCAAATACATTTTACATACTGTAAATAAAATATCAAAAATTACAGTAAGTATATATTATCTACTGTACATAAAATATCAAAAAGTACACCAAATATGTGTTATATATACTGTAAATAAACTATCAAAAACTTCAGTAATTATATTTTATATACTGTACATAAAATATCAAAAATTACACCAAATGTATATTATACACACTAAATAAAATATCAAAAACGACAGTAAATATATATTACACTCTATGTAAAATATCAAAAACTACACCAAATATATATTATATAATTTACATAAAATATCAAAAGTACACCAAATATATATTATATACTGTACATAAAATATCAAAAAGTACAGTAAATATATTTCATATATTGTACATATAATATTAACTAAAAGTACACCAAATACATTTTACATACTGTAAATAAAATATATAAAATTACAGTAAGTATATATTATCTACTGTACATAAATTATCAAATAGTACAGTAAATATATTTCATATATTGTACATATAATATTAACTGAAAGTACACCAAATACATTTTACATACTGTAAATAAAATATAAAATATTACAGTAAGTATATATTATCTACTGTACATAAAATATCAAAAAGTACACCAAATATGTTTTATGTATACTGTAAATAAACTATCAAAATCTTCAGTAATTATATTTAATATACTGTTCATAAAATATCAAAAATTACACCAAATGTATATTATACACTCTAAATAAAATAACAAAAAGGACAGTAAGTATATATTACACCCCTTGTAAAATATCAAAAACTACACCAAATATATATTATATAATTTATATAAAATATCAAAAGTACACCAAATATATATTATATACTGTACATAAAATATCAAAAAGTATAGTAAATATATTTCATATATAGTACATATAATATTAACTAAAATACACCAAATATATTTTACATACTGTAAATAAAATATCAAGAATTACAGTAAGTATATATTATCTACTGTACATAAAATATCAAAAAGTACACCAAATATGTGTTATATATACTGTAAATAAACTATCAAAATCCTCAGTAATTATATTTAATATACTGTACATAAAATATCAATAATTACACCAAATGTACATTATACACTCTAAATAAAATATCAAAAAGGACAGTAAATGTATATTACACTCTATGTAAAATATCAAATACTACACCAAATATATATTATATAATTTACATAAAATATCAAAAGTACACCAAATATATATTATATACTGTACATAAAATATCAAAAAGTACAGTAAATATATTTCATATATTGTACATATAATATTAACTAAAAGTACACCAAATACATTTTACATACTGTAAATAAAATATAAAAAATTACAGTAAGTATATATTATCTACTGTACATAAAATATCAAAAAGTACAGCAAATATGTGTTATATATAGTAAATAAACTATCAAAATCTTCTGTAATTATATTTAATATACTGTATATAAAATATCAAAAATTACACCAAATGTATATTATACACTCTAAATAAAATATCAAAAAGGACAGTAAATATATATTACACTCTATGTAAAATATCAAAAATTACACCAAATATATATTATATAATTTAAATAAAATATCAAAAGTACACAAAATATATATTATATACTGTACATAAAATATCAAAAAGTACAGTAAATATATTTCATATATTGTACATGTAATATTAACTAAAAGTACACCAACTATATTTTACATACTGTAAATAAAATATAAAAAATTACAGTAAGTACATATTATCTACTGTACATAAAATATCAAAAAGTACATCAAATATGTGTTATATATACTGTAAATAAACTATCAAAAACTTCAGTAATTATAATTAATATACTGTTCATAAAATATCAAAAATTACACCAAATGTATATTATACACTCTAAATAATATATCAAAAAGGACAGTAAATATATATTACACTCTATGTAACATATGAAAAACTACACCAAATATATATTATATAATTTACATAAAATATCAAAATTACACGAAATATATATTATATACTGTACATAAAATATCAAAAAGTACAGTAAATATATTTCATATATTGTACATATAATATTAACTAAAAGTACACCAACTATATTTTACATACTGTAAATAAAATTTAAAAAATTACAGTAGGTACATATTATCTACTGTACATAAAATATCAAAAAGTACAGTAAATATATTTCATATATTGTACACATAATATTAACTAAAAGTACACCAAATACATTTTACATACTGTAAATAAAATATCAAAAATTACACTAAGTATATATTATCTACTGTACATAAAATATCAAAAAGTACACCAAATATGTGTTATATATACTGTAAATAAACTATCAAAATCTTCAGTAATTATATTTAATATACTGTTCATAAAATATCAAAAAATACAACAAATGTATATTATACACTCTAAATAAAATATCAAAAAGGACAGTAAATATATATTACACTCTATGTAAAATATCAAAAACTACACCAAATATATATTATATAATTTACATAAAATATCAAAAGTACACAAAATATATATTATATACTGTATTTAAAATATCAAAAAGTACAGTAAATATATTTCATATATTGTACATATAATATTAACTAAAAGTACACCAAATACATTTTACATACTGTAAATAAAATATCAAAAATTACAGTAAGTATATATTATCTACTGTACATAAAATATCAAAAAGTACAGCAAATATGTGTTATATATACTGTAAATAAACTATCAAAATCTTCAGTAATTATATTTAATATACTGCTCATAAAATATCAAAAATTACACCAAATGTATATTATACACTCTAAATAAAATATCAAAAAGGACAGTAAATATATATTACACTCTATGTAAAATATCAAAAACTACACCAAATGTATATTATATAATTTACATAAAATATCAAAAGTACACCAAATATATATTATATACGGTACATAAAATATCAAAAAGTACAGTAAATATATTTCATATATTGTACACATAATATTAACTAAAAGTACACCAAATACATTTTACATAGTGTAAATAAAATATAAAAAATTACAGTAAGTATATATTATCTACTGTACATAAAATATCAAAAAGTACACCAAATATGTGTTATATATACTGTAAATAAACTATCAAAACCTTCAGTAATTATATTTAAAATACTGCTCATAATATATCAAAAATTACACCAAATGTATATTATACACTCTAAATAAAATATCAAAAAGGACAGTAAATATATATTACAGTCTATGTAAAATATCAAAAACTACACCAAATATATATTATATAATTTACATAAAATATCAAAAGTACACCAAATATATATTATATACTGTACATAAAATATCAAAAAGTACAGTAAATATATTTCATATATTGTACATATAATATTAACTAAAAGTACACCAAATATATTTTACATAGTGTAAATAAAATATAAAAATTACAGTAAGTATATATTATCTACTGTACATAAAACATCAAAAAGTACACCAAATATGTGTTATATGTACTGTAAATAAACTATCAAAATCTTCAGTAATTATATTTAATATACTGTTCATAAAATATCAAAAATTACACCAAATGTATATTATACACTCTAAATAAAATATCAAAAAGGACAGTAAATATATATTACACTCTATGTAAAATATCAAAAACTACACCAAATATATAATATAATTTACATAAAATATCAAAAGTACACCAAATATATCTTATATACTGTACATAAAATATCAAAAAGTACAGTAAATATATTTCATATATTGTACATATAATATTAACTAAAAGTACAACAAATACATTTTACATACTGTAAATAAAATATCAAAAATTACAGTAAGTATATATTATCTACGGTACATAAAATATCAAAAAGTACACCAAATATGTGTTATATATACGGTAAATAAACTATCAAAACCTTCAGTAATTATATTTAATATACTGCTCATAAAATATCAAAAATTACACCAAATGTATATTATACACTCTAAATAAAATATCAAAAAGGACAGTAAATATATATTACACTCTATGTAAAATATCAAAAACTACACCAAATATATATTATATAATTTACATAAAATATCAAAAGTACACCAAATATATATTATATACGGTACATAAAATATCAAAAAGTACAGTAAATATATTTCATATATTGTACATATAATATTAACTAAAAGTACACCAAATACATTTTACATACTGTAAATAAAATATAAAAAATTACAGTAAGTATATATTATCTACTGTACATAAAATATCAAAAAGTACACCAAATATGTGTTATATATACTGTAAATAAACTATCAAAATCTTCAGTAATTATATTTAATATACTGTACATAAAATATCAAAAATTACACCAAATATATATTATACACTCTAAATAAAACATCAAAAAGGACAGTAAATATATATTACACTCTATGTAAAATATCAAAAACTACACCAAATATATATTATATAATTTACATAAAATATCAAAAGTACACCAAATATATATTATATACTGTACATAAAATATCAAAAAGTACAGTAAATATATTTCATATATTGTACATATAATATTAACTAAAAGTACACCAAATACATTTTACATACTGTAAATAAAATATCAAAAATTACAGTAAGTATATATTATCTACTGTACATAATATATCAAAAAGTACACCAAATATGTGTTATATATACTGTAAATAAACTATCAAAAACTTCAGTAATTATATTTTATATACTGTACATAAAATATCAAAAATTACACCAAATGTATATTATACACTCTAAATAAAATTTCAAAGAGTACAGTAAATATATATTACACTCTATGTAAAATATCAAAAACTACACCAAATATATATTATATAATTTATATAAAATATCAAAAGTACACCAAATATATATTATATACTGTACATAAAATATCAAAAAGTACAGTAAATATATTTCATATATTGTACATATAATATTAACTAAAAGTACACCAACTACATTTTACATACTGTAAATAAAATATAAAAAATTACAGTAAGTACATATTATCTACTGTACATAAAATATCAAAAAGTACACCAAATATGTGTTATATATACTGTAAATAAACTATCAAAATCTTCAGTAATTATAATTAATATACTGTTCATAAAATATCAAAAATTACACCAAATGTATATTATACACTCTAAATAAAATATCAAAAAGGACAATAAATATATATTACACTCTATGTAATATATGAAATACTACACCAAATATATATTATATAATTTACATAAAATATCAAAAGTACACCAAATATATATTATATACTGTACATAAAATATCAAAAAGTACAGTAAATATATTTCATATATTGTACATATAATATTCACTAAAAGTACACCAACTACATTTTACATACTGTAAATAAAATATAAAAAATTACAGTAAGTACATATTATCTACTGTACATAAAATATCAAAAAGTACACCAAATATGTGTTATATATACTGTAAATAAACTATCAAAATCTTCAGTAATTATATTTAATATACTGTTCATAAAATATCAAAAATTACACCAAATGTATATTATACACTCTAAATAAAATAACAAAAAGGACAGTAAGTATATATTACACCCCTTGTAAAATATCAAAAACTACACCAAATATATATTATATAATTTATATAAAATATCAAAAGTACACCAAATATATATTATATACTGTACATAAAATATCAAAAAGTATAGTAAATATATTTCATATATAGTACATATAATATTAACTAAAATACACCAAATATATTTTACATACTGTAAATAAAATATCAAGAATTACAGTAAGTATATATTATCTACTGTACATAAAATATCAAAAAGTACACCAAATATGTGTTATATATACTGTAAATAAACTATCAAAATCCTCAGTAATTATATTTAATATACTGTACATAAAATATCAATAATTACACCAAATGTACATTATACACTCTAAATAAAATATCAAAAAGGACAGTAAATGTATATTACACTCTATGTAAAATATCAAATACTACACCAAATATATATTATATAATTTACATAAAATATCAAAAGTACACCAAATATATATTATATACTGTACATAAAATATCAAAAAGTACAGTAAATATATTTCATATATTGTACATATAATATTAACTAAAAGTACACCAAATACATTTTACATACTGTAAATAAAATATAAAAAATTACAGTAAGTATATATTATCTACTGTACATAAAATATCAAAAAGTACAGCAAATATGTGTTATATATAGTAAATAAACTATCAAAATCTTCTGTAATTATATTTAATATACTGTATATAAAATATCAAAAATTACACCAAATGTATATTATACACTCTAAATAAAATATCAAAAAGGACAGTAAATATATATTACACTCTATGTAAAATATCAAAAATTACACCAAATATATATTATATAATTTAAATAAAATATCAAAAGTACACAAAATATATATTATATACTGTACATAAAATATCAAAAAGTACAGTAAATATATTTCATATATTGTACATGTAATATTAACTAAAAGTACACCAACTATATTTTACATACTGTAAATAAAATATAAAAAATTACAGTAAGTACATATTATCTACTGTACATAAAATATCAAAAAGTACATCAAATATGTGTTATATATACTGTAAATAAACTATCAAAAACTTCAGTAATTATAATTAATATACTGTTCATAAAATATCAAAAATTACACCAAATGTATATTATACACTCTAAATAATATATCAAAAAGGACAGTAAATATATATTACACTCTATGTAACATATGAAAAACTACACCAAATATATATTATATAATTTACATAAAATATCAAAATTACACGAAATATATATTATATACTGTACATAAAATATCAAAAAGTACAGTAAATATATTTCATATATTGTACATATAATATTAAATAAAGTACACCAACTATATTTTACATACTGTAAATAAAATTTAAAAAATTACAGTAGGTACATATTATCTACTGTACATAAAATATCAAAAAGTACAGTAAATATATTTCATATATTGTACACATAATATTAACTAAAAGTACACCAAATACATTTTACATACTGTAAATAAAATATCAAAAATTACACTAAGTATATATTATCTACTGTACATAAAATATCAAAAAGTACACCAAATATGTGTTATATATACTGTAAATAAACTATCAAAATCTTCAGTAATTATATTTAATATACTGTTCATAAAATATCAAAAAATACAACAAATGTATATTATACACTCTAAATAAAATATCAAAAAGGACAGTAAATATATATTACACTCTATGTAAAATATCAAAAACTACACCAAATATATATTATATAATTTACATAAAATATCAAAAGTACACAAAATATATATTATATACTGTATTTAAAATATCAAAAAGTACAGTAAATATATTTCATATATTGTACATATAATATTAACTAAAAGTACACCAAATACATTTTACATACTGTAAATAAAATATCAAAAATTACAGTAAGTATATATTATCTACTGTACATAAAATATCAAAAAGTACAGCAAATATGTGTTATATATACTGTAAATAAACTATCAAAATCTTCAGTAATTATATTTAATATACTGCTCATAAAATATCAAAAATTACACCAAATGTATATTATACACTCTAAATAAAATATCAAAAAGGACAGTAAATATATATTACACTCTATGTAAAATATCAAAAACTACACCAAATGTATATTATATAATTTACATAAAATATCAAAAGTACACCAAATATATATTATATACGGTACATAAAATATCAAAAAGTACAGTAAATATATTTCATATATTGTACACATAATATTAACTAAAAGTACACCAAATACATTTTACATAGTGTAAATAAAATATAAAAAATTACAGTAAGTATATATTATCTACTGTACATAAAATATCAAAAAGTACACCAAATATGTGTTATATATACTGTAAATAAACTATCAAAACCTTCAGTAATTATATTTAATATACTGCTCATAATATATCAAAAATTACACCAAATGTATATTATACACTCTAAATAAAATATCAAAAAGGACAGTAAATATATATTACACTCTATGTAAAATATCAAAAACTACACCAAATATATATTATATAATTTACATAAAATATCAAAAGTACACCAAATATATATTATATACTGTACATAAAATATCAAAAAGTACAGTAAATATATTTCATATATTGTACATATAATATTAACTAAAAGTACACCAAATATATTTTACATAGTGTAAATAAAATATAAAAATTACAGTAAGTATATATTATCTACTGTACATAAAACATCAAAAAGTACACCAAATATGTGTTATATGTACTGTAAATAAACTATCAAAATCTTCAGTAATTATATTTAATATACTGTTCATAAAATATCAAAAATTACACCAAATGTATATTATACACTCTAAATAAAATATCAAAAAGGACAGTAAATATATATTACACTCTATGTAAAATATCAAAAACTACACCAAATATATAATATAATTTACATAAAATATCAAAAGTACACCAAATATATCTTATATACTGTACATAAAATATCAAAAAGTACAGTAAATATATTTCATATATTGTACATATAATATTAACTAAAAGTACAACAAATACATTTTACATACTGTAAATAAAATATCAAAAATTACAGTAAGTATATATTATCTACGGTACATAAAATATCAAAAAGTACACCAAATATGTGTTATATATACGGTAAATAAACTATCAAAACCTTCAGTAATTATATTTAATATACTGCTCATAAAATATCAAAAATTACACCAAATGTATATTATACACTCTAAATAAAATATCAAAAAGGACAGTAAATATATATTACACTCTATGTAAAATATCAAAAACTACACCAAATATATATTATATAATTTACATAAAATATCAAAAGTACACCAAATATATATTATATACGGTACATAAAATATCAAAAAGTACAGTAAATATATTTCATATATTGTACATATAATATTAACTAAAAGTACACCAAATACATTTTACATACTGTAAATAAAATATAAAAAATTACAGTAAGTATATATTATCTACTGTACATAAAATATCAAAAAGTACACCAAATATGTGTTATATATACTGTAAATAAACTATCAAAATCTTCAGTAATTATATTTAATATACTGTACATAAAATATCAAAAATTACACCAAATATATATTATACACTCTAAATAAAACATCAAAAAGGACAGTAAATATATATTACACTCTATGTAAAATATCAAAAACTACACCAAATATATATTATATAATTTACATAAAATATCAAAAGTACACCAAATATATATTATATACTGTACATAAAATATCAAAAAGTACAGTAAATATATTTCATATATTGTACATATAATATTAACTAAAAGTACACCAAATACATTTTACATACTGTAAATAAAATATCAAAAATTACAGTAAGTATATATTATCTACTGTACATAATATATCAAAAAGTACACCAAATATGTGTTATATATACTGTAAATAAACTATCAAAAACTTCAGTAATTATATTTTATATACTGTACATAAAATATCAAAAATTACACCAAATGTATATTATACACTCTAAATAAAATTTCAAAGAGTACAGTAAATATATATTACACTCTATGTAAAATATCAAAAACTACACCAAATATATATTATATAATTTATATAAAATATCAAAAGTACACCAAATATATATTATATACTGTACATAAAATATCAAAAAGTACAGTAAATATATTTCATATATTGTACATATAATATTAACTAAAAGTACACCAACTACATTTTACATACTGTAAATAAAACATAAAAAATTACAGTAAGTACATATTATCTACTGTACATAAAATATCAAAAAGTACACCAAATATGTGTTATATATACTGTAAATAAACTATCAAAATCTTCAGTAATTATAATTAATATACTGTTCATAAAATATCAAAAATTACACCAAATGTATATTATACACTCTAAATAAAATATCAAAAAGGACAATAAATATATATTACACTCTATGTAATATATGAAATACTACACCAAATATATATTATATAATTTACATAAAATATCAAAAGTACACCAAATATATATTATATACTGTACATAAAATATCAAAAAGTACAGTAAATATATTTCATATATTGTACATATAATATTCACTAAAAGTACACCAACTACATTTTACATACTGTAAATAAAATATAAAAAATTACAGTAAGTACATATTATCTACTGTACATAAAATATCAAAAAGTACAGTAAATATATTTCATATATTTTACATATAATATTAACTAAAAGTACACCAAATACATTTTACATACAGTAAATAAAATATCAAAAATTACAGTAAGTATATATTATCTACTGTACATAAAATATCAAAAAGTACAGCAAATATCTGTTACATATACTGTAAATAAACTATCAAAATCTTCAGTAATTATATTTAATATACTGTAAATAAAATATCAAAAATTACACCAAATGTATATTATACACTCTAAATAAAATATCAAAAAGGACAGTAAATATATATTACACTCCTTGTAAAATATCAAAAACTACACCAAATATATATTATATAATTTACATAAAATATCAAAAGTACACCAAATATATATTATATACTGTACATAAAATATCAAAAAGTACAGTAAATATATTTCATATATTGTACATATAATATTAACTAAAAGTACACCAAATACGTTTTACATACTGTAAAAAAAATATAAAAAATTACAGTAAGTATATATTATCTACTGTACATAAATTATCAAATAGTACAGTAAATATATTTCATATATTGTACATATAATATTAACTGAAAGTACACCAAATACATTTTACATACTGTAAATAAAATATAAAGAATTACAGTAAGTATATATTATCTACTGTACATAAAATATCAAAAAGTACACCAAATATGTGTTATATATACTCTAAATAAACTATCAAAATCTTCAGTAATTATATTTAATATACTGTACATAAAATATCAAAAATTACACCAAATGTATATTATACTCTCGAAATAAAATATCAAAGTACAGTAAATATATATTAGACACTATGTAAAATATCAAAAACTACACCAAATATATATTATATAATTTACATAAAATATCAAAAGTACACCAAATATATATTATATAGTGTACATAAAATATCAAAAAGTACAGTAAATATATTTCATATATTGTACATATAATATTAACTAAAAGTACACCAACTACATTTTACATACTGTAAATATATCAAAAATTACAGTAAGTATATGTTATCTACTCTACATAAAATATCAAAAAGTACACCAAATATGTGTCATATATACTGTAAATAAACTATCAAAATCTTCAGTAATTATATTTAATATACTGCTCATAAAATATCAAAAATTACACCAAATGTATATTATACACTCTAAATAAAATATCAAAAAGGACAGTAAATATATATTACACTCTATGTAAAATATCAAAAACTACACCAAATATATATTATATAATTTACATAAAATATCAAAAGTACACCAAATATATATTATATACTGTACATAAAATATCAAAAAGTTCAGTAAATATATTTCATATATTGTACATATAATATTAACTAAAATACACCAAATATATTTTACATACTGTAAATAAAATATAAAAAATTACAGTGAGTATATATTATCTACTGTACATAAAACATCAAAAAGTACACCAAATATGAGTTATATATACTGTAAATAAACTATCAAAATCTTCAGTAATTATTTTTAATATACTGTACATAAAATATCAATAATTACACCAAATGTATATTATACACTCTAAATAAAATATCACAAATGACAGTAAATATATATTACACTCTATGTAAAATATCAAAAACTACACCAAATATATATTATATAATTTACATAAAATATCAAAAGTACACCAAATATATATTATATAATGTACATAAAATATCAAAAAGTACAGTAAATATATTTCATATACTGTACATATAATAATAACTAAAAGTACACCAAATACATTTTACATACTGTAAATAAAATATAAAAAATTACAGTAAGTATATATTATCTACTGTACATAAAACATCAAAAAGTACACCAAATATGTGTTATATATAATGTAAATAAACTATCAAAGTCTTCAGTAATTATATTTAATATACTGTACATAAAATATCAAAAATTACACCAAATGTATATTATACACTCTAAATAAAATATCAAAAAGACAGTAAATATATATTACACTCTATGTAAAATATCAAAAACTACACCAAATATATATTATATAATTTACATAAAATATCAAAAGTACACCAAATATATATTATATACTGTACATAAAATATCAAAAAGTACAGTAAATCTATTTCATATATTGTACATATAATATTAACTAAAAGTACACCAAATACATTTTACAAACTGTAAATAAAATATAAAAAATTACAGTAAGTATATATTATCTACTGTACATAAATTATCAAATAGTACAGTAAATATATTTCATATATTGTACATATAATATTAACTGAAAGTACACCAAATACTTTTTACATACTGTAAATAAAATATAAAAAATTACAGTAAGTATATATTATCTACTGTACATAAAATATCAAAAAGTACACCAAATATGTGTTATATATATTGTAAATAAACTATCAAAATCTTCAGTAATTATATTTAATATACTGCTCATAAAATATCAAAAATTACACCAAATGTATATTATACACTCTAAATAAAATATCAAAAAGGACAGTAAATATATATTACACTCTATGTAAAATATCAAAAACTACACCAAATATATATTATATAATTTACATAAAATATCAAAAGTACACCAAATATATATTATATACTGTACATAAAATATCAAAAAGTACAGTAAATATATTTCATATATTGTACATATAATATTAACTAAAACTACACCAAATACATTTTACATACTGTAAATAAAATATCAAAAATTACAGTAAGTATATATTATCTACTGTACATAAAACATCAAAAAGTACACCAAATATGTGTTATATATACTGTAAATAAACTATCAAAATCTTCAGTAATTATATTTAATATACTGTACATAAAATATCAAAAATTACACAAAATGTATATTATACACTCTAAATAAAATGTCAAAAAGGACAGTAAATATATCTTACACTCTATGTAAAATGTCAAAAACTACAACAAATATATATTATATAATTTACATAAAATATCAATAGTACACCAAATATATATTATATACTGTACATAAAATATCAAAAAGTACAGTAAATATATTTCATATATTGTACATATAATATTAACTAAAAGTACACCAAATACATTTTACATACTGTTAATAAAATATAAAAAATTACAGTAAGTATATATTATCTACTGTACATAAATTATCAAATAGTACAGTAAATATATTTCATATATTGTACATATAATATTAACTGAAAGTACACCAAATACATTTTACATACTGTAAATAAAATATAAAAAATTACAGTAAGTATATATTATCTACTCTACATAAAATATCAAAAAGTACACCAAATATGTGTTATATATACTGTAAATAAACTATCAAAATCTTCAGTAATTATATTTTATATACTGTACATAAAATATCAAAAATTACACCAAATGTATATTATACATTCTAAATAAAATATCAAAAATGACAGTAAATATATATTACACTCTATGTAAAATATCAAAAACTACACAAAATATATATTATATAATTTACATAAAATATCAAAAGTACACCAAATATATATTATATACTGTACATAAAATATCAAAAAGTACAGTAAATATATTTCAAATATTGTACATATAATATTAACTAAAAGTACACCAAATACATTTTACATACTGTAAATAAAATATAAAAAATTACAGTAAGTATATATCTACTGTACATAAATTATCAAATAGTACAGTAAATATATTTCATATATTGTACATATAATATTAACTGAAAGTACACCAAATACATTTTTCATACTGTAAATGAAATATAAAAAATTACACTAAGTATATATTATCTACTGTACATAAAATATCAAAAAGTACACCAAATATGTGTTATATATACTGTAAATAAACTATCAAAATCTTCAGTAATTATATTTAACATACTGTTCATAAAATATCAAAAATTACACCAAATGTATATTATACACTCTAAATAAAATATCAAAAAGACAGTAAATATATATTACACTCCTTGTAAAATATCAAAAACTACACCAAATATATATTATATAATTTACATAAAATATCAAAAGTACACCAAATATATATTTTATACTGTACATAAAATATCAAAAAGTATAGTAAATATATTTCATATATAGTACATATAATATTAACTAAAATACACCAAATACATTTTACATACTGTAAATAAAATATCAAAAATTACTGTAAGTATATATTATCTACTGTACATAAAATATCAAAAAGTACACCAAATATGTGTTATATATACTGTAAATCAACTATCAAAATCTTCAGTAATTATATTTAATATACTGTACATAAAATATCAAAAATTACACCAAATGTACATTATACACTCTAAATAAAATATCAAAAAGGACAGTAAATGTATATTACACTCTATGTAAAATATCAAATACTACACCAAATATATATTATATAATTGACATAAAATATCAAAAGTACACCAAATATATATTATATACTGTACATAAAATATCAAAAAGTACAGTAAAGATATTTCATATATTGTACATATAATATTAACTAAAAGTACACCAAATACATTTTACATACTGTAAATAAAATATAAAAAATTACAGTAAGTATATATTATCTACTGTACATAAAATATCAAAAAGTACACCAAATATGTGTTATATATACTGTAAATAAACTATCAAAATCTTCTGTAATTATATTTAATATACTGTACATAAAATATCAAAAATTACACCAAATGTATATTATACACTCTAAAAAAATATAAAAAATGACAGTAAATGTATATTACACTCTATGTAAAATATCAAAAACTACACCAAATATATATTATATAATTTACATAAAATATCAAAAGTACACCAAATATATATTATATACAGTACATAAAATATCAAAAAGTACAGTAAATATATTTCATATATTGTACATATAATATTAACTAAAAGTACACCAAATACATTTTACATACTGTAAATAAAATATAAAAAATTACAGTAAGTATATATTATCTACTGTACATAACATATCAAAAAGTACTCCAAATATGTGTTATATATACTGTAAATAAACTATCAAAACCTTCAGTAATTATATTTAATATACTGTACATAAAATATCAAAAATTACACCAAATGTATATTATAAACTCTAAATAAAATATCAAAAAGGACAGTAAATATATATTACACTCTATGTAAAATATCAAAAACTACACCAAATATATATTATATAATTTACATAAAATATCAAAAGTACACCAAATATATATTATATACTGTACATAAAATATCAAAAAGTACAGTAAGTATATATTATCTACTGTACATAAAATATCAAAAAGTACACCAAATATGTGTTATATATACTGTAAATAAACTATCAAAAACTTCAGTAATTATATTTAATATACTGAACATAAAATATCAAAAATTTCACCAAATGTATATTATACACTCTAAATAAAATAACAAAAATGACAGTAAATATATATTACACTCTATCTAAAATATCAAAAACTACACCAAATATATATTATATAATTTACATAAAATATCAAAAGTACACCAAATATATATTATCTACTGTACATAAAATATCAAAAAGTACAGTAAATATATTTCATATATTGTACATATAATATTAACTAAAAGTACACCAAATACATTTTACATACTGTAAATAAAGTATAAGAAATTACAGTAAGTATATATTATCTACTGTACATAACATATCAAAAAGTATTCCAAATATGTGTTATATATACTGTAAATAAACTATCAAAATCTTCAGTAATTATATTTAATATACTGTACATAAAATATCAAAAATTGCACCAAATGTATATTATACACTCTAAATAAAATATCAAAAAGGACAGTAAATATATATTACACTCTATGTAAAATATGAAAAACTACACCAAATATATATTATATAAATTAAATAAGATATCAAAAGTACACCAAATATATATTATATACTGTACATAAAATATCAAAAAGTACAGTAAATATATTTCATATATTGTACATATAATATTAACTAAAAGTACACCAAATACATTTTACATACTGTAAAATAAGTATAAAAATTTACAGTAAGTATATATTATCTACTGTACATAAAATATCAAAAAGTACAGTAAATGTATTTCATATATTGTACATATAATATTATCTAAAAGTACAACAAATACATTTTAAATACTGTAAATACAATATCAAAAATTACAGTAAGTATATATTATCTACTGTACATAAAATATCAAAAAGTACACCAAATATGTGTTATATATACTGTAAATAAACTATCAAAATCTTCAGTAATTATATTTAATATACTTTTCATAAAATATCAAAAAATACACCAAATGTATGACACTCTAAATAAAATATCAAAAGCGACAGTAAATATATATTAGACTCTATGTAAAATATCAAAAACTACACCAAATATATATTATTTAATTTACGTAAAATATCAAAAGTACACCAAATATATATTATATACTGTACATAAAATATCAAAAAGTACAGTAAATATATTTCATATATTGTACATATAATATTAACTAAAAGTACACCAAATATATTTTATATACTGTATATAAAATATAAAAAATTACAGTAAGTATATATTATCTACTGTACATAAAATATCTAAAAGTACACCAAATATGTGTTATATATACTGTAAATAAACTATCAAAAACTTCAGTGATTATATTTAATATACTGTACATAAAATATCAATAATTACACCAAATGTATATTATACACTCTAAATAAAATATCAAAAAGGACAGTAAATATATATTACACACTATGTAAAATATTAAAAACTACACCAAATATATATTATATAACTTACATAAAATATCAAAAGTACACCAAATATATATTATATACTGTACATAAAATATCAAAAAGTACAGTAAATATATTTCATATATTGTATATATAATATTATCTAAAAGTACAACAAATACATTTTAAATACTGTAAATAAAATATCAAAAATTACAGTAAGTATATATTATCTACTGTACATAAAATATCAAAAAGTACACCAAATATGTGTTATATATACTGTAAATTAACTATCAAAATCTTAAGTAGTTATATTTAATATACTGTACATAAAATATCAAAAATTACACCAAATGTATATTATACACTCTAAATAAAATATCAAAAAGGACAGTAAATATATATTACACTCTATGTAAAATATCAAAAACTACACCAAATATATATTATATAATTTACATAAAATATCAAAAGTACACCAAATATATATTATATACTGTACATAAAATATCAAAAAGTACAGTAAATATATTTCATATATTGTACATATAATATTAACTAAAAGTACACGAAATACATTTTACATACTGTAAATAAAATATCTAAAATTACAGTAAGTATATATTATCTACTGTACACAAAATATCAAAAAGTACACCAAATATGTGTTATATATACTGTAATTAAACTATCAAAATCTTCAGTAATTATATTTAATATACTGTTCATAAAATATCAAAAAATACACCAAATGTATGACACTCTAAATAAAATATCAAAAGCGACAGTAAATATATATTAGACTCTATGTAAAATATCAAAAACTACACCAAATATATATTATTTAATTTACGTAAAATATCAAAAGTACACCAAATATATATTATATACTGTACATAAAATATCAAAAAGTACAGTAAATATATTTCATATATTGTACATATAATATTAACTAAAAGGACACCAAATATATTTTATATACTGTATATAAAATATAAAAAATTACAGTAAGTATATATTATCTACTGTACATAAAATATCTAAAAGTACACCAAATATGTGTTATATATACTGTAAATAAAGTATCAAAAACTTCAGTAATTATATTTAATATACTGTTCATAAAATATCAATAATTACACCAAATGTATATTATACACTCTAAATAAAATATCAAAAAGGACAGTAAATATATATTACACACTATGTAAAATATTAAAAACTACACCAAATATATATTATATAATTTACATAAAATATCAAAAGTACACCAAATATATATTATATACTGTACATAAAATATCAAAAAGTACAGTAAATATATTTCATATATTGTACATATAATATTAACTAAAAGTACACCAAATACATTTTACATACTGTAAATAAAATATAAAAATTACAGTAAGTATATATTATCTACTGTACATAAAATATCAAAAAGTACACCAAATATGTGTTATATATACTGTAAATAAACTATCAAAATCTTCAGTAATTATATTTAATATACTGTACATAAAATATCAAAAATTACACCAAATGTATATTATACACTCTAAATAAAATATGAAAAAGGGCAGTAAATATATATTGAACTCTATGTAAAATATCAAACACTACACCAAATACATATTATATAATTTACATAAAATATCAAAAGTACACCAAATATATATTATATACTGTACATAAAATATCAAAAAGTACAGTAAATATATTTCATATATTGTACATATAATATTAACTAAAAGTACTCCAAATACATTTTACATACTGTAAAATAAATATAAAAAATTACGGTAAGTATATATTATCTACTGTACATAAAATATCAAATAGTACAGTAAATATATTTCATATATTGTACATATAATATTATCTAAATGTACAACAAATACATTTTAAATACTGTAAATAAAATATCAAAAATTACAGTAAGTATATATTATCTACTGTACATAAAATATCAAAAAGTACACCAAATATGTGTTATATATACTGTAAATAAACTATCAAAACCTTAAGTAATTGTATTTAATATACTGTACATAAAATATCAAAAATTACACCAAATGTATATTATACACTCTAAATAAAATATCAAAAAGGACAGTAAATATATATTACACTCTATGTAATATATCAAAAACTACACCAAATATATATTATATAATATACATAAAATATCAAAAGTACACCAAATATATATTATATACTGTACATAAAATATCAAAAAGTACAGTAAATATATTTCATATATTGTACATATAATATTAACTAAAAGTACACGAAATACATTTTACATACTGTAAATAAAATATCTAAAATTACAGTAAGTATATATTATCTACTGTACACAAAATATCAAAAAGTACACCAAATATGTGTTATATATACTGTAAATAAACTATCAAAATCTTCAGTAATTATATTTAATATACTGTTCATAAAATATCAAAAAATACACCAAATGTATGACACTCTAAATAAAATATCAAAAGCGAAAGTAAATGTATATTAGACTCTATGTAAAATATCAAAAACTACACCAAATATATATTATTTAATTTACGTAAAATATCAAAAGTACACCAAATATATATTATATACTGTACATAAAATATCAAAAAGTACAGTAAATATATTTCATATATTGTACATATAATATTAACTAAAAGTACACCAAATATATTTTATATACTGTATATAAAATATAAAAAATTACAGTAAGTATATATTATCTACTGTACATAAAATATCTAAAAGTACACCAAATATGTGTTATATATACTGTAAATAAACTATCAAAAACTTCAGTAATTATATTTAATATACTGTTCATAAAATATCAAAAATTACTCCAAATGTATATTATACACTCTAAATAAAATATCAAAAATGTCAGTAAATATATATTAGACTCTATGTAAAATATCAAAAACTACACCAAATATATATTATATAATTTACATAAAATATCAAAAGTACACCAAATATATATTATATACTGTACATAAAATATCAAAAAGTACAGTAAATATATTTCATATAATGTACATATAATATTAACTAAAACTACATCAAATACATTTTATATACTGTAAATAAAATATCAAAAATTACAGTAAGTATATATTATCTACTGTACATAAGCTATCAAAAAGTACACCAAATATGTGTTACATATACTGTAAATAAACTATCAAAATCTTCAGTAATTATATTTAATATACTGTACATAAAATATCAATAATTACACGAAATGTATATTATACACTCTTAATAAAATATCAAAAATGACAGTAAATATATATTACACTCTATGTAAAATATCAAAATCTACACCAAATATATATTATATAATTTACATAAAATATCAAAACTACACCAAATATATATTATAAACTGTACATAAAATATCAAAATAACAGTAAATATATTTCATATATTGTACATATATTAACTAAAAGTACACCAAATACATTTTACATACTGTAAATAAAATATAAAAAATTACAGTGAGTATATATTATCTACTGTACATAAAATATCAAAAAGTACACCAAATATGTGTTATATATACTGTAAATAAACTATCAAAATCTTCAGTAATTATATTTAATATACTGTACATAAAATATCAATAATTACACCAAATGTATATTATACACTCTAAATAAAATATCAAAAATGACAGTAAATATATATTACACTCTATGTAAAATATCAAAAACTACACCAAATATATATTATATAATTTACATAAAATATCAAAAGTACACCAAATATATATTATATACTGTACATAAAATATCAAAAAGTACAGTAAAGATATTTCATATATTGTACATATAATATTAACTAAACGTACACCAAATACATTTTACATACTGTAAATAAAATATAAAAAATTACAGTAAGTATATATTATCTACTGTACATAAAATATCAAAAAGTACACCAAATATGTGTTATGTATACTGTAAATAAACTATCAAAATCTTCAGTAATTATATTTAATATACTGTACATAAAATATCAATAATTACACCAAATTTATATTATACACTCTAAATAAAATATCAAAAATGACAGTAAATATATATTACACTTTATGTAAAATATCAAAAACTACACCAAATATATATTATATAATTTACATAAAATATCAAAAGTACACCAAATATATATTATATACTGTACATAAAATATCAAAAAGTACAGTAAATATATTTCATATATTGTACATATAATATTAACTAAAAGTACACCAAATACATTTTACATACTGTAAATAAAATATCAAAAATTACAGTAATTATATATTATCTACTGTACATAAAACATCAAAAAGTACACCAAATATGTGTTATATATACTGTAAATAAACTATCAAAATCTTCAGTAATTATATTTAATATACTGTACATAAAATATCAAAAATTACACCAAATTTATATTATACACTCTAAATAAAATATCAAAAATGACAGTAAATATATATTACACTTTATGTAAAATATCAAAAACTACACCAAATATATATTATATAATTTACATAAAATATCAAAAGTACACCAAATATATATTATATAAAGTACATAAAATATCAAAAAGTACAGTAAATATATTTCATATATTGTACATATAATATTAACTAAAAGTACACCAAATACATTTTACATACTGTAAATAAAATATAAAAAATTACAGTAAGTATATATTATCTACTGTACATAACATATCAAAAAGTACTCCAAATATGTGTTATATATACTGTAAATAAACTATCAAAACCTTCAGTAATTATATTTAATATACTGTACATAAAATATCAAAAATTATACCAAATGTATATTATAAACTCTAAATAAAATATCAAAAAGGACAGTAAATATATATTACACTCTATGTAAAATATCAAAAACTACACCAAATATATATTATATAATTTACATAAAATATCAAAAGTACACCAAATATATATTATATACTGGACATAAAATATCAAAAAGTACAGTAAATATATTTCATATATTGTACATATAATATTAACTAAAACTACAACAAATACATTTTACATACTGTAAATAAAATATCAAAAATTACAGTAAGTACATATTATCTACTGTACATAAAACATCAAAAAGTACACCAAATATGTGTTATATATACTGTAAAAAAACTATCAAAATCTTCAGTAATTATATTTAATATACTGTACATAAAATATCAATAATTACACCAAATGTATATTATACACTCTAAATAAAATATCAAAAATGACAGTAAATATATATTACACTCTATGTAAAATATCAAAAACTACACCAAATATATATTATATAATTTACATAAAATATCAAAAGTACACCAAATATATATTATAAACTGTACATAAAATATCAAAATAACAGTAAATATATTTCATATATTGTACATATAGTAACTAAAAGTACACCAAATACATTTTACATACTGTAAATAAAATATAAACAATTACAGTAAGTATATATTATCTACTGTACATAAAATATCAAAAAGTACACCAAATATGTGTTATATATACTGTAAATAAACTATCAAAATCTTCAGTAATTATATTTAATATACTGTACATAAATTATCAATAATTACACCAAATGTATATTATACACTCTAAATAAAATATCAAAAATGACAGTAAATATATATTACACTTTATGTAAAATATCAAAAACTACACCAAATATATATTATATAATTTACATAAAATATCAAAAGTACACCAAATATATATTATATACTGTACATAAAATATCAAAAAGTACAGTAAGTATATATTATCTACTGTACATAAAATATCAAAAAGTACACCAAATATGTGTTATATATACTGTAAATAAACTATCAAAAACTTCAGTAATTATATTTAATATACTGAACATAAAATATCAAAAATTACACCAAATGTATATTATACACTCTAAATAAAATAACAAAAATGACAGTAAATATATATTACACTCTATCTAAAATATCAAAAACTACACCAAATATATATTATATAATTTACATAAAATATCAAAAGTACACCAAATATATATTATCTACTGTACATAAAATATCAAAAAGTACAGTAAATATATTTCATATATTGTACATATAATATTAACTAAAAGTACACCAAATACATTTTACATACTGTAAATAAAGTATAAGAAATTACAGTAAGTATATATTATCTACTGTACATAACATATCAAAAAGTATTCCAAATATGTGTTATATATACTGTAAATAAACTATCAAAATCTTCAGTAATTATATTTAATATACTGTACATAAAATATCAAAAATTGCACCAAATGTATATTATAAACTCTAAATAAAATATCAAAAAGGACAGTAAATATATATTACACTCTATGTAAAATATGAAAAACTACACCAAATATATATTATATAAATTAAATAAGATATCAAAAGTACACCAAATATATATTATATACTGTACATAAAATATCAAAAAGTACAGTAAATATATTTCATATATTGTACATATAATATTAACTAAAAGGACACCAAATATATTTTATATACTGTATATAAAATATAAAAAATTACAGTAAGTATATATTATCTACTGTACATAAAATATCTAAAAGTACACCAAATATGTGTTATATATACTGTAAATAAAGTATCAAAAACTTCAGTAATTATATTTAATATACTGTTCATAAAATATCAATAATTACACCAAATGTATATTATACACTCTAAATAAAATATCAAAAAGGACAGTAAATATATATTACACACTATGTAAAATATTAAAAACTACACCAAATATATATTATATAATTTACATAAAATATCAAAAGTACACCAAATATATATTATATACTGTACATAAAATATCAAAAAGTACAGTAAATATATTTCATATATTGTACATATAATATTAACTAAAAGTACACCAAATACATTTTACATACTGTAAATAAAATATAAAAATTACAGTAAGTATATATTATCTACTGTACATAAAATATCAAAAAGTACACCAAATATGTGTTATATATACTGTAAATAAACTATCAAAATCTTCAGTAATTATATTTAATATACTGTACATAAAATATCAAAAATTACACCAAATGTATATTATACACTCTAAATAAAATATGAAAAAGGGCAGTAAATATATATTGAACTCTATGTAAAATATCAAACACTACACCAAATACATATTATATAATTTACATAAAATATCAAAAGTACACCAAATATATATTATATACTGAACATAAAATATCAAAAAGTACAGTAAATATATTTCATATATTGTACATATAATATTAACTAAAATTACACCGAATACATTTTATATACTGTAAATAAAATATCAAAAATTGCAGTAAGTATATATTATCTACTGTACATAAAATATCAAAAAGTACACCAAATATGTGTTATATATACTGTAAATAAACTATCAAAATCTTCAGTAATTATATTTAATATACTGTTCATAAAATTTCAAAAATTTCACCAAATGTATATTATACACTCTAAATAAAATATCAAAAAGGACAGTAAATATATATTACACTCTATGTAAAATATCAAAAACTACACCAAATATATATTATATAATTTACATAAAATAACAAAAGTACACCAAATATATATTATATACTGTACATAAAATATCAAAAAGTACAGTAAATATATTTCATATATTGTACATATAATATTAACTAAAAGTACTCCAAATACATTTTACATACTGTAAAATAAATATAAAAAATTACGGTAAGTATATATTATCTACTGTACATAAAATATCAAATAGTACAGTAAATATATTTCATATATTGTACATATAATATTATCTAAATGTACAACAAATACATTTTAAATACTGTAAATAAAATATCAAAAATTACAGTAAGTATATATTATCTACTGTACATAAAATATCAAAAAGTACACCAAATATGTGTTATATATACTGTAAATAAACTATCAAAACCTTAAGTAATTGTATTTAATATACTGTACATAAAATATCAAAAATTACACCAAATGTATATTATACACTCTAAATAAAATATCAAAAAGGACAGTAAATATATATTACACTCTATGTAATATATCAAAAACTACACCAAATATATATTATATAATATACATAAAATATCAAAAGTACACCAAATATATATTATATACTGTACATAAAATATCAAAAAGTACAGTAAATATATTTCATATATTGTACATATAATATTAACTAAAAGTACACGAAATACATTTTACATACTGTAAATAAAATATCTAAAATTACAGTAAGTATATATTATCTACTGTACACAAAATATCAAAAAGTACACCAAATATGTGTTATATATACTGTAAATAAACTATCAAAATCTTCAGTAATTATATTTAATATACTGTTCATAAAATATCAAAAAATACACCAAATGTATGACACTCTAAATAAAATATCAAAAGCGAAAGTAAATGTATATTAGACTCTATGTAAAATATCAAAAACTACACCAAATATATATTATTTAATTTACGTAAAATATCAAAAGTACACCAAATATATATTATATACTGTACATAAAATATCAAAAAGTACAGTAAATATATTTCATATATTGTACATATAATATTAACTAAAAGTACACCAAATATATTTTATATACTGTATATAAAATATAAAAAATTACAGTAAGTATATATTATCTACTGTACATAAAATATCTAAAAGTACACCAAATATGTGTTATATATACTGTAAATAAACTATCAAAAACTTCAGTAATTATATTTAATATACTGTTCATAAAATATCAAAAATTACTCCAAATGTATATTATACACTCTAAATAAAATATCAAAAATGTCAGTAAATATATATTAGACTCTATGTAAAATATCAAAAACTACACCAAATATATATTATATAATTTACATAAAATATCAAAAGTACACCAAATATATATTATATACTGTACATAAAATATCAAAAAGTACAGTAAATATATTTCATATAATGTACATATAATATTAACTAAAACTACATCAAATACATTTTATATACTGTAAATAAAATATCAAAAATTACAGTAAGTATATATTATCTACTGTACATAAGCTATCAAAAAGTACACCAAATATGTGTTACATATACTGTAAATAAACTATCAAAATCTTCAGTAATTATATTTAATATACTGTACATAAAATATCAATAATTACACGAAATGTATATTATACACTCTTAATAACATATCAAAAATGACAGTAAATATATATTACACTCTATGTAAAATATCAAAATCTACACCAAATATATATTATATAATTTACATAAAATATCAAAACTACACCAAATATATATTATAAACTGTACATAAAATATCAAAATAACAGTAAATATATTTCATATATTGTACATATATTAACTAAAAGTACACCAAATACATTTTACATACTGTAAATAAAATATAAAAAATTACAGTGAGTATATATTATCTACTGTACATAAAATATCAAAAAGTACACCAAATATGTGTTATATATACTGTAAATAAACTATCAAAATCTTCAGTAATTATATTTAATATACTGTACATAAAATATCAATAATTACACCAAATGTATATTATACACTCTAAATAAAATATCAAAAATGACAGTAAATATATATTACACTCTATGTAAAATATCAAAAACTACACCAAATATATATTATATAATTTACATAAAATATCAAAAGTACACCAAATATATATTATATACTGTACATAAAATATCAAAAAGTACAGTAAAGATATTTCATATATTGTACATATAATATTAACTAAACGTACACCAAATACATTTTACATACTGTAAATAAAATATAAAAAATTACAGTAAGTATATATTATCTACTGTACATAAAATATCAAAAAGTACACCAAATATGTGTTATGTATACTGTAAATAAACTATCAAAATCTTCAGTAATTATATTTAATATACTGTACATAAAATATCAATAATTACACCAAATTTATATTATACACTCTAAATAAAATATCAAAAATGACAGTAAATATATATTACACTTTATGTAAAATATCAAAAACTACACCAAATATATATTATATAATTTACATAAAATATCAAAAGTACACCAAATATATATTATATACTGTACATAAAATATCAAAAAGTACAGTAAATATATTTCATATATTGTACATATAATATTAACTAAAAGTACACCAAATACATTTTACATACTGTAAATAAAATATCAAAAATTACAGTAATTATATATTATCTACTGTACATAAAACATCAAAAAGTACACCAAATATGTGTTATATATACTGTAAATAAACTATCAAAATCTTCAGTAATTATATTTAATATACTGTACATAAAATATCAAAAATTACACCAAATTTATATTATACACTCTAAATAAAATATCAAAAATGACAGTAAATATATATTACACTTTATGTAAAATATCAAAAACTACACCAAATATATATTATATAATTTACATAAAATATCAAAAGTACACCAAATATATATTATATACAGTACATAAAATATCAAAAAGTACAGTAAATATATTTCATATATTGTACATATAATATTAACTAAAAGTACACCAAATACATTTTACATACTGTAAATAAAATATAAAAAATTACAGTAAGTATATATTATCTACTGTACATAACATATCAAAAAGTACTCCAAATATGTGTTATATATACTGTAAATAAACTATCAAAACCTTCAGTAATTATATTTAATATACTGTACATAAAATATCAAAAATTATACCAAATGTATATTATAAACTCTAAATAAAATATCAAAAAGGACAGTAAATATATATTACACTCTATGTAAAATATCAAAAACTACACCAAATATATATTATATAATTTACATAAAATATCAAAAGTACACCAAATATATATTATATACTGGACATAAAATATCAAAAAGTACAGTAAATATATTTCATATATTGTACATATAATATTAACTAAAACTACAACAAATACATTTTACATACTGTAAATAAAATATCAAAAATTACAGTAAGTATATATTATCTACTGTACATAAAACATCAAAAAGTACACCAAATATGTGTTATATATACTGTAAAAAAACTATCAAAATCTTCAGTAATTATATTTAATATACTGTACATAAAATATCAATAATTACACCAAATGTATATTATACACTCTAAATAAAATATCAAAAATGACAGTAAATATATATTACACTCTATGTAAAATATCAAAATCTACACCAAATATATATTATATAATTTACATAAAATATCAAAAGTACACCAAATATATATTATAAACTGTACATAAAATATCAAAATAACAGTAAATATATTTCATATATTGTACATATAGTAACTAAAAGTACACCAAATACATTTTACATACTGTAAATAAAATATAAAAAATTACAGTAAGTATATATTATCTACTGTACATAAAATATCAAAAAGTACACCAAATATGTGTTATATATACTGTAAATAAACTATCAAAATCTTCAGTAATTATATTTAATATACTGTACATAAATTATCAATAATTACACCAAATGTATATTATACACTCTAAATAAAATATCAAAAATGACAGTAAATATATATTACACTTTATGTAAAATATCAAAAACTACACCAAATATATATTATATAATTTACATAAAATATCAAAAGTACACCAAATATATATTATATACTGTACATAAAATATCAAAAAGTACAGTAAGTATATATTATCTACTGTACATAAAATATCAAAAAGTACACCAAATATGTGTTATATATACTGTAAATAAACTATCAAAAACTTCAGTAATTATATTTAATATACTGAACATAAAATATCAAAAATTACACCAAATGTATATTATACACTCTAAATAAAATAACAAAAATGACAGTAAATATATATTACACTCTATCTAAAATATCAAAAACTACACCAAATATATATTATATAATTTACATAAAATATCAAAAGTACACCAAATATATATTATCTACTGTACATAAAATATCAAAAAGTACAGTAAATATATTTCATATATTGTACATATAATATTAACTAAAAGTACACCAAATACATTTTACATACTGTAAATAAAGTATAAGAAATTACAGTAAGTATATATTATCTACTGTACATAACATATCAAAAAGTATTCCAAATATGTGTTATATATACTGTAAATAAACTATCAAAATCTTCAGTAATTATATTTAATATACTGTACATAAAATATCAAAAATTGCACCAAATGTATATTATAAACTCTAAATAAAATATCAAAAAGGACAGTAAATATATATTACACTCTATGTAAAATATGAAAAACTACACCAAATATATATTATATAAATTAAATAAGATATCAAAAGTACACCAAATATATATTATATACTGTACATAAAATATCAAAAAGTACAGTAAATATATTTCATATATTGTACATATAATATTAACTAAAAGTACACCAAATACATTTTACATACTGTAAAATAAATATAAAAATTTACAGTAAGTATATATTATCTACTGTACATAAAATATCAAAAAGTACAGTAAATGTATTTCATATATTGTACATATAATATTATCTAAAAGTACAACAAATACATTTTAAATACTGTAAATATAATATCAAAAATTACAGTAAGTATATATTATCTACTGTACATAAAATATCAAAAAGTACACCAAATATGTGTTATATATACTGTAAATAAACTATCAAAATCTTCAGTAATTATATTTAATATACTTTTCATAAAATATCAAAAAATACACCAAATGTATGACACTCTAAATAAAATATCAAAAGCGACAGTAAATATATATTAGACTCTATGTAAAATATCAAAAACTACACCAAATATATATTATTTAATTTACGTAAAATATCAAAAGTACACCAAATATATATTATATACTGTACATAAAATATCAAAAAGTACAGTAAATATATTTCATATATTGTACATATAATATTAACTAAAAGTACACCAAATATATTTTATATACTGTATATAAAATATAAAAAATTACAGTAAGTATATATTATCTACTGTACATAAAATATCTAAAAGTACACCAAATATGTGTTATATATACTGTAAATAAACTATCAAAAACTTCAGTGATTATATTTAATATACTGTACATAAAATATCAATAATTACACCAAATGTATATTATACACTCTAAATAAAATATCAAAAAGGACAGTAAATATATATTACACACTATGTAAAATATTAAAAACTACACCAAATATATATTATATAACTTACATAAAATATCAAAAGTACACCAAATATATATTATATACTGTACATAAAATATCAAAAAGTACAGTAAATATATTTCATATATTGTACATATAATATTATCTAAAAGTACAACAAATACATTTTAAATACTGTAAATAAAATATCAAAAATTACAGTAAGTATATATTATCTACTGTACATAAAATATCAAAAAGTACACCAAATATGTGTTATATATACTGTAAATTAACTATCAAAATCTTAAGTAGTTATATTTAATATACTGTACATAAAATATCAAAAATTACACCAAATGTATATTATTTAATTTACGTAAAATATCAAAAGTACACCAAATATATATTATATACTGTACATAAAATATCAAAAAGTACAGTAAATATATTTCATATATTGTACATATAATATTAACTAAAAGTACACCAAATATATTTTATATACTGTATATAAAATATAAAAAATTACAGTAAGTATATATTATCTACTGTACATAAAATATCTAAAAGTACACCAAATATGTGTTATATATACTGTAAATAAACTATCAAAAACTTCAGTAATTATATTTAATATACTGTTCATAAAATATCAAAAATTACTCCAAATGTATATTATACACTCTAAATAAAATATCAAAAAGGTCAGTAAATATATATTAGACTCTATGTAAAATATCAAAAACTACACCAAATATATATTATATAATTTACATAAAATATCAAAAGTACACCAAATATATATTATATACTGTACATAAAATATCAAAAAGTACAGTAAATATATTTCATATATTGTACATATAATATTAACTAAAACTACATCAAATACATTTTATATACTGTAAATAAAATATCAAAAATTACAGTAAGTATATATTATCTACTGTACATAAGCTATCAAAAAGTACACCAAATATGTGTTACGTATACTGTAAATAAACTATCAAAATCTTCAGTAATTATATTTAATATACTGTACATAAAATATCAATAATTACACGAAATGTATATTATACACTCTTAATAAAATATCAAAAATGACAGTAAATATATATTACACTCTATGTAAAATATCAAAATCTACACCAAATATATATTATATAATTTACATAAAATATCAAAACTACACCAAATATATATTATAAACTGTACATAAAATATCAAAATAACAGTAAATATATTTCATATATTGTACATATATTAACTAAAAGTACACCAAATACATTTTACATACTGTAAATAAAATATAAAAAATTACAGTGAGTATATATTATCTACTGTACATAAAATATCAAAAAGTACACCAAATATGTGTTATATATACTGTAAATAAACTATCAAAATCTTCAGTAATTATATTTAATATACTGTACATAAAATATCAATAATTACACCAAATGTATATTATACACTCTAAATAAAATATCAAAAATGACAGTAAATATATATTACACTCTATGTAAAATATCAAAAACTACACCAAATATATATTATATAATTTACATAAAATATCAAAAGTACACCAAATATATATTATATACTGTACATAAAATATCAAAAAGTACAGTAAAGATATTTCATATATTGTACATATAATATTAACTAAACGTACACCAAATACATTTTACATACTGTAAATAAAATATAAAAAATTACAGTAAGTATATATTATCTACTGTACATAAAATATCAAAAAGTACACCAAATATGTGTTATATATACTGTAAATAAACTATCAAAATCTTCAGTAATTATATTTAATATACTGTACATAAAATATCAATAATTACACCAAATTTATATTATACACTCTAAATAAAATATCAAAAATGACAGTAAATATATATTACACTTTATGTAAAATATCAAAAACTACACCAAATATATATTATATAATTTACATAAAATATCAAAAGTACACCAAATATATATTATATACTGTACATAAAATATCAAAAAGTACAGTAAAGATATTTCATATATTGTACATATAATATTAACTAAAAGTACACCAAATACATTTTACATAATGTAAATAAAATATAAAAAATTACAGTAAGTATATATTATCTACTGTACATAAAATATCAAAAAGTACACCAAATATGTGTTATATATACTGTAAATAAACTATCAAAATCTTCAGTAATTATATTTAATATACTGCTCATAAAATATCAAAAATTACACCAAATGTATATTATACACTCTAAATAAAATATCAAAAAGGACAGTAAATATATATTACACTCTATGTAAAATATCAAAAACTACACCAAATATATATTATATAATTTACATAAAATATCAAAAGTACACCAAATATATATTATATACTGTACATTAAATATCAAAAAGTACAGTAAATATCTTTCATATATTGTACATATAATATTAACTAAAAGTACACCAAATACATTTTACATACTGTAAATAAAATATCAAAAATTACAGTAATTATATATTATCTACTGTACATAAAACATCAAAAAGTACACCAAATATGTGTTATATATACTGTAAATAAACTATCAAAATCTTCAGTAATTATATATAATATACTGTACATAAAATATCAAAAATTACACAAAATGTATATTATACACTCTAACTAAAATATCAAAAAGGACAGTAAATATATATTACACTCTATGTAAAATGTCAAAAACTACAACAAATATATATTATATAATTTACATAAAATATCAAAAGTACACCAAATATATATTATCTACTGTACATAAAATATCAAAAAGTACCGTAAATATATTTCATATATTGTACATATAATATTAACTAAAAGTACACCAAATACATTTTACATACTGTTAATAAAATATAAAAAATTACAGTAAGTATATATTATCTACTGTACATAAATTATCAAAAAGTACGGTAAATATATTTCATATATTGTACATATAATATTAACTGAAAGTACACCAAATACATTTTACATACTGTAAATAAAATATAAAAAATTACAGTAAGTATATATTATCTACTCTACATAAAATATCAAAAAGTACACCAAATATGAGTTATATATACTGTAAATAAACTATCAAAATCTTCAGTAATTATATTTTATATACTGTACATAAAATATCAAAAATTACACCAAATGTATATTATACATTCTAAATAATATATCAAAAATGGCAGTAAATATATATTACACTCTATGTATAATATCAAAAACTACACCAAATATATATTATATAATTTACATAAAATATCAAAAGTACACCAAATATATATTATATACTGTACATAAAATATCAAAAGGTACAGTAAATATATTTCAAATATTGTACATATAATATTAACTAAAAGTACACCAAATATATTTTACATACTGTAAATAAAATATAAAACATTACAGTAAGTATATATCTACTGTACATAAATTATCAAATAGTACAGTAAATATATTTCATATATTGTACATATAATATTAACTGAAAGTACACCAAATACATTTTTCATACTGTAAATGAAATATAAAAAATTACAGTAAGTATATATTATCTACTGTACATAAAATATCTAAAAGTACACCACATATGTGTTATATATACTGTAAATAAACTATCAAAATCTTCAGTAATTATATTTAACATACTGTTCATAAAATATCAAAAATTACACCAAATGTATATTATACACTCTAAATAAAATATCAAAAAGACAGTAAATATATATTACACTCCTTGTAAAATATCAAAAACTACACCAAATATATATTATATAATTTACATAAAATAACAAAAGTACACCAAATACATATTTTATACTGTACATAAAATATCAAAAAGTATAGTAAATATATTTCATATATAGTACATATAATATTAACTAAAATACACCAAATACATTTTACATACTGTAAATAAAATATCAAAAATTACTGTAAGTATATATTATCTACTGTACATAAAATATCAAAAAGTACACCAAATATGTGTTATATATACTGTAAATCAACTATCAAAAACTTCAGTAATTATATTTAATATACTGTACATAAAATATCAAAAATTACACCAAATGTACATTATACACTCTAAATAAAATATCAAAAAGTACAGTAAATGTATATTACACTCTATGTAAAATATCAAATGCTACACCAAATATATATTATATAATTTACATAAAATATCAAAAGTACACCAAATATATATTATATACTGTACATAAAATATCAAAAAGTACAGTAAAGATATCTCATATATTGTACATATATTATTAACTAAAAGTACACCAAATACATTTTACATACTGTAAATAAAATATAAAAAATTACAGTAAGTATATAGTATCTACTGTACATAACATATCAAAAAGTACTCCAAATATGTGTTATATATACTGTAAATAAACTATCAAAAGCTTCAGTAATTATATTTAATATACTGTACATAAAATATCAAAAATTACACCAAATGTATATTATAAACTCTAAATAAAATATCAAAAAGGACAGTAAATGTATATTACACTCTATGTAAAATATCAAAAACTACACCAAATATATATTATATAATTTACATAAAATATCAAAAGTACACCAAATATATATTATATACTGGACATAAAATATCAAAAAGTACAGTAAATATATTTCATATATTGTACATATAATATTAACTAAAACTACAACAAATAAATTTTACATACTGTAAATAAAATATCAAAAATTACAGTAAGTATATATTATCTACTGTACATAAAACATCAAAAAGTACACCAAATATGTGTTATATATACTGTAAATAAACTATCAAAATCTTCAGTAATTATATTTAATATACTGTACATAAAATATCAATAATTACACCAAATGTATATTATACACTCTAAATAAAATATCAAAAATGACAGTAAATATATATTACACTCTATGTAAAATATCAAAAACTACACCAAATATATATTATATAATTTACATAAAATATCAAAAGTACACCAAATATATATTATATACTGTACATAAAATATCAAAAAGTACAGTAAATATATTTCATATATTGTACATATAATATTAACTAAAAGTACACCAAATACATTTTACATACTGTAAATAAAATATCAAAAATTACAGTAAGTATATATTATCTACTGTACATAAAATATCAAAAAGTACACCAAATATGTGTTATATATACTGTAAATAAACTATCAAAACCTTAAGTAATTATATTTAATATACTGTACATAAAATATCAGAAATTACACCAAATGTATATTATACACTCTAAATAAAATATCAAAAAGGACAGTAAATATATATTACACTCTATGTAAAATATCAAAAACTACACCAAATATATATTATATAATTTACATAAAATATCAAAAGTACACCAAATATATATTATATACTGTACATAAAATATCAAAAAGTACAGTAAATATATTTCATATATTGTACATATAATATTAACTAAAAGTACACGAAATACATTTTACATACTGTAAATAAAGTATCTAAAATTACAGTAAGTATATATTATCTACTGTACACAAAATATCAAAAAGTACACCAAATATGTGTTATATATACTGTAAATAAACTATCAAAATCTTCAGTAATTATATTTAATATACTTTTCATAAAATATCAAAAAATACACCAAATATATGACACTCTAAATAAAATATCAAAAGCGACAGTAAATGTATATTAGACTCTATGTAAAATATCAAAAACTACACCAAATATATATTATTTAATTTACGTAAAATATCAAAAGTACACCAAATATATATTATATACTGTACATAAAATATCAAAAAGTACAGTAAATATATTTCATATATTGTACATATAATATTAACTAAAAGTACACCAAATATATTTTATATACTGTATATAAAATCTAAAAAATTACAGTAAGTATATATTATCTACTGTACATAAAATATCTAAAAGTACACCAAATATGTGTTATATATACTGTAAATAAACTATCAAAAACTTCAGTAATTATATTTAATATACTGTACATAAAATATCAATAATTACACCAAATGTATATTATACACTCTAAATAAAATATCAAAAAGAACAGTAAATATATATTACACACTATGTAAAATATTAAAAACTACACCAAATATATATTATATAACTTACATAAAATATCAAAAGTACACCAAATATATATTATATACTGTACATAAAATATCAAAAAGTACAGTAAATATATTTCATATATTGTACATATAATATTAACTAAAAGTACACCAAATACATTTTACGTACTGTAAATAAAATATAAAAATTACAGTAAGTATATATTATCTACTGTACATAAAATATCAAAAAGTACACCAAATATGTTTTATATATACTGTAAATAAACTATTAAAACCTTCAGTAATTATATTTAATATACTGTACATAAAATATCAAAAATTACACCAAATGTATATTATACACTCTAAATAAAATATGAAAAAGGACAGTAAATATATATTAAACTCTATGTAAAATATCAAAAACTACACAAAATACATATTATATAATTTACATAAAATATCAAAAGTACACCAAATATATATTATATACTGTACATAAAATATCAAAAAGTACAGTAAGTATATTTCATATATTGTACATATAATATTAAGTAAAACTACACCGAATACATTTTATATACTGTAAATAAAATGTCAAAAATTACAGTAAGTATATATTATCTACTGTACATAAAATATCAAAAAGTACACCAAATATGTGTTATATATACTGTAAATAAACTATCAAAATCTTCAGTAATTATATTTAATATACTGTTCATAAAATATCAAAAATTTCACCAAATGTATATTATACACTCTAAATAAAATGTCAAAAAGGACAGTAAATATATATTACACTCTATGTAAAATATCAAAAACTACACCAAATATATATTATATAATTTACATAAAATAACAAAAGTACACCAAATATATATTATATACTGTACATGAATTATCAAAAAGTACAGAAAGTTTATTTCATATATTGTACATATAATATTAACTAAAAGTACACCAAAAACATTTTACATACTGTAAATAAAATATAAAAAATTACAGTAAGTATATATTATCTACTGTACATAAAATATCAAAAAGTACATCAAATATGTGTTATATATACTGTAAATAAACTATCAAAATCTTCAGTAATTATATTTAATATACTGTTCATAAAATATCAAAAATTACACCAAATGTATATTATACGCTCTAAATAAAATATCAAAAAGGACAGTAAATATATATTACACTCTATGTAAAATATCAAAGGTTACACCAAATATATATTATGTAATTTACATAAAATATCCAAAGTACACCAAATATATATTATATAGTGTACATAAAATATCAAAAAGTACAGTAAATATATTTCATATATTGTACATATAATATTAACTAAAAGTACACCAAATACATTTTACATACTGTAAATAAAATATCAAAAATTACAGTAAGTATATATTATCTAATGTACATAAAATATCAAAAAGTACACCAAATATGTGTTATATATACTGTAAATAAACTATCAAAATCTTCAGTAATTATATTTTATATACTGTACATAAAATATCAAAAATTACACCAAATGTATATTATACACTCTAAATATAATATCAAAAAGGACAGTAAATATATATTACATTCTAGGTAAAATATAAAAAACTACACCAAACATATATTATATAATTTACATAAAATACCAAAAGTACACCAAATATATATTATATACTGTACATAAAATATCAAAAAGTACACTAAATATATTTCATATATTGTACATATAATATTAACTAAAAGTACACCAAATACATTTTATGTACTGTAAATAAAATATCAAAAATTACAGTAAGTGTATATTATCTACTGTACATAAAATATCAAAAAGTACACCAAATATGTGTTATATATACTGTAAATAAACTATCAAAATCATCAGTAATTATATTTAATATACTGTACATAAAATATCAATAATTACACCAAATGTATATTATACACTCTAAATAAAATATCAAAAATGACAGTAAATATATATTACACTCTATGTAAAATATCAAAAACTACACCAAATATGTATTATATAATTTACATAAAATATCAAAAGTACACCAAATATATATTATATACTGTACATAAAATATCAAAAAGTACAGTAAATATATTTCATATACTGTACATATAATAATAACTAAAAGTACACCAAATACATTTTACATACTGTAAATAAAATATAAAAAATTACAGTAAGTATATATTATCTACTGTACATAAAACATCAAAAAGTACACCAAATATGTGTTATATATAATGTAAATAAACTATCAAAATCTTCAGTAATTATATTTAATATACTGTACATAAAATATCAAAAATTACACCAAATGTATATTATACACTCTAAATAAAATATCAAAAAGACAGTAAATATATATTACACTCTATGTAAAATATCAAAAACTACACCAAATATATATTATATAATTTACATAAAATATCAAAAGTACACCAAATATATATTATATACTGTACATACAATATCAAAAAGTACAGTAAATCTACTTCATATATTGTACATATAATATTAACTAAAAGTACACCAAATACATTTTACAAACTGTAAATAAAATATAAAAAATTACAGTAAGTATATATTATCTACTGTACATAAATTATCAAATAGTACAGTAAATATATTTCATATATTGTACATATAATATTAACTGAAAGTACACCAAATACTTTTTACATACTGTAAATAAAATATAAAAAATTACAGTAAGTATATATTATCTACTGTACATAAAATATCAAAAAGTACACCAAATATGTGTTATATATATTGTAAATAAACTATCAAAATCTTCAGTAATTATATTTAATATACTGCTCATAAAATATCAAAAATTACACCAAATGTATATTATACACTCTAAATAAAATATCAAAAAGGACAGTAAATATATATTACACTCTATGTAAAATATCAAAAACTACACCAAATATATATTATATAATTTACATAAAATATCAAAAGTACACCAAATATATATTATATACTGTACATAAAATATCAAAAAGTACAGTAAATATATTTCATATATTGTACATATAATATTAACTAAAACTACACCAAATACATTTTACATACTGTAAATAAAATATCAAAAATTACAGTAAGTATATATTATCTACTGTACATAAAACATCAAAAAGTACACCAAATATGTGTTATATATACTGTAAATAAACTATCAAAATCTTCAGTAATTATATTTAATATACTGTACATAAAATATCAAAAATTACACAAAATGTATATTATACACTCTAAATAAAATGTCAAAAAGGACAGTAAATATATCTTACACTCTATGTAAAATGTCAAAAACTACAACAAATATATATTATATAATTTACATAAAATATCAATAGTACACCAAATATATATTATATACTGTACATAAAATATCAAAAAGTACAGTAAATATATTTCATATATTGTACATATAATATTAACTAAAAGTACACCAAATACATTTTACATACTGTTAATAAAATATAAAAAATTACAGTAAGTATATATTATCTACTGTACATAAATTATCAAATAGTACAGTAAATATATTTCATATATTGTACATATAATATTAACTGAAAGTACACCAAATACATTTTACATACTGTAAATAAAATATAAAAAATTACAGTAAGTATATATTATCTACTCTACATAAAATATCAAAAAGTACACCAAATATGTGTTATATATACTGTAAATAAACTATCAAAATCTTCAGTAATTATATTTTATATACTGTACATAAAATATCAAAAATTACACCAAATGTATATTATACATTCTAAATAAAATATCAAAAATGACAGTAAATATATATTACACTCTATGTAAAATATCAAAAACTACACAAAATATATATTATATAATTTACATAAAATATCAAAAGTACACCAAATATATATTATATACTGTACATAAAATATCAAAAAGTACAGTAAATATATTTCAAATATTGTACATATAATATTAACTAAAAGTACACCAAATACATTTTACATACTGTAAATAAAATATAAAAAATTACAGTAAGTATATATCTACTGTACATAAATTATCAAATAGTACAGTAAATATATTTCATATATTGTACATATAATATTAACTGAAAGTACACCAAATACATTTTTCATACTGTAAATGAAATATAAAAAATTACAGTAAGTATATATTATCTACTGTACATAAAATATCAAAAAGTACACCAAATATGTGTTATATATACTGTAAATAAACTATCAAAATCTTCAGTAATTATATTTAACATACTGTTCATAAAATATCAAAAATTACACCAAATGTATATTATACACTCTAAATAAAATATCAAAAAGACAGTAAATATATATTACACTCCTTGTAAAATATCAAAAACTACACCAAATATATATTATATAATTTACATAAAATATCAAAAGTACACCAAATATATATTTTATACTGTACATAAAATATCAAAAAGTATAGTAAATATATTTCATATATAGTACATATAATATTAACTAAAATACACCAAATACATTTTACATACTGTAAACAAAATATCAAAAATTACTGTAAGTATATATTATCTACTGTACATAAAATATCAAAAAGTACACCAAATATGTGTTATATATACTGTAAATCAACTATCAAAATCTTCAGTAATTATATTTAATATACTGTACATAAAATATCAAAAATTACACCAAATGTACATTATACACTCTAAATAAAATATCAAAAAGGACAGTAAATGTATATTACACTCTATGTAAAATATCAAATACTACACCAAATATATATTATATAATTGACATAAAATATCAAAAGTACACCAAATATATATTATATACTGTACATAAAATATCAAAAAGTACAGTAAAGATATTTCATATATTGTACATATAATATTAACTAAAAGTACACCAAATACATTTTACATACTGTAAATAAAATATAAAAAATTACAGTAAGTATATATTATCTACTGTACATAAAATATCAAAAAGTACACCAAATATGTGTTATATATACTGTAAATAAACTATCAAAATCTTCTGTAATTATATTTAATATACTGTACATAAAATATCAAAAATTACACCAAATGTATATTATACACTCTAAAAAAATATCAAAAATGACAGTAAATGTATATTACACTCTATGTAAAATATCAAAAACTACACCAAATATATATTATATAATTTACATAAAATATGAAAAGTACACCAAATATATATTATATACAGTACATAAAATATCAAAAAGTACAGTAAATATATTTCATATATTGTACATATAATATTAACTAAAAGTACACCAAATACATTTTACATACTGTAAATAAAATATAAAAAATTACAGTAAGTATATATTATCTACTGTACATAACATATCAAAAAGTACTCCAAATATGTGTTATATATACTGTAAATAAACTATCAAAACCTTCAGTAATTATATTTAATATACTGTACATAAAATATCAAAAATTACACCAAATGTATATTATAAACTCTAAATAAAATATCAAAAAGGACAGTAAATATATATTACACTCTATGTAAAATATCAAAAACTACACCAAATATATATTATATAATTTACATAAAATATCAAAAGTACACCAAATATATATTATATACTGGACATAAAATATCAAAAAGTACAGTAAATATATTTCATATATTGTACATATAATATTAACTAAAACTACAACAAATACATTTTACATACTGTAAATAAAATATCAAAAATTACAGTAAGTATATATTATCTACTGTACATAAAACATCAAAAAGTACACCAAATATGTGTTATATATACTGTAAAAAAACTATCAAAATCTTCAGTAATTATATTTAATATACTGTACATAAAATATCAATAATTACACCAAATGTATATTATACACTCTAAATAAAATATCAAAAATGACAGTAAATATATATTACACTCTATGTAAAATATCAAAAACTACACCAAATATATATTATATAATTTACATAAAATATCAAAAGTACACCAAATATATATTATAAACTGTACATAAAATATCAAAATAACAGTAAATATACTTCATATATTGTACATATAGTAACTAAAAGTACACCAAATACATTTTACATACTGTAAATAAAATATAAAAAATTACAGTAAGTATATATTATCTACTGTACATAAAATATCAAAAAGTACACCAAATATGTGTTATAAATACTGTAAATAAACTATCAAAATCTTCAGTAATTATATTTAATATACTGTACATAAAATATCAATAATTACACCAAATGTATATTATACACTCTAAATAAAATATCAAAAATGACAGTAAATATATATTACACTTTATGTAAAATATCAAAAACTACACCAAATATATATTATATAATTTACATAAAATATCAAAAGTACACCAAATATATATTATATACTGTACATAAAATATCAAAAAGTACAGTAAGTATATATTATCTACTGTACATAAAATATCAAAAAGTACACCAAATATGTGTTATATATACTGTAAATAAACTATCAAAAACTTCAGTAATTATATTTAATATACTGAACATAAAATATCAAAAATTACACCAAATGTATATTATACACTCTAAATAAAATAACAAAAATGACAGTAAATATATATTACACTCTATCTAAAATATCAAAAACTACACCAAATATATATTATATAATTTACATAAAATATCAAAAGTACACCAAATATATATTATCTACAGTACATAAAATATCAAAAAGTACAGTAAAGATATTTCATATATTGTACATATAATATTAACTAAAAGTACACCAAATACATTTTACATACTGTAAATAAAATATAAGAAATTACAGTAAGTATATATTATCTACTGTACATAACATATCAAAAAGTATTCCAAATATGTGTTATATATACTGTAAATAAACTATCAAAATCTTCAGTAATTATATTTAATATACTGTACATAAAATATCAAAAATTGCACCAAATGTATATTATACACTCTAAATAAAATATCAAAAAGGACAGTAAATATATATTACACTCTATGTAAAATATGAAAAACTACACCAAATATATATTATATAAATTAAATAAGATATCAAAAGTACACCAAATATATATTATATACTGTACATAAAATATCAAAAAGTACAGTAAATATATTTCATATATTGTACATATAATATTAACTAAAAGTACACCAAATACATTTTACATACCGTAAAATAAATATAAAAATTTACAGTAAGTATATATTATCTACTGTACATAAAATATCAAAAAGTACAGTAAATGTATTTCATATATTGTACATATAATATTATCTAAAAGTACAACAAATACATTTTAAATACTGTAAATATAATATCAAAAATTACAGTAAGTATATATTATCTACTGTACATAAAATATCAAAAAGTACACCAAATATGTGTTATATATACTGTAAATAAACTATCAAAATCTTCAGTAATTATATTTAATATACTTTTCATAAAATATCAAAAAATACACCAAATGTATGACACTCTAAATAAAATATCAAAAGCGACAGTAAATATATATTAGACTCTATGTAAAATATCAAAAACTACACCAAATATATATTATTTAATTTACGTAAAATATCAAAAGTACACCAAATATATATTATATACTGTACATAAAATATCAAAAAGTACAGTAAATATATTTCATATATTGTACATATAATATTAACTAAAAGTACACCAAATATATTTTATATACTGTATATAAAATATAAAAAATTACAGTAAGTATATATTATCTACTGTACATAAAATATCTAAAAGTACACCAAATATGTGTTATATATACTGTAAATAAACTATCAAAAACTTCAGTGATTATATTTAATATACTGTACATAAAATATCAATAATTACACCAAATGTATATTATACACTCTAAATAAAATATCAAAAAGGACAGTAAATATATATTACACACTATGTAAAATATTAAAAACTACACCAAATATATATTATATAACTTACATAAAATAACAAAAGTACACCAAATATATATTATATACTGTACATAAAATATCAAAAAGTACAGTAAATATATTTCATATATTGTACATATAATATTATCTAAAAGTACAACAAATACATTTTAAATACTGTAAATAAAATATCAAAAATTACAGTAAGTATATATTATCTACTGTACATAAAATATCAAAAAGTACACCAAATATGTGTTATATATACTGTAAATTAACTATCAAAATCTTAAGTAGTTATATTTAATATACTGTACATAAAATATCAAAAATTACACCAAATGTATATTATACACTCTAAATAAAATATCAAAAAGGAGAGTAAATATATATTACACTCTATGTAAAATATCAAAAACTACACCAAATATATATTATATAATTTACATAAAATATCAAAAGTACACCAAATATATATTATATACTGAACATAAAATATCAAAAAGTACAGTAAATATATTTCATATATTGTACATATAATATTAACTAAAACTACACCGAATACAATTTATATACTGTAAATAAAATATCAAAAATTGCAGTAAGTATATATTATCTACTGTACATAAAATATCAAAAAGTACACCAAATATGTGTTATATATACTGTAAATAAACTATCAAAATCTTCAGTAATTATATTTAATATACTGTTCATAAAATTTCAAAAATTTCACCAAATGTATATTATACACTCTAAATAAAATATCAAAAAGGACAGTAAATATATATTACACTCTATGTAAAATATCAAAAACTACACCAAATATATATTATATAATTTACATAAAATAACAAAAGTACACCAAATATATATTATATACTGTACATAAAATATCAAAAAGTACAGTAAATATATTTCATATATTGTACATATAATATTAACTAAAAGTACTCCAAATACATTTTACATACTGTAAAATAAATATAGAAAATTACAGTAAGTATATATTATCTACTGTACATAAAATATCAAATAGTACAGTAAATATATTTCATATATTGTACATATAATATTATCTAAAAGTACAACAAATACATTTTAAATACTGTAAATAAAATATCAAAAATTACAGTAAGTATGTATTATCTACTGTACATAAAATATCAAAAAGTACACCAAATATGTGTTATATATACTGTAAATAAACTATCAAAACCTTAAGTAATTATATTTAATATACTGTACATAAAATATCAAAAATTACACCAAATGTATATTATACACTCTAAATAAAATATCAAACAGGACAGTAAATATATATTACACTCTATGTAATATATCAAAAACTACACCAAATATATATTATATAATATACATAAAATATCAAAAGTACACCAAATATATATTATATACTGTACATAAAATATCAAAAAGTACAGTAAATATATTTCATATATTGTACATATAATATTAACTAAAAGTACACGAAATACATTTTACATACTGTAAATAAAATATCTAAAATTACAGTAAGTATATATTATCTACTGTACACAAAATATCAAAAAGTACACCAAATATGTGTTATATATACTGTAAATAAACTATCAAAATCTTCAGTAATTATATTTAATATACTGTTCATAAAATATCAAAAAATACACCAAATGTATGACACTCTAAATAAAATATCAAAAGCGAAAGTAAATGTATATTAGACTCTATGTAAAATATCAAAAACTACACCAAATATATATTATTTAATTTACGTAAAATATCAAAAGTACACCAAATATATATTATATACTGTACATAAAATATCAAAAAGTACAGTAAATATATTTCATATATTGTACATATAATATTAACTAAAAGTACACCAAATATATTTTATATACTGTATATAAAATATAAAAAATTACAGTAAGTATATATTATCTACTGTACATAAAATATCTAAAAGTACACCAAATATGTGTTATATATACTGTAAATAAACTATCAAAAACTTCAGTAATTATATTTAATATACTGTTCATAAAATATCAAAAATTACTCCAAATGTATATTATACACTCTAAATAAAATATCAAAAAGTTCAGTAAATATATATTAGACTCTATGTAAAATATCAAAAACTACACCAAATATATATTATATAATTTACATAAAATATCAAAAGTACACCAAATATATATTATATACTGTACATAAAATATCAAAAAGTACAGTAAATATATTTCATATATTGTACATATAATATTAACTAAAACTACATCAAATACATTTTATATACTGTAAATAAAATATCAAAAATTACAGTAAGTATATATTATCTACTGTACATAAGCTATCAAAAAGTACACCAAATATGTGTTACATATACTGTAAATAAACTATCAAAATCTTCAGTAATTATATTTAATATACTGTACATAAAATATCAATAATTACACGAAATGTATATTATACACTCTTAATAAAATATCAAAAATGACAGTAAATATATATTACACTCTATGTAAAATATCAAAATCTACACCAAATATATATTATATAATTTACATAAAATATCAAAACTACACCAAATATATATTATAAACTGTACATAAAATATCAAAATAACAGTAAATATATTTCATATATTGTACATATATTAACTAAAAGTACACCAAATACATTTTACATACTGTAAATAAAATATAAAAAATTACAGTGAGTATATATTATCTACTGTACATAAAATATCAAAAAGTACACCAAATATGTGTTATATATACTGTAAATAAACTATCAAAATCTTCAGTAATTATATTTAATATACTGTACATAAAATATCAATAATTACACCAAATGTATATTATACACTCTAAATAAAATATCAAAAATGACAGTAAATATATATTACACTCTATGTAAAATATCAAAAACTACACCAAATATATATTATATAATTTACATAAAATATCAAAAGTACACCAAATATGTATTATATACTGTACATAAAATATCAAAAAGTACAGTAAAGATATTTCATATATTGTACATATAATATTAACTAAACGTACACCAAATACATTTTACATACTGTAAATAAAATATAAAAAATTACAGTAAGTATATATTATCTACTGTACATAAAATATCAAAAAGTACACCAAATATGTGTTATATATACTGTAAATAAACTATCAAAATCTTCAGTAATTATATTTAATATACTGTACATAAAATATCAATAATTACACCAAATGTATATTATACACTCTAAATAAAATATCAAAAATGACAGTAAATATATATTACACTTTATGTAAAATATCAAAAACTACACCAAATATATATTATATAATTTACATAAAATATCAAAAGTACACCAAATATATATTATATACTCTACATAAAATATCAAAAAGTACAGTAAAGATATTTCATATATTGTACATATAATATTAACTAAAAGTACACCAAATACATTTTACATAATGTAAATAAAATATAAAAAATTACAGTAAGTATATATTATCTACTGTACATAAACTATCAAAAAGTACACCAAATATGTGTTATATATACTGTAAATAAACTATCAAAATCTTCAGTAATTATATTTAATATACTGTACATAAAATATCAAAAATTACACAAAATGTATATTATACACTCTAACTAAAATATCAAAAAGGACAGTAAATATATATTACACTCTATGTAAAATGTCAAAAACTACAACAAATATATATTATATAATTTACATAAAATATCAAAAGTACACCAAATATATATTATATACTGTACATAAAATATCAAAAAGTACCGTAAATATATTTCATATATTGTACATATAATATTAACTAAAAGTACACCAAATACATTTTACATACTGTTAATAAAATATAAAAAATTACAGTAAGTATATATTATCTACTGTACATAAATTATCAAAAAGTACGGTAAATATATTTCATATATTGTACATATAATATTAACTGAAAGTACACCAAATACATTTTACATACTGTAAATAAAATATAAAAAATTACAGTAAGTATATATTATCTACTCTACATAAAATATCAAAAAGTACACCAAATATGAGTTATATATACTGTAAATAAACTATCAAAATCTTCAGTAATTATATTTTATATACTGTACATAAAATATCAAAAATTACACCAAATGTATATTATACATTCTAAATAATATATCAAAAATGGCAGTAAATATATATTACACTCTATGTATAATATCAAAAACTACACCAAATATATATTATATAATTTACATAAAATATCAAAAGTACACCAAATATATATTATATACTGTACATAAAATATCAAAAGGTACAGTAAATATATTTCAAATATTGTACATATAATATTAACTAAAAGTACACCAAATATATTTTACATACTGTAAATAAAATATAAAACATTACAGTAAGTATATATCTACTGTACATAAATTATCAAATAGTACAGTAAATATATTTCATATATTGTACATATAATATTAACTGAAAGTACACCAAATACATTTTTCATACTGTAAATGAAATATAAAAAATTACAGTAAGTATATATTATCTACTGTACATAAAATATCTAAAAGTACACCAAATATGTGTTATATATACTGTAAATAAACTATCAAAATCTTCAGTAATTATATTTAACATACTGTTCATAAAATATCAAAAATTACACCAAATGTATATTATACACTCTAAATAAAATATCAAAAAGACAGTAAATATATATTACACTCCTTGTAAAATATCAAAAACTACACCAAATATATATTATATAATTTACATAAAATATCAAAAGTACACCAAATATATATTTTATACTGTACATAAAATATCAAAAAGTATAGTAAATATATTTCATATATAGTACATATAATATTAACTAAAATACACCAAATACATTTTACATACTGTAAATAAAATATCAAAAATTACTGTAAGTATATATTATCTACTGTACATAAAATATCAAAAAGTACACCAAATATGTGTTATATATACTGTAAATCAACTATCAAAATCTTCAGTAATTATATTTAATATACTGTACATAAAATATCAAAAATTACACCAAATGTACATTATACACTCTAAATAAAATATCAAAAAGGACAGTAAATGTATATTACACTCTATGTAAAATATCAAATACTACACCAAATATATATTATATAATTGACATAAAATATCAAAAGTACACCAAATATATATTATATACTGTACATAAAATATCAAAAAGTACAGTAAAGATATTTCATATATTGTACATATAATATTAACTAAAAGTACACCAAATACATTTTACATACTGTAAATAAAATATAAAAAATTACAGTAAGTATATATTATCTACTGTACATAAAATATCAAAAAGTACACCAAATATGTGTTATATATACTGTAAATAAACTATCAAAATCTTCTGTAATTATATTTAATATACTGTACATAAAATATCAAAAATTACACCAAATGTATATTATACACTCTAAAAAAATATCAAAAATGACAGTAAATGTATATTACACTCTATGTAAAATATCAAAAACTACACCAAATATATATTATATAATTTACATAAAATATCAAAAGTACACCAAATATATATTATATACAGTACATAAAATATCAAAAAGTTCAGTAAATATATTTCATATATTGTACATATAATATTAACTAAAAGTACACCAAATACATTTTACATACTGTAAATAAAATATAAAAAATTACAGTAAGTATATATTATCTACTGTACATAACATATCAAAAAGTACTCCAAATATGTGTTATATATACTGTAAATAAACTATCAAAACCTTCAGTAATTATATTTAATATACTGTACATAAAATATCAAAAATTACACCAAATGTATATTATAAACTCTAAATAAAATATCAAAAAGGACAGTAAATATATATTACACTCTATGTAAAATATCAAAAACTACACCAAATATATATTATATAATTTACATAAAATATCAAAAGTACACCAAATATATATTATATACTGGACATAAAATATCAAAAAGTACAGTAAATATATTTCATATATTGTACATATAATATTAACTAAAACTACAACAAATACATTTTACATACTGTAAATAAAATATCAAAAATTACAGTAAGTATATATTATCTACTGTACATAAAACATCAAAAAGTACACCAAATATGTGTTATATATACTGTAAAAAAACTATCAAAATCTTCAGTAATTATATTTAATATACTGTACATAAAATATCAATAATTACACCAAATGTATATTATACACTCTAAATAAAATATCAAAAATGACAGTAAATATATATTACACTCTATGTAAAATATCAAAAACTACACCAAATATATATTATATAATTTACATAAAATATCAAAAGTACACCAAATATATATTATAAACTGTACATAAAATATCAAAATAACAGTAAATATATTTCATATATTGTACATATAGTAACTAAAAGTACACCAAATACATTTTACATACTGTAAATAAAATATAAAAAATTACAGTAAGTATATATTATCTACTGTACATAAAATATCAAAAAGTACACCAAATATGTGTTATAAATACTGTAAATAAACTATCAAAATCTTCAGTAATTATATTTAATATACTGTACATAAAATATCAATAATTACACCAAATGTATATTATACACTCTAAATAAAATATCAAAAATGACAGTAAATATATATTACACTTTATGTAAAATATCAAAAACTACACCAAATATATATTATATAATTTACATAAAATATCAAAAGTACACCAAATATATATTATATACTGTACATAAAATATCAAAAAGTACAGTAAGTATATATTATCTACTGTACATAAAATATCAAAAAGTACACCAAATATGTGTTATATATACTGTAAATAAACTATCAAAAACTTCAGTAATTATATTTAATATACTGAACATAAAATATCAAAAATTACACCAAATGTATATTATACACTCTAAATAAAATAACAAAAATGACAGTAAATATATATTACACTCTATCTAAAATATCAAAAACTACACCAAATATATATTATATAATTTACATAAAATATCAAAAGTACACCAAATATATATTATCTACTGTACATAAAATATCAAAAAGTACAGTAAATATATTTCATATCTTGTACATATAATATTAACGAAAAGTACACCAAATACATTTTACATACTGTAAATAAAATATAAGAAATTACAGTAAGTATATATTATCTACTGTACATAACATATCAAAAAGTATTCCAAATATGTGTTATATATACTGTAAATAAACTATCAAAATCTTCAGTAATTATATTTAATATACTGTACATAAAATATCAAAAATTGCACCAAATGTATATTATACACTCTAAATAAAATATCAAAAAGGACAGTAAATATATATTACAGTCTATGTAAAATATGAAAAACTACACCAAATATATATTATATAAATTAAATAAGATATCAAAAGTACACCAAATATATATTATATACTGTACATAAAATATCAAAAAGTACAGTAAATATATTTCATATATTGTACATATAATATTAACTAAAAGTACACCAAATACATTTTACATACCGTAAAATAAATATAAAAATTTACAGTAAGTATATATTATCTACTGTACATAAAATATCAAAAAGTACAGTAAATGTATTTCATATATTGTACATATAATATTATCTAAAAGTACAACAAATACATTTTAAATACTGTAAATATAATATCAAAAATTACAGTAAGTATATATTATCTACTGTACATAAAATATCAAAAAGTACACCAAATATGTGTTATATATACTGTAAATAAACTATCAAAATCTTCAGTAATTATATTTAATATACTTTTCATAAAATATCAAAAAATACACCAAATATATGACACTCTAAATAAAATATCAAAAGCGACAGTAAATATATATTAGACTCTATGTAAAATATCAAAAACTACACCAAATATATATTATTTAATTTACGTAAAATATCAAAAGTACACCAAATATATATTATATACTGTACATAAAATATCAAAAAGTACAGTAAATATATTTCATATATTGTACATATAATATTAACTAAAAGTACACCAAATATATTTTATATACTGTATATAAAATATAAAAAATTACAGTAAGTATATATTATCTACTGTACATAAAATATCTAAAAGTACACCAAATATGTGTTATATATACTGTAAATAAACTATCAAAAACTTCAGTGATTATATTTAATATACTGTACATAAAATATCAATAATTACACCAAATGTATATTATACACTCTAAATAAAATATCAAAAAGGACAGTAAATATATATTACACACTGTGTAAAATATTAAAAACTACACCAAATATATATTATATAACTTACATAAAATAACAAAAGTACACCAAATATATATTATATACTGTACATAAAATATCAAAAAGTACAGTAAATATATTTCATATATTGTACATATAATATTATCTAAAAGTACAACAAATACATTTTAAATACTGTAAATAAAATATCAAAAATTACAGTAAGTATATATTATCTACTGTACATAAAATATCAAAAAGTACACCAAATATGTGTTATATATACTGTAAATTAACTATCAAAATCTTAAGTAGTTATATTTAATATACTGTACATAAAATATCAAAAATTACACCAAATGTATATTATACACTCTAAATAAAATATCAAAAAGGACAGTAAATATATATTACACTCTATGTAAAATATCAAAAACTACACCAAATATATATTATATAATTTACATAAAATATCAAAAGTACACCAAATATATATTATATACTGAACATAAAATATCAAAAAGTACAGTAAATATATTTCATATATTGTACATATAATATTAACTAAAACTACACCGAATACATTTTATATACTGTAAATAAAATATCAAAAATTGCAGTAAGTATATATTATCTACTGTACATAAAATATCAAAAAGTACACCAAATATGTGTTATATATACTGTAAATAAACTATCAAAATCTTCAGTAATTATATTTAATATACTGTTCATAAAATTTCAAAAATTTCACCAAATGTATATTATACACTCTAAATAAAATATCAAAAAGGACAGTAAATATATATTACACTCTATGTAAAATATCAAAAACTACACCAAATATATATTATATAATTTACATAAAATAACAAAAGTACACCAAATATATATTATATACTGTACATAAAATATCAAAAAGTACAGTAAATATATTTCATATATTGTACATATAATATTAACTAAAAGTACTCCAAATACATTTTACATACTGTAAAATAAATATAAAAAATTACAGTAAGTATATATTATCTACTGTACATAAAATATCAAATAGTACAGTAAATATATTTCATATATTGTACATATAATATTATCTAAAAGTACAACAAATACATTTTAAATACTGTAAATAAAATATCAAAAATTACAGTAAGTATATATTATCTACTGTACATAAAATATCAAAAAGTACACCAAATATGTGTTATATATACTGTAAATAAACTATCAAAAACTTAAGTAATTATATTTAATATACTGTACATAAAATATCAAAAATTACACCAAATGTATATTATACACTCTAAATAAAATATCAAAAAGGACAGTAAATATATATTACACTCTATGTAATATATCAAAAACTACACCAAATATATATTATATAATATACATAAAATATCAAAAGTACACCAAATATATATTATATACTGTACATAAAATATCAAAAAGTACAGTAAATATATTTCATATGTTGTACATATAATATTAACTAAAAGTACACGAAATACATTTTACATACTGTAAATAAAATATCTAAAATTACAGTAAGTATATATTATCTACTGTACACAAAATATCAAAAAGTACACCAAATATGTGTTATATATACTGTAAATAAACTATCAAAATCTTCAGTAATTATATTTAATATACTGTTCATAAAATATCAAAAAATACACCAAATGTATGACACTCTAAATAAAATATCAAAAGCGAAAGTAAATGTATATTAGACTCTATGTAAAATATCAAAAACTACACCAAATATATATTATTTAATTTACGTAAAATATCAAAAGTACACCAAATATATATTATATACTGTACATAAAATATCAAAAAGTACAGTAAATATATTTCATATATTGTACATATAATATTAACTAAAAGTACACCAAATATATTTTATATACTGTATATAAAATATAAAAAATTACAGTAAGTATATATTATCTACTGTACATAAAATATCTAAAAGTACACCAAATATGTGTTATATATACTGTAAATAAACTATCAAAAACTTCAGTAATTATATTTAATATACTGTTCATAAAATATCAAAAATTACTCCAAATGTATATTATACACTCTAAATAAAATATCAAAAAGGTCAGTAAATATATATTAGACTCTATGTAAAATATCAAAAACTACACCAAATATATATTATATAATTTACATAAAATATCAAAAGTACACCAAATATATATTATATACTGTACATAAAATATCAAAAAGTACAGTAAATATATTTCATATATTGTACATATAATATTAACTAAAACTACATCAAATACATTTTATATACTGTAAATAAAATATCAAAAATTACAGTAAGTATATATTATCTACTGTACATAAGCTATCAAAAAGTACACCAAATATGTGTTACATATACTGTAAATAAACTATCAAAATCTTCAGTAATTATATTTAATATACTGTACATAAAATATCAATAATTACACGAAATGTATATTATACACTCTTAATAAAATATCAAAAATGACAGTAAATATATATTACACTCTATGTAAAATATCAAAATCTACACCAAATATATATTATATAATTTACATAAAATATCAAAACTACACCAAATATATATTATAAACTGTACATAAAATATCAAAATAACAGTAAATATATTTCATATATTGTACATATATTAACTAAAAGTACACCAAATACATTTTACATACTGTAAATAAAATATAAAAAATTACAGTGAGTATATATTATCTACTGTACATAAAATATCAAAAAGTACACCAAATATGTGTTATATATACTGTAAATAAACTATCAAAATCTTCAGTAATTATATTTAATATACTGTACATAAAATATCAATAATTACACCAAATGTATATTATACACTCTAAATAAAATATCAAAAATGACAGTAAATATATATTACACTCTATGTAAAATATCAAAAACTACACCAAATATATATTATATAATTTACATAAAATATCAAAAGTACACCAAATATATATTATATACTGTACATAAAATATCAAAAAGTACAGTAAAGATATTTCATATATTGTACATATAATATTAACTAAACGTACACCAAATACATTTTACATACTGTAAATAAAATATAAAAAATTACAGTAAGTATATATTATCTACTGTACATAAAATATCAAAAAGTACAGCAAATATGTGTTATATATACTGTAAATAAACTATCAAAATCTTCAGTAATTATATTTAATATACTGTACATAAAATATCAATAATTACACCAAATGTATATTATACACTCTAAATAAAATATCAAAAATGACAGTAAATATATATTACACTTTATGTAAAATATCAAAAACTACACCAAATATATATTATATAATTTACATAAAATATCAAAAGTACACCAAATATATATTATATACTGTACATAAAATATCAAAAAGTACAGTAAAGATATTTCATATATTGTACATATAATATTAACTAAAAGTACACCAAATACATTTTACATAATGTAAATAAAATATAAAAAATTACAGTAAGTATATATTATCTACTGTACATAAAATATCAAAAAGTACACCAAATATGTGTTATATATACTGTAAATAAACTATCAAAATCTTCAGTAATTATATTTAATATACTGCTCATAAAATATCAAAAATTACACCAAATGTATATTATACATTCTAAATAATATATCAAAAATGGCAGTAAATATATATTACACTCTATGTATAATATCAAAAACTACACCAAATATATATTATATAATTTACATAAAATATCAAAAGTACACCAAATATATATTATATACTGTACATAAAATATCAAAAGGTACAGTAAATATATTTCAAATATTGTACATATAATATTAACTTAAAGTACACCAAATATATTTTACATACTGTAAATAAAATATAAAACATTACAGTAAGTATATATCTACTGTACATAAATTATCAAATAGTACAGTAAATATATTTCATATATTGTACATATAATATTAACTGAAAGTACACCAAATACATTTTTCATACTGTAAATGAAATATAAAAAATTACAGTAAGTATATATTATCTACTGTACATAAAATATCTAAAAGTACACCAAATATGTGTTATATATACTGTAAATAAACTATCAAAATCTTCAGTAATTATATTTAACATACTGTTCATAAAATATCAAAAATTACACCAAATGTATATTATACACTCTAAATGAAATATCAAAAAGACAGTAAATATATATTACACTCCTTGTAAAATATCAAAAACTACACCAAATATATATTATATAATTTACATAAAATAACAAAAGTACACCAAATATATATTTTATACTGTACATAAAATATCAAAAAGTATAGTAAATATATTTCATATATAGTACATATAATATTAACTAAAATACACCAAATACATTTTACATACTGTAAATAAAATATCAAAAATTACTGTAAGTATATATTATCTACTGTACATAAAATATCAAAAAGTACACCAAATATGTGTTATATATACTGTAAATCAACTATCAAAATCTTCAGTAATTATATTTAATATACTGTACATAAAATATCAAAAATTACACCAAATGTACATTATACACTCTAAATAAAATATCAAAAAGTACAGTAAATGTATATTACACTCTATGTAAAATATCAAATGCTACACCAAATATATATTATATAATTGACATAAAATATCAAAAGTACACCAAATATATATTATATACTGTACATAAAATATCAAAAAGTACAGTAAAGATATTTCATATATTGTACATATAATATTAACTAAAAGTACACCAAATACATTTTACATACTGTAAATAAAATATAAAAAATTACAGTAAGTATATATTATCTACTGTACATAAAATATCAAAAAGTACACCAAATATGTGTTATATATACTGTAAATAAACTATCAAAATCTTCTGTAATTATATTTAATATACTGTACATAAAATATCAAAAATTACACCAAATGTATATTATACACTCTAAAAAAATATCAAAAATGACAGTAAATGTATATTACACTCTATGTAAAATATCAAAAACTACACCAAATATATATTATATAATTTACATAAAATATCAAAAGTACACCAAATATATATTATATACAGTACATAAAATATCAAAAAGTACAGTAAATATATTTCATATATTGTACATATAATATTAACTAAAAGTACACCAAATACATTTTACATACTGTAAATAAAATATAAAAAATTACAGTAAGTATATAGTATCTACTGTACATAACATATCAAAAAGTACTCCAAATATGTGTTATATATACTGTAAATAAACTATCAAAAGCTTCAGTAATTATATTTAATATACTGTACATAAAATATCAAAAATTACACCAAATGTATATTATAAACTCTAAATAAAATATCAAAAAGGACAGTAAATATATATTACACTCTATGTAAAATATCAAAAACTACACCAAATATATATTATATAATTTACATAAAATATCAAAAGTACACCAAATATATATTATATACTGGACATAAAATATCAAAAAGTACAGTAAATATATTTCATATATTGTACATATAATATTAACTAAAACTACAACAAATACATTTTACCTACTGTAAATAAAATATCAAAAATTACAGTAAGTATATATTATCTACTGTACATAAAACATCTAAAAGTACACCAAATATGTGTTATATATACTGTAAATAAACTATCAAAATCTTCAGTAATTATATTTAATATACTGTACATAAAATATCAATAATTACACCAAATGTATATTATACACTCTAAATAAAATATCAAAAATGACAGTAAATATATATTACACTCTATGTAAAATATCAAAAACTACACCAAATATATATTATATAATTTACATAAAATATCAAAAGTACACCAAATATATATTATATACTGTACATAAAATATCAAAAAGTACAGTAAATATATTTCATATATTGTACATATAATATTAACTAAAAGTACACCAAATACATTTTACATACTGTAAATAAAATATCAAAAATTACAGTAAGTATATATTATCTACTGTACATAAAATATCAAAAAGTACACCAAATATGTGTTATATATACTGTAAATAAACTATCAAAACCTTAAGTAATTATATTTAATATACTGTACATAAAATATCAGAAATTACACCAAATGTATATTATACACTCTAAATAAAATATCAAAAAGGACAGTAAATATATATTACACTCTATGTAAAATATCAAAAACTACACCAAATATATATTATATAATTTACATAAAATATCAAAAGTACACCAAATATATATTATATACTGTACATAAAATATCAAAAAGTACAGTAAATATATTTCATATATTGTACATATAATATTAACTAAAAGTACACGAAATACATTTTACATACTGTAAATAAAATATCTAAAATTACAGTAAGTATATATTATCTACTGTACACAAAATATCAAAAAGTACACCAAATATGTGTTATATATACTGTAAATAAACTATCAAAATCTTCAGTAATTATATTTAATATACTTTTCATAAAATATCAAAAAATACACCAAATGTATGACACTCTAAATAAAATATCAAAAGCGACAGTAAATGTATATTAGACTCTATGTAAAATATCAAAAACTACACCAAATATATATTATTTAATTTACGTAAAATATCAAAAGTACACCAAATATATATTATATACTGTACATAAAATATCAAAAAGTACAGTAAATATATTTCATATATTGTACATATAATATTAACTAAAAGTACACCAAATATATTTTATATACTGTATATAAAATATAAAAAATTACAGTAAGTATATATTATCTACTGTACATAAAATATCTAAAAGTACACCAAATATGTGTTATATATACTGTAAATAAACTATCAAAAACTTCAGTAATTATATTTAATATACTGTACATAAAATATCAATAATTACACCAAATGTATATTATACACTCTAAATAAAATATCAAAAAGGACAGTAAATATATATTACACTCTATGTAAAATATCAAAGATTACACCAAATATATATTATGTAATTTACATAAAATATCCAAAGTACACCAAATATATATTATATACTGTACATAAAATATCAAAAAGTACAGTAAATATATTTCATATATTGTACATATAATATTAACTAAAAGTACACCAAATACATTTTACATACTGTAAATAAAATATCAAAAATTACAGTAAGTATATATTATCTAATGTACATAAAATATCAAAAAGTACACCAAATATGTGTTATATATACTGTAAATAAACTATCAAAATCTTCAGTAATTATATTTTATATACTGTACATAAAATATCAAAAATTACACCAAATGTATATTATACACTCTAAATATAATATCAAAAAGGACAGTAAATATATATTACATTCTAGGTAAAATATAAAAAACTACACCAAACATATATTATATAATTTACATAAAATACCAAAAGTACACCAAATATATATTATATACTGTACATAAAATATCAAAAAGTACACTAAATATATTTCATATATTGTACATATAATATTAACTAAAAGTACACCAAATACATTTTATGTACTGTAAATAAAATATCAAAAATTACAGTAAGTGTATATTATCTACTGTACATAAAATATCAAAAAGTACACCAAATATGTGTTATATATACTGTAAATAAACTATCAAAATCATCAGTAATTATATTTAATATACTGTACATAAAATATCAATAATTACACCAAATGTATATTATACACTCTAAATAAAATATCAAAAATGACAGTAAATATATATTACACTCTATGTAAAATATCAAAAACTACACCAAATATGTATTATATAATTTACATAAAATATCAAAAGTACACCAAATATATATTATATACTGTACATAAAATATCAAAAAGTACAGTAAATATATTTCATATATTGTACATATAATATTATCTAAAAGTACAACAAATACATTTTAAATGCTGTAAATAAAATATCAAAAATTACAGTAAGTATATATTATCTACTGTACATAAAATATCAAAAAGTACACCAAATATGTGTTATATATACTGTAAATAAACTATCAAAACCTTAAGTAATTATATTTAATATACTGTACATAAAATATCAAAAATTACACCAAATGTATATTATACACTCTAAATAAAATATCAAAAAGGACAGTAAATATATATTACACTCTATGTAAAATATCAAAAACTACACCAAATATATATTATATAATTTACATAAAATATCAAAAGTACACCAAATATATATTATATAATGTACATAAAATATCAAAAAGTACAGTAAATATATTTCATATATTGTACATATAATATTAACTAAAAGTACACCAAATACATTTTACATACTGTTAATAAAATATCTAAAATTACAGTAAGTATATATTATCTACTGTACACAAAATATCAAAAAGTACACCAAATATGTGTTATATATACTGTAAATAAACTATCAAAATCTTCAGTAATTATATTTAATATACTGTTCATAAAATATCAAAAAATACACCAAATATATGACACTCTAAATAAAATATCAAAAGCGACAGTAAATATATATTAGACTCTATGTAAAATATCAAAAACTACACCAAATATATATTATTTAATTTATGTAAAATATCAAAAGTACACCAAATATATATTATATACTGTACATAAAATATCAAAAAGTACAGTAAATATATTTCATATATTGTACATATAATATTAACTAAAAGGACACCAAATATATTTTATATACTGTATATAAAATATAAAAAATTACAGTAAGTATATATTATCTACTGTACATAAAATATCTAAAAGTACACCAAATATGTGTTATATATACTGTAAATAAACTATCAAAAACTTCAGTAATTATATTTAATATACTGTACATAAAATATCAAAAATTACACCAAATGTATATTATACACTCTAAATAAAATATGAAAAAGGGCAGTAAATATATATTAAACTCTATGTAAAACATCAAAAACTACACGAAATACATATTATATAATTTACATAAAATATCAAAAGTACACGAAATATATATTATATACTGTACATAAAATATCAAAAGTACAGTAAATATATTTCATATATTGTACATATAATATTAACTAAAACTACACCGAATACATTTTATATACTGTAAATAAAATATCAAAAATTGCAGTAAGTATATATTATCTACTGTACATAAAATATCAAAAAGTACACCAAATATGTGTTATATATACTGTAAATAAACTATCAAAACCTTAAGTAATTATATTTAATATACTGTACATAAAATATCAAAAATTACACCAAATGTATATTATACACTCTAAATAAAATATCAAAAAGGACAGTAAATATATATTACACTCTATGTAAAATATCAAAAACTACACCAAATATATATTATATAATTTACATAAAATATCAAAAGTACACCAAATATATATTATATACTGTACATAAAATATCAAAAAGTACAGTAAATATATTTCATATATTGTACATATAATATTAACTAAAACTACGCCAAATACATTTTATATACTGTAAATAAAATATCAAAAATTACAGTAAGTATATATTATCTACTGTACATAAGCTATCAAAAAGTACACCAAATATGTGTTATATATACTGTAAATAAACTATCAAAATCTTCAGTAATTATATTTAATATACTGTACATAAAATATCAATAATTACACCAAATGTATATTATACACTCTAAATAAAATATCAAAAATGACAATAAATATATATTACACTCTATGTAAAATATCAAAATCTACACCAAATATATATTATATAATTTACATAAAATATCAAAAGTACACCAAATATATATTATAAACTGTACATAAAATATCAAAATAACAGTAAATATATTTCATATATTGTACATATAGTAACTAAAAGTACACCAAATACATTTTACATACTGTAAATAAAATATAAAAAATTACAGTAAGTATATATTATCTACTGTACATAAAATATCAAAAAGTACACCAAATATGTGTTATATATACTGTAAATAAACTATCAAAATCTTCAGTAATTATATTTAATATACTGTACATAAAATATCAATAATTACACCAAATGTATATTATACACTCTAAATAAAATATCAAAAATGACAGTAAATATATATTACACTCTATGTAAAATATCAAAAACTACACCAAATATATAATATAATTTACATAAAATATCAAAAGTACACCAAATATATATTATATACTGTACATAAAATATCAAAAAGTACAGTAAATATATTTCATATATTGTACATATAATATTATCTAAAAGTACACCAAATACATTTTACATACTGTAAATAAAATATCAAAAATTACAGTAAGTATATATTATCTACTGTACATAAAACATCAAAAAGTACACCAAATATGTGATATATGTACTGTAAATAAACTATCAAAATCTTCAGTAATTATATTTAATATACTGTACATAAAATATCAAAAATTACACCAAATGTATATTATACACTCTTAATAAAATATCAAAAAGGACAGTAAATATATATTACAGTCTATGTAAAATATCAAAAACTACACCAAATATATATTATATAATTTACATAAAATATCAAAAGTACACCAAATATATATTATATACTGTACATAAAATATCAAAAAATACAGTAAATATATTTCATATATTGTACATATAATATTAACTAAAAGTACACCAAATACATTTTACATACTGTAAATAAAATATTAAAAATTACAGTAAGTATATATTATCTACTGTACATAAAACATCAAAAAGTACACCAAATATGTGTTATATATACTGTAAATAAACTATCAAAATCTTCAGTAATTATATATAATATACTGTACATAAAATATCAAAAATTACACCAAATGTATATTATACACTCTAAATAAAATATCAAAAAGGACAGTAAATATATATTACAGTCTATGTAAAATATCAAAAACTACACCAAATATATATTATATAATTTACATAAAATATCAAAAGTACACCAAATATATATGATATACTGAACATAAAATATCAAAAAGTACAGTAAATATATTTCATATATTGTACATATAATATTAACTAAAAGTACACCAAATACATTTTACATACTATAAATAAAATATAAAAAATTACAGTAAGTATATATTATCTACTGTACATAAATTATCAAATAGTACAGTAAATATATTTCATATATTGTACATATAATAATAACTGAAAGTACACCAAATACATTTTACATACTGTAAATAAAATATAAAAATTACAGTAAGTATATATTATCTACTGTACATAAAATATCAAAAAGTACACCAAATATGTGTTATATATACTGTAAATAAACTATCAAAATCTTCAGTAATTATATTTAATATACTGTTCATAAAATATCAAAAATTACTCCAAATGTATATTATACACTCTAAATAAAATATCAAAAAGGTCAGTAAATATATATTAGACTCTATGTAAAATATCAAAAACTACACCAAATATATAATATAATTTACATAAAATATCAAAAGTACACCAAATATATATTATATACTGTACATAAAATATCAAAAAGTACGGTAAATATATTTCATATATTGTACATATAATATTAACTAAAACTATGCCAAATACATTTTATATACTGTAAATAAAATATCAAAAATTACAGTAAGTATATATTATCTACTGTACATAAGCTATCAAAAAGTACACCAAATATGTGTTATATATACTGTAAATAAACTATCAAAATCTTCAGTAATTATATTTAATATACTGTACATAAAATATCAATAATTACACCAAATGTATATTATACACTCTAAATAAAATATCAAAAATGACAGTAAATATATATTACACTCTATGTAAAATATCAAAATCTACACCAAATATATATTATATAATTTACATAAAATATCAAAAGCACACCAAATATATATTATAAACTGTACATAAAATATCAAAATAACAGTAAATATATTTCATACATTGTACATATAGTAACTAAAAGTACACCAAATACATTTTACATACTGTAAATAAAATATAAAAAATTACAGTAAGTATATATTATCTACTGTACATAAAATATCAAAAAGTACACCAAATATGTGTTATATATACTGTAAATAAACTATCAAAATCTTCAGTAATTATATTTGATATACTGTACATAAAATATCAATAATTACACCAAAAGTATATTATACACTCTAAATAAAATATCAAAAATGACAGTAAATATATATTACACTCTATGTAAAATATCAAAAACTACACCAAATATATATTATATAATTTACATAAAATATCAAAAGTACACCAAATATATATTATATACTGTACATAAAATATCAAAAAGTACAGTAAAGATATTTCATATATTGTACATATAATATTAACTAAAAGTACACCAAATACATTTTACATACTGTAAATAAAATATAAAAAATTACAGTAAGTATATATTATCTACTGTACATAAAATATCAAAAAGTACACCAAATATGTGTTATATATACTGTAAATAAACTATCAAAATCTTCAGTAATTATATTTAATATACTGTACATAAAATATCAATAATTACACCAAATGTATATTATACACTCTAAATAAAATATCAAAAATGACAGTAAATATATATTACACTCTATGTAAAATATCAAAAACTACACCAAATATATAATATAATTTACATAAAATATCAAAAGTACACCAAATATATATTATATACTGTACATAAAATATCAAAAAGTACAGTAAAGATATTTCATATATTGTACATATAATATTATCTAAAAGTACACCAAATACATTTTACATACTGTAAATAAAATATCAAAAATTACAGTAAGTATATATTATCTACTGTACATAAAACATCAAAAAGTACACCAAATATGTGATATATGTACTGTAAATAAACTATCAATATCTTCAGTAATTATATTTAATATACTGTACATAAAATATCAAAAATTACACCAAATGTATATTATACACTCTTAATAAAATATCAAAAAGGACAGTAAATATATATTACAGCCTATGTAAAATATCAAAAACTACACCAAATATATATATTATAATTTACATAAAATATCAAAAGTACACCAAATATATATTATATACTGTACATAAAATATCAAAAAATACAGTAAATATATTTCATATATTGTACATATAATATTAACTAAAAGTACACCAAATACATTTTACATACTGTAAATAAAATATCAAAAATTACAGTAAGTATATATTATCTACTGTACATAAAACATCAAAAAGTACACCAAATATGTGTTATATTTACTGTAAATAAACTATCAAAATCTTCAGTAATTATATTTAATATACTGCTCATAAAATATCAAAAATTACACCAAATGTATATTATACACTCTAAATAAAATATCAAAAAGGACAGTAAATATATATTACAGTCTATGTAAAATATCAAAAACTACACCAAATATATATTATATTATTTACATAAAATATCAAAAGTACACCAAATATATATGATATACTGAACATAAAATATCAAAAAGTACAGTAAATATATTTCATATATTGTACATATAATATTAACTAAAAGTACACCAAATACATTTTACATACTATAAATAAAATATACAAAATTACAGTAAGTATATATTATCTACTGTACATAAATTATCAAATAGTACAGTAAATATATTTCATATATTGTACATATAATAATAACTGAAAGTACACCAAATACATTTTACCTACTGTAAATAAAAATAAAAAATTACAGTAAGTATATATTATCTACTGTACATAAAATATCAAAAAGTACACCAAATATGTGTTATATATACTGTAAATAAACTATCAAAATCTTCAGTAATTATATTTAATATACTGTTCATAAAATATCAAAAATTACTCCAAATGTATATTATACACTCTAAATAAAATATCAAAAATGTCAGTAAATATATATTAGACTCTATGTAAAATATCAAAACTACACCAAATATATATTATATAATTTACATAAAATATCAAAAGTACACCAAATATATATTATATACTGTACATAAAATATCAAAAAGTACGGTAAATATATTTCATATATTGTACATATAATATTAACTAAAACTATGCCAAATACATTTTATATACTGTAAATAAAATATCAAAAATTACAGTAAGTATATATTATCTACTGTACATAAGCTATCAAAAAGTACACCAAATATGTGTTATATATACTGTAAATAAACTATCAAAATCTTCAGTAATTATATTTAATATACTGTACATAAAATATCAATAATTACACCAAATGTATATTATACACTCTAAATAAAATATCAAAAATGACAGTAAATATATATTACACCCTATGTAAAATATCAAAATCTACACCAAATATATATTATATAATTTACATAAAATATCAAAAGTACACCAAATATATATTATAAACTGTACATAAAATATCAAAATAACAGTAAATATATTTCATATATTGTACATATAGTAACTAAAAGTACACCAAATACATTTTACATACTGTAAATAAAATATAAAAAATTACAGTAAGTACATATTATCTACTGTACATAAAATATCAAAAAGTACACCAAATGTGTGTTATGTATACTGTAAATAAACTATCAAAATCTTCAGTAATTATATTTAATATACTGTACATAAAATATCAATAATTACACCAAATGTATATTATACACTCTAAATAAAATATCAAAAATGACAGTAAATATATATTACACTCTATGTAAAATATCAAAAACTACACCAAATATATATTATATAATTTACATAAAATATCAAAAGTACACCAAATATATATTATATACTGTACATAAAATATCAAAAAGTACAGTAAAGATATTTCATATATTGTACATATAATATTAACTAAAAGTACACCAAATACATTTTACATACTGTAAATAAAATATAAAAAATTACAGTAAGTATATATTATCTACTGTACATAAAATATCAAAAAGTACACCAAATGTGTGTTATATATACTGTAAATAAACTATCAAAATCTTCAGTAATTATATTTAATATACTGTACATAAAATATCAATAATTACACCAAATGTATATTATACACTCTAAATAAAATATCAAAAATGACAGTAAATATATATTACACTCTATGTAAAATATCAAAAACTACACGAAATATATATTATATAATTTACATAAAATATCAAAAGTACACCAAATATATATTATATACTGTACATAAAATATCAAAAAGTACAGTAAAGATATTTCATATATTGTACATATAATATTAACTAAAAGTACACCAAATACATTTTACATACTGTAAATAAAATATAAAAAATTACAGTAAGTATATATTATCTACTGTACATAAAATATCAAAAAGTACACCAAATATGTGTTATATATACTGTAAATAAACTATCAAAATCTTCAGTAATTATATTTAATATACTGCTCATAAAATATCAAAAATTACACCAAATGTATATTATACACTCTAAATAAAATATCAAAAAGGACAGTAAATATATATTACACTCTATGTAAAATATCAAAAACTACACCAAATATATATTATATAATTTACATACAATATCAAAAGTACACCAAATATATATTATATACTGTACATAAAATATCAAAAAGTACAGTAAGTATATATTATCTACTGTACATAAAATATCAAAAAGTACACCAAATATGTGTTATATATACTGTAAATAAACTATCAAAAACTTCAGTAATTATATTTAATATACTGAACATAAAATATCAAAAATTACACCAAATGTATATTATACACTCTAAATAAAATATCAAAAATGACAGTAAATATATATTACACTCTATCTAAAATATCAAAAACTACACCAAATATATATTATATAATTTACATAAAATATCAAAAGTACACCAAATATATATTATCTACTGTACATAAAATATCAAAAAGTACAGTAAATATATTTCATATATTGTACATATAATATTAACTAAAAGTACACCAAATACATTTTACATACTGTAAATAAAGTATAAGAAATTACAGTTAGTATATATTATCTACTGTACATAACATATCAAAAAGTATTCCAAATATGTGTTATATATACTGTAAATAAACTATCAAAATCTTCAGTAATTATATTTAATATACTGTACATAAAATATCAAAAATTGCACCAAATGTATATTATACACTCTAAATAAAATATCAAAAAGACTGTAAATATATATTACACCCTATGTAAAATATGAAAAACTACACCAAATATATATTATATAAATTACATAAAATATCAAAAGTACACCAAATATATATTATATACTGTACATAAAATATCAAAAAGTACAGTAAATATATTTCATATATTGTACATATAATATTAACTAAAAGTACACCAAATACATTTTACATACTGTAAAATAAATATAAAAATTTACAGTAAGTATATATTATCTACTGTACATAAAATATCAAAAAGTACAGTAAATATATTTCATATATTGTACATATAATCTTATCTAAAAGTACAACAAATATATTTTAAATACTGTAAATAAAATATCAAAAATTACAGTAAGTATATATTATCTACTGTACATAAAATATCAAAAAGTACACCAAATATGTGTTATATATACTGTAAATAAACTATCAAAACCTTAAGTAATTATATTTAATATACTGTACATAAAATATCAAAAATTACACCAAATGTATATTATACACTCTAAATAAAATATCAAAAAGGACAGTAAATATATATTACACTCTATGTAAAATATCAAAAACTACACCAAATATATATTATATAATTTACATAAAATATCAAAAGTACACCAAATACATATTATATACTGTACATAAAATATCAAAAAGTACAGTAAATATATTTCATATATTGTACATATAATATTAACTAAAAGTACACGAAATACATTTTACATACTGTAAATAAAATATCTAAAATTACAGTAAGTATATATTATCTACTCTACACAAAATATCAAAAAGTACACCAAATATGTGTTATATATACTGTAAATAAACTATCAAAATCTTCAGTAATTATATTTAATATACTTTTCATAAAATATCAAAAAATACACCAAATGTATGACACTCTAAATAAAATATCAAAAGCGACAGTAAATATATATTAGACTCTATGTAAAATATCAAAAACTACACCAAATATATATTATTTAATTTACGTAAAATATCAAAAGTACACCAAATATATATTATATACTGTACATAAAATATCAAAAAGTACAGTAAATATATTTCATATATTGTACATATAATATTAACTAAAAGTACACCAAATATATTTTATATACTGTATATAAAATATAAAAAATTACAGTAAGTATATATTATCTACTGTACATAAAATATCTAAAAGTACACCAAATATGTGTTATATATACTGTAAATAAACTATCAAAATCTTCAGTAATTATATTTAATATACTGTACATAAAATATCAAAAATTACAACAAATGTATATTATACACTCTAAATAAAATATGAAAAAGGACAGTAAATATATATTAAATTCTATGTAAAATATCAAAAACTACACCAAATACATATTATATAATTTACATAAAATATCAAAAGTACACCAAATATATATTATATACTGTACATAAAATATCAAAAAGTACAGTAAATATATTTCATATATTGTACATATAATATTAACTAAAACTACACCGAATACATTTTATATACTGTAAATAAAATATCAAAAATTACAGTAAGTATATATTATCTACTGTACATAAAATATCAAAAAGTACACCAAATATGTGTTATATATACTGTAAATAAACTATCAAAATCTTCAGTAATTATATTTAATATACTGTTCATAAAATATCAAAAATTTCACCAAATGTATATTATACACTCTAAATAAAATATCAAAAAGGACAGTAAATATATATTACACTCTATGTAAAATATCAAAAACTACACCAAATATATATTATATAATTTACATAAAATAACAAAAGTACACCAAATATATATTATGTACTGTACATGAATTATCAAAAAGTACAGAAAGTTTATTTCATATATTGTACATATAATATTAACTAAAAGTACACCAAAAACATTTTACATACTGTAAATAAAATATAAAAAATTACAGTAAGTATATATTATCTACTGTACATAAAATATCAAAAAGTACATCAAATATGTGTTATATATACTGTAAATAAACTATCAAAATCTTCAGTAATTATATTTAATATACTGTTCATAAAATATCAAAAATTACACCAAATGTATATTATACACTCTAAATAAAATATCAAAAAGGACAGTAAATATATATTACACTCTATGTAAAATATCAAAAATTACACCAAATATATATTATGTAATTTACATAAAATATCCAAAGTACACCAAATATATATTATATACTGTACATAAAATATCAAAAAGTACAGTAAATATATTTCATATATTGTACATATAATATTAACTAAAAGTACACCAAATACATTTTACATACTGTAAATAAAATATCAAAAATTACAGTAAGTATATATTATCTAATGTACATAAAATATCAAAAAGTACACCAAATATGTGTTATATATACTGTAAATAAACTATCAAAATCTTCAGTAATTATATTTTATATACTGTACATAAAATATCAAAAATTACACCAAATGTATATTATACACTCTAAATATAATATCAAAAATGACAGTAAATATATATTACATTCTAGGTAAAATATAAAAAACTACACCAAACATATATTATATAATTTACATAAAATACCAAAAGTACACCAAATATATATTATATACTGTACATAAAATATCAAAAAGTACACTAAATATATTTCATATATTGTACATATAATATTAACTAAAAGTACACCAAATACATTTTATGTACTGTAAATAAAATATCAAAAATTACAGTAAGTGTATATTATCTACTGTACATAAAATATCAAAAAGTACACCAAATATGTGTTATATATACTGTAAATAAACTATCAAAATCATCAGTAATTATATTTAATATACTGTACATAAAATATCAATAATTACACCAAATGTATATTATACACTCTAAATAAAATATCAAAAATGACAGTAAATATATATTACACTCTATGTAAAATATCAAAAACTACACCAAATATGTATTATATAATTTACATAAAATATCAAAAGTACACCAAATATATATTATATACTGTACATAAAATATCAAAAAGTACAGTAAATATATTTCATATATTGTACATATAATATTATCTAAAAGTACAACAAATACATTTTAAATGCTGTAAATAAAATATCAAAAATTACAGTAAGTATATATTATCTACTGTACATAAAATATCAAAAAGTACACCAAATATGTGTTATATATACTTTAAATAAACTATCAAAACCTTAAGTAATTATATTTAATATACTGTACATGAAATATCAAAAATTACACCAAATGTATATTATACACTCTAAATAAAATATCAAAAAGGACAGTAAATATATATTACACTCTATGTAAAATATCAAAACTACACCAAATATATATTATATAATTTACATAAAATATCAAAAGTACACCAAATATATATTATATACTGTACATAAAATATCAAAAAGTACAGTAAATATATTTCATATATTGTACATATAATATTAACTAAAAGTACACGAAATACATTTTACATACTGTAAATAAAATATCTAAAATTACAGTAAGTATATATTATCTACTGTACACAAAATATCAAAAAGTACACCAAATATGTGTTATATATACTGTAAATAAACTATCAAAATCTTCAGTAATTATATTTAATATACTGTTCATAAAATATCAAAAAATACACCAAATGTATGACACTCTAAATAAAATATCAAAAGCGACAGTAAATATATATTAGACTCTATGTAAAATATCAAAAACTACACCAAATATATATTATTTAATTTACGTAAAATATCAAAAGTACACCAAATATATATTATATACTGTACATAAAATATCAAAAAGTACAGTAAATATATTTCATATATTGTACATATAATATTAACTAAAAGTACACCAAATATATTTTATATACTGTATATAAAATATAAAAAATTACAGTAAGTATATATAATCTACTGTACATAAAATATCTAAAAGTACACCAAATATGTGTTATATATACTGTAAATAAACTATCAAAAACTTCAGTAATTATATTTAATATACTGTACATAAAATATCAATAATTACACCAAATGTATATTATACACTCTAAATAAAATATCAAAAAGGACAGTAAATATATATTACACACTATGTAAAATATTAAAAACTACACCAAATATATATTATATAATTTACATAAAATATCAAAAGTACACCAAATATATATGATATACTGAACATAAAATATCAAAAAGTACAGTAAATATATTTCATATATTGTACATATAATATTAACTAAAAGTACACCAAATACATTTTACATACTATAAATAAAATATACAAAATTACAGTAAGTATATATTATCTACTGTACATAAATTATCAAATAGTACAGTAAATATATTTCATATATTGTACATATAATAATAACTGAAAGTACACCAAATACATTTTACCTACTGTAAATAAAAATAAAAAATTACAGTAAGTATATATTATCTACTGTACATAAAATATCAAAAAGTACACCAAATATGTGTTATATATACTGTAAATAAACTATCAAAATCTTCAGTAATTATATTTAATATACTGTTCATAAAATATCAAAAATTACTCCAAATGTATATTATACACTCTAAATAAAATATCAAAAATGTCAGTAAATATATATTAGACTCTATGTAAAATATCAAAACTACACCAAATATATATTATATAATTTACATAAAATATCAAAAGTACACCAAATATATATTATATACTGTACATAAAATATCAAAAAGTACGGTAAATATATTTCATATATTGTACATATAATATTAACTAAAACTATGCCAAATACATTTTATATACTGTAAATAAAATATCAAAAATTACAGTAAGTATATATTATCTACTGTACATAAGCTATCAAAAAGTACACCAAATATGTGTTATATATACTGTAAATAAACTATCAAAATCTTCAGTAATTATATTTAATATACTGTACATAAAATATCAATAATTACACCAAATGTATATTATACACTCTAAATAAAATATCAAAAATGACAGTAAATATATATTACACCCTATGTAAAATATCAAAATCTACACCAAATATATATTATATAATTTACATAAAATATCAAAAGTACACCAAATATATATTATAAACTGTACATAAAATATCAAAATAACAGTAAATATATTTCATATATTGTACATATAGTAACTAAAAGTACACCAAATACATTTTACATACTGTAAATAAAATATAAAAAATTACAGTAAGTACATATTATCTACTGTACATAAAATATCAAAAAGTACACCAAATGTGTGTTATGTATACTGTAAATAAACTATCAAAATCTTCAGTAATTATATTTAATATACTGTACATAAAATATCAATAATTACACCAAATGTATATTATACACTCTAAATAAAATATCAAAAATGACAGTAAATATATATTACACTCTATGTAAAATATCAAAAACTACACCAAATATATATTATATAATTTACATAAAATATCAAAAGTACACCAAATATATATTATATACTGTACATAAAATATCAAAAAGTACAGTAAAGATATTTCATATATTGTACATATAATATTAACTAAAAGTACACCAAATACATTTTACATACTGTAAATAAAATATAAAAAATTACAGTAAGTATATATTATCTACTGTACATAAAATATCAAAAAGTACACCAAATGTGTGTTATATATACTGTAAATAAACTATCAAAATCTTCAGTAATTATATTTAATATACTGTACATAAAATATCAATAATTACACCAAATGTATATTATACACTCTAAATAAAATATCAAAAATGACAGTAAATATATATTACACTCTATGTAAAATATCAAAAACTACACGAAATATATATTATATAATTTACATAAAATATCAAAAGTACACCAAATATATATTATATACTGTACATAAAATATCAAAAAGTACAGTAAAGATATTTCATATATTGTACATATAATATTAACTAAAAGTACACCAAATACATTTTACATACTGTAAATAAAATATAAAAAATTACAGTAAGTATATATTATCTACTGTACATAAAATATCAAAAAGTACACCAAATATGTGTTATATATACTGTAAATAAACTATCAAAATCTTCAGTAATTATATTTAATATACTGCTCATAAAATATCAAAAATTACACCAAATGTATATTATACACTCTAAATAAAATATCAAAAAGGACAGTAAATATATATTACACTCTATGTAAAATATCAAAAACTACACCAAATATATATTATATAATTTACATACAATATCAAAAGTACACCAAATATATATTATATACTGTACATAAAATATCAAAAAGTACAGTAAGTATATATTATCTACTGTACATAAAATATCAAAAAGTACACCAAATATGTGTTATATATACTGTAAATAAACTATCAAAAACTTCAGTAATTATATTTAATATACTGAACATAAAATATCAAAAATTACACCAAATGTATATTATACACTCTAAATAAAATATCAAAAATGACAGTAAATATATATTACACTCTATCTAAAATATCAAAAACTACACCAAATATATATTATATAATTTACATAAAATATCAAAAGTACACCAAATATATATTATCTACTGTACATAAAATATCAAAAAGTACAGTAAATATATTTCATATATTGTACATATAATATTAACTAAAAGTACACCAAATACATTTTACATACTGTAAATAAAGTATAAGAAATTACAGTTAGTATATATTATCTACTGTACATAACATATCAAAAAGTATTCCAAATATGTGTTATATATACTGTAAATAAACTATCAAAATCTTCAGTAATTATATTTAATATACTGTACATAAAATATCAAAAATTGCACCAAATGTATATTATACACTCTAAATAAAATATCAAAAAGACTGTAAATATATATTACACCCTATGTAAAATATGAAAAACTACACCAAATATATATTATATAAATTACATAAAATATCAAAAGTACACCAAATATATATTATATACTGTACATAAAATATCAAAAAGTACAGTAAATATATTTCATATATTGTACATATAATATTAACTAAAAGTACACCAAATACATTTTACATACTGTAAAATAAATATAAAAATTTACAGTAAGTATATATTATCTACTGTACATAAAATATCAAAAAGTACAGTAAATATATTTCATATATTGTACATATAATCTTATCTAAAAGTACAACAAATATATTTTAAATACTGTAAATAAAATATCAAAAATTACAGTAAGTATATATTATCTACTGTACATAAAATATCAAAAAGTACACCAAATATGTGTTATATATACTGTAAATAAACTATCAAAACCTTAAGTAATTATATTTAATATACTGTACATAAAATATCAAAAATTACACCAAATGTATATTATACACTCTAAATAAAATATCAAAAAGGACAGTAAATATATATTACACTCTATGTAAAATATCAAAAACTACACCAAATATATATTATATAATTTACATAAAATATCAAAAGTACACCAAATACATATTATATACTGTACATAAAATATCAAAAAGTACAGTAAATATATTTCATATATTGTACATATAATATTAACTAAAAGTACACGAAATACATTTTACATACTGTAAATAAAATATCTAAAATTACAGTAAGTATATATTATCTACTCTACACAAAATATCAAAAAGTACACCAAATATGTGTTATATATACTGTAAATAAACTATCAAAATCTTCAGTAATTATATTTAATATACTTTTCATAAAATATCAAAAAATACACCAAATGTATGACACTCTAAATAAAATATCAAAAGCGACAGTAAATATATATTAGACTCTATGTAAAATATCAAAAACTACACCAAATATATATTATTTAATTTACGTAAAATATCAAAAGTACACCAAATATATATTATATACTGTACATAAAATATCAAAAAGTACAGTAAATATATTTCATATATTGTACATATAATATTAACTAAAAGTACACCAAATATATTTTATATACTGTATATAAAATATAAAAAATTACAGTAAGTATATATTATCTACTGTACATAAAATATCTAAAAGTACACCAAATATGTGTTATATATACTGTAAATAAACTATCAAAATCTTCAGTAATTATATTTAATATACTGTACATAAAATATCAAAAATTACAACAAATGTATATTATACACTCTAAATAAAATATGAAAAAGGACAGTAAATATATATTAAATTCTATGTAAAATATCAAAAACTACACCAAATACATATTATATAATTTACATAAAATATCAAAAGTACACCAAATATATATTATATACTGTACATAAAATATCAAAAAGTACAGTAAATATATTTCATATATTGTACATATAATATTAACTAAAACTACACCGAATACATTTTATATACTGTAAATAAAATATCAAAAATTACAGTAAGTATATATTATCTACTGTACATAAAATATCAAAAAGTACACCAAATATGTGTTATATATACTGTAAATAAACTATCAAAATCTTCAGTAATTATATTTAATATACTGTTCATAAAATATCAAAAATTTCACCAAATGTATATTATACACTCTAAATAAAATATCAAAAAGGACAGTAAATATATATTACACTCTATGTAAAATATCAAAAACTACACCAAATATATATTATATAATTTACATAAAATAACAAAAGTACACCAAATATATATTATGTACTGTACATGAATTATCAAAAAGTACAGAAAGTTTATTTCATATATTGTACATATAATATTAACTAAAAGTACACCAAAAACATTTTACATACTGTAAATAAAATATAAAAAATTACAGTAAGTATATATTATCTACTGTACATAAAATATCAAAAAGTACATCAAATATGTGTTATATATACTGTAAATAAACTATCAAAATCTTCAGTAATTATATTTAATATACTGTTCATAAAATATCAAAAATTACACCAAATGTATATTATACACTCTAAATAAAATATCAAAAAGGACAGTAAATATATATTACACTCTATGTAAAATATCAAAAATTACACCAAATATATATTATGTAATTTACATAAAATATCCAAAGTACACCAAATATATATTATATACTGTACATAAAATATCAAAAAGTACAGTAAATATATTTCATATATTGTACATATAATATTAACTAAAAGTACACCAAATACATTTTACATACTGTAAATAAAATATCAAAAATTACAGTAAGTATATATTATCTAATGTACATAAAATATCAAAAAGTACACCAAATATGTGTTATATATACTGTAAATAAACTATCAAAATCTTCAGTAATTATATTTTATATACTGTACATAAAATATCAAAAATTACACCAAATGTATATTATACACTCTAAATATAATATCAAAAATGACAGTAAATATATATTACATTCTAGGTAAAATATAAAAAACTACACCAAACATATATTATATAATTTACATAAAATACCAAAAGTACACCAAATATATATTATATACTGTACATAAAATATCAAAAAGTACACTAAATATATTTCATATATTGTACATATAATATTAACTAAAAGTACACCAAATACATTTTATGTACTGTAAATAAAATATCAAAAATTACAGTAAGTGTATATTATCTACTGTACATAAAATATCAAACAGTACACCAAATATGTGTTATATATACTGTAAATAAACTATCAAAATCATCAGTAATTATATTTAATATACTGTACATAAAATATCAATAATTACACCAAATGTATATTATACACTCTAAATAAAATATCAAAAATGACAGTAAATATATATTACACTCTATGTAAAATATCAAAAACTACACCAAATATGTATTATATAATTTACATAAAATATCAAAAGTACACCAAATATATATTATATACTGTACATAAAATATCAAAAAGTACAGTAAATATATTTCATATATTGTACATATAATATTATCTAAAAGTACAACAAATACATTTTAAATGCTGTAAATAAAATATCAAAAATTACAGTAAGTATATATTATCTACTGTACATAAAATATCAAAAAGTACACCAAATATGTGTTATATATACTTTAAATAAACTATCAAAACCTTAAGTAATTATATTTAATATACTGTACATGAAATATCAAAAATTACACCAAATGTATATTATACACTCTAAATAAAATATCAAAAAGGACAGTAAATATATATTACACTCTATGTAAAATATCAAAACTACACCAAATATATATTATATAATTTACATAAAATATCAAAAGTACACCAAATATATATTATATACTGTACATAAAATATCAAAAAGTACAGTAAATATATTTCATATATTGTACATATAATATTAACTAAAAGTACACGAAATACATTTTACATACTGTAAATAAAATATCTAAAATTACAGTAAGTATATATTATCTACTGTACACAAAATATCAAAAAGTACACCAAATATGTGTTATATATACTGTAAATAAACTATCAAAATCTTCAGTAATTATATTTAATATACTGTTCATAAAATATCAAAAAATACACCAAATGTATGACACTCTAAATAAAATATCAAAAGCGACAGTAAATATATATTAGACTCTATGTAAAATATCAAAAACTACACCAAATATATATTATTTAATTTACGTAAAATATCAAAAGTACACCAAATATATATTATATACTGTACATAAAATATCAAAAAGTACAGTAAATATATTTCATATATTGTACATATAATATTAACTAAAAGTACACCAAATATATTTTATATACTGTATATAAAATATAAAAAATTACAGTAAGTATATATAATCTACTGTACATAAAATATCTAAAAGTACACCAAATATGTGTTATATATACTGTAAATAAACTATCAAAAACTTCAGTAATTATATTTAATATACTGTACATAAAATATCAATAATTACACCAAATGTATATTATACACTCTAAATAAAATATCAAAAAGGACAGTAAATATATATTACACACTATGTAAAATATTAAAAACTACACCAAATATATATTATATAATTTACATAAAATATCAAAAGTACACCAAATATATATTATATACTGTACATAAAATATCAAAAAGTACAGTAAATATATTTCATATATTGTACATATAATATTAACTAAAAGTACACCAAATACATTTTACATACTGTAAATAAAATACAAAAATTACAGTAAGTATATATTATCTACTGTACATAAAATATCAAAAAGTACACCAAATATGTGTTATATATACTGTAAATAAACTATCAAAATCTTCAGTAATTATATTTAATATACAGTACATAAAATATCAAAAATTACACCAAATGTATATTATACACTCTAAATAAAATATGAAAAAACAGTAAATATATATTAAACTCTATGTAAAATATCAAAAACTACACCATATACATATTATATAATTTACATAAAATATCAAAAGTACACCAAATATATATTATATACTGTACATAAAATATCAAAAAGTACAGTAAATATATTTCATATATTGTACATATAATATTATCTAAAAGTACAACAAATACATTTTAAATGCTGTAAATAAAATATCAAAAATTACAGTAAGTATATATTATCTACTGTACATAAAATATCAAAAAGTACACCAAATATGTGTTATATATACTGTAAATAAACTATCAAAACCTTAAGTAATTATATTTAATATACTGTACATAAAATATCAAAAATTACACCAAATGTATATTATACACTCTAAATAAAATATCAAAAAGGACAGTAAATATATATTACACTCTATGTAAAATATCAAAAACTACACCAAATATATATTATATAATTTACATAAAATATCAAAAGTACACCAAATATATATTATATACTGTACATAAAATATCAAAAAGTACAGTAAATATATTTCATATATTGTACATATAATATTAACTAAAAGTACACGAAATACATTTTACATACTGTAAATAAAATATCTAAAATTACAGTAAGTATATATTATCTACTGTACACAAAATATCAAAAAGTACACAAAATATGTGTTATATATACTGTAAATAAACTATCAAAATCTTCAGTAATTATATTTAATATACTGTTCATAAAATATCAAAAAATTCACCAAATTTATGACACTCTAAATAAAATATCAAAAGCGACAGTAAATATATATTAGACTCTATGTAAAATATCAAAAACTACACCAATTATATATTATTAAATTTACGTAAAATATCAAAAGTACACCAAATATATATTATATACTGTACATAAAATATCAAAAAGTACAGTAAATATATTTCATATATTGTACATATAATATTAACTAAAAGGACACCAAATATATTTTATATACTGTATATAAAATGTAAAAAATTACAGTAAGTATATATTATCTACTGTACATAAAATATCTAAAAGTACACCAAATATGTGTTATATATACTGTAAATAAACTATCAAAAACTTCAGTAAATATATTTAATATACTGTACATAAAATATCAATAATTACACCAAATGTATATTATACACTCTAAATAAAATATCAAAAAGGACAGTAAATATATATTACACACTATGAAAAATATTAAAAACTACACCAAATATATATTATATAATTTAAATAAAGTATCAAAAGTACACCAAATATATATTATATACTGTACATAAAATATCAAAAAGTACAGTAAATATATTTCATATATTGTACATATAATATTAACTAAAATTACACCAAATACATTTTACATACTGTAAATAAAATATAAAAATTACAGTAAGTATATATTATCTACTGTACATAAAATATCAAAAAGTACACCAAATATGTGTTATATATACTGTAATTAAACTATCAAAATCTTCAGTAATTATATTTAATATACTGTACATAAAATATCAAAAATTACACCAAATGTATATTATACACTCTAAATAAAATATGAAAAAGGACAGTAAATATATATTAAACTCTATGTAAAATATCAAATACTACACCAAATACATATTATATAATTTACATAAAATATCAAAAGTACACCAAATATATATTATATACTGTACATAAAATATCAAAAAGTACAGTAAATATATTTCATATATTGTACATATAATATTAACTAAAACTACACCGAATACATTTTATATACTGTAAATAAAATACCAAAAATTGCAGTAAGTATATATTATCTACTGTACATAAAATATCAAAAAGTACACCAAATATGTGTTATATATACTGTAAATAAACTATCAAAATCTTCAGTAATTATATTTAATATACTGTTCATAAAATATCAAAAATTTCAACAAATGTATATAATACACTCTAAATAAAATATCAAAAAGGACAGTAAATATATATTACACTCTATGTAAAATATCAAAAACTACACCAAATATATATTATATAATTTACATAAAATAACAAAAGTACACCAAATATATATTATATACTGTACATAAAATATCAAAAAGTACAGAAAGTTTATTTCATATATTGTACATATAATATTAACTAAAAGTACACCAAAAACATTTTACATACTGTAAATAAAATATAAAAAATTACAGTAAGTATATATTATCTACTGTACATAAAATATCAAAAAGTACATCAAATATGTGTTATATATACTCTAAATAAACTATAAAAATCTTCAGTAATTATATTTAATATACTGTTCATAAAATATCAAAAATTACACCAAATGTATATTATACACTCTAAATAAAATATCAAAAAGGACAGTAAATATATATTACACTCTATGTAAAATATCAAAAACTACACGAAATATATATTATGTAATTTACATAAAATATCAAAAGTACACCAAATATATATTATATACTGTACATAAAATATCAAAAAGTACAGTAAATATATTTCATATATTGTACATATAATATTAACTAAAAGTACACCAAATACATTTTACATACTGTAAATAAAATATCAAAAATTACAGTAAGTATATATTATCTAATGTACATAAAATATCAAAAAGTACACCAAATATGTGTTATATATACTGTAAATAAACTATCAAAATCTTCAGTAATTATACTTTATATACTGTACATAAAATATCAAAAATTACACCAAATGTATATTATACACTTTAATATAATATCAAAAAGGACAGTAAATATATATTACATTCTAAGTAAAATATAAAAAACTACACCAAACATATATTATATAATTTACATAAAATACCAAAAGTACACCAAATATATATTATATACTCTACATAAAATATCAAAAAGTACAGTAAATATATTTCATATATTGTACATATAATATTAACTAAAAGTACACCAAATACATTTTATGTACTGTAAATAAAATATCAAAAATTACAGTAAGTGTATATTATCTACTGTAAATAAAATATCAAAAAGTACACCAAATATGTGTTATATATACTGTAAATAAACTATCATAATCATCAGTAATTATATTTAATATACTGTACATAAAATATCAATAATTACACCAAATGTATATTATACACTCTAAATAAAATATCAAAAAGGACAGTAAATATATATTACACTCTATGTAAAATATCAAAAACTACACCAAATATGTATTATATAATTTACATAAAATATCAAAAGTACACCAAATATATATTATATACTGTACATAAAATATCAAAAAGTACAGTAAATATATTTCATATATTGTACATATAATATTAACTAAAAGTACACCAAATACATTTTACATACTGTAAATAAAATACCAAAAATTACAGTAAGTATATATTATCTACTGTACATAAAATATCAAAAAGTACACCAAATATGTGTTATATATACTGTAAATAAACTATGAAAATCTTCAGTAATTATATTTAATATCCTGTTCATAAAATATCAAAAATTACACCAAATGTATATTATACACTCTAAATAAAGTATCAAAAAGGACAGTAAATATATATTACACTCTATGTAATATATCAAAAACTACACCAAATATATATTATATAATTTACATAAAATAACAAAAGTACACCAAATATATATTACATACTGTAAATAAAATATCAAAAAGTACAGTAAATATATTTCATATATTGTACATATAATATTAACTAAAAGTACACCAAATACATTTTACATACTGTAAATAAATATCAAAAATTACAGTAAGTATATATTATCTAATGTACATAAAATATCAAAAAGTACACCAAATATGTGTTATATATACTGAAAATAAACTATCAAAATCTTCAATAATTATATTTAATATACTGTACATAAAATATCAAAAATTACACCAAATGTATATTATACACTCTAAATAAAATATCAAAAAGGACAGTAAATATATATTACACACTATGTAAAATATCAAAAACTACGCCAAATATATATTATAGAATTACATAAATTATCAAAAGTACACCAAATATATATTATATACTGTACATAAAATATCAAAAAACAGTAAATATATTTCATATTTTGTACATATAATATTAACTAAAAGTACACCAAATACATTTTACATACTGTAAATAAAATATAAAAATTACAGTAAGTATATATTATCTACTGTACATAAAATATCAAAAAGTACACCAAATATGTGTTATATATACTGTAAATAAACTATCAAAATCTTCAGTAATTATCTTTAATATACTGTACATAAAATATCAAAAATTACACCAAATGTATATTATACACTCTAAATAAAATATGAAAAAGGACAGTAAATATATATTAAACCCTATGTGAAATATCAAAAACTACACCAAATACATATTATATAATTTACATAAAATATCAAAAGTACACCAAATATATATTATATACTGTACATAAAATATCAAAAAGTACAGTAAATATATTTCATATGTTGCACATATAATATTAACTAAAACTACACCGAATACATTTTATATACTGTAAATAAAATATCAAAAATTGCAGTAAGTATATATTATCTACTGTACATAAAATATCAAAAAGTACACCAAATATGTGTTATATATACTGTAAATAAACTATCAAAATCTTCAGTAATTATATTTAATATACTGTTCATAAAATATCAAAAATTACACCAAATGTATATTATACACTCTAAATAAAATATCAAAAAGGACAGTAAATATATATTACACTCTATGTAAAATATCAAAAACTACACCAAATATATATTATATAATTTACATAAAATAACAAAAGTACACCAAATATATATTATATACTGTTCATAAAATATCAAAAAGTACAGAAAATTTATTTCATATATTGTACATATAATATTAACTGAAAGTACACCAAAAACAATTTACATACTGTAAATAAATTATAAAAAATTACAGTAAGTATATATTATCTACTGTACATAAAATATCAAAAAGTACATCAAATATGTGTTATATATACTGTAAATAAACTATCAAAGTATTCAGTAATTATATTTAATATACTGTTCATAAAATATCAAAAATTACACCAAATGTATATTATACACTCTAAATAAAATATCAAAAAGGACAGTAAATATATATTACACTCTGTAAAATATCAAAAACTACACCAAATATATATTATGTAATTTACATAAAATATCAAAAGTACACCAAATATATATTATATACTCTACATAAAATATCAAAAAGTACAGTAAATATATTTCATATATTGTACATATAATATTAACTAAAAGTACACCAAATACATTTTACATACTGTGAATAAAATATAAAAAATTACAGTAAGTATATATTATCTACTGTACATAAAATATCAAAAAGTACAGTAAATATATTTCATATATTGTACATATAATATTAACTAAAAGTACACCAAATACATTTTACATACTGTAAATAAAATATCAAAAATTACAGTAAGTATATATTATCTACTGTAAATAAAATATCAAAAAGTCCACCAAATATGTGTTATATATACTGTAAATAAACTATCAAAATCTTCAGTAATTATATTTAATATACTGTACATAAAATATCAAAAATTACACCAAATGTATATTATACACTCTAAATAAAATATCAAAAAGGACAGTAAATATATATTACACTCTATGTAAAATATCAAAAACTACACCAAATATATATTATATAATTTACATAAAATATCAAAAGTTCCCCAAATATATATTATATACTGTACATAAAATATCAAAAAGGACAGTAAATATATTTCTTATATTGTACATATAATATTAACTAAAACTACACCAAATACATTTCATATACTGTAAATAAAATATCAAAAATTACAGTAAGTATATATTATCTACTGTACATAAACTATCAAAAAGTAAACCAAATATGTGTTATATATACTGTAAATAAACTATCAAAATATTCAGTAATTATATTTAATATACTGTACATAATATATCAATAATTACACCAAATGTATATTATACACTCTAAATAAAATAACAAAAATGAGAGTAAATATATATTACACTCTATGTAAAATATCAAAATCTACACCAAATATATATTATATAATTTACATAAAATATCAAAAGTACACCAAATATATGTTATATACTGTACATAAAATATCAAAAAGAACAGTAAATATATTTCATTGATTGTACATATATTAACTAAAAGTACACCAAATACATTTTACATACTGTAAATAAAATATAAAAAATTACAGTATGTATATATTATCTACTGTACATAAAATATCAAAATGTACACCAAATATGTGTTATATATACTGAAAATAAACTATCAAAATCTTCAGTAATTATATTTAATATACTGTAAATAAAATATCAAAAATTACACCCAATGTATATTATACACTCTAAATGAAATATCAAAAAGGACAGTAAATATATATTACACTCTATGTAAAATATCAAAAACTACACCAAATATATATTATATAATTTACATAAAATATCAAAAGTACACCAAATATGTATTGTATACTGTACATAAAATATAAAAAAGTAAAGTAAATATATTTCATATATTCTACATATAATATTAACTAAAAGTACACCAAATACATTTTATATACTGTAAATAAAATACCAAAAATTACAGTAAGTATATATTATCTACTGTACATAAAATATCAAAAAGTACACCAAATATGTGTTATATATACTGTAAATAAACTATGAAAATCTTCAGTAATTATATTTAATATACTGTTCATAAAATATCAAAAATTACACCAAATGTATATTATACACTCTAAATAAAGTATCAAAAAGGACAGTAAATATATATTACACTCTATGTAATATATCAAAAACTACACCAAATATATATTATATAATTTACATAAAATAACAAAAGTACACCAAATATATATTATATACTGTAAATAAAATATCAAAAAGTACAGTAAATATATTTCATATATTGTACATATAATATTAACTAAAAGTACACCAAATACATTTTACATACTGTAAATAAAATATCAAAAATTACAGTAAGTATATATTATCTAATGTACATAAAATATCAAAAAGTACACCAAATATGTGTTATATATACTGAAAATAAACTATCAAAATCTTCAATAATTATATTTAATATACTGTACATAAAATATCAAAAATTACACCAAATGTATATTATACACTCTAAATAAAATATCAAAAAGGACAGTAAATATATATTACACACTATGTAAAATATCAAAAACTACGCCAAATATATATTATAGAAGTTACATAAATTATCAAAAGTACACCAAATATATATTATATACTGTACATAAAATATCAAAAAACAGTAAATATATTTCATATTTTGTACATATAATATTAACTAAAAGTACACCAAATACATTTTACATACTGTAAATAAAATATAAAAATTACACTAAGTATATATTATCTACTGTACATAAAATATCAAAAAGTACACCAAATATGTGTTATATATACTGTAAATTAACTATCAAAATCTTCAGTAATTATCTTTAATATACTGTACATAAAATATCAAAAATTACACCAAATGTATATTATACACTCTAAATAAAATATGAAAAAGGACAGTAAATATATATTAAACTCTATGTGAAATATCAAAAACTACACCAAATACATATTATATAATTTACATAAAATATCAAAAGTACACCAAATATATATTATATACTGTACATAAAATATCAAAAAGTACAGTAAATATATTTCATATGTTGCACATATAATATTAACTAAAACTACACCGAATACATTTTATATACTGTAAATAAAATATCAAAAATTGCAGTAAGTATATATTATCTACTGTACATAAAATATCAAAAAGTACACCAAATATGTGTTATATATACTGTAAATAAACTATCAAAATCTTCAGTAATTATATTTAATATACTGTTCATAAAATATCAAAAATTACACCAAATGTATATTATACACTCTAAATAAAATATCAAAAAGGACAGTAAATATATATTACACTCTATGTAAAATATCAAAAACTACACCAAATATATATTATATAATTTACATAAAATATCAAAAGTTCCCCAAATATATATTATATACTGTACATAAAATATCAAAAAGGACAGTAAATATATTTCTTATATTGTACATATAATATTAACTAAAACTACACCAAATACATTTCATATACTGTAAATAAAATATCAAAAATTACAGTAAGTATATATTATCTACTGTACATAAACTATGAAAAAGTACAGCAAATATGTGTTATATATACTGTAAATAAACTATCAAAATATTCAGTAATTATATTTAATATACTGTACATAATATATCAATAATTACACCAAATGTATATTATACACTCTAAATAAAATAACAAAAATGACAGTAAATATATATTACACTCTATGTAAAATATCAAAATCTACACCAAATATATATTATATAATTTACATAAAATATCAAAAGTACACCAAATATATGTTATATACTGTACATAAAATATCAAAAAGAACAGTAAATATATTTCATTGATTGTACATATATTAACTAAAAGTACACCAAATACATTTTACATACTGTAAATAAAATATAAAAAATTACAGTATGTATATATTATCTACTGTACATAAAATATCAAAATGTACACCAAATATGTGTTATATATACTGAAAATAAACTATCAAAATCTTCAGTAATTATATTTAATATACTGTAAATAAAATATCAAAAATTACACCCAATGTATATTATACACTCTAAATGAAATATCAAAAAGGACAGTAAATATATATTACACTCTATGTAAAATATCAAAAACTACACCAAATATATATTATATAATTTACATAAAATATCAAAAGTACACCAAATATGTATTGTATACTGTACATAAAATATCAAAAAGTAAAGTAAATATATTTCATATATTCTACATATAATATTAACTAAAAGTACACCAAATACATTTTATATACTGTAAATAAAATACCAAAAATTACAGTAAGTATATATTATCTACTGTACATAAAATATCAAAAAGTACACCAAATATGTGTTATATCTATTGTAAATAAACTATGAAAATCTTCAGTAATTATATTTAATATACTGTTCATAAAATATCAAAAATTACACCAAATGTATATTATACACTCTAAATAAAGTATCAAAAAGGACAGTAAATATATATTACACTCTATGTAATATATCAAAAACTACACCAAATATATATTATATAATTTACATAAAATAACAAAAGTACACCAAATATATATTATATACTGTAAATAAAATATCAAAAAGTACAGTAAATATATTTCATATATTGTACATATAATATTAACTAAAAGTACACCAAATACATTTTACATACTGTAAATAAAATATCAAAAATTACAGTAAGTATATATTATCTAATGTACATAAAATATCAAAAAGTACACCAAATATGTGTTATATATACTGAAAATAAACTATCAAAATCTTCAATAATTATATTTAATATACTGTACATAAAATATCAAAAATTACACCAAATGTATATTATACACTCTAAATAAAATGTCAAAAAGGACAGTAAATATATATTACACACTATGTAAAATATCAAAAACTACGCCAAATATATATTATAGAAGTGACATAAATTATCAAAAGTACACCAAATATATATTATATACTGTACATAAAATATCAAAAAACAGTAAATATATTTCATATTTTGTACATATAATATTAACTAAAAGTACACCAAATACATTTTACATACTGTAAATAAAATATAAAAATTACAGTAAGTATATATTATCTACTGTACATAAAATATCAAAAAGTACACCAAATATGTGTTATATATACTGTAAATAAACTATCAAAATCTTCAGTAATTATCTTTAATATACTGTACATAAAATATCAAAAATTACACCAAATGTATATTATACACTCTAAATAAAATATGAAAAAGGACAGTAAATATATATTAAACTCTATGTGAAATATCAAAAACTACACCAAATACATATTATATAATTTACATAAAATATCAAAAGTACACCAAATATATATTATATACTGTACATAAAATATCAAAAAGTACAGTAAATATATTTCATATGTTGCACATATAATATTAACTAAAACTACACCGAATACATTTTATATACTGTAAATAAAATATCAAAAATTGCAGTAAGTATATATTATCTACTGTACATAAAATATCAAAAAGTACACCAAATATGTGTTATATATACTGTAAATAAACTATCAAAATCTTCAGTAATTATATTTAATATACTGTTCATAAAATATCAAAAATTACACCAAATGTATATTATACACTCTAAATAAAATATCAAAAAGGACAGTAAATATATATTACACTCTATGTAAAATATCAAAAACTACACCAAATATATATTATATAATTTACATAAAATAACAAAAGTACACCAAATATATATTATATACTGTTCATAAAATATCAAAAAGAACAGAAAATTTATTTCATATATTGTACATATAATATTAACTGAAAGTACACCAAAAACATTTTACATACTGTAAATAAATTATAAAAAATTACAGTAAGTATATATTATCTACTGTACATAAAATATCAAAAAGTACATCAAATATGTGTTATATATACTGTAAATAAACTATCAAAGTATTCAGTAATTATATTTAATATACTGTTCATAAAATATCAAAAATTACACCAAATGTATATTATACACTCTAAATAAAATATCAAAAAGGACAGTAAATATATATTACACTCTGTAAAATATCAAAAACTACACCAAATATATATTATGTAATTTACATAAAATATCAAAAGTACACCAAATATATATTATATACTGTACATAAAATATCAAAAAGTACAGTAAATATATTTCATATATTGTACATATAATATTAACTAAAAGTACACCAAATACATTTTACATACTGTAAATAAAATATCAAAAATTACGGTAAGTATATATTATCTAATGTACATAAAATATCAAAAAGTACACCAAATATGTGTTATATATACTGAAAATAAACTATCAAAATCTTCAGTAATTATATTTAATATACTGTACATAAAATATCAAAAATTTCACCAAATGTATATTATACACTCTAAATATTATATCAAAAAGGACAGTAAATATATATTACATTCTAGGTAAAATATAAAAAACTACACCAATCATATAATATATAATTTACATAAAATACCAAAAGTGCACCAAATATATATTATATACTGTACATAAAATATCAAAAAGTACAGTAAATATATTTCATATATTGTACATATAATATTAACTAAAAGTACACCAAATACATTTTATGTACTGTATATAATATATCAAAAATTACAGTAAGTGTATATTATCTACTGTACATAAAATATCAAAAAGTACACCAAATATGTGTTATATATACTGTAAATAAACTATCAAAATCATCAGTAATTATATTTAATATACTGTACATAAAATATCAATAATTACACCAAATGTATATTATACACTCTAAATAAAATATCAAAAATGACAGTAAATATATATTACACTCTATGTAAAATATCAAAAACTACACCAAATATATATTATATAAGTTTCATAAAATATCAAAAGTACACCAAACATATATTATATACTGTACATAAAATATCAAAAAGTACACCAAATATGTGTTATATATACTGAAAATAAACTATCAAAATCTTCAGTAATTATATTTAATATACTGTACATAAAATATCAAAAATTACAGCAAATGTATATTATACACTCTAAATAAAATATCAAAAAGGACAGTAAATATATATTACACTCTATGTAAAATATCAAAAACTACAGCAAATATATATTATATAATTTACATAAAATATCAAAAGTACACCAAATATATATTATGTACTGTACATAAAATATCAAAAAGTACAGTAAATATATTTCATATATTGTACATATAATATTAACTAAAAGTAGACCAAATACATTTTACATACTGTAAATAAAATATAAAAAATTACAGTAAGTATATATTATCTACTGTACATAAAGTATCAAAAAGTACAGTAAATATATTTCACATATTGTACATATAATATTAACTAAATGTACACCAAATACATTTTACATACGGTAAATAAAATATAAAAAATTACAGTAAGTATATATTATCTACTGTACAAAAAATATCAAAAAGTACAATAAATATATTTCATATATTGTACATATAATATTAACTAAAAGTACACCAAATACATTTTACATACTGTAAATAAAATATCAAAAATTACAGTAAGTATATATTATCCACTGTACATAAAGTATCAAAAAGTACACCAAATATGTGTTATATATACTGTAAATAAACTATCAAAATCTTCAGTAATTATATTTAATATACTGTACATAAAATATCAAAAATTACACCAAATGTATATTATACACTCCAAATAAAATACCAAAAAGGACAGTAAATATATATTACACTCTACGTAAAATATCAAAAACTACACCAAATATATATTATATAATTTACATAAAATATCAAAAGTACCCGAAATATATATTATATACTGTACATAAAATATCAAAAAGTACAGTAAATATATTTCTTATATTGTACATATAATATTAACTAAAACTACACCAAATACATTTCATATACTGTAAATAAAAAATCAAAAATTACAGCAAGTATATATTATCTACTGTACATAAACTATCAAAAAGTACACCAAATATGTGTTATATATACTGTAAATAAACTATCAAAATCTTCAGTAATTATATTTAATATACTGTACAGAAAATATCAATAATTACACCAAATGTATATTATACACTCTAAATAAAATATCAAAAATGACAGTAAATATATATTACACTCTATGTAAAATATCAAAATCTACACAAAATATATATTATATAATTTACATAAAATATCAAAAGTACACCAAATATATGTTATATACTGTACATAAAATATCAAAAAGAACAGTAAATATATTTCATATATTGTACATATATTAACTAAAAGTACACCAAATACATTTTACATACTGTAAATAAAATATAAAAATTACAGTAAGTATATATTATCTACTGTACATGAAATATAAAAAGTACACCAAATATGTGTTATATATACTGAAAATAAACTATCAAAATCTTCAGTAATTATATACAATATACTGTAAATAAAATATCAAAAATTACACCGAATGTAAATTATACACTCTAAATGAAATATGAAAAAGGACAGTAAATATATATTACACTCTATGTAAAATATCAAAAACTACACCAAATATATATTATATAATTTACATAAAATATCAAAAGTACACCAAATATATATAATATACTGTACATAAAATATCAAAAAGTACAGTAAATATATTTCATATATTGTACATATAATATTAACTAAAAGTACACCAAATACATTTTACATACTGTAAATAAAATATCAAAAATTACAGTAAGTATATATTATCTAATGTACATAAAATATCAAAAAGTACACCAAATATGTGTTATATATACTGAAAATAAACTATCAAAATCTTCAGTAATTATATTTAATATACTGTACATAAAATATCAAAAATTACACCAAATGTATATTATACACTCTAAATAATATATGAAAAAGGACAGTAAATATATATTACACTCTATGTAAAATATCAAAAACTACACCAAATATATATTATATAAGTTACATAAAATATCAAAAGTACACCAAATATATATTACATAATGTACTTAAAATATCAAAAAGTACAGTAAATATATTTCATATATTGTACATATAATATTATCTAAAAGTACACCAAATACATTTTACATACTGTAAATAAAATATAAAAAATTACAGTAAGTATATATTATCTAATGTACATAAAATATCAAAAGGTACACCAAATATATGTTATATATACTGTAAATAAACTATCAAAATCTTCAGTAATTATATTTAATATACTGTTCATAAAATATCAAAAATTACACCAAATGTATATTATACACTCTAAATAAAATATCAAAAAGGACAGTAAATATATATTAGACTCTATGTAAAATATCAAAAACTACACCAAATATATATTATATAATTTACATAAAATATCAAAAGTACACCAAATATATATTATATACTGTACATAAAATATCAAAAAGTACAGTAAATATATTTCATATATTGTACATATAATATTAACTAAAAGTACACCAAATACATTTTACATACTGTAAATAAAATATCAAAAATTACAGTAAGTATATATTATCTACTGTACATAATATATCAAAAAGTACAGTAAATATATTTCATATATTGTACATATAATATTAACTAAAATTACACCAAATACATTTTACATACTGTAAATAAAATATCAAAAATTACAGTAAGTATATATTATCTACTGTACATAAAATATCAAAAAGTACACCAAATATGTGTTATGTATACTGTAAATAAACTATCAAAATCTTCAGTAATTATATTTAATATACTGTACACAAAATATCAAAAATTACACCAAATGTATATTATACACTCTAAATAAAATACCAAAAAGGACAGTAAATATATATTACACTCTATGTAAAATAACAAAAACTACACCAAATATATATTATATAATTTACATAAAATATCAGAAGTACACCATATATATATTATATACTGTACATAAAATATCAAAAAGTACACCAAATATGTGTTATATATACTGAAAATAAACTATCAAAATCTTCAGTAATTATATTTAATATACTGTACATAAAATATCAAAAATTACACCAAATGTATATTATACACTCTAAATAAAATATCAAAAAGGACAGTAAATATATATTACACCCTATGTAAAATATCAAAAACTACACCAAATATATATTATATAATTTACATAAAATATCAAAAGTACACCAAATATATATTATATACTGTACATAAAATATCAAAAAACAGTAAATATATTTCATATATTGTACATATAATATTAACTAAAAGTACAACAAATACATTTTACATACTGTAAATAAATTATCAAAAATTTCAGTAAGAATATATTATCTACTGTACATAAAATATCAAAAAGTTCACCAAATATGTGTTATATATACTGTAAATAAACTATCAAAAACTTCAGTAATTATATTTAATATACTGTACATAAAATATCAAAAATTACACCAAATGTATATTATACACTCTAAATAAAATATCAAAAAGGGCAGTAAATATATATTACAAACTATGTAAAATATCAAAAACTACACCAAATATATATTATATAATTTACATAAAATATCAAAAGTACCCCAAATATATATTATATACTCTACATAAAATATCAAAAAGTACAGTAAATATATTTCTTATATTGTACATATAATATTAACTAAAACTACACCAAATACATTTCATATACTGTAAATAAAATATCAAATTTACAGTAAGTATATATTATCTACTGTACATAAAATATCAAAAAGTACACCAAATATGTGTTATATATACCGTAAATAAACTATCAAAATCTTCAGTAATTATATTTAATATACTGTACATAAAATGTCAAAAATTACACCAAATGTATATTATACACTCTAAATAAAATATCAAAAAGGACAGTAAATATATATTACAATCTATGTAAAATATCAAAAACTACACCAAATATATATTATATAATTTACATAAAATATCAAAAGTACCCCAAATATATATTATATACTGTACATAAAATATCAAAAAGTACAGTAAATATATTTCTTATATTGTACATATAATATTAACTAAAACTACACCAAATACATTCCATATACTGTAAATAAAATATGAAAAATTACAGTAAGTATATATTATCTACTGTACATAAACTATCAAAAAGTACACCAAATATGTGTTATATATACTGAAAATAAACTATCAAAATCTTCAGTAATTATATTTAATATACTGTACATAAAATATCAAAAATTACACCGAATGTATATTATACACTCTAAATGAAATATCAAAAAGGACAGTAAATATATATTACACTCTATGTAAAATATCAAAAACTACACCAAATATATATTATATAATTTACATAAAATATCAAAAGTACACCAAATATATATTATATACTGTACATAAAATATCAAAAAGTACAGTAAATATATTTCATATATTCTACATATAACATTAACTAAAAGTACAACAAATACATTTTAAACACTGTAAATAATATACCAAAAATTACAGTAAGTATATATTATCTACTGTACATAAAATATCAAAAAGTACACCAAATATGTGTTATATATACTGTAAATAAACTATCAATATCTTCAGTAATTATATTTAATATACTGTTCATAAAATATCAAAAATTACACCAAATGTATATTATACACTCTAAATAAAATATCAAATAGGACAGTAAATATATATTAGACTCTATGTAAAATATCAAAAACTACACCAAATATATATTATATAATTTACATAAAATATCAAAGGTACACCAAATATATATTATATACTGTACATAAAATATCAAAAAGTACAGTAAATATATTTCATATATTGTACATATAATATTAACTAAAAGTACACCAAATACATTTTACATACTGTAAATAAAATATAAAAAATTACAGTAAGTATATATTATCTACTGTACATAAAATATCAAAAATACATTAAATATATTTCATATATTGTACATATAATATTAACTAAAAGTACACCAAATACATTTTACATACTGTAAATAAAATATCAAAAATTACAGTAAGTATATATTATCTACTGTACATAAAATATCAAATAGTACACCAAATATGTGTTATATATACTGTAAATAAACTATCAAAATCTTCAGTAATTATATTTAATATGCTGTACACAAAATATCAAAAATTACACCAAATGTATATTATACACTCTAAATAAAATACCAAAAATGACAGTAAATGTATATTACACTCTATGTAAAATATCAAAAACTACACCAAATATATATTATTTAATTTACATAGAATATCAAAAGTACACCAAATATATATTATATACTGTACATAAAATATCAAAAAGTACAGTAAATATATTTCATATATTGTACATATAATATTAACTAAAAGTACGCCAAATACATATTATATACTGTAAATAAAATATAAAAAATTACAGTAAGTATATATTATCTACTGTACATAAAATATCTAAAAGTACACCAAATATATGTTATATATACTGTAAATAAACTATCAAAATCTTCAGTAATTATATTTTATGTACTGTACATAAAATATTAATAATTACACCAAATGTATATTATACACTCTAAATAAAATATCAAAAAGTACAGTAAATATATATTACACACTATGTAAAATATCAAAAACTACACCAAATATATATTATATAATTTACATAAAATATCAAAAGTACAACAAATATATATTATATACTGTACATAAAATATCAAATAGTACAGTAAATATATTTCATATACTGTAGATATAATATTAACTAAACGTACACCAAATACATTTTACATACTGCAAATAAAATATCAAAAATTACAGTAAGTATATATTATCTACTGTACATAAAATATCAAAAAGTACACCAAATATGTGTTATATATACTGTAAATAAACTATCAAAATCTTCAGTAATTATATTTAATATACTGTACATAAAATATCAAAAATTACACCAAATGTGTATTATACACTCTAAATAAAATATCAAAAAGGACAGAAAATATATAATACACTCTATGTAAAATATCAAAAACTACACCAAATACATATTATATAATTTACATAAAATATCAAAAGTACACCAAATATATATTATATACTGTACATAAAATATCAAAAAGTACAGTAAATATATTTCATATATTGTACATATAATATTAACTAAAAGTACAACAAATACATTTTATATACTGTAAATAAAATATAAAAAATTACAGTAAGTATATATTATCTACTGTACATAAAATATCTAAAAGTACACCAAATATGTGTTATATATACTGTAAATAAACTATCAAAATCTTCAGTAATTATATTTAATATACTGTTCATAAAATGTCAAAAAATACACCAAATGTATATTATACACTCTAAATAAAATATCAAAAAGGACATTAAATATATATTACACACTATGTAAAATATCAAAAACTACACCAAATATATATTATATAATTTACATAAAATATCAAAAGTACACCAAATATATATTATATACTGTATATAAAATATCAAAAAGTACAGTAAATATATTTCATATATTGTGCATATAATATTAACTAAATGTACACCAAATACATTTTACATACTGTAAATAAAATATAAAAAATTACAGTAAGTATATATTATCTACTGTACATAAAATATCAAAAAGTACACCAAATATGTGTTATATATACTGTAAATAAACTATCAAAATCTTCAGTAATTATGTTTAAAATACTGTACATAAACTATCAAAAATTACACCAAATTTATATTATACACTCTAAATAAAATATCAAAAAGGACAGTAAATATATATTAAACTCTATGTAAAATATCAGAAACTACACCAAATATATATTATATAATTTTCATAAAATATCAAAAGTACACCAAATATATATTATATACTGTAAATAAATTATCAAAAAGTACAGTAAATATATTTCATATACTGTACATATAATATTAACTAAAACTACACCAAATACATTTTATATACTGTAAATAAAATATCAAAAATTGCATTAAGTGTATATTATCTACTGTACATAAAATATTAAAAAGTCCACCAAATATGTGTTATATATACTGTAAATAAACTATCAAAATCTTCAGTAATTATATTTAATATACTGTACATAAAATATCAATAATTACACCAAATGTATATTATACACTCTAAATAAAATATCAAAAATGACAGTAAATATATATTACAGTCTATGTAAAATATCAAAATCTACACCAAATGTATATTATATAATTTACATAAAATAACAAAAGTACACCAAATATATATTATATACTGTACATAAAATATCAAAAAGTACAGAAAATTTATTTCATATATTGTACATATAATATTAACTAAAAGTACACCAAAAACATTTTACATACTGTAAATAAAATATAAAAAATTTCAGTAAGTATATATTATCTACTATACATAAAATATCAGAAAGTACATCAAATATGTGTTATATATACTGTAAATAAACTATCAAAATCTTCAGTAATTATATTTAATATACTGTTCATAAAATATCAAAAATTACACCAAATGTATATTATACACTCTAAATAAAATATCAAAAATGTCAGTAAATATATATTACACTCTATGTAAAATATCAAAAACTACACCAAATATATATTATATAAGTTACATAAAATATCAAAAGCACACCAAATATATATTATATACTGTACATAAAATGTCAAAAAGTACAGTAAATATATTTCATATATTGTACATATAATATTAACTAAAAGTACACCAAATACATTTTACATACTGTAAATAAAATATCAAAAATTACAGTAAGTATATATTATCTACTGTACATAAAATATCAAAAAGTACACCAAATATGTGTTATATATACTGTAAATAAACGATCAAAATCTTCAGTAATTATATTTAATATACTGTTCATAAAATATCAAAAATTACACCAAATGTATATTATACACTCTAAATAAAATATCAAAAATAACAGTAAATATATATTACACTCTATGTAAGATATCAAAAACTACACCAAATATATATTATATAATTTACATAAAATATCAAAATTACACCAAATATATATTATATACTGTACATGAAATATCAAAAAGTACAGTAAATATATTTCATATATTGTACATATAATATTAACTAAAAGTACACCAAATACATTTTACATACTGTAAATAAAATATAAAAAATTACAGTAAGTATATATTATCTACTGTACATAAAATATCAAAAAGTACAGTAAATAGATTTCATATATTGTACATATAATATTAACTAAAAGTACACCAAATACATTTTACATACTGTAAATAAAATATCAAAAATTACAGTAAGTATATATTATCTACTGTACATAAAATATCAAAAAGTACACCAAATATGTGTTATATATACTGTTAATAAACTATCAAAATCTTCAGTAATTATATTTAATATACTGTACATAAAATATCAAAAATTACACCAAATGTATATTATACACTCTAAATAAAACATCAAAAAGGACAGTAAATATATATTGCACTCTATGTAAAATATCAAAAACTACACCAAATATATATTGTATAATTTACATAAAATATCAAACGTACCCCAATTATATATTATATACTGTACATAAAATATCAAAAAGTACAGTAAATATATTTCTTATATTGTACATATAATATTAACTAAAACTACACCAAATACATTTCATATACTGTAAATAAAATATCAAAAATTACAGTAAGTATATATTATCTACTGTACATAAACTATCAAAAAGTACACCAAATATTTGTTATATATACTGTAAATAAACTATCAAAATCTTCAGTAATTATATTTAATATACTGTACATAATATATCAATAATTACTCCAAATGTATATTATACACTCTAAATAAAATATCAAAAATGACAGTAAATATATATTACACACTATGTAAAATATAAAAAACTACACCAAATATATATTATATAATTTACATAAAATATCAAAAGTACACCAAATATATATTATATACTGTACATAAAATATCAAAAAGTACAGTAAATATATTTCATATATTGTATATATAATATTAACTAAAAGTACACCAAATACATTTTACATACTGTAAATAAAATATCAAAAATTACAGTAAGTATATATTATCTAATGTACATAAAATATCAAAAAGTACACCAAATATGTGTTATATATACTGAAAATAAACTATCAAAATCTTCAGTAATTATATTTAATATACTGTACATAAATTATCAAAAATTTCTCAAAATGTATATTATATACTGTTAATAAAATATCAAAAATTACAGTAAATATATATTACACATTCTATTTAAAATATCAATACTACACCAAAAATATATTTTATAATTTACATAAAATATCAAAAGTACACCAAATATATATTATATACTGTACATTAAATATCAAAATGCACAGTAAATCTATTTCATATATTGTACATATAATATTAACTGAAAGTACACCAAATACATTTTATATAATGTAAATAAAATGTCCAAAAGCACAGTAAATATATATTACATACTGTACATAAAATACCAAAAAGTACACCAAATATGGGTTATATATACTGTAAATAAACAATCAAAAAATACACTAATTATATTTAATATACTGTAGATTAAATATCAAAAATTACACGAAATGTATACTATATACCGTAAAAAAAATCTACAATTACAGTAAATATATATTGCACACTCTATGTAAAATATCAAAAACTACGCCAAATATATATTATATAATTTACATAAAATATCAAAAGTACACCAAATAGATATTATATACAGTACATAAAATATCAAAAAGTACAGTAAATATATTTCATATATTGTACATATAATATTAACTAAAAGTACACCAAATACATTTTATATACTGTAAATAAAATATCCAATAGTACAGTAAATATATATTACATACTGTACATAAAATATCAAAAAGTACACCAAATATGTGTTATATATATTGTAAATAAACAATCAAAAAATACAGTAATTATATTTAATATACAGTACATAAAATATCAAAAATTACACGAAATGTATACTATATACCGTAAAAAAAATATCTAAAATTACAGTAAATATATATTACACACTCTATGTAAAATATCAAAAACTACGCCAAATATATATTATATAATTTACATAAAATATCAAAAGTACACCAAATAGATATTATGTACAGTACATGAAATATCAAAAAGTACAGTAAATATATTTCATATATTGTACATATAATATTAACTAAAAGTACACCAAATATATTTTATATACAGTAAATAAAATATCCAATAGTACAGTAAATATATATTACATACTGTATATAAAATGTCAAAAAGTACACCAAATATGTGTTATATATACTGTAAATAAACTATAAAAATTACAGTAATTATATTTAATATACTGTACATAAAATATCAAAAATTACTCAAAATGTATATCATATACTGTTAATAAAATATCAAAAATTACAGTAAATATATATTACATATTCTATTTAAAATATCAATACTACACCAAAAATATATTTTATAATTTACATAAAATATCAAAAGTACACCAAATATATATTTTATACTGTACATTAAATATCAAAAGGCACAGTAAATCTATTTCATATATTGTACATATAATATTAACTGAAAGTACACCAATTACATTTTATATAATGTAAATAAAATGTCCAAAATCACAGTAAATATATATTACATACTGTACATAAAATACCAAAAAGTACACCAAATATGGGTTATATATACTGTAAATAAACAATCAAAAAATACACTAATTATATATAATATACTGTACATTTAATATCAAAAATTACACGAAATGTACACTATATACCGTAAAAAAAATCTAAAATTACAGTAAAAATATATTGCACACTCTATGTAAAATATCAAAAACTACGCCAAATATATATTATATAATTTACATAAAATATCAAAAGTACACCAAATAGATATTATATACAGTACATAAAATATCAAAAAGTACAGTAAATATATTTCATATATTGTACATATAATATTAACTAAAAGTACACCAAATACATTTTATATACTGTAAATAAAATATCCAATAGTACAGTAAATATACATTACATACTGTACATAAAATATCAAAAAGTACACCAAGTGTGTGTTATATATACTGTAAATAATCAAAAACTACAGTACTTATATTAATATACTGTACATAAAAGATCAAAAATTACACGAAATGTATACTATATACCATAAAAAAATATCTAAAATTACAGTAAATATATATTACACACTCTATGTAAAATATCAAAAACTACGCCAAATATATATTATATAATTTACATAAAATATCAAAAGTACACCAAATAGATATTATATACAGTATATGAAATATCAAAAAGTACAGTAATTATATTTCATATATTGTACATATAATATTAACTAAAAGTACACCAAATATATTTTATATACTGTAAAAAAATATCCAATAGTACAGTAAATATATATTACATACTGTACATAAAATGTCAAAAAGTACACCAAATATGTGTTATATATACTGTAAATAAACTATAAAAACTACAGTAATTATATTTAATATACTGTACATAAAATATCAAAAATTACTCCAAATGTATATTATATACTCTTAATAAAATATCAAAAATTACAGTAAATATATATTACACATTCTATTTAAAATATCAATACTACACCAAAAATATATTTTATAACTTACATAAAATATCAAAAGTACACCAAATATATATTATATACTGTACATTAAATATCAAAATGCACAGTAAATCTATTTCATATATTGTACATATAATATTAACTGAAAGTACACCAAATACATTTATATAATGTAAATAAAATGTCCAAAAGCACAGTAAATATATAATACATACTGTATATAAAATACCAAAAAGTACACCAAATATGGGTTATATATACTGTAAATAAACAATCAAAAAATACACTAATTATATTTAATATACTGTACATTAAATATCAAAAATTACACGAAATGTATACTATATACCGTAAAAAAAATCTAAAATTACAGTAAATATATATTGCACACTCTATGTAAAATATCAAAAACTACGCCAAATATATATTATATAATTTACATAAAATATCAAAGGTACACCAAATAGATATTATATACAGTACATAAAATATCAAAAAGTACAGTAAATATATTTCATATATTGTACATATAATATTAACTAAAAGTACACCAAATACATTTTATATATTGTAAATAAAATATCCAATAGTACAGTAAATATATATTACATACTGTACATAAAATATCAAAAAGTACACCAAATATGTGTTATATATCCTGTAAATAATCAAAAACTACAGTAATTATATTTAATATACTGTACATAAAAGATCAAAAATTACACGAAATGTATACTATATACCGTAAAAAAATATCTAAAATTTCAGTAAATATATATTACACAATTTATGTAAAATATCAAAAACTACGCCAAATATATATTATATAATTTACATAAAATATCAAAAGTACACCAAATAGATATTATATACAGTACATGAAATATCAAAAATACAGTAAATATATTTCATATATTGTACATATAATATTAACTAAAAGTACACCAAATATGTTTTATATACTGTAAATAAAATATCCAATAGTACAGTAAATATATATTACAGACTGTACATAAAATGTCAAAAAGTACACCAAATATGTGTTATATATACTGTAAATAAACTATAAAAACTAGAGTAATTATATTTAATATACTGTACATAAAATATCAAAAATTACTCAAAATGTATAATATATACTGTCAATAAAATATCAAAAATTACAGTAAATATATATTACACATTCTATTTAAAATATCAATACTACACCAAAAATATATTTTATAATTTACATAAAATATCAAAAGTACACCAAATATATATTATATACGGTACATTAAATACCAAAATGCACAGTAAATCTATTTCATATATTGTACATATAAAATTAACTGAAAGTACACCAAATACATTTTATATAATGTAAATAAAATGTCCAAAAGCTCAGTAAATATATATTACATACTGTATATAAAATACCAAAAAGTACAACAAATATGGGTTATATATACTGTAAATAAACAATCAAAAAATACACTAATTATATTTAATATACTGTACATTAAATATCAAAAATTACACGAAATGTATACTATATACCGTAAAAAAAATCTAAAATTACAGTAAATATATATTGCACACTCTATGTAAAATATCAAAAACTACGCCAAATATATATTATATAATTTACATAAAATATCAAAGGTACAACAAATAGATATTATATACAGTACATAAAATATCAAAAAGTACAGTAAATATATTTCATATATTGTACATATAATATTAACTAAAAGTACACCAAATACATTTTATATACTGTAAATAAAATATCCAATAGTACAGTAAATATATATTACATACTGTACATAAAATATCAAAAAGTACACCAAATATGTGTTATATATACTGTAAATAATCAAAAACTACAGTAATTATATTTAATATACTGTACATAAAAGATCAAAAATTACACGAAATGTATACTATATACCGTAAAAAAAATATCTAAAATTACAGTAAATATATATTACACACTCTATGTAAAATATCAAAAACTACGCCAAATATATATTATATAATTTACATAAAATATCAAATGTACACCAAATAGATATTATATACAGTACATGAAATATCAAAAAGTACAGTAAATATATTTCATATATTGTACATATAATATTAACTAAAAGTACACCAAATATATTTTATATACTGTAAATAAAATATCCAATAGTACAGTAAATATATATTACATACTGCACATAAAATGTCAAAAAGTACACCAAATATGTGTTATATATACTGTAAATAAACTATAAAAACTACAGTAATTATATTTAATATACTGTACATAAAATATCAAAAATTACTCAAAATGTATATTATATACTGTTAATAAAATATCAAAAATTACAGTAAATATATATTACTCATTCTATTTAAAATATCAATACTACACCAAAAATATATTTTATAATTTACAAAAAATATCGAAAGTACACCAAATATATATTATATACTGTACATTAAATATCAAAATGCACAGTAAATCTATTTCATATATTGTACATATAATATTAACTGAAAGTACACCAAATACATTTTATATAATGTAAATAAAATGTCCAAAAGCACAGTAAATATATATTACATACTGTATATAAAATACCAAAAAGTACACCAAATATGGGTTATATATACTGTAAATAAACAATCAAAAAATACACTAATTATATTTAATATACTGTACATTAAATATCAAAAATTACATGAAATGTATACTATATACCGTAAAAAAATCTAAAATTACAGTATATATATATTGCACACTCTATGTAAAATATCAAAAACTACGCCAAATATATATTATATAAATTACATAAAATTTCAAAGGTACACCAAATAGATATTATATACAGTACATTAAACATCAAAAAGTACAGTAAATATATTTCATATATTGTACATATAATATTAACTAAAAGTACACCGAATACATTTTATATACTCTAAATAAAATATCCAATAGTACAGTAAATATATATTACATAATGTACATAAAATATCAAAAAGTACACCAAATATGTGTTATATATACTGTAAATAAACAATCAAAAACCACAGTAATTATATTTAATATACTGTAGATAAAATATCAAAAATTACACGAAATGTATACTACATACCGTAAAAAAAATATCTAAAATTACAGTAAATATATATTACACACTCTATGTAAAATATCAAAAACTACGCCAAATATATATTATATAATTTACATAAAATATCAAAAGTACACCAAATAGATATTATATACAGTACATGAAATATCAAAAAGTACAGTAAATATATTTCATATATTGTACATATAATATTAACTGAAAGTACACCAAATATATTTTATATACTGTAAATAAAATATCCAATACTACAGTAAATATATATTACATACTGTACATAAAATGTCAAAAAGTACACCAAATATGTTGTACATAAAATATCAAAAATTACTCAAAATGTATATTATATACTGTTAATAAAATATCAAAAATTACAGTAAATATATATTACACATTCTATTTAAAATATCAATACTACACCAAAAATATATTTTATAATTTACATAAAATATCAAAAGTACACCAAATATATATTATATACTGTATATTAAATATCAAAATGCACAGTAAATCTATTTCATATATTGTACATATAATATTAACTGAAAGTACACCAAATACATTTTATATAATGTAAATAAAATGTCCAAAAGCTCAGTAAATATATATTACATACTGTATATAAAATACCAAAAAGTACAACAAATATGGGTTATATATACTGTAAATAAACAATCAAAAAATACACTAATTATATTTAATATACTGTACATTAAATATCAAAAATTACACGAAATGTATACTATATACCGTAAAAAAAATCTAAAATTACAGTAAATATATATTGCACACTCTATGTAAAATATCAAAAACTACGCCAAATATATATTATATAATTTACATAAAATATCAAAGGTACAACAAATAGATATTATATACAGTACATAAAATATCAAAAAGTACAGTAAATATATTTCATATATTGTACATATAATATTAACTAAAAGTACACCAAATACATTTTATATACTGTAAATAAAATATCCAATAGTACAGTAAATATATATTACATACTGTACATAAAATATCAAAAAGTACACCAAATATGTGTTATATATACTGTAAATAATCAAAAACTACAGTAATTATATTTAATATACTGTACATAAAAGATCAAAAATTACACGAAATGTATACTATATACCGTAAAAAAAATATCTAAAATTACAGTAAATATATATTACACACTCTATGTAAAATATCAAAAACTACGCCAAATATATATTATATAATTTACATAAAATATCAAATGTACACCAAATAGATATTATATACAGTACATGAAATATCAAAAAGTACAGTAAATATATTTCATATATTGTACATATAATATTAACTAAAAGTACACCAAATATATTTTATATACTGTAAATAAAATATCCAATAGTACAGTAAATATATATTACATACTGCACATAAAATGTCAAAAAGTACACCAAATATGTGTTATATATACTGTAAATAAACTATAAAAACTACAGTAATTATATTTAATATACTGTACATAAAATATCAAAAATTACTCAAAATGTATATTATATACTGTTAATAAAATATCAAAAATTACAGTAAATATATATTACTCATTCTATTTAAAATATCAATACTACACCAAAAATATATTTTATAATTTACAAAAAATATCGAAAGTACACCAAATATATATTATATACTGTACATTAAATATCAAAATGCACAGTAAATCTATTTCATATATTGTACATATAATATTAACTGAAAGTACACCAAATACATTTTATATAATGTAAATAAAATGTCCAAAAGCACAGTAAATATATATTACATACTGTATATAAAATACCAAAAAGTACACCAAATATGGGTTATATATACTGTAAATAAACAATCAAAAAATACACTAATTATATTTAATATACTGTACATTAAATATCAAAAATTACACGAAATGTATACTATATACCGTAAAAAAATCTAAAATTACAGTATATATATATTGCACACTCTATGTAAAATATCAAAAACTACGCCAAATATATATTATATAAATTACATAAAATTTCAAAGGTACACCAAATAGATATTATATACAGTACATTAAACATCAAAAAGTACAGTAAATATATTTCATATATTGTACATATAATATTAACTAAAAGTACACCGAATACATTTTATATACTCTAAATAAAATATCCAATAGTACAGTAAATATATATTACATAATGTACATAAAATATCAAAAAGTACACCAAATATGTGTTATATATACTGTAAATAAACAATCAAAAACCACAGTAATTATATTTAATATACTGTAGATAAAATATCAAAAATTACACGAAATGTATACTACATACCGTAAAAAAAATATCTAAAATTACAGTAAATATATATTACACACTCTATGTAAAATATCAAAAACTACGCCAAATATATATTATATAATTTACATAAAATATCAAAAGTACACCAAATAGATATTATATACAGTACATGAAATATCAAAAAGTACAGTAAATATATTTCATATATTGTACATATAATATTAACTGAAAGTACACCAAATATATTTTATATACTGTAAATAAAATATCCAATACTACAGTAAATATATATTACATACTGTACATAAAATGTCAAAAAGTACACCAAATATGTTGTACATAAAATATCAAAAATTACTCAAAATGTATATTATATACTGTTAATAAAATATCAAAAATTACAGTAAATATATATTACACATTCTATTTAAAATATCAATACTACACCAAAAATATATTTTATAATTTACATAAAATATCAAAAGTACACCAAATATATATTATATACTGTATATTAAATATCAAAATGCACAGTAAATCTATTTCATATATTGTACATATAATATTAACTGAAAGTACACCAAATACATTTTATATAATGTAAATAAAATGTCCAAAAGCACAGTAAATATATATTACATACTGTACATAAAATACCAAAAAGTACACCAAATATGTGTTATATATACTGTAAATAAACAATCAAAAAATACACTAATTATATTTAATATACTGTACATAAAATATCAAAAATTACACGAAATGTACACTATATACAGTAAAAAATATCTAAAATTACAGTAAATATATATTGCACACTCTATGTAAAATATCAAAAACTATGCCAAATATATATTATATAATTTACATAAAATATCAAAAGTACACCAAATAGATATAATATACAGTACATAAAATATCAAAAAGTACAGTAAATATATTTCATATATTGTACATATAATATTAACTAAAAGTACACCAAATACATTTTATATACTGTAAATAAAATATCCAATAGTACAGTAAATATATATTACATACTGTACATAAAATATCAAAAAGTACACCAAATATGTGTTATATATACTGTAAATAAACAATCAAAAACTACAGTAATTATATTTAATATACTGTACATAAAATATCAAAAATTACACGAAATGTATACTATATACCGTAAAAAAAAATCTAAAATTACAGTAAATATATATTACACACTCTATGTAAAATATCAAAAACTACGCCAAATATATATTATATAATTTACATAAAATATCAAAAGTACACCAAATAGATATTATATACAGTACATGAAATATCAAAAATTGCAGTAAACATATTTCATATATTGTACATATAATATTAACTAAAAGTACACCAAATATATTTTATATACTGTAAATAAAATATCCAATAGTACAGTAAATATATATTACATACTGTACATAAAATGTCAAAAAGTACACCAAATATGTGTTATATATACTGTAAATAAACTATATAAACTACAGTAATTATATTTAATATAGTGTACATAAAATATCAAAAATTACTCAAAATCTATATTATATACTGTTAATAAAATATCAAAACTTACAGTAAATATATATTACACATTCTATTTAAAATATCAATACTACACCAAAAATATATTTTATAATTTACATAAAATATCAAAAGTACACCAAATATATATTATATACTGTACATTAAATATCAAAATGCACAGTAAATCTATTTCATATATTGTACATATAATATTAACTGAAATTACAGCAAATACATTTTATATAATGTAAATAAAATGTCCAAAAGCACAGTAAATATATATTTCATACTGTACATAAAATACCAAAAAGTACACCAAATATGTGTTATATATACTGTAAATAAACAATCAAAAAATACACTAATTATATTTAATATACTGTACATAAAATATCAAAAATTACACCAAATGTATATTTTAGACTGTAAATAAAATATCAAAAAGGAAAGTAAATATATAGTACACACCCTATGTAAAATATCAAAAACTACACCAAATTTATGTTATATAACTAACATAAAATATGAAAAGGACACCAAATATATCTTATATACTGTACATAAAATATCAAAAAGTACAGTAAATATAATTCATATATTGTACATATAATATTAACTAAAAGTACACCAAATACATTTTATGTACTGTGAATAAAATACTAAAAGTACTGTAAATGTATATTACATACTGTACATAAAATATCAAAAAGTACACCAAATATGTGTTATATATACTGTAAATAAACTATCAAAAACTACAGTAATTATATTTAATATACTGTACATAAAATATCAAAAATTACAACAAATGTACATTATATACTGTAAATAAAATATTAAAAAGAACAGTAAATATATATGACACACCCTATGTAAAATATCAAAATCTACACCAAATACATATTATATAATTTACATAAAATATCAAAAGTACACCAAATATATATTTTATACTGTACATAAAATATCAAAAAGTACAGTAAATCTATTTCATATATTGTACATATAATATTAAGTAAAAGTACACAAAATACATTTTATATACTGTAAATAAAATATCAAAATACAGTAAATATATATTACATACTGTACATAAAATATAAAATAGTACACCAAATATGTGTTATATATACTGTAAATAAACTATCATAAACTACAGTAATTATATTTAATATACTGTACATAAAATATGAAAAATTACACCAAATGTTTATTATATACAGTAAATAAAATATCAAAAAGGACAGTGAATATATACTACACACCCTATGTAAAATATCAAAAACTACAAGAAATATACATTATATAATTTACATAAAATATCAAAAGGTCACCAAATATATCTTATACACCGTACATAAAATATCAAAAAGTACAGTAAATAGATTTCATATATTGTACATATAATATTAAATAAAGTACACCAAATACATTTTATATACTGTAAATAAAATATAAAAAGTTCAGTAAATATATATTACATACAGTACATAAAATATCAAGAAGTACACCAAATATGTGTTATATATACTGTAAATAAACTATCAAAAACTACAGTAATTATATTTCATATATTGTACATATAATATTAACTAAAAGTACACCAAATACATTTTATATACTGTATATAAAATATCAAAAAGTACAGTAAATATATATTACATACACTACATAAAATATCAAAAAGTACACCAAATATGTGTTATATATACTGTAAATAAACTATCATAAACTACAGTAATTATATTTAATATACTGTACATAAAATATCAAAAATTACAGCAAATGTTTATTATATACAGTAAATAAAATATCAAAAAGGACAGTAAATATATACTACACACCCTATGTAAAATATCAAAAACTACACGAAATATATATTATATAATTTACATAAACTATCAAAAGGTCACCAAATATATCTTATACACCGTACATAAAATATCAAAAAGTACAGTAAATAGATTTCATATATTGCACATATAATATTAAATAAAGTACACCAAATACCTTTTATATACTGTAAATAAAATATCAAAAAGTACAGTAAATATATATTACATACAGTACATAAAATATCAAGAAGTACACCAAATATGTGTTATATATACTGTAAATAAACTATCAAAAACAACAGTAATTATATTTCATATATTGTACATATAATATTAACTAAAAGTACACCAAATACATTTTATATACTGTATATAAAATATCAAAAAGTACAGTAAATATATATTACATACACTACATGAAATATCAAAAAGTACACCAAATATGTGTTATATATACTGTAAATAATCAAAAACTACAGTAATTATATTTAATATACTGTACATAAAATATCAAAAATTACACCAAATGTATATTATATACTGTAAATAAAATATCAAAAAGACAGTAAATATATACTACACACCCTATGTAAAATATCAAAAACTACAGCAAATACATATTATATAATTTACAAAAAATAACAAAAGACACAAAATATATATTATATACTGTACATAAAATATCGAAAATTACAGTAAATATATTTCATATATTCTACATGTAATATTAACTAAAAGTACACCAAATACATTTTATATACTGTAAATAAAATATCAAAAAGTACAGTAAATATATATTACATACTGTACATAAAATATCAAATAGTACTCCAAATATGTGTTATATATACTGTAAATAAACTATCAAAATCTACAGTAATTATATTTAATATACTGTAAATAAAATATCAAAAATTACACCAAATGTATATTTTAGACAGTAAATAAAATATCAAAAAGGAAACTAAATATATACTACACACCCTATGTAAAATATCAAAAACTACACCAAATTTATCTTATATAATTAACATAAAATATGAAAAGGACACGAAATATGTCTTATATACTGTACATAAAATATCAAAAAGTACAGTAAATATAATTCATATATTGTACATATAATATTAACTAAAGTACACCAAATACATTTTATATACTGTGAATAAAATATCAAAATGTACTGTAATTGTATATTACATACTGTACATAAAATATCAAAAAGTACACCAAATATGTGTTATATATACTGTAAATAAACTATCAAAAACTACAGTAATTATATTTAATATACTGTATATAAAATATCAAAAATTACACCAAATGTACATTATATACTGTAAATAAAATATTAAAAAGGATAGTAAATATATATGACACACCCTATGTAAAATATCAAAATCTACACCAAATATACATTATAAAATTTACATAAAATATCAAAAGTACACCAAATATATATTATATACTGTACATAAAATATCAAAATGTACAGTAAATATATTTCATATATTGTACATATAATATTAACTAAAAGTACACAAAATACATTTTATATACTGTAAATAAAATATCAAAATACAGTAAATATATATTACATACTCTACATAAAATATCAAAAAGTACACCAAATATGTGTTATATATACTGTAAATAAACTATCGAAAATTACAGTAATTATATTTAATATACTGTACATAAAATATCAAAAATTACACCAAATATATATTATATACTGTAAATAAAATATCAAAAAGGACAGTAAATATATACTACACACCCTATGTAAAATATCAAAAACTACACCAAATATATATTACATAATTTACATAAAATATCAAAATGTCACCAAATATATCTTATACACCGTACATAAAATATCAAAAAGTACAGTAAATATATTTCATATATTGTACATATAATATTAAATAAAGTACACCAAATACATTTTATATACTGTAAATTAAATATCAAATAGTACAGTAAATATATATTACAGACAGCACATAAAATATCAAGAAGTACACCAAATATGTGTTATATATACAGTACATAAACTATCAAAAACTACAGTAATTATATTTCATATATTGTACACATAATATTAACTAAAAGTACACCAAATACATTTTATATACTGTAAATAAAATATCAAAAAGTACAGTAAATATATATTACATACTGTACATAAAATATCAAATAGTACACCAAATATGTGTTATATATACTGTAAATAAACTATCAAAATCTACAGTAATTATATTTAATATACTGTACATAAAATATCAAAAATAACACCAAATGTATATTTTAGACTGTAAATAAAATATCAAAAAGGAAAGTAAATATATAGTACACACCCTATGTAAAATATCAAAAACTACACCAAATTTATGTTATATAATTAACATAAAATATGAAAAGGACACCAAATATATCTTATATACTGTACATAAAATATGAAAAAGCACAGTAAATATAATTCATATATTGTATATATAATATTAACTAAAAGTACACCAAATACATTTTATGTACTCTGAATAAAATACTAAAAGTACTGTAAATGTATATTACATACTGTACATAAAATATCAAAAAGTACAACAAATATGTGTTCTATATACTGTAAATAAACTATCAAAAACTACAGTAATTATATTTAATATACTGTACATAAAATATCAAAAATTACAACAAATGTACATTATATACTGTAAATAAAATATTAAAAAGGACAGTAAATATATATGACACACGCTATGTAAAATATCAAAACCTACACCAAATATATATTATATAATTTACATAAAATATCAAAAGTACACGAAATATATATTATATACTGTACATAAAATATCAAAAAGTACAGTAAATATATTTCATATATTGTACATATAATATTAACTAAAAGTACACAAAATACATTTTATATACTGTAAATAAAATATCAAAATACAGTAAATATATATTACATACTGTACATAAAATATAAAATAGTACACAAAATATGTGTTATATATACTGTAAATAAACTATCATAAACTACAGTAATTATATTTAATATACTGTACATAAAATATCAAAAATTACACCAAATGTATATTATATACAGTAAATAAAATATCAAAAAGGACAGTAAATATATACTACAAACCCTATGTAAAATATCAAAAACTTCACGAAATATATATTATATAATTTATATAAAATATCAAAAGGTCACCAAATATATCTTATACACCGTACATAAAATATCAAAAAGTACAGTAAATAGATTTCATGTATTGCACATATAATATTAAATAAAGTACACCAAATACATTTTATATACTGTAAATAAAATATCAAAAAGTACAGTAAATATATATTACATACAGTACATAAAATATCAAGAAGTACACCAAATATGTGTTATATATACTGTAAATAAACTATCAAAAACTACAGTAATTATATTTCATATATTGTACATATAATATTAACTAAAAGTACACCAAATACATTTTATATACTGTATATAAAATATCAAAAAGTACAGTAAATATATATTACATACACTACATAAAATATCAAAAAGTACACCAAATATGTGTTATATATACTGTAAATAAACTATCAAATCTACAGTAATCATATTTAATATACTGTACATAAAATATCAAAAATTACACCAAATGTATATTATATACTGTAAATAAAATATCAAAAAGACAGTAAATATATACTACACACCCTATGTAAAATATCAAAAACTACACCAAATACATATTATATAATTTACAAAAAATATCAAAAGACACCAAATATATATTCTATACTGTACATAAATTATCGAAAATTACAGTAAATATATTTCATATATTCTACATGTAATATTAACTAAAAGTACACCAAATACATTTTATATACTGTAAATAAAATATCAAAAAGTACAGTAAATATATATTACATACTGTACATAAAATATCAAATAGTACTCCAAATATGTGTTATATATACTGTAAATAAACTATCAAAATCTACAGTAATTATATTTAATATACTGTACATAAAATATCAAAAATGACACCAAATGTATATTTTAGACTGTAAATAAAATATCAAAAAGGAAAGTAAATATATACTACACACCTTATGTAAAATATCAAAAACTACACTAAATTTATCTGATATAATTAACATAAAATATGAAAAGGACACGAAATATGTCTTATATACTGTACATAAAATATCAAAAAGTACAGTAAATATATTTCATATATTGTACATATAATGTTAACTAAAAGTACACCAACTACATTTTACATACTGTAAATAAAATATAAAAAATTACAGTAAGTACATATTATCTACTGTACATAAAATATCAAAAAGTACACCAAATATGTGTTATATATACTGTAAATAAGCTATCAAAATCTTCAGTAATTATAATTAATATACTGTTCATAAAGTATCAAAAATTACACCAAATGTATATTATACACTGTAAATAAAATATCAATAAGTTCAGTAAATATATATTACACTCTATGTAATATATGAAAAACTACACCAGTATATATTATATAATTTACATAAAATATCAAAAGTACACCAAATATATATTATATACAGTACATAAAATATCAAAAAGTACAGTAAATATATTTCATATATTGTACATATAATATTAACTAAAAGTACACCAACTACGTTTTACATACTGTAAATAAAATATAAAAAATTACAGTAAGTATATATTATCTACTGTACATAAAATATCAAAAAGTACACCAAATATGTGTTATATATACTGTAAATAAACTATCAAAATCTTCAGTAATTATATTTAATATACTGTTCATAAAATATCAAAAAATACACCAAATGTATATTATACACTCTAAATAAAATATCAAAAAGGACAGTAAATATATATTACACTCTATGTAAAATATCAAAAACTACACCAAATATATACTATATAATTTACATAGAATATCAAAAGTACACCAAATATATATTATATACTGCACTTAAAATATCAAAAAGTACAGTAAATATATTTCATATATTGTACATATAATATTAACTAAAAGTACACCAAATACATTTTATATACTGTAAATAAATTATAAAAAATTACAGTAAGTATATATTATCTACTGTACATAAAATATCAAAAAGTACACCAAATATGTGTTATATATACTGTAAATAAACTATCAAATTCTTCAGTAATTATATTTAACATACTGTTCATAAAATATCAAAAAATACACCAAATATATATTATACACTCTAAATAAAATATCAAAAAGGACAGTAAATATATATTACACTCTATGTAAAATATCAAAAACTACACCAAATATATATTATATAATTTACATAAAATATCAAAAGTACACCAAATATATATTATATACTGTACATAAAATATCAAAAAGTACAGTAAATATATTTCATATATTCTACATATAATATTAACTAAATTACACCAAATACATTTTATATACTGTAAATAAAATATAAAAAATTACAGTAAGTATATATTATCTACTGTACATAAAATATCAAAAAGTACACCAAATATGTGTTATATATACTGTAAATAAACTATCAAAATCTTCAGTAATTATATTTAATATACTTTATATGAAATATCAATAATTACACCAAATGAATAGTATACACTCTAAATAAAATGTCAAAAATGACAGTAAATATATATTACACACTGTGTAAAATATCAAAAACTACACCAAATATATATTTTATAATTTACATAAAATATCAAAAGTACACCAAATATATATTATATACTGTACATAAAATATCAAAAAGTACAGTAAATATATTTCATATAATGTACATATAATATTAACTAAAAGTACACCAACTACATTTTACATACTGCAAATAAAATATAAAAAATTACAGTAAGTACATATTATCTACTGTACATAAAATATCAAAAAGTACAGTAAATATATTTCATATTTTGTACATATAATATTAACTAAAAGTACACCAAATACATTTTACATACTGTAAATAAAATATCAAAAATTACAGTAAGTATATATTATCTACTGTACATAAAATATCAAAAAGTACACCAAATATGTGTTATATATACTGTAAATAAACTATCAAAATCTTCAGTAATTATATTTAATATACTGTACATGAAATATCAATAATTACACCAAATGTATATTATACACTCTAAATAAAATATCAAAAAGGACAGTAAATATATATTACACACTATGTAAAATATCAAAAACTACACCAAATATATATTATATAATTTACATAAAATATCAAAAGTACACCAAATATATATTATATACTGTACATAAAATATCAAAAAGTACAGTATATATATTTCATATATTGTACATATAACATTAACTAAAAGTACACCAAATACATTTTACATACTGTAAATAAAATATAAAATTTACAGTAAGTATATATTATCTACTGTACATAAAATATCAAAAAGTACACCAAATATGTGTTATATATACTGTAAATAAACTATCAAAATCTTCAGTAATTATATTTAATATACTGTTCATAAAATATCAAAAATTACACCAAATGTATATTATACACTCTAAATAAAATATCAAAAAGGACAGTAAATACATATTACACTCTATGTAATATATGAAAAACTACACCAAATATATATTATATAATTTACATAAAATATCAAAAGTACACCAAATATATATTATATACTGTACATAAAATATCAAAAAGTACAGTAAATATATTTCATATATTGTACATATAATATTAACTAAAAGTACACCAACTACATTTTATGTAATGTAAATAAAATATAAAAAATTACAGTAAGTGCATATTATCTACTGTACATAAAATATCAAAAAGTACAATAAATATATTTCATATATTGTACATATAATATTAACTAAAAGTACACCAAATATATTTTACATACTGTTAATAAAATATCAAAAATTACAGTAAGAATATATTATCTACTGTACATAAAATATAAAAAAGTACACCATATATGTGTTATATATACTGTAAATAAACTATCAAAATCTTCAGTAATTATATTTAATATACTGTTCATAAAATATCAAAAAATACACCAAATGTATATTATACACTCTAAATAAAATATCAAAAAGGACAGTAAATATATATTACACTCTATGTAAAATATCATAAACTACACCAAATATATACTATATAATTTACATAGAATATCAAAAGTACACCAAATATATATTATATACTGTACATAAAATATCAAAAAGTACAGTAAATATATTTCATATATTGTACATATAATATTAACTAAAAGTACACCAAATACTTTTTACATACTGTAAATAAAATATAAAAAATTACAGTAAGTATATATTATCTACTGTACATAAAATATCAAAAAGTACACCAAATATGTGTTATATATACTGTAAATAAACTATCAAAATCTTCAGTAATTATATTTAATATACTGTACATGAAATATCAATAATTACACCAAATGTATATTATACACTCTAAATAAAATATCAAAAATGACAGTAAATATATGTTACACACTATGTAAAATATCAAAAACTACACCAAATATATATTATATAATTTACATAAAATATCAAACGTACACCAAATGTATATTATATACAGTACATAAAATATCAAAAAGTACAGTAAATATATTTCATATATTGTACATATAATATTAACTAAAAGTACACCAACTACGTTTTACATACTGTAAATAACATATAAAAAATTACAGTAAGTTTATATTATCTACTGTCCATAAAATATCAAAAAGTGCACCAAATATGTGTTATATATACTGTAAATAAACTATCAAAATCTTCAGTAATTATATTTAATATACTGTTCATAAAATATCAAAAAATACACCAAATGTATATTATACACTCTAAATAAAATATCAAAAAGGACAGTAAATATATATTACACTCTATGTAAAATATCAAAAACTACACCAAATATATATTATATAATTTACATAAAATATCAAAAGTACACAAAATATATATTATATACTGTATATAAAATATCAAAAAGTACAGTAAATATATTTCATATATTCTACATATAATATTAACTAAAAGTACACCAAATACATTTTATATACTGTAAATAAAATATAAAAAATTACAGTAAGTATATATTATCTACTGTACATAAAATATCAAAAAGTACACCAAATATGTGTTATATATACTGTAAATAAACTATCAAATCTTCAGTAATTATATTTAACATACTGTTCATAAAATATCAAAAAATACACCAAATGTATATTATACACTCTAAATAAAATATCAAAAAGGACAGTAAATATATATTACACTCTATGTAATATATGAAAAACTACACCAAAAATATATTATATAATTTACATAAAATATCAAAAGTACACCAAATATATATTATATACTGTACATAAAATATCAAAAAGTACAGTAAATATATTTCATATATTGTACATATAATATTAACTAAAAGTACACCAACTACATTTTACGTACTGTAAATAAAATATAAAAAATTACAGTAAGTACATATTATCTACTGTACATAAAATATCAAAAAGTACAATAAATATATTTCATATATTGTACATATAATATTAACTAAATGTACACCAAATACATTTTACATACTGTTAATAGAATATCAAATATTACAGTAAGTATATATTATCTACTGTACATAAAATATCAAAAAGTACACCAAATTTGTGTTATATATACTGTAAATAAACTATCAAAATCTTCAGTAATTATATTTAATATACTGTTCATAAAATATCAAAAAATACACCAAATGTATATTATACACTCTAAATAAAATATCAAAAAGGACAGTAAATATATATTACACTCTATGTAAAATATCAAAAACTACACCAAATATATACTATATAATTTACATAGAATATCAAAAGTACACCAAATATATATTATATACTGTACATAAAATATCAAAAAGTGCAGTAAATATATTTCATATATTGTACATATAATATTAACTAAAAGTACACCAAATACTTTTTATATACTGTAAATAAAATATAAAAAATTACAGTAAGTATATATTATCTACTGTACATAAAATATCAAAAAGTACACCAAATATGTGTTATATATACTGTAAATAAACTATCAAAATCTTCAGTAATTATATTTAATATACTGTACATGAAATATCAATAATTACACCAAATGTATATTATACACTCTAAATAAAATATCAAAAAGGACAGTAAATATATATTACACACTATGTAAAATATCAAAAACTACACCAAATATATATTATATAATTTACATAAAATATCAAACGTACACCAAATATATATTATATACTGTACATAAAATATCAAAAAGTACACTAAATATATTTCATGTATTGTACATATAATATTAACTAAAAGTACACCAAATACATTTTATATACTGTAAATAAAATATCAAAAGTTACAGTAAGTGTATATTATCTACTGTACAAAAAATATCAAAAAGTACACCAAATATGTGTTATATATACTGTAAATAAACTATCAAAATCTTCAGTAATTATATTTAATATACTGTACGTAAAATATCAAAAATTACACCAAATGTATATAATACACTCTAAATAAAATATCAAAAATGACAGTAAATATATATTACACTCTATGTAAAATATCAAAAACTACACCAAATATATATTATATAATTTACATAAAATATCAAAAGTACACCAAATATATATTATATACTGGACATAAAATATCAAAAAGTACAGTAAATATATTTCATATATTGTACATATAATATTAACTAAAAGTACACCAAGTACATTTTACATACTGTAAATAAAATATAAAAAATTACAGTAAGTACATATTATCTACTGTACATAAAATATCAAAAAGTACACCAAATATGTGTTATATATACTGTAAATAAACTATCAAAATCTCCAGTAATTATAATTAATATACTGTTCATAAAATATCAAAAATTACACAAAATGTATATTATACACTGTAAATAAAATATCAAAAGTTCAGTAAATATATATTACACTCCATGTAATATATGAAAAACTACACCAAATATATATTATATAATTTACATAAAATATCAAAAGTACACCAAATATATATTATATACAGTACATAAAATATCAAAAAGTACAGTAAATATATTTCATATATATTACATATAATATTAACTAAAAGTACACCAACTACGTTTTACATACTGTAAATAACATATAAAAAATTACAGTAAGTATATATTATCTACTGTACACAAAATAACAAAAAGTGCACCAAATATGTGTTATATATACTGTAAATAAACTATCAAAATCTTCAGTAATTATATTTAATATACTGTTCATAAAATGTCAAAAAATACACCAAATGTATATTATACACTCTAAATAAAATATGAAAAAGGACAGTAAATATATATTACACTCTATGTAAAATATCAAAAACTACACCAAATATATACTATATAATTTACATAGAATATCAAAAGTACACCAAATATATATTATATACTGTACATAAAATATCAAAAAGTACAGTAAATATATTTCATATATTGTACATATAATATTAACTAAAAGTACAACAAATACATTTTCTATACTGTAAATAAAATCTAAAAAATTACAGTAAGTATATATTATCTACTGTACATAAAATATCAAAAAGTACACCAAATATGTGTTATGTATACTGTAAATAAACTATCAAAATCTTCAGTAATTATATTTAACATACTGTTCATAAAATATCAAAAAATACACCAAATATATAATATACACTCTAAATAAAATATCAAAAGGACAGTAAATATATATTACACTCTATGTAAAATATCAAAAACTACACCAAATATATATTATATAGTTTACATAAAATATCAAAAGTACACCAAATATATATTATATACTGTACATAAAATATCAAAAAGTACAGTAAATATATTTCATATATTCTACATATAATATTAACTAAAAGTACACCAAATACATTTTATATACTGTAAATAAAGTATAAAAAATTACAGTAAGTATATATTATCTACTGTACATAAAATATCAAAAAGTACACCAAATATGTGTTATATATACTGTAAATAAACTATCAAAACCTTCAGTAATTATATTTAATATACTGTACATATAATATCAAAAATTACACCAAATATATATTATACACTCTAAATAAAATATCAAAAAGGACAGTAAATGTATATTACACTCTATGTAAAATATCAAATACTACACCAAATATATATTATAGAATTTACATAAAATATCAAAAGTACACCAAATATATATTATATACTGTACATAAATTATCAAAAAGTACAGTAAATATATTTCATATATTGTACATATAATATTAACTAAAAGTACACCAAATACATTTTACATACTGTAAATAAAATATCAAAAATTACAGTAAGTATATATTATCTACTGTACATAAAATATCAAAAAGTACACCAAATATGTGTTATATATACTGTAAATAAACTATCAAAATCTTCAGTAATTATATTTAATATACTGTTCATAAAATATCAAAAATTACACCAAATGTATATTATACACTCTAAATAAAATATCAAAAAGGACAGTAAATATATATTACACTCTATGTAATATATGAAAAACTACACCAAATATATATTATATAATTTACATAAAATATCAAAAGTACACCAAATATATATTATATACTGTACATAAAATATCAAAAAGTACAGTAAATATATTTCATATATTGTACATATAATATTAACTAAAAGTACACCAACTACATTTTACATACTGTAAATAAAATATAAAAAATTGCAGTAAGTACATATTATCTACTGTACATAAAATATCAAAAAGTACAGTAAATATATTTCATATATTGTACATATAATATTAACTAAAAGTACACCAAATACATTTTACATACTGTAAATAAAATATCAAAAATTACAGTAAGTATATATTATCTACTGTACATGAAATATCAAAAAGTACATCAAATATGTGTTATATATACTGTAAATAAACTATCAAAATCTTCAGTAATTATATTTAATATACTGTTCATAAAATATCAAAAAATACACCAAATGTATATTATACACTCTAAATAAAATATCAAAAAGGACAGTAAATATATATTACACTCTATGTAAAATATCAAAAACTACACCAAATATATACTATATAATTTACATAGAATATCAAAAGTACACCAAATATATATTATATACTGTATATAAAATATCAAAAAGTACAGTAAATATATTTCATATATTGTACATATAATATTAACTAAAAGTACACCAAATACATTTTATATACTGTAAATAAAATATAAAAAATTACAGTAAGTATATATTATCTACTGTACATAAAATATCAAAAAGTACACCAAATATGTGTTATATATACTGTAAATAAACTATCAAAATCTTCAGCAATTATATTTAGTATACTGTACATGAAATATCAATAATTACACCAAATGTATATTATACACTCTAAATAAAATATCAAAAAGGACAGTAAATATATATTACACACTATGTAAAATATCAAAAACTACACCAAATATATTTTATATAATTTACATAAAATATCAAAAGTACACCAAATATGTATTATATACTGTACATAAAATATCAAAAAGTACAGTAAATATATTTCATATATTGTACATATAATATTAACTAAAAGTACACCAAATACATTTTACATACTGTAAATAAAATATCAAAAATTACAGTAAGTGTATATTATCTACTGTACATAAAATATCAAAAAGTACACCAAATATGTGTTATATATAGTGTAAATAAACTATCAAAATCTTCAGTAATTATATTTAATATACTGTACATTAAATATCAAAAATTACACCAAATGTATATAATACACTCTAAATAAAATATCAAAAATGACAGTAAATATATATTACACTCTATGTAAAATATCAAAAACTACACCAAATATATATTATATAATTTACATAAAATATCAAAAGTACACCAAATATATATTATATACTCTACAGAAAATATCAAAAAGTACAGTAAATATATTTCATATATTGTACATATAATATTAACTAAAAGTACACCAACTGCATTTTACATACTGTAAATAAAATATAAAAAATTACAGAAAGTACATATTATCTGCTGTACATAAAATATCAAAAAGTACAGTAAATATATTTCATATATTGTACATATAATATTAACTAAAAGTACACCAAATACATTTTACATACTGTAAATAAAATATAAAAAATTACAGTAAGTGTATTATCTACTGTACATAAAATATCAAAAAGTGCAGTAAATATATTTCATATAATGTACATATAATATTAACTAAAAGTACACCAAATACATTTTACATACAGTAAATAAAATATAAAAAGTTACAGTAAGTATATATTATCTACTGTACATAAAATATCAAAAAGTACACCAAATATGTGTTATATATACTGTAAATAAACTATCAAAATCTTCAGTAATTATATTTAATATACTGTTCATAAAATATCAAAAAATACAACAAATGTATATTATACACTCTAAATAAAATATCAAAAAGGACAGTAAATATATATTACACTCTGTAAAATATCAAAAACTACACCAAATATATATTATATAATTTACATAAAATATCAAAAGTACACCAAATATTTATTATATACTGTACATAAAATATCAAAAAGTACAGTAAATATATTTCATATATTGTACATATAATATTAACTAAAAGTACACCAAATACATTTTATATACTGTAAATTAAATATAAAAAATTACAGTAAGTATATATTATCTACTGTACATAAAATATCAAAAAGTACACCAAATATGTGTTATATATACTGTAAATAAACTATCAAAATCTTCAGTAACTATATTTAATATACTGTTCATAAAATATCAAAAATTACACCAAATGTATATTATACACTCTAAATAAAATATCAAAAGGGACAGTAAATATATATTCCACTCTATGTAATATATGAAAAACTACACCAAATATATATTATATAATTTACATAAAATATCAAAAGTACACCAAATATATATTATATACTGTACATAAAATAACAAAAAGTACAGTAAATATATTTCATATATTGTACATATAGTATTAACTAAAAGTACACCAACTACATTTTACGTACTGTAAATAAAATATAAAAAATTACAGTAAGTACATATTATCTACTGTACATAAAATATCAAAAAGTACAATAAATATATTTCATATATTGTACATATAATATTAAATAAAGTACACCAAATACATTTTACATACTGTTAATAAAATATCAAAAATTACAGTAAGTATATATTATCTACTGTACATAAAATATCAAAAAGTACACCAAATATGTGTTATATATACTGTAAATAAACTATCAAAATCTTCAGTAATTATATTTAATATACTGTTCATAAAATATCAAAAAATACACCAAATGTATATTATACACTCTAAATAAAATATCAAAAAGGACAGTAAATATATATTACACTCTATGTAAAATATCATAAACTACACCAAATATATACTATATAATTTACATAGAATATCAAAAGTACACCAAATATATATTATATACTGTACATAAAATATCAAAAAGTACAGTAAATATATTTCATATATTGTACATATAATATTAACTAAAAGTACACCAAATACTTTTTATATACTGTAAATAAAATATAAAAAATTACAGTAAGTATATATTATCTACTGTACATAAAATATCAAAAAGTATACCAAATATGTGTTATATATACTGTAAATAAACTATCAAAATCTTCAGTAATTATATTTAATATACTGTACATGAAATATCAATAATTACACCAAATGTATATTATACACTCTAAATAAAATATCAAAAAGGACAGTAAATATATATTACACACTATGTAAAATATCAAAAACTACACCAAATATATATTATATAATTTACATAAACTATCAAACGTACACCAAATATATATTATATACTGTACATAAAATATCAAAAAGTACACTAAATATATTTCATATATTGTACATATAATATTAACTAAAAGTACACCAAATACATTTTACATACTGTAAATAAAATATCAAAAATTACAGTAAGTATATATTATCTACTGTACATAAAATATCTAAAAGTACACCAAATATGTGTTATATATACTGTAAATAAACTATCAAAATCTTCAGTAATTATATTTAATATACTGTACGTAAAATATCAAAAATTAAACCAAATGTATATAATACACTCTAAATAAAATATCAAAAATGACAGTAAATATATATTACACTCTATGTAAAATATCAAAAACTACACCAAATATATATTATATAATTTACATAAAATATCAAATGTACACAAAATATATATTATATACTGGACATAAAATATCAAAAAGTACAGTAAATATATTTCATATATTGTACATATAATATTAACTAAAAGTACACCAACTACATTTTACATACAGTAAATAAAATATAAAAAATTACAGTAAGTACATATTATCTACTGTACATAAAATATCAAAAAGTACACCAAATATGTGTTATATATACTGTAAATAAACTATCAAAATCTTCAGTAATTATAATTAATATACTGTTCATAAAATATCAAAAATTACACCAAATGTATATTACACACTGTAAATAAAATATCAAAAATTTCAGTAAATATATATTACACTCTATGTAATATATGAAAAACTACACAAAATATATATTATATAATTAACATAAAATATCAAAAGTACACCAAATATATATTATATACAGTACATAAAATATCAAAAAGTACAGTAAATATATTTCATATATTGTACATATAATATTATCTAAAAGTACACCAACTACGTTTTACATACTGTAAATAACTTATAAAAAATTACACTAAGTATATATTATCTACTGTACATAAAATATCAAAAAGTGCACCAAATATGTGTTATATATACTGTAAATAAACTATCAAAAGCTTCACTAATTATATTTAATATACTGTTCATAAAATATCAAAAAATACACCAAATGTATATTATACACTCTAAATAAATATCAAAAAGGACAGTAAATATATATTACACTCTATGTAAAATATCAAAAACTACACCAAATATATACTATATAATTTACATAGAATATCAAAAGTACACCAAATATATATTATATACTGTACATAAAATATCAAAAAGTACAGTAAATATATTTCATATATTGTACATATAATATTAACTAAAAGTACACCAAATACATTTTCTATACTGTAAATAAAATATAAAAAATTACAGTAAGTATATATTATCTACTGTACATAAAATATCAAAAAGTACACCAAATATGTGTTATATATACTGTAAATAAACTATCAAATCTTCAGTAATTATATTTAACATAATGTTCATAAAATATCAAAAAATACACCAAATATATATTATACACTCTAAATAAAATATCAAAAAGGACAGTAAATATATATTACACTCTATATAAAATATCAAAAACTACACCAAATATATATTATATAATTTATATAAAATATCAAAAGTACACCAAATATACATTATATACTCTACATAAAATATCAAAAAGTACAGTAAATATATTTCATATATTCTACATATAATATTAACTAAAAGTACACCAAATACAGTTTATATACTGTAAATAATATATAAAAAATTACAGTAAGTATATATAATCTACTGTACATAAAATATCAAAAAGTACACCAAATATGTGTTATATATACTGTAAATAAACTATCAAAATCTTCAGTAATTATATTTAATATACTGTACATAAAATATCAATAATTACACCAAATGAATTGTATACACTCTAAATAAAATATCAAAAAGGACAGTAAATATATATTACACACTGTGTAAAATACCAAAAACTACAACAAATATATATTTTATAATTTACATAAAATATCAAAAGTACACCAAATATATATTATATACTGTACATAAAATATCAAAAAGTACAGTAAATATATTTCATATATTGTACATATAATATTAACTAAAAGTATAACAAATACATTTTACATACTGTAAATAAAATATCAAAAATTACAGTAAGTATATATTATCTACTGTACATAAAATATCAAAAAGTACACCAAATATGTGTTATATATACTGTAAATAAACTATCAAAACCTTCAGTAATTATATTTAATATACTGTACATATAATATCAAAAATTACACCAAATGTATATTATACACTCTAAATAAAATATCAAAAAGGACAGTAAATGTATATTACACTCTATGTAAAATATCAAATACTACTCCAAATATATATTATAGAATTTACATAAAATATCTAAAGTACACCAAATATATATTATATACTGTACATAAATTATCAAAAAGTACAGGAAATATATTTCATATATTGTACATATAATATTAACTAAAAGTACACCAAATACATTTTACATACTGTAAATAAAATATCAAAAATTACAGTAAGTATATATTATCTACTGTACATAAAATATCAAAAAGTACACCAAATATGTGTTATATATACTGTAAATAAACTATCAAAATCTTCAGTAATTATATTTAATATACTGTTCATAAAATATCAAAAATTACACCAAATGTATATTATACACTCTAAATAAAATATGAAAAAGGACAGTAAATATATATTACACTCTATGTAATATATGAATAGCTACACCAAATATATATTATATAATTTACATAAAATATCAAAAGTACACCAAATATATATTATATACTGTACATAAAATATCAAAAAGTACAGTAAATATATTTCATATATTGTACATATAATATTAACTAAAAGTACACCAACTACATTTTACATACTGTAAATAAAATATAAAAAATTACAGTAAGTACATATTATCTACTGTACATAAAATATCAAAAAGTACAGTAAATATATTTCATATATTGTACATATAATATTAACTAAAAGTACACCAAATACATTTTACATACTGTAAATAAAATATCAAAAATTACAGTAAGTATATATTATCTACTGTACATAAAATATCAAAAAGTACACCAAATATGTGTTATATATACTGTAAATAAACTATCAAAATCTTCAGTAATTATATTTAATATACTGTTCATAAAATATCAAAAAATACACCAAATGTATATTATACACTCTAAATAAAATATCAAAAAGGACAGTAAATATATATTACACTCTATGTTAAATATCAAAAACTACACCAAATATATACTATATAATTTACATAGAATATCAAAAGTACACCAAATATATATTATATACTGTATATAAAATATCAAAAAGTACAGTAAATATATTTCATATATTGTACATATAATATTAACTAAAAGTACACCAAATACATTTTATATACTGTAAATAAAATATAAAAAATTACAGTAAGTATATATTATCTACTGTACATAAAATATCAAAAAGTACACCAAATATGTGTTATATATACTGTAAATAAACTATCAAAATCTTCAGTAATTATATTTAATATACTGTACATGAAATATCAATAATTACACCAAATGTATATTATACACTCTAAATAAAATATCAAAAAGACAGTAAATATATATTACACACTGTGTAAAATATCAAAAACTACACCAAATATATATTATATAATTTACATAAAATATCAAAAGTACACCAAATATGTATTATATACTGTACATAAAATATCAAAAAGTACAGTAAATATATTTCATATATTGTACATATAATATTAACTAAAAGTACACCAAATACATTTTACATACTGTAAATAAAGTATCAAAAATTACAGTAAGTGTATATTATCTACTGTACATAAAATATCAAAAAGTACACCAAATATGTGTTATATATAGTGTAAATAAACTATCAAAATCTTCAGTAATTATATTTAATATACGGTACGTAAAATATCAAAAATTACACCAAATGTATATAATACACTCTAAATAAAATATCAAAAATGACAGTAAATATATATTACACTCTATGTAAAATATCAAAAACTACACCAAATATATATTATATAATTTACATAAAATATCAAAAGTACACCAAATATATATTATATACTCTACAGAAAATATCAGAAAGTACAGTAAATATATTTCATATATTGTACATATAATATTAACTAAAAGTACACCAACTACATTTTACATACTGTAAATAAAATATAAAAAATTACAGAAAGTACATATTATCTGCTGTACATAAAATATCAAAAAGTACACCAAATATGTGTTATATATACTGTAAATAAACTATCAAAATCTTCAGTAATTATATTTAATATACTGTTCATAAAATATCAAAAAATACAACAAATGTATATTATACACTCTAAATAAAATATCAAAAAGGACAGTAAATATATATTACACTCTATGTAAAATATCAAAAACTACACCAAATTTATACTTTATAATTTACATAAAATATCAAAAGTACACCAAATATATGTTATATACTGTACATAAAATATCAAAAAGTACAGTAAATATATTTCATATATTGTACATATAATATTAACTAAAAGTACACCAAATACATTTTACATACTGTAAATAAAATATAAAAAATTACAGTAAGTGTATTATCTACTGTACATAAAATATCAAAAAGTGCAGTAAATATATTTCATATAATGTACATATAATATTAACTAAAAGTACACCAAATACATTTTACATACAGTAAATAAAATATAAAAACTTACAGTAAGTATATATTATCTACTGTACATAAAATATCAAAAAGTACACCAAATATGTGTTATATATACTGTAAATAAACTATCAAAATCTTCAGTAATTATATTTAATATACTGTTCATAAAATATCAAAAAATACAACAAATGTATATTATACACTCTAAATAAAATATCAAAAAGGACAGTAAATATATATTACACTCTGTAAAATATCAAAAACTACACCAAATATATATTATATAATTTACATAAAATATCAAAAGTACACCAAATATTTATTATATACTGTACATAAAATATCAAAAAGTACAGTAAATATATTTCATATATTGTACATATAATATTAACTAAAAGTACACCAAATACATTTTATATACTGTAAATTAAATATAAAAAATTACAGTAAGTATATATTATCTACTGTACATAAAATATCAAAAAGTACACCAAATATGTGTTATATATACTGTAAATAAACTATCAAAATCTTCAGTAACTATATTTAATATACTGTTCATAAAATATCAAAAATTACACCAAATGTATATTATACACTCTAAATAAAATATCAAAAGGGACAGTAAATATATATTCCACTCTATGTAATATATGAAAAACTACACCAAATATATATTATATAATTTACATAAAATATCAAAAGTACACCAAATATATATTATATACTGTACATAAAATATCAAAAAGTACAGTAAATATATTTCATATATTGTACATATAGTATTAACTAAAAGTACACCAACTACATTTTACGTACTGTAAATAAATTATAAATAATTACAGTAAGTACATATTATCTACTGTACATAAAATATCAAAAAGTACAATAAATATATTTCATATATTGTACATATAATATTAACTAAAAGTACACCAAATACATTTTACATACTGTTAATAAAATATCAAAAATTACAGTAAGTATATATTATCTACTGTACATAAAATATCAAAAAGTACACCAAATATGTGTTATATATACTGTAAATAAACTATCAAAATCTTCAGTAATTATATTTAATATACTGTTCATAAAATATCAAAAAATACACCAAATGTATATTATACACTCTAAATAAAATATCAAAAAGGACAGTAAATATATATTACACTCTATGTAAAATATCATAAACTACACCAAATATATACTATATAATTTACATAGAATATCAAAAGTACACCAAATATATATTATATACTGTACATAAAATATCAAAAAGTACAGTAAATATATTTCATATATTGTACATATAATATTAACTAAAAGTACACCAAATACTTTTTATATACTGTAAATAAAATATAAAAAATTACAGTAAGTATATATTATCTACTGTACATAAAATATCAAAAAGTACACCAAATATGTGTTATATATACTGTAAATAAACTATCAAAATCTTCAGTAATTATATTTAATATACTGTACATGAAATATCAATAATTACACCAAATGTATATTATACACTCTAAATAAAATATCAAAAAGGACAGTAAATATATATTACACACTATGTAAAATATCAAAAACTACACCAAATATATATTATATAATTTACATAAACTATCAAACGTACACCAAATATATATTATATACTGTACATAAAGTATCAAAAAGTACACTAAATATATTTCATATATTGTACATATAATATTAACTAAAAGTACACCAAATACATTTTACATACTGTAAATAAAATATCAAAAATTACAGTAAGTATATATTATCTACTGTACATAAAATATCTAAAAGTACACCAAATATGTGTTATATATACTGTAAATAAACTATCAAAATCTTCAGTAATTATATTTAATATACTGTACGTAAAATATCAAAAATTACACCAAATATATATAATACACTCTAAATAAAATATCAAAAATGACAGTAAATATATATTACACTCTATGTAAAATATCAAAAACTACACCAAATATATATTATATAATTTACATAAAATATCAAATGTACACAAAATATATATTATATACTGGACATAAAATATCAAAAAGTACAGTAAATATATTTCATATATTGTACATATAATATTAACTAAAAGTACACCAACTACATTTTACATACTGTAAATAAAATATAAAAAATTACAGTAAGTACATATTATCTACTGTACATAAAATATCAAAAAGTACACCAAATATGTGTTATATATACTGTAAATAAACTATGAAAATCTTCAGTAATTATAATTAATATACTGTTCATAAAATATCAAAAATTACACCAAATGTATATCACACACTGTAAATAAAATATCAAAAAGTTCAGTAAATATATATTACACTCTATGTAATATATGAAAAACTACACCAAATATATATTATATAATTAACATAAAATATCAAAAGTACACCAAATATATATTATATACAGTACATAAAATATCAAAAAGTACAGTAAATATATTTCATATATTGTACATATAATATTAACTAAAAGTACACCAACTACGTTTTACATACTGTAAATAACATATAAAAAATTACAGTAAGTATATATTATCTACTGTACATAAAATATCAAAAAGTGCACCAAATATGTGTTATATATACTGTAAATAAACTATCAAAATCTTCACTAATTATATTTAATATACTGTTCATAAAATATCAAAAAATACACCAAATGTATATTATACACTCTAAATAAATATCAAAAAGGACAGTAAATATATATTACACTCTATGTAAAATATCAAAAGCTACACCAAATATATACTATATAATTTACATAGAATATCAAAAGTACACCAAATATATATTATATACTGTACATAAAATATCAAAAAGTACAGTAAATATATTTCATATATTGTACATATAATATTAACTAAAAGTACACCAAATACATTTTCTATACTGTAAATAAAATATAAAAAATTACAGTAAGTATATATTATCTACTGTACATAAAATATCAAAAAGTACACCAAATATGTGTTATATATACTGTAAATAAACTATCAAATCTTCAGTAATTATATTTAACATAATGTTCATAAAATATCAAAAAATACACCAAATATATATTATACACTCTAAATAAAATATCAAAAAGGACAGTAAATATATATTACACTCTATATAAAATATCAAAAACTACACCAAATATATATTATATAATTTATATAAAATATCAAAAGTACACCATATATACATTATATACTCTACATAAAATATCAAAAAGTACAGTAAATATATTTCATATATTCTACATATAATATTAACTAAAAGTACACCAAATACAGTTTATATACTGTAAATAAAATATAAAAAATTACAGTAAGTATATATTATCTACTGTACATAAAATATCAAAAAGTACACCAAATATGTGTTATATATACTGTAAATAAACTATCAAAATCTTCAGTAATTATATTTAATATACTTTATATGAAATATCAATAATTACACCAAATGAATAGTATACACTCTAAATAAAATGTCAAAAATGACAGTAAATATATATTACACACTGTGTAAAATATCAAAAACTACACCAAATATATATTTTATAATTTACATAAAATATCAAAAGTACACCAAATATATATTATATACTGTACATAAAATATCAAAAAGTACAGTAAATATATTTCATATAATGTACATATAATATTAACTAAAAGTACACCAACTACATTTTACATACTGTAAATAAAATATAAAAAATTACAGTAAGTACATATTATCTACTGTACATAAAATATCAAAAAGTACAGTAAATATATTTCATATTTTGTACATATAATATTAACTAAAAGTACACCAAATACATTTTACATACTGTAAATAAAATATCAAAAATTACAGTAAGTATATATTATCTACTGTACATAAAATATCAAAAAGTACACCAAATATGTGTTATATATACTGTAAATAAACTATCAAAATCTTCAGTAATTATATTTAATATACTGTACATGAAATATCAATAATTACACCAAATGTATATTATACACTCTAAATAAAATATCAAAAAGGACAGTAAATATATATTACACACTATGTAAAATATCAAAAACTACACCAAATATATATTATATAATTTACATAAAATATCAAACGTACACCAAATGTATATTATATACAGTACATAAAATATCAAAAAGTACAGTAAATATATTTCATATATTGTACATATAATATTAACTAAAAGTACACCAACTACGTTTTACATACTGTAAATAACATATAAAAAATTACAGTAAGTTTATATTATCTACTGTCCATAAAATATCAAAAAGTGCACCAAATATGTGTTATATATACTGTAAATAAACTATCAAAATCTTCAGTAATTATATTTAATATACTGTTCATAAAATATCAAAAAATACACCAAATGTATATTATACACTCTAAATAAAATATCAAAAAGGACAGTAAATATATATTACACCCTATGTAAAATATCAAAAACTACACCAAATATATATTATATAATTTACATAAAATATCAAAAGTACACAAAATATATATTATATACTGTATATAAAATATCAAAAAGTACAGTAAATATATTTCATATATTCTACATATAATATTAACTAAAAGTACACCAAATACATTTTATATACTGTAAATAAAATATAAAAAATTACAGTAAGTATATATTATCTACTGTACATAAAATATCAAAAAGTACACCAAATATGTGTTATATATACTGTAAATAAACTATCAAATCTTCAGTAATTATATTTAACATACTGTTCATAAAATATCAAAAAATACACCAAATGTATATTATACACTCTAAATAAAATATCAAAAAGGACAGTAAATATATATTACACTCTATGTAATATATGAAAAACTACACCAAATATATATTATATAATTTACATAAAATATCAAAAGTACACCAAATATATATTATATACTGTACATAAAATATCAAAAAGTACAGTAAATATATTTCATATATTGTACATATAATATTAACTAAAAGTACACCAACTACATTTTACGTACTGTAAATAAAATATAAAAAATTACAGTAAGTACATATTATCTACTGTACATAAAATATCAAAAAGTACAATAAATATATTTCATATATTGTACATATAATATTAACTAAATGTACACCAAATACATTTTACATACTGTTAATAGAATATCAAATATTACAGTAAGTATATATTATCTACTGTACATAAAATATCAAAAAGTACACCAAATTTGTGTTATATATACTGTAAATAAACTATCAAAATCTTCAGTAATTATATTTAATATACTGTTCATAAAATATCAAAAAATACACCAAATGTATATTATACACTATAAATAAAATATCAAAAAGGACAGTAAATATATATTACACTCTATGTAAAATATCAAAAACTACACCAAATATATACTATATAATTTACATAGAATATCAAAAGTACACCAAATATATATTATATACTGTACATAAAATATCAAAAAGTGCAGTAAATATATTTCATATATTGTACATATAATATTAACTAAAAGTACACCAAATACTTTTTATATACTGTAAATAAAATATAAAAAATTACAGTAAGTATATATTATCTACTGTACATAAAATATCAAAAAGTACACCAAATATGTGTTATATATACTGTAAATAAACTATCAAAATCTTCAGTAATTATATTTAATATACTGTACATGAAATATCAATAATTACACCAAATGTATACTATACACTCTAAATAAAATATCAAAAAGGACAGTAAATATATATTACACACTATGTAAAATATCAAAAACTACACCAAATATATATTATATAATTTACATAAAATATCAAACGTACACCAAATATATATTATATACTGTACATAAAATATCAAAAAGTACACTAAATATATTTCATGTATTGTACATATAATATTAACTAAAAGTACACCAAATACATTTTATATACTGTAAATAAAATATCAAAAGTTACAGTAAGTGTATATTATCTACTGTACAAAAAATATCAAAAAGTACACCAAATATGTGTTATATATACTGTAAATAAACTATCAAAATCTTCAGTAATTATATTTAATATACTGTACGTAAAATATCAAAAATTACACCAAATGTATATAATACACTCTAAATAAAATATCAAAAATGACAGTAAATATATATTACACTCTATGTAAAATATCAAAAACTACACCAAATATATATTATATAATTTACATAAAATATCAAAAGTACACCAAATATATATTATATACTGGACATAAAATATCAAAAAGTACAGTAAATATATTTCATATATTGTACATATAATATTAACTAAAAGTACACCAACTACATTTTACATACTGTAAATAAAATATAAAAAATTACAGTAAGTACATATTATCTACTGTACATAAAATATCAAAAAGTACACCAAATATGTGTTATATATACTGTAAATAAACTATCAAAATCTCCAGTAATTATAATTAATATACTGTTCATAAAATATCAAAAATTACACAAAATGTATATTATACACTGTAAATAAAATATCAAAAGTTCAGTAAATATATATTACACTCTATGTAATATATGAAAAACTACACCAAATATATATTATATAATTTACATAAAATATCAAAAGTACACCAAATATATATTATATACAGTACATAAAATATCAAAAAGTACAGTAAATATATTTCATATATATTACATATAATATTAACTAAAAGTACACCAACTACGTTTTACATACTGTAAATAACATATAAAAAATTACAGTAAGTATATATTATCTACTGTACACAAAATATCAAAAAGTGCACCAAATATGTGTTATATATACTGTAAATAAACTATCAAAATCTTCAGTAATTATATTTAATATACTGTTCATAAAATGTCAAAAAATACACCAAATGTATATTATACACTCTAAATAAAATATGAAAAAGGACAGTAAATATATATTACACTCTATGTAAAATATCAAAAACTACACCAAATATATACTATATAATTTACATAGAATATCAAAAGTACACCAAATATATATTATATACTGTACATAAAATATCAAAAAGTACAGTAAATATATTTCATATATTGTACATATAATATTAACTAAAAGTACACCAAATACATTTTCTATACTGTAAATAAAATCTAAAAAATTACAGTAAGTATATATTATCTACTGTACATAAAATATCAAAAAGTACACCAAATATGTGTTATGTATACTGTAAATAAACTATCAAAATCTTCAGTAATTATATTTAACATACTGTTCATAAAATATCAAAAAATACACCAAATATATATTATACACTCTAAATAAAATATCAAAAGGACAGTAAATATATATTACACTCTATGTAAAATATCAAAAACTACACCAAATATATATTATATAGTTTACATAAAATATCAAAAGTACACCAAATATATATTATATACTGTACATAAAATATCAAAAAGTACAGTAAATATATTTCATATATTCTACATATAATATTAACTAAAAGTACACCAAATACATTTTATATACTGTAAATAAAGTATAAAAAATTACAGTAAGTATATATTATCTACTGTACATAAAATATCAAAAAGTACACCAAATATGTGTTATATATACTGTAAATAAACTATCAAAACCTTCAGTAATTATATTTAATATACTGTACATATAATATCAAAAATTACACCAAATATATATTATACACTCTAAATAAAATATCAAAAAGGACAGTAAATGTATATTACACTCTATGTAAAATATCAAATACTACACCAAATATATATTATAGAATTTACATAAAATATCAAAAGTACACCAAATATATATTATATACTGTACATAAATTATCAAAAAGTACAGTAAATATATTTCATATATTGTACATATAATATTAACTAAAAGTACACCAAATACATTTTACATACTGTAAATAAAATATCAAAAATTACAGTAAGTATATATTATCTACTGTACATAAAATATCAAAAAGTACACCAAATATGTGTTATATATACTGTAAATAAACTATCAAAATCTTCAGTAATTATATTTAATATACTGTTCATAAAATATCAAAAATTACACCAAATGTATATTATACACTCTAAATAAAATATCAAAAAGGACAGTAAATATATATTACACTCTATGTAATATATGAAAAACTACACCAAATATATATTATATAATTTACATAAAATATCAAAAGTACACCAAATATATATTATATACTGTACATAAAATATCAAAAAGTACAGTAAATATATTTCATATATTGTACATATAATATTAACTAAAAGTACACCAACTACATTTTACATACTGTAAATAAAATATAAAAAATTACAGTAAGTACATATTATCTACTGTACATAAAATATCAAAAAGTACAGTAAATATATTTCATATATTGTACATATAATATTAACTAAAAGTACACCAAATACATTTTACATACTGTAAATAAAATATCAAACATTACAGTAAGTATATATTATCTACTGTACATAAAATATCAAAAAGTACATCAAATATGTGTTATATATACTGTAAATAAACTATCAAAATCTTCAGTAATTATATTTAATATACTGTTCATAAAATATCAAAAAATACACCAAATGTATATTATACACTCTAAATAAAATATCAAAAAGGACAGTAAATATATATTACACTCTATGTAAAATATCAAAAACTACACCAAATATATACTATATAATTTACATAGAATATCAAAAGTACACCAAATATATATTATATACTGTATATAAAATATCAAAAAGTACAGTAAATATATTTCATATATTGTACATATAATATTAACTAAAAGTACACCAAATACATTTTATATACTGTAAATAAAATATAAAAAATTACAGTAAGTATATATTATCTACTGTACATAAAATATCAAAAAGTACACCAAATATGTGTTATATATACTGTAAATAAACTATCAAAATCTTCAGCAATTATATTTAGTATACTGTACATGAAATATCAATAATTACACCAAATGTATATTATACACTCTAAATAAAATATCAAAAAGGACAGTAAATATATATTACACACTATGTAAAATATCAAAAACTACACCAAATATATTTTATATAATTTACATAAAATATCAAAAGTACACCAAATATGTATTATATACTGTACATAAAATATCAAAAAGTACAGTAAATATATTTCATATATTGTACATATAATATTAACTAAAAGTACACCAAATACATTTTACATACTGTAAATAAAATATCAAAAATTACAGTAAGTGTATATTATCTACTGTACATAAAATATCAAAAAGTACACCAAATATGTGTTATATATAGTGTAAATAAACTATCAAAATCTTCAGTAATTATATTTAATATACTGTACATTAAATATCAAAAATTACACCAAATGTATATAATACACTCTAAATAAAATATCAAAAATGACAGTAAATATATATTACACTCTATGTAAAATATCAAAAACTACACCAAATATATATTATATAATTTACATAAAATATCAAAAGTACACCAAATATATATTATATACTCTACAGAAAATATCAAAAAGTACAGTAAATATATTTCATATATTGTACATATAATATTAACTAAAAGTACACCAACTGCATTTTACATACTGTAAATAAAATATAAAAAATTACAGAAAGTACATATTATCTGCTGTACATAAAATATCAAAAAGTACAGTAAATATATTTCATATATTGTACATATAATATTAACTAAAAGTACACCAAATACATTTTACATACTGTAAATAAAATATAAAAAATTACAGTAAGTGTATTATCTACTGTACATAAAATATCAAAAAGTGCAGTAAATATATTTCATATAATGTACATATAATATTAACTAAAAGTACACCAAATACATTTTACATACAGTAAATAAAATATAAAAAGTTACAGTAAGTATATATTATCTACTGTACATAAAATATCAAAAAGTACACCAAATATGTGTTATATATACTGTAAATAAACTATCAAAATCTTCAGTAATTATATTTAATATACTGTTCATAAAATATCAAAAATTACACCAAATGTATATTATACACTCTAAATAAAATATCAAAAGGGACAGTAAATATATATTCCACTCTATGTAATATATGAAAAACTACACCAAATATATATTATATAATTTACATAAAATATCAAAAGTACACCAAATATATATTATATACTGTACATAAAATATCAAAAAGTACAGTAAATATATTTCATATATTGTACATATAGTATTAACTAAAAGTACACCAACTACATTTTACGTACTGTAAATAAAATATAAAAAATTACAGTAAGTACATATTATCTACTGTACATAAAATATCAAAAAGTACAATAAATATATTTCATATATTGTACATATAATATTAAATAAAGTACACCAAATACATTTTACATACTGTTAATAAAATATCAAAAATTACAGTAAGTATATATTATCTACTGTACATAAAATATCAAAAAGTACACCAAATATGTGTTATATATACTGTAAATAAACTATCAAAATCTTCAGTAATTATATTTAATATACTGTTCATAAAATATCAAAAAATACACCAAATGTATATTATACACTCTAAATAAAATATCAAAAAGGACAGTAAATATATATTACACTCTATGTAAAATATCATAAACTACACCAAATATATACTATATAATTTACATAGAATATCAAAAGTACACCAAATATATATTATATACTGTACATAAAATATCAAAAAGTACAGTAAATATATTTCATATATTGTACATATAATATTAACTAAAAGTACACCAAATACTTTTTATATACTGTAAATAAAATATAAAAAATTACAGTAAGTATATATTATCTACTGTACATAAAATATCAAAAAGTATACCAAATATGTGTTATATATACTGTAAATAAACTATCAAAATCTTCAGTAATTATATTTAATATACTGTACATGAAATATCAATAATTACACCAAATGTATATTATACACTCTAAATAAAATATCAAAAAGGACAGTAAATATATATTACACACTATGTAAAATATCAAAAACTACACCAAATATATATTATATAATTTACATAAACTATCAAACGTACACCAAATATATATTATATACTGTACATAAAATATCAAAAAGTACACTAAATATATTTCATATATTGTACATATAATATTAACTAAAAGTACACCAAATACATTTTACATACTGTAAATAAAATATCAAAAATTACAGTAAGTATATATTATCTACTGTACATAAAATATCTAAAAGTACACCAAATATGTGTTATATATACTGTAAATAAACTATCAAAATCTTCAGTAATTATATTTAATATACTGTACGTAAAATATCAAAAATTACACCAAATGTATATAATACACTCTAAATAAAATATCAAAAATGACAGTAAATATATATTACACTCTATGTAAAATATCAAAAACTACACCAAATATATATTATATAATTTACATAAAATATCAAATGTACACAAAATATATATTATATACTGGACATAAAATATCAAAAAGTACAGTAAATATACTTCATATATTGTACATATAATATTAACTAAAAGTACACCAACTACATTTTACATACAGTAAATAAAATATAAAAAATTACAGTAAGTACATATTATCTACTGTACATAAAATATCAAAAAGTACACCAAATATGTGTTATATATACTGTAAATAAACTATCAAAATCTTCAGTAATTATAATTAATATACTGTTCATAAAATATCAAAAATTACACCAAATGTATATTACACACTGTAAATAAAATATCAAAAAGTTCAGTAAATATATATTACACTCTATGTAATATATGAAAAACTACACAAAATATATATTATATAATTAACATAAAATATCAAAAGTACACCAAATATATATTATATACAGTACATAAAATATCAAAAAGTACAGTAAATATATTTCATATATTGTACATATAATATTAACTAAAAGTACACCAACTACGTTTTACATACTGTAAATAACTTATAAAAAATTACACTAAGTATATATTATCTACTGTACATAAAATATCAAAAAGTGCACCAAATATGTGTTATATATACTGTAAATAAACTATCAAAAGCTTCACTAATTATATTTAATATACTGTTCATAAAATATCAAAAAATACACCAAATGTATATTATACACTCTAAATAAATATCAAAAAGGACAGTAAATATATATTACACTCTATGTAAAATATCAAAAACTACACCAAATATATACTATATAATTTACATAGAATATCAAAAGTACACCAAATATATATTATATACTGTACATAAAATATCAAAAAGTACAGTAAATATATTTCATATATTGTACATATAATATTAACTAAAAGTACACCAAATACATTTTCTATACTGTAAATAAAATATAAAAAATTACAGTAAGTATATATTATCTACTGTACATAAAATATCAAAAAGTACACCAAATATGTGTTATATATACTGTAAATAAACTATCAAATCTTCAGTAATTATATTTAACATAATGTTCATAAAATATCAAAAAATACACCAAATATATATTATACACTCTAAATAAAATATCAAAAAGGACAGTAAATATATATTACACTCTATATAAAATATCAAAAACTACACCAAATATATATTATATAATTTATATAAAATATCAAAAGTACACCAAATATACATTATATACTCTACATAAAATATCAAAAAGTACAGTAAATATATTTCATATATTCTACATATAATATTAACTAAAAGTACACCAAATACAGTTTATATACTGTAAATAATATATAAAAAATTACAGTAAGTATATATAATCTACTGTACATAAAATATCAAAAAGTACACCAAATATGTGTTATATATACTGTAAATAAACTATCAAAATCTTCAGTAATTATATTTAATATACTGTACATAAAATATCAATAATTACACCAAATGAATAGTATACACTCTAAATAAAATATCAAAAAGGACAGTAAATATATATTACACACTGTGTAAAATACCAAAAACTACAACAAATATATATTTTATAATTTACATAAAATATCAAAAGTACACCAAATATATATTATATACTGTACATAAAATATCAAAAAGTACAGTAAATATATTTCATATATTGTACATATAATATTAACTAAAAGTATAACAAATACATTTTACATACTGTAAATAAAATATCAAAAATTACAGTAAGTATATATTATCTACTGTACATAAAATATCAAAAAGTACACCAAATATGTGTTATATATACTGTAAATAAACTATCAAAACCTTCAGTAATTATATTTAATATACTGTACATATAATATCAAAAATTATACCAAATGTATATTATACACTCTAAATAAAATATCAAAAAGGACAGTAAATGTATATTACACTCTATGTAAAATATCAAATACTACTCCAAATATATATTATAGAATTTACATAAAATATCTAAAGTACACCAAATATATATTATATACTGTACATAAATTATCAAAAAGTACAGGAAATATATTTCATATATTGTACATATAATATTAACTAAAAGTACACCAAATACATTTTACATACTGTAAATAAAATATCAAAAATTACAGTAAGTATATATTATCTACTGTACATAAAATATCAAAAAGTACACCAAATATGTGTTATATATACTGTAAATAAACTATCAAAATCTTCAGTAATTATATTTAATATACTGTTCATAAAATATCAAAAATTACACCAAATGTATATTATACACTCTAAATAAAATATGAAAAAGGACAGTAAATATATATTACACTCTATGTAATATATGAAAAGCTACACCAAATATATATTATATAATTTACATAAAATATCAAAAGTACACCAAATATATATTATATACTGTACATAAAATATCAAAAAGTACAGTAAATATATTTCATATATTGTACATATAATATTAACTAAAAGTACACCAACTACATTTTACATACTGTAAATAAAATATAAAAAATTACAGTAAGTACATATTATCTACTGTACATAAAATATCAAAAAGTACAGTAAATATATTTCATATATTGTACATATAATATTAACTAAAAGTACACCAAATACATTTTACATACTGTAAATAAAATATCAAAAATTACAGTAAGTATATATTATCTACTGTACATAAAATATCAAAAAGTACACCAAATATGTGTTATATATACTGTAAATAAACTATCAAAATCTTCAGTAATTATATTTAATATACTGTTCATAAAATATCAAAAAATACACCAAATGTATATTATACACTCTAAATAAAATATCAAAAAGGACAGTAAATATATATTACACTCTATGTTAAATATCAAAAACTACACCAAATATATACTATATAATTTACATAGAATATCAAAAGTACACCAAATATATATTATATACTGTATATAAAATATCAAAAAGTACAGTAAATATATTTCATATATTGTACATATAATATTAACTAAAAGTACACCAAATACATTTTATATACTGTAAATAAAATATAAAAAATTACAGTAAGTATATATTATCTACTGTACATAAAATATCAAAAAGTACACCAAATATGTGTTATATATACTGTAAATAAACTATCAAAATCTTCAGTAATTATATTTAATATACTGTACATGAAATATCAATAATTACACCAAATGTATATTATACACTCTAAATAAAATATCAAAAAGGACAGTAAATATATATTACACACTGTGTAAAATATCAAAAACTACACCAAATATATATTATATAATTTACATAAAATATCAAAAGTACACCAAATATGTATTATATACTGTACATAAAATATCAAAAAGTACAGTAAATATATTTCATATATTGTACATATAATATTAACTAAAAGTACACCAAATACATTTTACATACTGTAAATAAAGTATCAAAAATTACAGTAAGTGTATATTATCTACTGTACATAAAATATCAAAAAGTACACCAAATATGTGTTATATATAGTGTAAATAAACTATCAAAATCTTCAGTAATTATATTTAATATACGGTACGTAAAATATCAAAAATTACACCAAATGTATATAATACACTCTAAATAAAATATCAAAAATGACAGTAAATATATATTACACTCTATGTAAAATATCAAAAACTACACCAAATATATATTATATAATTTACATAAAATATCAAAAGTACACCAAATATATATTATATACTCTACAGAAAATATCAGAAAGTACAGTAAATATATTTCATATATTGTACATATAATATTAACTAAAAGTACACCAACTACATTTTACATACTGTAAATAAAATATAAAAAATTACAGAAAGTACATATTATCTGCTGTACATAAAATATCAAAAAGTACACCAAATATGTGTTATATATACTGTAAATAAACTATCAAAATCTTCAGTAATTATATTTAATATACTGTTCATAAAATATCAAAAAATACAACAAATGTATATTATACACTCTAAATAAAATATCAAAAAGGACAGTAAATATATATTACACTCTATGTAAAATATCAAAAACTACACCAAATTTATACTTTATAATTTACATAAAATATCAAAAGTACACCAAATATATGTTATATACTGTACATAAAATATCAAAAAGTACAGTAAATATATTTCATATATTGTACATATAATATTAACTAAAAGTACACCAAATACATTTTACATACTGTAAATAAAATATAAAAAATTACAGTAAGTGTATTATCTACTGTACATAAAATATCAAAAAGTGCAGTAAATATATTTCATATAATGTACATATAATATTAACTAAAAGTACACCAAATACATTTTACATACAGTAAATAAAATATAAAAACTTACAGTAAGTATATATTATCTACTGTACATAAAATATCAAAAAGTACACCAAATATGTGTTATATATACTGTAAATAAACTATCAAAATCTTCAGTAATTATATTTAATATACTGTTCATAAAATATCAAAAAATACAACAAATGTATATTATACACTCTAAATAAAATATCAAAAAGGACAGTAAATATATATTACACTCTGTAAAATATCAAAAACTACACCAAATATATATTATATAATTTACATAAAATATCAAAAGTACACCAAATATTTATTATATACTGTACATAAAATATCAAAAAGTACAGTAAATATATTTCATATATTGTACATATAATATTAACTAAAAGTACACCAAATACATTTTATATACTGTAAATTAAATATAAAAAATTACAGTAAGTATATATTATCTACTGTACATAAAATATCAAAAAGTACACCAAATATGTGTTATATATACTGTAAATAAACTATCAAAATCTTCAGTAACTATATTTAATATACTGTTCATAAAATATCAAAAATTACACCAAATGTATATTATACACTCTAAATAAAATATCAAAAGGGACAGTAAATATATATTCCACTCTATGTAATATATGAAAAACTACACCAAATATATATTATATAATTTACATAAAATATCAAAAGTACACCAAATATATATTATATACTGTACATAAAATATCAAAAAGTACAGTAAATATATTTCATATATTGTACATATAGTATTAACTAAAAGTACACCAACTACATTTTACGTACTGTAAATAAATTATAAAAAATTACAGTAAGTACATATTATCTACTGTACATAAAATATCAAAAAGTACAATAAATATATTTCATATATTGTACATATAATATTAACTAAAAGTACACCAAATACATTTTACATACTGTTAATAAAATATCAAAAATTACAGTAAGTATATATTATCTACTGTACATAAAATATCAAAAAGTACACCAAATATGTGTTATATATACTGTAAATAAACTATCAAAATCTTCAGTAATTATATTTAATATAGTGTTCATAAAATATCAAAAAATACACCAAATGTATATTATACACTCTAAATAAAATATCAAAAAGGACAGTAAATATATATTACACTCTATGTAAAATATCATAAACTACACCAAATATATACTATATAATTTACATAGAATATCAAAAGTACACCAAATATACATTATATACTGTACATAAAATATCAAAAAGTACAGTAAATATATTTCATATATTGTACATATAATATTAACTAAAAGTACACCAAATACTTTTTATATACTGTAAATAAAATATAAAAAATTACAGTAAGTATATATTATCTACTGTACATAAAATATCAAAAAGTACACCAAATATGTGTTATATATACTGTAAATAAACTATCAAAATCTTCAGTAATTATATTTAATATACTGTACATGAAATATCAATAATTACACCAAATGTATATTATACACTCTAAATAAAATATCAAAAAGGACAGTAAATATATATTACACACTATGTAAAATATCAAAAACTACACCAAATATATATTATATAATTTACATAAACTATCAAACGTACACCAAATATATATTATATACTGTACATAAAGTATCAAAAAGTACACTAAATATATTTCATATATTGTACATATAATATTAACTAAAAGTACACCAAATACATTTTACATACTGTAAATAAAATATCAAAAATTACAGTAAGTATATATTATCTACTGTACATAAAATATCTAAAAGTACACCAAATATGTGTTATATATACTGTAAATAAACTATCAAAATCTTCAGTAATTATATTTAATATACTGTACGTAAAATATCAAAAATTACACCAAATATATATAATACACTCTAAATAAAATATCAAAAATGACAGTAAATATATATTACACTCTATGTAAAATATCAAAAACTACACCAAATATATATTATATAATTTACATAAAATATCAAATGTACACAAAATATATATTATATACTGGACATAAAATATCAAAAAGTACAGTAAATATATTTCATATATTGTACATATAATATTAACTAAAAGTACACCAACTACATTTTACATACTGTAAATAAAATATAAAAAATTACAGTAAGTACATATTATCTACTGTACATAAAATATCAAAAAGTACACCAAATATGTGTTATATATACTGTAAATAAACTATGAAAATCTTCAGTAATTATAATTAATATACTGTTCATAAAATATCAAAAATTACACCAAATGTATATCACACACTGTAAATAAAATATCAAAAAGTTCAGTAAATATATATTACACTCTATGTAATATATGAAAAACTACACCAAATATATATTATATAATTAACATAAAATATCAAAAGTACACCAAATATATATTATATACAGTACATAAAATATCAAAAAGTACAGTAAATATATTTCATATATTGTACATATAATATTAACTAAAAGTACACCAACTACGTTTTACATACTGTAAATAACATATAAAAAATTACAGTAAGTATATATTATCTACTGTACATAAAATATCAAAAAGTGCACCAAATATGTGTTATATATACTGTAAATAAACTATCAAAATCTTCACTAATTATATTTAATATACTGTTCATAAAATATCAAAAAATACACCAAATGTATATTATACACTCTAAATAAATATCAAAAAGGACAGTAAATATATATTACACTCTATGTAAAATATCAAAAGCTACACCAAATATATACTATATAATTTACATAGAATATCAAAAGTACACCAAATATATATTATATACTGTACATAAAATATCAAAAAGTACAGTAAATATATTTCATATATTGTACATATAATATTAACTAAAAGTACACCAAATACATTTTCTATACTGTAAATAAAATATAAAAAATTACAGTAAGTATATATTATCTACTGTACATAAAATATCAAAAAGTACACCAAATATGTGTTATATATACTGTAAATAAACTATCAAATCTTCAGGAATTATATTTAACATAATGTTCATAAAATATCAAAAAATACACCAAATATATATTATACACTCTAAATAAAATATCAAAAAGGACAGTAAATATATATTACACTCTATATAAAATATCAAAAACTACACCAAATATATATTATATAATTTATATAAAATATCAAAAGTACACCATATATACATTATATACTCTACATAAAATATCAAAAAGTACAGTAAATATATTTCATATATTCTACATATAATATTAACTAAAAGTACACCAAATACAGTTTATATACTGTAAATAAAATATAAAAAATTACAGTAAGTATATATTATCTACTGTACATAAAATATCAAAAAGTACACCAAATATGTGTTATATATACTGTAAATAAACTATCAAAATCTTCAGTAATTATATTTAATATACTGTACATAAAATATCAATAATTACACCAAATGAATAGTATACACTCTAAATAAAATATCAAAAAGGACAGTAAATATATATTACACACTGTGTAAAATACCAAAAACTACACCAAATATATATTTTATAATTTACATAAAATATCAAAAGTACACCAAATATATATTATATACTGTACATAAAATATCAAAAAGTACAGTAAATATATTTCATATATTGTACATATAATATTAACTAAAATTATAACAAATTCATTTTACATACTGTAAATAAAATATCAAAAATTACAGTAAGTATATATTATCTACTGTACATAAAATATCAAAAAGTACACCAAATATGTGTTATATATACTGTAAATAAACTATCAAAACCTTCAGTAATTATATTTAATATACTGTACATATAATATCAAAAATTACACCAAATGTATATTATACACTCTAAATAAAATATCAAAAAGGACAGTAAATGTATATTACACTCTATGTAAAATATCAAATACTACTCCAAATATATATTATAGAATTTACATAAAATATCTAAAGTACACCAAATATATATTATATACTGTACATAAATTATCAAAAAGTACAGTAAATATATTTCATATATTGTACATATAATATTAACTAAAAGTACACCAAATACATTTTACATACTGTAAATAAAATATCAAAAATTACAGTAAGTATATATTATCTACTGTACATAAAATATCAAAAAGTACACCAAATATGTGTTATATATACTGTAAATAAACTATCAAAATCTTCAGTAATTATATTTAATATACTGTTCATAAAATATCAAAAATTACACCAAATGTATATTATACACTCTAAATAAAATATCAAAAAGGACAGTAAATATATATTACACTCTATGTAATATATGAAAAACTACACCAAATATATATTATATAATTTACATAAAATATCAAAAGTACACCAAATATATATTATATACTGTACATAAAATATCAAAAAGTACAGTAAATATATTTCATATATTGTACATATAATATTAACTAAAAGTACACCAACTACATTTTACATACTGTAAATAAAATATAAAAAATTACAGTAAGTACATATTATCTACTGTACATAAAATATCAAAAAGTACAGTAAATATATTTCATATATTGTACATATAATATTAACTAAAAGTACACCAAATACATTTTACATACTGTAAATAAAATATCAAAAATTACAGTAAGTATATATTATCTACTGTACATAAAATATCAAAAAGTACACCAAATATGTGTTATATATACTGTAAATAAACTATCAAAATCTTCAGGAATTATATTTAATATACTGTTCATAAAATATCAAAAAATATACCAAATGTATATTATACACTCTAAATAAAATATCAAAAAGGACAGTAAATATATATTACACTCTATGTAAAATATCAAAAACTACACCAAATATATACTATATAATTTACATAGAATATCAAAAGTACACCAAATATATATTATATACTGTATATAAAATATCAAAAAGTACAGTAAATATATTTCATATATTGTACATATAATATTAACTAAAAGTACACCAAATACATTTTATATACTGTAAATAAAATATAAAAAATTACAGTAAGTATATATTATCTACTGTACATAAAATATCAAAAAGTACACCAAATATGTGTTATATATACTGTAAATAAACTATCAAAAACTTCAGTAATTATATTTAATATACTGTACATGAAATATCAATAATTACACCAAATGTATATTATACACTCTAAATAAAATATCAAAAAGGACAGTAAATATATATTACACACTGTGTAAAATATCAAAAACTACACCAAATATATATTATATAATTTACATAAAATATCAAAAGTACACCAAATATATATTATATACTGTACATAAAATATCAAAAAGTACAGTAAATATATTTCATATATTGTACATATAATATTAACTAAAAGTACACCAAATACATTTTACATACTGTAAATAAAATATCAAAAATTACAGTAAGTGTATATTATCTACTGTACATAAAATATCAAAAAGTACACCAAATATGTGTTATATATACTGTAAATAAACTATCAAAATCTTCAGTAATTATATTTAATATACTGTACGTAAAATATCAAAAATTACACCAAATGTATATAATACACTCTAAATAAAATATCAAAAATGACAGTAAATATATATTACACTCTATGTAAAATATCAAAAACTACACCAAATATATATTATATAATTTACATAAAATATCAAAAGTACACCAAATATATATTATATACTCTACAGAAAATATCAAAAAGTACAGTAAATATATTTCATATATTGTACATATAATATTAACTAAAAGTACACCAACTACATTTTACATACTGTAAATAAAATATAAAAAATTACAGAAAGTACATATTATCTGCTGTACATAAAATATCAAAAAGTACACCAAATATGTGTTATATATACTGTAAATAAACTATCAAAATCTTCAGTAATTATATTTAATATACTGTTCATAAAATATCAAAAAATACAACAAATGTATATTATACACTCTAAATAAAATATCAAAAAGGATAGTAAATATATATTACACTCTATGTAAAATATCAAAAACAACACCAAATATATACTTTATAATTTACATAAAATATCAAAAGTACACCAAATATATGTTATATACTGTACATAAAATATCAAAAAGTACAGTAAATATATTTCATATATTGTACATATAATATTAACTAAAAGTACACCAAATACATTTTACATACTGTAAATAAAATATAAAAAATTACAGTAAGTGTATTATCTACTGTACATAAAATATCAAAAAGTACAGTAAATATATTTCATATAATGTACATATAATATTAACTAAAAGTACACCAAATACATTTTACATACAGTAAATAAAATATAAAAAATTACAGTAAGTATATATTATCTACTGTACATAAAATATCAAAAAGTACACCAAATATGTGTTATATATACTGTAAATAAACTATCAAAATCTTCAGTAATTATATTTAATATACTGTTCATAAAATATCAAAAAATACAACAAATGTATATTATACACTCTAAATAAAATATCAAAAAGGACAGTAAATATATATTACACTCTGTAAAATATCAAAAACTACACCAAATATATATTATATAATTTACATAAAATATCAAAAGTACACCAAATATTTATTATATACTGTACGTAAAATATCAAAAAGTACAGTAAATATATTTCATATATTGTACATATAATATTAAATAAAAGTACACCAAATACATTTTATATACTGTAAATAAAATATAAAAAATTACAGTAAGTATATATTATCTACTGTACATAAAATATCAAAAAGTACACCAAATATGTGTTATATATACTGTAAATAAACTATCAAAATCTTCAGTAATTATATTTAATATACTGTTCATAAAATATCAAAAATTACACCAAATGTATATTATACACTCTAAATAAAATATCAAAAGGGACAGTAAATATATATTCCACTCTATGTAATATATGAAAAACTACACCAAATATATATTATATAATTTACATAAAATATCAAAAGTACACCAAATATATATTATATACTCTACATAAAATATCAAAAAGTACAGTAAATATATTTCATATATTGTACATATAGTATTAACTAAAAGTACACCAACTACATTTTACGTACTGTAAATAAAATATAAAAAATTACACTAAGTACATATTATCTACTGTACATAAAATATCAAAAAGTACAATAAATATATTTCATATATTGTACATATAATATTAACTAAAAGTACACCAAATACATTTTACATACTGTTAATAAAATATCAAAAATTACAGTAAGTATATATTATCTACTGTACATAAAATATCAAAAAGTACACCAAATATGTGTTATATATACTGTAAATAAACTATCAAAATCTTCAGTAATTATATTTAATATACTGTTCATAAAATATCAAAAAATACACCAAATGTATATTATACACTCTAAATAAAATGTCAAAAAGGACAGTAAATATATATTACACTCTATGTAAAATATCATAAACTACACCAAATATATACTATATAATTTACATAAAATATCAAAAGTACACCAAATATATATTATATACTGTGCATAAAATATCAAAAAGTACAGTAAATATATTTCATATATTGTACATATAATATTAACTAAAAGTACACCAAATACTTTTTATATACTGTAAATAAAATATAAAAAATTACAGTAAGTATATATTATCTACTGTACATAAAATATCAAAATGTACACCAGATATGTGTTATATATACTGTAAATAAACTATCAAAATCTTCAGTAATTATATTTAATATACTGTACATGAAATATCAATAATTACACCAAATGTATATTATACACTCTAAATAAAATATCAAAAAGGACAGTAAATATATATTACACACTATGTAAAATATCAAAAACTACACCAAATATATATTATATAATTTACATAAAATATCAAACGTACACCAAATATATATTATATACTGTACATAAAATATCAAAAAGTACACTAAATATATTTCATATATTGTACATATAATATTAACTAAAAGTACACCAAATACATTTTACATACTGTAAATAAAATATCAAAAATTACAGTAAGTATATATTATCTACTGTACATAAAATATCTAAAAGTACACCAAATATGTGTTATATATACTGTAAATAAACTATCAAAATCTTCAGTAATTATATTTAATATAATGTATGTAAAATATCAAAAATTACACCAAATGTATATAATACACTCTAAATAAAATATCAAAAATGACAGTAAATATATATTACACTCTATGTAAAATATCAAAAACTACACCAAATATATATTATATAATTTACATAAAATATCAAAAGTACACAAAATATATATTATATACTGGACATAAAATATCAAAAAGTACAGTAAATATATTTCATATATTGTACATATAATATTAACTAAAAGTATAACAAATACATTTTACATACTGTAAATAAAATATAAAAAATTACAGTAAGTACATATTATCTACTGTACATAAAATATCAAAAAGTACACCAAATATGTGTTATATATACTGTAAATAAACTATCAAAACCTTCAGTAATTATATTTAATATACTGTACATATAATATCAAAAATTACACCAAATGTATATTATACACTCTAAATAAAATATCAAAAAGGACAGTAAATGTATATTACACTCTATGTAAAATATCAAATACTACTCCAAATATATATTATAGAATTTACATAAAATATCTAAAGTACACCAAATATATATTATATACTGTACATAAATTATCAAAAAGTACAGTAAATATATTTCATATATTGTACATATAATATTAACTAAAAGTACACCAAATACATTTTACATACTGTAAATAAAATATCAAAAATTACAGTAAGTATATATTATCTACTGTACATAAAATATCAAAAAGTACACCAAATATGTGTTATATATACTGTAAATAAACTATCAAAATCTTCAGTAATTATATTTAATATACTGTTCATATAATATCAAAAATTACACCAAATGTATATTATACACTCTAAATAAAATATGAAAAAGGACAGTAAATATATATTACACTCTATGTAATATATGAAAAACTACACCAAATATATATTATATAATTTACATAAAATATCAAAAGTACACCAAATATATATTATATACTGTACATAAAATATCAAAAAGTACAGTAAATATATTTCATATATTGTACATATAATATTAACTAAAAGTACACCAACTACATTTTACATACTGTAAATAAAATATAAAAAATTACAGTAAGTACATATTATCTACTGTACATAAAATATCAAAAAGTACAGTAAATATATTTCATATATTGTACATATAATATTAACTAAAAGTACACCAAATACATTTTACATACTGTAAATAAAATATCAAAAATTACAGTAAGTATATATTATCTACTGTACATAAAATATCAAAAAGTACACCAAATATGTGTTATATATACTGTAAATAAACTATCAAAATCTTCAGTAATTATATTTAATATACTGTTCATAAAATATCAAAAAATACACCAAATGTATATTATACACTCTAAATAAAATATCAAAAAGGACAGTAAATATATATTACACTCTATGTAAAATATCAAAAACTACACCAAATATATACTATATAATTTACATAGAATATCAAAAGTACACCAAATATATATTATATACTGTATATAAAATATCAAAAAGTACAGTAAATATATTTCATATATTGTACATATAATATTAACTAAAAGTACACCAAATACATTTTATATACTGTAAATAAAATATAAAAAATTACAGTAAGTATATATTATCTACTGTACATAAAATATCAAAAAGTACACCAAATATGTGTTATATATACTGTAAATAAACTATCAAAATCTTCAGTAAGTATATTTAATATACTGTACATGAAATATCAATAATTACACCAAATGTATATTATACACTCTAAATAAAATATCAAAAAGGACAGTAAATATATATTACACACTGTGTAAAATATCAAAAACTACACCAAATATATATTATATAATTTACATAAAATATCAAAAGTACACCAAATATATATTATATACTGTACATAAAATATCAAAAAGTACAGTAAATATATTTCATATATTGTACATATAATATTAACTAAAAGTACACCAAATACATTTTACATACTGTAAATAAAATATCAAAAATTACAGTAAGTGTATATTATCTACTGTACATAAAATATCAAAAAGTACACCAAATATGTGTTATATATACTGTAAATAAACTATCAAAATCTTCAGTAATTATATTTAATATACTGTACGTAAAATATCAAAAATTACACCAAATGTATATAATACACTCTAAATAAAATATCAAAAATGACAGTAAATATATATTACACTCTATGTAAAATATCAAAAACTACACCAAATATATATTATATAATTTACATAAAATATCAAAAGTACACCAAATATATATTATATACTCTACAGAAAATATCAAAAAGTACAGTAAATATATTTCATATATTGTACATATAATATTAACTAAAAGTACACCAACTACATTTTACATACTGTAAATAAAATATAAAAAATTACAGAAAGTACATATTATCTGCTGTACATAAAATATCAAAAAGTACACCAAATATGTGTTATATATACTGTAAATAAACTATCAAAATCTTCAGTAATTATATTTAATATACTGTTCATAAAATATCAAAAAATACAACAAATGTATATTATACACTCTAAATAAAATATCAAAAAGGACAGTAAATATATATTACACTCTATGTAAAATATCAAAAACTACACCAAATATATACTTTATAATTTACATAAAATATCAAAAGTACACCAAATATATGTTATATACTGTACATAAAATATCAAAAAGTACAGTAAATATATTTCATATATTGTACATATAATATTAACTAAAAGTACACCAAATACATTTTACATACTGTAAATAAAATATAAAAAATTACAGTAAGTGTATTATCTACTGTACATAAAATATCAAAAAGTACAGTAAATATATTTCATATAATGTACATATAATATTAACTAAAAGTACACCAAATACATTTTACATACAGTAAATAAAATATAAAAAATTACAGTAAGTATATATTATCTACTGTACATAAAATATCAAAAAGTACACCAAATATGTGTTATATATACTGTAAATAAACTATCAAAATCTTCAGTAATTATATTTAATATACTGTTCATAAAATATCAAAAAATACAACAAATGTATATTATACACTCTAAATAAAATATCAAAAAGGACAGTAAATATATATTACACTCTGTAAAATATCAAAAACTACACCAAATATATATTATATAATTTACATAAAATATCAAAAGTACACCAAATATTTATTATATACTGTACATAAAATATCAAAAAGTACAGTAAATATATTTCATATATTGTACATATAATATTAAATAAAAGTACACCAAATACATTTTATATACTGTAAATAAAATATAAAAAATTACAGTAAGTATATATTATCTACTGTACATAAAATATCAAAAAGTACACCAAATATGTGTTATATATACTGTAAATAAACTATCAAAATCTTCAGTAATTATATTTAATATACTGTTCATAAAATATCAAAAATTACACCAAATGTATATTATACACTCTAAATAAAATATCAAAAGGGACAGTAAATATATATTCCACTCTATGTAATATATGAAAAACTACACCAAATATATATTATATAATTTACATAAAATATCAAAAGTACACCAAATATATATTATATACTCTACATAAAATATCAAAAAGTACAGTAAATATATTTCATATATTGTACATATAGTATTAACTAAAAGTACACCAACTACATTTTACGTACTGTAAATAAAATATAAAAAATTACAGTAAGTACATATTATCTACTGTACATAAAATATCAAAAAGTACAATAAATATATTTCATATATTGTACATATAATATTAACTAAAAGTACACCAAATACATTTTACATACTGTTAATAAAATATCAAAAATTACACTAAGTATATATTATCTACTGTACATAAAATATCAAAAAGTACACCAAATATGTGTTATATATACTGTAAATAAACTATCAAAATCTTCAGTAATTATATTTAATATACTGTTCATAAAATATCAAAAAATACACCAAATGTATATTATACACTCTAAATAAAATATCAAAAAGGACAGTAAATATATATTACACTCTATGTAAAATATCAAAAACTACACCAAATATATATTATATAATTTACATAAAATATCAAATGTACACCAAATATATATTATATACTGTACATAAAATATCAAAAAGTACAGTAAATATATTTCATATACTGTACATATAATATTAACTAAAAGTACACCAAATACATTTTACATACTGTAAATAAAATATCAAAAATTACAGTAAATATATTATCTACTGTACATAAAACATCAAAAAGTACACCAAATATGTGTTATATATACTGTAAATAAACTATCAAAATCTTCAGTAATTATATTTAATATACTGTACAAAAAATATCAAAAATTACACCAAATGTATATTACACACTCTAAATAAAATATCAAAAAGGACAGTTAATGTATATTACACTCTATGTAAAATATCAAAAACTACAACAAATATATATTATATAATTTACATAAAATATCAAAAATACCCCAAATATATATTATATACTGTACATAAAATATCAAAAAGTACAGTAAATATATTTCATATATTGTACATATAATATTAACTAAAAGTACACCAAATACATTTTACATACTGTAAATAAAATATCAAAAATTACAGTAACTATATATTATCTACTGTACAAAAAATATCAAAAAGTACACCAAATATGTGTTATATATACTGTAAATAAACTATCAAAAACTTCAGTAATTATATTTTATATACTGTACATAAAATATCAAAAATTACACCAAATGTATATTATACACTCTAAATAAAATATCAAAAATGACAGTAAATATATATTACACTCTATGTAAAATATCAAAAACTACACCAAATATATTTTATATAATTTACATAAAATATCAAAAGTACACCAAATATATGTTATATACTGTACATAAATTATCAAAAAGTACAGTAAATATATTTCATATATTGTGCATATAATATTAACTATAAGTACACCAAATATATTTTACATACTGTAAATAAAATATAAAAAATTACAGTAAGTATATATTATCTACTGTACATAAATTATCAAATAGTACAGTAAATATATTTCATATATTGTACATATAATATTAACTGAAAGTACACCAAATACATTTTACATACTGTAAATAAAATACAAAAAATTACAGTAAGTACATATTATCTACTGTACATAAAATATCAAAAAGTACACCAAATATGTTTTATATATACTGTAAATAAACTATCAAAATCTTCAGTAATTATATTTAATATACTGTTCATAAAATATCAAAAATTACACCAAATGTATATTATAAACTGTAAATAAAATATCAAAAAGTTCAGTAAATATATATTACACACTATGTGATATATGAAAAACTACACCAAATACATATTATATAATTTACATAAAATATCAAAAGTGCACCAAATATATATTATATACCGTACATAAAATATCAAAAAGAACAGTAAATATATTTCATATATTGTACATATAATATTAACTAAAAGTACACCAACTACGATTTACATACTGTAAATAAAATATAAAAAATTACAGTAAGTATATATTATCTACTGTACATAAAATATCAAAAAGTACACCAAATATGTGTTATATATACTGTAAATAAACTATCAAAATCTTCAGTAATTATATTTAATATACTGTTCATAAAATATCAAAAAATACAACAAATGTATATTATATACTCTAAATAAAATATCAAAAAGGACAGTAAATATATATTACACTCTATGTAAAATATCAAAAACTACCCCAAATATATATTATATAATTTACATAAAATATCAAATGTACACCAAATAGATATTATATACAGTACATAAAATATCAAAAAGTACAGTAAATATATTTCATCTATTGTACATATATTATTAACTAAAAGTACACCAAATATATTTTATATACTGTAAATAAAATATCCAATAGTACAGTAAATATATATTACATACTGTACATAAAATGTCAAAAAGTACACCAAATATGTGTTATATATACTGTAAATAAACAATCATAAAATACACTAATTATGTTTAATATACTGTACATAAAATATCAAAAATTACACGAAATGTATACTATATAACGTAAAAAAAATATCTAAAATTACAGTAAATATATATTGCACACTCTATGTAAAATATCAAAAACTACGCCAAATATATATTATATAATTTACATAAAATATCAAAAGTACACCAAATAGATATTATATACAGTACATAAAATATCAAAAAGTACAGTAAATATATTTCATATATTGTACATGTAATATTAACTAAAAGTACACCAAATACATTTTATATACTGTAAATAAAATATCAAATAGTACAGTAAATATATATTACATACTGTACATAAAATATCAAAAAGTACACCAAATATGTGTTATATATACTGTAAATAAACAGTCAAAATCTACAGTAATTATATTTAATATACTGTACATAAAATCTCAAATATTACACGAAATGTATACTATATACCGTAAAAAAAATCTAAAATTACAGTAAATATATATTGCACACTCTATGTAAAATATCAAAAACTACGCCAAATATATATTACATAATTTACATAAAATATGAAAAGTACACCAAATAGATATTATATACAGTACATAAAATATCAAAAAGTACAGTAAATATATTTCATATATTGTACATATAATATTAACTAAAAGTACACCAAATACATTTTATATACTGTAAATAAAATATCCAATAGTACAGTAAATATATATTACATACTGTACATAAAATGTCAAAAAGTACACCAAATATGTGTTATATATACTGTAAATAAGCAATCAAAACCCACAGTAATTATATTTAACATACTGTACATAAAATATCAAAAATTACACGAAATGTATACTATATACCGTAAAAAAAAATCTAAAATTACAGTAAATATATATTGCACACTCTATGTAAAATATCAAAAACTACGCCAAACATATATTATATAATTTACATAAAATATCAAAAGTACACCAAATAGATATTATATACAGTACATGAAATATCAAAAAGTACAGTAAATATATTTCATATATTGTACATATAATATTAACTAAAAGTACACCAAATATATTTTACATACTGTAAATAAATTATCCAATAGTACAGTAAATATATATTACATACTGTACATAAAATGTCCAAAAGTACACCAAATGTGTGTTATATATACTGTAAATCAACAATCAAAAACTACAGTAATTATATTTAATATACTGTACATAAAATATCAAAAATTACACGAAATGTATACTATATACCGTAAAAAAAATATCTAAAATTACAGTAAATATATATTGCACACTCTATGTAAAATATCAAAAACTACGCCAAATATATATTATATAATTTACATAAAATATCAAAAGTACACCAAATAGATATTATATACAGTACATAAAATATCAAAAAGTGCAGTAAATATATTTCATATATTGTACATATAATATTAACTAAAAGTACACCAAATACATTTTATATACTGTAAATAAAATATCCAACAGTACAGTAAATATATATTACATTCTGTACATAAAATGTCAAAAAGCACACCAAATATGTGTTATATATACTGTAAATAAACAATCAAAAACTACAGTAATTATATTTAATATACTGCACATAAAATATCAAAAATTACACGAAATGTATACTATATACCGTAAAAAAAATATCTAAAATTACAGTAAATATATATTGCACACTCTATGTAAAATATCAAAAACTACGCCAAATATATATTATATAATTCACATAAAATATCAAAAGTACACCAAATAGATATTATATACAGTACATGAAATATCAAAAGGTACAGTAAATATATTTCATATATTGTACATATAATATTAACTAAAAGTACACCAAATACATTTTATATACTGTAAATAAAATATCCAATAGTACAGTAAATATATATTACATACTGTACATAAAATGTCAAAAAGTACACCAAATATGTGTTATATATAGTGTAAGTAAACAATCAAAAAATACACTAATTATATTTAATATACTGTACATAAAATATCAAAAATTACACGAAATGTATACTATATACCGTAAAAAAAATATCTAAAATTACAGTAAATATATATTGCACACTCTATGTAAAATATCAAAAACTACGCCAAATGTATATTATATAATTTACATAAAATATCAAAAGTACACCAAATAGATATTATATACAGTACAGAAAATATCAAAAAGTACAGTAAATATATTTCATATATTCTACATATAATATTAACTAAAAGTACACCAAATACATTTTATATACTGTAAATAAAATATCCAATACTACAGTAAATATATATTACATTCTGTATATAAAATATCAAAAAGTACACCAAATATGTGTTATATATACTGTAAATAAACAATCAAAAACTACAGTAATTATATTTAATATACTGCACATAAAATATCAAAAATTACACGAAATGTATACTATATACCGTAAAAAAAATCTAAAATTACAGTAAATATATATTGCACACTCTATGTAAAATATCAAAAACTACGCCAAATATATATTATATAATTTACAGAAAATATCAAAAGTACACCAAATAGATATTATATACAGTACATAAAATATCAAAAAGTACAGTAAATATATTTCATATATTGTACATATAATATTAACTAAAACTACACCAAATACATTTTATATACTGTAAATAAAATATCAAAAATTACAGTAAGTATATATTATCTACTGTACATAAGCTATCAAAAAGTACACCAAATATGTGTTATATATACTGTAAATAAACTATCAAAACCTTCAGTAATTATATTTAATATACTCTACATAAAATATCAATAATTACACCACATGTATATTATACACTCTAAATAAAATATCAAAAACGACAGTAAATATTTATTACACTCTATGTAAAATATCAAAATCTACCCCAAATATATATTATATAATTTACATAAAATATCAAAAGTACACCAAACATATATTATAAACTGTACATAAAATATCAAAAAGAACAGTAAATATATTTCATATATTGTACATATATTAACTAAAAGTACACCAAATACATTTTACATACTGTAAATAAAATATAAAATATTTCAGTAAGTATATATTATCTACTGTACATAAAATATCAAAAAGTACACCAGATATGTGTTATATATACTGAAAATCAACTATCACTATCTTCAGTAATTATATTTAATATACTGTACATAAAATATCAAAAATTACACCAAATGTATATTATACACTCTAAATAAAATATCAAAAAGTACAGTAAATATATATTACACTCTAAAATATCAAAAACTACACCAAATATATATTATATAATTTACATAAAATATCAAAATTACACCAAATATATATTATATACTGTACATAAAATATCAAAAAGTAAAGTAAATATATTTCATATATTCGACATATAATATTAACTAAAAGTACACCAAATACATTTTATATACTGTAAATAAAATATCAAACATTACAGTAGGTATATATTATCTACTGTACATAAAATATCAAAAAGTACACCAAATATGTGTTATATATACTGTAAATAAACTATCAAAATATTCAGTAATTATATTTAATATACTGTACATAAAATATCAATAATTACACCAAATGTATATTATGCACTCTAAATAAAATATCAAAAAGGACAGTAAATATATATTACACTCTATGTAAAATATCAAAAACTACACCAAATATATATTATATAATTTACATAAAATATCAAAAGTACACCAAATATATATTATATACTGTACATAAAATATCAGAAAGTACAGTAAATATATTTCATATATTGTACATATAATATTAACTAAAAGTACACCAAATACATTTTACATACTGTAAATAAAATATAAAAAATTACAGTAAGTATATATTATCTACTGTACATAAAATATCAAAAAGTACACCAAATATGTGTTATATATACTGTAAATAAACTATCAAAATCTTCAGTAATTATATTTAATATACTGTACATAAAATATCAAAAATTATACCAAATGTATATTATACACTCTAAATAAAATATCAAAAAGGACAGTAAATATATATTACACTCTATGTAAAATATCAAAAACTACACCAAATATATATTATATAATTTACATAAAATATCAAAAGTACCCCAAATATATATTATACACTGTACATAAAATATCAAAAAGTACAGTAAATATATTTCATATATTGTACATATAATATTAACTAAAAGTACAGCAAATACATTTTACATACTGTAAATAAAATATCAAAAATTACAGTAACTATATATTATCTACTGTACATAAAATATCAAAAAGTACACCAAATATGTGTTATATATACTGTAAATAAACTATCAAAAACTTCAGTAATTATATTTTATATACTGTACATAAAATATCAAAAAGTACACCAAATGTATATTATACAATCTAAATAAAATATCAAAAAGTTCAGTAAATATATATTACACACTATGTGATATATGAAAAACTACACCAAATACATATTATATAATTTACATAAAATATCAAAAGTACACCAAATATATATTGTATACTGTACATAAAATATCAAAAAGTACAGTAAATATATTTCATATATTGTACATATAATATTAACTAAAACTACACCAAATACATTTTATATACTGTAAATAAATTATCAAAAAATACAGTAAGTATATATTATCTACTGTACATAAATTATCAAATAGTACAGTAAATATATTTCATATATTGTACATATAATATTAACTAAAAGTACACCAAATACATTTTACATACTGTAAATAAAATATCAAAAATTACAGTAAGTATATATTATCTACTGTACATAAAATATCAAAAAGTACACCAAATATGTGTTATATATACTGTAAATAAACTATCAAAATCTTCAGTAATTATATTTTACATACTGTACATAAAATATCAAAAATTACACCAAATGAATAGTATACACTCTAAATAAAATATCAAAAAGGACAGTAAATATATATTACACACTGTGTAAAATATCAAAAACTACACCAAATATGTATTATATAATTTACATAAAATATCAAAAGTACACCAAATATATATTATATACTGTACATAAAATATCAAAAAGTACAGTAAATATATTTCATATATTGTACATATAATATTAACTAAAAGTACACCAAATACATTTTACATACTGTAAATAAAATATCAAAAATTACAGTAAGTATATATTATCTACTGTACATAAAATATCAAAAAGTACACCAAATATGTGTTATATATACTGTAAATAAACTACCAAAATCTTCAGTAATTATATTTAATATATTGTTCATAAAATATCAAAAAATACACCAAATGTATATTATACACTCTAAATAAAATATCAAAAAGGACAGTAAATATATATTACACTCTATGTAAAATATCAAAAACTACACCAAATATATACTATATAATTTACATAGAATATCAAAAGTACACCAAATATATATTATATACTGTATATAAAATATCAAAAAGTACAGTAAATATATTTCATATATTGTACATATAATATTAACTAAAAGTACACCAAATACATTTTCTATACTGTAAATAAAATATAAAAAATTACAGTAAGTACATATTATCTACTGTACATAAAATATCAAAAAGTACACCAAATATGTGTTATAGATACTGTAAATAAACTATCAAAATCTTCAGTAATTATAATTAATATACTGTTCATAAAATATCAAAAATTACACCAAATGTATATTATACACTGTAAATAAAATATCAAAAAGTTCAGTAAATATATATTACACTCTATGTAATATATGAAAAACTACACCAAATATATATTATCTAATTTACATAAAATATCAAAAGTACACCAAATATATATTATATACAGTACATAAAATATCAAAAAGTACCGTAAATATATTTCATATATTGTACATATAATATTAACTAAAAGTACACCAACTACGTTTTACAAACTGTAAATAAAATATAAAAAATTACAGTAAGTATATATTATCTACTGTACATAAAATATTAAAAAGTACACCAAATATGTGTTATATATACTGTAAATAAACTATCAAAATCTTCAGTAATTATATTTAATATACTGTTCATAAAATATCAAAAAATACAACAAATGTATATTATACACTCTAAATAAAATATCAAAAAGGACAGTAAATATATATTACACTCTATGTAAAATATCAAAAACTACACCAAATATATACTTTATAATTTACATAAAATATCAAAAGTACCCCAAATATATATTATATACTGTACATAAAATATCAAAAAGTACAGTAAATATATTTCATATATTGTACATATAATATTAACTAAAAGTACACCAAATACATTTTATATACTGTAAATAAAATATAAAAAATTACAGTAAGTATATATTATCTACTGTACATAAAATATCAAAAAGTACACCAAATATGTGTTATATATACTGTAAATAAACTATCAAAATCTTCAGTAATTATATTTAATATACTGTACATGAAATATCAATAATTACACCAAATGAATAGTATACACTCTAAATAAAATATCAAAAAGGACAGTAAATATATATTACACTCTATGTAAAATATCAAAAACTACACCAAATATATATTATATAATTTACATAAAATATCAAAAGTACCCCAAATATATATTATATACTGTACATAAAATATCAAAAAGTTCAGTAAATATATTTAATATATTGTACATATAATATTAACTAAAACTACACCAAATACATTTTATATACTGTAAATAAAATATCAAAAATTACAGTAAGTATATATTATCTACTGTACATAAATTATCATATAGTACAGTAAATATATTTCATATATTGTACATATAATATTAACTAAAAGTACACCAAATACATTTTATATACTGTAAATAAAATATAAAAAATTACAGTAAGTATATATTATCTACTGTACATAAAATATCAAAAAGTACACCAAATATGTGTTATATATACTGTAAATAAACTATCAAAATCTTCAGTAATTATATTTAATATACTGTACATGAAATATCAATAATTACACCAAATGAATAGTATACACTCTAAATAAAATATCAAAAAGGACAGTAAATATATATTACACACTGTGTAAAATATCAAAAACTACACCAAATATATATTATATAATTTACATAAAATATCAAAAGTACACCAAATATATATTATATACTGTACATAAAATATCAAAAAGTACAGTAAATATATTTCATATATTGTACATATAATATTAACTAAAAGTACACCAAATACATTTTACATACTGTAAATAAAATATCAAAAATTACAGTAAGTATATATTATCTACTGTACATAAAATATCAAAAAGTACACCAAATATGTGTTATATATACTGTAAATAAACTATCAAAATCTTCAGTAATTATATTTAAGATACTGTTCATAAAATATCAAAAAATACACCAAATATATATTATACACTCTAAATAAAATATCAAAAAGGACAGTAAATATATATTACACTCTATGTAAAATATCAAAAACTACACCAAATATATACTATATAATTTACATAGAATATCAAAAGTACACCAAATATATATTATATACTGTATATAAAATATCAAAAAGTACAGTAAATATATTTCATATATTGTACATATAATATTAACTAAAAGTACACCAAATACATTTTCTATACTGTAAATAAAATATAAAAAATTACAGTAAGTACATATTATCTACTGTACATAAAATATCAAAAAGTACACCAAATATGTGTTATAGATACTGTAAATAAACTATCAATATCTTCAGTAATTATAATTAATATACTGTTCATAAAATATCAAAAATTACACCAAATGTATATTATACACTGTAAATAAAATATCAAAAAGTTCAGTAAATATATATTACACTCTATGTAATATATGAAAAACTACACCAAATATATATTATATAATTTACATAAAATATCAAAAGTACACCAAATATATATTATATACAGTACATAAAATATCAAAAAGTACAGTAAATATATTTCATATATTGTACATATAATATTAACTAAAACTACACCAAATACATTTTATATACTGTAAATAAAATATCAAAAATTACAGTAAGTATATATTATCTACTGTACATAAATTATCAAATAGTACAGTAAATATATTTCATATATTGTACATATAATATTAACTAAAAGTACACCAAATACATTTTATATACTGTAAATAAAATATAAAAAATTACAGTAAGTATATATTATCTACTGTACATAAAATATCAAAAAGTACACCAAATATGTGTTATATATACTGTAAATAAACTATCAAAATCTTCAGTAATTATATTTAATATACTGTACATGAAATATCAATAATTACACCAAATGAATAGTATACACTCTAAATAAAATATCAAAAAGGACAGTAAATATATATTACACTCTATGTAAAATATCAAAAACTACACCAAATATATATTATATAATTTACATAAAATATCAAAAGTACCCCAAATATATATTATATACTGTACATAAAATATCAAAAAGTACAGTAAATATATTTCATATATTGTACATATAATATTAACTAAAACTACACCAAATACATTTTATATACTGTAAATAAAATATCAAAAATTACAGTAAGTATATATTATCTACTGTACATAAATTATCAAATAGTACAGTAAATATATTTCATATATTGTACATATAATATTAACTAAAAGTACACCAAATACATTTTATATACTGTAAATAAAATATAAAAAATTACAGTAAGTATATATTATCTACTGTACATAAAATATCAAAAAGTACACCAAATATGTGTTATATATACTGTAAATAAACTATCAAAATCTTCAGTAATTATATTTAATATACTGTACATGAAATATCAATAATTACACCAAATGAATAGTATACACTCTAAATAAAATATCAAAAAGGACAGTAAATATATATTACACACTGTGTAAAATATCAAAAACTACACCAAATATATATTATATAATTTACATAAAATATCAAAAGTACACCAAATATATATTATATACTGTACATAAAATATCAAAAAGTACAGTAAATATATTTCATATATTGTACATATAATATTAACTAAAAGTACACCAAATACATTTTACATACTGTAAATAAAATATCAAAAATTACAGTAAGTATATATTATCTACTGTACATAAAATATCAAAAAGTACACCAAATATGTGTTAGATATACTGTAAATAAACTATCAAAATCTTCAGTAATTATATTTAATATACTGTTCATAAAATATCAAAAAATACACCAAATGTATATTATACACTCTAAATAAAATATCAAAAAGGACAGTAAATATATATTACACTCTATGTAAAATATCAAAAACTACACCAAATATATACTATATAATTTACATAGAATATCAAAAGTACACCAAATATATATTATATACTGTATATAAAATATCAAAAAGTACAGTAAATATATTTCATATATTGTACATATAATATTAACTAAAAGTACACTAAATACATTTTCTATACTGTAAATAAAATATAAAAAATTACAGTAAGTACATATTATCTACTGTACATAAAATATCAAAAAGTACACCAAATATGTGTTATAGATACTGTAAATAAACTATCAAAATCTTCAGTAATTATAATTAATATACTGTTCATAAAATATCAAAAATTACACCAAATGTATATTATACACTGTAAATAAAATATCAAAAAGTTCAGTAAATATATATTACACTCTATGTAATATATGAAAAACTACACCAAATATATATTATATAATTTACATAAAATATCAAAAGTACACCAAATATATATTATATACAGTACATAAAATATCAAAAAGTACCGTAAATATATTTCATATATTGTACATATAATATTAACTAAAAGTACACCAACTACGTTTTACAAACTGTAAATAAAATATAAAAAATTACAGTAAGTATATATTATCTACTGTACATAAAATATCAAAAAGTACACCAAATATGTGTTATATATACTGTAAATAAACTATCAAAATCTTCAGTAATTATATTTAATATACTGTTCATAAAATATCAAAAAATACAACAAATGTATATTATACACTCTAAATAAAATATCAAAAAGGACAGTAAATATATATTACACTCTATGTAAAATATCAAAAACTACACCAAATATATACTTTATAATTTACATAAAATATCAAAAGTACCCCAAATATATATTATATACTGTACATAAAATATCAAAAAGTACAGTAAATATATTTCATATATTGTACATATAATATTAACTAAAAGTACACCAAATACATTTTATATACTGTAAATAAAATATCAAAAATTACAGTAAGTATATATTATCTACTGTACATAAATTATCAAATAGTACAGTAAATATATTTCATATATTGTACATATAATATTAACTAAAAGTACACCAAATACATTTTATATACTGTAAATAAAATATAAAAAATTACAGTAAGTATATATTATCTACTGTACATAAAATATCAAAAAGTACACCAAATATGTGTTATATATACTGTAAATAAACTATCAAAATCTTCAGTATTTATATTTAATATACTGTACATGAAATATCAATAATTACACCAAATGAATAGTATACACTCTAAATAAAATATCAAAAAGGACAGTAAATATATATTACACACTGTGTAAAATATCAAAAACTACACCAAATATATATTATATAATTTACATAAAATATCAAAAGTACACCAAATATATATTATATACTGTACATAAAATATCAAAAAGTACAGTAAATATATTTCATATATTGTACATATAATATTAACTAAAAGTACACCAAATACATTTTACATACTGTAAATAAAATATCAAAAATTACAGTAAGTATATATTATCTACTGTACATAAAATATCAAAAAGTACACCAAATATGTGTTATATATACTGTAAATAAACTATCAAAATCTTCAGTAATTATATTTAATATACTGTTCATAAAATATCAAAAAATACACCAAATGTATATTATACACTCTAAATAAAATATCAAAAAGGACAGTAAATATATATTACACTCTATGTAAAATATCAAAAACTACACCAAATATATACTATATAATTTACATAGAATATCAAAAGTACACCAAATATATATTATATACTGTATATAAAATATCAAAAAGTACTGTAAATATATTTCATATATTGTACATGTAATATTAACTAAAAGTACACCAAATACATTTTCTATACTGTAAATAAAATATAAAAAATTACAGTAAGTACATATTATCTACTGTACATAAAATATCAAAAAGTACACCAAATATGTGTTATAGATACTGTAAATAAACTATCAAAATCTTCAGGAATTATAATTAATATACTGTTCATAAAATATCAAAAATTACACCAAATGTATATTATACACTGTAAATAAAATATCAAAAAGTTCGGTAAATATATATTACACTCTATGTAATATATGAAAAACTACACCAAATATATATTATATAATTTACATAAAATATCAAAAGTACACCAAATATATATTATATACAGTACATAAAATATCAAAAAGTACAGTAAATATATTTCATATATTGTACATATAATATTAACTAAAACTACACCAAATACATTTTATATACTGTAAATAAAATATCAAAAATTACAGTAAGTATATATTATCTACTGTACATAAATTATCAAATAGTACAGTAAATATATTTCATATATTGTACATATAATATTAACTAAAAGTACACCAAATACATTTTATATACTGTAAATAAAATATAAAAAATTACAGTAAGTATATATTATCTACTGTACATAAAATATCAAAAAGTACACCAAATATGTGTTATATATACTGTAAATAAACTATCAAAATCTTCAGTAATTATATTTAATATACTGTACATGAAATATCAATAATTACACCAAATGAATAGTATACACTCTAAATAAAATATCAAAAAGGACAGTAAATATATATTACACTCTATGTAAAATATCAAAAACTACACCAAATATATATTATATAATTTACATAAAATATCAAAAGTACCCCAAATATATATTATATACTGTACATAAAATATCAAAAAGTACAGTAAATATATTTCATATATTGTACATATAATATTAACTAAAACTACACCAAATACATTTTATATACTGTAAATAAAATATCAAAAATTACAGTAAGTATATATTATCTACTGTACATAAATTATCAAATAGTACAGTAAATATATTTCATATATTGTACATATAATATTAACTAAAAGTACACCAAATATATTTTATATACTGTAAATAAAATATCCAATAGTACAGTAAATATATATTACATACTGTACATAAAATGTCAAAAAGTACACCAAATATGTGTTATATATACTGTAAATAAACAATCAAAAACTACAGTAATTATATTTAATATACTGTACATAAAATATCAAAAATTACACGAAATGTATACTATATACCGTAAAAAAAAATCTAAAATTACAGTAAATATATATTGCACACTCTATGTAAAATATCAAAAACTACGCCAAACATATATTATATAATTTACATAAAATATCAAAAGTACACCAAATAGATATTATATACAGTACATGAAATATCAAAAAGTACAGTAAATATATTTCATATATTGTACATATAATATTAACTAAAAGTACACCAAATATATTTTACATACTGTAAATAAATTATCCAATAGTACAGTAAATATATATTACATACTGTACATAAAATGTCCAAAAGTACACCAAATATGTGTTATATATACTGTAAATAAACAATCAAAAACTACAGTAATTATATTTAATATACTGTACATAAAATATCAAAAATTACACGAAATGTATACTATATACCGTAAAAAAATATCTAAAATTACAGTAAATATATATTGCACACTCTATGTAAAATATCAAAAACTACGCCAAATATATATTATATAATTCACATAAAATATCAAAAGTACACCAAATAGATATTATATACAGTACATAAAATATCAAAAAGTACAGTAAATATATTTCATATATTGTACATATAATATTAACTAAAAGTACACCAAATACATTTTATATACTGTAAATAAAATATCCAATAGTACAGTAAATATATATTACATACCGTACATAAAATATCAAAAAGTACACCAAATGTGTGTTATATATACTGTAAATCAACAATCAAAAACTACAGTAATTATATTTAATATACTGTACATAAAATATCAAAAATTACACGAAATGTATACTATATACCGTAAAAAAAATATCTAAAATTACAGTAAATATATATTGCACACTCTATGTAAAATATCAAAATCTACGCCAAATATATATTATATAATTTACATAAAATATCAAAAGTACACCAAATAGATATTATATACAGTACATAAAATATCAAAAAGTACAGTAAATATATTTCATATATTGTACATATAATATTAACTAAAAGTACACCAAATACATTTTATATACTGTAAATAAAATATCCAATAGTACAGTAAATATATATTACATTCTGTACATAAAATGTCAAAAAGCACACCAAATATGTGTTATATATACTGTAAATAAACAATCAAAAACTACAGTAATTATATTTAATATACTGCACATAAAATATCAAAAATTACACGAAATGTATACTATATACCGTAAAAAAAATATCTAAAATTACAGTAAATATATATTGCACACTCTATGTAAAATATCAAAAACTACACCAAATATATATTATATAATTTACATAAAATATCAAAAGTACACCAAATAGATATTATATACAGTACATGAAATATCAAAAAGTACAGTAAATATATTTCATATATTGTACATATAATATTAACTAAAAGTACACCAAATACATTTTATATACTGTAAATAAAATATCCAATAGTACAGTAAATATATATTACATACTGTACATAAAATGTCAAAAAGTACACCAAATATGTGTTATATATAGTGTAAATAAACAATCAAAAAATACACTAATTATATTTAATATACTGTACATAAAATATCAAAAATTACACGAAATGTATACTATATACCGTAAAAAAAATATCTAAAATTACAGTAAATATATATTGCACACTCTATGTAAAATATCAAAAACTACGCCAAATGTATATTATATAATTTACATAAAATATCAAAAGTACACCAAATAGATATTATATACAGTACATAAAATATCAAAAAGTACAGTAAATATATTTCATATATTGTACATATAATATTAACTAAAAGTACACCAAATACATTTTATATACTGTAAATAAAATATCCAATACTACAGTAAATATATATTACATTCTGTATATAAAATATCAAAAAGTACACCAAATATGTGTTATATATACTGTAAATAAACAATCAAAAACTACAGTAATTATATTTAATATACTGCACATAAAATATCAAAAATTACACGAAATGTATACTATATACTGTAAAAAAAATCTAAAATTACAGTAAATATATATTGCACACTCTATGTAAAATATCAAAAACTACGCCAAATATATATTATATAATTTACAGAAAATATCAAAAGTACACCAAATAGATATTATATACAGTACATAAAATATCAAAAAGTACAGTAAATATATTTCATATATTGTACATATAATATTAACTAAAACTACACCAAATACATTTTATATACTGTAAATAAAATATCAAAAATTACAGTAAGTATATATTATCTACTGTACATAAGCTATCAAAAAGTACACCAAATATGTGTTATATATACTGTAAATAAACTATCAAAACCTTCAGTCATTATATTTAATATACTGTACATAAAATATCAATAATTACACCAAATGTATATTATACACTCTAAATAAAATATCAAAAACGACAGTAAATATATATTACACTCTATGTAAAATATCAAAATCTACACCAAATATATATTATATAATTTACATAAAATATCAAAAGTACACCAAATATATATTATAAACTGTACATAAAATATCAAAAAGAACAGTAAATATATTTCATATATTGTACATATATTAACTAAAAGTACACCAAATACATTTTACATACTGTAAATAAAATATAAAATATTTCAGTAAGTATATATTATCTACTGTACATAAAATATCAAAAAGTACACCAGATATGTGTTATATATACTGAAAATCAACTATCACTATCTTCAGTAATTATATTTAATATACTGTACATAAAATATCAAAAATTACGCCAAATGTATATTATACACTCTAAATAAAATATCAAAAAGTACAGTAAATATATATTACACTCTAAAATATCAAAAACTACACCAAATATATATTATATAATTTACATAAAATATCAAAATTACACCAAATATATATTATATACTGTACATAAAATATCAAAAAGTAAAGTAAATATATTTCATATATTCTACATATAATATTAACTAAAAGTACACCAAATACATTTTATATACTGTAAATAAAATATCAAACATTACAGTAAGTATATATTATCTACTGTACATAAAATATCAAAAAGTACACCAAATATGTGTTATATATACTGTAAATAAACTATCAAAATATTCAGTAATTATATTTAATATACTGTACATAAAATATCAATAATTACACCAAATGTATATTATGCACTCTAAATAAAATATCAAAAAGGACAGTAAATATATATTACACTCTATGTAAAATATCAAAAACTACACCAAATATATACTATATAATTTACATAGAATATCAAAAGTACACCAAATATATATTATATACTGTATATAAAATATCAAAAAGTACAGTAAATATATTTCATATATTGTACATATAATATTAACTAAAAGTACACCAAATACATTTTCTATACTGTAAATAAAATATAAAAAATTACAGTAAGTACATATTATCTACTGTACATAAAATATCAAAAAGTACACCAAATATGTGTTATAGATACTGTAAATAAACTATCAAAATCTTCAGTAATTATAATTAATATACTGTTCATAAAATATCAAAAATTACACCAAATGTATATTATACACTGTAAATAAAATATCAAAAAGTTCAGTAAATATATATTACACTCTATGTAATATATGAAAAACTACACCAAATATATATTATATAATTTACATAAAATATCAAAAGTACACCAAATATATATTATATACAGTACATAAAATATCAAAAAGTACCGTAAATATATTTCATATATTGTACATATAATATTAACTAAAAGTACACCAACTACGTTTTACAAACTGTAAATAAAATATAAAAAATTACAGTAAGTATATATTATCTACTGTACATAAAATATCAAAAAGTACACCAAATATGTGTTATATATACTGTAAATAAACTATCAAAATCTTCAGTAATTATATTTAATATACTGTTCATAAAATATCAAAAAATACAACAAATGTATATTATACACTCTAAATAAAATATCAAAAAGGACAGTAAATATATATTACACTCTATGTAAAATATCAAAAACTACACCAAATATATACTTTATAATTTACATAAAATATCAAAAGTACACCAAATATATGTTATATACTGTACATAAAATATCAAAAAGAACAGTAAAAATATTTCATATATTGTACATATAATATTAACTAAAAGTACGACAAATACATTTTACATACTGTAAATAAAATATAAAAAATTACAGTAAGTACATATTATCTACTGTACATAAAATATCAAAAAGTACAGTGAATATATTTCATATATTGTACATATAATATTAACTAAAAGTACACCAAATACATTTTACATACTGTAAATAAAATATCAAAAATTACAGTAAGTATATATTATCTACTGTACATAAAATATCCAAAAGTACACCAAATATGTGTTATATATACTGTAAATAAACTATCAAAATCTTCAGTAATTATATTTAATATACTGTTCATAAAATATCAAAAAATACACCAAATGTATATTATACACTCTAAATAAAATATCAAAAAGGACAGTAAATATATATTACACTCTATGTAAAATATCAAAAACTACACCAAATATATACTATATAATTTACATAGAATATCAAAAGTACACCAAATATATATTATATACTGTATATAAAATATCAAAATGTACAGTAAATATATTTCATATATTGTACATATAATATTAACTAAAAGTACACCAAATACATTTTACATACTGTAAATAAAATATCAAAAATTACAGTAAGTATATATTATCTACTGTACATAAAATATCAAAAAGTACACCAAATATGTGTTATATATACTGTAAATAAACTATCAAAATCTTCAGTAATTATATTTAATATACTGTTCATAAAATATCAAAAAATACACCAAATGTATATTATACACTCTAAATAAAATATCAAAAAGGACAGTAAATATATATTACACTCTATGTAAAATATCAAAAACTACACCAAATATATACTATATAATTTACATAGAATATCAAAAGTACACCAAATATATATTATATACTGTATATAAAATATCAAAAAGTACAGTAAATATATTTCATATATTGTACATATAATATTAACTAAAAGTACACCAAATACATTTTCTATACTGTAAATAAAATATAAAAAATTACAGTAAGTATATATTATCTACTGTACATAAAATATCAAAAAGTACACCAAATATGTGTTATATATACTGTAAATAAACTATCAAAATCTTCAGTAATTATATTTAATATACTGTACATGAAATATCAATAATTACACCAAATGAATAGTATACACTCTAAATAAAATATCAAAAAGGACAGTAAATATATATTACACACTGTGAAAAATATCAAAAACTACACCAAATATATATTATATAATTTACATAAAATATCAAAAGTACACCAAATATATATTATATACTGTACATAAAATATCAAAAAGTACAGTAAATATATTTCATATATTGTACATATAATATTAACTAAAAGTACACCAAATACATTTTACATACTGTAAATAAAATATCAAAAATTACAGTAAGTGTATATTATCTACTGTACATAAAATATCAAAAAGTACACCAAATATGTGTTATATATACTGTAAATAAACTATCAAAATCTTCATTAATTATATTTAATATACTGTACATAAAATATCAAAAATTACACCAAATGTATATTATACACTCTAAATAGAATATCAAAAAGGACAGTAAATATATACTACACTCTATGTAAAATATCAAAACTACACCAAATATATATTATATAATTTACATAAAATATCAAAGGTACACCAAATATATATTGTATACTCTACATAAAATATCAAAATGTACAGTAAATATATTTCATATGTTGTACATATAATATTAACTAAAAGTACACCAAATACATTTTACATACTGTAAATAAAATACCAAAAATTACAGTAAGTATATATTATCTACTGTACATAAAATATCAAAAAGTACACCAAATATGTGTTATATATACTGTAAATAAACTATCAAAATCTTCAGTAATTATATTTAATATACTGTACATAAAATATCAAAAATAACACCAAATGTATATTATACACTCTAAATAGAATATCAAAAAGGACAGTAAATATATATTACACTCTATGTAAAATATCAAAACTACACCAAATATATATTATATAATTTACATAAAATATCAAAAGTACACCAAATATATATTATATACTCTACATAAAATATGAAAAAGTACAGTAAATATATTTCATATATTGTACATATAATATTAACTAAAAGTACACCAAATACATTTTACATACTGTAAATAAAATATCAAAAATTACAGTAAGTATATATTATCTACTGTACATAAAATATCAAAAAGTACACCAAATATGTGTTATATATACTGTAAATAAACTATCAAAATCTTCAGTAATTATATTTAATATACTGTACATAAAATATCAAAAATTACACCAAATGTATATTATACACTCTAAATAGAATATCAAAAAGGACAGTAATTATATATTACACTCTATGTAAAATATCAAAACTACACCAAATATATATTATATAATTTACATAAAATATCAAAAGTACACCAAATATATATTATATACTGTACATAAAATATCAAAAAGTACAGTAAATATATTTCATATGTTGTACATATAATATTAACTAAAAGTACACCAAATACATTTTACATACTGTAAATAAAATACCAAAAATTACAGTAAGTATATATTATCTACTGTACATAAAATATCAAAAAGTACACCAAATATGTGTTATATATACTGTAAATAAACTATCAAAATCTTCAGTAATTATATTTAATATACTGTACATTAAATATCAAAAATTACACCAAATGTATATTATACACTCTAAATAGAATATCAAAAAGGACAGTAAATATATATTACACTCTATGTAAAATATCAAAAACTACACCAAATATATACTTTATAATTTACATAAAATATCAAAAGTACACCAAATATATGTTATATACTGTACATAAAATATCAAAAAGAACAGTAAAAATATTTCATATATTGTACATATAATATTAACTAAAAGTACGACAAATACATTTTACATACTGTAAATAAAATATAAAAAATTACAGTAAGTACATATTATCTACTGTACATAAAATATCAAAAAGTACAGTGAATATATTTCATATATTGTACATATAATATTAACTAAAAGTACACCAAATACATTTTACATACTGTAAATAAAATATCAAAAATTACAGTAAGTATATATTATCTACTGTACATAAAATATCCAAAAGTACACCAAATATGTGTTATATATACTGTAAATAAACTGTCAAAAACCTTCAGTAACTATATTTAATATACTGTACATAAAATATCAAAAATTACACCAAATGTATATTATACAATCTAAATAGAATATCAAAAAGGACAGTAAATATATATTACACTCTATGTAAAATATCAAAACTACACCAAATATATATTATATAATTTACATAAAATATCAAAGTACACCAAATATATATTATATACTCTACATAAAATATCAAAAAGTACAGTAAATATATTTCATATGTTGTACATATAATATTAACTAAAAGTACACCAAATACATTTTACATACTGTAAATAAAATACCAAAAATTACAGTAAGTATATATTATCTACTGTACATAAAATATCAAAAAGTACACCAAATATGTGTTATATATACTGTAAATAAACTATCAAAATCTTCAGTAATTATATTTAATATACTGTACATAAAATATCAAAAATTACACCAAATGTATATTATACACTCTAAATAGAATATCAAAAAGGACAGTAAATATATATTACACTCTATGTAAAATATCAAAACTACACCAAATATATATTATATAATTTACATAAAATATCAAAAGTACACCAAATATATATTATATACTCTACATAAAATATGAAAAAGTATAGTAAATATATTTCATATGTTGTACATATAATATTAACTAAAAGTATACCAAATACATTTTACATACTGTAAATAAAATACCAAAATTACAGTAAGTATATATTATCTACTGTACATAAAATATCAAAAAGTACACCAAATATGTGTTATATATAATGTAAATAAACTATCAAAACCTTCAGTAATTATATTTAATATACTGTACATTAAATATCAAAAATTACACCAAATGTATATTATACACTCTAAATAGAATATCAAAAAGGACAGTAAATATATACTAGACTCTATGTAAAATATCAAAACTACACCAAATATATATTATATAATTTACATAAAATATCAAAAGTACACCAAATATATATTATATACTCTACATAAAATATCAAAAAGTACAGTAAATATATTTCATATGTTGTACATATAATATTAACTAAAAGTACACCAAATACATTTTACATACTGTAAATAAAATATCAAAAATTACAGTAAGTATATATTATCTACTGTACATAAAATATCAAAAAGTACACCAAATATGTGTTATATATACTGTAAATAAACTATCAAAATCTTCAGTAATTATATTTAATATACTGTACATAAAACATCAAAAATTACACCAAATGTATATTATACACTCTAAATAGAATATCAAAAAGGACAGTAAATATATATTACACTCTATGTAAAATATCAAAAACTACACCAAATATATACTTTATAATTTACATAAAATATCAAAAGTACACCAAATATATATTATATAATCTACATAAAATATCAAAAAGTACAGTAAATATATTTCATATATTGTACATATAATATTAACTAAAAGTACACCAAATACATTTTACATACTGTAAATAAAATATCAAAAATTACAGTAAGTATATATTATCTACTGTACATAAAATATCAAAAAGTACACCAAATATGTGTTATATATACTGTAAATAAACTATCAAAATCTTCAGTAATTATATTTAATATACTGTACATAAAATATCAAAAATTACACCAAATGTATATTATACACTCTAAATAGAATATCAAAAAGGACAGTAATTATATATTACACTCTATGTAAAATATCAAAACTACACCAAATATATATTATATAATTTACATAAAATATCAAAAGTACACCAAATATATATTATATACTGTACATAAAATATCAAAAAGTACCGTAAATATATTTCATATGTTGTACATATAATATTAACTAAAAGTACACCAAATACATTTTACATACTGTAAATAAAATACCAAAAATTACAGTAAGTATATATTATCTACTGTACATAAAATATCAAAAAGTACACCAAATATGTGTTATATATACTGTAAATAAACTATCAAAATCTTCAGTAATTATATTTAATATACTGTACATAAAATATCAAAAATTACACCAAATGTATATTATACACTCTAAATAGAATATCAAAAATGACAGTAAATATATATTACACTCTATGTAAAATATCAAAAACTACACCAAATATATATTATATAATTTACATAAAATATCAAAAGTACACCAAATATATATTATATACTGTACATAAAATACCAAAAAGTACAGTAAATATATTTCATATATTGTACATATAATATTAACTAAAAGTACACCAAATACATTTTACATACTGTAAATAATATACCAAAAATTACAGTAAGTATATATTATCTACTGTACATAAAATATCAAAAAGTACACCAAATATGTGTTACATATACTGTAAATAAACTATCAAAATCTTCAGTAATTATATTTAATATACTGTACATAAAATATCAAAAATTACACCAAATGTATATTATACACTCTAAATAGAATATCAAAAAGGACAGTAAATATATATTACACTCTATGTAAAATATCAAAACTACACCAAATATATATTATATAATTTACATAATATATCAAAAGTACACCAAATATATATTATATACTCTACATAAAATATGAAAAAGTACAGTAAATATATTTCATATGTTGTACATATAATATTAACTAAAAGTATACCAAATACATTTTACATACTGTAAATAAAATACCAAAATTACAGTAAGTATATATTATCTACTGTACATAAAATATCAAAAAGTACACCAAATATGTGTTATATATAATGTAAATAAACTATCAAAACCTTCAGTAATTATATTTAATATACTGTACATTAAATATCAAAAATTACACCAAATGTATATTATACAATCTTAATAGAATATCAAAAAGGACAGTAAATATATACTAGAATCTATGTAAAATATCAAAACTACACCAAATATATATTATATAATTTACATAAAATATCAAATGTACACCAAATATATATTATATACTGTACATAAAATATCAAAAAGTACAGTAAATATATTTCATATGTTGTACATATAATATTAACTAAAAGTACACCAAATACATTTTACATACTGTAAATAAAATACCAAAAATTACAGTAAGTATATATTATCTACTGTACATAAAATATCTAAAAGTACACCAAATATGTGTTATATATACTGTAAATAAACTATCAAAACCTTCAGTAATTATATTTAATATACTGTACATAAAACATCAAAAATTACACCAAATGTATATTATACACTCTAAATAGAATATCAAAAAGGACAGTAAATATATATTACACTCTATGTAAAATATCAAAAACTACACCAAATATATATTATATAATTTACATAAAATATCAAAAGTACACCAAATATATATTATATACTGTACATAAAATATCAAAAAGTACAGTAAATATATTTCATATATTGTACATATAATATTAACTAAAAGTACACCAAATACATTTTACATACTGTAAATAAAGTATCAAAAATTACAGTAAGTATATATTATCAACTGTACATAAAATATCAAAAAGTACACCAAATATGTGTTATATATACTGTAAATAAACTGTCAAAATCTTCAGTAACTATATTTAATATACTGTACATAAAATATCAAAAATTACACCAAATGTATATTATACACTCTAAATAGAATATCAAAAAGGACAGTAAATATATATTACACTCTATGTAAAATATCAAAACTACACCAAATATATATTATATAATTTACATAAAATATCAAAAGTACACCAAATATATATTATATACTCTACATAATATATGAAAAAGTACAGTAGATATATTTCATATGTTGTACATATAATATTAACTAAAAGTATACCAAATACATTTTACATACTGTAAATAAAATATAAAAAATTACAGTAAGTGTATTATCTACTGTACATAAAATATCAAAAAGTACAGTAAATATATTTCATATAATGTACATATAATATTAACTAAAAGTACACCAAATACATTTTACATACAGTAAATAAAATATAAAAAATTACAGTAAGTATATATTATCTACTGTACATAAAATATCAAAAAGTACACCAAATATGTGTTATATATACTGTAAATAAACTATCAAAATCTTCAGTAATTATATTTAATATACTGTTCATAAAATATCAAAAAATACAACAAATGTATATTATACACTCTAAATAAAATATCAAAAAGGACAGTAAATATATATTACACTCTGTAAAATATCAAAAACTACACCAAATATATATTATATAATTTACATAAAATATCAAAAGTACACCAAATATTTATTATATACTGTACGTAAAATATCAAAAAGTACAGTAAATATATTTCATATATTGTACATATAATATTAAATAAAAGTACACCAAATACATTTTATATACTGTAAATAAAATATAAAAAATTACAGTAAGTATATATTATCTACTGTACATAAAATATCAAAAAGTACACCAAATATGTGTTATATATACTGTAAATAAACTATCAAAATCTTCAGTAATTATATTTAATATACTGTTCATAAAATATCAAAAATTACACCAAATGTATATTATACACTCTAAATAAAATATCAAAAGGGACAGTAAATATATATTCCACTCTATGTAATATATGAAAAACTACACCAAATATATATTATATAATTTACATAAAATATCAAAAGTACACCAAATATATATTATATACTCTACATAAAATATCAAAAAGTACAGTAAATATATTTCATATATTGTACATATAGTATTAACTAAAAGTACACCAACTACATTTTACGTACTGTAAATAAAATATAAAAAATTACAGTAAGTACATATTATCTACTGTACATAAAATATCAAATAGTACAATAAATATATTTCATATATTGTACATATAATATTAACTAAAAGTACACCAAATACATTTTACATACTGTTAATAAAATATCAAAAATTACAGTAAGTATATATTATCTACTGTACATAAAATATCAAAAAGTACACCAAATATGTGTTATATATACTGTAAATAAACTATCAAAATCTTCAGTAATTATATTTAATATACTGTTCATAAAATATCAAAAAATACACCAAATGTATATTATACACTCTAAATAAAATGTCAAAAAGGACAGTAAATATATATTACACTCTATGTAAAATATCATAAACTACACCAAATATATACTATATAATTTACATAGAATATCAAAAGTACACCAAATATATATTATATACTGTACATAAAATATCAAAAAGTACAGTAAATATATTTCATATATTGTACATATAATATTAACTAAAAGTACACCAAATACTTTTTATATACTGTAAATAAAATATAAAAAATTACAGTAAGTATATATTATCTACTGTACATAAAATATCAAAATGTACACCAAATATGTGTTATATATACTGTAAATAAACTATCAAAATCTTCAGTAATTATATTTAATATACTGTACATGAAATATCAATAATTACACCAAATGTATATTATACACTCTAAATAAAATATCAAAAAGGACAGTAAATATATATTACACACTATGTAAAATATCAAAAACTACACCAAATATATATTATATAATTTACATAAAAATCAAACGTACACCAAATATATATTATATACTGTACATAAAATATCAAAAAGTACACTAAATATATTTCATATATTGTACATATAATATTAACTAAAAGTACACCAAATACATTTTACATACTGTAAATAAAATATCAAAAATTACAGTAAGTATATATTATCTACTGTACATAAAATATCTAAAAGTACACCAAATATGTGTTATATATACTGTAAATAAACTATCAAAATCTTCAGTAATTATATTTAATATACTGTATGTAAAATATCAAAAATTACACCAAATGTATATAATACACTCTAAATAAAATATCAAAAATGACAGTAAATATATATTACACTCTATGTAAAATATCAAAAACTACACCAAATATATATTATATAATTTACATAAAATATCAAAAGTACACAAAATATATATTATATACTGGACATAAAATATCAAAAAGTACAGTAAATATATTTCATATATTGTACATATAATATTAACTAAAAGTATAACAAATACATTTTACATACTGTAAATAAAATATAAAAAATTACAGTAAGTACATATTATCTACTGTACATAAAATATCAAAAAGTACACCAAATATGTGTTATATATACTGTAAATAAACTATCAAAACCTTCAGTAATTATATTTAATATACTGTACATATAATATCAAAAATTACACCAAATGTATATTATACACTCTAAATAAAATATCAAAAAGGACAGTAAATGTATATTACACTCTATGTAAAATATCAAATACTACTCCAAATATATATTATAGAATTTACATAAAATATCTAAAGTACACCAAATATATATTATATACTGTACATAAATTATCAAAAAGTACAGTAAATATATTTCATATATTGTACATATAATATTAACTAAAAGTACACCAAATACATTTTACATACTGTAAATAAAATATCAAAAATTACAGTAAGTATATATTATCTACTGTACATAAAATATCAAAAAGTACACCAAATATGTGTTATATATACTGTAAATAAACTATCAAAATCTTCAGTAATTATATTTAATATACTGTTCATAAAATATCAAAAATTACACCAAATGTATATTATACACTCTAAATAAAATATGAAAAAGGACAGTAAATATATATTACACTCTATGTAATATATGAAAAACTACACCAAATATATATTATATAATTTACATAAAATATCAAAAGTACACCAAATATATATTATATACTGTACATAAAATATCAAAAAGTACAGTAAATATATTTCATATGTTGTACATATAATATTAACTAAAAGTACACCAAATACATTTTACATACTGTAAATAAAATACCAAAAATTACAGTAAGTATATATTATCTACTGTACATAAAATATCAAAAAGTACACCAAATATGTGTTATATATACTGTAAATAAACTACCAAAATCTTCAGTAATTATATTTAATATACTGTACATGAAATATCAATAATTACACCAAATGTATATTATACACTCTAAATAAAATATCAAAAAGGACAGTAAATATATATTACACACTGTGTAAAATATCAAAAACTACACCAAATATATATTATATAATTTACATAAAATATCAAAAGTACACCAAATATATATTATATACTGTACATAAAATATCAAAAAGTACAGTAAATATATTTCATATATTGTACATATAATATTAACTAAAAGTACACCAAATACATTTTACATACTGTAAATAAAATATCAAAAATTACAGTAAGTGTATATTATCTACTGTACATAAAATATCAAAAAGTACACCAAATATGTGTTATATATACTGTAAATAAACTATCAAAATCTTCAGTAATTATATTTAATATACTGTACGTAAAATATCAAAAATTACACCAAATGTATATAATACACTCTAAATAAAATATCAAAAATGACAGTAAATATATATTACACTCTATGTAAAATATCAAAAACTACACCAAATATATATTATATAATTTACATAAAATATCAAAAGTACACCAAATATATATTATATACTCTACAGAAAATATCAAAAAGTACAGTAAATATATTTCATATATTGTACATATAATATTAACTAAAAGTACAACAACTACATTTTACATACTGTAAATAAAATATAAAAAATTACAGAAAGTACATATTATCTGCTGTACATAAAATATCAAAAAGTACACCAAATATGTGTTATATATACTGTAAATAAACTATCAAAATCTTCAGTAATTATATTTAATATACTGTTCATAAAATATCAAAAAATACAACAAATGTATATTATACACTCTAAATAAAATATCAAAAAGGACAGTAAATATATATTACACTCTATGTAAAATATCAAAAACTACACCAAATATATACTTTATAATTTACATAAAATATCAAAAGTACACCAAATATATGTTATATACTGTACATAAAATATCAAAAAGTACAGTAAATATATTTCATATATTGTACATATAATATTAACTAAAAGTACACCAAATACATTTTACATACTGTAAATAAAATATAAAAAATTACAGTAAGTGTATTATCTACTGTACATAAAATATCAAAAAGTACAGTAAATATATTTCATATAATGTACATATAATATTAACTAAAAGTACACCAAATACATTTTACATACAGTAAATAAAATATAAAAAATTACAGTAAGTATATATTATCTACTGTACATAAAATATCAAAAAGTACACCAAATATGTGTTATATATACTGTAAATAAACTATCAAAATCTTCAGTAATTATATTTAATATACTGTTCATAAAATATCAAAAAATACAACAAATGTATATTATACACTCTAAATAAAATATCAAAAAGGACAGTAAATATATATTACACTCTGTAAAATATCAAAAACTACACCAAATATATATTATATAATTTACATAAAATATCAAAAGTACACCAAATATTTATTATATACTGTACGTAAAATATCAAAAAGTACAGTAAATATATTTCATATATTGTACATATAATATTAAATAAAAGTACACCAAATACATTTTATATACTGTAAATAAAATATAAAAAATTACAGTAAGTATATATTATCTACTGTACATAAAATATCAAAAAGTACACCAAATATGTGTTATATATACTGTAAATAAACTATCAAAATCTTCAGTAATTATATTTAATATACTGTTCATAAAATATCAAAAATTACACCAAATGTATATTATACACTCTAAATAAAATATCAAAAGGGACAGTAAATATATATTCCACTCTATGTAATATATGAAAAACTACACCAAATATATATTATATAATTTACATAAAATATCAAAAGTACACCAAATATATATTATATACTCTACATAAAATATCAAAAAGTACAGTAAATATATTTCATATATTGTACATATAGTATTAACTAAAAGTACACCAACTACATTTTACGTACTGTAAATAAAATATAAAAAATTACAGTAAGTACATATTATCTACTGTACATAAAATATCAAAAAGTACAATAAATATATTTCATATATTGTACATATAATATTAACTAAAAGTACACCAAATACATTTTACATACTGTTAATAAAATATCAAAAATTACACTAAGTATATATTATCTACTGTACATAAAATATCAAAAAGTACACCAAATATGTGTTATATATACTGTAAATAAACTATCAAAATCTTCAGTAATTATATTTAATATACTGTTCATAAAATATCAAAAAATACACCAAATGTATATTATACACTCTAAATAAAATATCAAAAAGGACAGTAAATATATATTACACTCTATGTAAAATATCATAAACTACACCAAATATATACTATATAATTTACATAGAATATCAAAAGTACACCAAATATATATTATATACTGTACATAAAATATCAAAAAGTTCAGTAAATATATTTCATATATTGTACATATAATATTAACTAAAAGTACACCAAATAATTTTACATACTGTAAATAAAATATAAAAAATTACAGTAAGTATATATTATCTACTGTACATAAAATATCAAAAAGTACACCAAATATGTGTTATATATACTGTAAATAAACTATCAAAATCTTCAGTAATTATATTTAATATACTGTACGTAAAATATCAAAAATTTCACCAAATGTATATAATACACTCTAAATAAAATATCAAAAATGACAGTAAATATATATTACACTCTATGTAAAATATCAAAAACTACACCAAATATATATTATATAATTTACATAAAATATCAAAAGTACACAAAATATATATTATATACTGGACATAAAATATCAAAAAGTGCAGTAAATATATTTCATATATTGTACATATAATATTAACTAAAAGTACACCAACTACATTTTACATACTGTAAATAAAATATAAAAAATTACAGTAAGTACATATTATCTACTGTACATAAAATATCAAAAAGTACACCAAATATGTGTTATATATACTGTAAATAAACTATCAAAATCTTCAATAATTATAATTAATATACTGTTCATAAAATATCAAAAATTACACCAAATGTATATTATACACTGTAAATAAAATATCAAAAAGTTCAGTAAATATATATTACACTCTATGTAATATATGAAAAACTACACCAAATATATATTATATAATTAACATAAAATATCAAAAGTACACCAAATATATATTATATACAGTACATAAAATATCAAAAAGTACAGTAAATATATTTCATATATTGTACATATAATATTAACTAAAAGTACACCAACTACGTTTTACATACTGTAAATAAAATATAAAAAATTACAGTAAGTACATATTATCTACTGTACATAAAATATCAAAAAGTTCAGTAAATATATTTCATATATTGTACATATAATATTAACTAAAAGTACACCAAATACATTTTACATACTGTAAATAAAATATCAAAAATTACAGTAAGTATATATTATCTGCTGTACACGAAATATCAAAAAGTACACCAAATATATGTTATATATACTGTAAATAAACTATCAAAATCTTCAGTAATTATATTTAATATACTGTTCATAAAATATGAAAAAAATACACCAAAGGTATATTATACACTCTAAATAAAATATCAAAAAGAACAGTAAATATATATTACACTCTATGTAAAATATCAAAAACTACACCAAATATATACTATATAATTTACATAGAATATCAAAAGTACACCAAATATATATTATATACTGTATATAAAATATCAAAAAGTACAGTAAATATATTTCAAATATTGTACATATAATATTAACTAAAAGTACACCAAATACATTTTCTATACTGTAAATAAAATATAAAAAATTACAGTAAGTATATATTATCTACTGTACATAAAATATCAAAAAGTACACCAAATATGTATTATATATACTGTAAATAAACTATCAAAATCTTCAGTAATTATATTTAATATACTGTACATGAAATATCAATAATTACACCAAATGAATAGTATACACTCTAAATAATATATCAAAAAGAACAGTAAATATATATTACACACTGTGTAAAATATCAAAAACTACACCAAATATATATTATATAATTTACATAAAATATCAAAAGTACACCAAATATATATTATATACTGTACATAAAATATCAAAAAGTACAGTAAATATATTTCATATATTGTACATATAATATTAACTAAAAGTACACCAAATACATTTTACATACTGTAAATAAAATATCAAAAATTACAGTAAGTGTATATTATCTACTGTACATAAAATATCAAAAAGTACACCAAATATGTGTTATATATACTGTAAATAAACTATCAAAATCTTCAGTAATTATATTTAATATACTGTACGTAAAATATCAAAAATTACACCAAATGTATATAATACACTCTAAATAAAATATCAAAAATGACAGTAAATATATATTACACTCTATGTAAAATATCAAAAACTACACCAAATATATATTATATAATTTACATAAAATATCAAAAGTACACCAAATATATATTATATACTCTACAGAAAATATCAAAAAGTACAGTAAATATATTTCATATATTGTACATATAATATTAACTAAAAGTACACCAACTATATTTTACATACTGTAAATAAAATATAAAAAATTACCGAAAGTACATATTATCTGCTGTACATAAAATATCAAAAAGTACACCAAATATGTATTATATATACTGTAAATAAACTATCAAAATCTTCAGTAATTATATTTAATATACTGTTCATAAAATATCAAAAAATACAACAAATGTATATTATACACTCTAAATAAAATATCAAAAAGGACAGTAAATATATATTACACTCTATGTAAAATATCAAAAACTACACCAAATATATACTTTATAATTTACAGAAAATATCAAAAGTACACCAAATATATGTTATATACTGTACATAAAATATCAAAAAGTACAGTAAATATATTTCATATATTGTACATATAATATTAACTAAAAGTACACCAAATACATTTTACATAATGTAAATAAAATATAAAAAATTACAGTAAGTGTATTATCTACTGTACATAAAATATCAAAAAGTACAGTAAATATATTTCATATAATGTACATATAATATTAACTAAAAGTACACCAAATACATTTTACATACAGTAAATAAAATATAAAAAATTACAGTAAGTGTATATTATCTACTGTACATAAAATATCAAAAAGTACACCAAATATGTGTTATATATACTATAAATAAACTATCAAAATCTTCAGTAATTATATTTAATATACTGTTCATAAAATATCAAAAAATACAACAAATGTATATTATACACTCTAAATAAAATATCAAAAAGCACAGTAAATATATATTACACTCTGTAAAATATCAAAAACTACACCAAATATATATTATATAATTTACATAAAATATCAGAAGTACACCAAATATATATTATATACTGTACATAAAATATCAAAAAGTACAGTAAATATATTTCATATATTGTACATATAATATTAACTAAAAGTACACCAAATACATTTTATATACTGTAAATAAAATATAAAAAATTACAGTAAGGATATATTATCTACTGTACATAAAATATCAAAAAGTACACCAAATATGTGTTATATATACTGTAAATAAACTATCAAAATCTTCAGTAATTACATTTAATATACTGTTCATAAAATATCAAAAATTACACCAAATGTATATTATACACTCTAAATAAAATATCAAAAAGGACAGTAAATATATATTACACTCTATGTAAAATATCAAAAACTACACCAAATATATATTATATAATTTACATAAAATATCAAATGTACACCAAATATATATTATATACTGTACATAAAATATCAAAAAGTACAGTAAATATATTTCATATACTGTACATATAATATTAACTAAAAGTACACCAAATACATTTTACATACTGTAAATAAAATATCAAAAATTACAGTAAATATATTATCTACTGTACATAAAACATCAAAAAGTACACCAAATATGTGTTATATATACTGTAAATAAACTATCAAAATCTTCAGTAATTATATTTAATATACTGTACAAAAAATATCAAAAATTACACCAAATGTATATTACACACTCTAAATAAAATATCAAAAAGGACAGTTAATATATATTACACTCTATGTAAAATATCAAAAACTACAACAAATATATATTATATAATTTACATAAAATATCAAAAGTACCCCAAATATATATTATATACTGTACATAAAATATCAAAAAGTACAGTAAATATATTTCATATATTGTACATATAATATTAACTAAAAGTACACCAAATACATTTTACATACTGTAAATAAAATATCAAAAATTACAGTAACTATATATTATCTACTGTACAAAAAATATCAAAAAGTACACCAAATATGTGTTATATATACTGTAAATAAACTATCAAAAACTTCAGTAATTATATTTTATATACTGTACATAAAATATCAAAAATTACACCAAATGTATATTATACACTCTAAATAAAATATCAAAAATGACAGTAAATATATATTACACTCTATGTAAAATATCAAAAACTACACCAAATATATTTTATATAATTTACATAAAATATCAAAAGTACACCAAATATATGTTATATACTGTACATAAATTATCAAAAAGTACAGTAAATATATTTCATATATTGTGCATATAATATTAACTATAAGTACACCAAATACATTTTACATACTGTAAATAAAATATAAAAAATTACAGTAAGTATATATTATCTACTGTACATAAATTATCAAATAGTACAGTAAATATATTTCATATATTGTACATATAATATTAACTGAAAGTACACCAAATACATTTTACATACTGTAAATAAAATACAAAAAATTACAGTAAGTACATATTATCTACTGTACATAAAATATCAAAAAGTACACCAAATATGTTTTATATATACTGTAAATAAACTATCAAAATCTTCAGTAATTATATTTAATATACTGTTCATAAAATATCAAAAATTACACCAAATGTATATTATAAACTGTAAATAAAATATCAAAAAGTTCAGTAAATATATATTACACACTATGTGATATATGAAAAACTACACCAAATACATATTATATAATTTACATAAAATATCAAAAGTGCACCAAATATATATTATATACCGTACATAAAATATCAAAAAGAACAGTAAATATATTTCATATATTGTACATATAATATTAACTAAAAGTACACCAACTACGATTTACATACTGTAAATAAAATATAAAAAATTACAGTAAGTATATATTATCTACTGTACATAAAATATCAAAAAGTACACCAAATATGTGTTATATATACTGTAAATAAACTATCAAAATCTTCAGTAATTATATTTAATATACTGTTCATAAAATATCAAAAAATACAACAAATGTATATTATATACTCTAAATAAAATATCAAAAAGGACAGTAAATATATATTACACTCTATGTAAAATATCAAAAACTACCCCAAATATATATTATATAATTTACATAAAATATCAAAAGTACACCAAATAGATATTATATACAGTACATAAAATATCAAAAAGTACAGTAAATATATTTCATCTATTGTACATATATTATTAACTAAAAGTACACCAAATATATTTTATATACTGTAAATAAAATATCCAATAGTACAGTAAATATATATTACATACTGTACATAAAATGTCAAAAAGTACACCAAATATGTGTTATATATACTGTAAATAAACAATCATAAAATACACTAATTATGTTTAATATACTGTACATAAAATATCAAAAATTACACGAAATGTATACTATATAACGTAAAAAAAATATCTAAAATTACAGTAAATATATATTGCACACTCTATGTAAAATATCAAAAACTACGCCAAATATATATTATATAATTTACATAAAATATCAAAAGTACACCAAATAGATATTATATACAGTACATAAAATATCAAAAAGTACAGTAAATATATTTCATATATTGTACATGTAATATTAACTAAAAGTACACCAAATACATTTTATATACTGTAAATAAAATATCCAATAGTACAGTAAATATATATTACATACTGTACATAAAATGTCAAAAAGTACACCAAATATGTGTTATATATACTGTAAATAAACAGTCAAAATCTACAGTAATTATATTTAATATACTGTACATAAAATCTCAAATATTACACGAAATGTATACTATATACCGTAAAAAAAATCTAAAATTACAGTAAATATATATTGCACACTCTATGTAAAATATCAAAAACTACGCCAAATATATATTACATAATTTACATAAAATATGAAAAGTACACCAAATAGATATTATATACAGTACATAAAATATCAAAAAGTACAGTAAAAATATTTCATATATTGTACATATAATATTAACTAAAAGTACACCAAATACATTTTATATACTGTAAATAAAATATCCAATAGTACAGTAAATATATATTACATACTGTACATAAAATGTCAAAAAGTACACCAAATATGTGTTATATATACTGTAAATAAGCAATCAAAACCCACAGTAATTATATTTAACATACTGTACATAAAATATCAAAAATTACACGAAATGTATACTATATACCGTAAAAAAAAATCTAAAATTACAGTAAATATATATTGCACACTCTATGTAAAATATCAAAAACTACGCCAAACATATATTATATAATTTACATAAAATATCAAAAGTACACCAAATAGATATTATATACAGTACATGAAATATCAAAAAGTACAGTAAATATATTTCATATATTGTACATATAATATTAACTAAAAGTACACCAAATATATTTTACATACTGTAAATAAATTATCCAATAGTACAGTAAATATATATTACATACTGTACATAAAATGTCCAAAAGTACACCAAATATGTGTTATATATACTGTAAATAAACAATCAAAAACTACAGTAATTATATTTAATATACTGTACATAAAATATCAAAAATTACACGAAATGTATACTATATACCGTAAAAAAATATCTAAAATTACAGTAAATATATATTGCACACTCTATGTAAAATATCAAAAACTACGCCAAATATATATTATATAAATCACATAAAATATCAAAAGTACACCAAATAGATATTATATACAGTACATAAAATATCAAAAAGTACAGTAAATATATTTCATATATTGTACATATAATATTAACTAAAAGTACACCAAATACATTTTATATACTGTAAATAAAATATCCAATAGTACAGTAAATATATATTACATACCGTACATAAAATATCAAAAAGTACACCAAATGTGTGTTATATATACTGTAAATCAACAATCAAAAACTACAGTAATTATATTTAATATACTGTACATAAAATATCAAAAATTACACGAAATGTATACTATATACCGTAAAAAAAATATCTAAAATTACAGTAAATATATATTGCACACTCTATGTAAAATATCAAAAACTACGCCAAATATATATTATATAATTTACATAAAATATCAAAAGTACACCAAATAGATATTATATACAGTACATAAAATATCAAAAAGTACAGTAAATATATTTCATATATTGTACATATAATATTAACTAAAAGTACACCAAATACATTTTATATACTGTAAATAAAATATCCAATAGTACAGTAAATATATATTACATTCTGTACATAAAATGTCAAAAAGCACACCAAATATGTGTTATATATACTGTAAATAAACAATCAAAAACTACAGTAATTATATTTAATATACTGCACATAAAATATCAAAAATTACACGAAATGTATACTATATACCGTAAAAAAAATATCTAAAATTACAGTAAATATATATTGCACACTCTATGTAAAATATCAGAAACTACGCCAAATATATATTTTATAATTTACATAAAATATCAAAAGTACACCAAATAGATATTATATACAGTACATGAAATATCAAAAAGTACAGTAAATATATTTCATATATTGTACATATAATATTAACTAAAAGTACACCAAATACATTTTATATACTGTAAATAAAATATCCAATAGTACAGTAAATATATATTACATACTGTACATAAAATGTCAAAAAGTACACCAAATATGTGTTATATATAGTGTAAGTAAACAATCAAAAAATACACTAATTATATTTAATATACTGTACATAAAATATCAAAAATTACACGAAATGTATACTATATACCGTAAAAAAAATATCTAAAATTACAGTAAATATATATTGCACACTCTATGTAAAATATCAAAAACTACGCCAAATGTATATTATATAATTTACATAAAATATCAAAAGTACACCAAATAGATATTATATACAGTACAGAAAATATCAAAAAGTACAGTAAATATATTTCATATATTCTACATATAATATTAACTAAAAGTACACCAAATACATTTTATATACTGTAAATAAAATATCCAATAGTACAGTAAATATATATTACATTCTGTATATAAAATATCAAAAAGTACACCAAATATGTGTTATATATACTGTAAATAAACAATCAAAAACTACAGTAATTATATTTAATATACTGCACATAAAATATCAAAAATTACACGAAATGTATACTATATACCGTAAAAAAAATCTAAAATTACAGTAAATATATATTGCACACTCTATGTAAAATATCAAAAACTACGCCAAATATATATTATATAATTTACAGAAAATATCAAAAGTACACCAAATAGATATTATATACAGTACATAAAATATCAAAAAGTACAGTAAATATATTTCATATATTGTACATATAATATTAACTAAAACTACACCAAATACATTTTATATACTGTAAATAAAATATCAAAAATTACAGTAAGTATATATTATCTACTGTACATAAGCTATCAAAAAGTACACCAAATATGTGTTATATATACTGTAAATAAACTATCAAAACCTTCAGTAATTATATTTAATATACTGTACATAAAATATCAATAATTACACCACATGTATATTATACACTCTAAATAAAATATCAAAAACGACAGTAAATATTTATTACACTCTATGTAAAATATCAAAATCTACACCAAATATATATTATATAATTTACATAAAATATCAAAAGTTCACCAAACATATATTATAAACTGTACATAAAATATCAAAAAGAACAGTAAATATATTTCATATATTGTACATATATTAACTAAAAGTACACCAAATACATTTTACATACTGTAAATAAAATATAAAATATTTCAGTAAGTATATATTATCTACTGTACATAAAATATCAAAAAGTACACCAGATATGTGTTATATATACTGAAAATCAACTATCACTATCTTCAGTAATTATATTTAATATACTGTACATAAAATATCAAAAATTACACCAAATGTATATTATACACTCTAAATAAAATATCAAAAAGTACAGTAAATATATATTACACTCTAAAATATCAAAAACTACACCAAATATATATTATATAATTTACATAAAATATCAAAATTACACCAAATATATATTATATACTGTACATAAAATATCAAAAAGTAAAGTAAATATATTTCATATATTCTACATATAATATTAACTAAAAGTACACCAAATACATTTTATATACTGTAAATAAAATATCAAACATTACAGTAGGTATATATTATCTACTGTACATAAAATATCAAAAAGTACACCAAATATGTGTTATATATACTGTAAATAAACTATCAAAATATTCAGTAATTATATTTAATATACTGTACATAAAATATCAATAATTACACCAAATGTATATTATGCACTCTAAATAAAATATCAAAAAGGACAGTAAATATATATTACACTCTATGTAAAATATCAAAAACTACACCAAATATATATTATATAATTTACATAAAATATCAAAAGTACACCAAATATATATTATATACTGTACATAAAATATCAAAAAGTACAGTAAATATATTTCATATATTGTACATATAATATTAACTAAAAGTACACCAAATACATTTTACATACTGTAAATAAAATATAAAAAATTACAGTAAGTATATATTATCTACTGTACATAAAATATCAAAAAGTACACCAAATATGTGTTATATATACTGTAAATAAACTATCAAAATCTTCAGTAATTATATTTAATATACTGTACATAAAATATCAAAAATTATACCAAATGTATATTATACACTCTAAATAAAATATCAAAAAGGACAGTAAATATATATTACACTCTATGTAAAATATCAAAAACTACACCAAATATATATTATATAATTTACATAAAATATCAAAAGTACCCCAAATATATATTATACACTGTACATAAAATATCAAAAAGTACAGTAAATATATTTCATATATTGTACATATAATATTAACTAAAAGTACACCAAATACATTTTATATACTGTAAATAAAATATCCAATAGTACAGTAAATATATATTACATACCGTACATAAAATATCAAAAAGTACACCAAATGTGTGTTATATATACTGTAAATCAACAATCAAAAACTACAGTAATTATATTTAATATACTGTACATAAAATATCAAAAATTACACGAAATGTATACTATATACCGTAAAAAAAATATCTAAAATTACAGTAAATATATATTGCACACTCTATGTAAAATATCAAAAACTACGCCAAATATATATTATATAATTTACATAAAATATCAAAAGTACACCAAATAGATATTATATACAGTACATAAAATATCAAAAAGTACAGTAAATATATTTCATATATTGTACATATAATATTAACTAAAAGTACACCAAATACATTTTATATACTGTAAATAAAATATCCAATAGTACAGTAAATATATATTACATTCTGTACATAAAATGTCAAAAAGCACACCAAATATGTGTTATATATACTGTAAATAAACAATCAAAAACTACAGTAATTATATTTAATATACTGCACATAAAATATCAAAAATTACACGAAATGTATACTATATACCGTAAAAAAAATATCTAAAATTACAGTAAATATATATTGCACACTCTATGTAAAATATCAAAAACTACGCCAAATATATATTTTATAATTTACATAAAATATCAAAAGTACACCAAATAGATATTATATACAGTACATGAAATATCAAAAAGTACAGTAAATATATTTCATATATTGTACATATAATATTAACTAAAAGTACACCAAATACATTTTATATACTGTAAATAAAATATCCAATAGTACAGTAAATATATATTACATACTGTACATAAAATGTCAAAAAGTACACCAAATATGTGTTATATATAGTGTAAGTAAACAATCAAAAAATACACTAATTATATTTAATATACTGTACATAAAATATCAAAAATTACACGAAATGTATACTATATACCGTAAAAAAAATATCTAAAATTACAGTAAATATATATTGCACACTCTATGTAAAATATCAAAAACTACGCCAAATGTATATTATATAATTTACATAAAATATCAAAAGTACACCAAATAGATATTATATACAGTACAGAAAATATCAAAAAGTACAGTAAATATATTTCATATATTCTACATATAATATTAACTAAAAGTACACCAAATACATTTTATATACTGTAAATAAAATATCCAATAGTACAGTAAATATATATTACATTCTGTATATAAAATATCAAAAAGTACACCAAATATGTGTTATATATACTGTAAATAAACAATCAAAAACTACAGTAATTATATTTAATATACTGCACATAAAATATCAAAAATTACACGAAATGTATACTATATACAGTAAAAAAAATCTAAAATTACAGTAAATATATATTGCACACTCTATGTAAAATATCAAAAACTACGCCAAATATATATTATATAATTTACAGAAAATATCAAAAGTACACCAAATAGATATTATATACAGTACATAAAATATCAAAAAGTACAGTAAATATATTTCATATATTGTACATATAATATTAACTAAAACTACACCAAATACATTTTATATACTGTAAATAAAATATCAAAAATTACAGTAAGTATATATTATCTACTGTACATAAGCTATCAAAAAGTACACCAAATATGTGTTATATATACTGTAAATAAACTATCAAAACCTTCAGTAATTATATTTAATATACTGTACATAAAATATCAATAATTACACCACATGTATATTATACACTCTAAATAAAATATCAAAAACGACAGTAAATATTTATTACACTCTATGTAAAATATCAAAATCTACACCAAATATATATTATATAATTTACATAAAATATCAAAAGTTCACCAAACATATATTATAAACTGTACATAAAATATCAAAAAGAACAGTAAATATATTTCATATATTGTACATATATTAACTAAAAGTACACCAAATACATTTTACATACTGTAAATAAAATATAAAATATTTCAGTAAGTATATATTATCTACTGTACATAAAATATCAAAAAGTACACCAGATATGTGTTATATATACTGAAAATCAACTATCACTATCTTCAGTAATTATATTTAATATACTGTACATAAAATATCAAAAATTACACCAAATGTATATTATACACTCTAAATAAAATATCAAAAAGTACAGTAAATATATATTACACTCTAAAATATCAAAAACTACACCAAATATATATTATATAATTTACATAAAATATCAAAATTACACCAAATATATATTATATACTGTACATAAAATATCAAAAAGTAAAGTAAATATATTTCATATATTCTACATATAATATTAACTAAAAGTACACCAAATACATTTTATATACTGTAAATAAAATATCAAACATTACAGTAGGTATATATTATCTACTGTACATAAAATATCAAAAAGTACACCAAATATGTGTTATATATACTGTAAATAAACTATCAAAATATTCAGTAATTATATTTAATATACTGTACATAAAATATCAATAATTACACCAAATGTATATTATGCACTCTAAATAAAATATCAAAAAGGACAGTAAATATATATTACACTCTATGTAAAATATCAAAAACTACACCAAATATATATTATATAATTTACATAAAATATCAAAAGTACACCAAATATATATTATATACTGTACATAAAATATCAAAAAGTACAGTAAATATATTTCATATATTGTACATATAATATTAACTAAAAGTACACCAAATACATTTTACATACTGTAAATAAAATATAAAAAATTACAGTAAGTATATATTGTCTACTGTACATAAAATATCAAAAAGTACACCAAATATGTGTTATATATACTGTAAATAAACTATCAAAATCTTCAGTAATTATATTTAATATACTGTACATAAAATATCAAAAATTATACCAAATGTATATTATACACTCTAAATAAAATATCAAAAAGGACAGTAAATATATATTACACTCTATGTAAAATATCAAAAACTACACCAAATATATATTATATAATTTACATAAAATATCAAAAGTACCCCAAATATATATTATACACTGTACATAAAATATCAAAAAGTACAGTAAATATATTTCATATATTGTACATATAGTATTAACTAAAAGTACAGCAAATACATTTTACATACTGTAAATAAAATATCAAAAATTACAGTAACTATATATTATCTACTGTACATAAAATATCAAAAAGTACACCAAATATGTGTTATATATACTGTAAATAAACTATCAAAAACTTCAGTAATTATATTTTATATACTGTACATAAAATATCAAAAAGTACACCAAATGTATATTATACAATCTAAATAAAATATCAAAAAGTTCAGTAAATATATATTACACACTATGTGATATATGAAAAACTACACCAAATACATATTATATAATTTACATAAAATATCAAAAGTACACCAAATATATATTGTATACTGTACATAAAATATCAAAAAGTACAGTAAATATATTTCATATATTGTACATATAATGTTAACTAAAACTACACCAAATACATTTTATATACTGTAAATAAATTATCAAAAATTACAGTAAGTATATATTATCTACTGTACATAAATTATCAAATAGTACAGTAAATATATTTCATATATTGTACATATAATATTAACTAAAAGTACACCAAATACATTTTACATACTGTAAATAAAATATCAAAAATTACAGTAAGTATATATTATCTACTGTACATAAAATATCAAAAAGTACACCAAATATGTGTTATATATACTGTAAATAAACTATCAAAATCTTCAGTAATTATATTTTACATACTGTACATAAAATATCAAAAATTACACCAAATGAATAGTATACACTCTAAATAAAATATCAAAAAGGACAGTAAATATATATTACACACTGTGTAAAATATCAAAAACTACACCAAATATGTATTATATAATTTACATAAAATATCAAAAGTACACCAAATATATATTATATACTGTACATAAAATATCAAAAAGTACAGTAAATATATTTCATATATTGTACATATAATATTAACTAAAAGTACACCAAATACATTTTACATACTGTAAATAAAATATCAAAAATTACAGTAAGTTTATATTATCTACTGTACATAAAATATCAAAAAGTACACCAAATATGTGTTATATATACTGTAAATAAACTATCAAAATCTTCAGTAATTATATTTAATATATTGTTCATAAAATATCAAAAAATACACCAAATGTATATTATACACTCTAAATAAAATATCAAAAAGGACAGTAAATATATATTACACTCTATGTAAAATATCAAAAACTACACCAAATATATACTATATAATTTACATAGAATATCAAAAGTACACCAAATATATATTATATACTGTATATAAAATATCAAAAAGTACAGTAAATATATTTCATATATTGTACATATAATATTAACTAAAAGTACACCAAATACATTTTCTATACTGTAAATAAAATATAAAAAATTACAGTAAGTACATATTATCTACTGTACATAAAATATCAAAAAGTACACCAAATATGTGTTATAGATACTGTAAATAAACTATCAAAATCTTCAGTAATTATAATTAATATACTGTTCATAAAATATCAAAAATTACACCAAATGTATATTATACACTGTAAATAAAATATCAAAAAGTTCAGTAAATATATATTACACTCTATGTAATATATGAAAAACTACACCAAATATATATTATCTAATTTACATAAAATATCAAAAGTACACCAAATATATATTATATACAGTACATAAAATATCAAAAAGTACCGTAAATATATTTCATATATTGTACATATAATATTAACTAAAAGTACACCAACTACGTTTTACAAACTGTAAATAAAATATAAAAAATTACAGTAAGTATATATTATCTACTGTACATAAAATATTAAAAAGTACACCAAATATGTGTTATATATACTGTAAATAAACTATCAAAATCTTCAGTAATTATATTTAATATACTGTTCATAAAATATCAAAAAATACAACAAATGTATATTATACACTCTAAATAAAATATCAAAAAGGACAGTAAATATATATTACACTCTATGTAAAATATCAAAAACTACACCAAATATATACTTTATAATTTACATAAAATATCAAAAGTACCCCAAATATATATTATATACTGTACATAAAATATCAAAAAGTACAGTAAATATATTTCATATATTGTACATATAATATTAACTAAAAGTACACCAAATACATTTTATATACTGTAAATAAAATATAAAAAATTACAGTAAGTATATATTATCTACTGTACATAAAATATCAAAAAGTACACCAAATATGTGTTATATATACTGTAAATAAACTATCAAAATCTTCAGTAATTATATTTAATATACTGTACATGAAATATCAATAATTACACCAAATGAATAGTATACACTCTAAATAAAATATCAAAAAGGACAGTAAATATATATTACACTCTATGTAAAATATCAAAAACTACACCAAATATATATTATATAATTTACATAAAATATCAAAAGTACCCCAAATATATATTATATACTGTACATAAAATATCAAAAAGTTCAGTAAATATATTTAATATATTGTACATATAATATTAACTAAAACTACACCAAATACATTTTATATACTGTAAATAAAATATCAAAAATTACAGTAAGTATATATTATCTACTGTACATAAATTATCAAATAGTACAGTAAATATATTTCATATATTGTACATATAATATTAACTAAAAGTACACCAAATACATTTTATATACTGTAAATAAAATATAAAAAATTACAGTAAGTATATATTATCTACTGTACATAAAATATCAAAAAGTACACCAAATATGTGTTATATATACTGTAAATAAACTATCAAAATCTTCAGTAATTATATTTAATATACTGTACATGAAATATCAATAATTACACCAAATGAATAGTATACACTCTAAATAAAATATCAAAAAGGACAGTAAATATATATTACACACTGTGTAAAATATCAAAAACTACACCAAATATATATTATATAATTTACATAAAATATCAAAAGTACACCAAATATATATTATATACTGTACATAAAATATCAAAAAGTACAGTAAATATATTTCATATATTGTACATATAATATTAACTAAAAGTACACCAAATACATTTTACATACTGTAAATAAAATATCAAAAATTACAGTAAGTATATATTATCTACTGTACATAAAATATCAAAAAGTACACCAAATATGTGTTATATATACTGTAAATAAACTATCAAAATCTTCAGTAATTATATTTAAGATACTGTTCATAAAATATCAAAAAATACACCAAATATATATTATACACTCTAAATAAAATATCAAAAAGGACAGTAAATATATATTACACTCTATGTAAAATATCAAAAACTACACCAAATATATACTATATAATTTACATAGAATATCAAAAGTACACCAAATATATATTATATACTGTATATAAAATATCAAAAAGTACAGTAAATATATTTCATATATTGTACATATAATATTAACTAAAAGTACACCAAATACATTTTCTATACTGTAAATAAAACATAAAAAATTACAGTAAGTACATATTATCTACTGTACATAAAATATCAAAAAGTACACCAAATATGTGTTATAGATACTGTAAATAAACTATCAAAATCTTCAGTAATTATAATTAATATACTGTTCATAAAATATCAAAAATTACACCAAATGTATATTATACACTGTAAATAAAATATCAAAAAGTTCAGTAAATATATATTACACTCTATGTAATATATGAAAAACTACACCAAATATATATTATATAATTTACATAAAATATCAAAAGTACACCAAATATATATTATATACAGTACATAAAATATCAAAAAGTACAGTAAATATATTTCATATATTGTACATATAATATTAACTAAAACTACACCAAATACATTTTATATACTGTAAATAAAATATCAAAAATTACAGTAAGTATATATTATCTACTGTACATAAATTATCAAATAGTACAGTAAATATATTTCATATATTGTACATATAATATTAACTAAAAGTACACCAAATACATTTTATATACTGTAAATAAAATATAAAAAATTACAGTAAGTATATATTATCTACTGTACATAAAATATCAAAAAGTACACCAAATATGTGTTATATATACTGTAAATAAACTATCAAAATCTTCAGTAATTATATTTAATATACTGTACATGAAATATCAATAATTACACCAAATGAATAGTATACACTCTAAATAAAATATCAAAAAGGACAGTAAATATATATTACACTCTATGTAAAATATCAAAAACTACACCAAATATATATTATATAATTTACATAAAATATCAAAAGTACCCCAAATATATATTATATACTGTACATAAAATATCAAAAAGTACAGTAAATATATTTCATATATTGTACATATAATATTAACTAAAACTACACCAAATACATTTTATATACTGTAAATAAAATATCAAAAATTACAGTAAGTATATATTATCTACTGTACATAAATTATCAAATAGTACAGTAAATATATTTCATATATTGTACATATAATATTAACTAAAAGTACACCAAATACATTTTATATACTGTAAATAAAATATAAAAAATTACAGTAAGTATATATTATCTACTGTACATAAAATATCAAAAAGTACACCAAATATGTGTTATATATACTGTAAATAAACTATCAAAATCTTCAGTAATTATATTTAATATACTGTACATGAAATATCAATAATTACACCAAATGAATAGTATACACTCTAAATAAAATATCAAAAAGGACAGTAAATATATATTACACACTGTGTAAAATATCAAACACTACACCAAATATATATTATATAATTTACATAAAATATCAAAAGTACACCAAATATATATTATATACTGTACATAAAATATCAAAAAGTACAGTAAATATATTTCATATATTGTACATATAATATTAACTAAAAGTACACCAAATACATTTTACATACTGTAAATAAAATATCAAAAATTACAGTAAGTATATATTATCTACTGTACATAAAATATCAAAAAGTACACCAAATATGTGTTATATATACTGTAAATAAACTATCAAAATCTTCAGTAATTATATTTAATATACTGTTCATAAAATATCAAAAAATACACCAAATGTATATTATACACTCTAAATAAAATATCAAAAAGGACAGTAAATATATATTACACTCTATGTAAAATATCAAAAACTACACCAAATATATACTATATAATTTACATAGAATATCAAAAGTACACCAAATATATATTATATACTGTATATAAAATATCAAAAAGTACAGTAAATATATTTCATATATTGTACATATAATATTAACTAAAAGTACACCAAATACATTTTCTATACTGTAAATAAAATATAAAAAATTACAGTAAGTACATATTATCTACTGTACATAAAATATCAAAAAGTACACCAAATATGTGTTATAGATACTGTAAATAAACTATCAAAATCTTCAGTAATTATAATTAATATACTGTTCATAAAATATCAAAAATTACACCAAATGTATATTATACACTGTAAATAAAATATCAAAAAGTTCAGTAAATATATATTACACTCTATGTAATATATGAAAAACTACACCAAATATATATTATATAATTTACATAAAATATCAAAAGTACACCAAATATATATTATATACAGTACATAAAATATCAAAAAGTACCGTAAATATATTTCATATATTGTACATATAATATTAACTAAAAGTACACCAACTACGTTTTACAAACTGTAAATAAAATATAAAAAATTACAGTAAGTATATATTATCTACTGTACATAAAATATCAAAAAGTACACCAAATATGTGTTATATATACTGTAAATAAACTATCAAAATCTTCAGTAATTATATTTAATATACTGTTCGTAAAATATCAAAAAATACAACAAATGTATATTATACACTCTAAATAAAATATCAAAAAGGACAGTAAATATATATTACACTCTATGTAAAATATCAAAAACTACACCAAATATATACTTTATAATTTACATAAAATATCAAAAGTACCCCAAATATATATTATATACTGTACATAAAATATCAAAAAGTACAGTAAATATATTTCATATATTGTACATATAATATTAACTAAAAGTACACCAAATACATTTTATATACTGTAAATAAAATATAAAAAATTACAGTAAGTATATATTATCTACTGTACATAAAATATCAAAAAGTACACCAAATATGTGTTATATATACTGTAAATAAACTATCAAAATCTTCAGTAATTATATTTAATATACTGTACATGAAATATCAATAATTACACCAAATGAATAGTATACACTCTAAATAAAATATCAAAAAGGACAGTAAATATATATTACACTCTATGTAAAATATCAAAAACTACACCAAATATATATTATATAATTTACATAAAATATCAAAAGTACCCCAAATATATATTATATACTGTACATAAAATATCAAAAAGTACAGTAAATATATTTAATATATTGTACATATAATATTAACTAAAACTACACCAAATACATTTTATATACTGTAAATAAAATATCAAAAATTACAGTAAGTATATATTATCTACTGTACATAAATTATCAAATAGTACAGTAAATATATTTCATATATTGTACATATAATATTAACTAAAAGTACACCAAATACATTTTATATACTGTAAATAAAATATAAAAAATTACAGTAAGTATATATTATCTACTGTACATAAAATATCAAAAAGTACACCAAATATGTGTTATATATACTGTAAATAAACTATCAAAATCTTCAGTATTTATATTTAATATACTGTACATGAAATATCAATAATTACACCAAATGAATAGTATACACTCTAAATAAAATATCAAAAAGGACAGTAAATATATATTACACACTGTGTAAAATATCAAAAACTACACCAAATATATATTATATAATTTACATAAAATATCAAAAGTACACCAAATATATATTATATACTGTACATAAAATAACAAAAAGTACAGTAAATATATTTCATATATTGTACATATAATATTAACTAAAAGTACACCAAATACATTTTACATACTGTAAATAAAATATCAAAAATTACAGTAAGTATATATTATCTACTGTACATAAAATATCAAAAAGTACACCAAATATGTGTTATATATACTGTAAATAAACTATCAAAATCTTCAGTAATTATATTTAATATACTGTTCATAAAATATCAAAAAATACACCAAATGTATATTATACACTCTAAATAAAATATCAAAAAGGACAGTAAATATATATTACACTCTATGTAAAATATCAAAAACTACACCAAATATATACTACATAATTTACATAGAATATCAAAAGTACACCAAATATATATTATATACTGTATATAAAATATCAAAAAGTACAGTAAATATATTTCATATATTGTACATATAATATTAACTAAAAGTACACCAAATACATTTTCTATACTGTAAATAAAATATAAAAAATTACAGTAAGTACATATTATCTACTGTACATAAAATATCAAAAAGTACACCAAATATGTGTTATAGATACTGTAAATAAACTATCAAAATCTTCAGTAATTATAATTAATATACTGTTCATAAAATATCAAAAATTACACCAAATGTATATTATACACTGTAAATAAAATATCAAAAAGTTCGGTAAATATATATTACACTCTATGTAATATATGAAAAACTACACCAAATATATATTATATAATTTACATAAAATATCAAAAGTACACCAAATATATATTATATACAGTACATAAAATATCAAAAAGTACAGTAAATATATTTCATATATTGTACATATAATATTAACTAAAACTACACCAAATACATTTTATATACTGTAAATAAAATATCAAAAATTACAGTAAGTATATATTATCTACTGTACATAAATTATCAAATAGTACAGTAAATATATTTCATATATTGTACATATAATATTAACTAAAAGTACACCAAATACATTTTATATACTGTAAATAAAATATAAAAAATTACAGTAAGTATATATTATCTACTGTACATAAAATATCAAAAAGTACACCAAATATGTGTTATATATACTGTAAATAAACTATCAAAATCTTCAGTAATTATATTTAATATACTGTACATGAAATATCAATAATTACACCAAATGAATAGTATACACTCTAAATAAAATATCAAAAAGGACAGTAAATATATATTACACTCTATGTAAAATATCAAAAACTACACCAAATATATATTATATAATTTACATAAAATATCAAAAGTACCCCAAATATATATTATATACTGTACATAAAATATCAAAAAGTACAGTAAATATATTTCATATATTGTACATATAATATTAACTAAAACTACACCAAATACATTTTATATACTGTAAATAAAATATCAAAAATTACAGTAAGTATATATTATCTACTGTACATAAATTATCAAATAGTACAGTAAATATATTTCATATATTGTACATATAATATTAACTAAAAGTACACCAAATACATTTTATATACTGTAAATAAAATATAAAAAATTACAGTAAGTATATATTATCTACTGTACATAAAATATCAAAAAGTACACCAAATATGTGTTATATATACTGTAAATAAACTATCAAAATCTTCAGTAATTATATTTAATATACTGTACATGAAATATCAATAATTACACCAAATGAATAGTATACACTCTAAATAAAATATCAAAAAGGACAGTAAATATATATTACACACTGTGTAAAATATCAAAAACTACACCAAATATATATTATATAATTTACATAAAATATCAAAAGTACACCAAATATATATTATATACTGTACATAAAATATCAAAAAGTACAGTAAATATATTTCATATATTGTACATATAATATTAACTAAAAGTACACCAAATACATTTTACATACTGTAAATAAAATATCAAAAATTACAGTAAGTATATATTACCTACTGTACATAAAATATCAAAAAGTACACCAAATATGTGTTATATATACTGTAAATAAACTATCAAAATCTTCAGTAATTATATTTAATATACTGTTCATAAAATATCAAAAAATACACCAAATGTATATTATACACTCTAAATAAAATATCAAAAAGGACAGTAAATATATATTACACTCTATGTAAAATATCAAAAACTACACCAAATATATACTATATAATTTACATAGAATATCAAAAGTACACCAAATATATATTATATACTGTATATAAAATATCAAAAAGTACAGTAAATATATTTCATATATTGTACATATAATATTAACTAAAAGTACACCAAATACATTTTCTATACTGTAAATAAAATATAAAAAATTACAGTAAGTACATATTATCTACTGTACATAAAATATCAAAAAGTACACCAAATATGTGTTATAGATACTGTAAATAAACTATCAAAATCTTCAGTAATTATAATTAATATACTGTTCATAAAATATCAAAAATTACACCGAATGTATATTATACACTGTAAATAAAATATCAAAAAGTTCAGTAAATATATATTACACTCTATGTAATATATGAAAAACTACACCAAATATATATTATATAATTTACATAAAATATCAAAAGTACACCAAATATATATTATATACAGTACATAAAATATCAAAAAGTACCGTAAATATATTTCATATATTGTACATATAATATTAACTAAAAGTACACCAACTACGTTTTACAAACTGTAAATAAAATATAAAAAATTACAGTAAGTATATATTATCTACTGTACATAAAATATCAAAAAGTACACCAAATATGTGTTATATATACTGTAAATAAACTATCAAAATCTTCAGTAATTATATTTAATATACTGTTCATAAAATATCAAAAAATACAACAAATGTATATTATACACTCTAAATAAAATATCAAAAAGGACAGTAAATATATATTACACTCTATGTAAAATATCAAAAACTACACCAAATATATACTTTATAATTTACATAAAATATCAAAAGTACACCAAATATATGTTATATACTGTACATAAAATATCAAAAAGTACAGTAAATATATTTCATATATTGTACATATAATATTAACTAAAAGTACACCAAATACATTTTACATACTGTAAATAAAATATAAAAAATTACAGTAAGTACATATTATCCACTGTACATAAAATATCAAAACGTACAGTAAATATATTTCATATATTGTACATATAATATTAACTAAAAGTACACCAAATACATTTTACATACTGTAAATAAAATATCAAAAATTACAGTAAGTATATATTATCTACTGTACATAAAATATCAAAAAGTACACCAAATATGTGTTATATATACTGTAAATAAACTATCAAAATCTTCAGTAATTATATTTAATATACTGTTCATAAAATATCAAAAAATACACCAAATGTATATTATACACTCTAAATAAAATATCAAAAAGGACAGTAAATATATATTACACTCTATGTAAAATATCAAAAACTACACCAAATATATACTATATAATTTACATAGAATATCAAAAGTACACCAAATATATATTATATACTGTATATAAAATATCAAAAAGTACAGTAAATATATTTCATATATTGTACATATAATATTAACTAAAAGTACACCAAATACATTTTACATACTGTAAATAAAATATCAAAAATTACAGTAAGTGTATATTATCTACTGTACATAAAATATCAAAAAGTACACCAAATATGTGTTATATATACTGTAAATAAACTATCAAAACCTTCAGTAATTATATTTAATATACTGTACGTAAAATATCAAAAATTACACCAAATGTATATAATACACTCTAAATAAAATATCAAAAATGACAGTAAATATATATTACACTCTATGTAAAATATCAAAAACTACACCAAATATATATTATATAATTTACATAAAATATCAAAATTACACCAAATATATATTATATACTCTACAGAAAATATCAAAAAGTACAGTAAATATATTTCATATATTGTACATATAATATTAACTAAAAGTACACCAACTATATTTTACATACTGTAAATAAAATATAAAAAATTACCGAAAGTACATATTATCTGCTGTACATAAAATATCAAAAAGTACACCAAATATGTGTTATATATACTGTAAATAAACTATCAAAATCTTCAGTAATTATATTTAATATACTGTTCATAAAATATCAAAAAATACAACAAATGTATATTATACACTCTAAATAAAATATCAAAAAGTACAGTAAATATATATTACACTCTATGTAAAATATCAAATACTACACCAAATATATACTTTATAATTTACATAAAATATCAAAAGTACACCAAATATATGTTATATACTGTACATAAAATATCAAAAAGTACAGTAAATATATTTCATATATTGTACATATAATATTAACTAAAAGTACACCAAATACATTTTACATACTGTAAATAAAATATAAAAAATTACAGTAAGTGTATTATCTACTGTACTTAAAATATCAAAAAGTACAGTAAATATATTTCATATAATGTACATATAATATTAACTAAAAGTACACCAAATACATTTTACATACAGTAAATAAAATATAAAAAATTACAGTAAGTGTATATTATCTACTGTACATAAAATATCAAAAAGTACACCAAATATGTGTTATATATACTGTAAATAAACTATCAAAATCTTCAGTAATTATATTTAATATACTGTTCATAAAATATCAAAAAATACAACAAATGTATATTATACACTCTAAATAAAATATCAAAAAGGACAGTAAATATATATTACACTCTGTAAAATATCAAAAACTACACCAAATATATATTATATAATTTACATAAAATATCAGAAGTACACCAAATATATATTATATACCTTACATAAAATATCAAAAAGTACAGTAAATATATTTCATATATTGTACATATAATATTAACTAAAAGTACACCAAATACATTTTATATACTGTAAATAAAATATAAAAAATTACAGTAAGTATATATTATCTACTGTACATAAAATATCAAAAAGTACACCAAATATGTGTTATATATACTGTAAATAAACTATCAAAATCTTCAGTAATTACATTTAATATACTGTTCATAAAATATCAAAAATTACACCAAATGTATATTATACACTCTAAATAAAATATCAAAAAGGACAGTAAATATATATTACACTCTATGTAAAATATCAAAAACTACACCAAATATATATTATATAATTTACATAAAATATCAAAAGTACACCAAATATATATTATATACTGTACATAAAATATCAAAAAGTACAGTAAATATATTTCATATACTGTACATATAATATTAACTAAAAGTACACCAAATACATTTTACATACTGTAAATAAAATATCAAAAATTACAGTAAATATATATTATCTACTGTATATAAAACATCAAAAAGTACACCAAATATGTGTTATATATACTGTAAATAAACTATCAAAATCTTCAGTAATTATATTTTATATACTGTACATAAAATATCAAAAATTACACCAAATGTATATTATACACTCTAAATAAAATATCAAAAATGACAGTAAATATATATTACACTCTATGTAAAATATCAAAAACTACACCAAATATATTTTATATAATTTACATAAAATATCAAAAGTACACCAAATATATGTTATATACTGTACATAAATTATCAAAAAGTACAGTAAATATATTTCATATATTGTGCATATAATATTAACTATAAGTACACCAAATACATTTTACATACTGTAAATAAAATATAAAAAATTACAGTAAGTATATATTATCTACTGTACATAAATTATCAAATAGTACAGTAAATATATTTCATATATTGTACATATAATATTAACTGAAAGTACACCAAATACATTTTACATACTGTAAATAAAATATAAAAAGTTACAGTAAGTATATATTATCTACTGTACATAAAATATCAAAAAGTACACCAAATATGTTTTATATATACTGTAAATAAACTATCAAAATCTTCAGTAATTATATTTAATATACTGTTCATAAAATATCAAAAATTACACCAAATGTATATTACACACTCTAAATAAAATATCAAAAAGGACAGTAAATATATATTACACTCCTTGTAAAATATCAAAAACTACACCAAATATATATTATATAATTTACATAAAATATCAAAAGTACCCCAAATATATATTATATACTGTACATAAAATATCAAAAAGTACAGTAAATATATTTCATATATTGTACATATAATATTAACTAAAACTACACCAAATACATTTTATATACTGTAAATAAAATATCAAAAATTACAGTAAGTATATATTATCTACTGTACATAAGCTATCAAAAAGTACACCAAATATGTGTTATATATATTGTAAATAAACTATCAAAATCTTCAGTAATTATATTTAATATACTGTACATAAAATATCAATAATTACACCAAATGTATATTATACACTCTAAATAAAATATCAAAAATGACAGTAAATATATATTACACTCTATGTAAAATATCAAAATCTACACCAAATATATATTATATAATTTACATAAAATATCAAAAGTACACCAAATATATATTATAAACTGTACATAAAATATCAAAAAGAACAGTAAATATATTTCATATATTGTACATATATTAACTAAAGTACACCAAATACATTTTACATACTGTAAATAAAATATTAAAAATTACAGTAAGTATATATTATCTACTGTACATAAAATATCAAAAAGTACACCAAATATGTGTTATATATACTGAAAATAAACTATCAAAATCTTCAGTAATTATATTTAATATACTGTACATAAAATATCAATAATTACACCAAATGTATATTATACACCCTAAATAAAATATCAAAAATGACAGTAAATATATATTACACTCTATGTAAAATATCAAAAACTACACCAAATATATATTATATAATTTACATAAAATATCAAAAGTACACCAAATATATATTATATACTGTACATAAAATATCAAAAGTACAGTAAATATATTTCATATATTGTAGATATAATATTAACTAAAAGTACACCAAATACATTTTACATACTGTAAATAAAATATAAAAAATTATAGTAAGTATATATTATCTACTGTACATAAATTATCAAATAGTACAGTAAATATATTTCATATATTGTACGTATAATATTAACTGAAAGTACACCAAATACATTTTACATACTGTAAATAAAGTACAAAAAATTACAGTAAGTACATATTATCTACTGTACATAAAATATCAAAAAGTACACCAAATATGTGTTATATATACTGTAAATAAACTATCAAAATCTTCAGTAATTATAATTAATATACTGTTCATAAAATATCAAAAATTACACCAAATGTATATTATAAACTGTAAATAAAATATCAAAAAGTTCAGTAAATATATATTACACACTATGTGATATATGAAAAACTACACCAAATACATATTATATAATTTACATAAAATATCAAAAGTGCACCAAATATATATTATATACCGTACATAAAATATCAAAAAGAACAGTAAATATATTTCATATATTGTACATATAATATTAACTAAAAGTACACCAACTACGATTTACATACTGTAAATAAAATATAAAAAATTACAGTAAGTATATATTATCTACTGTACATAAAATATCAAAAAGTACACCAAATATGTGTTATATATACTGTAAATAAACTATCAAAATCTTCAGTAATTATATTTAATATACTGTTCATAAAATATCAAAAAATACAACAAATGTATATTATATACACTAAATAAAATATCAAAAAGGACAGTAAATATATATTACACTCTATGTAAAATATCAAAAACTACCCCAAATATATATTATATAATTTACATAAAATATCAAAAGTACACCAAATAGATATTATATACAGTACATAAAATATCAAAAAGTACAGTAAATATATTTCATATATTGTACATATATTATTAACTAAAAGTACACCAAATATATTTTATATACTGTAAATAAAATATCCAATAGTACAGTAAATATATATTACATACTGTACATAAAATGACAAAAAGTACACCAAATATGTGTTATATATACTGTAAATAAACAATCAAAAACTACAGTAATTATATTTAATATACTGTACATAAAATATCAAAAATTACACGAAATGTATACTATATACCGTAAAAAAAAATCTAAAATTACAGTAAATATATATTGCACACTCTATGTAAAATATCAAAAACTACGCCAAACATATATTATATAATTTACATAAAATATCAAAAGTACACCAAATAGATATTATATACAGTACATGAAATATCAAAAAGTACAGTAAATATATTTCATATATTGTACATATAATATTAACTAAAAGTACACCAAATATATTTTACATACTGTAAATAAATTATCCAGTAGTACAGTAAATATATATTACATACTGTACATAAAATGTCCAAAAGTACACCAAATATGTGTTATATATACTGTAAATAAACAATCAAAAACTACAGTAATTATATTTAATATACTGTACATAAAATATCAAAAATTACACGAAATGTATACTATATACCGTAAAAAAATATCTAAAATTACAGTAAATATATATTGCACACTCTATGTAAAATATCAAAAACTACGCCAAATATATATTATATAATTCACATAAAATATCAAAAGTACACCAAATAGATATTATATACAGTACATAAAATATCAAAAAGTACAGTAAATATATTTCATATATTGTACATATAATATTAACTAAAAGTACACCAAATACATTTTATATACTGTAAATAAAATATCCAATAGTACAGTAAATATATATTACATACCGTACATAAAATATCAAAAAGTACACCAAATGTGTGTTATATATACTGTAAATCAACAATCAAAAACTACAGTAATTATATTTAATATACTGTACATAAAATATCAAAAATTACACGAAATGTATACTATATACCGTAAAAAAAATATCTAAAATTACAGTAAATATATATTGCACACTCTATGTAAAATATCAAAATCTACGCCAAATATATATTATATAATTTACATAAAATATCAAAAGTACACCAAATAGATATTATATACAGTACATAAAATATCAAAACGTACAGTAAATATATTTCATATATTGTACATATAATATTAACTAAAAGTACACCAAATACATTTTATATACTGTAAATAAAATATCCAATAGTACAGTAAATATATATTACATTCTGTACATAAAATGTCAAAAAGCACACCAAATATGTGTTATATATACTGTAAATAAACAATCAAAAACTACAGTAATTATATTTAATATACTGCACATAAAATATCAAAAATTACACGAAATGTATACTATATACCGTAAAAAAAATATCTAAAATTACAGTAAATATATATTGCACACTCTATGTAAAATATCAAAAACTACACCAAATATATATTATATAATTTACATAAAATATCAAAAGTACACCAAATAGATATTATATACAGTACATGAAATATCAAAAAGTACAGTAAATATATTTCATATATTGTACATATAATATTAACTAAAAGTACACCAAATACATTTTATATACTGTAAATAAAATATCCAATAGTACAGTAAATATATATTACATACTGTACATAAAATGTCAAAAAGTACACCAAATATGTGTTATATATAGTGTAAATAAACAATCAAAAAATACACTAATTATATTTAATATACTGTACATAAAATATCAAAAATTACACGAAATGTATACTATATACCGTAAAAAAAATATCTAAAATTACAGTAAATATATATTGCACACTCTATGTAAAATATCAAAAACTACGCCAAATGTATATTATATAATTTACATAAAATATCAAAAGTACACCAAATAGATATTATATACAGTACATAAAATATCAAAAAGTACAGTAAATATATTTCATATATTGTACATATAATATTAACTAAAAGTACACCAAATACATTTTATATACTGTAAATAAAATATCCAATACTACAGTAAATATATATTACATTCTGTATATAAAATATCAAAAAGTACACCAAATATGTGTTATATATACTGTAAATAAACAATCAAAAACTACAGTAATTATATTTAATATACTGCACATAAAATATCAAAAATTACACGAAATGTATACTATATACTGTAAAAAAAATCTAAAATTACAGTAAATATATATTGCACACTCTATGTAAAATATCAAAAACTACGCCAAATATATATTATATAATTTACAGAAAATATCAAAAGTACACCAAATAGATATTATATACAGTACATAAAATATCAAAAAGTACAGTAAATATATTTCATATATTGTACATATAATATTAACTAAAACTACACCAAATACATTTTATATACTGTAAATAAAATATCAAAAATTACAGTAAGTATATATTATCTACTGTACATAAGCTATCAAAAAGTACACCAAATATGTGTTATATATACTGTAAATAAACTATCAAAACCTTCAGTCATTATATTTAATATACTGTACATAAAATATCAATAATTACACCAAATGTATATTATACACTCTAAATAAAATATCAAAAACGACAGTAAATATATATTACACTCTATGTAAAATATCAAAATCTACACCAAATATATATTATATAATTTACATAAAATATCAAAAGTACACCAAATATATATTATAAACTGTACATAAAATATCAAAAAGAACAGTAAATATATTTCATATATTGTACATATATTAACTAAAAGTACACCAAATACATTTTACATACTGTAAATAAAATATAAAATATTTCAGTAAGTATATATTATCTACTGTACATAAAATATCAAAAAGTACACCAGATATGTGTTATATATACTGAAAATCAACTATCACTATCTTCAGTAATTATATTTAATATACTGTACATAAAATATCAAAAATTACGCCAAATGTATATTACACACTCTAAATAAAATATCAAAAAGTACAGTAAATATATATTACACTCTAAAATATCAAAAACTACACCAAATATATATTATATAATTTACATAAAATATCAAAATTACACCAAATATATATTATATACTGTACATAAAATATCAAAAAGTAAAGTAAATATATTTCATATATTCTACATATAATATTAACTAAAAGTACACCAAATACATTTTATATACTGTAAATAAAATATCAAACATTACAGTAAGTATATATTATCTACTGTACATAAAATATCAAAAAGTACACCAAATATGTGTTATATATACTGTAAATAAACTATCAAAATATTCAGTAATTATATTTAATATACTGTACATAAAATATCAATAATTACACCAAATGTATATTATGCACTCTAAATAAAATATCAAAAAGGACAGTAAATATATATTACACTCTATGTAAAATATCAAAAACTACACAAAATATATATTATATAATTTACATAAAATATCAAAAGTACACCAAATATATATTATATACTGTACATAAAATATCAAAAAGTACAGTAAATATATTTCATATATTGTACATATAATATTAACTAAAAGTACACCAAATACATTTTACATACTGTAAATAAAATATCAAAAATTACAGTAAGTATATATTATCTACTGTACATAAAATATCAAAAAGTACACCAAATATGTGTTATATATAATGTAAATAAACTATCAAAATCTTCAGTAATTATATTTAATATACTGTACATAAAATATCAAAAATTATACCAAATGTATATTATACACTCTAAATAAAATATCAAAAAGGACAGTAAATATATATTACACTCTATGTAAAATATCAAAAACTACACCAAATATATATTATATAATTTACATAAAATATCAAAAGTACCCCAAGTATATATTATACACTGTACATAAAATATCAAAAAGTACAGTAAATATATTTCATATATTGTACATATAATATTAACTAAAAGTACACCAAATACATTTTACATACTGTAAATAAAATATCAAAAATTACAGTAACTATATATTATCTACTGTACATAAAATATCAAAAAGTACACCAAATATGTGTTATATATACTGTAAATAAACTATCAAAATCTTCAGTAATTATATTTAATATACTGTACATGAAATATCAATAATTACACCAAATGAATAGTATACACTCTAAATAAAATATCAAAAAGACAGTAAATATATATTACACTCTATGTAAAATATCAAAAACTACACCAAATATATATTATATAATTTACATAAAATATCAAAAGTACCCCAAATATATATTATATACTGTACATAAAATATCAAAAAGTACAGTAAATATATTTCATATATTGTACATATAATATTAACTAAAACTACACCAAATACATTTTATATACTGTAAATAAAATATCAAAAATTACAGTAAGTATATATTATCTACTGTACATAAATTATCAAATAGTACAGTAAATATATTTCATATATTGTACATATAATATTAACTAAAAGTACACCAAATACATTTTATATACTGTAAATAAAATATAAAAAATTACAGTAAGTATATATTATCTACTGTACATAGAATATCAAAAAGTACACCAAATATGTGTTATATATACTGTAAATAAACTATCAAAATCTTCAGTAATTATATTTAATATACTGTACATGAAATATCAATAATTACACCAAATGAATAGTATACACTCTAAATAAAATATCAAAAAGGACAGTAAATATATATTACACACTGTGTAAAATATCAAAAACTACACCAAATATATATTATATAATTTACATAAAATATCAAAAGTACACCAAATATATATTATATACTGTACATAAAATACCAAAAAGTACAGTAAATATATTTCATACATTGTACATATATTAACTAAAAGTACACCAAATACATTTTACATACTGTAAATAAAATATCAAAAATTACAGTAAGTATATATTATCTACTGTACATAAAATATCAAAAAGTACACCAAATATGTGTTATATATACTGTAAATAAACTATCAAAATCTTCAGTAATTATATTTAATATACTGTTCATAAAATATCAAAAAATACACCAAATGTATATTATACACTCTAAATAAAATATCAAAAAGGACAGTAAATATATATTACACTCTATGTAAAATATCAAAAACTACACCAAATATATACTATATAATTTACATAGAATATCAAAAGTACACCAAATATATATTATATACTGTATATAAAATATCAAAAAGTACAGTAAATATATTTCATATATTGTACATATAATATTAACTAAAAGTACACCAAATACATTTTCTATACTGTAAATAAAATATAAAAAATTTCAGTAAGTACATATTATCTACTGTACATAAAATATCAAAAAGTACACCAAATATGTGTTATAGATACTGTAAATAAACTATCAAAATCTTCAGTAATTATAATTAATATACTGTTCATAAAATATCAAAAATTACACCAAATGTATATTATACACTGTAAATAAAATATCAAAAAGTTCAGTAAATATATATTACACTCTATGTAATATATGAAAAACTACACCAAATATATATTATATAATTTACATAAAATATCAAAAGTACACCAAATATATATTATATACAGTACATAAAATATCAAAAAGTACCGTAAATATATTTCATATATTGTACATATAATATTAACTAAAAGTACACCAAATACATTTTATATACTGTAAATTAAATATAAAAAATTACAGTAAGTATATATTATCTACTGTACATAAAATATCAAAAAGTACACCAAATATGTGTTATATATACTGTAAATAAACTATCAAAATCTTCAGTAACTATATTTAATATACTGTTCATAAAATATCAAAAATTACACCAAATGTATATTATACACTCTAAATAAAATATCAAAAGGGACAGTAAATATATATTCCACTCTATGTAATATATGAAAAACTACACCAAATATATATTATATAATTTACATAAAATATCAAAAGTACACCAAATATATATTATATACTGTACATAAAATATCAAAAAGTACAGTAAATATATTTCATATATTGTACATATAGTATTAACTAAAAGTACACCAACTACATTTTACGTACTGTAAATAAATTATAAAAAATTACAGTAAGTACATATTATCTACTGTACATAAAATATCAAAAAGTACAATAAATATATTTCATATATTGTACATATAATATTAACTAAAAGTACACCAAATACATTTTACATACTGTTAATAAAATATCAAAAATTACAGTAAGTATATATTATCTACTGTACATAAAATATCAAAAAGTACACCAAATATGTGTTATATATACTGTAAATAAACTATCAAAATCTTCAGTAATTATATTTAATATAGTGTTCATAAAATATCAAAAAATACACCAAATGTATATTATACACTCTAAATAAAATATCAAAAAGGACAGTAAATATATATTACACTCTATGTAAAATATCATAAACTACACCAAATATATACTATATAATTTACATAGAATATCAAAAGTACACCAAATATACATTATATACTGTACATAAAATATCAAAAAGTACAGTAAATATATTTCATATATTGTACATATAATATTAACTAAAAGTACACCAAATACTTTTTATATACTGTAAATAAAATATAAAAAATTACAGTAAGTATATATTATCTACTGTACATAAAATATCAAAAAGTACACCAAATATGTGTTATATATACTGTAAATAAACTATCAAAATCTTCAGTAATTATATTTAATATACTGTACATGAAATATCAATAATTACCCCAAATGTATATTATACACTCTAAATAAAATATCAAAAAGGACAGTAAATATATATTACACACTATGTAAAATATCAAAAACTACACCAAATATATATTATATAATTTACATAAACTATCAAACGTACACCAAATATATATTATATACTGTACATAAAGTATCAAAAAGTACACTAAATATATTTCATATATTGTACATATAATATTAACTAAAAGTACACCAAATACATTTTACATACTGTAAATAAAATATAAAAAATTACAGTAAGTATATATTATCTACTGTACATAAAATATCTAAAAGTACACCAAATATGTGTTATATATACTGTAAATAAACTATCAAAATCTTCAGTAATTATATTTAATATACTGTACGTAAAATATCAAAAATTACACCAAATATATATAATACACTCTAAATAAAATATCAAAAATGACAGTAAATATATATTACACTCTATGTAAAATATCAAAAACTACACCAAATATATATTATATAATTTACATAAAATATCAAATGTACACAAAATATATATTATATACTGGACATAAAATATCAAAAAGTACAGTAAATATATTTCATATATTGTACATATAATATTAACTAAAAGTACACCAACTACATTTTACATACTGTAAATAAAATATAAAAAATTACAGTAAGTACATATTATCTACTGTACATAAAATATCAAAAAGTACACCAAATATGTGTTATATATACTGTAAATAAACTATGAAAATCTTCAGTAATTATAATTAATATACTGTTCATAAAATATCAAAAATTACACCAAATGTATATCACACACTGTAAATAAAATATCAAAAAGTTCAGTAAATATATATTACACTCTATGTAATATATGAAAAACTACACCAAATATATATTATATAATTAACATAAAATATCAAAAGTACACCAAATATATATTATATACAGTACATAAAATATCAAAAAGTACAGTAAATATATTTCATATATTGTACATATAATATTAACTAAAAGTACACCAACTACGTTTTACATACTGTAAATAACATATAAAAAATTACAGTAAGTATATATTATCTACTGTACATAAAATATCAAAAAGTGCACCAAATATGTGTTATATATACTGTAAATAAACTATCAAAATCTTCACTAATTATATTTAATATACTGTTCATAAAATATCAAAAAATACACCAAATGTATATTATACACTCTAAATAAATATCAAAAAGGACAGTAAATATATATTACACTCTATGTAAAATATCAAAAGCTACACCAAATATATACTATATAATTTACATAGAATATCAAAAGTACACCAAATATATATTATATACTGTACATAAAATATCAAAAAGTACAGTAAATATATTTCATATATTGTACATATAATATTAACTAAAAGTACACCAAATACATTTTCTATACTGTAAATAAAATATAAAAAATTACAGTAAGTATATATTATCTACTGTACATAAAATATCAAAAAGTACACCAAATATGTGTTATATATACTGTAAATAAACTATCAAATCTTCAGGAATTATATTTAACATAATGTTCATAAAATATCAAAAAATACACCAAATATATATTATACACTCTAAATAAAATATCAAAAAGGACAGTAAATATATATTACACTCTATATAAAATATCAAAAACTACACCAAATATATATTATATAATTTATATAAAATATCAAAAGTACACCATATATACATTATATACTCTACATAAAATATCAAAAAGTACAGTAAATATATTTCATATATTCTACATATAATATTAACTAAAAGTACACCAAATACAGTTTATATACTGTAAATAAAATATAAAAAATTACAGTAAGTATATATTATCTACTGTACATAAAATATCAAAAAGTACACCAAATATGTGTTATATATACTGTAAATAAACTATCAAAATCTTCAGTAATTATATTTAATATACTGTACATAAAATATCAATAATTACACCAAATGAATAGTATACACTCTAAATAAAATATCAAAAAGGACAGTAAATATATATTACACACTGTGTAAAATACCAAAAACTACACCAAATATATATTTTATAATTTACATAAAATATCAAAAGTACACCAAATATATATTATATACTGTACATAAAATATCAAAAAGTACAGTAAATATATTTCATATATTGTACATATAATATTAACTAAAATTATAACAAATTCATTTTACATACTGTAAATAAAATATCAAAAATTACAGTAAGTATATATTATCTACTGTACATAAAATATCAAAAAGTACACCAAATATGTGTTATATATACTGTAAATAAACTATCAAAACCTTCAGTAATTATATTTAATATACTGTACATATAATATCAAAAATTACACCAAATGTATATTATACACTCTAAATAAAATATCAAAAAGGACAGTAAATGTATATTACACTCTATGTAAAATATCAAATACTACTCCAAATATATATTATAGAATTTACATAAAATATCTAAAGTACACCAAATATATATTATATACTGTACATAAATTATCAAAAAGTACAGTAAATATATTTCATATATTGTACATATAATATTAACTAAAAGTACACCAAATACATTTTACATACTGTAAATAAAATATCAAAAATTACAGTAAGTATATATTATCTACTGTACATAAAATATCAAAAAGTACACCAAATATGTGTTATATATACTGTAAATAAACTATCAAAATCTTCAGTAATTATATTTAATATACTGTTCATAAAATATCAAAAATTACACCAAATGTATATTATACACTCTAAATAAAATATCAAAAAGGACAGTAAATATATATTACACTCTATGTAATATATGAAAAACTACACCAAATATATATTATATAATTTACATAAAATATCAAAAGTACACCAAATATATATTATATACTGTACATAAAATATCAAAAAGTACAGTAAATATATTTCATATATTGTACATATAATATTAACTAAAAGTACACCAACTACATTTTACATACTGTAAATAAAATATAAAAAATTACAGTAAGTACATATTATCTACTGTACATAAAATATCAAAAAGTACAGTAAATATATTTCATATATTGTACATATAATATTAACTAAAAGTACACCAAATACATTTTACATACTGTAAATAAAATATCAAAAATTACAGTAAGTATATATTATCTACTGTACATAAAATATCAAAAAGTACACCAAATATGTGTTATATATACTGTAAATAAACTATCAAAATCTTCAGGAATTATATTTAATATACTGTTCATAAAATATCAAAAAATATACCAAATGTATATTATACACTCTAAATAAAATATCAAAAAGGACAGTAAATATATATTACACTCTATGTAAAATATCAAAAACTACACCAAATATATACTATATAATTTACATAGAATATCAAAAGTACACCAAATATATATTATATACTGTATATAAAATATCAAAAAGTACAGTAAATATATTTCATATATTGTACATATAATATTAACTAAAAGTACACCAAATACATTTTATATACTGTAAATAAAATATAAAAAATTACAGTAAGTATATATTATCTACTGTACATAAAATATCAAAAAGTACACCAAATATGTGTTATATATACTGTAAATAAACTATCAAAAACTTCAGTAATTATATTTAATATACTGTACATGAAATATCAATAATTACACCAAATGTATATTATACACTCTAAATAAAATATCAAAAAGGACAGTAAATATATATTACACACTGTGTAAAATATCAAAAACTACACCAAATATATATTATATAATTTACATAAAATATCAAAAGTACACCAAATATATATTATATACTGTACATAAAATATCAAAAAGTACAGTAAATATATTTCATATATTGTACATATAATATTAACTAAAAGTACACCAAATACATTTTACATACTGTAAATAAAATATCAAAAATTACAGTAAGTGTATATTATCTACTGTACATAAAATATCAAAAAGTACACCAAATATGTGTTATATATACTGTAAATAAACTATCAAAATCTTCAGTAATTATATTTAATATACTGTACGTAAAATATCAAAAATTACACCAAATGTATATAATACACTCTAAATAAAATATCAAAAATGACAGTAAATATATATTACACTCTATGTAAAATATCAAAAACTACACCAAATATATATTATATAATTTACATAAAATATCAAAAGTACACCAAATATATATTATATACTCTACAGAAAATATCAAAAAGTACAGTAAATATATTTCATATATTGTACATATAATATTAACTAAAAGTACACCAACTACATTTTACATACTGTAAATAAAATATAAAAAATTACAGAAAGTACATATTATCTGCTGTACATAAAATATCAAAAAGTACACCAAATATGTGTTATATATACTGTAAATAAACTATCAAAATCTTCAGTAATTATATTTAATATACTGTTCATAAAATATCAAAAAATACAACAAATGTATATTATACACTCTAAATAAAATATCAAAAAGGATAGTAAATATATATTACACTCTATGTAAAATATCAAAAACAACACCAAATATATACTTTATAATTTACATAAAATATCAAAAGTACACCAAATATATGTTATATACTGTACATAAAATATCAAAAAGTACAGTAAATATATTTCATATATTGTACATATAATATTAACTAAAAGTACACCAAATACATTTTACATACTGTAAATAAAATATAAAAAATTACAGTAAGTGTATTATCTACTGTACATAAAATATCAAAAAGTACAGTAAATATATTTCATATAATGTACATATAATATTAACTAAAAGTACACCAAATACATTTTACATACAGTAAATAAAATATAAAAAATTACAGTAAGTATATATTATCTACTGTACATAAAATATCAAAAAGTACACCAAATATGTGTTATATATACTGTAAATAAACTATCAAAATCTTCAGTAATTATATTTAATATACTGTTCATAAAATATCAAAAAATACAACAAATGTATATTATACACTCTAAATAAAATATCAAAAAGGACAGTAAATATATATTACACTCTGTAAAATATCAAAAACTACACCAAATATATATTATATAATTTACATAAAATATCAAAAGTACACCAAATATTTATTATATACTGTACGTAAAATATCAAAAAGTACAGTAAATATATTTCATATATTGTACATATAATATTAAATAAAAGTACACCAAATACATTTTATATACTGTAAATAAAATATAAAAAATTACAGTAAGTATATATTATCTACTGTACATAAAATATCAAAAAGTACACCAAATATGTGTTATATATACTGTAAATAAACTATCAAAATCTTCAGTAATTATATTTAATATACTGTTCATAAAATATCAAAAATTACACCAAATGTATATTATACACTCTAAATAAAATATCAAAAGGGACAGTAAATATATATTCCACTCTATGTAATATATGAAAAACTACACCAAATATATATTATATAATTTACATAAAATATCAAAAGTACACCAAATATATATTATATACTCTACATAAAATATCAAAAAGTACAGTAAATATATTTCATATATTGTACATATAGTATTAACTAAAAGTACACCAACTACATTTTACGTACTGTAAATAAAATATAAAAAATTACACTAAGTACATATTATCTACTGTACATAAAATATCAAAAAGTACAATAAATATATTTCATATATTGTACATATAATATTAACTAAAAGTACACCAAATACATTTTACATACTGTTAATAAAATATCAAAAATTACAGTAAGTATATATTACCTACTGTACATAAAATATCAAAAAGTACACCAAATATGTGTTATATATACTGTAAATAAACTATCAAAATCTTCAGTAATTATATTTAATATACTGTTCATAAAATATCAAAAAATACACCAAATGTATATTATACACTCTAAATAAAATGTCAAAAAGGACAGTAAATATATATTACACTCTATGTAAAATATCATAAACTACACCAAATATATACTATATAATTTACATAGAATATCAAAAGTACACCAAATATATATTATATACTGTGCATAAAATATCAAAAAGTACAGTAAATATATTTCATATATTGTACATATAATATTAACTAAAAGTACACCAAATACTTTTTATATACTGTAAATAAAATATAAAAAATTACAGTAAGTATATATTATCTACTGTACATAAAATATCAAAATGTACACCAGATATGTGTTATATATACTGTAAATAAACTATCAAAATCTTCAGTAATTATATTTAATATACTGTACATGAAATATCAATAATTACACCAAATGTATATTATACACTCTAAATAAAATATCAAAAAGGACAGTAAATATATATTACACACTATGTAAAATATCAAAAACTACACCAAATATATATTATATAATTTACATAAAATATCAAACGTACACCAAATATATATTATATACTGTACATAAAATATCAAAAAGTACACTAAATATATTTCATATATTGTACATATAATATTAACTAAAAGTACACCAAATACATTTTACATACTGTAAATAAAATATCAAAAATTACAGTAAGTATATATTATCTACTGTACATAAAATATCTAAAAGTACACCAAATATGTGTTATATATACTGTAAATAAACTATCAAAATCTTCAGTAATTATATTTAATATACTGTATGTAAAATATCAAAAATTACACCAAATGTATATAATACACTCTAAATAAAATATCAAAAATGACAGTAAATATATATTACACTCTATGTAAAATATCAAAAACTACACCAAATATATATTATATAATTTACATAAAATATCAAAAGTACACAAAATATATATTATATACTGGACATAAAATATCAAAAAGTACAGTAAATATATTTCATATATTGTACATATAATATTAACTAAAAGTATAACAAATACATTTTACATACTGTAAATAAAATATAAAAAATTACAGTAAGTACATATTATCTACTGTACATAAAATATCAAAAAGTACACCAAATATGTGTTATATATACTGTAAATAAACTATCAAAACCTTCAGTAATTATATTTAATATACTGTACATATAATATCAAAAATTACACCAAATGTATATTATACACTCTAAATAAAATATCAAAAAGGACAGTAAATGTATATTACACTCTATGTAAAATATCAAATACTACTCCAAATATATATTATAGAATTTACATAAAATATCTAAAGTACACCAAATATATATTATATACTGTACATAAATTATCAAAAAGTACAGTAAATATATTTCATATATTGTACATATAATATTAACTAAAAGTACACCAAATACATTTTACATACTGTAAATAAAATATCAAAAATTACAGTAAGTATATATTATCTACTGTACATAAAATATCAAAAAGTACACCAAATATGTGTTATATATACTGTAAATAAACTATCAAAATCTTCAGTAATTATATTTAATATACTGTTCATATAATATCAAAAATTACACCAAATGTATATTATACACTCTAAATAAAATATGAAAAAGGACAGTAAATATATATTACACTCTATGTAATATATGAAAAACTACACCAAATATATATTATATAATTTACATAAAATATCAAAAGTACACCAAATATATATTATATACTGTACATAAAATATCAAAAAGTACAGTAAATATATTTCATATATTGTACATATAATATTAACTAAAAGTACACCAACTACATTTTACATACTGTAAATAAAATATAAAAAATTACAGTAAGTACATATTATCTACTGTACATAAAATATCAAAAAGTACAGTAAATATATTTCATATATTGTACATATAATATTAACTAAAAGTACACCAAATACATTTTACATACTGTAAATAAAATATCAAAAATTACAGTAAGTATATATTATCTACTGTACATAAAATATCAAAAAGTACACCAAATATGTGTTATATATACTGTAAATAAACTATCAAAATCTTCAGTAATTATATTTAATATACTGTTCATAAAATATCAAAAAATACAACAAATGTATATTATACACTCTAAATAAAATATCAAAAAGGACAGTAAATATATATTACACTCTATGTAAAATATCAAAAACTACACCAAATATATACTTTATAATTTACATAAAATATCAAAAGTACCCCAAATATATATTATATACTGTACATAAAATATCAAAAAGTACAGTAAATATATTTCATATATTGTACATATAATATTAACTAAAAGTACACCAAATACATTTTATATACTGTAAATAAAATATAAAAAATTACAGTAAGTATATATTATCTACTGTACATAAAATATCAAAAAGTACACCAAATATGTGTTATATATACTGTAAATAAACTATCAAAATCTTCAGTAATTATATTTAATATACTGTACATGAAATATCAATAATTACACCAAATGAATAGTATACACTCTAAATAAAATATCAAAAAGGACAGTAAATATATATTACACTCTATGTAAAATATCAAAAACTACACCAAATATATATTATATAATTTACATAAAATATCAAAAGTACCCCAAATATATATTATATACTGTACATAAAATATCAAAAAGTTCAGTAAATATATTTAATATATTGTACATATAATATTAACTAAAACTACACCAAATACATTTTATATACTGTAAATAAAATATCAAAAATTACAGTAAGTATATATTATCTACTGTACATAAATTATCAAATAGTACAGTAAATATATTTCATATATTGTACATATAATATTAACTAAAAGTACACCAAATACATTTTATATACTGTAAATAAAATATAAAAAATTACAGTAAGTATATATTATCTACTGTACATAAAATATCAAAAAGTACACCAAATATGTGTTATATATACTGTAAATAAACTATCAAAATCTTCAGTAATTATATTTAATATACTGTACATGAAATATCAATAATTACACCAAATGAATAGTATACACTCTAAATAAAATATCAAAAAGGACAGTAAATATATATTACACACTGTGTAAAATATCAAAAACTACACCAAATATATATTATATAATTTACATAAAATATCAAAAGTACACCAAATATATATTATATACTGTACATAAAATATCAAAAAGTACAGTAAATATATTTCATATATTGTACATATAATATTAACTAAAAGTACACCAAATACATTTTACATACTGTAAATAAAATATCAAAAATTACAGTAAGTATATATTATCTACTGTACATAAAATATCAAAAAGTACACCAAATATGTGTTATATATACTGTAAATAAACTATCAAAATCTTCAGTAATTATATTTAAGATACTGTTCATAAAATATCAAAAAATACACCAAATATATATTATACACTCTAAATAAAATATCAAAAAGGACAGTAAATATATATTACACTCTATGTAAAATATCAAAAACTACACCAAATATATACTATATAATTTACATAGAATATCAAAAGTACACCAAATATATATTATATACTGTATATAAAATATCAAAAAGTACAGTAAATATATTTCATATATTGTACATATAATATTAACTAAAAGTACACCAAATACATTTTCTATACTGTAAATAAAATATAAAAAATTACAGTAAGTACATATTATCTACTGTACATAAAATATCAAAAAGTACACCAAATATGTGTTATAGATACTGTAAATAAACTATCAATATCTTCAGTAATTATAATTAATATACTGTTCATAAAATATCAAAAATTACACCAAATGTATATTATACACTGTAAATAAAATATCAAAAAGTTCAGTAAATATATATTACACTCTATGTAATATATGAAAAACTACACCAAATATATATTATATAATTTACATAAAATATCAAAAGTACACCAAATATATATTATATACAGTACATAAAATATCAAAAAGTACAGTAAATATATTTCATATATTGTACATATAATATTAACTAAAACTACACCAAATACATTTTATATACTGTAAATAAAATATCAAAAATTACAGTAAGTATATATTATCTACTGTACATAAATTATCAAATAGTACAGTAAATATATTTCATATATTGTACATATAATATTAACTAAAAGTACACCAAATACATTTTATATACTGTAAATAAAATATAAAAAATTACAGTAAGTATATATTATCTACTGTACATAAAATATCAAAAAGTACACCAAATATGTGTTATATATACTGTAAATAAACTATCAAAATCTTCAGTAATTATATTTAATATACTGTACATGAAATATCAATAATTACACCAAATGAATAGTATACACTCTAAATAAAATATCAAAAAGGACAGTAAATATATATTACACTCTATGTAAAATATCAAAAACTACACCAAATATATATTATATAATTTACATAAAATATCAAAAGTACCCCAAATATATATTATATACTGTACATAAAATATCAAAAAGTACAGTAAATATATTTCATATATTGTACATATAATATTAACTAAAACTACACCAAATACATTTTATATACTGTAAATAAAATATCAAAAATTACAGTAAGTATATATTATCTACTGTACATAAATTATCAAATAGTACAGTAAATATATTTCATATATTGTACATATAATATTAACTAAAAGTACACCAAATACATTTTATATACTGTAAATAAAATATAAAAAATTACAGTAAGTATATATTATCTACTGTACATAAAATATCAAAAAGTACACCAAATATGTGTTATATATACTGTAAATAAACTATCAAAATCTTCAGTAATTATATTTAATATACTGTACATGAAATATCAATAATTACACCAAATGAATAGTATACACTCTAAATAAAATATCAAAAAGGACAGTAAATATATATTACACACTGTGTAAAATATCAAAAACTACACCAAATATATATTATATAATTTACATAAAATATCAAAAGTACACCAAATATATATTATATACTGTACATAAAATATCAAAAAGTACAGTAAATATATTTCATATATTGTACATATAATATTAACTAAAAGTACACCAAATACATTTTACATACTGTAAATAAAATATCAAAAATTACAGTAAGTATATATTATCTACTGTACATAAAATATCAAAAAGTACACCAAATATGTGTTAGATATACTGTAAATAAACTATCAAAATCTTCAGTAATTATATTTAATATACTGTTCATAAAATATCAAAAAATACACCAAATGTATATTATACACTCTAAATAAAATATCAAAAAGGACAGTAAATATATATTACACTCTATGTAAAATATCAAAAACTACACCAAATATATACTATATAATTTACATAGAATATCAAAAGTACACCAAATATATATTATATACTGTATATAAAATATCAAAAAGTACAGTAAATATATTTCATATATTGTACATATAATATTAACTAAAAGTACACTAAATACATTTTCTATACTGTAAATAAAATATAAAAAATTACAGTAAGTACATATTATCTACTGTACATAAAATATCAAAAAGTACACCAAATATGTGTTATAGATACTGTAAATAAACTATCAAAATCTTCAGTAATTATAATTAATATACTGTTCATAAAATATCAAAAATTACACCAAATGTATATTATACACTGTAAATAAAATATCAAAAAGTTCAGTAAATATATATTACACTCTATGTAATATATGAAAAACTACACCAAATATATATTATATAATTTACATAAAATATCAAAAGTACACCAAATATATATTATATACAGTACATAAAATATCAAAAAGTACCGTAAATATATTTCATATATTGTACATATAATATTAACTAAAAGTACACCAACTACGTTTTACAAACTGTAAATAAAATATAAAAAATTACAGTAAGTATATATTATCTACTGTACATAAAATATCAAAAAGTACACCAAATATGTGTTATATATACTGTAAATAAACTATCAAAATCTTCAGTAATTATATTTAATATACTGTTCATAAAATATCAAAAAATACAACAAATGTATATTATACACTCTAAATAAAATATCAAAAAGGACAGTAAATATATATTACACTCTATGTAAAATATCAAAAACTACACCAAATATATACTTTATAATTTACATAAAATATCAAAAGTACCCCAAATATATATTATATACTGTACATAAAATATCAAAAAGTACAGTAAATATATTTCATATATTGTACATATAATATTAACTAAAAGTACACCAAATACATTTTATATACTGTAAATAAAATATCAAAAATTACAGTAAGTATATATTATCTACTGTACATAAATTATCAAATAGTACAGTAAATATATTTCATATATTGTACATATAATATTAACTAAAAGTACACCAAATACATTTTATATACTGTAAATAAAATATAAAAAATTACAGTAAGTATATATTATCTACTGTACATAAAATATCAAAAAGTACACCAAATATGTGTTATATATACTGTAAATAAACTATCAAAATCTTCAGTATTTATATTTAATATACTGTACATGAAATATCAATAATTACACCAAATGAATAGTATACACTCTAAATAAAATATCAAAAAGGACAGTAAATATATATTACACACTGTGTAAAATATCAAAAACTACACCAAATATATATTATATAATTTACATAAAATATCAAAAGTACACCAAATATATATTATATACTGTACATAAAATATCAAAAAGTACAGTAAATATATTTCATATATTGTACATATAATATTAACTAAAAGTACACCAAATACATTTTACATACTGTAAATAAAATATCAAAAATTACAGTAAGTATATATTATCTACTGTACATAAAATATCAAAAAGTACACCAAATATGTGTTATATATACTGTAAATAAACTATCAAAATCTTCAGTAATTATATTTAATATACTGTTCATAAAATATCAAAAAATACACCAAATGTATATTATACACTCTAAATAAAATATCAAAAAGGACAGTAAATATATATTACACTCTATGTAAAATATCAAAAACTACACCAAATATATACTATATAATTTACATAGAATATCAAAAGTACACCAAATATATATTATATACTGTATATAAAATATCAAAAAGTACAGTAAATATATTTCATATATTGTACATGTAATATTAACTAAAAGTACACCAAATACATTTTCTATACTGTAAATAAAATATAAAAAATTACAGTAAGTACATATTATCTACTGTACATAAAATATCAAAAAGTACACCAAATATGTGTTATAGATACTGTAAATAAACTATCAAAATCTTCAGGAATTATAATTAATATACTGTTCATAAAATATCAAAAATTACACCAAATGTATATTATACACTGTAAATAAAATATCAAAAAGTTCGGTAAATATATATTACACTCTATGTAATATATGAAAAACTACACCAAATATATATTATATAATTTACATAAAATATCAAAAGTACACCAAATATATATTATATACAGTACATAAAATATCAAAAAGTACAGTAAATATATTTCATATATTGTACATATAATATTAACTAAAACTACACCAAATACATTTTATATACTGTAAATAAAATATCAAAAATTACAGTAAGTATATATTATCTACTGTACATAAATTATCAAATAGTACAGTAAATATATTTCATATATTGTACATATAATATTAACTAAAAGTACACCAAATACATTTTATATACTGTAAATAAAATATAAAAAATTACAGTAAGTATATATTATCTACTGTACATAAAATATCAAAAAGTACACCAAATATGTGTTATATATACTGTAAATAAACTATCAAAATCTTCAGTAATTATATTTAATATACTGTACATGAAATATCAATAATTACACCAAATGAATAGTATACACTCTAAATAAAATATCAAAAAGGACAGTAAATATATATTACACTCTATGTAAAATATCAAAAACTACACCAAATATATATTATATAATTTACATAAAATATCAAAAGTACCCCAAATATATATTATATACTGTACATAAAATATCAAAAAGTACAGTAAATATATTTCATATATTGTACATATAATATTAACTAAAACTACACCAAATACATTTTATATACTGTAAATAAAATATCAAAAATTACAGTAAGTATATATTATCTACTGTACATAAATTATCAAATAGTACAGTAAATATATTTCATATATTGTACATATAATATTAACTAAAAGTACACCAAATACATTTTATATACTGTAAATAAAATATAAAAAATTACAGTAAGTATATATTATCTACTGTACATAAAATATCAAAAAGTACACCAAATATGTGTTATATATACTGTAAATAAACTATCAAAATCTTCAGTAATTATATTTAATATACTGTACATGAAATATCAATAATTACACCAAATGAATAGTATACACTCTAAATAAAATATCAAAAAGGACAGTAAATATATATTACACACTGTGTAAAATATCAAAAACTACACCAAATATATATTATATAATTTACATAAAATATCAAAAGTACACCAAATATATATTATATACTGTACATAAAATATCAAAAAGTACAGTAAATATATTTCATATATTGTACATATAATATTAACTAAAAGTACACCAAATACATTTTACATACTGTAAATAAAATATCAAAAATTACAGTAAGTATATATTACCTACTGTACATAAAATATCAAAAAGTACACCAAATATGTGTTATATATACTGTAAATAAACTATCAAAATCTTCAGTAATTATATTTAATATACTGTTCATAAAATATCAAAAAATACACCAAATGTATATTATACACTCTAAATAAAATATCAAAAAGGACAGTAAATATATATTACACTCTATGTAAAATATCAAAAACTACACCAAATATATACTATATAATTTACATAGAATATCAAAAGTACACAAATATATATTATATACTGTATATAAAATATCAAAAAGTACAGTAAATATATTTCATATATTGTACATATAATATTAACTAAAAGTACACCAAATACATTTTCTATACTGTAAATAAAATATAAAAAATTACAGTAAGTACATATTATCTACTGTACATAAAATATCAAAAAGTACACCAAATATGTGTTATAGATACTGTAAATAAACTATCAAAATCTTCAGTAATTATAATTAATATACTGTTCATAAAATATCAAAAATTACACCGAATGTATATTATACACTGTAAATAAAATATCAAAAAGTTCAGTAAATATATATTACACTCTATGTAATATATGAAAAACTACACCAAATATATATTATATAATTTACATAAAATATCAAAAGTACACCAAATATATATTATATACAGTACATAAAATATCAAAAAGTACCGTAAATATATTTCATATATTGTACATATAATATTAACTAAAAGTACACCAACTACGTTTTACAAACTGTAAATAAAATATAAAAAATTACAGTAAGTATATATTATCTACTGTACATAAAATATCAAAAAGTACACCAAATATGTGTTATATATACTGTAAATAAACTATCAAAATCTTCAGTAATTATATTTAATATACTGTTCATAAAATATCAAAAAATACAACAAATGTATATTATACACTCTAAATAAAATATCAAAAAGGACAGTAAATATATATTACACTCTATGTAAAATATCAAAAACTACACCAAATATATACTTTATAATTTACATAAAATATCAAAAGTACACCAAATATATGTTATATACTGTACATAAAATATCAAAAAGTACAGTAAATATATTTCATATATTGTACATATAATATTAACTAAAAGTACACCAAATACATTTTACATACTGTAAATAAAATATAAAAAATTACAGTAAGTACATATTATCCACTGTACATAAAATATCAAAACGTACAGTAAATATATTTCATATATTGTACATATAATATTAACTAAAAGTACACCAAATACATTTTACATACTGTAAATAAAATATCAAAAATTACAGTAAGTATATATTATCTACTGTACATAAAATATCAAAAAGTACACCAAATATGTGTTATATATACTGTAAATAAACTATCAAAATCTTCAGTAATTATATTTAATATACTGTTCATAAAATATCAAAAAATACACCAAATGTATATTATACACTCTAAATAAAATATCAAAAAGGACAGTAAATATATATTACACTCTATGTAAAATATCAAAAACTACACCAAATATATACTATATAATTTACATAGAATATCAAAAGTACACCAAATATATATTATATACTGTATATAAAATATCAAAAAGTACAGTAAATATATTTCATATATTGTACATATAATATTAACTAAAAGTACACCAAATACATTTTACATACTGTAAATAAAATATCAAAAATTACAGTAAGTGTATATTATCTACTGTACATAAAATATCAAAAAGTACACCAAATATGTGTTATATATACTGTAAATAAACTATCAAAACCTTCAGTAATTATATTTAATATACTGTACGTAAAATATCAAAAATTACACCAAATGTATATAATACACTCTAAATAAAATATCAAAAATGACAGTAAATATATATTACACTCTATGTAAAATATCAAAAACTACACCAAATATATATTATATAATTTACATAAAATATCAAAATTACACCAAATATATATTATATACTCTACAGAAAATATCAAAAAGTACAGTAAATATATTTCATATATTGTACATATAATATTAACTAAAAGTACACCAACTATATTTTACATACTGTAAATAAAATATAAAAAATTACCGAAAGTACATATTATCTGCTGTACATAAAATATCAAAAAGTACACCAAATATGTGTTATATATACTGTAAATAAACTATCAAAATCTTCAGTAATTATATTTAATATACTGTTCATAAAATATCAAAAAATACAACAAATGTATATTATACACTCTAAATAAAATATCAAAAAGTACAGTAAATATATATTACACTCTATGTAAAATATCAAATACTACACCAAATATATACTTTATAATTTACATAAAATATCAAAAGTACACCAAATATATGTTATATACTGTACATAAAATATCAAAAAGTACAGTAAATATATTTCATATATTGTACATATAATATTAACTAAAAGTACACCAAATACATTTTACATACTGTAAATAAAATATAAAAAATTACAGTAAGTGTATTATCTACTGTACTTAAAATATCAAAAAGTACAGTAAATATATTTCATATAATGTACATATAATATTAACTAAAAGTACACCAAATACATTTTACATACAGTAAATAAAATATAAAAAATTACAGTAAGTGTATATTATCTACTGTACATAAAATATCAAAAAGTACACCAAATATGTGTTATATATACTGTAAATAAACTATCAAAATCTTCAGTAATTATATTTAATATACTGTTCATAAAATATCAAAAAATACAACAAATGTATATTATACACTCTAAATAAAATATCAAAAAGGACAGTAAATATATATTACACTCTGTAAAATATCAAAAACTACACCAAATATATATTATATAATTTACATAAAATATCAGAAGTACACCAAATATATATTATATACTGTACATAAAATATCAAAAAGTACAGTAAATATATTTCATATATTGTACATATAATATTAACTAAAAGTACACCAAATACATTTTATATACTGTAAATAAAATATAAAAAATTACAGTAAGTATATATTATCTACTGTACATAAAATATAAAAAAGTACACCAAATATGTGTTATATATACTGTAAATAAACTATCAAAATCTTCAGTAATTACATTTAATATACTGTTCATAAAATATCAAAAATTACACCAAATGTATATTATACACTCTAAATAAAATATCAAAAAGGACAGTAAATATATATTACACTCTATGTAAAATATCAAAAACTACACCAAATATATATTATATAATTTACATAAAATATCAAAAGTACACCAAATATATATTATATACTGTACATAAAATATCAAAAAGTACAGTAAATATATTTCATATACTGTACATATAATATTAACTAAAAGTACACCAAATACATTTTACATACTGTAAATAAAATATCAAAAATTACAGTAAATATATATTATCTACTGTACATAAAACATCAAAAAGTACACCAAATATGTGTTATATATACTGTAAATAAACTATCAAAATCTTCAGTAATTATATTTTATATACTGTACATAAAATATCAAAAATTACACCAAATGTATATTATACACTCTAAATAAAATATCAAAAATGACAGTAAATATATATTACACTCTATGTAAAATATCAAAAACTACACCAAATATATTTTATATAATTTACATAAAATATCAAAAGTACACCAAATATATGTTATATACTGTACATAAATTATCAAAAAGTACAGTAAATATATTTCATATATTGTGCATATAATATTAACTATAAGTACACCAAATACATTTTACATACTGTAAATAAAATATAAAAAATTGCAGTAAGTATATATTATCTACTGTACATAAATTATCAAATAGTACAGTAAATATATTTCATATATTGTACATATAATATTAACTGAAAGTACACCAAATACATTTTACATACTGTAAATAAAATATAAAAAGTTACAGTAAGTATATATTATCTACTGTACATAAAATATCAAAAAGTACACCAAATATGTTTTATATATACTGTAAATAAACTATCAAAATCTTCAGTAATTATATTTAATATACTGTTCATAAAATATCAAAAATTACACCAAATGTATATTACACACTCTAAATAAAATATCAAAAAGGACAGTAAATATATATTACACTCCTTGTAAAATATCAAAAACTACACCAAATATATATTATATAATTTACATAAAATATCAAAAGTACCCCAAATATATATTATATACTGTACATAAAATATCAAAAAGTACAGTACATATATTTCATATATTGTACATATAATATTAACTAAAACTACACCAAATACATTTTATATACTGTAAATAAAATATCAAAAATTACAGTAAGTATATATTATCTACTGTACATAAGCTATCAAAAAGTACACCAAATATGTGTTATATATATTGTAAATAAACTATCAAAATCTTCAGTAATTATATTTAATATACTGTACATAAAATATCAATAATTACACCAAATGTATATTATACACTCTAAATAAAATATCAAAAATGACAGTAAATATATATTACACTCTATGTAAAATATCAAAATCTACACCAAATATATATTATATAATTTACATAAAATATCAAAAGTACACCAAATATATATTATAAACTGTACATAAAATATCAAAAAGAACAGTAAATATATTTCATATATTGTACATATATTAACTAAAGTACACCAAATACATTTTACATACTGTAAATAAAATATTAAAAATTACAGTAAGTATATATTATCTACTGTACATAAAATATCAAAAAGTACACCAAATATGTGTTATATATACTGAAAATAAACTATCAAAATCTTCAGTAATTATATTTAATATACTGTACATAAAATATCAATAATTACACCAAATGTATATTATACACCCTAAATAAAATATCAAAAATGACAGTAAATATATATTACACTCTATGTAAAATATCAAAAACTACACCAAATATATATTATATAATTTACATAAAATATCAAAAGTACACCAAATATATATTATATACTGTACATAAAATATCAAAAGTACAGTAAATATATTTCATATATTGTAGATATAATATTAACTAAAAGTACACCAAATACATTTTACATACTGTAAATAAAATATAAAAAATTATAGTAAGTATATATTATCTACTGTACATAAATTATCAAATAGTACAGTAAATATATTTCATATATTGTACGTATAATATTAACTGAAAGTACACCAAATACATTTTACATACTGTAAATAAAGTACAAAAAATTACAGTAAGTACATATTATCTACTGTACATAAAATATCAAAAAGTACACCAAATATGTGTTATATATACTGTAAATAAACTATCAAAATCTTCAGTAATTATAATTAATATACTGTTCATAAAATATCAAAAATTACACCAAATGTATATTATAAACTGTAAATAAAATATCAAAAAGTTCAGTAAATATATATTACACACTATGTGATATATGAAAAACTACACCAAATACATATTATATAATTTACATAAAATATCAAAAGTGCACCAAATATATATTATATACCGTACATAAAATATCAAAAAGAACAGTAAATATATTTCATATATTGTACATATAATATTAACTAAAAGTACACCAACTACGATTTACATACTGTAAATAAAATATAAAAAATTACAGTAAGTATATATTATCTACTGTACATAAAATATCAAAAAGTACACCAAATATGTGTTATATATACTGTAAATAAACTATCAAAATCTTCAGTAATTATATTTAATATACTGTTCATAAAATATCAAAAAATACAACAAATGTATATTATATACTATAAATAAAATATCAAAAAGGACAGTAAATATATATTACACTCTATGTAAAATATCAAAAACTACCCCAAATATATATTATATAATTTACATAAAATATCAAAAGTACACCAAATAGATATTATATACAGTACATAAAATATCAAAAAGTACAGTAAATATATTTCATATATTGTACATATATTATTAACTAAAAGTACACCAAATATATTTTATATACTGTAAATAAAATATCCAATAGTACAGTAAATATATATTACATACTGTACATAAAATGTCAAAAAGTACACCAAATATGTGTTATATATACTGTAAATAAACAATCAAAAACTACAGTAATTATATTTAATATACTGTACATAAAATATCAAAAATTACACGAAATGTATACTATATACCGTAAAAAAAAATCTAAAATTACAGTAAATATATATTGCACACTCTATGTAAAATATCAAAAACTACGCCAAACATATATTATATAATTTACATAAAATATCAAAAGTACACCAAATAGATATTATATACAGTACATGAAATATCAAAAAGTACAGTAAATATATTTCATATATTGTACATATAATATTAACTAAAAGTACACCAAATATATTTTACATACTGTAAATAAATTATCCAATAGTACAGTAAATATATATTACATACTGTACATAAAATGTCCAAAAGTACACCAAATATGTGTTATATATACTGTAAATAAACAATCAAAAACTACAGTAATTATATTTAATATACTGTACATAAAATATCAAAAATTACACGAAATGTATACTATATACCGTAAAAAAATATCTAAAATTACAGTAAATATATATTGCACACTCTATGTAAAATATCAAAAACTACGCCAAATATATATTATATAATTCACATAAAATATCAAAAGTACACCAAATAGATATTATATACAGTACATAAAATATCAAAAAGTACAGTAAATATATTTCATATATTGTACATATAATATTAACTAAAAGTACACCAAATACATTTTATATACTGTAAATAAAATATCCAATAGTACAGTAAATATATATTACATACCGTACATAAAATATCAAAAAGTACACCAAATGTGTGTTATATATACTGTAAATCAACAATCAAAAACTACAGTAATTATATTTAATATACTGTACATAAAATATCAAAAATTACACGAAATGTATACTATATACCGTAAAAAAAATATCTAAAATTACAGTAAATATATATTGCACACTCTATGTAAAATATCAAAATCTACGCCAAATATATATTATATAATTTACATAAAATATCAAAAGTACACCAAATAGATATTATATACAGTACATAAAATATCAAAAAGTACAGTAAATATATTTCATATATTGTACATATAATATTAACTAAAAGTACACCAAATACATTTTATATACTGTAAATAAAATATCCAATAGTACAGTAAATATATATTACATTCTGTACATAAAATGTCAAAAAGCACACCAAATATGTGTTATATATACTGTAAATAAACAATCAAAAACTACAGTAATTATATTTAATATACTGCACATAAAATATCAAAAATTACACGAAATGTATACTATATACCGTAAAAAAAATATCTAAAATTACAGTAAATATATATTGCACACTCTATGTAAAATATCAAAAACTACACCAAATATATATTATATAATTTACATAAAATATCAAAAGTACACCAAATAGATATTATATACAGTACATGAAATATCAAAAAGTACAGTAAATATATTTCATATATTGTACATATAATATTAACTAAAAGTACACCAAATACATTTTATATACTGTAAATAAAATATCCAATAGTACAGTAAATATATATTACATACTGTACATAAAATGTCAAAAAGTACACCAAATATGTGTTATATATAGTGTAAATAAACAATCAAAAAATACACTAATTATATTTAATATACTGTACATAAAATATCAAAAATTACACGAAATGTATACTATATACCGTAAAAAAAATATCTAAAATTACAGTAAATATATATTGCACACTCTATGTAAAATATCAAAAACTACGCCAAATGTATATTATATAATTTACATAAAATATCAAAAGTACACCAAATAGATATTATATACAGTACATAAAATATCAAAAAGTACAGTAAATATATTTCATATATTGTACATATAATATTAACTAAAAGTACACCAAATACATTTTATATACTGTAAATAAAATATCCAATACTACAGTAAATATATATTACATTCTGTATATAAAATATCAAAAAGTACACCAAATATGTGTTATATATACTGTAAATAAACAATCAAAAACTACAGTAATTATATTTAATATACTGCACATAAAATATCAAAAATTACACGAAATGTATACTATATACTGTAAAAAAAATCTAAAATTACAGTAAATATATATTGCACACTCTATGTAAAATATCAAAAACTACGCCAAATATATATTATATAATTTACAGAAAATATCAAAAGTACACCAAATAGATATTATATACAGTACATAAAATATCAAAAAGTACAGTAAATATATTTCATATATTGTACATATAATATTAACTAAAACTACACCAAATACATTTTATATACTGTAAATAAAATATCAAAAATTACAGTAAGTATATATTATCTACTGTACATAAGCTATCAAAAAGTACACCAAATATGTGTTATATATACTGTAAATAAACTATCAAAACCTTCAGTCATTATATTTAATATACTGTACATAAAATATCAATAATTACACCAAATGTATATTATACACTCTAAATAAAATATCAAAAACGACAGTAAATATATATTACACTCTATGTAAAATATCAAAATCTACACCAAATATATATTATATAATTTACATAAAATATCAAAAGTACACCAAATATATATTATAAACTGTACATAAAATATCAAAAAGAACAGTAAATATATTTCATATATTGTACATATATTAACTAAAAGTACACCAAATACATTTTACATACTGTAAATAAAATATAAAATATTTCAGTAAGTATATATTATCTACTGTACATAAAATATCAAAAAGTACACCAGATATGTGTTATATATACTGAAAATCAACTATCACTATCTTCAGTAATTATATTTAATATACTGTACATAAAATATCAAAAATTACGCCAAATGTATATTATACACTCTAAATAAAATATCAAAAAGTACAGTAAATATATATTACACTCTAAAATATCAAAAACTACACCAAATATATATTATATAATTTACATAAAATATCAAAATTACACCAAATATATATTATATACTGTACATAAAATATCAAAAAGTAAAGTAAATATATTTCATATATTCTACATATAATATTAACTAAAAGTACACCAAATACATTTTATATACTGTAAATAAAATATCAAACATTACAGTAAGTATATATTATCTACTGTACATAAAATATCAAAAAGTACACCAAATATGTGTTATATATACTGTAAATAAACTATCAAAATATTCAGTAATTATATTTAATATACTGTACATAAAATATCAATAATTACACCAAATGTATATTATGCACTCTAAATAAAATATCAAAAAGGACAGTAAATATATATTACACTCTATGTAAAATATCAAAAACTACACAAAATATATATTATATAATTTACATAAAATATCAAAAGTACACCAAATATATATTATATACTGTACATAAAATATCAAAAAGTACAGTAAATATATTTCATATATTGTACATATAATATTAACTAAAAGTACACCAAATACATTTTACATACTGTAAATAAAATATCAAAAATTACAGTAAGTATATATTATCTACTGTACATAAAATATCAAAAAGTACACCAAATATGTGTTATATATAATGTAAATAAACTATCAAAATCTTCAGTAATTATATTTAATATACTGTACATAAAATATCAAAAATTATACCAAATGTATATTATACACTCTAAATAAAATATCAAATAGGACAGTAAATATATATTACACTCTATGTAAAATATCAAAAACTACACCAAATATATATTATATAATTTACATAAAATATCAAAAGTACCCCAAGTATATATTATACACTGTACATAAAATATCAAAAAGTACAGTAAATATATTTCATATATTGTACATATAATATTAACTAAAAGTACACCAAATACATTTTACATACTGTAAATAAAATATCAAAAATTACAGTAACTATATATTATCTACTGTACATAAAATATCAAAAAGTACACCAAATATGTGTTATATATACTGTAAATAAACTATCAAAATCTTCAGTAATTATATTTAATATACTGTACATGAAATATCAATAATTACACCAAATGAATAGTATACACTCTAAATAAAATATCAAAAAGACAGTAAATATATATTACACTCTATGTAAAATATCAAAAACTACACCAAATATATATTATATAATTTACATAAAATATCAAAAGTACCCCAAATATATATTATATACTGTACATAAAATATCAAAAAGTACAGTAAATATATTTCATATATTGTACATATAATATTAACTAAAACTACACCAAATACATTTTATATACTGTAAATAAAATATCAAAAATTACAGTAAGTATATATTATCTACTGTACATAAATTATCAAATAGTACAGTAAATATATTTCATATATTGTACATATAATATTAACTAAAAGTACACCAAATACATTTTATATACTGTAAATAAAATATAAAAAATTACAGTAAGTATATATTATCTACTGTACATAAAATATCAAAAAGTACACCAAATATGTGTTATATATACTGTAAATAAACTATCAAAATCTTCAGTAATTATATTTAATATACTGTACATGAAATATCAATAATTACACCAAATGAATAGTATACACTCTAAATAAAATATCAAAAAGGACAGTAAATATATATTACACACTGTGTAAAATATCAAAAACTACACCAAATATATATTATATAATTTACATAAAATATCAAAAGTACACCAAATATATATTATATACTGTACATAAAATACCAAAAAGTACAGTAAATATATTTCATACATTGTACATATAATATTAACTAAAAGTACACCAAATACATTTTACATACTGTAAATAAAATATCAAAAATTACAGTAAGTATATATTATCTACTGTACATAAAATATCAAAAAGTACACCAAATATGTGTTATATATACTGTAAATAAACTATCAAAATCTTCAGTAATTATATTTAATATACTGTTCATAAAATATCAAAAAATACACCAAATGTATATTATACACTCTAAATAAAATATCAAAAAGGACAGTAAATATATATTACACTCTATGTAAAATATCAAAAACTACACCAAATATATACTATATAATTTACATAGAATATCAAAAGTACACCAAATATATATTATATACTGTATATAAAATATCAAAAAGTACAGTAAATATATTTCATATATTGTACATATAATATTAACTAAAAGTACACCAAATACATTTTCTATACTGTAAATAAAATATAAAAAATTACAGTAAGTACATATTATCTACTGTACATAAAATATCAAAAAGTACACCAAATATGTGTTATAGATACTGTAAATAAACTATCAAAATCTTCAGTAATTATAATTAATATACTGTTCATAAAATATCAAAAATTACACCAAATGTATATTATACACTGTAAATAAAATATCAAAAAGTTCAGTAAATATATATTACACTCTATGTAATATATGAAAAACTACACCAAATATATATTATATAATTTACATAAAATATCAAAAGTACACCAAATATATATTATATACAGTACATAAAATATCAAAAAGTACCGTAAATATATTTCATATATTGTACATATAATATTAACTAAAAGTACACCAACTACGTTTTACAAACTGTAAATAAAATATAAAAAATTACAGTAAGTATATATTATCTACTGTACATAAAATATCAAAAAGTACACCAAATATGTGTTATATATACTGTAAATAAACTATCAAAATCTTCAGTAATTATATTTAATATACTGTTCATAAAATATCAAAAAATACAACAAATGTATATTATACACTCTAAATAAAATATCAAAAAGGACAGTAAATATATATTACACTCTATGTAAAATATCAAAAACTACACCAAATATATACTTTATAATTTACATAAAATATCAAAAGTACACCAAATATATGTTATATACTGTACATAAAATATCAAAAAGAACAGTAAAAATATTTCATATATTGTACATATAATATTAACTAAAAGTACGACAAATACATTTTACATACTGTAAATAAAATATAAAAAATTACAGTAAGTACATATTATCTACTGTACATAAAATATCAAAAAGTACAGTGAATATATTTCATATATTGTACATATAATATTAACTAAAAGTACACCAAATACATTTTACATACTGTAAATAAAATATCAAAAATTACAGTAAGTATATATTATCTACTGTACATAAAATATCCAAAAGTACACCAAATATGTGTTATATATACTGTAAATAAACTATCAAAATCTTCAGTAATTATATTTAATATACTGTTCATAAAATATCAAAAAATACACCAAATGTATATTATACACTCTAAATAAAATATCAAAAAGGACAGTAAATATATATTACACTCTATGTAAAATATCAAAAACTACACCAAATATATACTATATAATTTACATAGAATATCAAAAGTACACCAAATATATATTATATACTGTATATAAAATATCAAAATGTACAGTAAATATATTTCATATATTGTACATATAATATTAACTAAAAGTACACCAAATACATTTTACATACTGTAAATAAAATATCAAAAATTACAGTAAGTATATATTATCTACTGTACATAAAATATCAAAAAGTACACCAAATATGTGTTATATATACTGTAAATAAACTATCAAAATCTTCAGTAATTATATTTAATATACTGTTCATAAAATATCAAAAAATACACCAAATGTATATTATACACTCTAAATAAAATATCAAAAAGGACAGTAAATATATATTACACTCTATGTAAAATATCAAAAACTACACCAAATATATACTATATAATTTACATAGAATATCAAAAGTACACCAAATATATATTATATACTGTATATAAAATATCAAAAAGTACAGTAAATATATTTCATATATTGTACATATAATATTAACTAAAAGTACACCAAATACATTTTCTATACTGTAAATAAAATATAAAAAATTACAGTAAGTATATATTATCTACTGTACATAAAATATCAAAAAGTACACCAAATATGTGTTATATATACTGTAAATAAACTATCAAAATCTTCAGTAATTATATTTAATATACTGTACATGAAATATCAATAATTACACCAAATGAATAGTATACACTCTAAATAAAATATCAAAAAGGACAGTAAATATATATTACACACTGTGAAAAATATCAAAAACTACACCAAATATATATTATATAATTTACATAAAATATCAAAAGTACACCAAATATATATTATATACTGTACATAAAATATCAAAAAGTACAGTAAATATATTTCATATATTGTACATATAATATTAACTAAAAGTACACCAAATACATTTTACATACTGTAAATAAAATATCAAAAATTACAGTAAGTGTATATTATCTACTGTACATAAAATATCAAAAAGTACACCAAATATGTGTTATATATACTGTAAATAAACTATCAAAATCTTCATTAATTATATTTAATATACTGTACATAAAATATCAAAAATTACACCAAATGTATATTATACACTCTAAATAGAATATCAAAAAGGACAGTAAATATATACTACACTCTATGTAAAATATCAAAACTACACCAAATATATATTATATAATTTACATAAAATATCAAAGGTACACCAAATATATATTGTATACTCTACATAAAATATCAAAATGTACAGTAAATATATTTCATATGTTGTACATATAATATTAACTAAAAGTACACCAAATACATTTTACATACTGTAAATAAAATACCAAAAATTACAGTAAGTATATATTATCTACTGTACATAAAATATCAAAAAGTACACCAAATATGTGTTATATATACTGTAAATAAACTATCAAAATCTTCAGTAATTATATTTAATATACTGTACATAAAATATCAAAAATAACACCAAATGTATATTATACACTCTAAATAGAATATCAAAAAGGACAGTAAATATATATTACACTCTATGTAAAATATCAAAACTACACCAAATATATATTATATAATTTACATAAAATATCAAAAGTACACCAAATATATATTATATACTCTACATAAAATATGAAAAAGTACAGTAAATATATTTCATATATTGTACATATAATATTAACTAAAAGTACACCAAATACATTTTACATACTGTAAATAAAATATCAAAAATTACAGTAAGTATATATTATCTACTGTACATAAAATATCAAAAAGTACACCAAATATGTGTTATATATACTGTAAATAAACTATCAAAATCTTCAGTAATTACATTTAATATACTGTACATAAAATATCAAAAATTACACCAAATGTATATTATACACTCTAAATAGAATATCAAAAAGGACAGTAATTATATATTACACTCTATGTAAAATATCAAAACTACACCAAATATATATTATATAATTTACATAAAATATCAAAAGTACACCAAATATATATTATATACTGTACATAAAATATCAAAAAGTACAGTAAATATATTTCATATGTTGTACATATAATATTAACTAAAAGTACACCAAATACATTTTACATACTGTAAATAAAATACCAAAAATTACAGTAAGTATATATTATCTACTGTACATAAAATATCAAAAAGTACACCAAATATGTGTTATATATACTGTAAATAAACTATCAAAATCTTCAGTAATTATATTTAATATACTGTACATTAAATATCAAAAATTACACCAAATGTATATTATACACTCTAAATAGAATATCAAAAAGGACAGTAAATATATATTACACTCTATGTAAAATATCAAAAACTACACCAAATATATACTTTATAATTTACATAAAATATCAAAAGTACACCAAATATATGTTATATACTGTACATAAAATATCAAAAAGAACAGTAAAAATATTTCATATATTGTACATATAATATTAACTAAAAGTACGACAAATACATTTTACATACTGTAAATAAAATATAAAAAATTACAGTAAGTACATATTATCTACTGTACATAAAATATCAAAAAGTACAGTGAATATATTTCATATATTGTACATATAATATTAACTAAAAGTACACCAAATACATTTTACATACTGTAAATAAAATATCAAAAATTACAGTAAGTATATATTATCTACTGTACATAAAATATCCAAAAGTACACCAAATATGTGTTATATATACTGTAAATAAACTGTCAAAAACCTTCAGTAACTATATTTAATATACTGTACATAAAATATCAAAAATTACACCAAATGTATATTATACAATCTAAATAGAATATCAAAAAGGACAGTAAATATATATTACACTCTATGTAAAATATCAAAACTACACCAAATATATATTATATAATTTACATAAAATATCAAAGTACACCAAATATATATTATATACTCTACATAAAATATCAAAAAGTACAGTAAATATATTTCATATGTTGTACATATAATATTAACTAAAAGTACACCAAATACATTTTACATACTGTAAATAAATTACCAAAAATTACAGTAAGTATATATTATCTACTGTACATAAAATATCAAAAAGTACACCAAATATGTGTTATATATACTGTAAATAAACTATCAAAATCTTCAGTAATTATATTTAATATACTGTACATAAAATATCAAAAATTACACCAAATGTATATTATACACTCTAAATAGAATATCAAAAAGGACAGTAAATATATATTACACTCTATGTAAAATATCAAAACTACACCAAATATATATTATATAATTTACATAAAATATCAAAAGTACACCAAATATATATTATATACTCTACATAAAATATGAAAAAGTATAGTAAATATATTTCATATGTTGTACATATAATATTAACTAAAAGTATACCAAATACATTTTACATACTGTAAATAAAATACCAAAATTACAGTAAGTATATATTATCTACTGTACATAAAATATCAAAAAGTACACCAAATATGTGTTATATATAATGTAAATAAACTATCAAAACCTTCAGTAATTATATTTAATATACTGTACATTAAATATCAAAAATTACACCAAATGTATATTATACACTCTAAATAGAATATCAAAAAGGACAGTAAATATATACTAGACTCTATGTAAAATATCAAAACTACACCAAATATATATTATATAATTTACATAAAATATCAAAAGTACACCAAATATATATTATATACTCTACATAAAATATCAAAAAGTACAGTAAATATATTTCATATGTTGTACATATAATATTAACTAAAAGTACACCAAATACATTTTACATACTGTAAATAAAATATCAAAAATTACAGTAAGTATATATTATCTACTGTACATAAAATATCAAAAAGTACACCAAATATGTGTTATATATACTGTAAATAAACTATCAAAATCTTCAGTAATTATATTTAATATACTGTACATAAAACATCAAAAATTACACCAAATGTATATTATACACTCTAAATAGAATATCAAAAAGGACAGTAAATATATATTACACTCTATGTAAAATATCAAAAACTACACCAAATATATACTTTATAATTTACATAAAATATCAAAAGTACACCAAATATATATTATATAATCTACATAAAATATCAAAAAGTACAGTAAATATATTTCATATATTGTACATATAATATTAACTAAAAGTACACCAAATACATTTTACATACTGTAAATAAAATATCAAAAATTACAGTAAGTATATATTATCTACTGTACATAAAATATCAAAAAGTACACCAAATATGTGTTATATATACTGTAAATAAACTATCAAAATCTTCAGTAATTATATTTAATATACTGTACATAAAATATCAAAAATTACACCAAATGTATATTATACACTCTAAATAGAATATCAAAAAGGACAGTAATTATATATTACACTCTATGTAAAATATCAAAACTACAACAAATATATATTATATAATTTACATAAAATATCAAAAGTACACCAAATATATATTATATACTGTACATAAAATATCAAAAAGTACCGTAAATATATTTCATATGTTGTACATATAATATTAACTAAAAGTACACCAAATACATTTTACATACTGTAAATAAAATACCAAAAATTACAGTAAGTATATATTATCTACTGTACATAAAATATCAAAAAGTACACCAAATATGTGTTATATATACTGTAAATAAACTATCAAAATCTTCAGTAATTATATTTAATATACTGTACATAAAATATCAAAAATTACACCAAATGTATATTATACACTCTAAATAGAATATCAAAAATGACAGTAAATATATATTACACTCTATGTAAAATATCAAAAACTACACCAAATATATATTATATAATTTACATAAAATATCAAAAGTACACCAAATATATATTATATACTGTACATAAAATACCAAAAAGTACAGTAAATATATTTCATATATTGTACATATAATATTAACTAAAAGTACACCAAATACATTTTACATACTGTAAATAATATACCAAAAATTACAGTAAGTATATATTATCTACTGTACATAAAATATCAAAAAGTACACCAAATATGTGTTACATATACTGTAAATAAACTATCAAAATCTTCAGTAATTATATTTAATATACTGTACATAAAATATCAAAAATTACACCAAATGTATATTATACACTCTAAATAGAATATCAAAAAGGACAGTAAATATATATTACACTCTATGTAAAATATCAAAACTACACCAAATATATATTATATAATTTACATAATATATCAAAAGTACACCAAATATATATTATATACTCTACATAAAATATGAAAAAGTACAGTAAATATATTTCATATGTTGTACATATAATATTAACTAAAAGTATACCAAATACATTTTACATACTGTAAATAAAATACCAAAATTACAGTAAGTATATATTATCTACTGTACATAAAATATCAAAAAGTACACCAAATATGTGTTATATATAATGTAAATAAACTATCAAAACCTTCAGTAATTATATTTAATATACTGTACATTAAATATCAAAAATTACACCAAATGTATATTATACAATCTTAATAGAATATCAAAAAGGACAGTAAATATATACTAGAATCTATGTAAAATATCAAAACTACACCAAATATATATTATATAATTTACATAAAATATCAAATGTACACCAAATATATATTATATACTGTACATAAAATATCAAAAAGTACAGTAAATATATTTCATATGTTGTACATATAATATTAACAAAAAGTACACCAAATACATTTTACATACTGTAAATAAAATACCAAAAATTACAGTAAGTATATATTATCTACTGTACATAAAATATCTAAAAGTACACCAAATATGTGTTATATATACTGTAAATAAACTATCAAAACCTTCAGTAATTATATTTAATATACTGTACATAAAACATCAAAAATTACACCAAATGTATATTATACACTCTAAATAGAATATCAAAAAGGACAGTAAATATATATTACACTCTATGTAAAATATCAAAAACTACACCAAATATATATTATATAATTTACATAAAATATCAAAAGTACACCAAATATATATTATATACTGTACATAAAATATCAAAAAGTACAGTAAATATATTTCATATATTGTACATATAATATTAACTAAAAGTACACCAAATACATTTTACATACTGTAAATAAAGTATCAAAAATTACAGTAAGTATATATTATCAACTGTACATAAAATATCAAAAAGTACACCAAATATGTGTTATATATACTGTAAATAAACTGTCAAAATCTTCAGTAACTATATTTAATATACTGTACATAAAATATCAAAAATTACACCAAATGTATATTATACACTCTAAATAGAATATCAAAAAGGACAGTAAATATATATTACACTCTATGTAAAATATCAAAACTACACCAAATATATATTATATAATTTACATAAAATATCAAAAGTACACCAAATATATATTATATACTCTACATAATATATGAAAAAGTACAGTAGATATATTTCATATGTTGTACATATAATATTAACTAAAAGTATACCAAATACATTTTACATACTGTAAATAAAATATAAAAAATTACAGTAAGTGTATTATCTACTGTACATAAAATATCAAAAAGTACAGTAAATATATTTCATATAATGTACATATAATATTAACTAAAAGTACACCAAATACATTTTACATACAGTAAATAAAATATAAAAAATTACAGTAAGTATATATTATCTACTGTACATAAAATATCAAAAAGTACACCAAATATGTGTTATATATACTGTAAATAAACTATCAAAATCTTCAGTAATTATATTTAATATACTGTTCATAAAATATCAAAAAATACAACAAATGTATATTATACACTCTAAATAAAATATCAAAAAGGACAGTAAATATATATTACACTCTGTAAAATATCAAAAACTACACCAAATATATATTATATAATTTACATAAAATATCAAAAGTACACCAAATATTTATTATATACTGTACGTAAAATATCAAAAAGTACAGTAAATATATTTCATATATTGTACATATAATATTAAATAAAAGTACACCAAATACATTTTATATACTGTAAATAAAATATAAAAAATTACAGTAAGTATATATTATCTACTGTACATAAAATATCAAAAAGTACACCAAATATGTGTTATATATACTGTAAATAAACTATCAAAATCTTCAGTAATTATATTTAATATACTGTTCATAAAATATCAAAAATTACACCAAATGTATATTATACACTCTAAATAAAATATCAAAAGGGACAGTAAATATATATTCCACTCTATGTAATATATGAAAAACTACACCAAATATATATTATATAATTTACATAAAATATCAAAAGTACACCAAATATATATTATATACTCTACATAAAATATCAAAAAGTACAGTAAATATATTTCATATCTTGTACATATAGTATTAACTAAAAGTACACCAACTACATTTTACGTACTGTAAATAAAATATAAAAAATTACAGTAAGTACATATTATCTACTGTACATAAAATATCAAATAGTACAATAAATATATTTCATATATTGTACATATAATATTAACTAAAAGTACACCAAATACTTTTTATATACTGTAAATAAAATATAAAAAATTACAGTAAGTATATATTATCTACTGTACATAAAATATCAAAATGTACACCAAATATGTGTTATATATACTGTAAATAAACTATCAAAATCTTCAGTAATTATATTTAATATACTGTACATGAAATATCAATAATTACACCAAATGTATATTATACACTCTAAATAAAATATCAAAAAGGACAGTAAATATATATTACACACTATGTAAAATATCAAAAACTACACCAAATATATATTATATAATTTACATAAAAATCAAACGTACACCAAATATATATTATATACTGTACATAAAATATCAAAAAGTACACTAAATATATTTCATATATTGTACATATAATATTAACTAAAAGTACACCAAATACATTTTACATACTGTAAATAAAATATCAAAAATTACAGTAAGTATATATTATCTACTGTACATAAAATATCTAAAAGTACACCAAATATGTGTTATATATACTGTAAATAAACTATCAAAATCTTCAGTAATTATATTTAATATACTGTATGTAAAATATCAAAAATTACACCAAATGTATATAATACACTCTAAATAAAATATCAAAAATGACAGTAAATATATATTACACTCTATGTAAAATATCAAAAACTACACCAAATATATATTATATAATTTACATAAAATATCAAAAGTACACAAAATATATATTATATACTGGACATAAAATATCAAAAAGTACAGTAAATATATTTCATATATTGTACATATAATATTAACTAAAAGTATAACAAATACATTTTACATACTGTAAATAAAATATAAAAAATTACAGTAAGTACATATTATCTACTGTACATAAAATATCAAAAAGTACACCAAATATGTGTTATATATACTGTAAATAAACTATCAAAACCTTCAGTAATTATATTTAATATACTGTACATATAATATCAAAAATTACACCAAATGTATATTATACACTCTAAATAAAATATCAAAAAGGACAGTAAATGTATATTACACTCTATGTAAAATATCAAATACTACTCCAAATATATATTATAGAATTTACATAAAATATCTAAAGTACACCAAATATATATTATATACTGTACATAAATTATCAAAAAGTACAGTAAATATATTTCATATATTGTACATATAATATTAACTAAAAGTACACCAAATACATTTTACATACTGTAAATAAAATATCAAAAATTACAGTAAGTATATATTATCTACTGTACATAAAATATCAAAAAGTACACCAAATATGTGTTATATATACTGTAAATAAACTATCAAAATCTTCAGTAATTATATTTAATATACTGTTCATAAAATATCAAAAATTACACCAAATGTATATTATACACTCTAAATAAAATATGAAAGAGGACAGTAAATATATATTACACTCTATGTAATATATGAAAAACTACACCAAATATATATTATATAATTTACATAAAATATCAAAAGTACACCAAATATATATTATATACTGTACATAAAATATCAAAAAGTACAGTAAATATATTTCATATGTTGTACATATAATATTAACTAAAAGTACACCAAATACATTTTACATACTGTAAATAAAATACCAAAAATTACAGTAAGTATATATTATCTACTGTACATAAAATATCAAAAAGTACACCAAATATGTGTTATATATACTGTAAATAAACTACCAAAATCTTCAGTAATTATATTTAATATACTGTACATGAAATATCAATAATTACACCAAATGTATATTATACACTCTAAATAAAATATCAAAAAGGACAGTAAATATATATTACACACTGTGTAAAATATCAAAAACTACACCAAATATATATTATATAATTTACATAAAATATCAAAAGTACACCAAATATATATTATATACTGTACATAAAATATCAAAAAGTACAGTAAATATATTTCATATATTGTACATATAATATTAACTAAAAGTACACCAAATACATTTTACATACTGTAAATAAAATATCAAAAATTACAGTAAGTGTATATTATCTACTGTACATAAAATATCAAAAAGTACACCAAATATGTGTTATATATACTGTAAATAAACTATCAAAATCTTCAGTAATTATATTTAATATACTGTACGTAAAATATCAAAAATTACACCAAATGTATATAATACACTCTAAATAAAATATCAAAAATGACAGTAAATATATATTACACTCTATGTAAAATATCAAAAACTACACCAAATATATATTATATAATTTACATAAAATATCAAAAGTACACCAAATATATATTATATACTCTACAGAAAATATCAAAAAGTACAGTAAATATATTTCATATATTGTACATATAATATTAACTAAAAGTACAACAACTACATTTTACATACTGTAAATAAAATATAAAAAATTACAGAAAGTACATATTATCTGCTGTACATAAAATATCAAAAAGTACACCAAATATGTGTTATATATACTGTAAATAAACTATCAAAATCTTCAGTAATTATATTTAATATACTGTTCATAAAATATCAAAAAATACAACAAATGTATATTATACACTCTAAATAAAATATCAAAAAGGACAGTAAATATATATTACACTCTATGTAAAATATCAAAAACTACACCAAATATATACTTTATAATTTACATAAAATATCAAAAGTACACCAAATATATGTTATATACTGTACATAAAATATCAAAAAGGACAGTAAATATATTTCATATATTGTACATATAATATTAACTAAAAGTACACCAAATACATTTTACATACTGTAAATAAAATATAAAAAATTACAGTAAGTGTATTATCTACTGTACATAAAATATCAAAAAGTACAGTAAATATATTTCATATAATGTACATATAATATTAACTAAAAGTACACCAAATACATTTTACATACAGTAAATAAAATATAAAAAATTACAGTAAGTATATATTATCTACTGTACATAAAATATCAAAAAGTACACCAAATATGTGTTATATATACTGTAAATAAACTATCAAAATCTTCAGTAATTATATTTAATATACTGTTCATAAAATATCAAAAAATACAACAAATGTATATTATACACTCTAAATAAAATATCAAAAAGGACAGTAAATATATATTACACTCTGTAAAATATCAAAAACTACACCAAATATATATTATATAATTTACATAAAATATCAAAAGTACACCAAATATTTATTATATACTGTACGTAAAATATCAAAAAGTACAGTAAATATATTTCATATATTGTACATATAATATTAAATAAAAGTACACCAAATACATTTTATATACTGTAAATAAAATATAAAAAATTACAGTAAGTATATATTATCTACTGTACATAAAATATCAAAAAGTACACCAAATATGTGTTATATATACTGTAAATAAACTATCAAAATCTTCAGTAATTATATTTAATATACTGTTCATAAAATATCAAAAATTACACCAAATGTATATTATACACTCTAAATAAAATATCAAAAGGGACAGTAAATATATATTCCACTCTATGTAATATATGAAAAACTACACCAAATATATATTATATAATTTACATAAAATATCAAAAGTACACCAAATATATATTATATACTCTACATAAAATATCAAAAAGTACAGTAAATATATTTCATATATTGTACATATAGTATTAACTAAAAGTACACCAACTACATTTTACGTACTGTAAATAAAATATAAAATATTACAGTAAGTACATATTATCTACTGTACATAAAATATCAAAAAGTACAATAAATATATTTCATATATTGTACATATAATATTAACTAAAAGTACACCAAATACATTTTACATACTGTTAATAAAATATCAAAAATTACACTAAGTATATATTATCTACTGTACATAAAATATCAAAAAGTACACCAAATATGTGTTATATATACTGTAAATAAACTATCAAAATCTTCAGTAATTATATTTAATATACTGTTCATAAAATATCAAAAAATACACCAAATGTATATTATACACTCTAAATAAAATATCAAAAAGGACAGTAAATATATATTACACTCTATGTAAAATATCATAAACTACACCAAATATATACTATATAATTTACATAGAATATCAAAAGTACACCAAATATATATTATATACTGTACATAAAATATCAAAAAGTTCAGTAAATATATTTCATATATTGTACATATAATATTAACTAAAAGTACACCAAATAATTTTACATACTGTAAATAAAATATAAAAAATTACAGTAAGTATATATTATCTACTGTACATAAAATATCAAAAAGTACACCAAATATGTGTTATATATACTGTAAATAAACTATCAAAATCTTCAGTAATTATATTTAATATACTGTACGTAAAATATCAAAAATTTCACCAAATGTATATAATACACTCTAAATAAAATATCAAAAATGACAGTAAATATATATTACACTCTATGTAAAATATCAAAAACTACACCAAATATATATTATATAATTTACATAAAATATCAAAAGTACACAAAATATATATTATATACTGGACATAAAATATCAAAAAGTGCAGTAAATATATTTCATATATTGTACATATAATATTAACTAAAAGTACACCAACTACATTTTACATACTGTAAATAAAATATAAAAAATTACAGTAAGTACATATTATCTACTGTACATAAAATATCAAAAAGTACACCAAATATGTGTTATATATACTGTAAATAAACTATCAAAATCTTCAATAATTATAATTAATATACTGTTCATAAAATATCAAAAATTACACCAAATGTATATTATACACTGTAAATAAAATATCAAAAAGTTCAGTAAATATATATTACACTCTATGTAATATATGAAAAACTACACCAAATATATATTATATAATTAACATAAAATATCAAAAGTACACCAAATATATATTATATACAGTACCTAAAATATCAAAAAGTACAGTAAATATATTTCATATATTGTACATATAATATTAACTAAAAGTACACCAACTACGTTTTACATACTGTAAATAAAATATAAAAAATTACAGTAAGTACATATTATCTACTGTACATAAAATATCAAAAAGTTCAGTAAATATATTTCATATATTGTACATATAATATTAACTAAAAGTACACCAAATACATTTTACATACTGTAAATAAAATATCAAAAATTACAGTAAGTATATATTATCTGCTGTACACGAAATATCAAAAAGTACACCAAATATATGTTATATATACTGTAAATAAACTATCAAAATCTTCAGTAATTATATTTAATATACTGTTCATAAAATATGAAAAAAATACACCAAAGGTATATTATACACTCTAAATAAAATATCAAAAAGAACAGTAAATATATATTACACTCTATGTAAAATATCAAAAACTACACCAAATATATACTATATAATTTACATAGAATATCAAAAGTACACCAAATATATATTATATACTGTATATAAAATATCAAAAAGTACAGTAAATATATTTCAAATATTGTACATATAATATTAACTAAAAGTACACCAAATACATTTTCTATACTGTAAATAAAATATAAAAAATTACAGTAAGTATATATTATCTACTGTACATAAAATATCAAAAAGTACACCAAATATGTATTATATATACTGTAAATAAACTATCAAAATCTTCAGTAATTATATTTAATATACTGTACATGAAATATCAATAATTACACCAAATGAATAGTATACACTCTAAATAATATATCAAAAAGAACAGTAAATATATATTACACACTGTGTAAAATATCAAAAACTACACCAAATATATATTATATAATTTACATAAAATATCAAAAGTACACCAAATATATATTATATACTGTACATAAAATATCAAAAAGTACAGTAAATATATTTCATATATTGTACATATAATATTAACTAAAAGTACACCAAATACATTTTACATACTGTAAATAAAATATCAAAAATTACAGTAAGTGTATATTATCTACTGTACATAAAATATCAAAAAGTACACCAAATATGTGTTATATATACTGTAAATAAACTATCAAAATCTTCAGTAATTATATTTAATATACTGTACGTAAAATATCAAAAATTACACCAAATGTATATAATACACTCTAAATAAAATATCAAAAATGACAGTAAATATATATTACACTCTATGTAAAATATCAAAAACTACACCAAATATATATTATATAATTTACATAAAATATCAAAAGTACACCAAATATATATTATATACTCTACAGAAAATATCAAAAAGTACAGTAAATATATTTCATATATTGTACATATAATATTAACTAAAAGTACACCAACTATATTTTACATACTGTAAATAAAATATAAAAAATTACCGAAAGTACATATTATCTGCTGTACATAAAATATCAAAAAGTACACCAAATATGTATTATATATACTGTAAATAAACTATCAAAATCTTCAGTAATTATATTTAATATACTGTTCATAAAATATCAAAAAATACAACAAATGTATATTATACACTCTAAATAAAATATCAAAAAGGACAGTAAATATATATTACACTCTATGTAAAATATCAAAAACTACACCAAATATATACTTTATAATTTACAGAAAATATCAAAAGTACACCAAATATATGTTATATACTGTACATAAAATATCAAAAAGTACAGTAAATATATTTCATATATTGTACATATAATATTAACTAAAAGTACACCAAATACATTTTACATAATGTAAATAAAATATAAAAAATTACAGTAAGTGTATTATCTACTGTACATAAAATATCAAAAAGTACAGTAAATATATTTCATATAATGTACATATAATATTAACTAAAAGTACACCAAATACATTTTACATACAGTAAATAAAATATAAAAAATTACAGTAAGTGTATATTATCTACTGTACATAAAATATCAAAAAGTACACCAAATATGTGTTATATATACTATAAATAAACTATCAAAATCTTCAGTAATTATATTTAATATACTGTTCATAAAATATCAAAAAATACAACAAATGTATATTATACACTCTAAATAAAATATCAAAAAGCACAGTAAATATATATTACACTCTGTAAAATATCAAAAACTACACCAAATATATATTATATAATTTACATAAAATATCAGAAGTACACCAAATATATATTATATACTGTACATAAAATATCAAAAAGTACAGTAAATATATTTCATATATTGTACATATAATATTAACTAAAAGTACACCAAATACATTTTATATACTGTAAATAAAATATAAAAAATTACAGTAAGGATATATTATCTACTGTACATAAAATATCAAAAAGTACACCAAATATGTGTTATATATACTGTAAATAAACTATCAAAATCTTCAGTAATTACATTTAATATACTGTTCATAAAATATCAAAAATTACACCAAATGTATATTATACACTCTAAATAAAATATCAAAAAGGACAGTAAATATATATTACACTCTATGTAAAATATCAAAAACTACACCAAATATATATTATATAATTTACATAAAATATCAAATGTACACCAAATATATATTATATACTGTACATAAAATATCAAAAAGTACAGTAAATATATTTCATATACTGTACATATAATATTAACTAAAAGTACACCAAATACATTTTACATACTGTAAATAAAATATCAAAAATTACAGTAAATATATTATCTACTGTACATAAAACATCAAAAAGTACACCAAATATGTGTTATATATACTGTAAATAAACTATCAAAATCTTCAGTAATTATATTTAATATACTGTACAAAAAATATCAAAAATTACACCAAATGTATATTACACACTCTAAATAAAATATCAAAAAGGACAGTTAATATATATTACACTCTATGTAAAATATCAAAAACTACAACAAATATATATTATATAATTTACATAAAATATCAAAAGTACCCCAAATATATATTATATACTGTACATAAAATATCAAAAAGTACAGTAAATATATTTCATATATTGTACATATAATATTAACTAAAAGTACACCAAATACATTTTACATACTGTAAAAAAAATATCAAAAATTACAGTAACTATATATTATCTACTGTACAAAAAATATCAAAAAGTACACCAAATATGTGTTATATATACTGTAAATAAACTATCAAAAACTTCAGTAATTATATTTTATATACTGTACATAAAATATCAAAAATTACACCAAATGTATATTATACACTCTAAATAAAATATCAAAAATGACAGTAAATATATATTACACTCTATGTAAAATATCAAAAACTACACCAAATATATTTTATATAATTTACATAAAATATCAAAAGTACACCAAATATATGTTATATACTGTACATAAATTATCAAAAAGTACAGTAAATATATTTCATATATTGTGCATATAATATTAACTATAAGTACACCAAATACATTTTACATACTGTAAATAAAATATAAAAAATTACAGTAAGTATATATTATCTACTGTACATAAATTATCAAATAGTACAGTAAATATATTTCATATATTGTACATATAATATTAACTGAAAGTACACCAAATACATTTTACATACTGTAAATAAAATACAAAAAATTACAGTAAGTACATATTATCTACTGTACATAAAATATCAAAAAGTACACCAAATATGTTTTATATATACTGTAAATAAACTATCAAAATCTTCAGTAATTATATTTAATATACTGTTCATAAAATATCAAAAATTACACCAAATGTATATTATAAACTGTAAATAAAATATCAAAAAGTTCAGTAAATATATATTACACACTATGTGATATATGAAAAACTACACCAAATACATATTATATAATTTACATAAAATATCAAAAGTGCACCAAATATATATTATATACCGTACATAAAATATCAAAAAGAACAGTAAATATATTTCATATATTGTACATATAATATTAACTAAAAGTACACCAACTACGATTTACATACTGTAAATAAAATATAAAAAATTACAGTAAGTATATATTATCTACTGTACATAAAATATCAAAAAGTACACCAAATATGTGTTATATATACTGTAAATAAACTATCAAAATCTTCAGTAATTATATTTAATATACTGTTCATAAAATATCAAAAAATACAACAAATGTATATTATATACTCTAAATAAAATATCAAAAAGGACAGTAAATATATATTACACTCTATGTAAAATATCAAAAACTACCCCAAATATATATTATATAATTTACATAAAATATCAAAAGTACACCAAATAGATATTATATACAGTACATAAAATATCAAAAAGTACAGTAAATATATTTCATCTATTGTACATATATTATTAACTAAAAGTACACCAAATATATTTTATATACTGTAAATAAAATATCCAATAGTACAGTAAATATATATTACATACTGTACATAAAATGTCAAAAAGTACACCAAATATGTGTTATATATACTGTAAATAAACAATCATAAAATACACTAATTATGTTTAATATACTGTACATAAAATATCAAAAATTACACGAAATGTATACTATATAACGTAAAAAAAATATCTAAAATTACAGTAAATATATATTGCACACTCTATGTAAAATATCAAAAACTACGCCAAATATATATTATATAATTTACATAAAATATCAAAAGTACACCAAATAGATATTATATACAGTACATAAAATATCAAAAAGTACAGTAAATATATTTCATATATTGTACATGTAATATTAACTAAAAGTACACCAAATACATTTTATATACTGTAAATAAAATATCCAATAGTACAGTAAATATATATTACATACTGTACATAAAATGTCAAAAAGTACACCAAATATGTGTTATATATACTGTAAATAAACAGTCAAAATCTACAGTAATTATATTTAATATACTGTACATAAAATCTCAAATATTACACGAAATGTATACTATATACCGTAAAAAAAATCTAAAATTACAGTAAATATATATTGCACACTCTATGTAAAATATCAAAAACTACGCCAAATATATATTACATAATTTACATAAAATATGAAAAGTACACCAAATAGATATTATATACAGTACATAAAATATCAAAAAGTACAGTAAATATATTTCATATATTGTACATATAATATTAACTAAAAGTACACCAAATACATTTTATATACTGTAAATAAAATATCCAATAGTACAGTAAATATATATTACATACTGTACATAAAATGTCAAAAAGTACACCAAATATGTGTTATATATACTGTAAATAAGCAATCAAAACCCACAGTAATTATATTTAACATACTGTACATAAAATATCAAAAATTACACGAAATGTATACTATATACCGTAAAAAAAAATCTAAAATTACAGTAAATATATATTGCACACTCTATGTAAAATATCAAAAACTACGCCAAACATATATTATATAATTTACATAAAATATCAAAAGTACACCAAATAGATATTATATACAGTACATGAAATATCAAAAAGTACAGTAAATATATTTCATATATTGTACATATAATATTAACTAAAAGTACACCAAATATATTTTACATACTGTAAATAAATTATCCAATAGTACAGTAAATATATATTACATACTGTACATAAAATGTCCAAAAGTACACCAAATATGTGTTATATATACTGTAAATAAACAATCAAAAACTACAGTAATTATATTTAATATACTGTACATAAAATATCAAAAATTACACGAAATGTATACTATATACCGTAAAAAAATATCTAAAATTACAGTAAATATATATTGCACACTCTATGTAAAATATCAAAAACTACGCCAAATATATATTATATAAATCACATAAAATATCAAAAGTACACCAAATAGATATTATATACAGTACATAAAATATCAAAAAGTACAGTAAATATATTTCATATATTGTACATATAATATTAACTAAAAGTACACCAAATACATTTTATATACTGTAAATAAAATATCCAATAGTACAGTAAATATATATTACATACCGTACATAAAATATCAAAAAGTACACCAAATGTGTGTTATATATACTGTAAATCAACAATCAAAAACTACAGTAATTATATTTAATATACTGTACATAAAATATCAAAAATTACACGAAATGTATACTATATACCGTAAAAAAAATATCTAAAATTACAGTAAATATATATTGCACACTCTATGTAAAATATCAAAAACTACGCCAAATATATATTATATAATTTACATAAAATATCAAAAGTACACCAAATAGATATTATATACAGTACATAAAATATCAAAAAGTACAGTAAATATATTTCATATATTGTACATATAATATTAACTAAAAGTACACCAAATACATTTTATATACTGTAAATAAAATATCCAATAGTACAGTAAATATATATTACATTCTGTACATAAAATGTCAAAAAGCACACCAAATATGTGTTATATATACTGTAAATAAACAATCAAAAACTACAGTAATTATATTTAATATACTGCACATAAAATATCAAAAATTACACGAAATGTATACTATATACCGTAAAAAAAATATCTAAAATTACAGTAAATATATATTGCACACTCTATGTAAAATATCAAAAACTACGCCAAATATATATTTTATAATTTACATAAAATATCAAAAGTACACCAAATAGATATTATATACAGTACATGAAATATCAAAAAGTACAGTAAATATATTTCATATATTGTACATATAATATTAACTAAAAGTACACCAAATACATTTTATATACTGTAAATAAAATATCCAATAGTACAGTAAATATATATTACATACTGTACATAAAATGTCAAAAAGTACACCAAATATGTGTTATATATAGTGTAAGTAAACAATCAAAAAATACACTAATTATATTTAATATACTGTACATAAAATATCAAAAATTACACGAAATGTATACTATATACCGTAAAAAAAATATCTAAAATTACAGTAAATATATATTGCACACTCTATGTAAAATATCAAAAACTACGCCAAATGTATATTATATAATTTACATAAAATATCAAAAGTACACCAAATAGATATTATATACAGTACAGAAAATATCAAAAAGTACAGTAAATATATTTCATATATTCTACATATAATATTAACTAAAAGTACACCAAATACATTTTATATACTGTAAATAAAATATCCAATAGTACAGTAAATATATATTATATTCTGTATATAAAATATCAAAAAGTACACCAAATATGTGTTATATATACTGTAAATAAACAATCAAAAACTACAGTAATTATATTTAATATACTGCACATAAAATATCAAAAATTACACGAAATGTATACTATATACCGTAAAAAAAATCTAAAATTACAGTAAATATATATTGCACACTCTATGTAAAATATCAAAAACTACGCCAAATATATATTATATAATTTACAGAAAATATCAAAAGTACACCAAATAGATATTATATACAGTACATAAAATATCAAAAAGTACAGTAAATATATTTCATATATTGTACATATAATATTAACTAAAACTACACCAAATACATTTTATATACTGTAAATAAAATATCAAAAATTACAGTAAGTATATATTATCTACTGTACATAAGCTATCAAAAAGTACACCAAATATGTGTTATATATACTGTAAATAAACTATCAAAACCTTCAGTAATTATATTTAATATACTGTACATAAAATATCAATAATTACACCACATGTATATTATACACTCTAAATAAAATATCAAAAACGACAGTAAATATTTATTACACTCTATGTAAAATATCAAAATCTACACCAAATATATATTATATAATTTACATAAAATATCAAAAGTTCACCAAACATATATTATAAACTGTACATAAAATATCAAAAAGAACAGTAAATATATTTCATATATTGTACATATATTAACTAAAAGTACACCAAATACATTTTACATACTGTAAATAAAATATAAAATATTTCAGTAAGTATATATTATCTACTGTACATAAAATATCAAAAAGTACACCAGATATGTGTTATATATACTGAAAATCAACTATCACTATCTTCAGTAATTATATTTAATATACTGTACATAAAATATCAAAAATTACACCAAATGTATATTATACACTCTAAATAAAATATCAAAAAGTACAGTAAATATATATTACACTCTAAAATATCAAAAACTACACCAAATATATATTATATAATTTACATAAAATATCAAAATTACACCAAATATATATTATATACTGTACATAAAATATCAAAAAGTAAAGTAAATATATTTCATATATTCTACATATAATATTAACTAAAAGTACACCAAATACATTTTATATACTGTAAATAAAATATCAAACATTACAGTAGGTATATATTATCTACTGTACATAAAATATCAAAAAGTACACCAAATATGTGTTATATATACTGTAAATAAACTATCAAAATATTCAGTAATTATATTTAATATACTGTACATAAAATATCAATAATTACACCAAATGTATATTATGCACTCTAAATAAAATATCAAAAAGGACAGTAAATATATATTACACTCTATGTAAAATATCAAAAACTACACCAAATATATATTATATAATTTACATAAAATATCAAAAGTACACCAAATATATATTATATACTGTACATAAAATATCAAAAAGTACAGTAAATATATTTCATATATTGTACATATAATATTAACTAAAAGTACACCAAATACATTTTACATACTGTAAATAAAATATAAAAAATTACAGTAAGTATATATTATCTACTGTACATAAAATATCAAAAAGTACACCAAATATGTGTTATATATACTGTAAATAAACTATCAAAATCTTCAGTAATTATATTTAATATACTGTACATAAAATATCAAAAATTATACCAAATGTATATTATACACTCTAAATAAAATATCAAAAAGGACAGTAAATATATATTACACTCTATGTAAAATATCAAAAACTACACCAAATATATATTATATAATTTACATAAAATATCAAAAGTACCCCAAATATATATTATACACTGTACATAAAATATCAAAAAGTACAGTAAATATATTTCATATATTGTACATATAATATTAACTAAAAGTACACCAAATACATTTTATATACTGTAAATAAAATATCCAATAGTACAGTAAATATATATTACATACCGTACATAAAATATCAAAAAGTACACCAAATGTGTGTTATATATACTGTAAATCAACAATCAAAAACTACAGTAATTATATTTAATATACTGTACATAAAATATCAAAAATTACACGAAATGTATACTATATACCGTAAAAAAAATATCTAAAATTACAGTAAATATATATTGCACACTCTATGTAAAATATCAAAAACTACGCCAAATATATATTATATAATTTACATAAAATATCAAAAGTACACCAAATAGATATTATATACAGTACATAAAATATCAAAAAGTACAGTAAATATATTTCATATATTGTACATATAATATTAACTAAAAGTACACCAAATACATTTTATATACTGTAAATAAAATATCCAATAGTACAGTAAATATATATTACATTCTGTACATAAAATGTCAAAAAGCACACCAAATATGTGTTATATATACTGTAAATAAACAATCAAAAACTACAGTAATTATATTTAATATACTGCACATAAAATATCAAAAATTACACGAAATGTATACTATATACCGTAAAAAAAATATCTAAAATTACAGTAAATATATATTGCACACTCTATGTAAAATATCAAAAACTACGCCAAATATATATTTTATAATTTACATAAAATATCAAAAGTACACCAAATAGATATTATATACAGTACATGAAATATCAAAAAGTACAGTAAATATATTTCATATATTGTACATATAATATTAACTAAAAGTACACCAAATACATTTTATATACTGTAAATAAAATATCCAATAGTACAGTAAATATATATTACATACTGTACATAAAATGTCAAAAAGTACACCAAATATGTGTTATATATAGTGTAAGTAAACAATCAAAAAATACACTAATTATATTTAATATACTGTACATAAAATATCAAAAATTACACGAAATGTATACTATATACCGTAAAAAAAATATCTAAAATTACAGTAAATATATATTGCACACTCTATGTAAAATATCAAAAACTACGCCAAATGTATATTATATAATTTACATAAAATATCAAAAGTACACCAAATAGATATTATATACAGTACAGAAAATATCAAAAAGTACAGTAAATATATTTCATATATTCTACATATAATATTAACTAAAAGTACACCAAATACATTTTATATACTGTAAATAAAATATCCAATAGTACAGTAAATATATATTACATTCTGTATATAAAATATCAAAAAGTACACCAAATATGTGTTATATATACTGTAAATAAACAATCAAAAACTACAGTAATTATATTTAATATACTGCACATAAAATATCAAAAATTACACGAAATGTATACTATATACAGTAAAAAAAATCTAAAATTACAGTAAATATATATTGCACACTCTATGTAAAATATCAAAAACTACGCCAAATATATATTATATAATTTACAGAAAATATCAAAAGTACACCAAATAGATATTATATACAGTACATAAAATATCAAAAAGTACAGTAAATATATTTCATATATTGTACATATAATATTAACTAAAACTACACCAAATACATTTTATATACTGTAAATAAAATATCAAAAATTACAGTAAGTATATATTATCTACTGTACATAAGCTATCAAAAAGTACACCAAATATGTGTTATATATACTGTAAATAAACTATCAAAACCTTCAGTAATTATATTTAATATACTGTACATAAAATATCAATAATTACACCACATGTATATTATACACTCTAAATAAAATATCAAAAACGACAGTAAATATTTATTACACTCTATGTAAAATATCAAAATCTACACCAAATATATATTATATAATTTACATAAAATATCAAAAGTTCACCAAACATATATTATAAACTGTACATAAAATATCAAAAAGAACAGTAAATATATTTCATATATTGTACATATATTAACTAAAAGTACACCAAATACATTTTACATACTGTAAATAAAATATAAAATATTTCAGTAAGTATATATTATCTACTGTACATAAAATATCAAAAAGTACACCAGATATGTGTTATATATACTGAAAATCAACTATCACTATCTTCAGTAATTATATTTAATATACTGTACATAAAATATCAAAAATTACACCAAATGTATATTATACACTCTAAATAAAATATCAAAAAGTACAGTAAATATATATTACACTCTAAAATATCAAAAACTACACCAAATATATATTATATAATTTACATAAAATATCAAAATTACACCAAATATATATTATATACTGTACATAAAATATCAAAAAGTAAAGTAAATATATTTCATATATTCTACATATAATATTAACTAAAAGTACACCAAATACATTTTATATACTGTAAATAAAATATCAAACATTACAGTAGGTATATATTATCTACTGTACATAAAATATCAAAAAGTACACCAAATATGTGTTATATATACTGTAAATAAACTATCAAAATATTCAGTAATTATATTTAATATACTGTACATAAAATATCAATAATTACACCAAATGTATATTATGCACTCTAAATAAAATATCAAAAAGGACAGTAAATATATATTACACTCTATGTAAAATATCAAAAACTACACCAAATATATATTATATAATTTACATAAAATATCAAAAGTACACCAAATATATATTATATACTGTACATAAAATATCAAAAAGTACAGTAAATATATTTCATATATTGTACATATAATATTAACTAAAAGTACACCAAATACATTTTACATACTGTAAATAAAATATAAAAAATTACAGTAAGTATATATTATCTACTGTACATAAAATATCAAAAAGTACACCAAATATGTGTTATATATACTGTAAATAAACTATCAAAATCTTCAGTAATTATATTTAATATACTGTACATAAAATATCAAAAATTATACCAAATGTATATTATACACTCTAAATAAAATATCAAAAAGGACAGTAAATATATATTACACTCTATGTAAAATATCAAAAACTACACCAAATATATATTATATAATTTACATAAAATATCAAAAGTACCCCAAATATATATTATACACTGTACATAAAATATCAAAAAGTACAGTAAATATATTTCATATATTGTACATATAGTATTAACTAAAAGTACAGCAAATACATTTTACATACTGTAAATAAAATATCAAAAATTACAGTAACTATATATTATCTACTGTACATAAAATATCAAAAAGTACACCAAATATGTGTTATATATACTGTAAATAAACTATCAAAAACTTCAGTAATTATATTTTATATACTGTACATAAAATATCAAAAAGTACACCAAATGTATATTATACAATCTAAATAAAATATCAAAAAGTTCAGTAAATATATATTACACACTATGTGATATATGAAAAACTACACCAAATACATATTATATAATTTACATAAAATATCAAAAGTACACCAAATATATATTGTATACTGTACATAAAATATCAAAAAGTACAGTAAATATATTTCATATATTGTACATATAATATTAACTAAAACTACACCAAATACATTTTATATACTGTAAATAAATTATCAAAAATTACAGTAAGTATATATTATCTACTGTACATAAATTATCAAATAGTACAGTAAATATATTTCATATATTGTACATATAATATTAACTAAAAGTACACCAAATACATTTTACATACTGTAAATAAAATATCAAAAATTACAGTAAGTATATATTATCTACTGTACATAAAATATCAAAAAGTACACCAAATATGTGTTATATATACTGTAAATAAACTATCAAAATCTTCAGTAATTATATTTTACATACTGTACATAAAATATCAAAAATTACACCAAATGAATAGTATACACTCTAAATAAAATATCAAAAAGGACAGTAAATATATATTACACACTGTGTAAAATATCAAAAACTACACCAAATATGTATTATATAATTTACATAAAATATCAAAAGTACACCAAATATATATTATATACTGTACATAAAATATCAAAAAGTACAGTAAATATATTTCATATATTGTACATATAATATTAACTAAAAGTACACCAAATACATTTTACATACTGTAAATAAAATATCAAAAATTACAGTAAGTTTATATTATCTACTGTACATAAAATATCAAAAAGTACACCAAATATGTGTTATATATACTGTAAATAAACTATCAAAATCTTCAGTAATTATATTTAATATATTGTTCATAAAATATCAAAAAATACACCAAATGTATATTATACACTCTAAATAAAATATCAAAAAGACAGTAAATATATATTACACTCTATGTAAAATATCAAAAACTACACCAAATATATACTATATAATTTACATAGAATATCAAAAGTACACCAAATATATATTATATACTGTATATAAAATATCAAAAAGTACAGTAAATATATTTCATATATTGTACATATAATATTAACTAAAAGTACACCAAATACATTTTCTATACTGTAAATAAAATATAAAAAATTACAGTAAGTACATATTATCTACTGTACATAAAATATCAAAAAGTACACCAAATATGTGTTATAGATACTGTAAATAAACTATCAAAATCTTCAGTAATTATAATTAATATACTGTTCATAAAATATCAAAAATTACACCAAATGTATATTATACACTGTAAATAAAATATCAAAAAGTTCAGTAAATATATATTACACTCTATGTAATATATGAAAAACTACACCAAATATATATTATCTAATTTACATAAAATATCAAAAGTACACCAAATATATATTATATACAGTACATAAAATATCAAAAAGTACCGTAAATATATTTCATATATTGTACATATAATATTAACTAAAAGTACACCAACTACGTTTTACAAACTGTAAATAAAATATAAAAAATTACAGTAAGTATATATTATCTACTGTACATAAAATATTAAAAAGTACACCAAATATGTGTTATATATACTGTAAATAAACTATCAAAATCTTCAGTAATTATATTTAATATACTGTTCATAAAATATCAAAAAATACAACAAATGTATATTATACACTCTAAATAAAATATCAAAAAGGACAGTAAATATATATTACACTCTATGTAAAATATCAAAAACTACACCAAATATATACTTTATAATTTACATAAAATATCAAAAGTACCCCAAATATATATTATATACTGTACATAAAATATCAAAAAGTACAGTAAATATATTTCATATATTGTACATATAATATTAACTAAAAGTACACCAAATACATTTTATATACTGTAAATAAAATATAAAAAATTACAGTAAGTATATATTATCTACTGTACATAAAATATCAAAAAGTACACCAAATATGTGTTATATATACTGTAAATAAACTATCAAAATCTTCAGTAATTATATTTAATATACTGTACATGAAATATCAATAATTACACCAAATGAATAGTATACACTCTAAATAAAATATCAAAAAGGACAGTAAATATATATTACACTCTATGTAAAATATCAAAAACTACACCAAATATATATTATATAATTTACATAAAATATCAAAAGTACCCCAAATATATATTATATACTGTACATAAAATATCAAAAAGTTCAGTAAATATATTTAATATATTGTACATATAATATTAACTAAAACTACACCAAATACATTTTATATACTGTAAATAAAATATCAAAAATTACAGTAAGTATATATTATCTACTGTACATAAATTATCAAATAGTACAGTAAATATATTTCATATATTGTACATATAATATTAACTAAAAGTACACCAAATACATTTTATATACTGTAAATAAAATATAAAAAATTACAGTAAGTATATATTATCTACTGTACATAAAATATCAAAAAGTACACCAAATATGTGTTATATATACTGTAAATAAACTATCAAAATCTTCAGTAATTATATTTAATATACTGTACATGAAATATCAATAATTACACCAAATGAATAGTATACACTCTAAATAAAATATCAAAAAGGACAGTAAATATATATTACACACTGTGTAAAATATCAAAAACTACACCAAATATATATTATATAATTTACATAAAATATCAAAAGTACACCAAATATATATTATATACTGTACATAAAATATCAAAAAGTACAGTAAATATATTTCATATATTGTACATATAATATTAACTAAAAGTACACCAAATACATTTTACATACTGTAAATAAAATATCAAAAATTACAGTAAGTATATATTATCTACTGTACATAAAATATCAAAAAGTACACCAAATATGTGTTATATATACTGTAAATAAACTATCAAAATCTTCAGTAATTATATTTAAGATACTGTTCATAAAATATCAAAAAATACACCAAATATATATTATACACTCTAAATAAAATATCAAAAAGGACAGTAAATATATATTACACTCTATGTAAAATATCAAAAACTACACCAAATATATACTATATAATTTACATAGAATATCAAAAGTACACCAAATATATATTATATACTGTATATAAAATATCAAAAAGTACAGTAAATATATTTCATATATTGTACATATAATATTAACTAAAAGTACACCAAATACATTTTCTATACTGTAAATAAAACATAAAAAATTACAGTAAGTACATATTATCTACTGTACATAAAATATCAAAAAGTACACCAAATATGTGTTATAGATACTGTAAATAAACTATCAAAATCTTCAGTAATTATAATTAATATACTGTTCATAAAATATCAAAAATTACACCAAATGTATATTATACACTGTAAATAAAATATCAAAAAGTTCAGTAAATATATATTACACTCTATGTAATATATGAAAAACTACACCAAATATATATTATATAATTTACATAAAATATCAAAAGTACACCAAATATATATTATATACAGTACATAAAATATCAAAAAGTACAGTAAATATATTTCATATATTGTACATATAATATTAACTAAAACTACACCAAATACATTTTATATACTGTAAATAAAATATCAAAAATTACAGTAAGTATATATTATCTACTGTACATAAATTATCAAATAGTACAGTAAATATATTTCATATATTGTACATATAATATTAACTAAAAGTACACCAAATACATTTTATATACTGTAAATAAAATATAAAAAATTACAGTAAGTATATATTATCTACTGTACATAAAATATCAAAAAGTACACCAAATATGTGTTATATATACTGTAAATAAACTATCAAAATCTTCAGTAATTATATTTAATATACTGTACATGAAATATCAATAATTACACCAAATGAATAGTATACACTCTAAATAAAATATCAAAAAGGACAGTAAATATATATTACACTCTATGTAAAATATCAAAAACTACACCAAATATATATTATATAATTTACATAAAATATCAAAAGTACCCCAAATATATATTATATACTGTACATAAAATATCAAAAAGTACAGTAAATATATTTCATATATTGTACATATAATATTAACTAAAACTACACCAAATACATTTTATATACTGTAAATAAAATATCAAAAATTACAGTAAGTATATATTATCTACTGTACATAAATTATCAAATAGTACAGTAAATATATTTCATATATTGTACATATAATATTAACTAAAAGTACACCAAATACATTTTATATACTGTAAATAAAATATAAAAAATTACAGTAAGTATATATTATCTACTGTACATAAAATATCAAAAAGTACACCAAATATGTGTTATATATACTGTAAATAAACTATCAAAATCTTCAGTATTTATATTTAATATACTGTACATGAAATATCAATAATTACACCAAATGAATAGTATACACTCTAAATAAAATATCAAAAAGGACAGTAAATATATATTACACACTGTGTAAAATATCAAAAACTACACCAAATATATATTATATAATTTACATAAAATATCAAAAGTACACCAAATATATATTATATACTGTACATAAAATAACAAAAAGTACAGTAAATATATTTCATATATTGTACATATAATATTAACTAAAAGTACACCAAATACATTTTACATACTGTAAATAAAATATCAAAAATTACAGTAAGTATATATTATCTACTGTACATAAAATATCAAAAAGTACACCAAATATGTGTTATATATACTGTAAATAAACTATCAAAATCTTCAGTAATTATATTTAATATACTGTTCATAAAATATCAAAAAATACACCAAATGTATATTATACACTCTAAATAAAATATCAAAAAGGACAGTAAATATATATTACACTCTATGTAAAATATCAAAAACTACACCAAATATATACTACATAATTTACATAGAATATCAAAAGTACACCAAATATATATTATATACTGTATATAAAATATCAAAAAGTACAGTAAATATATTTCATATATTGTACATATAATATTAACTAAAAGTACACCAAATACATTTTCTATACTGTAAATAAAATATAAAAAATTACAGTAAGTACATATTATCTACTGTACATAAAATATCAAAAAGTACACCAAATATGTGTTATAGATACTGTAAATAAACTATCAAAATCTTCAGTAATTATAATTAATATACTGTTCATAAAATATCAAAAATTACACCAAATGTATATTATACACTGTAAATAAAATATCAAAAAGTTCGGTAAATATATATTACACTCTATGTAATATATGAAAAACTACACCAAATATATATTATATAATTTACATAAAATATCAAAAGTACACCAAATATATATTATATACAGTACATAAAATATCAAAAAGTACAGTAAATATATTTCATATATTGTACATATAATATTAACTAAAACTACACCAAATACATTTTATATACTGTAAATAAAATATCAAAAATTACAGTAAGTATATATTATCTACTGTACATAAATTATCAAATAGTACAGTAAATATATTTCATATATTGTACATATAATATTAACTAAAAGTACACCAAATACATTTTATATACTGTAAATAAAATATAAAAAATTACAGTAAGTATATATTATCTACTGTACATAAAATATCAAAAAGTACACCAAATATGTGTTATATATACTGTAAATAAACTATCAAAATCTTCAGTAATTATATTTAATATACTGTACATGAAATATCAATAATTACACCAAATGAATAGTATACACTCTAAATAAAATATCAAAAAGGACAGTAAATATATATTACACTCTATGTAAAATATCAAAAACTACACCAAATATATATTATATAATTTACATAAAATATCAAAAGTACCCCAAATATATATTATATACTGTACATAAAATATCAAAAAGTACAGTAAATATATTTCATATATTGTACATATAATATTAACTAAAACTACACCAAATACATTTTATATACTGTAAATAAAATATCAAAAATTACAGTAAGTATATATTATCTACTGTACATAAATTATCAAATAGTACAGTAAATATATTTCATATATTGTACATATAATATTAACTAAAAGTACACCAAATACATTTTATATACTGTAAATAAAATATAAAAAATTACAGTAAGTATATATTATCTACTGTACATAAAATATCAAAAAGTACACCAAATATGTGTTATATATACTGTAAATAAACTATCAAAATCTTCAGTAATTATATTTAATATACTGTACATGAAATATCAATAATTACACCAAATGAATAGTATACACTCTAAATAAAATATCAAAAAGGACAGTAAATATATATTACACACTGTGTAAAATATCAAAAACTACACCAAATATATATTATATAATTTACATAAAATATCAAAAGTACACCAAATATATATTATATACTGTACATAAAATATCAAAAAGTACAGTAAATATATTTCATATATTGTACATATAATATTAACTAAAAGTACACCAAATACATTTTACATACTGTAAATAAAATATCAAAAATTACAGTAAGTATATATTACCTACTGTACATAAAATATCAAAAAGTACACCAAATATGTGTTATATATACTGTAAATAAACTATCAAAATCTTCAGTAATTATATTTAATATACTGTTCATAAAATATCAAAAAATACACCAAATGTATATTATACACTCTAAATAAAATATCAAAAAGGACAGTAAATATATATTACACTCTATGTAAAATATCAAAAACTACACCAAATATATACTATATAATTTACATAGAATATCAAAAGTACACCAAATATATATTATATACTGTATATAAAATATCAAAAAGTACAGTAAATATATTTCATATATTGTACATATAATATTAACTAAAAGTACACCAAATACATTTTCTATACTGTAAATAAAATATAAAAAATTACAGTAAGTACATATTATCTACTGTACATAAAATATCAAAAAGTACACCAAATATGTGTTATAGATACTGTAAATAAACTATCAAAATCTTCAGTAATTATAATTAATATACTGTTCATAAAATATCAAAAATTACACCGAATGTATATTATACACTGTAAATAAAATATCAAAAAGTTCAGTAAATATATATTACACTCTATGTAATATATGAAAAACTACACCAAATATATATTATATAATTTACATAAAATATCAAAAGTACACCAAATATATATTATATACAGTACATAAAATATCAAAAAGTACCGTAAATATATTTCATATATTGTACATATAATATTAACTAAAAGTACACCAACTACGTTTTACAAACTGTAAATAAAATATAAAAAATTACAGTAAGTATATATTATCTACTGTACATAAAATATCAAAAAGTACACCAAATATGTGTTATATATACTGTAAATAAACTATCAAAATCTTCAGTAATTATATTTAATATACTGTTCATAAAATATCAAAAAATACAACAAATGTATATTATACACTCTAAATAAAATATCAAAAAGGACAGTAAATATATATTACACTCTATGTAAAATATCAAAAACTACACCAAATATATACTTTATAATTTACATAAAATATCAAAAGTACACCAAATATATGTTATATACTGTACATAAAATATCAAAAAGTACAGTAAATATATTTCATATATTGTACATATAATATTAACTAAAAGTACACCAAATACATTTTACATACTGTAAATAAAATATAAAAAATTACAGTAAGTACATATTATCCACTGTACATAAAATATCAAAACGTACAGTAAATATATTTCATATATTGTACATATAATATTAACTAAAAGTACACCAAATACATTTTACATACTGTAAATAAAATATCAAAAATTACAGTAAGTATATATTATCTACTGTACATAAAATATCAAAAAGTACACCAAATATGTGTTATATATACTGTAAATAAACTATCAAAATCTTCAGTAATTATATTTAATATACTGTTCATAAAATATCAAAAAATACACCAAATGTATATTATACACTCTAAATAAAATATCAAAAAGGACAGTAAATATATATTACACTCTATGTAAAATATCAAAAACTACACCAAATATATACTATATAATTTACATAGAATATCAAAAGTACACCAAATATATATTATATACTGTATATAAAATATCAAAAAGTACAGTAAATATATTTCATATATTGTACATATAATATTAACTAAAAGTACACCAAATACATTTTACATACTGTAAATAAAATATCAAAAATTACAGTAAGTGTATATTATCTACTGTACATAAAATATCAAAAAGTACACCAAATATGTGTTATATATACTGTAAATAAACTATCAAAACCTTCAGTAATTATATTTAATATACTGTACGTAAAATATCAAAAATTACACCAAATGTATATAATACACTCTAAATAAAATATCAAAAATGACAGTAAATATATATTACACTCTATGTAAAATATCAAAAACTACACCAAATATATATTATATAATTTACATAAAATATCAAAATTACACCAAATATATATTATATACTCTACAGAAAATATCAAAAAGTACAGTAAATATATTTCATATATTGTACATATAATATTAACTAAAAGTACACCAACTATATTTTACATACTGTAAATAAAATATAAAAAATTACCGAAAGTACATATTATCTGCTGTACATAAAATATCAAAAAGTACACCAAATATGTGTTATATATACTGTAAATAAACTATCAAAATCTTCAGTAATTATATTTAATATACTGTTCATAAAATATCAAAAAATACAACAAATGTATATTATACACTCTAAATAAAATATCAAAAAGTACAGTAAATATATATTACACTCTATGTAAAATATCAAATACTACACCAAATATATACTTTATAATTTACATAAAATATCAAAAGTACACCAAATATATGTTATATACTGTACATAAAATATCAAAAAGTACAGTAAATATATTTCATATATTGTACATATAATATTAACTAAAAGTACACCAAATACATTTTACATACTGTAAATAAAATATAAAAAATTACAGTAAGTGTATTATCTACTGTACTTAAAATATCAAAAAGTACAGTAAATATATTTCATATAATGTACATATAATATTAACTAAAAGTACACCAAATACATTTTACATACAGTAAATAAAATATAAAAAATTACAGTAAGTGTATATTATCTACTGTACATAAAATATCAAAAAGTACACCAAATATGTGTTATATATACTGTAAATAAACTATCAAAATCTTCAGTAATTATATTTAATATACTGTTCATAAAATATCAAAAAATACAACAAATGTATATTATACACTCTAAATAAAATATCAAAAAGGACAGTAAATATATATTACACTCTGTAAAATATCAAAAACTACACCAAATATATATTATATAATTTACATAAAATATCAGAAGTACACCAAATATATATTATATACCTTACATAAAATATCAAAAAGTACAGTAAATATATTTCATATATTGTACATATAATATTAACTAAAAGTACACCAAATACATTTTATATACTGTAAATAAAATATAAAAAATTACAGTAAGTATATATTATCTACTGTACATAAAATATCAAAAAGTACACCAAATATGTGTTATATATACTGTAAATAAACTATCAAAATCTTCAGTAATTACATTTAATATACTGTTCATAAAATATCAAAAATTACACCAAATGTATATTATACACTCTAAATAAAATATCAAAAAGGACAGTAAATATATATTACACTCTATGTAAAATATCAAAAACTACACCAAATATATATTATATAATTTACATAAAATATCAAAAGTACACCAAATATATATTATATACTGTACATAAAATATCAAAAAGTACAGTAAATATATTTCATATACTGTACATATAATATTAACTAAAAGTACACCAAATACATTTTACATACTGTAAATAAAATATCAAAAATTACAGTAAATATATATTATCTACTGTACATAAAACATCAAAAAGTACACCAAATATGTGTTATATATACTGTAAATAAACTATCAAAATCTTCAGTAATTATATTTTATATACTGTACATAAAATATCAAAAATTACACCAAATGTATATTATACACTCTAAATAAAATATCAAAAATGACAGTAAATATATATTACACTCTATGTAAAATATCAAAAACTACACCAAATATATTTTATATAATTTACATAAAATATCAAAAGTACACCAAATATATGTTATATACTGTACATAAATTATCAAAAAGTACAGTAAATATATTTCATATATTGTGCATATAATATTAACTATAAGTACACCAAATACATTTTACATACTGTAAATAAAATATAAAAAATTACAGTAAGTATATATTATCTACTGTACATAAATTATCAAATAGTACAGTAAATATATTTCATATATTGTACATATAATATTAACTGAAAGTACACCAAATACATTTTACATACTGTAAATAAAATATAAAAAGTTACAGTAAGTATATATTATCTACTGTACATAAAATATCAAAAAGTACACCAAATATGTTTTATATATACTGTAAATAAACTATCAAAATCTTCAGTAATTATATTTAATATACTGTTCATAAAATATCAAAAATTACACCAAATGTATATTACACACTCTAAATAAAATATCAAAAAGGACAGTAAATATATATTACACTCCTTGTAAAATATCAAAAACTACACCAAATATATATTATATAATTTACATAAAATATCAAAAGTACCCCAAATATATATTATATACTGTACATAAAATATCAAAAAGTACAGTAAATATATTTCATATATTGTACATATAATATTAACTAAAACTACACCAAATACATTTTATATACTGTAAATAAAATATCAAAAATTACAGTAAGTATATATTATCTACTGTACATAAGCTATCAAAAAGTACACCAAATATGTGTTATATATATTGTAAATAAACTATCAAAATCTTCAGTAATTATATTTAATATACTGTACATAAAATATCAATAATTACACCAAATGTATATTATACACTCTAAATAAAATATCAAAAATGACAGTAAATATATATTACACTCTATGTAAAATATCAAAATCTACACCAAATATATATTATATAATTTACATAAAATATCAAAAGTACACCAAATATATATTATAAACTGTACATAAAATATCAAAAAGAACAGTAAATATATTTCATATATTGTACATATATTAACTAAAGTACACCAAATACATTTTACATACTGTAAATAAAATATTAAAAATTACAGTAAGTATATATTATCTACTGTACATAAAATATCAAAAAGTACACCAAATATGTGTTATATATACTGAAAATAAACTATCAAAATCTTCAGTAATTATATTTAATATACTGTACATAAAATATCAATAATTACACCAAATGTATATTATACACCCTAAATAAAATATCAAAAATGACAGTAAATATATATTACACTCTATGTAAAATATCAAAAACTACACCAAATATATATTATATAATTTACATAAAATATCAAAAGTACACCAAATATATATTATATACTGTACATAAAATATCAAAAGTACAGTAAATATATTTCATATATTGTAGATATAATATTAACTAAAAGTACACCAAATACATTTTACATACTGTAAATAAAATATAAAAAATTATAGTAAGTATATATTATCTACTGTACATAAATTATCAAATAGTACAGTAAATATATTTCATATATTGTACGTATAATATTAACTGAAAGTACACCAAATACATTTTACATACTGTAAATAAAGTACAAAAAATTACAGTAAGTACATATTATCTACTGTACATAAAATATCAAAAAGTACACCAAATATGTGTTATATATACTGTAAATAAACTATCAAAATCTTCAGTAATTATAATTAATATACTGTTCATAAAATATCAAAAATTACACCAAATGTATATTATAAACTGTAAATAAAATATCAAAAAGTTCAGTAAATATATATTACACACTATGTGATATATGAAAAACTACACCAAATACATATTATATAATTTACATAAAATATCAAAAGTGCACCAAATATATATTATATACCGTACATAAAATATCAAAAAGAACAGTAAATATATTTCATATATTGTACATATAATATTAACTAAAAGTACACCAACTACGATTTACATACTGTAAATAAAATATAAAAAATTACAGTAAGTATATATTATCTACTGTACATAAAATATCAAAAAGTACACCAAATATGTGTTATATATACTGTAAATAAACTATCAAAATCTTCAGTAATTATATTTAATATACTGTTCATAAAATATCAAAAAATACAACAAATGTATATTATATACACTAAATAAAATATCAAAAAGGACAGTAAATATATATTACACTCTATGTAAAATATCAAAAACTACCCCAAATATATATTATATAATTTACATAAAATATCAAAAGTACACCAAATAGATATTATATACAGTACATAAAATATCAAAAAGTACAGTAAATATATTTCATATATTGTACATATATTATTAACTAAAAGTACACCAAATATATTTTATATACTGTAAATAAAATATCCAATAGTACAGTAAATATATATTACATACTGTACATAAAATGACAAAAAGTACACCAAATATGTGTTATATATACTGTAAATAAACAATCAAAAACTACAGTAATTATATTTAATATACTGTACATAAAATATCAAAAATTACACGAAATGTATACTATATACCGTAAAAAAAAATCTAAAATTACAGTAAATATATATTGCACACTCTATGTAAAATATCAAAAACTACGCCAAACATATATTATATAATTTACATAAAATATCAAAAGTACACCAAATAGATATTATATACAGTACATGAAATATCAAAAAGTACAGTAAATATATTTCATATATTGTACATATAATATTAACTAAAAGTACACCAAATATATTTTACATACTGTAAATAAATTATCCAGTAGTACAGTAAATATATATTACATACTGTACATAAAATGTCCAAAAGTACACCAAATATGTGTTATATATACTGTAAATAAACAATCAAAAACTACAGTAATTATATTTAATATACTGTACATAAAATATCAAAAATTACACGAAATGTATACTATATACCGTAAAAAAATATCTAAAATTACAGTAAATATATATTGCACACTCTATGTAAAATATCAAAAACTACGCCAAATATATATTATATAATTCACATAAAATATCAAAAGTACACCAAATAGATATTATATACAGTACATAAAATATCAAAAAGTACAGTAAATATATTTCATATATTGTACATATAATATTAACTAAAAGTACACCAAATACATTTTATATACTGTAAATAAAATATCCAATAGTACAGTAAATATATATTACATACCGTACATAAAATATCAAAAAGTACACCAAATGTGTGTTATATATACTGTAAATCAACAATCAAAAACTACAGTAATTATATTTAATATACTGTACATAAAATATCAAAAATTACACGAAATGTATACTATATACCGTAAAAAAAATATCTAAAATTACAGTAAATATATATTGCACACTCTATGTAAAATATCAAAATCTACGCCAAATATATATTATATAATTTACATAAAATATCAAAAGTACACCAAATAGATATTATATACAGTACATAAAATATCAAAACGTACAGTAAATATATTTCATATATTGTACATATAATATTAACTAAAAGTACACCAAATACATTTTATATACTGTAAATAAAATATCCAATAGTACAGTAAATATATATTACATTCTGTACATAAAATGTCAAAAAGCACACCAAATATGTGTTATATATACTGTAAATAAACAATCAAAAACTACAGTAATTATATTTAATATACTGCACATAAAATATCAAAAATTACACGAAATGTATACTATATACCGTAAAAAAAATATCTAAAATTACAGTAAATATATATTGCACACTCTATGTAAAATATCAAAAACTACACCAAATATATATTATATAATTTACATAAAATATCAAAAGTACACCAAATAGATATTATATACAGTACATGAAATATCAAAAAGTACAGTAAATATATTTCATATATTGTACATATAATATTAACTAAAAGTACACCAAATACATTTTATATACTGTAAATAAAATATCCAATAGTACAGTAAATATATATTACATACTGTACATAAAATGTCAAAAAGTACACCAAATATGTGTTATATATAGTGTAAATAAACAATCAAAAAATACACTAATTATATTTAATATACTGTACATAAAATATCAAAAATTACACGAAATGTATACTATATACCGTAAAAAAAATATCTAAAATTACAGTAAATATATATTGCACACTCTATGTAAAATATCAAAAACTACGCCAAATGTATATTATATAATTTACATAAAATATCAAAAGTACACCAAATAGATATTATATACAGTACATAAAATATCAAAAAGTACAGTAAATATATTTCATATATTGTACATATAATATTAACTAAAAGTACACCAAATACATTTTATATACTGTAAATAAAATATCCAATACTACAGTAAATATATATTACATTCTGTATATAAAATATCAAAAAGTACACCAAATATGTGTTATATATACTGTAAATAAACAATCAAAAACTACAGTAATTATATTTAATATACTGCACATAAAATATCAAAAATTACACGAAATGTATACTATATACTGTAAAAAAAATCTAAAATTACAGTAAATATATATTGCACACTCTATGTAAAATATCAAAAACTACGCCAAATATATATAATATAATTTACAGAAAATATCAAAAGTACACCAAATAGATATTATATACTGTACATAAAATATCAAAAAGTACAGTAAATATATTTCATATATTGTACATATAATATTAACTAAAACTACACCAAATACATTTTATATACTGTAAATAAAATATCAAAAATTACAGTAAGTATATATTATCTACTGTACATAAGCTATCAAAAAGTACACCAAATATGTGTTATATATACTGTAAATAAACTATCAAAACCTTCAGTCATTATATTTAATATACTGTACATAAAATATCAATAATTACACCAAATGTATATTATACACTCTAAATAAAATATCAAAAACGACAGTAAATATATATTACACTCTATGTAAAATATCAAAATCTACACCAAATATATATTATATAATTTACATAAAATATCAAAAGTACACCAAATATATATTATAAACTGTACATAAAATATCAAAAAGAACAGTAAATATATTTCATATATTGTACATATATTAACTAAAAGTACACCAAATACATTTTACATACTGTAAATAAAATATAAAATATTTCAGTAAGTATATATTATCTACTGTACATAAAATATCAAAAAGTACACCAGATATGTGTTATATATACTGAAAATCAACTATCACTATCTTCAGTAATTATATTTAATATACTGTACATAAAATATCAAAAATTACGCCAAATGTATATTATACACTCTAAATAAAATATCAAAAAGTACAGTAAATATATATTACACTCTAAAATATCAAAAACTACACCAAATATATATTATATAATTTACATAAAATATCAAAATTACACCAAATATATATTATATACTGTACATAAAATATCAAAAAGTAAAGTAAATATATTTCATATATTCTACATATAATATTAACTAAAAGTACACCAAATACATTTTATATACTGTAAATAAAATATCAAACATTACAGTAAGTATATATTATCTACTGTACATAAAATATCAAAAAGTACACCAAATATGTGTTATATATACTGTAAATAAACTATCAAAATATTCAGTAATTATATTTAATATACTGTACATAAAATATCAATAATTACACCAAATGTATATTATGCACTCTAAATAAAATATCAAAAAGGACAGTAAATATATATTACACTCTATGTAAAATATCAAAAACTACACAAAATATATATTATATAATTTACATAAAATATCAAAAGTACACCAAATATATATTATATACTGTACATAAAATATCAAAAAGTACAGTAAATATATTTCATATATTGTACATATAATATTAACTAAAAGTACACCAAATACATTTTACATACTGTAAATAAAATATCAAAAATTACAGTAAGTATATATTATCTACTGTACATAAAATATCAAAAAGTACACCAAATATGTGTTATATATAATGTAAATAAACTATCAAAATCTTCAGTAATTATATTTAATATACTGTACATAAAATATCAAAAATTATACCAAATGTATATTATACACTCTAAATAAAATATCAAAAAGGACAGTAAATATATATTACACTCTATGTAAAATATCAAAAACTACACCAAATATATATTATATAATTTACATAAAATATCAAAAGTACCCCAAGTATATATTATACACTGTACATAAAATATCAAAAAGTACAGTAAATATATTTCATATATTGTACATATAATATTAACTAAAAGTACACCAAATACATTTTACATACTGTAAATAAAATATCAAAAATTACAGTAACTATATATTATCTACTGTACATAAAATATCAAAAAGTACACCAAATATGTGTTATATATACTGTAAATAAACTATCAAAATCTTCAGTAATTATATTTAATATACTGTACATGAAATATCAATAATTACACCAAATGAATAGTATACACTCTAAATAAAATATCAAAAAGACAGTAAATATATATTACACTCTATGTAAAATATCAAAAACTACACCAAATATATATTATATAATTTACATAAAATATCAAAAGTACCCCAAATATATATTATATACTGTACATAAAATATCAAAAAGTACAGTAAATATATTTCATATATTGTACATATAATATTAATTAAACTACACCAAATACATTTTATATACTGTAAATAAAATATCAAAAATTACAGTAAGTATATATTATCTACTGTACATAAATTATCAAATAGTACAGTAAATATATTTCATATATTGTACATATAATATTAACTAAAAGTACACCAAATACATTTTATATACTGTAAATAAAATATAAAAAATTACAGTAAGTATATATTATCTACTGTACATAAAATATCAAAAAGTACACCAAATATGTGTTATATATACTGTAAATAAACTATCAAAATCTTCAGTAATTATATTTAATATACTGTACATGAAATATCAATAATTACACCAAATGAATAGTATACACTCTAAATAAAATATCAAAAAGGACAGTAAATATATATTACACACTGTGTAAAATATCAAAAACTACACCAAATATATATTATATAATTTACATAAAATATCAAAAGTACACCAAATATATATTATATACTGTACATAAAATACCAAAAAGTACAGTAAATATATTTCATACATTGTACATATAATATTAACTAAAAGTACACCAAATACATTTTACATACTGTAAATAAAATATCAAAAATTACAGTAAGTATATATTATCTACTGTACATAAAATATCAAAAAGTACACCAAATATGTGTTATATATACTGTAAATAAACTATCAAAATCTTCAGTAATTATATTTAATATACTGTTCATAAAATATCAAAAAATACACCAAATGTATATTATACACTCTAAATAAAATATCAAAAAGGACAGTAAATATATATTACACTCTATGTAAAATATCAAAAACTACACCAAATATATACTATATAATTTACATAGAATATCAAAAGTACACCAAATATATATTATATACTGTATATAAAATATCAAAAAGTACAGTAAATATATTTCATATATTGTACATATAATATTAACTAAAAGTACACCAAATACATTTTCTATACTGTAAATAAAATATAAAAAATTACAGTAAGTACATATTATCTACTGTACATAAAATATCAAAAAGTACACCAAATATGTGTTATAGATACTGTAAATAAACTATCAAAATCTTCAGTAATTATAATTAATATACTGTTCATAAAATATCAAAAATTACACCAAATGTATATTATACACTGTAAATAAAATATCAAAAAGTTCAGTAAATATATATTACACTCTATGTAATATATGAAAAACTACACCAAATATATATTATATAATTTACATAAAATATCAAAAGTACACCAAATATATATTATATACAGTACATAAAATATCAAAAAGTACCGTAAATATATTTCATATATTGTACATATAATATTAACTAAAAGTACACCAACTACGTTTTACAAACTGTAAATAAAATATAAAAAATTACAGTAAGTATATATTATCTACTGTACATAAAATATCAAAAAGTACACCAAATATGTGTTATATATACTGTAAATAAACTATCAAAATCTTCAGTAATTATATTTAATATACTGTTCATAAAATATCAAAAAATACAACAAATGTATATTATACACTCTAAATAAAATATCAAAAAGGACAGTAAATATATATTACACTCTATGTAAAATATCAAAAACTACACCAAATATATACTTTATAATTTACATAAAATATCAAAAGTACACCAAATATATGTTATATACTGTACATAAAATATCAAAAAGAACAGTAAAAATATTTCATATATTGTACATATAATATTAACTAAAAGTACGACAAATACATTTTACATACTGTAAATAAAATATAAAAAATTACAGTAAGTACATATTATCTACTGTACATAAAATATCAAAAAGTACAGAGAATATATTTCATATATTGTACATATAATATTAACTAAAAGTACACCAAATACATTTTACATACTGTAAATAAAATATCAAAAATTACAGTAAGTATATATTATCTACTGTACATAAAATATCCAAAAGTACACCAAATATGTGTTATATATACTGTAAATAAACTATCAAAATCTTCAGTAATTATATTTAATATACTGTTCATAAAATATCAAAAAATACACCAAATGTATATTATACACTCTAAATAAAATATCAAAAAGGACAGTAAATATATATTACACTCTATGTAAAATATCAAAAACTACACCAACTATATACTATATAATTTACATAGAATATCAAAAGTACACCAAATATATATTATATACTGTATATAAAATATCAAAATGTACAGTAAATATATTTCATATATTGTACATATAATATTAACTAAAAGTACACCAAATACATTTTACATACTGTAAATAAAATATCAAAAATTACAGTAAGTATATATTATCTACTGTACATAAAATATCAAAAAGTACACCAAATATGTGTTATATATACTGTAAATAAACTATCAAAACCTTCAGTAATTATATTTAATATACTGTTCATAAAATATCAAAAAATACACCAAATGTATATTATACACTCTAAATAAAATATCAAAAAGGACAGTAAATATATATTACACTCTATGTAAAATATCAAAAACTACACCAAATATATACTATATAATTTACATAGAATATCAAAAGTACACCAAATATATATTATATACTGTATATAAAATATCAAAAAGTACAGTAAATATATTTCATATATTGTACATATAATATTAACTAAAAGTACACCAAATACATTTTCTATACTGTAAATAAAATATACAAAATTACAGTAAGTATATATTATCTACTGTACATAAAATATCAAAAAGTACACCAAATATGTGTTATATAAACTGTAAATAAACTATCAAAATCTTCAGTAATTATATTTAATATACTGTACATGAAATATCAATAATTACACCAAATGAATAGTATACACTCTAAATAAAATATCAAAAAGGACAGTAAATATATATTACACACTGTGAAAAATATCAAAAACTACACCAAATATATATTATATAATTTACATAAAATATCAGAAGTACACCAAATATATATTATATACTGTACATAAAATATCAAAAAGTACAGTAAATATATTTCATATATTGTACATATAATATTAACTAAAAGTACACCAAATACATTTTACATACTGTAAATAAAATATCAAAAATTACAGTAAGTGTATATTATCTACTGTACATAAAATATCAAAAAGTACACCAAATATGTGTTATATATACTGTAAATAAACTATCAAAATCTTCAGTAATTATATTTAATATACTGTACGTAAAATATCAAAAATTACACCAAATGTATATAATACACTTTAAATAAAATAGCAAAAATGACAGTAAATATATATTACACTCTATGTAAAATATCAAAAACTACACCAAATATATACTTTATAATTTACATAAAATATCAAAAGTACACCAAATATATGTTATATACTGTACATAAAATATCAAAAAGTACAGTAAAAATATTTCATATATTGTACATATAATATTAACTAAAAGTACGCCAAATACATTTTACATACTGTAAATAAAATATAAAAAATTACAGTAAGTACATATTATCTACTTTACATAAAATATCAAAAAGTACAGTAAATATATTTCATATATTGTACATATAATATTAACTAAAAGTACACCAAATACATTTTACATACTGTAAATAAAATATCAAAAATTACAGTAAGTATATATTATCTACTGTACATAAAATATCAAAAAGTTCACCAAATATGTGTTATATATACTGTAAATAAACTATCAAAATCTTCAGTAATTATATTTAATATACTGTTCATAAAATATCAAAAAATACACCAAATGCATATTATACACTCTAAATAAAATATCAAAAAGGACAGTAAATATATATTACACTCTATGTAAAATATCAAAAACTACACCAAATATATACTATATAATTTACATAGAATATCAAAAGTACACCAAATATATATTATATACTGTATATAAAATATCAAAAAGTACAGTAAATATATTTCATATATTGTACATATAATATTAACTAAAAGTACACCAAATACATTTTACATACTGTAAATAAAATATCAAAAATTACAGTAAGTATATATTATCTACTGTACATAAAATATCAAAAAGTACACCAAATATGTGTTATATATACTGTAAATAAACTATCAAAATCTTCAGTAATTATATTTAATATACTGTTCATAAAATATCAAAAAATACACCAAATGTATATTATACACTCTAAATAAAATATCAAAAAGGACAGTAAATATATATTACACTCTATGTAAAATATCAAAAACTACACCAAATATATATTATATAATTTACATAAAATATCAAAAGTACACCAAATATATATTATTTACTCTACAGAAAATATCAAAAAGTACAGTAAATATATTTCATATATTGTACATATAATATTAACTAAAAGTACACCAACTATATTTTACATACTGTAAATAAAATATAAAAAATTACCGAAAGTACATATTATCTGCTGTACATAAAATATCAAAAAGTACACCAAATATGTGTTATATATACTGTAAATAAACTATCAAAATCTTCAGTAATTATATTTAATATACTGTTCATAAAATATCAAAAAATACAACAAATGTATATTATACACTCTAAATAAAATATCAAAAAGGACAGTAAATATATATTACACTCTATGTAAAATATCAAAAACTACACCAAATATATACTTTATAATTTACATAAAATATCAAAAGTACACCAAATATATGTTATATACTGTACATAAAATATCAAAAAGTACAGTAAATATATTTCATATATTGTACATATAATATTAACTAAAAGTACACCAAATACATTTTACATACTGTAAATAAAATATAAAAAATTACAGTAAGTGTGTTATCTACTGTACATAAAATATCAAAAAGTACAGTAAATATATTTCATATAATGTACATATAATATTAACTAAAAGTACACCAAATACATTTTACATACAGTAAATAAAATATAAAAAATTACAGTAAGTGTATATTATCTACTGTACATAAAATATCAAAAAGTACACCAAATATGTGTTATATATACTGTAAATAAACTATCAAAATCTTCAGTAATTATATTTAATATACTGTTCATAAAATATCAAAAAATACAACAAATGTATATTATACACTCTAAATAAAATATCAAAAAGGACAGTAAATATATATTACACTCTGTAAAATATCAAAAACTACACCAAATATATATTATATAATTTACATAAAATATCAGAAGTACACCAAATATATATTATATACTGTACATAAAATATCAAAAAGTACAGTAAATATATTTCATATATTGTACATATAATATTAACTAAAAGTACACCAAATACATTTTATATACTGTAAATAAAATATAAAAAATTACAGTAAGTATATATTATCTACTGTACATAAAATATCAAAAAGTACACCAAATATGTGTTATATGTACTGTAAATAAACTATCAAAATCTTCAGTAATTACATTTAATATACTGTTCATAAAATATCAAAAATTACACCAAATGTATATTATACACTCTAAATAAAATATCAAAAAGGACAGTAAATATATATTACACTCTATGTAAAATATCAAAAACTACACCAAATATATATTATACAATTTACATAAAATATCAAAAGTACACCAAATATATATTATATACTGTACATAAAATATCAAAAAGTACAGTAAATATATTTCATATACTGTACATATAATATTAACTAAAAGTACACCAAATACATTTTACATACTGTAAATAAAATATCAAAAATTACAGTAAATATATATTATCTACTGTACATAAAACATCAAAAAGTACACCAAATATGTGTTATATATACTGTAAATAAACTATCAAAATCTTCAGTAATTATATTTAATATACTGTACATAAAATATCAAAAATTACACCAAATGTATATTACACACTCTAAATAAAATATCAAAAAGGACAGTAAATATATATTACACTCTATGTAAAATATCAAAAACTACAACAATTATATATTATATAATTTACATAAAATATCAAAAGTACACCAAATATATATTATATACTCTACATAAAATATCAAAAAGTACAGTAAATATATTTCATATGTTGTACATATAATATTAACTAAAAGTACACCAAATACATTTTACATACTGTAAATAAAATACCAAAAATTACAGTAAGTATATATTATCTACTGTACATAAAATATCTAAAAGTACACCAAATATGTGTTATATATACTGTAAATAAACTATCAAAATCTTCATTAATTATATTTAATATACTGTACATAAAATATCAAAAATTACACCAAATGTATATTATACACTCTAAATAGAATATCAAAAAGGACAGTAAATATATACTACACTCTATGTAAAATATCAAAACTACACCAAATATATATTATATAATTTACATAAAATATCAAAGGTACACCAAATATATATTGTATACTCTACATAAAATATCAAAAAGTACAGTAAATATATTTCATATGTTGTACATATAATATTAACTAAAAGTACACCAAATACATTTTACATACTGTAAATAAAATACCAAAAATTACAGTAAGTATATATTATCTACTGTACATAAAATATCTAAAAGTACACCAAATATGTGTTATATATACTGTAAATAAACTATCAAAACCTTCAGTAATTATATTTAATATACTGTACATAAAACATCAAAAATTACACCAAATGTATATTATACACTCTAAATAGAATATCAAAAAGGACAGTAAATATATATTACACTCTATGTAAAATATCAAAAACTACACCAAATATATATTATATAATTTACATAAAATATCAAAAGTACACCAAATATATATTATATACTGTACATAAAATATCAAAAAGTACAGTAAATATATTTCATATGTTGTACATATAATATTAACTAAAAGTACACCAAATACATTTTACATACTGTAAATAAAGTATCAAAAATTACAGTAAGTATATATTATCTACTGTACATAAAATATCAAAAAGTACACCAAATATGTGTTATATATACTGTAAATAAACTGTCAAAATCTTCAGTAACTATATTTAATATACTGTACATAAAATATCAAAAATTACACCAAATGTATATTATACACTCTAAATAGAATATCAAAAAGGACAGTAAATATATATTACACTCTATGTAAAATATCAAAACTACACCAAATATATATTATATAATTTACATAAAATATCAAAAGTACACCAAATATATATTATATACTCTACATAAAATATGAAAAAGTACAGTATATATATTTCATATGTTGTACATATAATATTAACTAAAAGTATACCAAATACATTTTACATACTGTAAATAAAATACCAAAATTACAGTAAGTATATATTATCTACTGTACATAAAATATCAAAAAGTACACCAAATATGTGTTATATACACTGTAAATAAACTATCAAAATCTTCAGTAATTATATTTAATATACTGTACATAAAATATCAAAAATTACACCAAATGTATACTATACACTCTAAATAGAATATCAAAAAGGACAGTAAATATATATTACACTCTATGTAAAACATCAAAACTACACCAAATATATATTATATAATTTACATAAAATATCAAAAGTACACCAAATATATATTATATACTCTACATAAAATATGAAAAAGTACAGTAAATATATTTCATATGTTGTACATATAATATTAACTAAAAGTACACCAAATACATTTTACATACTGTAAATAAAATACCAAAAATTACAGTAAGTATATATTATCTACTGTACATAAAATATCAAAAAGTACACCAAATATGTGTTATATATAATGTAAATAAACTATCAAAATCTTCAGTAATTATATTTAATATACTGTACATAAAATATCAAAAATTACACCAAATGTATATTATACACTCTAAATAGAATATCAAAAAGGACAGTAAATATATATTACACTCTATGTAAAATATCAAAAACTACACCAAATATATATTATATAATTTACATAAAATATCAAAAGTACACCAAATATATATTATATACTGTACATAAAATACCAAAAAGTACAGTAAATATATTTCATATGTTGTACATATAATATTAACTAAAAGTACACCAAATACATTTTACATACTGTAAATAAAATACCAAAAATTACAGTAAGTATATATTATCTACTGTACATAAAATATCAAAAAGTACACCAAATATGTGTTATATATACTGTAAATAAACTATCAAAATGTTCAGTAATTATATTTAATATACTGTACATAAAATATCAAAAATTACACCAAATGTATATTATACACTCTAAATAGAATATCAAAAAGGACAGTAAATATATATTACACTCTATGTAAAATATCAAAACTACACCAAATATATATTATATAATTTACATAAAATATCAAAAGTACACCAAATATATATTATATACTCTACATAAAATATGAAAAAGTACAGTAAATATATTTCATATATTGTACATATAATATTAACTAAAAGTACACCAAATACATTTTACATACTGTAAATAAAATATCAAAAATTACAGTAAGTATATATTATCTACTGTACATAAAATATCAAAAAGTACACCAAATATGTGTTATATATACTGTAAATAAACTATCAAAATCTTCAGTAATTATATTTAATATACTGTACATAAAATATCAAAAATTACACCAAATGTATATTATACACTCTAAATAGAATATCAAAAAGGACAGTAATTATATATTACACTCTATGTAAAATATCAAAACTACACCAAATATATATTATATAATTTACATAAAATATCAAAAGTACACCAAATATATATTATATACTGTACATAAAATATCAAAAAGTACAGTAAATATATTTCATATGTTGTACATATAATATTAACTAAAAGTACACCAAATACATTTTACATACTGTAAATAAAATACCAAAAATTACAGTAAGTATATATTATCTACTGTACATAAAATATCAAAAAGTACACCAAATATGTGTTATATATACTGTAAATAAACTATCAAAATCTTCAGTAATTATATTTAATATACTGTACATTAAATATCAAAAATTACACCAAATGTATATTATACACTCTAAATAGAATATCAAAAAGGACAGTAAATATATACTAGACTCTATGTAAAATATCAAAACTACACCAAATATATATTATATAATTTACATAAAATATCAAATGTACACCAAATATATATTATATACTGTACATAAAATATCAAAAAGTACAGTAAATATATTTCATATGTTGTACATATAATATTAACTAAAAGTACACCAAATACATTTTACATACTGTAAATAAAATACCAAAAATTACAGTAAGTATATATTATCTACTGTACATAAAATATCTAAAAGTACACCAAATATGTGTTATATATACTGTAAATAAACTATCAAAATCTTCAGTAATTATATTTAATATACTGTACATTAAATATCAAAAATTACACCAAATGTATATTATACACTCTAAATAGAATATCAAAAAGGACAGTAAATATATACTAGACTCTATGTAAAATATCAAAACTACACCAAATATATATTATATAATTTACATAAAATATCAAATGTACACCAAATATATATTATATACTGTACATAAAATATCAAAAAGTACAGTAAATATATTTCATATGTTGTACATATAATATTAACTAAAAGTACACCAAATACATTTTACATACTGTAAATAAAATACCAAAAATTACAGTAAGTATATATTATCTACTGTACATAAAATATCTAAAAGTACACCAAATATGTGTTATATATACTGTAAATAAACTATCAAAATCTTCAGTAATTATATTTAATATACTGTACATAAAACATCAAAAATTACACCAAATGTATATTATACACTCTAAATAGAATATCAAAAAGGACAGTAAATATATATTACACTCTATGTAAAATATCAAAAACTACACCAAATATATATTATATAATTCACATAAAATATCAAAAGTACACCAAATATATATTATATACTGTACATAAAATATCAAAAAGTACAGTAAATATATTTCATATATTGTACATATAATATTAACTAAAAGTACACCAAATACATTTTACATACTGTAAATAAAATATCAAAAATTACAGTAAGTATATATTATCTACTGTACATAAAATATCAAAAAGTACACCAAATATGTGTTATATATACTGTAAATAAACTGTCAAAAACCTTCAGTAACTATATTTAATATACTGTACATAAAATATCAAAAATTACACCAAATGTATATTATACAATCTAAATAGAATATCAAAAAGGACAGTAAATATATATTACACTCTATGTAAAATATCAAAACTACACCAAATATATATTATATAATTTACATAAAATATCAAAGTACACCAAATATATATTATATACTCTACATAAAATATCAAAAAGTACAGTAAATATATTTCATATGTTGTACATATAATATTAACTAAAAGTACACCAAATACATTTTACATACTGTAAATAAAATACCAAAAATTACAGTAAGTATATATTATCTACTGTACATAAAATATCAAAAAGTACACCAAATATGTGTTATATATACTGTAAATAAACTATCAAAATCTTCAGTAATTATATTTAATATACTGTACATAAAATAACAAAAATTACACCAAATGTATATTATACACTCTAAATAGAATATCAAAAAGGACAGTAAATATATATTACACTCTATGTAAAATATCAAAACTACACCAAATATATATTATATAATTTACATAAAATATCAAAAGTACACCAAATATATATTATATACTCTACATAAAATATGAAAAAGTACAGTAAATATGTTTCATATGTTGTACATATAATATTAACTAAAAGTACACCAAATACATTTTACATACTGTAAATAAAATATCAAAAATTACAGTAAGTATATATTATCTACTGTACATAAAATATCAAAAAGTACACCAAATATGTGTTATATATACTGTAAATAAACTATCAAAATCTTCAGTAATTATATTTAATATACTGTACATAAAATATCAAAAATTACACCAAATGTATATTATACACTCTAAATAGAATATCAAAAAGGACAGTAATTATATATTACACTCTATGTAAAATATCAAAACTACACCAAATATATATTATATAATTTACATAAAATATCAAAAGTACACCAAATATATATTATATACTGTACATAAAATATCAAAAAGTACAGTAAATATATTTCATATGTTGTACATATAATATTAACTAAAAGTACACCAAATACATTTTACATACTGTAAATAAAATACCAAAAATTACAGTAAGTATATATTATCTACTGTACATAAAATATCAAAAAGTACACCAAATATGTGTTATATATACTGTAAATAAACTATCAAAATCTTCAGTAATTATATTTAATATACTGTACATTAAATATCAAAAATTACACCAAATGTATATTATACACTCTAAATAGAATATCAAAAAGGACAGTAAATATATACTAGACTCTATGTAAAATATCAAAACTACACCAAATATATATTATATAATTTACATAAAATATCAAATGTACACCAAATATATATTATATACTGTACATAAAATATCAAAAAGTACAGTAAATATATTTCATATGTTGTACATATAATATTAACTAAAAGTACACCAAATACATTTTACATACTGTAAATAAAATACCAAAAATTACAGTAAGTATATATTATCTACTGTACATAAAATATCTAAAAGTACACCAAATATGTGTTATATATACTGTAAATAAACTATCAAAATCTTCAGTAATTATATTTAATATACTGTACATAAAACATCAAAAATTACACCAAATGTATATTATACACTCTAAATAGAATATCAAAAAGGACAGTAAATATATATTACACTCTATGTAAAATATCAAAAACTACACCAAATATATATTATATAATTTACATAAAATATCAAAAGTACACCAAATATATATTATATACTGTACATAAAATATCAAAAAGTACAGTAAATATATTTCATATATTGTACATATAATATTAACTAAAAGTACACCAAATACATTTTACATACTGTAAATAAAATACCAAAAATTACAGTAAGTATATATTATCTACTGTACATAAAATATCAAAAAGTACACCAAATATGTGTTATATATACTGTAAATAAACTATCAAAATCTTCAGTAATTATATTTAATATACTGTACATAAAATATCAAAAATTACACCAAATGTATATTATACACTCTAAATAGAATATCAAAAAGGACAGTAAATATATATTACACTCTATGTAAAATATCAAAACTACACCAAATATATATTATATAATTTACATAAAATATCAAAAGTACACCAAATATATATTATATACTCTACATAAAATATGAAAAAGTACAGTAAATATATTTCATATGTTGTACATATAATATTAACTAAAAGTATACCAAATACATTTTACATACTGTAAATAAAATACCAAAATTACAGTAAGTATATATTATCTACTGTACATAAAATATCAAAAAGTACACCAAATATGTGTTATATATAATGTAAATAAACTATCAAAACCTTCAGTAATTATATTTAATATACTGTACATTAAATATCAAAAATTACACCAAATGTATATTATACACTCTAAATAGAATATCAAAAAGGACAGTAAATATATACTAGACTCTATGTAAAATATCAAAACTACACCAAATATATATTATATAATTTACATAAAATATCAAAAGTACACCAAATATATATTATATACTCTACATAAAATATCAAAAAGTACAGTAAATATATTTCATATGTTGTACATATAATATTAACTAAAAGTACACCAAATACATTTTACATACTGTAAATAAAATATCAAAAATTACAGTAAGTATATATTATCTACTGTACATAAAATATCAAAAAGTACACCAAATATGTGTTATATATACTGTAAATAAACTATCAAAATCTTCAGTAATTATATTTAATATACTGTACATAAAACATCAAAAATTACACCAAATGTATATTATACACTCTAAATAGAATATCAAAAAGGACAGTAAATATATATTACACTCTATGTAAAATATCAAAACCTACACCAAATATATATTATATAATTTACATAAAATATCAAAAGTACACCAAATATATATTATATAATCTACATAAAATATCAAAAAGTACAGTAAATATATTTCATATATTGTACATATAATATTAACTAAAAGTACACCAAATACATTTTACATACTGTAAATAAAATATCAAAAATTACAGTAAGTATATATTATCTACTGTACATAAAATATCAAAAAGTACACCAAATATGTGTTATATATACTGTAAATAAACTATCAAAAACTTCAGTAATTATATTTAATATACTGTACATAAAATATCAAAAATTACACCAAATGTATATTATACACTCTAAATAGAATATCAAAAAGGACAGTAATTATATATTACACTCTATGTAAAATATCAAAACTACACCAAATATATATTATATAATTTACATAAAATATCAAAAGTACACCAAATATATATTATATACTGTACATAAAATATCAAAAAGTACAGTAAATATATTTCATATGTTGTACATATAATATTAACTAAAAGTACACCAAATACATTTTACATACTGTAAATAAAATACCAAAAATTACAGTAAGTATATATTATCTACTGTACATAAAATATCAAAAAGTACACCAAATATGTGTTATATATACTGTAAATAAACTATCAAAATCTTCAGTAATTATATTTAATATACTGTACATAAAATATCAAAAATTACACCAAATGTATATTATACACTCTAAATAGAATATCAAAAAGGACAGTAAATATATATTACACTCTATGTAAAATATCAAAAACTACACCAAATATATATTATATAATTTACATAAAATATCAAAAGTACACCAAATATATATTATATACTGTACATAAAATACCAAAAAGTACAGTAAATATATTTCATATATTGTACATATAATATTAACTAAAAGTACACCAAATACATTTTACATACTGTAAATAATATACCAAAAATTACAGTAAGTATATATTATCTACTGTACATAAAATATCAAAAAGTACACCAAATATGTGTTACATATACTGTAAATAAACTATCAAAATCTTCAGTAATTATATTTAATATACTGTACATAAAATATCAAAAATTACACCAAATGTATATTATACACTCTAAATAGAATATCAAAAAGGACAGTAAATATATATTACACTCTATGTAAAATATCAAAACTACACCAAATATATATTATATAATTTACATAAAATATCAAAAGTACACCAAATATATATTATATACTCTACATAAAATATGAAAAAGTACAGTAAATATATTTCATATGTTGTACATATAATATTAACTAAAAGTATACCAAATACATTTTACATACTGTAAATAAAATACCAAAATTACAGTAAGTATATATTATCTACTGTACATAAAATATCAAAAAGTACACCAAATATGTGTTATATATAATGTAAATAAACTATCAAAACCTTCAGTAATTATATTTAATATACTGTACATTAAATATCAAAAATTACACCAAATGTATATTATACACTCTAAATAGAATATCAAAAAGGACAGTAAATATATACTAGAATCTATGTAAAATATCAAAACTACACCAAATATATATTATATAATTTTCATAAAATATCAAATGTACACCAAATATATATTATATACTGTACATAAAATATCAAAAAGTACAGTAAATATATTTCATATGTTGTACATATAATATTAACTAAAAGTACACCAAATACATTTTACATACTGTAAATAAAATACCAAAAATTACAGTAAGTATATATTATCTACTGTACATAAAATATCTAAAAGTACACCAAATATGTGTTATATATACTGTAAATAAACTATCAAAACCTTCAGTAATTATATTTAATATACTGTACATAAAACATCAAAAATTACACCAAATGTATATTATACACTCTAAATAGAATATCAAAAAGGACAGTAAATATATATTACACTCTATGTAAAATATCAAAAACTACACCAAATATATATTATATAATTTACATAAAATATCAAAAGTACACCAAATATATATTACATACTGTACATAAAATATCAAAAAGTACAGTAAATATATTTCATATATTGTACATATAATATTAACTAAAAGTACACCAAATACATTTTACATACTGTAAATAAAGTATCAAAAATTACAGTAAGTATATATTATCAACTGTACATAAAATATCAAAAAGTACACCAAATATGTGTTATATATACTGTAAATAAACTGTCAAAATCTTCAGTAACTATATTTAATATACTGTACATAAAATATCAAAAATTACACCAAATGTATATTATACACTCTAAATAGAATATCAAAAAGGACAGTAAATATATATTACACTCTATGTAAAATATCAAAACTACACCAAATATATATTATATAATTTACATAAAATATCAAAAGTACACCAAATATATATTATATACTCTACATAAAATATGAAAAAGTACAGTAGATATATTTCATATGTTGTACATATAATATTAACTAAAAGTATACCAAATACATTTTACATACTGTAAATAAAATACCAAAATTACAGTAAGTATATATTATCTACTGTACATAAAATATCAAAAAGTACACCAAATATGTGTTATATATAATGTAAATAAACTATCAAAACCTTCAGTAATTTTATTTAATATACTGTACATTAAATATCAAAAATTACACCAAATGTATATTATACACTCTAAATAGAATATCAAAAAGGACAGTAAATATATACTAGACTCTATGTAAAATATCAAAACTACACCAAATATATATTATATAATTTACATAAAATATCAAAAGTACACCAAATATATATTATATACTCTACATAAAATATCAAAAAGTACAGTAAATATATTTCATATGTTGTACATATAATATTAACTAAAAGTACACCAAATACATTTTACATACTGTAAATAAAATATCAAAAATTACAGTAAGTATATATTATCTACTGTACATAAAATATCAAAAAGTACACCAAATATGTGTTATATATACTGTAAATAAACTATCAAAATCTTCAGTAATTATATTTAATATACTGTACATAAAACATCAAAAATTACACCAAATGTATATTATACACTCTAAATAGAATATCAAAAAGGACAGTAAATATATATTACACTCTATGTAAAATATCAAAAACTACACCAAATATATATTATATAATTTACATAAAATATCAAAAGTACACCAAATATATATTATATACTGTACATAAAATATCAAAAAGTACAGTAAATATATTTCATATATTGTACATATAATATTAACTAAAAGTACACCAAATACATTTTACATACTGTAAATAAAATATCAAAAATTACAGTAAGTATATATTATCTACTGTACATAAAATATCAAAAAGTACACCAAATATGTGTTATATATACTGTAAATAAACTGTCAAAATCTTCAGTAACTATATTTAATATACTGTACATAAAATATCAAAAATTACACCAAATGTATATTATACACTCTAAATAGAATATCAAAAAGGACAGTAAATATATATTACACTCTATGTAAAATATCAAAACTACACCAAATATATATTATATAATTTACATAAAATATCAAAAGTACACCAAATATATATTATATACTCTACATAAAATATCAAAAAGTACAGTAAATATGTTTCATATGTTGTACATATAATATTAACTAAAAGTACACCAAATACATTTTACATACTGTAAATAAAATACCAAAAATTACAGTAAGTATATATTATCTACTGTACATAATATATCAAAAAATACACCAAATATGTGTTATATATACTGTAAATAAACTATCAAAATCTTCAGTAATTATATTTAATATACTGTACATAAAATATCAAAAATTACACTAAATGTATATTATACACTGTAAATAGAATATCAAAAAGGACAGTAAATATATATTACACTCTATTTAAAATATAAAAAACTACACCAAATATATATTATATAATTTACATAAAATATCAAAAGTACACCAAATATATATTATATACTCTACATAAAATATCAAAAAGTACAGTAAATATATTTCACATGTTGTACATATAATATTAACTAAAAGTACACCAAATACATTTTACATACTGTAAATGAAATACCAAAAATTACAGTAAGTATATATTATCTACTGTACATAAAATATTAAAAAGTACACTAAATATGTGTTATATATACTGTAAATAAACTATCAAAATCTTCAGTAATTATATTTAATATACTGTACATAAAATATCAAAAATTACACCAAATGTATATTATACACTCTAAATAGAATATCAAAAAGGACAGTAAATATATATTACACTCTTTGAAAAATATCAAAACTACACCAAATATATATTATATAATTTACATAAAATATCAAAAGTACACAAAATATATATTATATACCCTACATAAAATATCAAAAAGTACAGTAAATATATTTCATATGTTGTACATATAATATTAACTAAAAGTACACCAAATACAGTTTACATACTGTAAATAAAATACCAAAATTACAGTAACTATATATTATCTACTGTACATAAAATATCAAAAAGTACACCAAATATGTGTTATATATACTGTAAATAAACTATCAAAATCTTCAGTAATTATATTTAATATACTGTACAATAAATATCAAAAATTACACCAAATGTATATTATACACTCTAAATAGAATATCAAAAAGGACAGTAAATATATATTACACTCTATTTAAAATATCAAAAATTACACCAAATATATATTATATAATTTACATAAAATATCAAAAGTACACCAAATATATTTTATATACTCTTCATAAAATATCAAAAAGTACAGTAAATATATTTCACATTTTGTACATATAATATTAACTAAAAGTACACCAAATACATTTTACATACTGTAAATAAAATACCAAAAATTACAGTAAGTGTATATTATCTACTGTACATAAAATATCAAAGAGTACACCAAATATGTGTTATATATACTGTAAATAAACTATCAAAATCTGCAGTAATTATATTTAATATACTGTACATAAAATATCAAAAATTACACCAAATGTATATTATACACACTAAATAAAATATCAAAAAGGACAGTAAATATATATTACACTCTCTTTAAAATATCAAAAACTACACCAAATATATATTATATAATTTACATAAAATATCAAAAGTACACCAAATATATATTATATAATCTACATAAAATATCAAAAAGTACAGTAAATATATTTCACATGTTGTACATATAATATTAACTAAAAGTACACCAAATACATTTTACATACTGTAAATAAAATACCAAAAATTACAGTAAGTATATATTATCTACTGTACATAAAATATCAAAGAGTACACCAAATATGTGTTATATATACTGTAAATAAACTATCAAAATCTGCAGTAATTATATTTAATATACTGTACATAAAATATCAAAAATTACACCAAATGTATATTATACACTCTAAATAGAATATCAAAAAGGACAGTAAATATATATTACACTCTATTTAAAATATCAAAAACTACACCAAATATATATTATATAATTTACATAAAATATCAAAAGTACACCAAATATATATTATATACTCTACATAAAATATCAAAAAGTACAGTAAATATATTTCACATGTTGTACATATAATATTAACTAAAAGTACACCAAATACATTTTACATACTGTAAATAAAATACCAAAAATTACAGTAAGTATATATTATCTACTGTACATAAAATATTAAAAAGTACACTAAATATGTGTTATATATACTGTAAATAAACTATCAAAATCTTCAGTAATTATATTTAATATACTGTACATAAAATATCAAAAATTACACCAAATGTATATTATACACTCTAAATAGAATATCAAAAATGACAGTAAATATATATTACACTCTATTTAAAATATCAAAAACTACACCAAATATATATTATATAATTTACATAAAATATCAAAAGTACACCAAATATATTATATACTGTACATAAAATATCAAAAAGTACAGTAAATATATTTCATATGTTGTACATATAATATTAACTAAAAGTACACCAAATACATTTTACATACTGTAAATAAAATATCAAAAATTACAGTAAGTATATATTATCTACTGTACATAAAATATCAAAAAGTACACCAAATATGTGTTATATATACTGTAAATAAACTATCAAAATCTTCAGTAATTATATTTAATATACTGTACATAAAATATCAAAAATTACACCAAATGTATATTATACACTCTAAATAGAATATCAAAAAGGACAGTAAATATATATTACACTCTATGTAAAATATCAAAACTACACCAAATATATATTATATAATTTACATAAAATATCAAAAGTACACCAAATATATATTATATACTCTACATAAAATATCAAAAAGTACAGTAAATATGTTTCATATGTTGTACATATAATATTAACTAAAAGTACACCAAATACATTTTACATACTGTAAATAAAATACCAAAAATTACAGTAAGTATATATTATCTACTGTACATAATATATCAAAAAATACACCAAATATGTGTTATATATACTGTAAATAAACTATCAAAATCTTCAGTAATTATATTTAATATACTGTACATAAAATATCAAAAATTACACTAAATGTATATTATACACTGTAAATAGAATATCAAAAAGGACAGTAAATATATATTACACTCTATTTAAAATATAAAAAACTACACCAAATATATATTATATAATTTACATAAAATATCAAAAGTACACCAAATATATATTATATACTCTACATAAAATATCAAAAAGTACAGTAAATATATTTCACATGTTGTACATATAATATTAACTAAAAGTACACCAAATACATTTTACATACTGTAAATGAAATACCAAAAATTACAGTAAGTATATATTATCTACTGTACATAAAATATTAAAAAGTACACTAAATATGTGTTATATATACTGTAAATAAACTATCAAAATCTTCAGTAATTATATTTAATATACTGTACATAAAATATCAAAAATTACACCAAATGTATATTATACACTCTAAATAGAATATCAAAAAGGACAGTAAATATATATTACACTCTTTGAAAAATATCAAAACTACACCAAATATATATTATATAATTTACATAAAATATCAAAAGTACACAAAATATATATTATATACCCTACATAAAATATCAAAAAGTACAGTAAATATATTTCATATGTTGTACATATAATATTAACTAAAAGTACACCAAATACAGTTTACATACTGTAAATAAAATACCAAAATTACAGTAACTATATATTATCTACTGTACATAAAATATCAAAAAGTACACCAAATATGTGTTATATATACTGTAAATAAACTATCAAAATCTTCAGTAATTATATTTAATATACTGTACATAAAATATCAAAAATTACACCAAATGTATATTATACACTCTAAATAGAATATCAAAAAGGACAGTAAATATATATTACACTCTATGTAAAATATCAAAACTACACCAAATATATATTATATAATTTACATAAAATATCAAAAGTACACCAAATATATATTATATACTCTACATAAAATATCAAAAAGTACAGTAAATATATTTCATATGTTGTACATATAATATTAACTAAAAGTACACCAAATACATTTTACATACTGTAAATAAAATACCAAAAATTACAGTAAGTATATATTATGTACTGTCCATAAAATATCAAAAAGTACACCAAATATGTGTTATATATACTGTAAATAAACTAACAAAATCTGCAGTAATTATATTTAATATACTGTACAATAAATATCAAAAATTACACCAAATGTATATTATACACTCTAAATAGAATATCAAAAAGGACAGTAAATATATATTACACTCTATTTAAAATATCAAAAATTACACCAAATATATATTATATAATTTACATAAAATATCAAAAGTACACCAAATATATTTTATATACTCTTCATAAAATATCAAAAAGTACAGTAAATATATTTCACATTTTGTACATATAATATTAACTAAAAGTACACCAAATACATTTTACATACTGTAAATAAAATACCAAAAATTACAGTAAGTGTATATTATCTACTGTACATAAAATATCAAAGAGTACACCAAATATGTGTTATATATACTGTAAATAAACTATCAAAATCTGCAGTAATTATATTTAATATACTGTACATAAAATATCAAAAATTACACCAAATGTATATTATACACACTAAATAAAATATCAAAAAGGACAGTAAATATATATTACACTCTCTTTAAAATATCAAAAACTACACCAAATACATATTATATAATTTACATAAAATATCAAAAGTACACCAAATATATATTATATAATCTACATAAAATATCAAAAAGTACAGTAAATATATTTCACATGTTGTACATATAATATTAACTAAAAGTAAACCAAATACATTTTACATACTGTAAATAAAATACCAAAAATTACAGTAAGTATATATTATCTACTGTACATAAAATATCAAAGAGTACACCAAATATGTGTTATATATACTGTAAATAAACTATCAAAATCTGCAGTAATTATATTTAATATACTGTACATAAAATATCAAAAATTACACCAAATGTATATTATACACTCTAAATAGAATATCAAAAAGGACAGTAAATATATATTACACTCTATTTAAAATATCAAAAACTACACCAAATATATATTATATAATTTACATAAAATATCAAAAGTACACCAAATATATATTATATACTCTACATAAAATATCAAAAAGTACAGTAAATATATTTCACATGTTGTACATATAATATTAACTAAAAGTACACCAAATACATTTTACATACTGTAAATAAAATACCAAAAATTACAGTAAGTATATATTATCTACTGTACATAAAATATTAAAAAGTACACTAAATATGTGTTATATATACTGTAAATAAACTATCAAAATCTTCAGTAATTATATTTAATATACTGTACATAAAATATCAAAAATTACACCAAATGTATATTATACACTCTAAATAGAATATCAAAAATGACAGTAAATATATATTACACTCTATTTAAAATATCAAAAACTACACCAAATATATATTATATAATTTACATAAAATATCAAAAGTACACCAAATATATTATATACTGTACATAAAATATCAAAAAGTACAGTAAATATATTTCATATGTTGTACATATAATATTAACTAAAAGTACACCAAATACATTTTACATACTGTAAATAAAATATCAAAAATTACAGTAAGTATATATTATCTACTGTACATAAAATATCAAAAAGTACACCAAATATGTGTTATATATACTGTAAATAAACTATCAAAATCTTCAGTAATTATATTTAATATACTGTACATAAAATATCAAAAATTACACCAAATGTATATTATACACTCTAAATAGAATATCAAAAAGGACAGTAAATATATATTACACTCTATGTAAAATATCAAAACTACACCAAATATATATTATATAATTTACATAAAATATCAAAAGTACACCAAATATATATTATATACTGTACATAAAATATCAAAAAGTACAGTAAATATATTTCATATGTTGTACATATAATATTAACTAAAAGTACACCAAATACATTTTACATACTGTAAATAAAATACCAAAAATTACAGTAAGTATATATTATATACTGTACATAAAATATCAAAAAGTACACCAAATATGTGTTACATATACTGTAAATAAACTATCAAAATCTTCAGTAATTATATTTAATATACTGTACATAAAATATCAAAAATTACACCAAATTTATATTATACACTCTAAATAGAATATCAAAAAGGACAGTAAATATATACTACACTCTATGTAAAATATCAAAAATTACACCAAATATATATTATATAATTTACATAAAATATCAAAAGTACACCAAATATATATTATATACTCTTCATAAAATATCAAAAAGTACAGTAAATATATTTCACATGTTGTACATATAATATTAACTAAAAGTACACCAAATACATTTTACATACTGTAAATAAAATACCAAAAATTACAGTAAGTATATATTATCTACTGTACATAAAATATCAAAGAGTACACCAAATATGTGTTATATATACTGTAAATAAACTATCAAAATCTGCAGTAATTATATTTAATATACTGTACATAAAATATCAAAAATTACACCAAATGTATATTATACACACTAAATAAAATATCAAAAAGGACAGTAAATATATATTACACTCTATTTAAAATATCAAAAACTACACCAAATATATATTATATAATTTACATAAAATATCAAAAGTACACCAAATATATATTATATAATCTACATAAAATATCAAAAAGTACAGTAAATATATTTCACATGTTGTACATATAATATTAACTAAAAGTACACCAAATACATTTTACATACTGTAAATAAAATACCAAAAATTACAGTAAGTATATATTATCTACTGTACATAAAATATCAAAGAGTACACCAAATATGTGTTATATATACTCTAAATAAACTATCAAAATCTTCAGTAATTATATTTAATATACTGTACATAAAATATCAAAAATTACACCAAATGTATATTATACACTCTAAATAAAATATCAAAAAGGACAGTAAATATATATTACACTCTATTTAAAATATCAAAAACTACACCAAATATATATTATATAATTTACATAAAATATCAAAAGTACATCAAATATATATTATATACTGTACATAAAATATCAAAAAGTACAGTAAATATATTTCATATGTTGTACATATAATATTAACTAAAAGTACACCAAATACATTATACATACTGTAAATAAAATATCAAAAATTACAGTAAGTATATATATCTACTGTACATAAAATATCAAAAAGTACACCAAATATGTGTTATATATACTGTAAATAAACTATCAAAATCTTCAGTAATTATATTTAATATACTGTACATAAAATATCAAAAATTACACCAAATGTATATTATACACTCTAAATAGAATATCAAAAAGGACAGTAAATATATATTACACTCTATGTAAAATATCAAAACTACACCAAATATATATTATATAATTTACATAAAATATCAAAAGTACACCAAATATATATTATATAGTCTACATAAAATATCAAAAAGTACAGTAAATATATGTCATATGTTGTACATATAATATTAACTAAAAGTACACCAAATACATTTTACATACTGTAAATAAAATACCAAAAATTACAGTAAGTATATATTATCTACTGTACATAAATTATCAAAAAGTACACCAAATATGTGTTATATATACTGTAAATAAACTATCAAAATCATCAGTAATTATATTTAATATACTGTACATAAAATATCAAAAATTACACCAAATGTATATCATACACTCTAAATAGAATATCAAAAAGGACAGTAAATATATACTACACTCTATGTAAAACATCAAAACTACACCAAATATATATTATATAATTTACATAAAATATCAAAAGTACACCAAATATATATTATATACTGTACATAAAATATCAAAAAGTACAGTAAATATATTTCATATGTTGTACATATAATATTAACTAAAAGTACACCAAATACATTTTACATACTGTAAATAAATTACCAAAAATTACAGTAAGTATATTTTATCTACTGTACATAAAATATCAAAAAGTACACCAAATATGTGTTATATATACTGTAAATAAACTATCAAAATCTTCAGTAATTATATTTAATATACTGTACATAAAATATCAAAATTTACACCAAATGTATATTATACACTCTAAATAAAATATCAAAAAGGGCAGTAAATATATATTACACTCTATGTAAAATATCAAAAACTACACCAAATATATATTATATAATTTACATAAAATATCAAAAGTACACCAAATATATATTATATACTGTACATAAAATACCAAAAAGTACAGTAAATATATTTCATATGTTGTACATATAATATTAACTAAAAGTACACCAAATACATTTTACATACTGTAAATAAAATACCAAAAATTACAGTAAGTATATATTATCTACTGTACATAAAATATCAAAAAGTACACCAAATATGTGTTATATATACTGTAAATAAACTATCAAAATCTTCAGTAATTATATTTAATATACTGTACATAAAATATCAAAAATTACACCAAATGTATATTATACACTCTAAATAGAATATCAAAAAGGACAGTAAATATATATTACACTCTATGTAAAATATCAAAACTACACCAAATATATATTATATAATTTACATAAAATATCAAATGTACACCAAATATATATTATATACTCTACATAAAATATGAAAAAGTACAGTAAATATATTTCATATGTTGTACATATAATATTAACTAAAAGTACACCAAATACATTATACATACTGTAAATAAAATATCAAAAATTACAGTAAGTATATATTATCTACTGTACATAAAATATAAAAAAGTACACCAAATATGTGTTATATATACTGTAAATAAACTATCAAAACCTTCAGTAATTATATTTAATATACTGTACATAAAATATCAAAAATTACACCAAATGTATATTATACACTCTAAATAGAATATCAAAAAGGACAGTAAATATATATTACACTCTATGTAAAATATCAAATCTACACCAAATATATATTATATAATTTACATAAAATATCAAAAGTACACCAAATATATATTATATACTGTACATAAAATATCAAAAAGTACAGTAAATATATTTCATATGTTGTACATATAATATTAACTAAAAGTACACCAAATACATTTTACATACTGTAAATAAAATACCAAAAATTACAGTAAGTATATATTATCTACTGTACATAAAATATCAAAATGTACACCAAATATGTGTTATATATACCGTAAATAAACTATCAAAATCTTCAGTAATTATAATTAATATACTGTACATAAAATATCAAAAATTACACCAAATGTATATTATACACTCTAAATAGAATATCAAAAAGGACTGTAAATATATACTACACTCTAAGTAAAATAACAAAACTACACCAAATATATATTATATAATTTACATAAAATATCAAAAGCACACCAAATATATATTATATACTCTACATAAAATATCAAAAAGTACAGTAAATATATTTCATATGTTGTACATATAATATTAACTAAAAGTACACCAAATACATTTTTCATACTGTAAATAAAATATCAAAAATTACAGTTAGTATATATTATCTACTGTACATAAAATATCAAAAAGTACACCAAATATGTGTTATATATACTGTAAATAAACTATCAAAATCTTCATTAATTATATTTAATATACTGTACATAAAATATCAAAAATTACACCAAATGTATATTATACACTCTAAATAGAATATCAAAAAGGACAGTAAATATATATTACACTCTATGTAAAATATCAAAACTACACCAAATATATATTATATAATTTACATAAAATATCAAAAGTACACCAAATATATATTATATACTCTACATAAAATATCAAAAAGTACAGTAAATATATTTCATATGTTGTACATATAATATTAACTAAAAGTACACCAAATACATTTTACATACTGTAAATAAAATACCAAAAATTACAGTAAGTATATATTATCTACTGTACATAAAATATCTAAAAGTACACCAAATATGTGTTATATATACTGTAAATAAACTATCAAAATCTTCAGTAATTATATTTAATATACTGTACATAAAATATCAAAAATTACACCAAATGTATATTATACACTCTAAATAGAATATCAAAAAGGACAGTAAATATATTCTACCCTCTATGTAAAATATCAAAACTACACCAAATATATATTATATAATTTACATAAAATATCAAAAGTACACCAAATATATATTGTATACTCTACATAAAATATCAAAAAGTACAGTAAATATATTTCATATGTTGTACATATAATATTAACTAAAAGTACACCAAATACATTTTACATACTGTAAATAAATTACCAAAAATTACAGTAAGTATATATTATCTACTGTACATAAAATATCAAAAAGTACACCAAATATGTGTTATATATACTCTAAATAAACTATCAAAATCTTCAGTAATTATATTTAATATACTGTACATAAAATATCAAAAATTACACCAAATGTATATTATACACTCTAAATAAAATATCAAAAAGGACAGTAAATATATATTACACTCTATTTAAAATATCAAAAACTACACCAAATATATATTATATAATTTACATAAAATATCAAAAGTACATCAAATATATATTATATACTGTACATAAAATATCAAAAAGTACAGTAAATATATTTCATATGTTGTACATATAATATTAACTAAAAGTACACCAAATACATTATACATACTGTAAATAAAATATCAAAAATCACAGTATGTATATATATCTACTGTACATAAAATATCAAAATGTACACCAAATATGTGTTATATATACTGTAAATAAACTATCAAAATCTTCAGTAATTATATTTAATATACTGTACATAAAATATCAAAAATTACACCAAATGTATATTATACACTCTAAATAGAATATCAAAAAGGACAGTAAATATATATTACACTCTATGTAAAATATCAAAACTACACCAAATATATATTATATAATTTACATAAAATATCAAATGTACACCAAATATATATTATATACTCTACATAAAATATGAAAAAGTACAGTAAATATATTTCATATGTTGTACATATAATATTAACTAAAAGTACACCAAATACATTATACATACGGTAATTAAAATATCAAAAATTACAGTAAGTATATATTATCTACTGTACATAAAATATAAAAAAGTACACCAAATATGTGTTATATATACTGTAAATAAACTATCAAAACCTTCAGTAATTATATTTAATATACTGTACATAAAATATCAAAAATTACACCAAATGTATATTATACACTCTAAATAGAATATCAAAAAGGACAGTAAATATATATTACACTCTATGTAAAATATCAAATCTACACCAAATATATATTATATAATTTACATAAAATATCAAAAGTACACCAAATATATATTATATACTCTACATAAAATATCAAAAAGTACAGTAAATATATTTCATATGTTGTACATATAATATTAACTAAAAGTACACCAAATACATTTTACATACTGTAAATAAAATACCAAAAATTACAGTAAGTATATATTATCTACTGTACATAAAATATCAAAATGTACACCAAATATGTGTTATATATACCGTAAATAAACTATCAAAATCTTCAGTAATTATAATTAATATACTGTACATAAAATATCAAAAATTACACCAAATGTATATTATACACTCTAAATAGAATATCAAAAAGGACAGTAAATATATACTACACTCTAAGTAAAATAACAAAACTACACCAAATATATATTATATAATTTACATAAAATATCAAAAGTACACCAAATATATATTATATACTGTACATAAAATATCAAAAAGTACAGTAAATATATTTCATATGTTGTATATATAATATTAACTAAAAGTACACCAAATACATTTTTCATACTGTAAATAAAATATCAAAAATTACAGTTAGTATATATTATCTACTGTACATAAAATATCAAAAAGTACACCAAATATGTGTTATATATACTGTAAATAAACTATCAAAATCTTCATTAATTATATTTAATATACTGTACATAAAATATCAAAAATTACACCAAATGTATATTATACACTCTAAATAGAATATCAAAAAGGACAGTAAATATATATTACACTCTATGTAAAATATCAAAACTACACCAAATATATATTATATAATTTACATAAAATATCAAAAGTACACCAAATATATATTATATACTCTACATAAAATATCAAAAAGTACAGTAAATATATTTCATATGTTGTACATATAATATTAACTAAAAGTACACCAAATACATTTTACATACTGTAAATAAAATACCAAAAATTACAGTAAGTATATATTATCTACTGTACATAAAATATCTAAAAGTACACCAAATATGTGTTATATATACTGTAAATAAACTATCAAAATCTTCAGTAATTATATTTAATATACTGTACATAAAATATCAAAAATTACACCAAATGTATATTATACACTCTAAATAGAATATCAAAAAGGACAGTAAATATATTCTACCCTCTATGTAAAATATCAAAACTACACCAAATATATATTATATAATTTACATTAAATATCAAAAGTACACCAAATATATATTGTATACTCTACATAAAATATCAAAAAGTACAGTAAATATATTTCATATGTTGTACATATAATATTAACTAAAAGTACACCAAATACATTTTACATACTGTAAATAAAATACCAAAAATTACAGTAAGTATATATTATCTACTGTACATAAAATATCAAAAAGTACACCAAATATGTGTTATATATACTCTAAATAAACTATCAAAATCTTCAGTAATTATATTTAATATACTGTACATAAAATATCAAAAATTACACCAAATGTATATTATACACTCTAAATAAAATATCAAAAAGGACAGTAAATATATATTACACTCTATTTAAAATATCAAAAACTACACCAAATATATATTATATAATTTACATAAAATATCAAAAGTACATCAAATATATATTATATACTGTACATAAAATATCAAAAAGTACAGTAAATATATTTCATATGTTGTACATATAATATTAACTAAAAGTACACCAAATACATTATACATACTGTAAATAAAATATCAAAAATTACAGTATGTATATATATCTACTGTACATAAAATATCAAAATGTACACCAAATATGTGTTATATATACTGTAAATAAACTATCAAAATCTTCAGTAATTATATTTAATATACTGTACATAAAATATCAAAAATTACACCAAATGTATATTATACACTCTAAATAGAATATCAAAAAGGACAGTAAATATATATTACACTCTATGTAAAATATCAAAACTACACCAAATATATATTATATAATTTACATAAAATATCAAAAGTACACCAAATATATACTATATAGTCTACATAAAATATCAAAAAGTACAGTAAATATATGTCATATGTTGTACATATAATATTAACTAAAAGTACACCAAATACATTTTACATACTGTAAATAAAATACCAAAAATTACAGTAAGTATATATTATCTACTGTACATAAAATATCAAAAAGTACACCAAATATGTGTTATATATACTGTAAATAAACTATCAAAATCATCAGTAATTATATTTAATATACTGTACATAAAATATCAAAAATTACACCAAATGTATATTATACACTCTAAATAGAATATCAAAAAGGACAGTAAATATATATTACACTCTATGTAAAATATCAAAAACTACACCAAATATATATTATATAATTTACATAAAATATCAAAAGTACACCAAATATATATTATATACTGTACATAAAATACCAAAAAGTACAGTAAATATATTTCATATGTTGTACATATAATATTAACTAAAAGTACACCAAATACATTTTACATACTGTAAATAAAATACCAAAATTACAGTAAGTATATATTATCTACTGTACATAAAATATCAAAAAGTACACCAAATATGTGTTATATATAATGTAAATAAACTATCAAAACCTTCAGTAATTATATTTAATATACTGTACATTAAATATCAAAAATTACACCAAATGTATATTATACACTCTAAATAGAATATCAAAAAGGACAGTAAATATATACTAGACTCTATGTAAAATATCAAAACTACACCAAATATATATTATATAATTTACATAAAATATCAAAAGTACACCAAATATATATTATATACTCTACATAAAATATCAAAAAGTTCAGTAAATATATTTCATATGTTGTACATATAATATTAACTAAAAGTACACCAAATACATTTTACATACTGTAAATAAAATATCAAAAATTACAGTAAGTATATATTATCTACTGTACATAAAATATCAAAAAGTACACCAAATATGTGTTATATATACTGTAAATAAACTATCAAAATCTTCAGTAATTATATTTAATATACTGTACATAAAACATCAAAAATTACACCAAATGTATATTATACACTCTAAATAGAATATCAAAAAGGACAGTAAATATATATTACACTCTATGTAAAATATCAAAACCTACACCAAATATATATTATATAATTTACATAAAATATCAAAAGTACACCAAATATATATTATATAATCTACATAAAATATCAAAAAGTACAGTAAATATATTTCATATATTGTACATATAATATTAACTAAAAGTACACCAAATACATTTTACATACTGTAAATAAAATATCAAAAATTACAGTAAGTATATATTATCTACTGTACATAAAATATCAAAAAGTACACCAAATATGTGTTATATATACTGTAAATAAACTATCAAAATCTTCAGTAATTATATTTAATATACTGTACATAAAATATCAAAAATTACACCAAATGTATATTATACACTCTAAATAGAATATCAAAAAGGACAGTAAATATATACTACACTCTATGTAAAACATCAAAACTACACCAAATATATATTATATAATTTACATAAAATATCAAAAGTACACCAAATATATATTATATACTGTACATAAAATATCAAAAAGTACAGTAAATATATTTCATATGTTGTACATATAATATTAACTAAAAGTACACCAAATACATTTTACATACTGTAAATAAAATACCAAAAATTACAGTAAGTATATATTATCTACTGTACATAAAATATCAAAAAGTACACCAAATATGTGTTATATATACTGTAAATAAACTATCAAAATCTTCAGTAATTATATTTAATATACTGTACATAAAATATCAAAAATTACACCAAATGTATATTATACACTCTAAATAAAATATCAAAAAGGACAGTAAATATATATTACACTCTATGTAAAATATCAAAAACTACACCAAATATATATTATATAATTTACATAAAATATCAAAAGTACACCAAATATATATTATATACTGTACATAAAATACCAAAAAGTACAGTAAATATATTTCATATGTTGTACATATAATATTAACTAAAAGTACACCAAATACATTTTACATACTGTAAATAAAATACCAAAAATTACAGTAAGTATATATTATCTACTGTACATAAAATATCAAAAAGTACACCAAATATGTGTTATATATACTGTAAATAAACTATCAAAACCTTCAGTAATTATATTTAATATACTGTACATAAAATATCAAAAATTACACCAAATGTATATTATACACTCTAAATAGAATATCAAAAAGGACAGTAAATATATATTACACTCTATGTAAAATATCAAAACTACACCAAATATATATTATATAATTTACATAAAATATCAAAAGTACACCAAATATATATTATATACTCTGCATAAAATATGAAAAAGTACAGTAAATATATTTCATATGTTGTACATATAACATTAATTAAAATTATACCAAATACATTTTACATACTGTAAATAAAATACCAAAATTACAGTAAGTATATATTATCTACTGTACATAAAATATCAAAAAGTACACCAAATATGTGTTATATATAATGTAAATAAACTATCAAAACCTTCAGTAATTATATTTAATATACTGTACATTAAATATCAAAAATTACACCAAATGTATATTATACACTCTAAATAGAATATCAAAAAGGACAGTAAATATATACTAGACTCTATGTAAAATATCAAAACTACACCAAATATATATTATATAATTTACATAAAATATCAAAAGTACACCAAATATATATTATATACTCTACATAAAATATCAAATAGTACAGTAAATATATTTCATATGTTGTACATATAATATTAACTAAAAGTACACCAAATACATTTTACATACTGTAAATAATATATCAAAAATTACAGTAAGTATATATTATCTACTGTACATAAAATATCAAAAAGTACACCAAATATGTGTTATATATACTGTAAATAAACTATCAAAACCTTCAGTAATTATATTTAATATACTGTACATAAAACATCAAAAATTACACCAAATGTATATTATACACTCTAAATAGAATATCAAAAAGGACAGTAAATATATATTACACTCTATGTAAAATATCAAAACCTACACCAAATATATATTATATAATTTACATAAAATATCAAAAGTACACCAAATATATATTATATAATCTACATAAAATATCAAAAAGTACAGTAAATATATTTCATATATTGTACATATAATATTAACTAAAAGTACACCAAATACATTTTACATACTGTAAATAAAATATCAAAAATTACAGTAAGTATATATTATCTACTGTACATAAAATATCAAAAAGTACACCAAATATGTGTTATATATACTGTAAATAAACTATCAAAATCTTCAGTAATTATATTTAATATACTGTACATAAAATATCAAAAATTACACCAAATGTATATTATACACTCTAAATAGAATATCAAAAAGGACAGTAAATATATATTACACTCTATGTAAAATATCAAAACTACACCAAATATATATTATATAATTTACATAAAATATCAAAAGTACACCAAATATATATTATATACTGTACATAAAATATCAAAAAGTACAGTAAATATATTTCATATGTTGTACATATAATATTAACTAAAAGTACAGCAAATACATTTTACATACTGTAAATAAAATACCAAAAATTACAGTAAGTATATATTATCTACTGTACATAAAATACCAAAAAGTACACCAAATATGTGTTATATATACTGTAAATAAACTATCAAAATCTTCAGTAATTATATTTAATATACTGTACATAAAATATCAAAAATTACACCAAATGTAAATTATACACTCTAAATAAAATATCAAAAAGGACAGTAAATATATATTACACTCTATGTAAAATATCAAAAACTACACCAAATATATATTATATAATTTACATAAAATATCAAAAGTACACCAAATATATATTATATACTGTACATAAAATACCAAAAAGTACAGTAAATATATTTCATATGTTGTACATATAATATTAACTAAAAGTACACCAAATACATTTTACATACTGTAAATAAAATATCAAAAATTACAGTAAGTATATATTATCTACTGTACATAAAATATCAAAAAGTACACCAAATATGTGTTATATATACTGTAAATAAACTATCAAAATCTTCAGTAATTATATTTAATATACTGTACATAAAATATCAAAAATTACACCAAATGTATATTATACACTCTAAATAGAATATCAAAAAGGACAGTAAATATATATTACACTCTATGTAAAATATCAAAACTACACCAAATATATATTATATAATTTACATAAAATATCAAAAGTACACCAAATATATATTATATACTCTACATAAAATCTCAAAAAGTACAGTAAATATATTTCATATGTTGTACATATAATATTAACTAAAAGTATACCAAATACATTTTACATACTGTAAATAAAATACCAAAATTACAGTAAGTATATATTATCTACTGTACATAAAATATCAAAAAGTACACCAAATATGTGTTATATATAATGTAAATAAACTATCAAAACCTTCAGTAATTATATTTAATATACTGTACATAAAATATCAAAAATTACACCAAATGTATATTATACACTCTAAATAGAATATCAAAAAGGACAGTAAATATATACTAGACTCTATGTAAAATATCAAAACTACACCAAATATATATTATATAATTTACATAAAATATCAAAAGTACACCAAATATATATTATATACTCTACATAAAATATGAAAAAGTACAGTAAATATATTTCATATGTTGTACATATAATATTAACTAAAAGTACACCAAATACATTTTACATACTCTAAATAAAATACCAAAAATTACAGTAAGTATATATAATCTACTGTACATAAAATATCAAAAAGTACACCAAATATGTGTTATATATACTGTAAATAAACTATCAAAATCTTCAGTAATTACATTTAATATACTGAACATAAAATATCAAAAATTACACCAAATGTATATTATACACTCTAAATAGAATATCAAAAAGACAGTAAATATATATTACACTCTATGTAAAATATCAAAACTACACCAAATATATATTATATAATTTACATAAAATATCAAAAGTACACCAAATATATATTATATACTCTACATAAAATATGAAAAAGTACAGTAAATATATTTCATATGTTGTACATATAATATTAACTAAAAGTATACCAAATACATTTTACATACTGTAAATAAAATACCAAAATTACAGTAAGTATATATTATCTACTGTACATAAAATATCAAAAAGTACACCAAATATGGGTTATATATAATGTAAATAAACTATCAAAACCTTCAGTAATTATATTTCATATACTGTACATTAAATATCAAAAATTACACCAAATGTATATTATACACTCTAAATAGAATATCAAAAAGGACAGTAAATATATACTAGACTCTATGTAAAATATCAAAACTACACCAAATATATATTATATAATTTACATAAAATATCAAAAGTACACCAAATATATATTATATACTCTACATAAAGTATCAAAAAGTACAGTAAATATATTTCATATGTTGTACATATAATATTTACTAAAAGTACACAAAATACATTTTACATACTGTAAATAAAATACCAAAAATTACAGTAAGTATATATTATCTACTGTACATAAAATATCAAAAAGTACACCAAATATGTGTTATATATACTGTAAATAAACTATCAAAATCTGCACTAATTATATTTAATATACTGTACATAAAATATCAAAAATTACACCAAATGTATATTATACACACTAAATAAAATATCAAAAAGGACAGTAAATATATATTACACTCTATTTAAAATATCAAAAACTACACCAAATATATATTATATAATTTACATAAAATATCAAAAGTACACCAAATATATATTATATAATCTACATAAAATATCAAAAAGTACAGTAAATATATTTCACATGTTGTACATATAATATTAACTAAAAGTACACCAAATACATATTACATACTGTAAATAAAATACCAAAAATTACAGTAAGTATATATTATCTACTGTACATAAAATATCAAAAAGTACACCAAATATGTGTTATATATACTGTAAATAAACTATCAAAATCTTCAGTAATTATATTTAATATACTGTACATAAAATATCAAAAATTACACCAAATGTATATTATACACTCTAAATAGAATATCAAAAAGGACAGTAAATATATATTACACTCTATTTAAAATATCAAAAACTACACCAAATATATATTATATAATTTACATAAAATATCAAAAGTACACCAAATATATATTATATACTCTTCATAAAATATCAAAAAGTACAGTAAATATATTTCACATGTTGTACATATAATATTAACTAAAAGTACACCAAATACATTTTACATAGTGTAAATAAAATACCAAAAATTACAGTAAGTATATATTATCTACTGTACATAAAATATCAAAGAGTACACCAAATATGTGTTATATATACTGTAAATAAACTATCAAAATCTGCAGTAATTATATTTAATATACTGTACATAAAATATCAAAAATTACACCAAATGTATATTATAAACACTAAATAAAATATCAAAAAGGACAGTAAATATATATTACACTCTATTTAAAATATCAAAAACTACACCAAATATATATTATATAATTTACATAAAATATCAAAAGTACACCAAATATATATTATATAATCTACATAAAATATCAAAAAGTACAGTAAATATATTTCACATGTTGTACATATAATATTAACTAAAAGTACACCAAATACATTTTACATACTGTAAATAAAATACCAAAAATTACAGTAAGTATATATTATCTACTGTACATAAAATATCAAAGAGTACACCAAATATGTGTTATATATACTCTAAATAAACTATCAAAATCTTCAGTAATTATATTTAATATACTGTACATAAAATATCAAAAATTACACCAAATGTATATTATACACTCTAAATAAAATATCAAAAAGGACAGTAAATATATATTACACTCTATTTAAAATATCAAAAACTACACCAAATATATATTATATAATTTACATAAAATATCAAAAGTACATCAAATATATATTATATACTGTACATAAAATATCAAAAAGTACAGTAAATATATTTCATATGTTGTACATATAATATTAACTAAAAGTACACCAAATACATTATACATACTGTAAATAAAATATCAAAAATTACAGTAAGTATATATATCTACTGTACATAAAATATCAAAAAGTACACCAAATATGTGTTATATATACTGTAAATAAACTATCAAAATCTTCAGTAATTATATTTAATATACTGTACATAAAATATCAAAAATTACACCAAATGTATATTATACACTCTAAATAGAATATCAAAAAGGACAGTAAATATATATTACACTCTATGTAAAATATCAAAACTACACCAAATATATATTATATAATTTACATAAAATATCAAAAGTACACCAAATATATATTATATAGTCTACATAAAATATCAAAAAGTACAGTAAATATATGTCATATGTTGTACATATAATATTAACTAAAAGTACACCAAATACATTTTACATACTGTAAATAAAATACCAAAAATTACAGTAAGTATATATTATCTACTGTACATAAATTATCAAAAAGTACACCAAATATGTGTTATATATACTGTAAATAAACTATCAAAATCATCAGTAATTATATTTAATATACTGTACATAAAATATCAAAAATTACACCAAATGTATATTATACACTCTAAATAGAATATCAAAAAGGACAGTAAATATATACTACACTCTATGTAAAACATCAAAACTACACCAAATATATATTATATAATTTACATAAAATATCAAAAGTACACCAAATATATATTATATACTGTACATAAAATATCAAAAAGTACAGTAAATATATTTCATATGTTGTACATATAATATTAACTAAATGTACACCAAATACATTTTACATACTGTAAATAAAATACCAAAAATTACAGTAAGTATATATTATCTACTGTACATAAAATATCAAAAAGTACACCAAATATGTGTTATATATACTGTAAATAAACTATCAAAATCTTCAGTAATTATATTTAATATACTGTACATAAAATATCAAAATTTACACCAAATGTATATTATACACTCTAAATAAAATATCAAAAAGGACAGTAAATATATATTACACTCTATGTAAAATATCAAAAACTACACCAAATATATATTATATAATTTACATAAAATATCAAAAGTACACCAAATATATATTATATACTGTACATAAAATACCAAAAAGTACAGTAAATATATTTCATATGTTGTACATATAATATTAACTAAAAGTACACCAAATACATTTTACATACTGTAAATAAAATACCAAAAATTACAGTAAGTATATATTATCTACTGTACATAAAATATCAAAAAGTACACCAAATATGTGTTATATATACTGTAAATAAACTATCAAAATCTTCAGTAATTATATTTAATATACTGTACATAAAATATCAAAAATTACACCAAATGTATATTATACACTCTAAATAGAATATCAAAAAGGACAGTAAATATATATTACACTCTATGTAAAATATCAAAACTACACCAAATATATATTATATAATTTACATAAAATATCAAATGTACACCAAATATATATTATATACTCTACATAAAATATGAAAAAGTACAGTAAATATATTTCATATGTTGTACATATAATATTAACTAAAAGTACACCAAATACATTATACATACTGTAAATAAAATATCAAAAATTACAGTAAGTATATATTATCTACTGTACATAAAATATAAAAAAGTACACCAAATATGTGTTATATATACTGTAAATAAACTATCAAAACCTTCAGTAATTATATTTAATATACTGTACATAAAATATCAAAAATTACACCAAATGTATATTATACACTCTAAATAAAATATCAAAAAGGACAGTAAATATATATTACACTCTATTTAAAATATCAAAAACTACACCAAATATATATTATATAATTTACATAAAATATCAAAAGTACATCAAATATATATTATATACTGTACATAAAATATCAAAAAGTACAGTAAATATATTTCATATGTTGTACATATAATATTAACTAAAAGTACACCAAATACATTATACATACTGTAAATAAAATATCAAAAATTACAGTAAGTATATATATCTACTGTACATAAAATATCAAAAAGTACACCAAATATGTGTTATATATACTGTAAATAAACTATCAAAATCTTCAGTAATTATATTTAATATACTGTACATAAAATATCAAAAATTACACCAAATGTATATTATACACTCTAAATAGAATATCAAAAAGGACAGTAAATATATATTACACTCTATGTAAAATATCAAAACTACACCAAATATATATTATATAATTTACATAAAATATCAAAAGTACACCAAATATATATTATATAGTCTACATAAAATATCAAAAAGTACAGTAAATATATGTCATATGTTGTACATATAATATTAACTAAAAGTACACCAAATACATTTTACATACTGTAAATAAAGTACCAAAAATTACAGTAAGTATATATTATCTACTGTACATAAATTATCAAAAAGTACACCAAATATGTGTTATATATACTGTAAATAAACTATCAAAATCATCAGTAATTATATTTAATATACTGTACATAAAATATCAAAAATTACACCAAATGTATATTATACACTCTAAATAGAATATCAAAAAGGACAGTAAATATATACTACACTCTATGTAAAACATCAAAACTACACCAAATATATATTATATAATTTACATAAAATATCAAAAGTACACCAAATATATATTATATACTGTACATAAAATATCAAAAAGTACAGTAAATATATTTCATATGTTGTACATATAATATTAACTAAAAGTACACCAAATACATTTTACATACTGTAAATAAAATACCAAAAATTACAGTAAGTATATATTATCTACTGTACATAAAATATCAAAAAGTACACCAAATATGTGTTATATATACTGTAAATAAACTATCAAAATCTTCAGTAATTATATTTAATATACTGTACATAAAATATCAAAATTTACACCAAATGTATATTATACACTCTAAATAAAATATCAAAAAGGACAGTAAATATATATTACACTCTATGTAAAATATCAAAAACTACACCAAATATATATTATATAATTTACATAAAATATCAAAAGTACACCAAATATATATTATATACTGTACATAAAATACCAAAAAGTACAGTAAATATATTTCATATGTTGTACATATAATATTAACTAAAAGTACACCAAATACATTTTACATACTGTAAATAAAATACCAAAAATTACAGTAAGTATATATTATCTACTGTACATAAAATATCAAAAAGTACACCAAATATGTGTTATATATACTGTAAATAAACTATCAAAATCTTCAGTAATTATATTTAATATACTGTACATAAAATATCAAAAATTACACCAAATGTATATTATACACTCTAAATAGAATATCAAAAAGGACAGTAAATATATATTACACTCTATGTAAAATATCAAAACTACACCAAATATATATTATATAATTTACATAAAATATCAAATGTACACCAAATATATATTATATACTCTACATAAAATATGAAAAAGTACAGTAAATATATTTCATATGTTGTACATATAATATTAACTAAAAGTACACCAAATACATTATACATACTGTAAATAAAATATCAAAAATTACAGTAAGTATATATTATCTACTGTACATAAAATATAAAAAAGTACACCAAATATGTGTTATATATACTGTAAATAAACTATCAAAATCTTCAGTAATTATATTTAATATACTGTACATAAAATATCAAAAATTACACCAAATGTATATTATACACTCTAAATAGAATATCAAAAAGGACAGTAAATATATATTACACTCTATGTAAAATATCAAATCTACACCAAATATATATTATATAATTTACATAAAATATCAAAAGTACACCAAATATATATTATATACTCTACATAAAATATCAAAAAGTACAGTAAATATATTTCATATGTTGTACATATAATATTAACTAAAAGTACACCAAATACATTTTACATACTGTAAATAAAATACCAAAAATTACAGTAAGTATATATTATCTACTGTACATAAAATATCAAAATGTACACCAAATATGTGTTATATATACCGTAAATAAACTATCAAAATCTTCAGTAATTATAATTAATATACTGTACATAAAATATCAAAAATTACACCAAATGTATATTATACACTCTAAATAGAATATCAAAAAGGACAGTAAATATATACTACACTCTAAGTAAAATAACAAAACTACACCAAATATATATTATATAATTTACATAAAATATCAAAAGTACACCAAATATATATTATATACTCTACATAAAATATCAAAAAGTACAGTAAATATATTTCATATGTTGTACATATAATATTAACTAAAAGTACACCAAATACATTTTTCATACTGTAAATAAAATATCAAAAATTACAGTTAGTATATATTATCTACTGTACATAAAATATCAAAAAGTACACCAAATATGTGTTATATATACTGTAAATAAACTATCAAAATCTTCATTAATTATATTTAATATACTGTACATAAAATATCAAAAATTACACCAAATGTATATTATACACTCTAAATAGAATATCAAAAAGGACAGTAAATATATATTACACTCTATGTAAAATATCAAAACTACACCAAATATATATTATATAATTTACATAAAATATCAAAAGTACACCAAATATATATTATATACTCTACATAAAATATCAAAAAGTACAGTAAATATATTTCATATGTTGTACATATAATATTAACTAAAAGTACACCAAATACATTTTACATACTGTAAATAAAATACCAAAAATTACAGTAAGTATATATTATCTACTGTACATAAAATATCTAAAAGTACACCAAATATGTGTTATATATACTGTAAATAAACTATCAAAATCTTCAGTAATTATATTTAATATACTGTACATAAAATATCAAAAATTACACCAAATGTATATTATACACTCTAAATAGAATATCAAAAAGGACAGTAAATATATTCTACCCTCTATGTAAAATATCAAAACTACACCAAATATATATTATATAATTTACATAAAATATCAAAAGTACACCAAATATATATTGTATACTCTACATAAAATATCAAAAAGTACAGTAAATATATTTCATATGTTGTACATATAATATTAACTAAAAGTACACCAAATACATTTTACATACTGTAAATAAAATACCAAAAATTACAGTAAGTATATATTATCTACTGTACATAAAATATCAAAAAGTACACCAAATATGTGTTATATATACTCTAAATAAACTATCAAAATCTTCAGTAATTATATTTAATATACTGTACATAAAATATCAAAAATTACACCAAATGTATATTATACACTCTAAATAAAATATCAAAAAGGACAGTAAATATATATTACACTCTATTTAAAATATCAAAAACTACACCAAATATATATTATATAATTTACATAAAATATCAAAAGTACATCAAATATATATTATATACTGTACATAAAATATCAAAAAGTACAGTAAATATATTTCATATGTTGTACATATAATATTAACTAAAAGTACACCAAATACATTATACATACTGTAAATAAAATATCAAAAATTACAGTATGTATATATATCTACTGTACATAAAATATCAAAATGTACACCAAATATGTGTTATATATACTGTAAATAAACTATCAAAATCTTCAGTAATTATATTTAATATACTGTACATAAAATATCAAAAATTACACCAAATGTATATTATACACTCTAAATAGAATATAAAAAAGGACAGTAAATATATATTACACTCTATGTAAAATATCAAAACTACACCAAATATATATTATATAATTTACATAAAATATCAAAAGTACACCAAATATATACTATATAGTCTACATAAAATATCAAAAAGTACAGTAAATATATGTCATATGTTGTACATATAATATTAACTAAAAGTACACCAAATACATTTTACATACTGTAAATAAAATACCAAAAATTACAGTAAGTATATATTATCTACTGTACATAAAATATCAAAAAGTACACCAAATATGTGTTACATATACTGTAAATAAACTATCAAAATCATCAGTAATTATATTTAATATACTGTACATAAAATATCAAAAATTACACCAAATGTATATTATACACTCTAAATAGAATATCAAAAAGGACAGTAAATATATATTACACTCTATGTAAAATATCAAAAACTACACCAAATATATATTATATAATTTACATAAAATATCAAAAGTACACCAAATACATATTATATACTGTACATAAAATACCAAAAAGTACAGTAAATATATTTCATATGTTGTACATATAATATTAACTAAAAGTACACCAAATACATTTTACATACTGTAAATAAAATACCAAAATTACAGTAAGTATATATTATCTACTGTACATAAAATATCAAAAAGTACACCAAATATGTGTTATATATAATGTAAATAAACTATCAAAACCTTCAGTAATTATATTTAATATACTGTACATTAAATATCAAAAATTACACCAAATGTATATTATACACTCTAAATAGAATATCAAAAAGGACAGTAAATATATACTAGACTCTATGTAAAATATCAAAACTACACCAAATATATATTATATAATTTACATAAAATATCAAATGTACACCAAATATATATTATATACTCTACATAAAATATCAAAAAGTTCAGTAAATATATTTCATATGTTGTACATATAATATTAACTAAAAGTACACCAAATACATTTTACATACTGTAAATAAAATATCAAAAATTACAGTAAGTATATATTATCTACTGTACATAAAATATCAAAAAGTACACCAAATATGTGTTATATATACTGTAAATAAACTATCAAAATCTTCAGTAATTATATTTAATATACTGTACATAAAACATCAAAAATTACACCAAATGTATATTATACACTCTAAATAGAATATCAAAAAGGACAGTAAATATATATTACACTCTATGTAAAATATCAAAACCTACACCAAATATATATTATATAATTTACATAAAATATCAAAAGTACACCAAATATATATTATATAATCTACATAAAATATCAAAAAGTACAGTAAATATATTTCATATATTGTACATATAATATTAACTAAAAGTACACCAAATACATTTTACATACTGTAAATAAAATATCAAAAATTACAGTAAGTATATATTATCTACTGTACATAAAATATCAAAAAGTACACCAAATATGTGTTATATATACTGTAAATAAACTATCAAAATCTTCAGTAATTATATTTAATATACTGTACATAAAATATCAAAAATTACACCAAATGTATATTATACACTCTAAATAGAATATCAAAAAGGACAGTAAATATATACTACACTCTATGTAAAACATCAAAACTACACCAAATATATATTATATAATTTACATAAAATATCAAAAGTACACCAAATATATATTATATACTGTACATAAAATATCAAAAAGTACAGTAAATATATTTCATATGTTGTACATATAATATTAACTAAAAGTACACCAAATACATTTTACATACTGTAAATAAAATACCAAAAATTACAGTAAGTATATATTATCTACTGTACATAAAATATCAAAAAGTACACCAAATATGTGTTATATATACTGTAAATAAACTATCAAAATCTTCAGTAATTATATTTAATATACTGTACATAAAATATCAAAAATTACACCAAATGTATATTATACACTCTAAATAAAATATCAAAAAGGACAGTAAATATATATTACACTCTATGTAAAATATCAAAAACTACACCAAATATATATTATATAATTTACATAAAATATCAAAAGTACACCAAATATATATTATATACTGTACATAAAATACCAAAAAGTACAGTAAATATATTTCATATGTTGTACATATAATATTAACTAAAAGTACACCAAATACATTTTACATACTGTAAATAAAATACCAAAAATTACAGTAAGTATATATTATCTACTGTACATAAAATATCAAAAAGTACACCAAATATGTGTTATATATACTGTAAATAAACTATCAAAACCTTCAGTAATTATATTTAATATACTGTACATAAAATATCAAAAATTACACCAAATGTATATTATACACTCTAAATAGAATATCAAAAATGACAGTAAATATATATTACACTCTATGTAAAATATCAAAACTACACCAAATATATATTATATAATTTACATAAAATATCAAAAGTACACCAAATATATATTATATACTCTACATAAAATATGAAAAAGTACAGTAAATATATTTCATATGTTGTACATATAATATTAATTAAAATTATACCAAATACATTTTACATACTGTAAATAAAATACCAAAATTACAGTAAGTATATATTATCTACTGTACATAAAATATCAAAAAGTACACCAAATATGTGTTATATATAATGTAAATAAACTATCAAAACCTTCAGTAATTATATTTAATATACTGTACATTAAATATCAAAAATTACACCAAATGTATATTATACACTCTAAATAGAATATCAAAAAGGACAGTAAATATATACTAGACTCTATGTAAAATATCAAAACTACACCAAATATATATTATATAATTTACATAAAATATCAAAAGTACACCAAATATATATTATATACTCTACATAAAATATCAAATAGTACAGTAAATATATTTCATATGTTGTACATATAATATTAACTAAAAGTACACCAAATACATTTTACATACTGTAAATAATATATCAAAAATTACAGTAAGTATATATTATCTACTGTACATAAAATATCAAAAAGTACACCAAATATGTGTTATATATACTGTAAATAAACTATCAAAACCTTCAGTAATTATATTTAATATACTGTACATAAAACATCAAAAATTACACCAAATGTATATTATACACTCTAAATAGAATATCAAAAAGGACAGTAAATATATATTACACTCTATGTAAAATATCAAAACCTACACCAAATATATATTATATAATTTACATAAAATATCAAAAGTACACCAAATATATATTATATAATCTACATAAAATATCAAAAAGTACAGTAAATATATTTCATATATTGTACATATAATATTAACTAAAAGTACACCAAATACATTTTACATACTGTAAATAAAATATCAAAAATTACAGTAAGTATATATTATCTACTGTACATAAAATATCAAAAAGTACACCAAATATGTGTTATATATACTGTAAATAAACTATCAAAATCTTCAGTAATTATATTTAATATACTGTACATAAAATATCAAAAATTACACCAAATGTATATTATACACTCTAAATAGAATATCAAAAAGGACAGTAAATATATATTACACTCTATGTAAAATATCAAAACTACACCAAATATATATTATATAATTTACATAAAATATCAAAAGTACACCAAATATATATTATATACTGTACGTAAAATATCAAAAAGTACAGTAAATATATTTCATATGTTGTACATATAATATTAACTAAAAGTACAGCAAATACATTTTACATACTGTAAATAAAATACCAAAAATTTCAGTAAGTATATATTATCTACTGTACATAAAATACCAAAAAGTACACCAAATATGTGTTATATATACTGTAAATAAACTATCAAAATCTTCAGTAATTATATTTAATATACTGTACATAAAATATCAAAAATTACACCAAATGTAAATTATACACTCTAAATAAAATATCAAAAAGGACAGTAAATATATATTACACTCTATGTAAAATATCAAAAACTACACCAAATATATATTATATAATTTACATAAAATATCAAAAGTACACCAAATATATATTATATACTGTACATAAAATACCAAAAAGTACAGTAAATATATTTCATATGTTGTACATATAATATTAACTAAAAGTACACCAAATACATTTTATATACTGTAAATAAAATATCAAAAATTACAGTAAGTATATATTATCTACTGTACATAAAATATCAAAAAGTACACCAAATATGTGTTATATATACTGTAAATAAACTATCAAAATCTTCAGTAATTATATTTAATATACTGTACATAAAATATCAAAAATTACACCAAATGTATATTATACACTCTAAATAGAATATCAAAAAGGACAGTAAATATATATTACACTCTATGTAAAATATCAAAACTACACCAAATATATATTATATAATTTACATAAAATATCAAAAGTACACCAAATATATATTATATACTCTACATAAAATATGAAAAAGTACAGTAAATATATTTCATATGTTGTACATATAATATTAACTAAAAGTATACCAAATACATTTTACATACTGTAAATAAAATACCAAAATTACAGTAAGTATATATTATCTACTGTACATAAAATATCAAAAAGTACACCAAATATGGGTTATATATAATGTAAATAAACTATCAAAACCTTCAGTAATTATATTTCATATACTGTACATTAAATATCAAAAATTACACCAAATGTATATTATACACTCTAAATAGAATATCAAAAAGGACAGTAAATATATACTAGACTCTATGTAAAATATCAAAACTACACCAAATATATATTATATAATTTACATAAAATATCAAAAGTACACCAAATATATATTATATACTCTACATAAAGTATCAAAAAGTACAGTAAATATATTTCATATGTTGTACATATAATATTTACTAAAAGTACACAAAATACATTTTACATACTGTAAATAAAATACCAAAAATTACAGTAAGTATATATTATCTACTGTACATAAAATATCAAAAAGTACACCAAATATGTGTTATATATACTGTAAATAAACTATCAAAATCTGCACTAATTATATTTAATATACTGTACATAAAATATCAAAAATTACACCAAATGTATATTATACACACTAAATAAAATATCAAAAAGGACAGTAAATATATATTACACTCTATTTAAAATATCAAAAACTACACCAAATATATATTATATAATTTACATAAAATATCAAAAGTACACCAAATATATATTATATAATCTACATAAAATATCAAAAAGTACAGTAAATATATTTCACATGTTGTACATATAATATTAACTAAAAGTACACCAAATACATATTACATACTGTAAATAAAATACCAAAAATTACAGTAAGTATATATTATCTACTGTACATAAAATATCAAAAAGTACACCAAATATGTGTTATATATACTGTAAATAAACTATCAAAATCTTCAGTAATTATATTTAATATACTGTACATAAAATATCAAAAATTACACCAAATGTATATTATACACTCTAAATAGAATATCAAAAAGGACAGTAAATATATATTACACTCTATTTAAAATATCAAAAACTACACCAAATAGATATTATATAATTTACATAAAATATCAAAAGTACACCAAATATATATTATATACTCTACATAAAATATCAAAAAGTACAGTAAATATATTTCATATGTTGTACATATAATATTAACTAAAAGTACACCAAATACATTTTACATACTGTAAATAAAATATCAAAAATTACAGTAAGTATATATTATCTACTGTACATAAAATATCAAAAAGTACACCAAATATGTGTTATATATACTTTAAATAAACTATCAAAATCTTCAGTAATTATATTTAATATACTGTACATAAAATATCAAAAATTACACCAAATGTATATTATACACTCTAAATAGAATATCAGAAAGGACAGTAAATATATACTACACTCTATGTAAAATATCAAAACTACACCAAATATATATTATATAATTTACATAAAATATCAAAAGTACACCAAATATATATTATATACTCTACATAAAATATCAAAAAGTACAGTAAATATATTTCATATGTTGTACATATAATATTAACTAAAAGTACACCAAATACATTTTACATACTGTAAATAAAATATCAAAAATTACAGTAAGTATATATTATCTACTGTACATAAAATATCAAAAAGTACACCAAATATGTGTTATATATACTGTAAATAAACTATCAAAACCTTCAGTAATTATATTTAATATACTGTACATAAAATATCAAAAATTACACCAAATGTATATTATACACTCTAAATAGAATATCAAAAAGGACAGTAAATATATATTACACTCTATGTAAAATATCAAAACTACACCAAATATATATTATATAATTTACATAAAATATCAAAAGTACACCAAATATATATTATATACTGTACATAAAATATCAAAAAGTACAGTAAATATATTTCATATGTTGTACATATAATATTAACTAAAAGTACACCAAATACATTTTACATACTGTAAATAAAATACCAAAAATTACAGTAAGTATATATTATCTACTGTACATAAAATATCAAAAAGTACACAAAATATGTGTTATATATACCGTAAATAAACTATCAAAATCTTCAGTAATTATATTTAATATACTGTACATAAAATATCAAAAACTACACCAAATGTATATTATATACTGTAAATAGAATATCAAAAAGGACAGTAAACATATACTACACACCCTATGTAAAATATCAAAATCTACACCAAATATATATTATATAATTTACATAAAATATCAAAAGTACACCAAATATATATTATATACTCTACATAAAATATCAAAAAGTACAGTAAATATATTTCATATGTTGTATATATAATATTAACTAAAAGTACACCAAATACATTTTCCATACTGTAAATAAAATATCAAAAATTACAGTAAGTATATATTATCTACTGTACATAAAATATCAAAAAGTACACCAAATATGTGTTATATATACTGTAAATAAACTATCAAAATCTTCAGTAATTATATTTACTATACTGTACATAAAATATCAAAAATTACACCAAATGTATATTATACACTCTAAATAGAATATCAAAAAGGACAGTAAATATATACTACACTCTATGTAAAATATCAAAACTACACCAAATATATATTATATAATTTACATAAAATATCAAAGGTACACCAAATATATATTGTATACTCTACATAAAATATCAAAATGTACAGTAAATATATTTCATATGTTGTACATATAATATTAACTAAAAGTACACCAAATACATTTTACATACTGTAAATAAAATACCAAAAATTACAGTAAGTATATATTATCTACTGTACATAAAATATCAAAAAGTACACCAAATATGTGTTATATATACTGTAAATAAACTATCAAAATCTTCAGTAATTATATTTAATATACTGTACATAAAATATCAAAAATTACACCAAATGTATATTATACACTCTAAATAGAATATCAAAAAGGACAGTAAATATATATTACACTCTATGTAAAATATCAAAACTACACCAAATATATATTATATAATTTACATAAAATATCAAAAGTACACCAAATATATATTATATACTCTACATAAAATATGAAAAAGTACAGTAAATATATTTCATATGTTGTACATATAATATTAACTAAAAGTATACCAAATACATTTTACATACTGTAAATAAAATACCAAAATTACAGTAAGTATATATTATCTACTGTACATAAAATATCAAAAAGTACACCAAATATGGGTTATATATAATGTAAATAAACTATCAAAACCTTCAGTAATTATATTTCATATACTGTACATTAAATATCAAAAATTACACCAAATGTATATTATACACTCTAAATAGAATATCAAAAAGGACAGTAAATATATACTAGACTCTATGTAAAATATCAAAACTACACCAAATATATATTATATAATTTACATAAAATATCAAAAGTACACCAAATATATATTATATACTCTACATAAAGTATCAAAAAGTACAGTAAATATATTTCATATGTTGTACATATAATATTTACTAAAAGTACACAAAATACATTTTACATACTGTAAATAAAATACCAAAAATTACAGTAAGTATATATTATCTACTGTACATAAAATATCAAAAAGTACACCAAATATGTGTTATATATACTGTAAATAAACTATCAAAATCTGCACTAATTATATTTAATATACTGTACATAAAATATCAAAAATTACACCAAATGTATATTATACACACTAAATAAAATATCAAAAAGGACAGTAAATATATATTACACTCTATTTAAAATATCAAAAACTACACCAAATATATATTATATAATTTACATAAAATATCAAAAGTACACCAAATATATATTATATAATCTACATAAAATATCAAAAAGTACAGTAAATATATTTCACATGTTGTACATATAATATTAACTAAAAGTACACCAAATACATTTTACATACTGTAAATAAATTACCAAAAATTACAGTAAGTATATATTATCTACTGTACATAAAATATCAAAAAGTACACCAAATATGTGTTATATATACTGTAAATAAACTATCAACATCTTCAGTAATTATATTTAATATACTGTACATAAAATATCAAAAATTACACCAAATGTATATTATACACTCTAAATAGAATATCAAAAAGGACAGTAAATATATATTACACTCTATTTAAAATATCAAAAACTACACCAAATATATATTATATAATTTACATAAAATATCAAAAGTACACCAAATATATATTATATACTCTACATAAAATATCAAAAAGTACAGTAAATATATTTCATATGTTGTACATATAATATTAACTAAAAGTACACCAAATACATTTTACATACTGTAAATAAAATATCAAAAATTACAGTAAGTATATATTATCTACTGTACATAAAATATCAAAAAGTACACCAAATATGTGTTATATATACTTTAAATAAACTATCAAAATCTTCAGTAATTATATTTAATATACTGTACATAAAATATCAAAAATTACACCAAATGTATATTATACACTCTAAATAGAATATCAAAAAGGACAGTAAATATATACTACACTCTATGTAAAATATCAAAACTACACCAAATATATATTATATAATTTACATAAAATATCAAAAGTACACCAAATATATATTATATACTCTACATAAAATATCAAAAAGTACAGTAAATATATTTCATATATTGTACATATAATATTAACTAAAAGTACACCAAATACATTTTACATACTGTAAATAAAATATCAAAAATTACAGTAAGTATATATTATCTACTGTACATAAAATATCAAAAAGTACACCAAATATGTGTTATATATACTGTAAATAAACTATCAAAATCTTCAGTAATTATATTTAATATACTGTACATAAAATATCAAAAATTACACCAAATGTATATTATACACTCTAAATAGAATATCAAAAAGGACAGTAAATATATATTACACTCTATGTAAAATATCAAAACTACACCAAATATATATTATATAATTTACATAAAATATCAAAAGTACACCAAATATATATTATAAACTCTACATAAAATATCAAAAAGTACAGTAAATATATTTCATATGTTGTACATATAATATTAACTAAAAGTACACCAAATACATTTTACATACTGTAAATAAAATACCAAAAATTACAGTAAGTATATATTATCTACTGTACATAAAATATCAAAAAGTACACCAAATGTGTGTTATATATACCGTAAATAAACTATCAAAATCTTCAGTAATTATATTTAATATACTGTACATAAAATATCAAAAATTACACCAAATGTATATTATACACTCTAAATAGAATATCAAAAAGGACAGTAAATATATACTACACTCTATGTAAAATAACAAAACTACACCAAATATATATTATATAATTTACATAAAATATCAAAAGTACACCAAATATATATTATATACTCTACATAAAATATCAAAAAGTACAGTAAATATATTTCATATGTTGTACATATAATATTAACTAAAAGTACACCAAATACATTTTCCATACTGTAAATAAAATACCAAAAATTACAGTAAGTATATATTATCTACTGTACATAAAATATCAAAGAGTACACCAAATATGTGTTATATATACTGTAAATAAACTATCAAAATCTTCATTAATTATATTTAATATACTCTACATAAAATATCAAAAATTACACCAAATGTATATTATACACTCTAAATAGAATATCAAAAAGGACAGTAAATATATATTACACTCTATGTAAAACATCAAAACTACACCAAATATATATTATATAATTTACATAAAATATCAAAAGTACACCAAATATATATTATATACTCTACATAAAATATCAAAAAGTACAGTAAATATATTTCATATGTTGTACATATAATATTAACTAAAAGTACACCAAATACATTTTACATACTGTAAATAGAATACCAAAAATTACAGTAAGTATATATTATCTACTGTACATAAAATATCTAAAAGTACACCAAATATGTGTTATATATACTGTAAATAAACTATCAAAATCTTCAGTAATTATATTTAATGTACTGTACATAAAATATCAAAAATTACACCAAATGTATATTATACACTCTAAATAGAATATCAAAAAGGACAGTAAATATATACTACACTCTATGTAAAATATCAAAACTACACCAAATATATATTATATAATTTACATAAAATATCAAAGGTACACCAAATATATATTGTATACTCTACATAAAATATCAAAATGTACAGTAAATATATTTCATATGTTGTACATATATTAACTAAAAGTACACCAAATACATTTTACATACTGTAAATAAAATACCAAAAATTACAGTAAGTATATATTATCTACTGTACATAAAATATCAAAAAGTACACCAAATATGTGTTATATATACTGTAAATAAACTATCAAAATCTTCAGTAATTATATTTAATATACTGTACATAAAATATCAAAAATTACACCAAATGTATATTATACACTCTAAATAAAATATCAAAAAGGACAGTAAATATATATTACACTCTATGTAAAATATCAAAAACTACACCAAATATATATTATATAATTTACATAAAATATCAAAAGTACACCAAATATATATTATATACTGTACATAAAATATCAAAAAGTACAGTAAATATATTTCATATGTTGTACATATAATATTAACTAAAAGTACACCAAATACATTTTACATACTGTAAATAAAGTATCAAAAATTACAGTAAGTATATATTATCTACTGTACATAAAATATCAAAAAGTACACCAAATATGTGTTATATATACTGTAAATAAACTGTCAAAATCTTCAGTAACTATATTTAATATACTGTACATAAAATATCAAAAATTACACCAAATGTATATTATACACTCTAAATAGAATATCAAAAAGGACAGTAAATATATATTACACTCTATGTAAAATATCAAAACTACACCAAATATATATTATATAATTTACATAAAATATCAAAAGTACACCAAATATATATTATATACTCTACATAAAATATGAAAAAGTACAGTAAATATATTTCATATGTTGTACATATAATATTAACTAAAAGTATACCAAATACATTTTACATACTGTAAATAAAATACCAAAATTACAGTAAGTATATATTATCTACTGTACATAAAATATCAAAAAGTACACCAAATATGTGTTTTATACACTGTAAGTAAACTATCAAAATCTTCAGTAATTATATTTAATATACTGTACATAAAATATCAAAAATTACACCAAATGTATATTATACACTCTAAATAGAATATCAAAAAGGACAGTAAATATATATTACACTCTATGTAAAACATCAAAACTACACCAAATATATATTATATAATTTACATAAAATATCAAAAGTACACCAAATATATATTATATACTCTACATAAAATATGAAAAAGTACAGTAAATATATTTCATATGTTGTACATATAATATTAACTAAAAGTACACCAAATACATTTTACATACTGTAAATAAAATACCAAAAATTACAGTAAGTATATATTATCTACTGTACATAAAATATCAAAAAGTACACCAAATATGTGTTATATATAATGTAAATAAACTATCAAAATCTTCAGTAATTATATTTAATATACTGTACATAAAATATCAAAAATTACACCAAATGTATATTATACACTCTAAATAGAATATCAAAAAGGACAGTAAATATATATTACACTCTATGTAAAATATCAAAAACTACACCAAATATATATTATATAATTTACATAAAATATCAAAAGTACACCAAATATATATTATATACTGTACATAAAATACCAAAAAGTACAGTAAATATATTTCATATGTTGTGCATATAATATTAACTAAAAGTACACCAAATACATTTTACATACTGTAAATAAAATACCAAAAATTACAGTAAGTATATATTATCTACTGTACATAAAATATCAAAAAGTACACCAAATATGTGTTATATATACTGTAAATAAACTATCAAAATCTTCAGTAATTATATTTAATATACTGTACATAAAATATCAAAAATTACACCAAATGTATATTATACACTCTAAATAAAATATCAAAAAGGACAGTAAATATATATTACACTCTATGTAAAATATCAAAACTACACCAAATATATATTATATAATTTACATAAAATATCAAAAGTACACCAAATATATATTATATATTCTACATAAAATATGAAAAAGTACAGTAAATATATTTCATATATTGTACATATAATATTAACTGAAAGTACACCAAATACATTTTACATACTGTAAATAAAATATCAAAAATTACAGTAAGTATATATTATCTACTGTACATAAAATATCAAAAAGTACACCAAATATGTGTTATATATACTGTAAATAAACTATCAAAATCTTCAGTAATTATATTTAATATACTGTACATAAAATATCAAAAATTACACCAAATGTATATTATACACTCTAAATAGAATATCAAAAAGGACAGTAATTATATATTACACTCTATGTAAAATATCAAAACTACACCAAATATATATTATATAATTTACATAAAATATCAAAAGTACACCAAATATATATTATATACTGTACATAAAATATCAAAAAGTACAGTAAATATATTTCATATGTTGTACATATAATATTAACTAAAAGTACACCAAATACATTTTACATACTGTAAATAAAATACCAAAAATTACAGTAAGTATATATTATCTACTGTACATAAAATATCAAAAAGTACACCAAATATGTGTTATATATACTGTAAATAAACTATCAAAATCTTCAGTAATTATATTTAATATACTGTACATTAAATATCAAAAATTACACCAAATGTATATTATACACTCTAAATAGAATATCAAAAAGGACAGTAAATATATACTAGACTCTATGTAAAATATCAAAACTACACCAAATATATATTATATAATTTACATAAAATATCAAATGTACACCAAATATATATTATATACTGTACATAAAATATCAAAAAGTACAGTAAATATATTTCATATGTTGTACATATAATATTAACTAAAAGTACACCAAATACATTTTACATACTGTAAATAAAATACCAAAAATTACAGTAAGTATATATTATCTACTGTACATAAAATATCTAAAAGTACACCAAATATGTGTTATATATACTGTAAATAAACTATCAAAATCTTCAGTAATTATATTTAATATACTGTACATAAAACATCAAAAATTACACCAAATGTATATTATACACTCTAAATAGAATATCAAAAAGGACAGTAAATATATATTACACTCTATGTAAAATATCAAAAACTACACCAAATATATATTATATAATTTACATAAAATATCAAAAGTACACCAAATATATATTATATACTGTACATAAAATATCAAAAAGTACAGTAAATATATTTCATATATTGTACATATAATATTAACTAAAAGTACACCAAATACATTTTACATACTGTAAATAAAATATCAAAAATTACAGTAAGTATATATTATCTACTGTACATAAAATATCAAAAAGTACACCAAATATGTGTTATATATACTGTAAATAAACTGTCAAAAACCTTCAGTAACTATATTTAATATACTGTACATAAAATATCAAAAATTACACCAAATGTATATTATACACTCTAAATAGAATATCAAAAAGGACAGTAAATATATATTACACTCTATGTAAAATATCAAAACTACACCAAATATATATTATATAATTTACATAAAATATCAAAGTACACCAAATATATATTATATACTCTACATAAAATATCAAAAAGTACAGTAAATATATTTCATATGTTGTACATATAATATTAACTAAAAGTACACCAAATACATTTTACATACTGTAAATAAAATACCAAAATTTACAGTAAGTATATATTATCTACTGTACATAAAATATCAAAAAGTACACCAAATATGTGTTATATATACTGTAAATAAACTATCAAAATCTTCAGTAATTATATTTAATATACTGTACATAAAATATCAAAAATTACACCAAATGTATATTATACACTCTAAATAGAATATCAAAAAGGACAGTAAATATATATTACACTCTATGTAAAATATCAAAACTACACCAAATATATATTATATAATTTACATAAAATATCAAAAGTACACCAAATATATATTATATACTCTACATAAAATATGAAAAAGTACAGTAAATATATTTCATATGTTGTACATATAATATTAACTAAAAGTATACCAAATACATTTTACATACTGTAAATAAAATACCAAAATTACAGTAAGTATATATTATCTACTGTACATAAAATATCAAAAAGTACACCAAATATGTGTTATATATAATGTAAATAAACTATCAAAACCTTCAGTAATTATATTTAATATACTGTACATTAAATATCAAAAATTACACCAAATGTATATTATACACTCTAAATAGAATATCAAAAAGGACAGTAAATATATACTAGACTCTATGTAAAATATCAAAACTACACCAAATATATATTATATAATTTACATAAAATATCAAAAGTACACCAAATATATATTATATACTCTACATAAAATATCAAAAAGTACAGTAAATATATTTCATATGTTGTACATATAATATTAACTAAAAGTACACCAAATACATTTTACATAGTGTAAATAAAATATCAAAAATTACAGTAAGTATATATTATCTACTGTACATAAAATATCAAAAAGTACACCAAAAATGTGTTATATATACTGTAAATAAACTATCAAAATCTTCAGTAATTATATTTAATATACTGTACATAAAACATCAAAAATTACACCAAATGTATATTATACACTCTAAATAGAATATGAAAAAGGACAGTAAATATATATTACACTCTATGTAAAATATCAAAACGTACACCAAATATATATTATATAATTTACATAAAATATCAAAAGTACACCAAATATATATTATATAATCTACATAAAATATCAAAAAGTACAGTAAATATATTTCATATATTGTACATATAATATTAACTAAAAGTACACCAAATACATTTTACATACTGTAAATAAAATATCAAAAATTACAGTAAGTATATATTATCTACTGTACATAAAATATCAAAAAGTACACCAAATATGTGTTATATATACTGTAAATAAACTATCAAAATCTTCAGTAATTATATTTAATATACTGTACATAAAATATCAAAAATTACACCAAATGTATATTATACACTCTAAATAGAATTTCAAAAAGGACAGTAATTATATATTACACTCTATGTAAAATATCAAAACTACACCAAATATATATTATATAATTTACATAACATATCACAAGTACACCAAATATATATTATATACTGTACATAAAATATCAAAAAGTACAGTAAATATAATTCATATGTTGTACATATAATATTAACTAAAAGTACACCAAATACATTTTACATACTGTAAATAAAATACCAAAAATTACAGTAAGTATATATTATCTACTGTACATAAAATATCAAAAAGTACACCAAATATGTGTTATATATACTGTAAATAAACTATCAAAATCTTCAGTAATTATATTTAATATACTGTACATAAAATATCAAAAATTACACCAAATGTATATTATACACTCTAAATAGAATATCAAAAAGGACAGTAAATATATATTACACTCTATGTAAAATATCAAAAACTACACCAAATATATATTATATAATTTACATAAAACATCAAAAGTACACCAAATATATATTATATACTGTACATAAAATACCAAAAAGTACAGTAAATATATTTCATATATTGTACATATAATATTAACTAAAAGTACACCAAATACATTTTACATACTGTAAATAAAATACCAAAAATTACAGTAAGTATATATTATCTACTGTACATAAAATATCAAAAAGTACACCAAATATGTGTTATATATACTGTAAATAAACTATCAAAATCTTCAGTAATTATATTTAATATACTGTACATAAAATATCAAAAATTACACCAAATGTATATTATACACTCTAAATAGAATATCAAAAAGGACAGTAAATATATATTACACTCTATGTAAAATATCAAAACTACACCAAATATATATTATATAATTTACATAAAATATCAAAAGTACACCAAATATATATTATATACTCTACATAAAATATGAAAAAGTACAGTAAATATATTTCATATGTTGTACATATAATATTAACTAAAATTATACCAAATACATTTTACATACTGTAAATAAAATACCAAAATTACAGTAAGTATATATTATCTACTGTACATAAAATATCAAAAAGTACACCAAATATGTGTTATATATAATGTAAATAAACTATCAAAAACTTCAGTAATTATATTTAATATACTGTACATTAAATATCAAAAATTACACCAAATGTATATTATACACTCTAAATAGAATATCAAAAAGGACAGTAAATATATACTAGAATCTATGTAAAATATCAAAACTACACCAAATATATATTATATAATTTACATAAAATATCAAATGTACACCAAATATATATTATATACTGTACATAAAATATCAAAAAGTACAGTAAATATATTTCATATGTTGTACATATAATATTAACTAAAAGTACACCAAATACATTTTACATACTGTAAATAAAATACCAAAAATTACAGTAAGTATATTTTATCTACTGTACATAAAATATCTAAAAGTACACCAAATATGTGTTATATATACTGTAAATAAACTATCAAAACCTTCAGTAATTATATTTAATATACTGTACATAAAACATCAAAAATTACACCAAATGTATATTATACACTCTAAATAGAATATCAAAAAGGACAGTAAATATATATTACACTCTATGTAAAATATCAAAAACTACACCAAATATATATTATATAATTTACATAAAATATCAAAAGTACACCAAATATATATTATATACTGTACATAAAATATCAAAAAGTACAGTAAATATATTTCATATATTGTACATATAATATTAACTAAAAGTACACCAAATACATTTTACATACTGTAAATAAAATATCAAAAATTACAGTAAGTATATATTATCTACTGTACATAAAATATCAAAAAGTACACCAAATATGTGTTATATATACTGTAAATAAACTGTCAAAACCTTCAGTAACTATATTTAATATACTGTACATAAAATATCAAAAATTACACCAAATGTATATTATACACTCTAAATAGAATATCAAAAAGGACAGTAAATATATATTACACTCTATGTAAAATATCAAAACTACACCAAATATATATTATATAATTTACATACAATATCAAAAGTACACCAAATATATATTATATACTCTACATAAAATATCAAAAAGTACAGTAAATATGTTTCATATGTTGTACATATAATATTAACTAAAAGTACACCAAATACATTTTACATACTGTAAATAAAATACCAAAAATTACAGTAAGTATATATTATCTACTGTACATAAAATATCAAAAAGTACACCAAATATGTGTTATATATACTGTAAATAAACTATCAAAATCTTCAGTAATTATATTTAATATACTGTACATAAAATATCAAAAATTACACTAAATGTATATTATACACTCTAAATAGAATATCAAAAAGGACAGTAAATATATATTACACTCTATTTAAAATATAAAAAACTACACCAAATATATATTATATAATTTACATAAAATATCAAAAGTACACCAAATATATATTATATACTCTACATAAAATATCAAAAAGTACAGTAAATATATTTCACATGTTGTACATATAATATTAACTAAAAGTACACCAAATACATTTTACATACTGTAAATGAAATACCAAAAATTACAGTAAGTATATATTATCTACTGTACATAAAATATTAAAAAGTACACCAAATATGTGTTATATATACTGTAAATAAACTATCAAAATCTTCAGTAATTATATTTAATATACTGTACATAAAATATCAAAAATTACACCAAATGTATATTATACACTCTAAATAGAATATCAAAAAGGACAGTAAATATATATTACACTCTTTGAAAAATATCAAAACTACACCAAATATATATTATATAATTTACATAAAATATCAAAAGTACACAAAATATATATTATATACTCTACATAAAATATCAAAAAGTACAGTAAATATATTTCATATGTTGTACACATAATATTAACTAAAAGTACACCAAATACATTTTACATACTGTAAATAAAATACCAAAATTACAGTAACTATATATTATCTACTGTACATAAAATATCAAAAAGTACACCAAATATGTGTTATATATACTGTAAATAAACTATCAAAATCTTCAGTAATTATATTTAATATACTGTACATAAAATATCAAAAATTACACCAAATGTATATTATACACTCTAAATAGAATATCAAAAAGGACAGTAAATATATATTACACTCTATGTAAAATATCAAAACTACACCAAATATATATTATATAATTTACATAAAATATCAAAAGTACACCAAATATATATTATATACTCTACATAAAATATCAAAAAGTACAGTAAATATATTTCATATGTTGTACATATAATATTAACTAAAAGTACACCAAATACATTTTACATACTGTAAATAAAATACCAAAAATTACAGTAAGTATATATTATCTACTGTCCATAAAATATCAAAAAGTACACCAAATATGTGTTATATATACTGTAAATAAACTAACAAAATCTGCAGTAATTATATTTAATATACTGTACAATAAATATCAAAAATTACACCAAATGTATATTATACACTCTAAATAGAATATCAAAAAGGACAGTAAATATATATTACACTCTATTTAAAATATCAAAAATTACACCAAATATATATTATATAATTTACATAAAATATCAAAAGTACACCAAATATATTTTATATACTCTTCATAAAATATCAAAAAGTACAGTAAATATATTTCACATTTTGTACATATAATATTAACTAAAAGTACACCAAATACATTTTACATACTGTAAATAAAATACCAAAAATTACAGTAAGTATATATTATCTACTGTACATAAAATATCAAAGAGTACACCAAATATGTGTTATATATACTGTAAATAAACTATCAAAATCTGCAGTAATTATATTTAATATACTGTACATAAAATATCAAAAATTACACCAAATGTATATTATACACACTAAATAAAATATCAAAAAGGACAGTAAATATATATTACACTCTATTTAAAATATCAAAAACTACACCAAATATATATTATATAATTTACATAAAATATCAAAAGTACACCAAATATATATTATATAATCTACATAAAATATCAAAAAGTACAGTAAATATATTTCACATGTTGTACATATAATATTAACTAAAAGTACACCAAATACATTTTACATACTGTAAATAAAATACCAAAAATTACAGTAAGTATATATTATCTACTGTACATAAAATATCAAAGAGTACACCAAATATGTGTTATATATACTGTAAATAAACTATCAAAATCTGCAGTAATTATATTTAATATACTGTACATAAAATATCAAAAATTACACCAAATGTATATTATACACTCTAAATAGAATATCAAAAAGGACAGTAAATATATATTACACTCTATTTAAAATATCAAAAACTACACCAAATATATATTATATAATTTACATAAAATATCAAAAGTACACCAAATATATATTATATACTGTACATAAAATATCAAAAAGTACAGTAAATATATTTCACATGTTGTACATATAATATTAACTAAAAGTACACCAAATACATTTTACATACTGTAAATAAAATACCAAAAATTACAGTAAGTATATATTATCTACTGTACATAAAATATTAAAAAGTACACTAAATATGTGTTATATAAACTGTAAATAAACTATCAAAATCTTCAGTAATTATATTTAATATACTGTACATAAAATATCAAAAATTACACCAAATGTATATTATACACTCTAAATAGAATATCAAAAATGACAGTAAATATATATTACACACTATTTAAAATATCAAAAACTACACCAAATATATATTATATAATTTACATAAAATATCAAAAGTACACCAAATATATTATATACTGTACATAAAATATCAAAAAGTACAGTAAATATATTTCATATGTTGTACATATAATATTAACTAAAAGTACACCAAATACATTTTACATACTGTAAATAAAATATCAAAAATTACAGTAAGTATATATTATCTACTGTACATAAAATATCAAAAAGTACACCAAATATGTGTTATATATACTGTAAATAAACTATCAAAATCTCCAGTAATTATATTTAATATACTGTACATAAAATATCAAAAATTACACCAAATGTATATTATACACTCTAAATAGAATATCAAAAAGGACAGTAAATATATATTACACTCTATGTAAAATATCAAAACTACACCAAATATATACTATATAATTTACATAAAATATCAAAAGTACACCAAATATATATTATATACTGTACATAAAATATCAAAAAGTACAGTAAATATATTTCATATGTTGTACATATAATATTAACTAAAAGTACACCAAATACATTTTACATACTGTAAATAAAATACCAAAAATTACAGTAAGTATATATTATATACTGTACATAAAATATCAAAAAGTACACCAAATATGTGTTATATATACTGTAAATAAACTATCAAAATCTTCAGTAATTATATTTAATATACTGTACATAAAATATCAAAAATTACACCAAATTTATATTATACACTCTAAATAGTATATCAAAAAGGACAGTAAATATATACTACACTCTATGTAAAATATCAAAAATTACACCAAATATATATTATATAATTTACATAAAATATCAAAAGTACACCAAATATATATTATATACTCTTCATAAAATATCAAAAAGTACAGTAAATATATTTCACATGTTGTACATATAATATTAACTAAAAGTACACCAAATACATTTTACATACTGTAAATAAAATACCACAAATTACAGTAAGTATATATTATCTACTGTACATAAAATATCAAAGAGTACACCAAATATGTGTTATATATACTGTAAATAAACTATCAAAATCTGCAGTAATTATATTTAATATACTGTACATAAAATATCAAAAATTACACCAAATGTATATTATACACACTAAATAAAATATCAAAAAGGACAGTAAATATATATTACACTCTATTTAAAATATCAAAAACTACACCAAATATATATTATATAATTTACATAAAATATCAAAAGTACACCAAATATATATTATATAATCTACATAAAATATCAAAAAGTACAGTAAATATATTTCACATGTTGTACATATAATATTAACTAAAAGTACACCAAATACATTTTACATACTGTAAATAAAATACCAAAAATTACAGTAAGTATATATTATCTACTGTACATAAAATATCAAAGAGTACACCAAATATGTGTTATATATACTCTAAATAAACTATCAAAATCTTCAGTAATTATATTTAATATACTGTACATAAAATATCAAAAATTACACCAAATGTATATTATACACTCTAAATAAAATATCAAAAAGGACAGTAAATATATATTACACTCTATTTAATATATCAAAAACTACACCAAATATGTATTATATAATTTACATAAAATATCAAAAGTACATCAAATATATATTATATACTGTACATAAAATATCAAAAAGTACAGTAAATATATTTCATATGTTGTACATATAATATTAACTAAAAGTACACCAAATACATTATACATACTGTAAATAAAATATCAAAAATTACAGTAAGTATATATACCTACTGTACATAAAATATCAAAAAGTACACCAAATATGTGTTATATATACTGTAAATAAACTATCAAAATCTTCAGTAATTATATTTAATATACTGTACATAAAATATCAAAAATTACACCAAATGTATATTATACACTCTAAATAGAATATCAAAAAGGACAGTAAATATATATTACACTCTATGTAAAATATCAAAACTACACCAAATATATATTATATAATTTACATAAAATATCAAAAGTACACCAAATATATATTATATAGTCTACATAAAATATCAAAAAGTACAGTAAATATATGTCATATGTTGTACATATAATATTAACTAAAAGTACACCAAATACATTTTACATACTGTAAATAAAATACCAAAAATTACAGTAAGTATATATTATCTACTGTACATAAAATATCAAAAAGTACACCAAATATGTGTTATATATACTGTAAATAAACTATCAAAATCATCAGTAATTATATTTAATATACTGTACATAAAATATCAAAAATTACACCAAATGTATATTATACACTCTAAATAGAATATCAAAAAGGACAGTAAATATATACTACACTCTATGTAAAACATCAAAACTACACCAAATATATATTATATAATTTACATAAAATATCAAAAGTACACCAAATATATATTATATACTGTACATAAAATATCAAAAAGTACAGTAAATATATTTCATATGTTGTACATATAATATTAACTAAAAGTACACCAAATATATTTTACATACTGTAAATAAAATACCAAAAATTACAGTAAGTATATATTATCTACTGTACATAAAATATCAAAAAGTACACCAAATATGTGTTATATATACTGTAAATAAACTATCAAAATCTTCAGTAATTATATTTAATATACTGTACATAAAATATCAAAAATTACACCAAATGTATATTATACACTCTAAATAAAATATCAAAAAGGACAGTAAATATATATTACACTCTATGTAAAATATCAAAAACTACACCAAATATATATTATATAATTTACATAAAATATCAAAAGTACACCAAATATATATTATATACTGTACATAAAATACCAAAAAGTACAGTAAATATATTTCATATGTTGTACATATAATATTAACTAAAAGTACACCAAATACATTTTACATACTGTAAATAAAATACCAAAAATTACAGTAAGTATATATTATCTACTGTACATAAAATATCAAAAAGTACACCAAATATGTGTTATATATACTGTAAATAAACTATCAAAATCTTCAGTAATTATATTTAATATACTGTACATAAAATATCAAAAATTACACCAAATGTATATTATACACTCTAAATAGAATATCAAAAAGGACAGTAAATATATATTACACTCTATGTAAAATATCAAAACTACACCAAATATATATTATATAATTTACATAAAATATCAAATGTACACCAAATATATATTATATACTCTACATAAAATATGAAAAAGTACAGTAAATATATTTCATATGTTGTACATATAATATTAACTAAAAGTATACCAAATACATTTTACATACTGTAAATAAAATACCAAAATTACAGTAAGTATATATTATCTACTGTACATAAAATATCAAAAAGTACACCAAATATGTGTTATATATAATGTAAATAAACTATCAAAACCTTCAGTAATTATATTTAATATACTGTACATTAAATATCAAAAATTACACCAAATGTATATTATACACTCTAAATAGAATATCAAAAAGGACAGTAAATATATATTACACTCTATGTAAAATATCAAAAACTACACCAAATATATATTATATAATTTACATAAAATATCAAAAGTACACCAAATATATATTATATAATCTACATAAAATATCAAAAAGTACAGTAAATATATTTCATATATTGTACATATAATATTAACTAAAAGTACACCAAATACATTTTACATACTGTAAATAAAATATCAAAAATTACAGTAAGTATATATTATCTAGTGTACATAAAATATCAAAAAGTACACCAAATATGTGTTGTATATACTGTAAATAAACTATCAAAATCTTCAGTAATTATATTTAATATACTGTACATAAAATATCAAAAATTACACCAAATGTATATTATACACTCTAAATAGAATATCAAAAAGGACAGTAAATATATACTACACTCTATGTAAAACATCAAAACTACACCAAATATATATTATATAATTTACATAAAATATCAAAAGTACACCAAATATATATTATATACTGTACATAAAATATCAAAAAGTACAGTAAATATATTTCATATGTTGTACATATAATATTAACTAAAAGTACACCAAATACATTTTACATACTGTAAATAAAATACCAAAAATTACAGTAAGTATATATTATCTACTGTACATAAAATATCAAAAAGTACACCAAATATGTGTTATATATACTGTAAATAAACTATCAAAATCTTCAGTAATTATATTTAATATACTGTACATAAAATATCAAAAATTACACCAAATGTATATTATACACTCTAAATAAAATATCAAAAAGGACAGTAAATATATATTACACTCTATGTAAAATATCAAAAACTACACCAAATATATATTATATAATTTACATAAAATATCAAAAGTACACCAAATATATATTATATACTGTACATAAAATACCAAAAAGTACAGTAAATATATTTCATATGTTGTACATATAATATTAACTAAAAGTACACCAAATACATTTTACATACTGTAAATAAAATACCAAAAATTACAGTAAGTATATATTATCTACTGTACATAAAATATCAAAAAGTACACCAAATATGTGTTATATATACTGTAAATAAACTATCAAAATCTTCAGTAATTATATTTAATATACTGTACATAAAATATCAAAAATTACACCAAATGTATATTATACACTCTAAATAGAATATCAAAAAGGACAGTAAATATATATTACACTCTATGTAAAATATCAAAACTACACCAAATATATATTATATAATTTACATAAAATATCAAAAGTACACCAAATATATATTATATACTCTACATAAAATATGAAAAAGTACAGTAAATATATTTCATATGTTGTACATATAATATTAACTAAAATTATACCAAATACATTTTACATACTGTAAATAAAATACCAAAATTACAGTAAGTATATATTATCTACTGTACATAAAATATCAAAAAGTACACCAAATATGTGTTATATATAATGTAAATAAACTATCAAAACCTTCAGTAATTATATTTAATATACTGTACATTAAATATCAAAAATTACACCAAATGTATATTATACACTCTAAATAGAATATCAAAAAGGACAGTAAATATATACTAGACTCTATGTAAAATATCAAAACTACACCAAATATATATTATATAATTTACATAAAATATCAAAAGTACACCAAATATATATTATATACTCTACATAAAATATCAAAAAGTACAGTAAATATATTTCATATGTTGTACATATAATATTAACTAAAAGTACACCAAATACATTTTACATACTGTAAATAATATATCAAAAATTACAGTAAGTATATATTATCTACTGTACATAAAATATCAAAAAGTACACCAAATATGTGTTATATATACTGTAAATAAACTATCAAAATCTTCAGTAATTATATTTAATATACTGTACATAAAACATCAAAAATTACACCAAATGTATATTATACACTCTAAATAGAATATCAAAAAGGACAGTAAATATATATTACACTCTATGTAAAATATCAAAACCTACACCAAATATATATTATATAATTTACATAAAATATCAAAAGTACACCAAATATATATTATGTAATCTACATAAAATATCAAAAAGTACAGTAAATATATTTCATATATGGTACATATAATATTAACTAAAAGTACACCAAATACATTTTACATACTGTAAATAAAATATCAAAAATTACAGTAAGTATACATTATCTACTGTACATAAAATATCAAAAAGTACACCAAATATGTGTTATATATACTGTAAATAAACTATCAAAATCTTCAGTAATTATATTTAATATACTGTACATAAAATATCAAAAATTACACCAAATGTAAATTATACACTCTAAATAAAATATCAAAAAGGACAGTAAATATATATTACACTCTATGTAAAATATCAAAAACTACACCAAATATATATTATATAATTTACATAAAATATCAAAAGTACACCAAATATATATTATATACTCTACATAAAATACCAAAAAGTACAGTAAATATATTTCATATGTTGTACATATAATATTAACTAAAAGTACACCAAATACATTTTACATACTGTAAATAAAATACCAAAAATTACAGTAAGTATATATTATCTACTGTACATAAAATATCAAAAAGTACACCAAATATGTGTTATATATACTGTAAATAAACTATCAAAATCTTCAGTAATTATATTTAATATACTGTACATAAAATATCAAAAATTACACCAAATGTATATTATACACTCTAAATAGAATATCAAAAAGGACAGTAAATATATATTACACTCTATGTAAAATATCAAAACTACACCAAATATATATTATATAATTTACATAAAATATCAAAAGTACACCAAATATATATTATATACTCTACATAAAATATGAAAAAGTACAGTAAATATATTTCATATGTTGTACATATAATATTAACTAAAAGTATACCAAATACATTTTACATACTGTAAATAAAATACCAAAATTACAGTAAGTATATATTATCTACTGTACATAAAATATCAAAAAGTACACCAAATATGTGTTATATATAATGTAAATAAACTATCAAAATCTTCAGTAATTATATTTAATATACTGTACATTAAATATCAAAAATTACACCAAATGTATATTATACACTCTAAATAGAATATCAAAAAGGACAGTAAATATATACTAGACTCTATGTAAAATATCAAAACTACAACAAATATATATTATATAATTTACATAAAATATCAAATGTACACCAAATATATATTATATACTCTACATAAAATATCAAAAAGTACAGTAAATATATTTCATATGTTGTACATATAATATTAACTAAAAGTACACCAAATACATTTTACATACTGTAAATAAAATACCAAAAATTACAGTAAGTATATATTATCTACTGTACATAAAATATCTAAAAGTACACCAAATATGTGTTATATATACTGTAAATAAACTATCAAAACCTTCAGTAATTATATTTAATATACTGTACATAAAACATCAAAAATTACACCAAATGTATATTATACACTCTAAATAGAATATCAAAAAGGACAGTAAATATATATTACACTCTATGTAAAATATCAAAAACTACACCAAATATATATTATATAATTTACATAAAATATCAAAAGTACACCAAATATATATTATATACTGTACATAAAATATCAAAAAGTACAGTAAATATATTTCATATATTGTACATATAATATTAACTAAAAGTACACCAAATACATTTTACATACTGTAAATAAAATATCAAAAATTACAGTAAGTATATATTATCTACTGTACATAAAATATCAAAAAGTACACCAAATATGTGTTATATATACTGTAAATTAACTTTCAAAATCTTCAGTAACTATATGTAATATACTGTACATAAAATATCAAAAATTACACCAAATGTATATTATACACTCTAAATAGAATATCAAAAAGGACAGTAAATATATATTACACTCTATGTAAAATATCAAAAACTACACCAAATATATATTATATAATTTACATAAAATATCAAAAGTACACCAAATATATATTATATACTGTACATAAAATACCAAAAAGTACAGTAAATATATTTCATATGTTGTACATATAATATTAACTAAAAGTACACCAAATACATTTTACATACTGTAAATAAAATACCAAAAATTACAGTAAGTATATATTATCTACTGTACATAAAATATCAAAAAGTACACCAAATATGTGTTATATATACTGTAAATAAACTATCAAAATCTTCAGTAATTATATTTAATATACTGTACATAAAATATCAAAAATTACACCAAATGTATATTATACACTCTAAATAGAATATCAAAAAGGACAGTAAATATATATTACACTCTATGTAAAATATCAAAACTACACCAAATATATATTATATAATTTACATAAAATATCAAAAGTACACCAAATATATATTATATACTCTACATAAAATATGAAAAAGTACAGTAAATATATTTCATATGTTGTACATATAATATTAACTAAAAGTATACCAAATACATTTTACATACTGTAAATAAAATACCAAAATTACAGTAAGTATATATTATCTACTGTACATAAAATATCAAAAAGTACACCAAATATGTGTTATATATAATGTAAATAAACTATCAAAATCTTCAGTAATTATATTTAATATACTGTACATTAAATATCAAAAATTACACCAAATGTATATTATACACTCTAAATAGAATATCAAAAAGGACAGTAAATATATACTAGACTCTATGTAAAATATCAAAACTACAACAAATATATATTATATAATTTACATAAAATATCAAATGTACACCAAATATATATTATATACTCTACATAAAATATCAAAAAGTACAGTAAATATATTTCATATGTTGTACATATAATATTAACTAAAAGTACACCAAATACATTTTACATACTGTAAATAAAATACCAAAAATTACAGTAAGTATATATTATCTACTGTACATAAAATATCTAAAAGTACACCAAATATGTGTTATATATACTGTAAATAAACTATCAAAACCTTCAGTAATTATATTTAATATACTGTACATAAAACATCAAAAATTACACCAAATGTATATTATACACTCTAAATAGAATATCAAAAATGACAGTAAATATATATTACACTCTATGTAAAATATCAAAAACTACACCAAATATATATTATATAATTTACATAAAATATCAAAAGTACACCAAATATATATTATATACTGTACATAAAATATCAAAAAGTACAGTAAATATATTTCATATATTGTACATATAATATTAACTAAAAGTACACCAAATACATTTTACATACTGTAAATAAAATATCAAAAATTACAGTAAGTATATATTATCTACTGTACATAAAATATCAAAAAGTACACCAAATATGTGTTATATATACTGTAAATTAACTGTCAAAATCTTCAGTAACTATATTTAATATACTGTACATAAAATATCAAAAATTACACCAAATGTATATTATACACTCTAAATAGAATATCAAAAAGGACAGTAAATATATATTACACTCTATGTAAAATATCAAAACTACACCAAATATATATTATATAATTTACATAAAATATCAAAAGTACACCAAATATATATTATATACTCTACATAAATTATCAAAAAGTACAGTAAATATGTTTCATATGTTGTACATATATTATTAACTAAAAGTACACCAAATACATTTTACATACTGTAAATAAAATACCAAAAATTACAGTAAGTATATATTATCTACTGTACATAAAATATCAAAAAGTACACCAAATATGTGTTATATATACTGTAAATAAACTATCAAAATCTTCAGTAATTATATTTAATATACTGTACATAAAATATCAAAAATTACACCAAATGTATATTATACACTCTAAATAGAATATCAAAAAGGACAGTAAATATATATTACACTCTATGTAAAATATCAAAACTACACCAAATATATATTATATAATTTACATAAAATATCAAAAGTACACCAAATATATATTATATACTGTACATAAAATATGAAAAAGTACAGTAAATATATTTCATATGTTGTACATATAATATTAACTAAAAGTATACTAAATACATTTTACATACTGTAAATAAAATACCAAAATTACAGTAAGTATATATTATCTACTGTACATAAAATATCAAACAGTACACCAAATATGTGTTATATATAATGTAAATAAACTATCAAAACCTTCAGTAATTATATTTAATATACTGTACATTAAATATCAAAAATTACACCAAATGTATATTATACACTCTAAATAGAATATCAAAAAGGACAGTAAATATATACTAGACTCTATGTAAAATATCAAAGCTACATCAAATATATATTATATAATTTACATAAAATATCAAATGTACACCAAATATATATTATATACTCTACATAAAATATCAAAAAGTACAGTAAATATATTTCATATGTTGTACATATAATATTAACTAAAAGTACACCAAATACATTTTACATACTGTAAATAAAATATCAAAAATTACAGTAAGTATATATTATCTACTGTACATAAAATATCAAAAAGTACACCAAATATGTGTTATATATACTGTAAATAAACTATCAAAATCTTCAGTAATTATATTTAATATACTGTACATAAAACATCAAAAATTACACCAAATGTATATTATACACTCTAAATAGAATATCAAAAAGGACAGTAAATATATATTACACTCTATGTAAAATATCAAAACCTACACCAAATATATATTATATAATTTACATAAAATATCAAAAGTACACCAAATATATATTATATAATCTACATAAAATATCAAAAAGTACAGTAAATATATTTCATATATTGTACATATAATATTAACTAAAAGTACACCAAATACATTTTACATACTGTAAATAAAATATCAAAAATTACAGTAAGTATATATTATCTACTGTACATAAAATATCAAAAAGTACACCAAATATGTGTTATATATACTGTAAATAAACTATCAAAATCTTCAGTAATTATATTTAATATACTGTACATAAAATATCAAAAATTACACCAAATGTATATTATACACTCTAAATAGAATATCAAAAAGGACAGTAAATATATACTACACTCTATGTAAAACATCAAAACTACACCAAATATATATTATATAATTTACATAAAATATCAAAAGTACACCAAATATATATTATATACTGTACATAAAATATCAAAAAGTACAGTAAATATATTTCATATGTTGTACATATAATATTAACTAAAAGTACACCAAATACATTTTACATACTGTAAATAAAATACCAAAAATTACAGTAAGTATATATTATCTACTGTACATAAAATATCAAAAAGTACACCAAATATGTGTTATATATACTGTAAATAAACTATCAAAATCTTCAGTAATTATATTTAATATACTGTACATAAAATATCAAAAATTACACCAAATGTATATTATACACTCTAAATAAAATATCAAAAAGGACAGTAAATATATATTACACTCTATGTAAAATATCAAAAACTACACCAAATATATATTATATAATTTACATAAAATATAAAAAGTACACCAAATATATATTATATACTGTACATAATATACCAAAAAGTACAGTATATATATTTCATATATTGTACATATAATATTAACTAAAAGTACACCAAATACATTTTACATACTGTAAATAAAATACCAAAAATTACAGTAAGTATATATTATCTACTGTACATAAAATATCAAAAAGTACACCAAATATGTGTTATATATACTGTAAATAAACTATCAAAATCTTCAGTAATTATATTTAATATACTGTACATAAAATATCAAAAATTACACCAAATGTATATTATACACTCTAAATTGAATATCAAAAAGGACAGTAAATATATATTACACTCTATGTAAAATATCAAAACTACACCAAATATATATTATATAATTTACATAAAATATCAAAAGTACACCAAATATATATTATATACTCTACATAAAGTATGAAAAAGTACAGTAAATATATTTCATATGTTGTACATATAATATTAACTAAAATTATACCAAATACATTTTACATACTGTAAATAAAATACCAAAATTACAGTAAATATATATTATCTACTGTACATAAAATATCAAAAAGTACACCAAATATGTGTTATATATAATGTAAATAAACTATCAAAACCTTCAGTAATTATATTTAATATACTGTACATTAAATATCAAAAATTACACCAAATGTATATTATACACTCTAAATAGAATATCAAAAAGGACAGTAAATATATACTAGACTCTATGTAAAATATCAAAACTACAGCAAATATATATTATATAATTTACATAAAATATCAAAAGTACACCAAATATATATTATATACTCTACATAAAATATCAAAAAGTACAGTAAATATATTTCATATGTTGTACATATAATATTAACTAAAAGTACACCAAATACATTTTACATACTGTAAATAATATATCAAAAATTACAGTAAGTATATATTATCTACTGTACATAAAATATCAAAAAGTACACCAAATATGTGTTATATATACTGTAAATAAACTATCAAAATCTTCAGTAATTATATTTAATATACTGTACATAAAACATCAAAAATTACACCAAATGTATATTATAAACTCTAAATAGAATATCAAAAAGGACAGTAAATATATATTACACTCTATGTAAAATATCAAAACCTACACCAAATATATATTATATAATTTACATAAAATATCAAAAGTACACCAAATATATATTATATAATCTACATAAAATATCAAAAAGTACAGTAAATATATTTCATATATTGTACATATAATATTAACTAAAAGTACACCAAATACATTTTACATACTGTAAATAAAATATCAAAAATTACAGTAAGTATATATTATCTACTGTACATAAAATATCAAAAAGTACACCAAATATGTGTTATATATACTGTAAATAAACTATCAAAATCTTCAGTAATTATATTTAATATACTGTACATAAAATATCAAAAATTACACCAAATGTATATTATACACTCTAAATAGAATATCAAAAAGGACAGTAAATATATATTACACTCTATGTAAAATATCAAAACTACACCAAATATATATTATATAATTTACATAAAATATCAAAAGTACACCAAATATATATTATATACTGTACATAAAATATCAAAAAGTACAGTAAATATATTTCATATGTTGTACGTATAATATTAACTAAAAGTACACCAAATACATTTTACATACTGTAAATAAAATACCAAAAATTACAGTAAGTATATATTATCTACTGTACATAAAATATCAAAAAGTACACCAAATATGTGTTATATATACTGTAAATAAACTATCAAAATCTTCAGTAATTATATTTAATATACTGTACATAAAATATCAAAAATTACACCAAATGTATATTATACACTCTAAATAAAATATCAAAAAGGACAGTAAATATATATTACACTCTATGTAAAATATCAAAAACTACACCAAATATATATTATATAATTTACATAAAATATCAAAAGTACACCAAATATATATTATATACTGTACATAAAATACCAAAAAGTACAGTAAATATATTTCATATGTTGTACATATAATATTAACTAAAAGTACACCAAATACATTTTACATACTGTAAATAAAATACCAAAAATTACAGTAAGTATATATTATCTACTGTACATAAAATATCAAAAAGTACACCAAATATGTGTTATATATACTGTAAATAAACTATCAAAATCTTCAGTAATTATATTTAATATACTGTACATAAAATATCAAAAATTACACCAAATGTATATTATACACTCTAAATAGAATATCAAAAAGCACAGTAAATATATATTACACTCTATGTAAAATATCAAAACTACACCAAATATATATTATATAATTTACATAAAATATCAAAAGTACACCAAATATATATTATATACTCTACATAAAATATGAAAAAGTACAGTAAATATATTTCATATGTTGTACATATAATATTAACTAAAAGTATACCAAATACATTTTACATACTGTAAATAAAATACCAAAATTACAGTAAGTATATATTATCTACTGTACATAAAATATCAAAAAGTACACCAAATATGTGTTATATATACTGTAAATAAACTATCAAAATCTTCAGTAATTATATTTAATATACTGTACATAAAATATCAAAAATTACACCAAATGTATATAATACACTCTAAATAGAATATCAAAAAGGACAGTAAATATATATTACACTCTATGTAAAATATCAAAACTACACCAAATATATATTATATAATTTACAAAAAATATCAAAAGTACACCAAATATATATTATATACTCTACATAAAATATGAAAAAGTACAGTAAATATATTTCATATGTTGTACATATAATATTAACTAAAAGTATACCAAATACATTTTACATACTGTAAATAAAATACCAAAATTACAGTAAGTATATATTATCTACTGTACATAAAATATCAAAAAGTACACCAAATATGTGTTATATATAATGTAAATAAACTATCAAAATCTTCAGTAATTATATTTAATATACTGTACATAAAATATCAAAAATTACACCAAATGTATATTATACACTCTAAATAGAATATCAAAAAGGACAGTAAATATATACTACACTCTATGTAAAACATCAAAACTACACCAAATATATATTATATAATTTACATAAAATATCAAAAGTACACCAAATATATATTATATACTGTACATAAAATATCAAAAAGTACAGTAAATATATTTCATATGTTGTACATATAATATTAACTAAAAGTACACCAAATACATTTTACATACTGTAAATAAAATACCAAAAATTACAGTAAGTATATATTATCTACTGTACATAAAATATCAAAAAGTACACCAAATATGTGTTATATATACTGTAAATAAACTATCAAAATCTTCAGTAATTATATTTAATATACTGTACATAAAATATCAAAAATTACACCAAATGTATATTATACACTCTAAATAAAATATCAAAAAGGACAGTAAATATATATTACACTCTATGTAAAATATCAAAAACTACACCAAATATATATTATATAATTTACATAAAATATCAAAAGTACACCAAATATATATTATATACTGTACATAAAATACCAAAAAGTACAGTAAATATATTTCATATGTTGTACATATAATATTAACTAAAAGTACACCAAATACATTTTACATACTGTAAATAAAATACCAAAAATTACAGTAAGTATATATTATCTACTGTACATAAAATATCAAAAAGTACACCAAATATGTGTTATATATACTGTAAATAAACTATCAAAATCTTCAGTAATTATATTTAATATACTGTACATAAAATATCAAAAATTACACCAAATGTATATTATACACTCTAAATAGAATATCAAAAAGGACAGTAAATATATATTACACTCTATGTAAAATATCAAAACTACACCAAATATATATTATATAATTTACATAAAATATCAAAAGTACACCAAATATATATTATATACTCTACATAAAATATGAAAAAGTACAGTAAATATATTTCATATGTTGTACATATAATATTAACTAAAAGTATACCAAATACATTTTACATACTGTAAATAAAATACCAAAATTACAGTAAGTATATATTATCTACTGTACATAAAATATCAAAAAGTACACCAAATATGTGTTATATATAATGTAAATAAACTATCAAAATCTTCAGTAATTATATTTAATATACTGTACATTAAATATCAAAAATTACACCAAATGTATATTATACACTCTAAATAGAATATCAAAAAGGACAGTAAATATATACTAGACTTTATGTAAAATATCAAAACTACAACAAATATATATTATATAATTTACATAAAATATCAAATGTACACCAAATATATATTATATACTCTACATAAAATATCAAAAAGTACAGTAAATACATTTCAAATGTTGTACATATAATATTAACTAAAAGTACACCAAATACATTTTACATACTGTAAATACAATACCAAAAATTACAGTAAGTATATATTATCTACTGTACATAAAATATCTAAAAGTACACCAAATATGTGTTATATATACTGTAAATAAACTATCAAAACCTTCAGTAATTATATTTAATATACTGTACATAAAACATCAAAAATTACACCAAATGTATATTATACACTCTAAATAGAATATCAAAAAGGACAGTAAATATATATTACACTCTATGTAAAATATCAAAAACTACACCAAATATATATTATATAATTTACATAAAATATCAAAAGTACACCAAATATATATTATATACTGTACATAAAATATCAAAAAGTACAGTAAATATATTTCATATATTGTACATATAATATTAACTAAAAGTACACCAAATACATTTTACATACTGTAAATAAAATATCAAAAATTACAGTAAGTATATATTATCTACTGTACATAAAATATCAAAAAGTACACCAAATATGTGTTATATATACTGTAAATAAACTGTCAAAATCTTCAGTAACTATATTTAATATACTGTACATAAAATATCAAAAATTACACCAAATGTATATTATACACTCTAAATAGAATATCAAAAAGGACAGTAAATATATATTACACTCTATGTAAAATATCAAAACTACACCAAATATATATTATATAATTTACATAAAATATCAAAAGTACACCAAATATATATTATATACTCTACATAAATTATCAAAAAGTACAGTAAATATGTTTCATATGTTGTACATATAATATTAACTAAAAGTACACCAAATACATTTTACATACTGTAAATAAAATACCAAAAATTACAGTAAGTATATATTATCTACTGTACATAAAATATCAAAAAGTACACCAAATATGTGTTATATATACTGTAAATAAACTATCAAAATCTTCAGTAATTATATTTAATATACTGTACATAAAATATCAAAAATTACACCAAATGTATATTATACACTCTAAATAAAATATCAAAAAGGACAGTAAATATATATTACACTCTATGTAAAATATCAAAAACTACACCAAATATATATTATATAATTTACATAAAATATCAAAAGTACACCAAATATATATTATATACTGTACATAAAATACCAAAAAGTACAGTAAATATATTTCATATGTTGTACATATAATATTAACTAAAAGTACACCAAATACATTTTACATACTGTAAATAAAATACCAAAAATTACAGTAAGTATATATTATCTACTGTACATAAAATATCAAAAAGTACACCAAATATGTGTTATATATACTGTAAATAAACTATCAAAATCTTCAGTAATTATATTTAATATACTGTACATAAAATATCAAAAATTACACCAAATGTATATTATACACTCTAAATAGAATATCAAAAAGCACAGTAAATATATATTACACTCTATGTAAAATATCAAAACTACACCAAATATATATTATATAATTTACATAAAATATCAAAAGTACACCAAATATATATTATATACTCTACATAAAATATGAAAAAGTACAGTAAATATATTTCATATGTTGTACATATAATATTAACTAAAAGTATACCAAATACATTTTACATACTGTAAATAAAATACCAAAATTACAGTAAGTATATATTATCTACTGTACATAAAATATCAAAAAGTACACCAAATATGTGTTATATATACTGTAAATAAACTATCAAAATCTTCAGTAATTATATTTAATATACTGTACATAAAATATCAAAAATTACACCAAATGTATATTATACACTCTAAATAGAATATCAAAAAGGACAGTAAATATATATTACACTCTATGTAAAATATCAAAACTACACCAAATATATATTATATAATTTACATAAAATATCAAAAGTACACCAAATATATATTATATACTCTACATAAAATATGAAAAAGTACAGTAAATATATTTCATATGTTGTACATATAATATTAACTAAAAGTATACCAAATACATTTTACATACTGTAAATAAAATACCAAAATTACAGTAAGTATATATTATCTACTGTACATAAAATATCAAAAAGTACACCAAATATGTGTTATATATAATGTAAATAAACTATCAAAATCTTCAGTAATTATATTTAATATACTGTACATTAAATATCAAAAATTACACCAAATGTATATTATACACTCTAAATAGAATATCAAAAAGGACAGTAAATATATACTAGACTTTATGTAAAATATCAAAACTACAACAAATATATATTACATAATTTACATAAAATATCAAATGTACACCAAATATATATTATATACTCTACATAAAATATCAAAAAGTACAGTAAATATATTTCAAATGTTGTACATATAATATTAACTAAAAGTACACCAAATACATTTTACATACTGTAAATACAATACCAAAAATTACAGTAAGTATATATTATCTACTGTACATAAAATATCTAAAAGTACACCAAATATGTGTTATATATACTGTAAATAATCTATCAAAACCTTCAGTAATTATATTTAATATACTGTACATAAAACATCAAAAATTACACCAAATGTATATTATACACTCTAAATAGAATATCAAAAAGGACAGTAAATATATATTACACTCTATGTAAAATATCAAAAACTACACCAAATATATATTATATAATTTACATAAAATATCAAAAGTACACCAAATATATATTATATACTGTACATAAAATATCAAAAAGTACAGTAAATATATTTCATATATTGTACATATAATATTAACTAAAAGTACACCAAATACATTTTACATACTGTAAATAAAATATCAAAAATTACAGTAAGTATATATTATCTACTGTACATAAAATATCAAAAAGTACACCAAATATGTGTTATATATACTGTAAATAAACTGTCAAAATCTTCAGTAACTATATTTAATATACTGTACATAAAATATCAAAAATTACACCAAATGTATATTATACACTCTAAATAGAATATCAAAAAGGACAGTAAATATATATTACACTCTATGTAAAATATCAAAACTACACCAAATATATATTATATAATTTACATAAAATATCAAAAGTACACCAAATATATATTATATACTCTACATATATTATCAAAAAGTACAGTAAATATGTTTCATATGTTGTACATATAATATTAACTAAAAGTACACCAAATACATTTTACATACTGTAAATAAAATACCAAAAATTACAGTAAGTATATATTATCTACTGTACATAAAATATCAAAAAGTACACCAAATATGTGTTATATATACTGTAAATAAACTATCAAAATCTTCAGTAATTATATTTAATATACTGTACATAAAATATCAAAAATTACACCAAATGTATATTATACACTCTAAATAGAATATCAAAAAGGACAGTAAATATATATTACACTCTATGTAAAATATCAAAACTACACCAAATATATATTATATAATTTACATAAAATATCAAAAGTACACCAAATATATATTATATACTCTACATAAAATATGAAAAAGTACAGTAAATATATTTCATATGTTGTACATATAATATTAACTAAAATTATACCAAATACATTTTACATACTGTAAATAAAATACCAAAATTACAGTAAGTATATATTATCTACTGTACATAAAATATCAAAAAGTACACCAAATATGTGTTATATATAATGTAAATAAACTATCAAAACCTTCAGTAATTATATTTAATATACTGTACATTAAATATCAAAAATTACACCAAATGTATATTATACACTCTAAATAGAATATCAAAAAGGACAGTAAATATATACTAGACTCTATGTAAAATATCAAAACTACAGCAAATATATATTATATAATTTACATAAAATATCAAAAGTACACCAAATATATATTATATACTCTACATAAAATATCAAAAAGTACAGTAAATATATTTCATATGTTGTACATATAATATTAACTAAAAGTACACCAAATACATTTTACATACTGTAAATAATATATCAAAAATTACAGTAAGTATATATTATCTACTGTACATAAAATATCAAAAAGTACACCAAATATGTGTTATATATACTGTAAATAAACTATCAAAATCTTCAGTAATTATATTTAATATACTGTACATAAAACATCAAAAATTACACCAAATGTATATTATAAACTCTAAATAGAATATCAAAAAGGACAGTAAATATATATTACACTCTATGTAAAATATCAAAACCTACACCAAATATATATTATATAATTTACATAAAATATCAAAAGTACACCAAATATATATTATATAATCTACATAAAATATCAAAAAGTACAGTAAATATATTTCATATGTTGTACATATAATATTAACTAAAAGTACACCAAATACATTTTACATACTGTAAATAAAATATCAAAAATTACAGTAAGTATATATTATCTACTGTACATAAAATATCAAAAAGTACACCAAATATGTGTTATATATACTGTAAATAAACTATCAAAATCTTCAGTAATTATATTTAATATACTGTACATAAAATATCAAAAATTACACCAAATGTATATTATACACTCTAAATAGAATATCAAAAAGGACAGTAAATATATATTACACTCTATGTAAAATATCAAAACTACACCAAATATATATTATATAATTTACATAAAATATCAAAAGTACACCAAATATATATTATATACTGTACATAAAATATCAAAAAGTACAGTAAATATATTTCATATGTTGTACATATAATATTAACTAAAAGTACACCAAATACATTTTACATACTGTAAATAAAATACCAAAAATTACAGTAAGTATATATTATCTACTGTACATAAAATATCAAAAAGTACACCAAATATGTGTTATATATACTGTAAATAAACTATCAAAATCTTCAGTAATTATATTTAATATACTGTACATAAAATATCAAAAATTACACCAAATGTATATTATACACTCTAAATAAAATATCAAAAAGGACAGTAAATATATATTACACTCTATGTAAAATATCAAAAACTACACCAAATATATATTATATAATTTACATAAAATATCAAAAGTACACCAAATATATATTATATACTGTACATAAAATACCAAAAAGTACAGTAAATATATTTCATATGTTGTACATATAATATTAACTAAAAGTACACCAAATACATTTTACATACTGTAAATAAAATACCAAAAATTACAGTAAGTATATATTATCTACTGTACATAAAATATCAAAAAGTACACCAAATATGTGTTATATATACTGTAAATAAACTATCAAAATCTTCAGTAATTATATTTAATATACTGTACATAAAATATCAAAAATTACACCAAATGTATATTATACACTCTAAATAGAATATCAAAAAGCACAGTAAATATATATTACACTCTATGTAAAATATCAAAACTACACCAAATATATATTATATAATTTACATAAAATATCAAAAGTACACCAAATATATATTATATACTCTACATAAAATATGAAAAAGTACAGTAAATATATTTCATATGTTGTACATATAATATTAACTAAAAGTATACCAAATACATTTTACATACTGTAAATAAAATACCAAAATTACAGTAAGTATATATTATCTACTGTACATAAAATATCAAAAAGTACACCAAATATGTGTTATATATACTGTAAATAAACTATCAAAATCTTCAGTAATTATATTTAACATACTGTACATAAAATATCAAAAATTACACCAAATGTATATTATACACTCTAAATAGAATATCAAAAAGGACAGTAAATATATATTACACTCTATGTAAAATATCAAAACTACACCAAATATATATTATATAATTTACAAAAAATATCAAAAGTACACCAAATATATATTATATACTCTACATAAAATATGAAAAAGTACAGTAAATATATTTCATATGTTGTACATATAATATTAACTAAAAGTATACCAAATACATTTTACATACTGTAAATAAAATACCAAAATTACAGTAAGTATATATTATCTACTGTACATAAAATATCAAAAAGTACACCAAATATGTGTTATATATAATGTAAATAAACTATCAAAATCTTCAGTAATTATATTTAATATACTGTACATAAAATATCAAAAATTACACCAAATGTATATTATACACTCTAAATAGAATATCAAAAAGGACAGTAAATATATACTACACTCTATGTAAAACATCAAAACTACACCAAATATATATTATATAATTTACATAAAATATCAAAAGTACACCAAATATATATTATATACTGTACATAAAATATCAAAAAGTACAGTAAATATATTTCATATGTTGTACATATAATATTAACTAAAAGTACACCAAATACATTTTACATACTGTAAATAAAATACCAAAAATTACAGTAAGTATATATTATCTACTGTACATAAAATATCAAAAAGTACACCAAATATGTGTTATATATACTGTAAATAAACTATCAAAATCTTCAGTAATTATATTTAATATACTGTACATAAAATATCAAAAATTACACCAAATGTATATTATACACTCTAAATAAAATATCAAAAAGGACAGTAAATATATATTACACTCTATGTAAAATATCAAAAACTACACCAAATATATATTATATAATTTACATAAAATATAAAAAGTACACCAAATATATATTATATACTGTACATAAAATACCAAAAAGTACAGTAAATATATTTCATATATTGTACATATAATATTAACTAAAAGTACACCAAATACATTTTACATACTGTAAATAAAATACCAAAAATTACAGTAAGTATATATTATCTACTGTACATAAAATATCAAAAAGTACACCAAATATGTGTTATATATACTGTAAATAAACTATCAAAATCTTCAGTAATTATATTTAATATACTGTACATAAAATATCAAAAATTACACCAAATGTATATTATACACTCTAAATAGAATATCAAAAAGGACAGTAAATATATATTACACTCTATGTAAAATATCAAAACTACACCAAATATATATTATATAATTTACATAAAATATCAAAAGTACACCAAATATATATTATATACTCTACATAAAATATGAAAAAGTACAGTAAATATATTTCATATGTTGTACATATAATATTAACTAAAATTATACCAAATACATTTTACATACTGTAAATAAAATACCAAAATTACAGTAAGTATATATTATCTACTGTACATAAAATATCAAAAAGTACACCAAATATGTGTTATATATAATGTAAATAAACTATCAAAACCTTCAGTAATTATATTTAATATACTGTACATTAAATATCAAAAATTACACCAAATGTATATTATACACTCTAAATAGAATATCAAAAAGGACAGTAAATATATACTAGACTCTATGTAAAACATCAAAACTACACCAAATATATATTATATAATTTACATAAAATATCAAAAGTACACCAAATATATATTATATACTCTACATAAAATATCAAAAAGTACAGTAAATATATTTCATATGTTGTACATATAATATTAACTAAAAGTACACCAAATACATTTTACATACTGTAAATAATATATCAAAAATTACAGTAAGTATATATTATCTACTGTACATAAAATATCAAAAAGTACACCAAATATGTGTTATATATACTGTAAATAAACTATCAAAATCTTCAGTAATTATATTTAATATACTGTACATAAAACATCAAAAATTACACCAAATGTATATTATAAACTCTAAATAGAATATCAAAAAGGACAGTAAATATATATTACACTCTATGTAAAATATCAAAACCTACACCAAATATATATTATATAATTTACATAAAATATCAAAAGTACACCAAATATACATTATATAATCTACATAAAATATCAAAAAGTACAGTAAATATATTTCATATATTGTACATATAATATTAACTAAAAGTACACCAAATACATTTTACATACTGTAAATAAAATATCAAAAATTACAGTAAGTATATATTATCTACTGTACATAAAATATCAAAAAGTACACCAAATATGTGTTATATATACTGTAATAAACTATCAAAATCTTCAGTAATTATATTTAATATACTGTACATAAAATATCAAAAATTACACCAAATGTATATTATACACTCTAAATAGAATATCAAAAAGGACAGTAAATATATATTACACTCTATGTAAAATATCAAAACTACACCAAATATATATTATATAATTTACATAAAATATCAAAAGTACACCAAATATATATTATATACTGTACATAAAATATCAAAAAGTACAGTAAATATATTTCATATGTTGTACATATAATATTAACTAAAAGTACACCAAATACATTTTACATACTGTAAATAAAATACCAAAAATTACAGTAACTATATATTATCTACTGTACATAAAATATCAAAAAGTACACCAAATATGTGTTATATATACTGTAAATAAACTATCAAAATCTTCAGTAATTATATTTAATATACTGTACATAAAATATCAAAAATTACACCAAATGTATATTATACACTCTAAATAAAATATCAAAAAGGACAGTAAATATATATTACACTCTATGTAAAATATCAAAAACTACACCAAATATATATTATATAATTTACATAAAATATCAAAAGTACACCAAATATATATTATATACTGTACATAAAATACCAAAAAGTACAGTAAATATATTTCATATGTTGTACATATAATATTAACTAAAAGTACACCAAATACATTTTACATACTGTAAATAAAATACCAAAAATTACAGTAAGTATATATTATCTACTGTACATAAAATATCAAAAAGTACACCAAATATGTGTTATATATACTGTAAATAAACTATCAAAATCTTCAGTAATTATATTTAATATACTGTACATAAAATATCAAAAATTACACCAAATGTATATTATACACTCTAAATAGAATATCAAAAAGCACAGTAAATATATATTACACTCTATGTAAAATATCAAAACTACACCAAATATATATTATATAATTTACATAAAATATCAAAAGTACACCAAATATATATTATATACTCTACATAAAATATGAAAAAGTACAGTAAATATATTTCATATGTTGTACATATAATATTAACTAAAAGTATACCAAATACATTTTACATACTGTAAATAAAATACCAAAATTACAGTAAGTATATATTATCTACTGTACATAAAATATCAAAAAGTACACCAAATATGTGTTATATATACTGTAAATAAACTATCAAAACCTTCAGTAATTATATTTAATATACTGTACATAAAATATCAAAAATTACACCAAATGTATATTATACACTCTAAATAGAATATCAAAAAGGACAGTAAATATATATTACACTCTATGTAAAATATCAAAACTACACCAAATATATATTATATAATTTACATAAAATATCAAAAGTACACCAAATATATATTATATACTCTACATAAAATATGAAAAAGTACAGTAAATATATTTCATATGTTGTACATATAATATTAACTAAAAGTATACCAAATACATTTTACATACTGTAAATAAAATACCAAAATTACAGTAAGTATATATTATCTACTGTACATAAAATATCAAAAAGTACACCAAATATGTGTTATATATAATGTAAATAAACTATCAAAATCTTCAGTAATTATATTTAATATACTGTACATTAAATATCAAAAATTACACCAAATGTATATTATACACTCTAAATAGAATATCAAAAAGGACAGTAAATATATACTAGACTTTATGTAAAATATCAAAACTACAACAAATATATATTATATAATTTACATAAAATATCAAATGTACACCAAATATATATTATATACTCTACATAAAATATCAAAAAGTACAGTAAATATATTTCATATGTTGTACATATAATATTAACTAAAAGTACACCAAATACATTTTACATACTGTAAATACAATACCAAAAATTACAGTAAGTATATATTATCTACTGTACATAAAATATCTAAAAGTACACCAAATATGTGTTATATATACTGTAAATAAACTATCAAAACCTTCAGTAATTATATTTAATATACTGTACATAAAACATCAAAAATTACACCAAATGTATATTATACACTCTAAATAGAATATCAAAAAGGACAGTAAATATATATTACACTCTATGTAAAATATCAAAAACTACACCAAATATATATTATATAATTTACATAAAATATCAAAAGTACACCAAATATATATTATATACTGTACATAAAATATCAAAAAGTACAGTAAATATATTTCATATATTGTACATATAATATTAACTAAAAGTACACCAAATACATTTTACATACTGTAAATAAAATATCAAAAATTACAGTAAGTATATATTATCTACTGTACATAAAATATCAAAAAGTACACCAAATATGTGTTATATATACTGTAAATAAACTGTCAAAATCTTCAGTAACTATATTTAATATACTGTACATAAAATATCAAAAATTACACCAAATGTATATTATACACTCTAAATAGAATATCAAAAATGACAGTAAATATATATTACACTCTATGTAAAATATCAAAACTACACCAAATATATATTATATAATTTACATAAAATATCAAAAGTACACCAAATATATATTATATACTCTACATAAATTATCAAAAAGTACAGTAAATATGTTTCATATGTTGTACATATAATATTAACTAAAAGTACACCAAATACATTTTACATACTGTAAATAAAATACCAAAAATTACAGTAAGTATATATTATCTACTGTACATAAAATATCAAAAAGTACACCAAATATGTGTTATATATACTGTAAATAAACTATCAAAATCTTCAGTAATTATATTTAATATACTGTACATAAAATATCAAAAATTACACCAAATGTATATTATACACTCTAAATAGAATATCAAAAAGGACAGTAAATATATATTACACTCTATGTAAAATATCAAAACTACACCAAATATATATTATATAATTTACATAAAATATCAAAAGTACACCAAATATATATTATATACTCTACATAAAATATGAAAAAGTACAGTAAATATATTTCATATGTTGTACATATAATATTAACTAAAAGTATACCAAATACATTTTACATACTGTAAATAAAATACCAAAATTACAGTAAGTATATATTATCTACTGTACATAAAATATCAAAAAGTACACCAAATATGTGTTATATATAATGTAAATAAACTATCAAAACCTTCAGTAATTATATTTAATATACTGTACATTAAATATCAAAAATTACACCAAATGTATATTATACACTCTAAATAGAATATCAAAAAGGACAGTAAATATATACTAGACTCTATGTAAAATATCAAAGCTACATCAAATATATATTATATAATTTACATAAAATATCAAAAGTACACCAAATATATATTATATACTCTACATAAAATATCAAAAAGTACAGTAAATATATTTCATATGTTGTACATATAATATTAACTAAAAGTACACCAAATACATTTTACATACTGTAAATAAAATATCAAAAATTACAGTAAGTATATATTATCTACTGTACATAAAATATCAAAAAGTACACCAAATATGTGTTATATATACTGTAAATAAACTATCAAAATCTTCAGTAATTATATTTAATATACTGTACATAAAACATCAAAAATTACACCAAATGTATATTATACACTCTAAATAGAATATCAAAAAGGACAGTAAATATATATTACACTCTATGTAAAATATCAAAACCTACACCAAATATATATTATATAATTTACATAAAATATCAAAAGTACACCAAATATATATTATATAATCTACATAAAATATCAAAAAGTACAGTAAATATATTTCATATATTGTACATATAATATTAACTAAAAGTACACCAAATACATTTTACATACTGTAAATAAAATATCAAATATTACAGTAAGTATATATTATCTACTGTACATAAAATATCAAAAAGTACACCAAATATGTGTTATATATACTGTAAATAAACTATCAAAATCTTCAGTAATTATATTTAATATACTGTACATAAAATATCAAAAATTACACCAAATGTATATTATACACTCTAAATAGAATATCAAAAAGGACAGTAAATATATACTACACTCTATGTAAAACATCAAAACTACACCAAATATATATTATATAATTTACATAAAATATCAAAAGTACACCAAATATATATTATATACTGTACATAAAATATCAAAAAGTACAGTAAATATATTTCATATGTTGTACATATAATATTAAATAAAAGTACACCAAATACATTTTGCATACTGTAAATAAAATACCAAAAATTACAGTAAGTATATATTATCTACTGTACATAAAATATCAAAAAGTACACCAAATATGTGTTATATATACTGTAAATAAACTATCAAAATCTTCAGTAATTATATTTAATATACTGTACATAAAATATCAAAAATTACACCAAATGTATATTATACACTCTAAATAAAATATCAAAAAGGACAGTAAATATATATTACACTCTATGTAAAATATCAAAAACTACACCAAATATATATTATATAATTTACATAAAATATAAAAAGTACACCAAATATATATTATATACTGTACATAAAATACCAAAAAGTACAGTAAATATATTTCATATGTTGTACATATAATATTAACTAAAAGTACACCAAATACATTTTACATACTGTAAATAAAATACCAAAAATTACAGTAAGTATATATTATCTACTGTACATAAAATATCAAAAAGTACACCAAATATGTGTTATATATACTGTAAATAAACTATCAAAATCTTCAGTAATTATATTTAATATACTGTACATAAAATATCAAAAATTACACCAAATGTATATTATACACTCTAAATAGAATATCAAAAAGGACAGTAAATATATATTACACTCTATGTAAAATATCAAAACTACACCAAATATATATTATATAATTTACATAAAATATCAAAAGTACACCAAATATATATTATATACTCTACATAAAATATGAAAAAGTACAGTAAATATATTTCATATGTTGTACATATAATATTAACTAAAAGTATACCAAATACATTTTACATACTGTAAATAAAATACCAAAATTACAGTAAGTATATATTATCTACTGTACATAAAATATCAAAAAGTACACCAAATATGTGTTATATATAATGTAAATAAACTATCAAAACCTTCAGTAATTATATTTAATATACTGTACATTAAATATCAAAAATTACACCAAATGTATATTATACACTCTAAATAGAATATCAAAAAGGACAGTAAATATATACTAGACTCTATGTAAAATATCAAAACTACACCAAATATATATTATATAATTTACATAAAATATCAAAAGTACACCAAATATATATTATATACTCTACATAAAATATCAAAAAGTACAGTAAATATATTTCATATGTTGTACATATAATATTAACTAAAAGTACACCAAATACATTTTACATACTGTAAATAAAATATCAAAAATTACAGTAAGTATATATTAACTACTGTACATAAAATATCAAAAAGTACACCAAATATGTGTTATATATACTGTAAATAAACTATCAAAATCTTCAGTAATTATATTTAATATACTGTACATAAAACATCAAAAATTACACCAAATGTATATTATACACTCTAAATAGAATATCAAAAAGGACAGTAAATATATATTACACTCTATGTAAAATATCAAAACCTACACCAAATATATATTATATAATTTACATAAAATATCAAAAGTACACCAAATATATATTATATAATCTACATAAAATATCAAAAAGTACAGTAAATATATTTCATATATTGTACATATAATATTAACTAAAAGTACACCAAATACATTTTACATACTGTAAATAAAATATCAAAAATTACAGTAAGTATATATTATCTACTGTACATAAAATATCAAAAAGTACACCAAATATGTGTTATATATACTGTAAATAAACTATCAAAATCTTCAGTAATTATATTTAATATACTGTACATAAAATATCAAAAATTACACCAAATGTATATTATACACTCTAAATAGAATATCAAAAAGGACAGTAAATATATATTACACTCTATGTAAAATATCAAAACTACACCAAATATATATTATATAATTTACATAAAATATCAAAAGTACACCAAATATATATTATATACTGTACATAAAATATCAAAAAGTACAGTAAATATATTTCATATGTTGTACATATAATATTAACTAAAAGTACACCAAATACATTTTACATACTGTAAATAAAATACCAAAAATTACAGTAAGTATATATTATCTACTGTACATAAAATATCAAAAAGTACACCAAATATGTGTTATATATACTGTAAATAAACTATCAAAATCTTCAGTAATTATATTTAATATACTGTACATAAAATATCAAAAATTACACCAAATGTATATTATACACTCTAAATAGAATATCAAAAAGGACAGTAAATATATATTACACTCTATGTAAAATATCAAAAACTACACCAAATATATATTATATAATTTACATAAAATATCAAAAGTACACCAAATATATATTATATACTCTACATAAAATACCAAAAAGTACAGTAAATATATTTCATATATTGTACATATAATATTAACTAAAAGTACACCAAATACATTTTACATACTGTAAATAAAATACCAAAAATTACAGTAAGTATATATTATCTACTGTACATAAAATATCAAAAAGTACACCAAATATGTGTTATATATACTGTAAATAAACTATCAAAATCTTCAGTAATTATATTTAATATACTGTACATAAAATATCAAAAATTACACCAAATGTATATTATACACTCTAAATAGAATATCAAAAAGGACAGTAAATATATATTACAATCTATGTAAAATATCAAAACTACACCAAATATATATTATATAATTTACATAAAATATCAAAAGTACACCAAATATATATTATATACTCTACATAAAATATGAAAAAGTACAGTAAATATATTTCATATGTTGTACATATAATATTAACTAAAAGTATACCAAATACATTTTACATACTGTAAATAAAATACCAAAATTACAGTAAGTATATATTATCTACTGTACATAAAATATCAAAAAGTACACCAAATATGTGTTATATATAATGTAAATAAACTATCAAAACCTTCAGTAATTATATTTAATATACTGTACATTAAATATCAAAAATTACACCAAATGTATATTATACACTCTAAATAGAATATCAAAAAGGACAGTAAATATATACTAGAATCTATGTAAAATATCAAAACTACACCAAATATATATTATATAATTTACATAAAATATCAAATGTACACCAAATATATATTATATACTCTACATAAAATATCAAAAAGTACAGTAAATATATTTCATATGTTGTACATATAATATTAACTAAAAGTACACCAAATACATTTTACATACTGTAAATAAAATACCAAAAATTACAGTAAGTATATATTATCTACTGTACATAAAATATCAAAAAGTACACCAAATATGTGTTATATATACTGTAAATAAACTGTCAAAATGTTCAGTAACTGTATTTAATATACTGTACATAAAATATCAAAAATTACACCAAATGTATATTATACACTCTAAATAGAATATCAAAAAGGACAGTAAATATATATTACACTCTATGTAAAATATCAAAACTACACCAAATATATATTATATAATTTACATAAAATATCAAAAGTACACCAAATATATATTATATACTCTACATAAAATATGAAAAAGTACAGTAAATATATTTCATATGTTGTACATATAATATTAACTAAAAGTATACCAAATACATTTTACATACTGTAAATAAAATACCAAAATTACAGTAAGTATATATTATCTACTGTACATAAAATATCAAAAAGTACACCAAATATGTGTTATATATACTGTAAATAAACTATCAAAATCTTCAGTAATTATATTTAATATACTGTACATTAAATATCAAAAATTACACCAAATGTATATTATACACTCTAAATAGAATATCAAAAAGGACAGTAAATATATACTAGACTCTATGTAAAATATCAAAACTACACCAAATATATATTATATAATTTACATAAAATATCAAAAGTACACCAAATATATATTACATAATCTACATAAAATATCAAAAAGTACAGTAAATATATTTCACATGTTGTACATATAATATTAACTAAAAGTACACCAAATACATTTTACATACTGTAAATAAAATACCAAAAATTACAGTAAGTATATATTATCTACTGTACATAAAATATCAAAAAGTACACCAAATATGTGTTATATATACTGTAAATAAACTATCAAAATCTTCAGTAATTATATTTAATATACTGTACATAAAACATCAAAAATTACACCAAATGTATATTATACACTCTAAATAGAATATCAAAAAGGACAGTAAATATATATTACACTCTATTTAAAATATCAAAAACTACACCAAATATATATTATATAATTTACATAAAATATCAAAAGTACACCAAATATATATTATATACTCTACATAAAATATCAAAAAGTACAGTAAATATATTTCACATGTTGTACATATAATATTAACTAAAAGTACACCAAATACATTTTACATACTGTAAATAAAATACCAAAAATTACAGTAAGTATATATTATCTACTGTACATAAAATATTAAAAAGTACACTAAATATGTGTTATATATACTGTAAATAAACTATCAAAATCTTCAGTAATTATATTTAATATACTGTACATAAAATATCAAAAATTACACCAAATGTATATTATACACTCTAAATAGAATATCAAAAAGGACAGTAAATATATATTACACTCTATGTAAAATATCAAAACTACACCAAATATATATTATATAATTTACATAAAATATCAAAAGTACACCAAATATATATTATATACTCTACATAAAATATCAAAAAGTACAGTAAATATATTTCATATGTTGTACATATAATATTAACTGAAAGTACACCAAATACATTTTACATACTGTAAATAAAATACCAAAAATTACAGTAAGTATATATTATCTACTGTACATAAAATATCAAAAAGTACACCAAATATGTGTTATATATACTGTAAATAAACTATCAAAATCTTCAGTAATTATATTTAATATACTGTACATAAAATATCAAAAATTACACCAAATTTATATTATACACTCTAAATAGAATATCAAAAAGGACAGTAAATATATACTACACTCTATGTAAAATATCAAAAATTACACCAAATATATATTATATAATTTACATAAAATATCAAAAGTACACCAAATATATATTATATACTCTTCATAAAATATCAAAAAGTACAGTAAATATATTTCACATGTTGTACATATAATATTAACTAAAAGTACACCAAATACATTTTACATACTGTAAATAAAATACCAAAAATTACAGTAAGTATATATTATCTACTGTACATAAAATATCAAAGAGTACACCAAATATGTGTTATATATACTGTAAATAAACTATCAAAATCTGCAGTAATTATATTTAATATACTGTACATAAAATATCAAAAATTACACCAAATGTATATTATACACACTAAATAAAATATCAAAAAGGACAGTAAATATATATTACACTCTATTTAAAATATCAAAAACTACACCAAATATATATTATATAATTTACATAAAATATCAAAAGTACACCATATATATATTATATAATCTACATAAAATATCAAAAAGTACAGTAAATATATTTCAGATGTTGTACATAAAATATTAACTAAAAGTACACCAAATACATTTTACATACTGTAAATAAAATACCAAAAATTACAGTAAGTATATATTATCTACTGTACATAAAATATCAAAGAGTACACCAAATATGTGTTATATATACTGTAAATAAACTATCAAAATCTGCAGTAATTATATTTAATATACTGTACATAAAATATCAAAAATTACACCAAATGTATATTATACACTCTAAATAGAATATCAAAAAGGACAGTAAATATATATTACACTCTATTTAAAATATCAAAAACTACACCAAATATATATTATATAATTTACATAAAATATCAAAAGTACACCAAATATATTATATACTGTACATAAAATATCAAAAAGTACAGTAAATATATTTCATATGTTGTACATATAATATTAACTAAAAGTACACCAAATACATTTTACATACTGTAAATAAAATATCAAAAATTACAGTAAGTATATATTATCTACTGTACATAAAATATCAAAAAGTACACCAAATATGTGTTATATATACTGTAAATAAACTATCAAAATCTGCAGTAATTATATTTAATATACTGTACATAAAATATCAAAAATTACACCAAATGTATATTATACACACTAAATAAAATATCAAAAAGGACAGTAAATATATATTACACTCTATGTAAAATATCAAAAACTACACCAAATATATATTATATAATTTACATAAAATATCAAAAGTACACCAAATATATATTATATAATCTACATAAAATATCAAAAAGTACAGTAAATATATTTCACATGTTGTACATATAATATTAACTAAAAGTACACCAAATACATTTTACATACTGTAAATAAAATACCAAAAATTACAGTAAGTATATATTATCTACTGTACATAAAATATCAAAAAGTACACCAAATATGTGTTATATATACTGTAAATAAACTATCAAAATCTTCAGTAATTATATTTAATATACTGTACATAAAACATCAAAAATTACACCAAATGTATATTATACACTCTAAATAGAATATCAAAAAGGACAGTAAATATATATTACACTCTATTTAACATATCAAAAACTACACCAAATATATATTATATAATTTACATAAAATATCAAAAGTACACCAAATATATATTATATACTCTACATAAAATATCAAAAAGTACAGTAAATATATTTCACATGTTGTACATATAATATTAACTAAAAGTACACCAAATACATTTTACATACTGTAAATAAAATACCAAAAATTACAGTAAGTATATATTATCTACTGTACATAAAATATTAAAAAGTACACTAAATATGTGTTATATATACTGTAAATAAACTATCAAAATCTTCAGTAATTATATTTAATATACTGTACATAAAATATCAAAAATTACACCAAATGTATATTATACACTCTAAATAGAATATCAAAAAGGACAGTAAATATATATTACACTCTATGTAAAATATCAAAAACTACAACAAATATATATTATATAATTTACATAAAATATCAAAAGTACACCAAATATATTATATACTGTACATAAAATATCAAAAAGTACAGTAAATATATTTCATATGTTGTACATATAATATTAACTAAAAGTACACCAAATACATTTTACATACTGTAAATAAAATATCAAAAATTACAGTAAGTATATATTATCTACTGTACATAAAATATCAAAAAGTACACCAAATATGTGTTATATATACTGTAAATAAACTATCAAAATCTTCAGTAATTATATTTAATATACTGTACATAAAATATCAAAAATTACACCAAATGTATATTATACACTCTAAATAGAATATCAAAAAGGACAGTAAATATATATTACACTCTATGTAAAATATCAAAACTACACCAAATATATATTATATAATTTACATAAAATATCAAAAGTACACCAAATATATATTATATACTGTACATAAAATATCAAAAAGTACAGTAAATATATTTCATATGTTGTACATATAATATTAACTAAAAGTACACCAAATACATTTTACATACTGTAAATAAAATACCAAAAATTACAGTAAGTATATATTATATACTGTACATAAAATATCAAAAAGTACACCAAATATGTGTTATATATACTGTAAATAAACTATCAAAATCTTCAGTAATTATATTTAATATACTGTACATAAAATATCAAAAATTACACCAAATTTATATTATACACTCTAAATAGAATATCAAAAAGGACAGTAAATATATACTACACTCTATGTAAAATATCAAAAATTACACCAAATATATATTATATAATTTACATAAAATATCAAAAGTACACCAAATATATATTATATACACTTCATAAAATATCAAAAAGTACAGTAAATATATTTCACATGTTGTACATATAATATTAACTAAAAGTACACCAAATACATTTTACATACTGTAAATAAAATACCAAAAATTACAGTAAGTATATATTATCTACTGTACATAAAATATCAAAGAGTACACCAAATATGTGTTATATATACTGTAAATAAACTATCAAAATCTGCAGTAATTATATTTAATATACTGTACATAAAATGTCAAAAATTACGCCAAATGTATATTATACACACTAAATAAAATATCAAAAAGGACAGTAAATATATATTACACTCTATTTAAAATATCAAAAACTACACCAAATATATATTATATAATTTACATAAAATATCAAAAGTACACCAAATATATATTATATAATCTACATAAAATATCAAAAAGTACAGTAAATATATTTCACATGTTGTACATATAATATTAACTAAAAGTACACCAAATACATTTTACATACTGTAAATAAAATACCAAAAATTACAGTAAGTATATATTATCTACTGTACATAAAATATCAAAGAGTACACCAAATATGTGTTATATATACTGTAAATAAACTATCAAAATCTGCAGTAATTATATTCAATATACTGTACATAAAATATCAAAAATTACACCAAATGTATATTATACACTCTAAATAGAATATCAAAAAGGACAGTAAATATATATTACACTCTATTTAAAATATCAAAAACTACACCAAATATATATTATATAATTTACATAAAATATCAAAAGTACACCAAATATATTATATACTGTACATAAAATATCAAAAAGTACAGTAAATATATTTCATATGTTGTACATATAATATTAACTAAAAGTACACGAAATACATTTTACATACTGTAAATAAAATATTAAAAATTACAGTAAGTATATATTATCTACTGTACATAAAATATCAAAAAGTACACCAAATATGTGTTATATATACTGTAAATAAACTATCAAAATCTTCAGTAATTATATTTAATATACTGTACATAAAATATCAAAAATTACACCAAATGTATATTATACACTCTTAATAGAATATCAAAAAGGACAGTAAATATATATTACACTCTATGTAAAATATCAAAACTACACCAAATATATATTATATCATTTACATAAAATATCAAAAGTACACCAAATATATATTATATACTGTACATAAAATATCAAAAAGTACAGTAAATATATGTCATATGTTGTACATATAATATTAACTAAAAGTACACCAAATACATTTTACATACTGTAAATAAAATACCAAAAATTACAGTAAGTATATATTATCTACTGTACATAAAATATCAAAAAGTACACCAAATATGTGTTATATATACTGTAAATAAACTATCAAAATCTTCAGTAATTATATTTAATATACTGTACATAAAATATCAAAAATTACACCAAATGTATATTATACACTCTAAATAGAATATCAAAAAGGACAGTAAATATATATTACACTCTATTTAAAATATCAAAAACTACACCAAATATATATTATATAATTTACATAAAATATCAAAAGTACACCAAATATATATTATATAATCTACATAAAATATCAAAAAGTACAGTAAATATATTTCACATGTTGTACATATAATATTAACTAAAAGTACACCAAATACATTTTACATACTGTAAATAAAATACCAAAAATTACAGTAAGTATATATTATCTACTGTACATAAAATATCAAAAAGTACACCAAATATGTGTTATATATACTGTAAATAAACTATCAAAACCTTCAGTAATTATATTTAATATACTGTACATAAAATATCAAAAATTACACCAAATGTATATTATACACTCTAAATAGAATATCAAAAAGGACAGTAAATATATATTACACTCTATGTAAAATATCAAAACTACACCAAATATATATTATATAATTTACATAAAATATCAAAAGTACACCAAATATATATTATATACTGTACATAAAATATCAAAAAGTACAGTAAATATATTTCATATGTTGTACATATAATATTAACTAAAAGTACACCAAATACATTTTACATACTGTAAATAAAATACCAAAAATTACAGTAAGTATATATTATCTACTGTACATAAAATATCAAAAAGTACACCAAATATGTGTTATATATACTGTAAATAAACTATCAAAATCTTCAGTAATTATATTTAATATACTGTACATAAAATATCAAAAATTACACCAAATTTATATTATACACTCTAAATAGAATATCAAAAAGGACAGTAAATATATACTACACTCTATGTAAAATATCAAAAATTACACCAAATATATATTATATAATTTACATAAAATATCAAAAGTACACCAAATATATATTATATACTCTTCATAAAATATCAAAAAGTACAGTAAATATATTTCACATGTTGTACATATAATATTAACTAAAAGTACACCAAATACATTTTACATACTGTAAATAAAATACCAAAAATTACAGTAAGTATATATTATCTACTGTACATAAAATATCAAAGAGTACACCAAATATGTGTTATATATACTGTAAATAAACTATCAAAATCTGCAGTAATTATATTTAATATACTGTACATAAAATATCAAAAATTACACCAAATGTATATTATACACACTAAATAAAATATCAAAAAGGACAGTAAATATATATTACACTCTATTTAAAATATCAAAAACTACACCAAATATATATTATATAATTTACATAAAATATCAAAAGTACACCAAATATATATTATATAATCTACATAAAATATCAAAAAGTACAGTAAATATATTTCACATGTTGTACATATAATATTAACTAAAAGTACTCCAAATACATTTTACATACTGTAAATAAAATACCAAAAATTACAGTAAGTATATATTATCTACTGTACATAAAATATCAAAGAGTACACCAAATATGTGTTATATATACTGTAAATAAACTATCAAAATCTGCAGTAATTATATTTAATATACTGTACATAAAATATCAAAAATTACACCAAATGTATATTATACACTCTAAATAGAATATCAAAAAGGACAGTAAATATATATTACACTCTATTTAAAATATCAAAAACTACACCAAATATATATTATATAATTTACATAAAATATCAAAAGTACACCAAATATATTATATACTGTACATAAAATATCAAAAAGTACAGTAAATATATTTCATATGTTGTACATATAATATTAACTAAAAGTACACCAAATACATTTTACATACTGTAAATAAAATATCAAAAATTACAGTAAGTATATATTATCTACTGTACATAAAATATCAAAAAGTACACCAAATATGTGTTATATATACTGTAAATAAACTATCAAAATCTTCAGTAATTATATTTAATATACTGTACATAAAATATCAAAAATTACACCAAATGTATATTATACACTCTAAATAGAATATCAAAAAGGACAGTAAATATATATTACACTCTATGTAAAATATCAAAACTACACCAAATATATATTATATAATTTACATAAAATATCAAAAGTACACCAAATATATATTATATACTGTACATAAAATATCAAAAGTACACCAAATATATATTATATACTGTACATAAAATACCAAAAAGTACAGTAAATATATTTCATATGTTGTACATATAATATTAACTAAAAGTACACCAAATACATTTTACATACTGTAAATAAAATATCAAAAATTGCAGTAAGTATATATTATCTACTGTACATAAAATATCAAAAAGTACACCAAATATGTGTTATATATACTGTAAATAAATTATCAAAACCTTCAGTAATTATATTTAATATACTGTACATAAAATATCAAAAATTACACCAAATGTATATTATACACTCTAAATAGAATATCAAAAAGGACAGTAAATATATATTACACTCTATGTAAAATATCAAAACTACACCAAATATATATTATATAATTTACATAAAATATCAAAAGTACACCAAATATATATTATATACTGTACATAAAATATCAAACAGTACAGTAAATATATTTCATATGTTGTACATATAATATTAACTAAAAGTACACCAAATACATTTTACATACTGTAAATAAAATACCAAAAATTACAGTAAGTATATATTATCTACTGTACATAAAATATCAAAAAGTACACCAAATATGTGTTATATATACTGTAAATAAACTATCAAAATCTTCAGTAATTATATTTAATATACTGTACATAAAATATCAAAAATTACACCAAATGAATATTATACACTCTAAATAAAATATCAAAAAGGACAGTAAATATATATTACACTCTATTTAAAATATCAAAAACTACACCAAATATATATTATATAATTTACATAAAATATCAAAAGTACACCAAATATATATTATATACTCTACATAAAATATCAAAAAGTACAGTAAATATATTTCATATGTTGTACATATAATATTAACTAAAAGTACACCAAATACCTTTTACATACTGTAAATAAAATATCAAAAATTACAGTAAGTATATATTATCTACTGTACATAAAATATCAAAAAGTACACCAAATATGTGTTATATATACTGTAAATAAACTATCAAAATCTTCAGTAATTATATTTAATATACTGTACATAAAATATCAAAAATTACACCAAATGTATATTATACACTCTAAATAGAATATCAAAAAGGACAGTAAATATATATTACACTCTATGTAAAATATCAAAACTACACCAAATATATATTATATAATTTACATAAAATATCAAAAGTACACCAAATATATATTATATACTGTACATAAAATATCAAAAAGTACAGTAAATATATTTCATATATTGTACATATAATATTAACTAAAAGTACACCAAATACATTTTACATACTGTAAATAAAATACCAAAAATTACAGTAAGTATATATTATCTACTGTACATAAAATATCAAAAAGTACACCAAATATGTGTTATATATACTGTAAATAAACTATCAAAATCTTCAGTAATTATATTTAATATACCGTACATAAAATATCAAAAATTACACCAAATGTATATTATACACTCTAAATAGAATATCAAAAAGGACAGTAAATATATATTACACTCTATGTAAAATATCAAATCTACACCAAATATATATTATATAATTTACATAAAATATCAAAAGTACACCAAATATATATTACATAATTTACATAAAATATCAAAAGTACACCAAATATATATTATATACTGTACATAAAATATCAAAAAGTACAGTAAATATATTTCATACGTTGTACATATAATATTAACTAAAAGTACACCAAATACATTTTACATACTGTAAATAAAATACCAAAAATTACAGTAAGTATATATTATCTACTGTACATAAAATATCAAAAAGTACACCAAATATGTGTTATATATACTGTAAATAAACTATCAAAATCTTCAGTAATTATATTTAATATACTGTACATAAAATATCAAAAATTACACCAAATGTATATTATACACTCTAAATAGAATATCAAAAAGGACAGTAAATATATACTACACTCTATGTAAAACATCAAAACTACACCAAATATATATTATATAATTTACATAAAATATCAAAAGTACACCAAATATATATTATATACTCTACATAAAATATCAAAAAGTACAGTAAATATATTTCATATGTTGTACATATAATATTAACTAAAAGTACACCAAATACATTTTACATACTGTAAATAAAATATCAAAAATTAGAGTAAGTATATATTATCTACTGTACATAAAATATCAAAGAGTACACCAAATATGTGTTATATATACTGTAAATAAACTATCAAAATCTGCAGTAATTATATTTAATATACTGTACATAAAATATCAAAAATTACACCAAATGTATATTATACACTCTAAATAGAATATCAAAAAGGACAGTAAATATATATTACACTCTATGTAAAATATCAAAAACTACACCAAATATATATTATATAATTTACATAAAATATCAAAAGTACACCAAATATATATTATATACTGTACATAAAATATCAAAAAGTACAGTAAATATATTTCATATATTGTACATATAATATTAACTAAAAGTACACCAAATACATTTTACATACTGTAAATAAAATATCAAAAATTACAGTAAGTATATATTATCTACTGTACATAAAATATCAAAAAGTACACCAAATATGTGTTATATATACTGTAAATAAACTATCAAAATCTTCAGTAATTATATTTAATATACCGTACATAAAATATCAAAAATTACACCAAATGTATATTATACACTCTAAATAGAATATCAAAAAGACAGTAAATATATATAACACTCTATGTAAAATATCAAATCTACACCAAATATATATTATATAATTTACATAAAATATCAAAAGTACACCAAATATATATTATATAATTTTCATAAAATATCAAAAGTACACCAAATATATATTATATACTGTACATAAAATATCAAAAAGTACAGTAAATGTATTTCATATGTTGTACATATAATATTAACTAAAAGTACACCAAATACATTTTACATACTGTAAATAAAATATCAAAAATTACAGTAAGTATATATTATCTACTGTACATAAAATATCAAAAAGTACACCAAATATGTGTTATATATACTGTAAATAAATTATCAAAATCTTCAGTAATTATATTTAATATACTGTACATAAAATATCAAAAATTACACCAAATGTATATTATACACTCTAAGTAGAATATCAAAAAGGACAGTAAATATATATTACACTCTATGTAAAATATCAAAACTACACCAAATATATATTATATAATTTACATAAAATATCAAAAGTACACCAAATATATATTATATACTGTACATAAAATATCAAACAGTACAGTAAATATATTTCCTATGTTGTACATATAATATTAACTAAAAGTACACCAAATACATTTTACATACTGTAAATAAAATACCAAAAATTACAGTAAGTATATATTATCTACTGTACATAAAATATCAAAAAGTACACCAAATATGTGTTATATATACTGTAAATAAACTATCAAAATCTTCAGTAATTATATTTAATATACTGTACATAAAATATCAAAAATTACACCAAATGAATATTATACACTCTAAATAAAATATCAAAAAGGACAGTAAATATATATTACACTCTATTTAAAATATCAAAAACTACACCAAATATATATTATATAATTTACATAAAATATCAAAAGTACACCAAATATATATTATATACTCTACATAAAATATCAAAAGTACAGTAAATATATTTCATATGTTGTACATATAATATTAACTAAAAGTACACCAAATACCTTTTACATACTGTAAATAAAATATCAAAAATTACAGTAAGTATATATTATCTACTGTACATAAAATATCAAAAAGTACACAAAATATGTGTTATATATACTGTAAATAAACTATCAAAATCTTCAGTAATTATATTTAATATACTGTACATAAAATATCAAAAATTACACCAAATGTATATTATACACTCTAAATAGAATATCAAAAAGGACAGTAAATATATATTACACTCTATGTAAAATATCAAAAACTACACCAAATATATATTATATCATTTACATAAAATATCAAAAGTACACCAAATATATATTATATACTGTACATAAAATATCAAAAAGTACAGTAAATATATGTCATATGTTGTACATATAATATTAACTAAAAGTACACCAAATACATTTTACATACTGTAAATAAAATACTAAAAATTACAGTAAGTATATATTATCTACTGTACATAAAATATCAAAAAGTACACCAAATATGTGTTACATATACTGTAAATAAACTATCAAAATCTTCAGTAATTATATTTAATATACTGTACATAAAATATCAAAAATTACACCAAATGTATATTATACACTCTAAATAGAATATCAAAAAGGACAGTAAATATATATTACACTCTATTTAAAATATCAAAAACTACACCAAATATATATTATATTATTTACATAAAATATCAAAAGTACACCAAATATATATTATCTACTGTACATAAAATATCAAAAAGTACAGTAAATATATTTGACATGTTGTACATATAATATTAACTAAAAGTACACCAAATACCTTTTACATACTGTAAATAAAATATCAAAAATTACAGTAAGTATATATTATCTACTGTAGATAAAATATCAAAAAGTACACAAAATGTATATTATACAATCTAAATAGAATATCAAAAAGGACAGTAAATATATATTACACTCTATGTAAAATATCAAAACTACACCAAATATATAATATATAATTTACATAAAATATCAAAAGTACACCAAATATATATTATATACTGTACATAAAATATCAAAAAGTACAGTAAATATATTTCATATGTTGTACATATAATATTAACTAAAAGTACACCAAATACATTTTACATACTGTATATAAAATACCAAAAATTACAGTAAGTATATATTATCTACTGTACATAAAATATCAAAAAGTACACCAAATATGTGTTATATATACTTTAAATAAACTATCAAAATCTTCAGTAATTATATTTAATATACTGTACATAAAATATCAAAAATTACACCAAATGTATATTATACACTCTAAATAGAACATCAAAAAGGACAGTAAATATATATTACACTTTATTTAAAATATCAAAAACTACACCAAATATATATTATATAATTTACATAAAATATCAAAAGTACACCAAATATATATTATCTACTGTACATAAAATATCAAAAAGTACAGTAAATATATTTGACATGTTGCACATATAATATTAACTAAAAGTACACCAAATACATTTTACATACTGTAAATAAAATACCAAAAATTACAGTAAGTATATATTATCTACTGTACATAAAATATCAAAAAGTACACCAAATATGTGTTATATATACTGTAAATAAACTATCAAAATCTTCAGTAATTATATTTAATATACTGTACATAAAATATCAAAAATTACACCAAATGTATATTATACACTATAAATAGAATATCAAAAAGGACAGTAAATATATATTACACTCTATGTAAAATATCAAAACTACACCAAATATATATTATATAATTTACATAAAATATCAAAAGTACACCAAATATATATTATATACTGTACATAAAATATCAAACAGTACAGTAAATATATTTCATATGTTGTACATATAATATTAACTAAAAGTACACCAAATACATTTTACATACTGTAAATAAAATACCAAAAATTACAGTAAGTATATATTATCTACTGTACATAAAATATCAAAAAGTACACCAAATATGTGTTATATATACTGTAAATAAACTATCAAAATCTTCAGTAATTATATTTAATATACTGTACATAAAACATCAAAAATTACACCAAATGTATATTATACACTCTAAATAGAATATCAAAAAGGACAGTAAATATATATTACACTCTATGTAAAATATCAAAAACTACACCAAATATATATTATATAATTTACATAAAATATCAAAAGTACACCAAATATATATTATATGCTTTACATAAAATATCAAAATGTACAGTAAATATATTTCATATATTGTACATATAATATTAACTAAAGTACACCAAATACATTTTACATACTGTAAATAAAATACCAAAAATTACAGTAAGTATATATTATCTACTGTACATAAAATATCAAAAAGTACACCAAATATGTGTTATATATACTGTAAATAAACTATCAATACCTTCAGTAATTATATTTAATATACCGTACATAAAATATCAAAAATTACACCAAATGTATATTATACACTCTAAATAGAATATCAAAAAGGACAGTAAATATATATTACACTCTATGTAAAATATCAAATCTACACCAAATATATATTATATAATTTACATAAAATATCAAAAGTACACCAAATATATATTATATAATTTACATAAAATATCAAAAGTACACCAAATATATATTATATACTGTACATAAAATATCAAAAAGTACAGTAAATATATTTCATATGTTGTACATATAATATTAACTAAAAGTACACCAAATACATTTTACATACTGTAAATAAAATATCAAAAATTACAGTAAGTATATATTATCTACTGTACATAAAATATCAAAAAGTACACAAAATATGTGTTATATGTACTGTAAATAAACTATCAAAAACTTCAGTAACTATATTTAATATACTGTACATAAAATATCAAAAATTACACCAAATGTATACTATACACTCTAAATAGAATATCAAAAAGGACAGTAAATATATATTACACTCTATGTAAAATATCAAAACTACACCAAATATATATTATATAATTTACATAAAATATCAAAAGTACACCAAATATATATTATATACTCTATATAAAATATCAAAAAGTACAGTAAATATATGTCATATGTTGTACATATAATATTAACTAAAAGTACACCAAATACATTTTACATACTGTAAATAAAATACCAAAAATTACAGTAAGTATATATTATCTACTGTACATAAAATATCAAAAAGTACACCAAATATGTGTTATATATACTGTAAATAAACTATCAAAATCTTCAGTAATTATATTTAATATACTGTACATAAAATATCAAAAATTACACCAAATGTATATTATACACTCTAAATAGAATATCAAAAAGGACAGTAAATATATATTACACTCTATTTAAAATATCAAAAACTACACCAAATATATATTATATAATTTACATAAAATATCAAAAGTACACCAAATATATATTATCTACTGTACATAAAATATCAAAAAGTACAGTAAATATATTTGACATGTTGCACATATAATATGAACTAAAAGTACACCAAATACATTTTACATACTGTAAATAAAATACCAAAAATTACAGTAAGTATATATTATCTACTGTACATAAAATATCAAAAAGTACACCAAATATGTGTTATATATACTGTAAATAAACTATCAAAATCTTCAGTAATTATATTTAATATACTGTACATAAAATATCAAAAATTACACCAAATGTATATTATACACTCTAAATAGAATACCAAAAAGGACAGTAAATATATATTACACTCTATGTAAAATATCAAAACTACACCAAATATATATTATATAATTTACATAGAATATCAAAAGTACACCAAATATATATTATATACTGTACATAAAATATCAAACAGTACAGTAAATATATTTCATATGTTGTACATATAATATTAACTAAAAGTACACCAAATACATTTTACATACTGTAAATAAAATACCAAATATTACAGTAAGTATATATTATCTACTGTACATAAAGTATCAAAAAGTACACCAAATATGTGTTATATATACTGTAAATAAACTATCAAAACCTTCAGTAATTATATTTAATATACTGTACATAAAACATCAAAAATTACACCAAATGTATATTATACACTCTAAATAGAATATCAAAAAGGACAGTAAATATATATTACACTCTCTGTAAAATATCAAAAACTACACCAAATATATATTATATAATTTACATAAAATATCAAAAGTACACCAAATATATATTATATACTGTACATAAAATATCAAAAAGTACAGTAAATATATTTCATATATTGTACATATATTAACTAAAAGTACACCAAATACATTTTACATACTGTAGATAAAATACCAAAAATTACAGTAAGTATATATTATCTACTGTACATAAAATATCAAAAAGTACACCAAATATGTGTTATATATACTGTAAATAAACTATCAAAATCTTCAGTAATTATATTTAATATACCGTACATAAAATATCAAAAATTACACCAAATGTATATTATACACTCTAAATAGAATATCAAAAAGGACAGTAAATATATATTACACTCTATGTAAAATATCAAATCTACACCAAATATATATTATATAATTTACATAAAATATCAAAAGTACACCAAATATATATTATATAATTTACATAAAATATCAATAGTACACCAAATATATATTATATACTGTACATAAAATATCAAAAAGTACAGTAAATATATTTCATATGTTGTACATATAATATTAGCTAAAAGTACACCAAATACATTTTACATACTGTAAATAAAATATCAAAAATTACAGTAAGTATATATTATCTACTGTACATAAAATATCAAAAAGTACACCGAATATGTGTTATATATACTGTAAATAAACTATCAAAATCTTCAGTAATTATATTTAATATACTGTACATAAAATATCAAAAATTACACCAAATGTATATTATACACTCTAAATAGAATATCAAAAAGGACAGTAAATATATATTACACTCTATGTAAAATATCAAATCTACACCAAATATATATTATATAATTTACATAAAATATCAAAAGTACACCAAATATATATTATATACTGTACATAAAATATCAAACAGTACAGTAAATATATTTCATATGTTGTACATATAATATTAACTAAAAGTACACCAAATACATTTTACATACTGTAAATAAAATACCAAAAATTACAGTAAGTATATATTATCTACTGTACATAAAATATCAAAAAGTACACCAAATATGTGTTATATATACTGTAAATAAACTATCAAAATCTTCAGTAATTATATTTAATATACTGTACACAAAATATCAAAAATTACACCAAATGAATATTATACACTCTAAATAAAATATCAAAAAGGACAGTAAATATATATTACACTCTAATTAAAATATCAAAAACTACACCAAATATATATTATATAATTTACATAAAATATCAAAAGTACACCAAATATATATTATATACTGTACATAAAATATCAAAAAGTACAGTAAATATATTTCATATGTTGTACATATAATATTAACTAAAAGTACACCAAATACATTTTACATACTGTAAATAAAATACCAAAAATTACAGTAAGTATATATTATCTACTGTACATAAAATATCAAAAAGTACACCAAATATGTGTTATATATACTGTAAATAAACTATCAAAATCTTCAGTAATTATATTTAATATACTGTACATAAAATATCAAAAATTACACCAAATGAATATTATACACTCTAAATAAAATATCAAAAAGGACAGTAAATATATATTACACCCTATTTAAAATATCAAAAACTACACCAAATATATATTATATAATTTACATAAAATATCAAAAGTACACCAAATATATATTATATACTGTACATAAAATATCAAAAAGTACAGTAAATATATTTCATATGTTGTACATATAATATTAACTAAAAGTACACCAAATACATTTTACATACTGTAAATAAAATATCAAAAATTACAGTAAGTATATATTATCTACTGTACATAAAATATCAAAAAGTACACCAAATATGTGTTATATATACTGTAAATAAACTATCAAAATCTTCAGTAATTATATTTAATATACTGTACATAAAATATCAAAAATTACACCAAATGTATATTATACACTCTAAATAGAATATCAAAAATGACAGTAAATATATATTACACTCTATGTAAAATATCAAAACTACACCAAATATATATTATATAATTTACATAAAATATCAAAAGTACACCAAATATATATTATATACTCTACATAAAATATCAAAAAGTACAGTAAATATGTTTCATATGTTGTACATATAATATTAACTAAAAGTACAACAAATACATTTTACATACTGTAAATAAAATACCAAAAATTACAGTAAGTATATATTATCTACTGTACATAAAATATCAAAAAGTACACGAAATATGTGTTATATATACTGTAAATAAACTATCAAAACCTTCAGTAATTATATTTAATATACTGTACATAAAACATCAAAAATTACACCAAATGTATATTATACACTCTAAATAGAATATCAAAAAGGACAGTAAATATATATTACACTCTACTTAAAATATCAAAAACTACACCAAATATATATTATATAATTTACATAAAATATCAAAAGTACACCAAATATATATTATATACTCTACATAAAATATCAAAAAGTACAGTAAATATATTTCATATGTTGTACATATAATATTAACTAAAAGTACACCAAATACATTTTACAAACTGTAAATAAAATACCAAAAATTACAGTAACTATATATTATCTACTGTACATAAAATATCAAAAAGTACACCAAATATGTGTTATATATACTGTAAATAAACTATCAAAATCTTCATTAATTATATTTAATATACAGTACATAAAATATCAAAAATTACACCAAATGTATATTATACACTCTAAATAGAATATCAAAAAGGACAGTAAATATATATTACACCCTATGTAAAATATCAAAACTACACCAAATATATATTATATAATTTACATAAAATATCAAAAGTACACGAAATATATATTATATACTCTACATAAAATATCAAAAAGTACAGTAAATATATTTCATATGTTGTACATACAATATTAACTAAAAGTACACCAAATACATTTTACATACTGTAAATAAAATACCAAAAATTTCAGTAAGTATATATTATCTACTGTACATAAAATATTAAAAAGTACACCAAATATGTGTTATATATACTGTAAATAAACTATCAAAATCTGCAGTAATTATATTTAATATAATGTGCATAAAATATCAATAATTACACCAAATGTATATTATACACTCTAAATAAAATATCAAAAAGGACAGTAAATATATATTACACACTATTTAAAATATCAAAAACTACACCAAATATATATTATATAATTTACATAAAATATCAAAAGTACACCAAATATATATTATATACTGTACATAAAATATCAAAAAGTACAGTAAATATATTTCATATGTTGTACATATAATATTAACTAAAAGTACACCAAATACATTTTACATACTGTAAATAAAATATCAAAAATTACAGTAGGTATATATTATCTACTGTACATAAAATATCAAAAAGTACACCAAATATGTGTTATATACACTGTAAATAAACTGTCAAAATCTTCAGTAATTATATTTAATATACTGTACATAAAATATCAAAAATTACACCAAATGTATATTATACACTCTAAATAAAATATAAAAAAGGACAGTAAATATATATTACACTCTATGTAAAATATCAAAACTACACCAAATATATATTATATAATTTACATAAAATATCAAAAGTACACCAAATATATATTATATACTCTACATAAAATATCAAAAAGTACAGTAAATATATTTCATATGTTGTACATATAATATTAACTAAAAGTACACCAAATACATTTTACATACTGTAAATAAAATACCAAAAATTACAGTAAGTATATATTATCTACTGTACATGAAATATCAAAAAGTACACCAAATATGTGTTATATATACTGTAAATAAACTATCAAAACCTTCAGTAATTATATTTAATATACTGTACATAAAATATCAAAAATTACACCAAATGTATATTATACACTCTAAATAGAATATCAAAAAGACAGTAAATATATACTACACTCAATTTAAAATATCAAAACTACACCAAATATATATTATATAATTTACATAAAATATCAAAAGTACACCAAATATATATTATATACTCTACATAAAATATCAAAAAGTATAGTAAATATATTTCATATGTTGTACATATAATATTAACTAAAAGTACACCAAATACATTTTACATACTGTAAATAAAATACCAAAAATTACAGTAAGTATATATTATCTACTGTACATAAAATATCAAAAAGTACACCAAATATGTGTTATATATACTGTAAATAAACTATCAAAATCTTCAGTAATTATATTTAATATACTGTACATAAAATATCAAAAATTACACCAAATGTATATTATACACTCTAAATAATATATCAAAAAGGACAGTAAATATATATTACACTCTATTTAAAATATCAAAAACTACACCAAATATATATTATATAATTTACATAAAATATCAAAAGTACACCAAATATATATTATATACTGTACATAAAATATCAAAAAGTACAGTAAATATATTTCATATGTTGTACATATTATATTAACTAAAAGTACACCAAACACATTATACAAACTGTAAATAAAATATCAAAAATTACAGTAAGTATATATTATCTACTGTACATAAAATATGAAAAAGTACACCAAATATGTGTTATATATTCTGTAAATAAACTATCAAAATCTTCAGTAATTATATTTAATATACTGTACATAAAATATCAAAAATTACACCAAATGTATATTAAACACTCTAAATAGAATATCAAAAAGGACAGTAAATATATATTACACTCTATGTAAAATATCAAAACTACACCAAATATATATTATATAATTTACATAAAATATCAAAAGTACACCAAATATATATTATATACTCTACATAAAATATCAAAAAGTACAGTAAATATATGTCATATGTTGTACATATAATATTAACTAAAAGTACACCAAATACATTTTACATACTGTAAATAAAATACCAAAAATTACAGTAAGTATATATTATCTACTGTACATAAAATATCAAAAAGTACACCAAATATGTGTTATACATACTGTAAATAAACTATCAAAATCTTCAGTAATTATATTTAATATACTGTACATAAAACATCAAAAATTACACCAAATGTATATTATACACTCTAAATAGAATATCAAAAAGGACAGTAAATATATATTACACTCTATGTAAAATATCAAATACTACACCAAATATATATTATATAATTTACATAAAATATCTAAAGTACACCAAATATATATTATCTACTGTACATAAAATATCAAAAAGTACAGTAAATATATTTCATATATTGTACATATATTAACTAAAAGTACACCAAATACATTTTTCTTACTGTAAATAAAATATAAAATATTACAGTAAGTATATATTATCCACTGTACATAAAATATCAAAAAGTACACCAAATATGTGTTATATATACTGTAGAAAAACTATCAAATACTACAGTAATTATATTTAATGTACTGTACGTAAAATATCAAAAATTACACCAAATGTGTATTATATACTGTAAATAAAATATCAAAGTTTAGTAAATATATATTGCACACCCTATGTAAAATATCAAAAAGTACACCAAATACATATTATATAATTTATATAAAATATCAAAAGGACAGCAAATATATCTTATATACTGCTCATAAAATATCAAAATGTACAGTAAATATATTTCATATATTGTATATGTAATATTAACTAAAAGTACACCAAATAAATTTTATATACTGTAAATAAAATATCAAAAAGAACAGTAAATATATATTACATACTGTACATAAAATATCAAAAAGTACATCAAATATCTGTTATATATACCGTAAGATTACTATCAAAAACCTCAGTAATTATATTTAATATACTGTACATAAAATATCAAAAATTACACCAAATGTATATTATATACTCTAAATAAAATATCAAAAAGGACAGTAAATATATATTGCACTCTACGTAAAATATCAAAGACTACACAAAATATATATTATATAATTTACATAAAATATCAGAAGTACACCAAATATATATTATATACTGTGTATAATATATCAAAAAGTACAGTAATTATATTTTATATATTGTACACATAATATTAACTAAAAGTACACCAAATACATTTTATATACTGTAAAAAAAAATCAAAATGTACAGTAAGTATATATTACATACTGTACATAAAATATCAAAAAGTACACAAAAAATGTTTTACATATACCATAAGTTTACTTTCAAAAACTACAGTAATTATATTTAATATACTGTACATAAAATATCAAAAATTACACCAAATGTATATTCTATACTCTAAATAAATTATCAAAAAGGAAAATAAATATATATTACACATCCTATGTTAAATATCAAAAACTACAACAAATATATATAATTTAATTTATATAAAATATCAATAGGACAGCAAATATATCTTATATACTGTACATAAAATATCAAAAAGTACAGTAAATATATTTCATATATTGTAGATATAATATTAACTAAAAGTACACCAAATACATTTTATATACTGTAAATAAAGTATCAAAAGGTACAGTAAATATATATTACATACTGTACATGAAATAAAATGTACACCAAACATGTGTTATATATACTGTAAAGAAACTATCAAAAACTACAGTAATTACATTTAATATACTGTGCGTAAAATATCAAAAATTACACCAAATGTATATTATATAGTGTAAATAAAATATCAAAATGAACAGTAAATATATATTTCACACCCTATGTAAAATATCAAAAACTACACCAAATATATATTATATAATTTACATAAAATATGAAAAGGACAGCAAATATATCTTATATAATGTACATAAAATATCAAAAAGTACAGTAAACATATTTCATATATTGTACATAAAATATTAACTAAAAGTACAACAAATACATTTTATATACTGTAAATAAAATATCAGAAAGTACAGTAAATATAACATAATATACATAAAATATCAAAAGGTACACCAAATATGTGTTATATATACTGTAAATAAACTATCAAAAACTACAGTAATTATATTTAATATACTGTACATAAAATATCAAAAATTACACCAAATGTATATTTTATACTCTAAACAAAATATCAAAAACATAGTAAATATATATTACACATCCTACGTAAAATATCAAAAACTACACCAAATATATATTATATAATTTACATAAAATATCAAAAGTACACCAAATATATATTATATAATGTACATAAAATATCAAAAGTACAGTAAATATATTTCATATATTGTACATATAATATTATCTAAAAGTACAACAAATACGTTTTACATACTGTAAATAAAATATCAAAAATTACAGTAAGTATATATTATCTACTGTACATAAAATATCAAAAAGTGCACCAAATATGTGTTATATATACTATAAATAAACTATGAAAATCTTCAGTAATTATATTTAATATACTGTACATAAAATATCAAAAATTACACCAAATGTATATTATACACTCTAAATAGAATATCAAAAAGGACAGTAAATATATATTACACCCTATGTAAAATATCAAAACTACACCAAATATATATTATATAATTTACATAAAATATCAAAAGTACACCAAATATATATTACATACTCTACATAAAATATCAAAAACTACAGTAAATATATTTCATATGTTGTACATACAATATTAACTAAAAGTACACCAAATACATTTTACATACTGTAAATAAAATACCAAAAATTTCAGTAAGTATATATTATCTACTGTACATAAAATATCAAAAAGTACACCAAATATGTGTTATATATACTGTAAATAAACTATCAAAATCTGCAGTAATTATATTTAATATACTGTACATAAAATATCAAAAATTACACCAAATGTATATTATACACTCTAAATAAAATATCAAAAAGGACAGTAAATATGTATTACACTCTATTTAAAATATCAAAAACTACACCAAATATATATTATATAATTTACATAAAATATCAAAAGTACACCAAATATATATTATATACTGTACATAAAATATCAAAAAGTACAGTAAATATATTTCATATGTTGTACATATAATATTAACTAAAAGTACACCAAATACATTTTACATACTGTAAATAAAATATCAAAAATTACAGTAAGTATATATTATCTACTGTACATAAAATATCAAAAAGTACACCAAATATGTGTTATATACACTGTAAATAAACTGTCAAAATCTTCAGTAATTATATTTAATATACTGTACATAAAATATCAAAAATTACACCAAATGTATATTATACACTCTAAATAGGATATCAAAAAGGACAGTAAATATATATTACACTCTATGTAAAATATCAAAACTACACCAAATATATATTATATAATTTACATAAAATCTCAAAAGTACACCAAATATATATTATATACTCTACATAAAATATCAAAAAGTACAGTAAATATATTTCATATGTTGTACATATAATATTAACTAAAAGTACACCAAATACATTTTACATACTGTAAATAAAATACCAAAAATTACAGTAAGTATATATTATCTACTGTACATAAAATATCAAAAAGTACACCAAATATGTGTTATATATACTGTAAATAAACTATCAAAACCTTCAGTAATTATATTTAATATACTGTACATAAAATATCAAAAATTACACCAAATGTATATTATACACTCTAAATAGAATATCAAAAAGACAGTAAATATATACTACACTCTATGTAAAACATCAAAACTACACCAAATATATATTATATAATTTACATAAAATATCAAAAGTACACCAAATATATATTATATACTCTACATAAAATATCAAAAAGTACAGTAAATATATTTCATATGTTGTACATATAATATTAACTAAAAGTACACCAAATACATTTTACATACTGTAAATAAAATATCAAATATTACAGTAAGTATATATTATCTACTGTACATAAAATATCAAAAAGTACACCAAATATGTGTTATACATACTGTAAATAAACTATCAAAATCTTCAGTAATTATATTTAATATACTGTACATAAAACATCAAAAATTACACCAAATGTATATTATACACTCTAAATAGAATATCAAAAAGGACAGTAAATATATATTACACTCTATGTAAAATATCAAATACTACACCAAATATATATTATATAATTTACATAAAATATCTAAAGTACACCAAATATATATTATATACTGTACATAAAATATCCAAATTACAGTAAATATATTTCATATATTGTACATATATTAACTAAAAGTACACCAAATACATTTTTCTTACTGTAAATAAAATATAAAATATTACAGTAAGTATATATTATCCACTGTACATAAAATATCAAAAAGTACACCAAATATGTGTTATATATACTGTAGAAAAACTATCAAATACTACAGTAATTATATTTAATGTACTGTACGTAAAATATCAAAAATTACACCAAATGTGTATTATATACTGTAAATAAAATATCAAAGTATAGTAAATATATATTACACACCCTATGTAAAATATCAAAAGGTACACCAAATACATATTATATAATTTATATAAAATATCAAAAGGACAGCAAATATATCTTATATACTGTTCATAAAATATCAAAATGTACAGTAAATATATTTCATATATTGTATATGTAATATTAACTAAAAGTACACCAAATAAATTTTATATACTGTAAATAAAATATCAAAAAGAACAGTAAATATATATTACATACTGTACATAAAATATCAAAAAGTACATCAAATATGTGTTATATATACCGTAAGATTACTATCAAAAACCTCCGTAATTATATTTAATATACTGTACATAAAATATCAAAAATTACACCAAATGTATATTATATACTCTAAATAAAATATCAAAAAGGACAGTAAATATATATTGCACTCTACGTAAAATATCAAAGACTACACAAAATATATATTATATAATTTACATAAAATATCAGAAGTACACCAAATATATATTATATACTGTGTATAATATATCAAAAAGTACAGTAATTATATTTTATATATTGTACACATAATATTAACTAAAAGTACACCAAATACATTTTATATACTGTAAAAAAAAATCAAAATGTACAGTAAGTATATATTACATACTGTACATAAAATATCAAAAAGTACACAAAAAATGTTTTACATATACCGTAAGTTTACTTTCAAAAACTACAGTAATTATATTTAATATACTGTACATAAAATATCAAAAATTACACCAAATGTATATTCTATACTCTAAATAAATTATCAAAAAGGAAAATAAATATATATTACACATCCTATGTTAAATATCAAAAACTACAACAAATATATATAATTTAATTTACATAAAATATCAATAGGACAGCAAATATATCTTATATACTGTACATAAAATATCAAAAAGTACAGTAAATATATTTCATATATTGTAGATATAATATTAACTAAAAGTACACCAAATACATTTTATATACTGTAAATAAAGTATCAAAAGGTACAGTAAATATATATTACATACTGTACATGAAATAAAATGTACACCAAACATGTGTTATATATACTGTAAAGAAACTATCAAAAACTACAGTAATTACATTTAATATACTGTGCGTAAAATATCAAAAATTACACCAAATGTATATTATATAGTGTAAATAAAATATCAAAATGAACAGTAAATATATATTTCACACCCTATGTAAAATATCAAAAACTACACCAAATATATATTATATAATTTACATAAAATATGAAAAGGACAGCAAATATATCTTATATAATGTACATAAAATATCAAAAAGTACAGTAAACATATTTCATATATTGTACATAAAATATTAACTAAAAGTACAACAAATACATTTTATATACTGTAAATAAAATATCAGAAAGTACAGTAAATATAACATAATGTACATAAAATATCAAAAGGTACACCAAATATGTGTTATATATACTGTAAATAAACTATCAAAAACTACAGTAATTATATTTAATATACTGTACATAAAATATCAAAAATTACACCAAATGTATATTTTATAGTCTAAACAAAATATCAAAAACATAGTAAATATATATTACACATCCTACGTAAAATATCAAAAACTACACCAAATATATATTATATAATTTACATAAAATATCAAAAGTACACCAAATATATATTATATAATGTACATAAAATATCAAAAGTACAGTAAATATATTTCATATATTGTACATATAATATTATCTAAAAGTACAACAAATACGTTTTACATACTGTAAATAAAATATCAAAAATTACAGTAAGTATATATTATCTACTGTACATAAAATATCAAAAAGTGCACGAAATATGTGTTATATATACTATAAATAAACTATGAAAATCTTCAGTAATTATATTTAATATACTGTACATAAAATATCAAAAATTACACCAAATGTATATTATACACTCTAAATAGAATATCAAAAAGGACAGTAAATATATATTACACCCTATGTAAAATATCAAAACTACACCAAATATATATTATATAATTTACATAAAATATCAAAAGTACACCAAATATATATTATATACTCTACATAAAATATCAAAAAGTACAGTAAATATATTTCATATGTTGTACATACAATATTAACTGAAAGTACACCAAATACATTTTACATACTGTAAATAAAATACCAAAAATTTCAGTAAGTATATATTATCTACTGTACATAAAATATCAAAAAGTACACCAAATATGTGTTATATATACTGTAAATAAACTATCAAAATCTGCAGTAATTGTATTTAATATACTGTACATAAAATATCAAAAATTACACCAAATGTATATTATACACTCTAAATAAAATATCAAAAAGGACAGTAAATATATATTACACTCTATTTAAAATATCAAAAACTACACCAAATATATATTATATAATTTACATAAAATATCAAAAGTACACCAAATATATATTATATACTGTACATAAAATATCAAAAAGTACAGTAAATATATTTCATATGTTGTACATATAATATTAACTAAAAGTACACCAAATACATTTTACATACTGTAAATAAAATATCAAAAATTACAGTAAGTATATATTATCTACTGTACATAAAATATCAAAAAGTACACCAAATATGTGTTATATACACTGTAAATAAACTGTCAAAATCTTCAGTAATTATATTTAATATACTGTACATAAAATATCAAAAATTACACCAAATGTATATTATACACTCTAAATAGGATATCAAAAAGACAGTAAATATATATTACACTCTATGTAAAATATCAAAACTACACCAAATATATATTATATAATTTACATAAAATATCAAAAGTACACCAAATATATATTATATACTCTACATAAAATATCAAAAAGTACAGTAAATATATTTCATATGTTGTACATATAATATTAACTAAAAGTACACCAAATACATTTTACATACTGTAAATAAAATACCAAAAATTACAGTAAGTATATATTATCTACTGTACATAAAATATCAAAAAGTACACCAAATATGTGTTATATATACTGTAAATAAACTATCAAAACCTTCAGTAATTATATTTAATATACTGTACATAAAATATCAAAAATTACACCAAATGTATATTATACACTCTAAATAGAATATCAAAAAGACAGTAAATATATACTACACTCTATGTAAAACATCAAAACTACACCAAATATATATTATATAATTTACATAAAATATCAAAAGTACACCAAATATATATTATATACTCTACATAAAATATTAAAAAGTACAGTAAATATATTTCATATGTTGTACATATAATATTAACTAAAAGTACACCAAATACATTTTACATACTGTAAATAAAATATCAAATTTACAGTAAGTACATATTATCTACTGTACATAAAATATCAAAAAGTACACCAAATATGTGTTATATATACTGTAAATAAACTATCAAAATCTTCAGTAATTATATTTAATATACTGTACATAAAACATCAAAAATTACACCAAATGTATATTATACACTCTAAATAGAATATCAAAAAGGACAGTAAATATATATTACACTCCATGTAAAATATCAAATACTACACCAAATATATATTATATAATTTACATAAAATATCTAAAGTACACCAAATATATATTATATACTGTACATAAGATATCAAAAAGTACAGTAAATATATTTCATATATTGTACATATATTAACTAAAAGTACACCAAATACATTTTTCTTACTGTAAATAAAATATAAAATATTACAGTAAGTATATATTATCCACTGTACATAAAATATCAAAAAGTACACCAAATATGTGTTATATATACTGTAGAAAAACTATCAAATACTACAGTAATTATATTTAATGTACTGTACGTAAAATATCAAAAATTACACCAAATGTGTATTATATACTGTAAATAAAATATCAAAGTATAGTAAATATATATTACACACCCTATGTAAAATATCAAAAAGTACACCAAATACATATTATATAATTTATATAAAATATCAAAAGGACAGCAAATATATCTTATATACTGTTCATAATATATCAAAATGTACAGTAAATATATTTCGTATATTGTATATGTAATATTAACTAAAAGTACACCAAATAAATTTTATATACTGTAAATAAAATATCAAAAAGAACAGTAAATATATATTACATACTGTACATAAAATATCAAAAAGTACATGAAATATGTGTTATATATACCGTAAGTTTACTATCAAAAACCTCAGTAATTATATTTAATATACTGTACATAAAATATCAAAAATTACACCAAATGTATATTATATACTCTAAATAAAATATCAAAAAGGACAGTAAATATATATTACACTCTACGTAAAATATCAAAGACTACACAAAATATATATTATATAATTTACATAAAATATCAGAAGTACACCAAATATATATTATATACTGTGTATAATATATCAAAAAGTACAGTAATTATATTTTATATATTGTACACATAATATTAACTAAAAGTACACCAAATACATTTTATATACTGTAAAAAAAAATCAAAATGTACAGTAAGTATATATTACATACTGTACATAAAATATCAAAAAGTACACAAAAAATGTTTTACATATAACGTAAGTTTACTTTCAAAAACTACAGTAATTATATTTAATATACTGTACATAAAATATCAAAAATTACACCAAATGTATATTCTATACTCTAAATAAATTATCAAAAAGGAAAATAAATATATATTACACATCCTATGTTAAATATCAAAAACTACAACAAATATATATAATTTAATTTACATAAAATATCAATAGGACAGCAAATATATCTTATATACTGTACATAAAATATCAAAAAGTACAGTAAATATATTTCATATATTGTAGATATAATATTAACTAAAAGTACACCAAATACATTTTATATACTGTAAATAAAGTATCAAAAGTTACAGTAAATATATATTACATACTGTACATGAAATAAAATGTACACCAAACATGTGTTATATATACTGTAAAGAAACTATCAAAAACTACAGTAATTACATTTCATATACTGTGCGTAAAATATCAAAAATTACACCAAATGTATATTATATAGTGTAAATAAAATATCAAAATGAACAGTAAATATATATTTCACACCCTATGTAAAATATCAAAAACTACACCAAATATATATTATATAATTTACATAAAATATGAAAAGGACAGCAAATATATCTTATATAATGTACATAAAATATCAAAAAGTACAGTAAACATATTTCATATATTGTACATAAAATATTAACTAAAAGTACAACAAATACATTTTACATACTGTAAATAAAATATCAGAAAGTACAGTAAATATAACATAATGTACATAAAATATCAAAAGGTACACCAAATATGTGTTATATATACTGTAAATAAACTATCAAAAACTACAGTAATTATATTTAATATACTGTATATAAAATATCAAAAATTACACCAAATGTATATTTTATAGTCTAAACAAAATATCAAAAACATAGTAAATATATATTACACATCCTACGTAAAATATCAAAAACTACACCAAATATATATTATATAATTTACATAAAATATCAAAAGTACACCAAATATATATTATATAATGTACATAAAATATCAAAAGTACAGTAAATATATTTCATATATTGTACATATAATATTATCTAAAAGTACAACAAATACGTTTTACATACTGTAAATAAAATATCAAAAATTACAGTAAGTATATATTATCTACTGTACATAAAATATCAAAAAGTGCACGAAATATGTGTTATATATACTATAAATAAACTATGAAAATCTTCAGTAATTATATTTAATATACTGTACATAAAATATCAAAAATTACACCAAATGTATATTATACACTCTAAATAGAATATCAAAAAGGACAGTAAATATATATTACACCCTATGTAAAATATCAAAACTACACCAAATATATATTATATAATTTACATAAAATATCAAAAGTACACCAAATATATATTATATACTCTACATAAAATATCAAAAAGTACAGTAAATATATTTCATATGTTGTACATACAATATTAACTAAAAGTACACCAAATACATTTTACATACTGTATATAAAATACCAAAAATTTCAGTAAGTATATATTATCTACTGTACATAAAATATCAAAAAGTACACCAAATATGTGTTATATATACTGTAAATAAACTATCAAAATCTGCAGTAATTGTATTTAATATACTGTACATAAAATATCAAAAATTACACCAAATGTATATTATACACTCTAAATAAAATATCAAAAAGGACAGTAAATATATATTACACTCTATTTAAAATATCAAAAACTACACCAAATATATATTATATAATTTACATAAAATATCAAAAGTACACCAAATATATATTATATACTGTACATAAAATATCAAAAAGTACAGTAAATATATTTCATATGTTGTACATATAATATTAACTAAAAGTACACCAAATACATTTTACATACTGTAAATAAAATATCAAAAATTACAGTAAGTATATATTATCTACTGTACATAAAATATCAAAAAGTACACCAAATATGTGTTATATACACTGTAAATAAACTGTCAAAATCTTCAGTAATTATATTTAATATACTGTACATAAAATATCAAAAATTACACCAAATGTATATTATACACTCTAAATAGGATATCAAAAAGGACAGTAAATATATATTACACTCTATGTAAAATATCAAAACTACACCAAATATATATTATATAATTTACATAAAATATCAAAAGTACACCAAATATATATTATATACTCTACATAAAATATCAAAAAGTACAGTAAATATATTTCATATGTTGTACATATAATATTAACTAAAAGTACACCAAATACATTTTACATACTGTAAATAAAATACCAAAAATTACAGTAAGTATATATTATCTACTGTACATAAAATATCAAAAAGTACACCAAATATGTGTTATATATACTGTAAATAAACTATCAAAACCTTCAGTAATTATATTTAATATACTGTACATAAAATATCAAAAATTACACCAAATGTATATTATACACTCTAAATAGAATATCAAAAAGACAGTAAATATATACTACACTCTATGTAAAACATCAAAACTACACCAAATATATATTATATAATTTACATAAAATATCAAAAGTACACCAAATATATATTATATACTCTACATAAAATATTAAAAAGTACAGTAAATATATTTCATATGTTGTACATATAATATTAACTAAAAGTACACCAAATACATTTTACATACTGTAAATAAAATATCAAATATTACAGTAAGTATATATTATCTACTGTACATAAAATATCAAAAAGTACACCAAATATGTGTTATACATACTGTAAATAAACTATCAAAATCTTCAGTAATTATATTTAATATACTGTACATAAAACATCAAAAATTACACCAAATGTATATTATACACTCTAAATAGAATATCAAAAAGACAGTAAATATATATTACACTCTATGTAAAATATCAAATACTACACCAAATATATATTATATAATTTACATAAAATATCTAAAGTACACCAAATATATATTATATACTGTACATAAAATATCCAAATTACAGTAAATATATTTCATATATTGTACATATATTAACTAAAAGTACACCAAATACATTTTTCTTACTGTAAATAAAATATAAAATATTACAGTAAGTATATATTATCCACTGTACATAAAATATCAAAAAGTACACCAAATATGTGTTATATATACTGTAGAAAAACTATCAAATACTACAGTAATTATATTTAATGTACTGTACGTAAAATATCAAAAATTACACCAAATGTGTATTATATACTGTAAATAAAATATCAAAGTATAGTAAATATATATTACACACCCTATGTAAAATATCAAAAGGTACACCAAATACATATTATATAATTTATATAAAATATCAAAAGGACAGCAAATATATCTTATATACTGTTCATAAAATATCAAAATGTACAGTAAATATATTTCATATATTGTATATGTAATATTAACTAAAAGTACACCAAATAAATTTTATATACTGTAAATAAAATATCAAAAAGAACTGTAAATATATATTACATACTGTACATAAAATATCAAAAAGTACATCAAATATGTGTTATATATACCGTAAGATTACTATCAAAAACCTCAGTAATTATATTTAATATACTGTACATAAAATATCAAAAATTACACCAAATGTATATTATATACTCTAAATAAAATATCAAAAAGGACAGTAAATATATATTGAACTCTACGTAAAATATCAAAGACTACACAAAATATATATTATATAATTTACATAAAATATCAGAAGTACACCAAATATATATTATATACTGTGTATAATATATCAAAAAGTACAGTAATTATATTTTATATATTGTACACATAATATTAACTAAAAGTACACCAAATACATTTTATATACTGTAAAAAAAAATCAAAATGTACAGTAAGTATATATTACATACTGTACATAAAATATCAAAAAGTACACAAAAAATGTTTTACATATACCGTAAGTTTACTTTCAAAAACTACAGTAATTATATTTAATATACTGTACATAAAATATCAAAAATTACACCAAATGTATATTCTATACTCTAAATAAATTATCAAAAAGGAAAATAAATATATATTACACATCCTATGTTAAATATCAAAAACTACAACAAATATATATAATTTAATTTACATAAAATATCAATAGGACAGCAAATATATCTTATATACTGTACATAAAATATCAAAAAGTACAGTAAATATATTTCATATATTGTAGATATAATATTAACTAAAAGTACACCAAATACATTTTATATACTGTAAATAAAGTATCAAAAGGTACAGTAAATATATATTACATACTGTACATGAAATAAAATGTACACCAAACATGTGTTATATATACTGTAAAGAAACTATCAAAAACTACAGTAATTACATTTAATATACTGTGCGTAAAATATCAAAAATTACACCAAATGTATATTATATAGTGTAAATAAAATATCAAAATGAACAGTAAATATATATTTCACACCCTATGTAAAATATCAAAAACTACACCAAATATATATTATATAATTTACATAAAATATGAAAAGGACAGCAAATATATCTTATATAATGTACATAAAATATCAAAAAGTACAGTAAACATATTTCATATATTGTACATAAAATATTAACTAAAAGTACAACAAATACATTTTATATACTGTAAATAAAATATCAGAAAGTACAGTAAATATAACATAATGTACATAAAATATCAAAAGGTACACCAAATATGTGTTATATATACTGTAAATAAACTATCAAAAACTACAGTAATTATATTTAATATACTGTACATAAAATATCAAAAATTACACCAAATGTATATTTTATAGTCTAAACAAAATATCAAAAACATAGTAAATATATATTACACATCCTACGTAAAATATCAAAAACTACACCAAATATATATTATATAATTTACCTAAAATATCAAAAGTACACCAAATATATATTATATAATGTACATAAAATATCAAAAGTACAGTAAATATATTTCATATATTGTACATATAATATTATCTAAAAGTACAACAAATACGTTTTACATACTGTAAATAAAATATCAAAAATTACAGTAAGTATATATTATCTACTGTACATAAAATATCAAAAAGTGCACGAAATATGTGTTATATATACTATAAATAAACTATGAAAATCTTCAGTAATTATATTTAATATACTGTACATAAAATATCAAAAATTACACCAAATGTATATTATACACTCTAAATAGAATATCAAAAAGGACAGTAAATATATATTACACCCTATGTAAAATATCAAAACTACACCAAATATATATTATATAATTTACATAAAATATCAAAAGTACACCAAATATATATTATATACTCTACATAAAATATCAAAAAGTACAGTAAATATATTTCATATGTTGTACATACAATATTAACTAAAAGTACACCAAATACATTTTACATACTGTAAATAAAATACCAAAAATTTCAGTAAGTATATATTATCTACTGTACATAAAATATCAAAAAGTACACCAAATATGTGTTATATATACTGTAAATAAACTATCAAAATCTGCAGTAATTGTATTTAATATACTGTACATAAAATATCAAAAATTACACCAAATGTATATTATACACTCTAAATAAAATATCAAAAAGGACAGTAAATATATATTACACTCTATTTAAAATATCAAAAACTACACCAAATATATATTATATAATTTACATAAAATATCAAAAGTACACCAAATATATATTATATACTGTACATAAAATATCAAAAAGTACAGTAAATATATTTCATATGTTGTACATATAATATTAACTAAAAGTACACCAAATACATTTTACATACTGTAAATAAAATATCAAAAATTACAGTAAGTATATATTATCTACTGTACATAAAATATCAAAAAGTACACCAAATATGTGTTATATACACTGTAAATAAACTGTCAAAATCTTCAGTAATTATATTTAATATACTGTACATAAAATATCAAAAATTACACCAAATGTATATTATACACTCTAAATAGGATATCAAAAAGGACAGTAAATATATATTACACTCTATGTAAAATATCAAAACTACACCAAATATATATTATATAATTTACATAAAATATCAAAAGTACACCAAATATATATTATATACTCTACATAAAATATCAAAAAGTACAGTAAATATATTTCATATGTTGTACATATAATATTAACTAAAAGTACACCAAATACATTTTACATACTGTAAATAAAATACCAAAAATTACAGTAAGTATATATTATCTACTGTACATAAAATATCAAAAAGTACACCAAATATGTGTTATATATACTGTAAATAAACTATCAAAATCTTCAGTAATTATATTTAATATACTGTACATAAAATATCAAAAATTACACCAAATGTATATTATACACTCTAAATAGAATATCAAAAAGACAGTAAATATATACTACACTCTATGTAAAACATCAAAACTACACCAAATATATATTATAAAATTTACATAAAATATCAAAAGTACACCAAATATATATTATATACTCTACATAAAATATTAAAAAGTACAGTAAATATATTTCATATGTTGTACATATAATATTAACTAAAAGTACACCAAATACATTTTACATACTGTAAATAAAATATCAAATTTACAGTAAGTACATATTATCTACTGTACATAAAATATCAAAAAGTACACCAAATATGTGTTATATATACTGTAAATAAACTATCAAAATCTTCAGTAATTATATTTAATATACTGTACATAAAACATCAAAAATTACACCAAATGTATATTATACACTCTAAATAGAATATCAAAAAGGACAGTAAATATATATTACACTCCATGTAAAATATCAAATACTACACCAAATATATATTATATAATTTACATAAAATATCTAAAGTACACCAAATATATATTATATACTGTACATAAGATATCAAAAAGTACAGTAAATATATTTCATATATTGTACATATATTAACTAAAAGTACACCAAATACATTTTTCTTACTGTAAATAAAATATAAAATATTACAGTAAGTATATATTATCCACTGTACATAAAATATCAAAATGTACACCAAATATGTGTTATATATACTGTAGAAAAACTATCAAATACTACAGTAATTATATTTAATGTACTGTACGTAAAATATCAAAAATTACACCAAATGTGTATTATATACTGTAAATAAAATATCAAAGTATAGTAAATATATATTACACACCCTATGTAAAATATCAAAAAGTACACCAAATACATATTATATAATTTATATAAAATATCAAAAGGACAGCAAATATATCTTATATACTGTTCATAATATATCAAAATGTACAGTAAATATATTTCGTATATTGTATATGTAATATTAACTAAAAGTACACCAAATAAATTTTATATACTGTAAATAAAATATCAAAAAGAACAGTAAATATATATTACATACTGTACATAAAATATCAAAAAGTACATGAAATATGTGTTATATATACCGTAAGTTTACTATCAAAAACCTCAGTAATTATATTTAATATACTGTACATAAAATATCAAAAATTACACCAAATGTATATTATATACTCTAAATAAAATATCAAAAAGGACAGTAAATATATATTACACTCTACGTAAAATATCAAAGACTACACAAAATATATATTATATAATTTACATAAAATATCAGAAGTACACCAAATATATATTATATACTGTGTATAATATATCAAAAAGTACAGTAATTATATTTTATATATTGTACACATAATATTAACTAAAAGTACACCAAATACATTTTATATACTGTAAAAAAAAATCAAAATGTACAGTAAGTATATATTACATACTGTACATAAAATATCAAAAAGTACACAAAAAATGTTTTACATATAACGTAAGTTTACTTTCAAAAACTACAGTAATTATATTTAATATACTGTACATAAAATATCAAAAATTACACCAAATGTATATTCTATACTCTAAATAAATTATCAAAAAGGAAAATAAATATATATTACACATCCTATGTTAAATATCAAAAACTACAACAAATATATATAATTTAATTTACATAAAATATCAATAGGACAGCAAATATATCTTATATACTGTACATAAAATATCAAAAAGTACAGTAAATATATTTCATATATTGTAGATATAATATTAACTAAAAGTACACCAAATACATTTTATATACTGTAAATAAAGTATCAAAAGGTACAGTAAATATATATTACATACTGTACATGAAATAAAATGTACACCAAACATGTGTTATATATACTGTAAAGAAACTATCAAAAACTACAGTAATTACATTTAATATACTGTGCGTAAAATATCAAAAATTACACCAAATGTATATTATATAGTGTAAATAAAATATCAAAATGAACAGTAAATATATATTTCACACCCTATGTAAAATATCAAAAACTACACCAAATATATATTATATAATTTACATAAAATATGAAAAGGACAGCAAATATATCTTATATAATGTACATAAAATATCAAAAAGTACAGTAAACATATTTCATATATTGTACATAAAATATTAACTAAAAGTACAACAAATACATTTTATATACTGTAAATAAAATATCAGAAAGTACAGTAAATATAACATAATGTACATAAAATATCAAAAGGTACACCAAATATGTGTTATATATACTGTAAATAAACTATCAAAAACTACAGTAATTATATTTAATATACTGTACATAAAATATCAAAAATTACACCAAATGTATATTTTATAGTCTAAACAAAATATCAAAAAAATAGTAAATATATATTACACATCCTACGTAAAATATCAAAAACTACACCAAATATATATTATATAATTTACCTAAAATATCAAAAGTACACCAAATATATATTATATAATGTACATAAAATATCAAAAGTACAGTAAATATATTTCATATATTGTACATATAATATTATCTAAAAGTACAACAAATACGTTTTACATACTGTAAATAAAATATCAAAAATTACAGTAAGTATATATTATCTACTGTACATAAAATATCAAAAAGTGCACGAAATATGTGTTATATATACTATAAATAAACTATGAAAATCTTCAGTAATTATATTTAATATACTGTACATAAAATATCAAAAATTACACCAAATGTATATTATACACTCTAAATAGAATATCAAAAAGGACAGTAAATATATATTACACCCTATGTAAAATATCAAAACTACACCAAATATATATTATATAATTTACATAAAATATCAAAAGTACACCAAATATATATTATATACTCTACATAAAATATCAAAAAGTACAGTAAATATATTTCATATGTTGTACATACAATATTAACTAAAAGTACACCAAATACATTTTACATACTGTAAATAAAATACCAAAAATTTCAGTAAGTATATATTATCTACTGTACATAAAATATCAAAAAGTACACCAAATATGTGTTATATATACTGTAAATAAACTATCAAAATCTGCAGTAATTGTATTTAATATACTGTACATAAAATATCAAAAATTACACCAAATGTATATTATACACTCTAAATAAAATATCAAAAAGGACAGTAAATATATATTACACTCTATTTAAAATATCAAAAACTACACCAAATATATATTATATAATTTACATAAAATATCAAAAGTACACCAAATATATATTATATACTGTACATAAAATATCAAAAAGTACAGTAAATATATTTCATATGTTGTACATATAATATTAACTAAAAGTACACCAAATACATTTTACATACTGTAAATAAAATATCAAAAATTACAGTAAGTATATATTATCTACTGTACATAAAATATCAAAAAGTACACCAAATATGTGTTATATACACTGTAAATAAACTGTCAAAATCTTCAGTAATTATATTTAATATACTGTACATAAAATATCAAAAATTACACCAAATGTATATTATACACTCTAAATAGGATATCAAAAAGGACAGTAAATATATATTACACTCTATGTAAAATATCAAAACTACACCAAATATATATTATATAATTTACATAAAATATCAAAAGTACACCAAATATATATTATATACTCTACATAAAATATCAAAAAGTACAGTAAATATATTTCATATGTTGTACATATAATATTAACTAAAAGTACACCAAATACATTTTACATACTGTAAATAAAATACCAAAAATTACAGTAAGTATATATTATCTACTGTACATAAAATATCAAAAAGTACACCAAATATGTGTTATATATACTGTAAATAAACTATCAAAACCTTCAGTAATTATATTTCATATACTGTACATAAAATATCAAAAATTACACCAAATGTATATTATACACTCTAAATAGAATATCAAAAAGACAGTAAATATATACTACACTCTATGTAAAACATCAAAACTACACCAAATATATATTATATAATTTACATAAAATATCAAAAGTACACCAAATATATATTATATACTCTACATAAAATATTAAAAAGTACAGTAAATATATTTCATATGTTGTACATATAATATTAACTAAAAGTACACCAAATACATTTTACATACTGTAAATAAAATATCAAATTTACAGTAAGTACATATTATCTACTGTACATAAAATATCAAAAAGTACACCAAATATGTGTTATATATACTGTAAATAAACTATCAAAATCTTCAGTAATTATATTTAATATACTGTACATAAAACATCAAAAATTACACCAAATGTATATTATACACTCTAAATAGAATATCAAAAAGGACAGTAAATATATATTACACTCCATGTAAAATATCAAATACTACACCAAATATATATTATATAATTTACATAAAATATCTAAAGTACACCAAATATATATTATATACTGTACATAAGATATCAAAAAGTACAGTAAATATATTTCATATATTGTACATATATTAACTAAAAGTACACCAAATACATTTTTCTTACTGTAAATAAAATATAAAATATTACAGTAAGTATATATTATCCACTGTACATAAAATATCAAAAAGTACACCAAATATGTGTTATATATACTGTAGAAAAACTATCAAATACTACAGTAATTATATTTAATGTACTGTACGTAAAATATCAAAAATTACACCAAATGTGTATTATATACTGTAAATAAAATATCAAAGTATAGTAAATATATATTACACACCCTATGTAAAATATCAAAAAGTACACCAAATACATATTATATAATTTATATAAAATATCAAAAGGACAGCAAATATATCTTATATACTGTTCATAATATATCAAAATGTACAGTAAATATATTTCGTATATTGTATATGTAATATTAACTAAAAGTACACCAAATAAATTTTATATACTGTAAATAAAATATCAAAAAGAACAGTAAATATATATTACATACTGTACATAAAATATCAAAAAGTACATGAAATATGTGTTATATATACCGTAAGTTTACTATCAAAAACCTCAGTAATTATATTTAATATACTGTACATAAAATATCAAAAATTACACCAAATGTATATTATATACTCTAAATAAAATATCAAAAAGGACAGTAAATATATATTACACTCTACGTAAAATATCAAAGACTACACAAAATATATATTATATAATTTACATAAAATATCAGAAGTACACCAAATATATATTATATACTGTGTATAATATATCAAAAAGTACAGTAATTATATTTTATATATTGTACACATAATATTAACTAAAAGTACACCAAATACATTTTATATACTGTAAAAAAAAATCAAAATGTACAGTAAGTATATATTACATACTGTACATAAAATATCAAAAAGTACACAAAAAATGTTTTACATATAACGTAAGTTTACTTTCAAAAACTACAGTAATTATATTTAATATACTGTACATAAAATATCAAAAATTACACCAAATGTATATTCTATACTCTAAATAAATTATCAAAAAGGAAAATAAATATATATTACACATCCTATGTTAAATATCAAAAACTACAACAAATATATATAATTTAATTTACATAAAATATCAATAGGACAGCAAATATATCTTATATACTGTACATAAAATATCAAAAAGTACAGTAAATATATTTCATATATTGTAGATATAATATTAACTAAAAGTACACCAAATACATTTTATATACTGTAAATAAAGTATCAAAAGGTACAGTAAATATATATTACATACTGTACATGAAATAAAATGTACACCAAACATGTGTTATATATACTGTAAAGAAACTATCAAAAACTACAGTAATTACATTTAATATACTGTGCGTAAAATATCAAAAATTACACCAAATGTATATTATATAGTGTAAATAAAATATCAAAATGAACAGTAAATATATATTTCACACCCTATGTAAAATATCAAAAACTACACCAAATATATATTATATAATTTACATAAAATATGAAAAGGACAGCAAATATATCTTATATAATGTACATAAAATATCAAAAAGTACAGTAAACATATTTCATATATTGTACATAAAATATTAACTAAAAGTACAACAAATACATTTTATATACTGTAAATAAAATATCAGAAAGTACAGTAAATATAACATAATGTACATAAAATATCAAAAGGTACACCAAATATGTGTTATATATACTGTAAATAAACTATCAAAAACTACAGTAATTATATTTAATATACTGTACATAAAATATCAAAAATTACACCAAATGTATATTTTATACTCTAAACAAAATATCAAAAACATAGTAAATATATATTACACATCCTACGTAAAATATCAAAAACTACACCAAATATATATAATATAATTTACATAAAATATCAAAAGTACACCAAATATATATTATATACTGTACATAAAATATCAAAAGTACAGTAAATATATTTCATATATTGTACATATAATATTAACTAAAAGTACAACAAATACGTTTTACATACTGTAAATAAAATATCAAAAATTACAGTAAGTATGTATTATCTACTGTACATAAAATATCAAAAAGTGCACGAAATATGTGTTATATAAACTATAAATAAACTATGAAAATCTTCAGTAATTATATTTAATATACTGTACATAAAATATCAAAAATTACACCAAATGTATATTATACACTCTAAATAAAATATCAAAAAGGACAGTAAATATATATTACACTCTATGTAAAATATCAAAAACGACACCAAATATATATTATATAATTTACATAAAATATCAAAAGTACACCAAATATATATTATATACAGTACATAAAATATCAAAAAGTACAGTAAATATATTTCATATATTGTACATATAATATTAACTAAAACTACACCAAATACATTTTATATACTGTAAATAATGTATCAAAAATTACAGTAAGTATATATTATCTACTGTACATAAAATATCAAAAAGTACACCAAATATGTGTTATATATACTGTAAATAAACTATCAAAATCTTCAGTAATTATATTTAATATACTGTACATAAAATATCAAAAATTACACCAAATGTATATTATATACTCTAAATAGAATATCAAAAAGGACAGTAAATATATATTACACTCTATGTAAAATATCAAAACTACACCAAATATATATTATATAATTTACATAAAATATCAAAAGTACACCAAATATATATTATATACTGTACATAAAATATCAAAAAGTACAGTAAATATATTTCACATGTTGTACATATAATACTAACTAAAAGTACACCAAATACATTTTACATACTGTAAATAAAATATCAAAAATTACAGTAAGTATATATTATCTACTGTACATAAAATATCAAAAAGTACACCAAATATGTGTTATATACACTGTAAATAAACTGTCAAAATCTTCAGTAATTATATTTAATATACTGTACATAAAATATCAAAAATTACACCAAATGTATATTATACACTCTAAATAGGATATCAAAAAGGACAGTAAATATATATTACACTCTATGTAAAATATCAAAACTACACCAAATATATATTATATAATTTACATAAAATATCAAAAGTACACCAAATATATATTATGTACTCTACATAAAATATCAAAAAGTACAGTAAATATATTTCATATGTTGTACATATAATATTAACTAAAAGTACACCAAATGCATTTTACATACTGTAAATAAAATACCAAAAATTACAGTAAGTATATATTATCTACTGTACATAAAATATCAAAAAGTACACCGAATATGTGTTATATATACTGTAAATAAACTATCAAAACCTTCAGTAATTATATTTAATATACTGTACATAAAATATCAAAAATTACACAAAATGTATATTATACACTCTAAATAGAATATCAAAAAGACAGTAAATATATACTACACTCTATTTAAAATATCAAAACTACACCAAATATATATTATATAATTTACATAAAATATCAAAAGTACACCAAATATATATTATATACTCTTCATAAAATATCAAATAGTACAGTAAATATATTTCATATGTTGTACATATAATATTAACTAAAAGTACACCAAATACATTTTACATACTGTAAATAAAATACCAAAAATTACAGTAAGTATATATTATCTACTGTACATAAAATATCAAAAAGTACACCAAATATGTGTTATATATACTGTAAATAAACTATCAAAATCTTCAGTAATTATATTTAATATACTGTACATAAAATATCAAAAATTACACCAAATGTATATTATACACTCTAAATAATATATCAAAAAGGACAGTAAATATATATTACACTCTTTTTAAAATATCAAAAACTACACCAAATATATATTATATAATTTACATAAAATATCAAAAGTACACCAAATATATATTATATACTGTACATAAAATATCAAAAAGTACAGTAAATATATTTCATATGTTGTACATATTATATTAACTAAAAGTACACCAAACACATTATACATACTGTAAATAAAATATCAAAAATTACAGTAAGTATATATTATCTACTGTACATAAAATATGAAAAAGTACACCAAATATGTGTTATATATACTGTAAATAAACTATCAAAATCTTCAGTAATTATATTTAATATACTGTACATAAAATATCAAAAATTACACCAAATGTATATTAAACACTCTAAATAGAATATCAAAAAGGACAGTAAATATATATTACACTCTATGTAAAATATCAAAACTACACCAAATATATATTATATAATTTACATAAAATATCAAAAGTACACCAAATATATATTATATACTGTACATAAAATATCAAAAAGTACAGTAAATATATTTCATATGTTGTACATATAATATTAACTAAAAGTACACCAAATACATTTTACATACTGTAAATAAAATACCAAAAATTACAGTAAGTATATATTATCTACTGTACATAAAATATCAAAAAGTACACCAAATATGTGTTATATATACTGTAAATAAACTATCAAAATCTTCAGTAATTATATTTAATATACTGTACATAAAATATCAAAAATTACACCAAATGTATATTATACACTCTAAATAGAATATCAAAAATACAGTAAATATATACTACACTCTATTTAAAATATCAAAACTACACCAAATATATATTATATAATTTACATAAAATATCAAAAGTACACCAAATATATATTATATACTCTACATAAAATATCAAAAAGTACAGTAAATATATTTCATATGTTGTACATATAATATTAACTAAAAGTACACCAAATACATTTTACATACTGTAAATAAAATACCAAAAATTACAGTAAGTATATATTATCTACTGTACATAAAATATCAAAAATTACACCAAATATGTGTTTTATATACTGTAAATAAACTATCAAAATCTTCAGTAATTATATTTAATATACTGTACATAAAATATCAAAAATTACACCAAATGTATATTATACACTCTAAATAATATATCAAAAAGGACAGTAAATATATATTACACTCTATTTAAAATATCAAAAACTACACGAAATATATATTATATAATTTACATAAAATATCAAAAGTACACCAAATATATATTATATACTGTACATAAAATATCAAAAAGTACAGTAAATATATTTCATATGTTGTACATATTATATTAACTAAAAGTACACCAAACACATTATACATACTGTAAATAAAATATCAAAAATTACAGTAAGTATATATTATCTACTGTACATAAAATATGAAAAAGTACACCAAATATGTGTTATATATACTGTAAATAAACTATCAAAATCTTCAGTAATTATATTTAATATACTGTACATAAAATATCAAAAATTACACCAAATGTATATTAAACACTCTAAATAGAATATCAAAAAGGACAGTAAATATATATTACACTCTATGTAAAATATCAAAACTACACAAAATATATATTATATAATTTACATAAAATATCAAAAGTACACCAAATATATATTATATACTCTACATAAAATATCAAATAGTACAGTAAATATATTTCATATGTTGTACATATAATATTAACTAAAAGTACACCAAATACATTTTACATACTGTAAATAAAATACCAAAAATTACAGTAAGTATATATTATCTACTGTACATAAAATATCAAAAAGTACACCAAATATGTGTTATATATACTGTAAATAAACTATCAAAATCTTCAGTAATTATATTTAATATACTGTACATAAAATATCAAAAATTACACCAAATGTATATTATACACTCTAAATAGAATATCAAAAAGACAGTAAATATATACTACACTCTATGTAAAACATCAAAACTACACCAAATATATATTATATAATTTACATAAAATATCAAAAGTACACCAAATATATATTATATACTCTACATAAAATATCAAAAAGTACAGTAAATATATTTCATATGTTGTACATATAATATTAACTAAAAGTACACCAAATACATTTTACATACTGCAAATAAAATATCAAAAATTACAGTAAGTATATATTATCTACTGTACATAAAATATCAAAAAGTACACCAAATATGTGTTATATATACTGTAAATAAACTATCAAAATCTTCAGTAATTATATTTAATATACTGTACATAAAACATCAAAAATTACACCAAATGTATATTATACACTCTAAATAGAATATCAAAAAGGACAGTAAATATATATTACACTCCATGTAAAATATCAAATACTACACCAAATATATATTATATAATTTACATAAAATATCTAAAGTACACCAAATATATATTATATACTGTACATAAGATATCAAAAAGTACAGAAAATATATTTCATATATTGTACATATATTAACTAAAAGAACACCAAATACATTTTTCTTACTGTAAATAAAATATAAAATATTACAGTAAGTATATATTATCCACTGTACATAAAATATCAAAAAGTACACCAAATATGTTTTATATATACTGTAGAAAAACTATCAAACACTACAGTAATTATATTTAATGTACTGTACGTAAAATATCAAAAATTACACCAAATGTGTATTATATACTGTAAATAAAATATCAAAGTATAGTAAATATATATTACACACCCTATGTAAAATATCAAAAAGTACACCAAATACATATTATATAATTTATATAAAATATCAAAAGGACAGCAAATATATCTTATATACTGTTCATAATATATCAAAATGTACAGTAAATATATTTCGTATATTGTATATGTAATATTAACTAAAAGTACACCAAATAAATTTTATATACTGTAAATAAAATATCAAAAAGAACAGTAAATATATATTACATACTGTACATAAAACATCAAAAAGTACATCAAATATGTGTTATATATACCGTAAGTTTACTATCAAAAACCTCAGTAATTATATTTAATATACTGTACACAAAATATCAAAAATTACACCAAATGTATATTATATACTCTAAATAAAATATCAAAAAGGACAGTAAATATATATTACACTCTACGTAAAATATCAAAGACTACACAAAATATATATTATATAATTTACATAAAATATCAGAAGTACACCAAATATATATTATATACTGTGTATAATATATCAAAAAGTACAGTAATTATATTTTATATATTGTACACATAACATTAACTACAAGTACACCAAATACATTTTATATATAGTGTAAAAATAAATCAAAATGTACAGTAAGTATATATTACATACTGTACATAAAATATCAAAAAGTACACAAAAAATGTTTTACATATACCGTAAGTTTACTTTCAAAAACTACAGTAATTATATTTAATATACTGTACATAAAATATCAAAAATTACACCAAATGTATATTCTATACTCTAAATAAATTATCAAAAAGGAAAATAAATATATATTACACATCCTATGTTAAATATCAAAAACTACAACAAATATATATAATTTAATTTACATAAAATATCAATAGGACAGCAAATATATCTTATATACTGTACATAAAATATCAAAAAGTACAGTAAATATATTTCATATATTGTAGATATAATATTAACTAAAAGTACACCAAATACATTTTATATACTCTAATTAAAGTATCAAAAGGTACAGTAAATATATATTACATACTGTACATGAAATAAAATGTACACCAAACATGTGTTATATATACTGTAAATAAACTATCAAAAACTACAGTAATTACATTTAATATACTGTGGGTAAAATATCAAAAATTACACCAAATGTATATTATATAGTGTAAATAAAATATCAAAATGAACAGTAAATATATATTTCACACCCTATGTAAAATATCAAAAACTACACCAAATATATATTATATAAATTACATAAAATATGAATAGGACAGCAAATATATCTTATATAATGTACATAAAATATCAAAAAGTACAGTAAACATATTTCATATATTGTACATAAAATATTAACTAAAAGTACAACAAATACATTTTATATACTGTAAATAAAATATCAGAAAGTACAGTAAATATAACATAATGTACATAAAATATCAAAAGGTACACCAAATATGTGTTATATATACTGTAAATAAACTATCAAAAACTACAGTAATTATATTTAATATACTGTACATAAAATATCAAAAATTACACCAAATGTATATTTTATACTCTAAACAAAATATCAAAAACATAGTAAATATATATTACACATCCTACGTAAAATATCAAAAACTACACCAAATATATATTATATAATTTACATAAAATATCAAAAGTACACCAAATATATATTATATACTGTACATAAAATATCAAAAGTACAGTAAATATATTTCATATATTGTACATATAATATTAACTAAAAGTACAACAAATACGTTTTACATACTGTAAATAAAATATCAAAAATTACAGTAAGTATATATTATCTACTGTACATAAAATATCAAAAAGTGCACCAAATATGTGTTATATATACTATAAATAAACTATGAAAATCTTCAGTAATTATATTTAATATACTGTACATAAAATATCAAAAATTACACCAAATGTATATTATACACTCTAAATAAAATATCAAAAAGGACAGTAAATATATATTACACTCTATGTAAAATATCAAAAACTACACCAAATATATATTATATAATTTACATAAAATATCAAAAGTACACCAAATATATATTATATACAGTACATAAAATATCAAAAAGTACAGTAAATATATTTCATATATTGTACATATAATATTAACTAAAACTACAACAAATACATTTTATATACTGTAAATAAAGTATCAAAAATTACAGTAAGTATATATTATCTACTGTACATAAAATATCAAAAAGTACACCAAATATGTGTTATATATACTGTAAATAAACTATCAAAATCTTCAGTAATTATATTTAATATACTGTACATAAAATATCAAAAATTACACCAAATGTATATTATACACTCTAAATAGAATATCAAAAAGGACAGTAAATATATATTACACTCTATGTAAAATATCAAAACTACACCAAATATATATTATATAATTTACATAAAATATCAAAAGTACACCAAATATATATTATATACTCTACATAAAATATCAAAAAGTACAGTAAATATATTTCATATGTTGTTCATATAATATTAACTAAAAGTACACAAAATACATTTTACATACTGTAAATAAAATACCAAAAATTACAGTAAGTATATATTATCTATTGTACATAAAATATCAAAAAGTACACCAAATATGTGTTATATATACTGTAAATAAACTATCAAAATCTTCAGTAATTATATTTAATATACTGTACATAAAATATCAAAAATTACACCAAATGTATATTATACACTCTAAATAGAATATCAAAAAGGACAGTAAATATATATTACACCCTATGTAAAATATCAAAACTACACCAAATATATATTATATAATTTACATAAAATATCAAAAGTACACCAAATATATATTATATACTCTACATAAAATATGAAAAAGTACAGTAAATATATTTCATATGTTGTACATATAATATTAACTAAAAGTACACCAAATACATTTTACATACTGTAAATAAAATACCAAAAATTACAGTAAGTATATATTATCTACTGTACATAAAATATCAAAAAGTACACCAAATATGTGTTATATATACTGTAAATAAACTATCAAAATCTTCAGTAATTATATTTAATATACTGTACATAAAATATCAAAAATTACACCAAATGTATATTATACACTCTAAATAGAATATCAAAAAGACAGTAAATATATACTACACTCTATGTAAAACATCAAAACTACACCAAATATATATTATATAATTTACATAAAATATCAAAAGTACACCAAATATATATTATATACTCTACATAAAATATCAAAAAGTACAGTAAATATATTTCATATGTTGTACATATAATATTAACTAAAAGTACACCAAATACATTTTACATACTGTAAATAAAATATCAAAAATTACAGTAAGTATATATTATCTACTGTACATAAAATATCAAAAAGTACACCAAATATGTGTTATACATACTGTAAATAAACTATCAATATCTTCAGTAATTATATTTAATATACTGTACATAAAACATCAAAAATTACACCAAATGTATATTATACACTCTAAATAGAATATCAAAAAGGACAGTAAATATATATTACACTCCATGTAAAATATCAAATACTACACCAAATATATATTATATAATTTACATAAAATATCTAAAGTACACCAAATATATATTATATACTGTACATAAGATATCAAAAAGTACAGTAAATATATTTCATATATTGTACATATATTAACTAAAAGTACACCAAATACATTTTTCTTACTGTAAATAAAATATAAAATATTACAGTAAGTATATATTATCCACTGTACATAAAATATCAAAAAGTACACCAAATATGTGTTATATATACTGTAGAAAAACTATCAAATACTACAGTAATTATATTTAATGTACTGTACGTAAAATATCAAAAATTACACCAAATGTGTATTATATACTGTAAATAAAATATCAAAGTATAGTAAATATATATTACACACCCTATGTAAAATATCAAAAAGTACACCAAATATATATTATATAATTTATATAAAATATCAAAAGGACAGCAAATATATCTTATATACTGTTCATAAAATATCAAAATGTACAGTAAATATATTTCATATATTGTATATGTAATATTAACTAAAAGTACACCAAATAAATTTTATATTCTGTAAATAAAATATCTAAAAGAACAGTAAATATATATTACATACTGTACATAAAATATCAAAAAGTACATCAAATATGTGTTATATATACCGTAAGATTACTATCAAAAACCTCAGTAATTATATTTAATATACTGTACATAAAATATCAAAAATTACAGCAAATGTATATTATATACTCTAAATAAAATATCAAAAAGGACAGTAAATATATATTGCACTCTACGTAAAATATCAAAGACTACACAAAATATATATTATATAATTTACATAAAATATCAGAAGTACACCAAATATATATTATATATTGTGTATAATATATCAAAAAGTACAGTAATTATATTTTATATATTGTACACATAATATTAACTAAAACTACACCAAATACATTTTATATACTGTAAAAAAAAATCAAAATGTACAGTAAGTATATATTACATACTGTACATAAAATATCAAAAGTACACAAAAAATGTTTTACATATACCGTAAGTTTACTTTCAAAAACTGCAGTAATTATATTTAATATACTGTACATAAAATATCAAAAATTACACCAAATGTATATTCTATACTCTAAATAAATTATCAAAAAGGAAAATAAATATATATTACACATCCTATGTTAAATATCAAAAACTACAACAAATATATATAATTTAATTTACATAAAATATCAATAGGACAGCAAATATATCTTATATACTGTACATAAAATATCAAAAAGTACAGTAAATATATTTCATATATTGTAGATATAATATTAACTAAAAGTACACCAAATACATTTTATATACTGTAAATAAAGTATCAAAAGGTACATTAAATATATATTACATACTGTACATGAAATAAAATGTACACCAAACATGTGTTATATATACTGTAAAGAAACTATCAAAAACTACAGTAATTACATTTAATATACTGTGCGTAAAATATCAAAAATTACACCAAATGTATATTATATAGTGTAAATAAAATATCAAAATGAACAGTAAATATATATTTCACACCCTATGTAAAATATCAAAAACTACACCAAATATATATTATATAATTTACATAAAATATGAAAAGGACAGCAAATATATCTTATATAATGTACATAAAATATCAAAAAGTACAGTAAACATATTTCATATATTGTACATAAAATATTAACTAAAAGTACAACAAATACATTTTATATACTGTAAATAAAATATCAGAAAGTACAGTAAATATAACATAATGTACATAAAATATCAAAAGGTACACCAAATATGTGTTATATATACTGTAAATAAACTATCAAAAACTACAGTAATTATATTTAATATACTGTACATAAAATATCAAAAATTACACCAAATGTATATTTTATACTCTAAACAAAATATCAAAAACATAGTAAATATATATTACACATCCTACGTAAAATATCAAAAACTACACCAAATATATATTATATAATTTACATAAAATATCAAAAGTACACCAAGTATATATTATATAATGTACATAAAATATCAAAAGTACAGTAAATATATTTCATATATTGTACATATAATATTATCTAAAAGTACAACAAATACGTTTTACATACTGTAAATAAAATATCAAAAATTACAGTAAGTATATATTATCTACTGTACATAAAATATCAAAAAGTGCACCAAATATGTGTTATATATACTATAAATAAACTATGAAAATCTTCAGTAATTATATTTAATATACTGTACATAAAATATCAAAAATTACACCAAATGTATATTATACACTCTAAATAGAATATCAAAAAGGACAGTAAATATATATTACACACTCTGTAAAATATCAAAACTACACCAAATATATATTATATAATTTACATAAAATATCAAAAGTACACCAAATATATATTATATACTCTACATAAAATATCAAAAAGTACAGTAAATATATTTAATATGTTGTACATACAATATTAACTAAAAGTACACCAAATACATTTTACATACTGTAAATAAAATACCAAAAATTTCAGTAAGTATATATTATCTACTGTACATAAAATATCAAAAAGTACACCAAATATGTGTTATATATACTGTAAATAAATTATCAAAATCTGCAGTAATTATATTTAATATACTGTACATAAAATATCAAAAATTACACCAAATGTATATTATACACTCTAAATAAAATATCAAAAAGGACAGTAAATATATATTACACTCTATTTAAAATATCAAAAACTACACCAAATATATATTATATAATTTACATAAAATATCAAAAGTACACCAAATATATATTATATACTGTACATAAGATATCAAAAAGTACAGTAAATATATTTCATATGTTGTACATATAATATTAACTAAAAGTACACCAAATACATTTTACATACTGTAAATAAAATATCAAAAATTACAGTAAGTATATATTATCTACTGTACATAAAATATCAAAAAGTACACCAAATATGTGTTATATACACTGTAAATAAACTGTCAAAATCTTCAGTAATTATATTTAATATACTGTACATAAAATATCAAAAATTACACCAAATGTATATTATACACTCTAAATAGGATATCAAAAAGGACAGTAAATATATATTACACTCTATGTAAAATATCAAAACTACACAAAATATATATTATATAATTTACATAAAATATCAAAAGTACACCAAATATATATTATATACTCTACATAAAATATCAAAAAGTACAGTAAATATATGTCATATGTTGTACATATAATATTAACTAAAAGTACACCAAATACATTTTACATACTGTAAATAAAATACCAAAAATTACAGTAAGTATATATTATCTACTGTACATAAAATATCAAAAAGTACACCAAATATGTGTTATATATACTGTAAATAAACTATCAAAACCTTCAGTAATTATATTTAATATACTGTACATAAAATATCAAAAATTACACCAAATGTATATTATACACTCTAAATAGAATATCAAAAAGACAGTAAATATATACTACACTCTATGTAAAACATCAAAACTACACCAAATATATATTATATAATTTACATAAAATATCAAAAGTACACCAAATATATATTATATACTGTACATAAAATATCAAAAAGTACAGTAAATATATTTCATATGTTGTACATATAATATTAACTAAAAGTACACCAAATACATTTTACATACTGTAAATAAAATATCAAATATTACAGTAAGTATATATTATCTACTGTACATAAAATATCAAAAAGTACACCAAATATGTGTTATACATACTGTAAATAAACTATCAAAATCTTCAGTAATTATATTTAATATACTGTACATAAAACATCAAAAATTACAACAAATGTATATTATACATTCTAAATAGAATATCAAAAAGGACAGTAAATATATATTACACTCTATGTAAAATATCAAATACTACACCAAATATATATTATATAATTTACATAAAATATCTAAAGTACACCAAATATATATTATATAATGTACATAAGATATCAAAAAGTACAGTAAATATATTTCATATATTGTACATATATTAACTAAAAGTACACCAAATACATTTTTCTTACTGTAAATAAAATATAAAATATTACAGTAAGTATATATTATCCACTGTACATAAAATATCAAAAAGTACACCAAATATGTGTTATATATACTGTAGAAAAACTATCAAATACTACAGTAATTATATTTAATGTACTGTACGTAAAATATCAAAAATTACACCAAATGTGTATTATATACTGTAAATAAAATATCAAAGTATAGTAAATATATATTACACACCCTATGTAAAATATCAAAAAGTACACCAAATACATATTATATAATTTATATAAAATATCAAAAGGACAGCAAATATATCTTATATACTGTTCATAAAATATCAAAATGTACAGTAAATATATTTCATATATTGTATATGTAATATTAAATAAAGTACACCAAATAAATTTTATATACTGTAAATAAAATATCAAAAAGAACAGTAAATATATATTACATACTGTACATAAAATATCAAAAAGTACATCAAATATGTGTTATATATACCGTAAGATTACTATCAAAAACCTCAGTAATTATATTTAATATACTGTACATAAAATATCAAAAATTACAGCAAATGTATATTATATACTCTAAATAAAATATCAAAAAGGACAGTAAATATATATTTCACTCTACGTAAAATATCAAAGACTACACAAAATATATATTATATAATTTACATAAAATATCAGAAGTACACCAAATATATATTATATATTGTGTATAATATATCAAAAAGTACAGTAATTATATTTTATATATTGTACACATAATATTAACTAAAACTACACCAAATACATTTTATATACTGTGAAAAAAAATCAAAATGTACAGTAAGTATATATTACATACTGTACATAAAATATCAAAAAGTACACAAAAAATGTTTTACATATACCGTAAGTTTACTTTCAAAAACTACAGTAATTATATTTAATATACTGTACATAAAATATCAAAAATTACACCAAATGTATATTCTATACTCTAAATAAATTATCAAAAAGGAAAATAAATATATATTACACATCCTATGTTAAATATCAAAAACTACAACAAATATATATAATTTAATTTACATAAAATATCAATAGGACAGCAAATATATCTTATATACTGTACATAAAATATCAAAAAGTACAGTAAATATATTTCATATATTGTAGATATAATATTAACTAAAAGTACACCAAATACATTTTATATACTGTAAATAAAGTATCAAAAGGTACAGTAAATATATATTACATACTGTACATGAAATAAAATGTACACCAAACATGTGTTATATATACTGTAAAGAAACTATCAAAAACTACAGTAATTACATTTAATATACTGTGCGTAAAATATCAAAAATTACACCAAATGTATATTATATAGTGTAAATAAAATATCAAAATGAACAGTAAATATATATTTCACACCCTATGTAAAATATCAAAAACTACACCAAATATATATTATATAATTTACATAAAATATGAAAAGGACAGCAAATATATCTTATATAATGTACATAAAATATCAAAAAGTACAGTAAACATATTTCATATATTGTACATAAAATATTAACTAAAAGTACAACAAATATATTTTATATACTGTAAATAAAATATCAGAAAGTACAGTAAATATAACATAATGTACATAAAATATCAAAAGGTACACCAAATATGTGTTATATATACTGTAAATAAACTATCAAAAACTACAGTAATTATATTTAATATACTGTACATAAAATATCAAAAATTACACCAAATGTATATTTTATAGTCTAAACAAAATATCAAAAACATAGTAAATATATATTACACATCCTACGTAAAATATCAAAAACTACACCAAATATATATTATATAATTTACATAAAATATCAAAAGTACACCAAATATATATTATATAATGTACATAAAATATCAAAAGTACAGTAAATATATTTCATATATTGTACATATAATATTATCTAAAAGTACAACAAATACGTTTTACATACTGTAAATAAAATATCAAAAACTACAGTAAGTATATATTATCTACTGTACATAAAATATCAAAAAGTGCACCAAATATGTGTTATATATACTATAAATAAACTATGAAAATCTTCAGTAATTATATTTAATATACTGTACATAAAATATCAAAAATTACACCAAATGTATATTATACACTCTAAATAGAATATCAAAAAGGACAGTAAATATATATTACACCCTATGTAAAATATCAAAACTACACCAAATATATATTATATAATTTACATAAAATATGAAAAGTACACCAAATATATATTATATACTCTACATAAAATATCAAAAAGTACAGTAAATATATTTCATATGTTGTACATACAATATTAACTAAAAGTACACCAAATACATTTTACATACTGTAAATAAAATACCAAAAATTTCAGTAAGTATATATTATCTACTGTCCATAAAATATCAAAAAGTACACCAAATATGTGTTATATATACTGTAAATAAACTATCAAAATCTGCAGTAATTATATTTAATATACTGTACATAAAATATCAAAAATTACACCAAATGTATATTATACACTCTAAATAAAATATCAAAAAGGACAGTAAATATATATTACACTCTATTTAAAATATCAAAAACTACACCAAATATATATTATATAATTTACATAAAATATCAAAAGTACACCAAATATATATTACATACTGTACATAAAATATCAAAAAGTACAGTAAATATATTTCATATGTTGTACATATAATATTAACTAAAAGTACACCAAATACATTTTACATACTGTAAATAAAATATCAAAAATTACAGTAAGTATATATTATCTACTGTACATAAAATATCAAAAAGTACACCAAATATGTGTTATATACACTGTAAATAAACTGTCAAAATCTTCAGTAATTATATTTAATATACTGTACATAAAATATCAAAAATTACACCAAATGTATATTATACACTCTAAATAGGATATCAAAAAGGACAGTAAATATATATTACACTCTATGTAAAATATCAAAACTACACAAAATATATATTATATAATTTACATAAAATATCAAAAGTACACCAAATATATATTATATACTCTACATAAAATATCAAAAAGTACAGTAAATATATGTCATATGTTGTACATATAATATTAACTAAAAGTACACCAAATACATTTTACATACTGTAAATAAAATACCAAAAATTACAGTAACTATATATTATCTACTGTACATAAAATATCAAAAAGTACACCAAATATGTGTTATATATACTGTAAATAAACTATCAAAACCTTCAGTAATTATATTTAATATACTGTACATAAAATATCAAAAATTACACCAAATGTATATTATACACTCTAAATAGAATATCAAAAAGGACAGTAAATATATATTACACTCTATGTAAAATATCAAAACTACACCAAATATATATTATATAATTTACATAAAATATCAAAAGTACACCAAATATATATTATATACTCTACATAAAATATCAAAAAGTACAGTAAATATATTTCATATGTTGTTCATATAATATTAACTAAAAGTACACAAAATACATTTTACATACTGTAAATAAAATACCAAAAATTACAGTAAGTATATATTATCTATTGTACATAAAATATCAAAAAGTACACCAAATATGTGTTATATATACTGTAAATAAACTATCAAAATCTTCAGTAATTATATTTAATATACTGTACATAAAATATCAAAAATTACACCAAATGTATATTATACACTCTAAATAGAATATCAAAAAGGACAGTAAATATATATTACACCCTATGTAAAATATCAAAACTACACCAAATATATATTATATAATTTACATAAAATATCAAAAGTACACCAAATATATATTATATACTCTACATAAAATATGAAAAAGTACAGTAAATATATTTCATATGTTGTACATATAATATTAACTAAAAGTACACCAAATACATTTTACATACTGTAAATAAAATACCAAAAATTACAGTAAGTATATATTATCTACTGTACATAAAATATCAAAAAGTACACCAAATATGTGTTATATATACTGTAAATAAACTATCAAAATCTTCAGTAATTATATTTAATATACTGTACATAAAATATCAAAAATTACACCAAATGTATATTATACACTCTAAATAGAATATCAAAAAGACAGTAAATATATACTACACTCTATGTAAAACATCAAAACTACACCAAATATATATTATATAATTTACATAAAATATCAAAAGTACACCAAATATATATTATATACTCTACATAAAATATCAAAAAGTACAGTAAATATATTTCATATGTTGTACATATAATATTAACTAAAAGTACACCAAATACATTTTACATACTGTAAATAAAATATCAAAAATTACAGTAAGTATATATTATCTACTGTACATAAAATATCAAAAAGTACACCAAATATGTGTTATACATACTGTAAATAAACTATCAATATCTTCAGTAATTATATTTAATATACTGTACATAAAACATCAAAAATTACACCAAATGTATATTATACACTCTAAATAGAATATCAAAAAGGACAGTAAATATATATTACACTCCATGTAAAATATCAAATACTACACCAAATATATATTATATAATTTACATAAAATATCTAAAGTACACCAAATATATATTATATACTGTACATAAGATATCAAAAAGTACAGTAAATATATTTCATATATTGTACATATATTAACTAAAAGTACACCAAATACATTTTTCTTACTGTAAATAAAATATAAAATATTACAGTAAGTATATATTATCCACTGTACATAAAATATCAAAAAGTACACCAAATATGTGTTATATATACTGTAGAAAAACTATCAAATACTACAGTAATTATATTTAATGTACTGTACGTAAAATATCAAAAATTACACCAAATGTGTATTATATACTGTAAATAAAATATCAAAGTATAGTAAATATATATTACACACCCTATGTAAAATATCAAAAAGTACACCAAATATATATTTTATAATTTATATAAAATATCAAAAGGACAGCAAATATATCTTATATACTGTTCATAAAATATCAAAATGTACAGTAAATATATTTCATATATTGTATATGTAATATTAACTAAAAGTACACCAAATAAATTTTATATTCTGTAAATAAAATATCAAAAAGAACAGTAAATATATATTACATACTGTACATAAAATATCAAAAAGTACATCAAATATGTGTTATATATACCGTAAGATTACTATCAAAAACCTCAGTAATTATATTTAATATACTGTACATAAAATATCAAAAATTACAGCAAATGTATATTATATACTCTAAATAAAATATCAAAAAGGACAGTAAATATATATTGCACTCTACGTAAAATATCAAAGACTACACAAAATATATATTATATAATTTACATAAAATATCAGAAGTACACCAAATATATATTATATATTGTGTATAATATATCAAAAAGTACAGTAATTATATTTTATATATTGTACACATAATATTAACTAAAACTACACCAAATACATTTTATATACTGTAAAAAAAAATCAAAATGTACAGTAAGTATATATTACATACTGTACATAAAATATCAAAAAGTACACAAAAAATGTTTTACATATACCGTAAGTTTACTTTCAAAAACTGCAGTAATTATATTTAATATACTGTACATAAAATATCAAAAATTACACCAAATGTATATTCTATACTCTAAATAAATTATCAAAAAGGAAAATAAATATATATTACACATCCTATGTTAAATATCAAAAACTACAACAAATATATATAATTTAATTTACATAAAATATCAATAGGACAGCAAATATATCTTATATACTGTACATAAAATATCAAAAAGTACAGTAAATATATTTCATATATTGTAGATATAATATTAACTAAAAGTACACCAAATACATTTTATATACTGTAAATAAAGTATCAAAAGGTACATTAAATATATATTACATACTGTACATGAAATAAAATGTACACCAAACATGTGTTATATATACTGTAAAGAAACTATCAAAAACTACAGTAATTACATTTAATATACTGTGCGTAAAATATCAAAAATTACACCAAATGTATATTATATAGTGTAAATAAAATATCAAAATGAACAGTAAATATATATTTCACACCCTATGTAAAATATCAAAAACTACACCAAATATATATTATATAATTTACATAAAATATGAAAAGGACAGCAAATATATCTTATATAATGTACATAAAATATCAAAAAGTACAGTAAACATATTTCATATATTGTACATAAAATATTAACTAAAAGTACAACAAATACATTTTATATACTGTAAATAAAATATCAGAAAGTACAGTAAATATAACATAATGTACATAAAATATCAAAAGGTACACCAAATATGTGTTATATATACTGTAAATAAACTATCAAAAACTACAGTAATTATATTTAATATACTGTACATAAAATATCAAAAATTACACCAAATGTATATTTTATAGTCTAAACAAAATATCAAAAACATAGTAAATATATATTACACATCCTACGTAAAATATCAAAAACTACACCAAATATATATTATATAATTTACATAAAATATCAAAAGTACACCAAGTATATATTATATAATGTACATAAAATATCAAAAGTACAGTAAATATATTTCATATATTGTACATATAATATTATCTAAAAGTACAACAAATACGTTTTACATACTGTAAATAAAATATCAAAAATTACAGTAAGTATATATTATCTACTGTACATAAAATATCAAAAAGTGCACCAAATATGTGTTATATATACTATAAATAAACTATGAAAATCTTCAGTAATTATATTTAATATACTGTACATAAAATATCAAAAATTACACCAAATGTATATTATACACTCTAAATAGAATATCAAAAAGGACAGTAAATATATATTACACCCTCTGTAAAATATCAAAACTACACCAAATATATATTATATAATTTACATAAAATATCAAAAGTACACCAAATATATATTATATACTCTACATAAAATATCAAAAAGTACAGTAAATATATTTCATATGTTGTACATACAATATTAACTAAAAGTACACCAAATACATTTTACATACTGTAAATAAAATACCAAAAATTTCAGTAAGTATATATTATCTACTGTACATAAAATATCAAAAAGTACACCAAATATGTGTTATATATACTGTAAATAAATTATCAAAATCTGCAGTAATTATATTTAATATACTGTACATAAAATATCAAAAATTACACCAAATGTATATTATACACTCTAAATAAAATATCAAAAAGGACAGTAAATATATATTACACTCTATTTAAAATATCAAAAACTACACCAAATATATATTATATAATTTACATAAAATATCAAAAGTACACCAAATATATATTATATACTGTACATAAGATATCAAAAAGTACAGTAAATATATTTCATATGTTGTACATATAATATTAACTAAAAGTACACCAAATACATTTTACATACTGTAAATAAAATATCAAAAATTACAGTAAGTATATATTATCTACTGTACATAAAATATCAAAAAGTACACCAAATATGTGTTATATACACTGTAAATAAACTGTCAAAATCTTCAGTAATTATATTTAATATACTGTACATAAAATATCAAAAATTACACCAAATGTATATTATACACTCTAAATAGGATATCAAAAAGGACAGTAAATATATATTACACTCTATGTAAAATATCAAAACTACACAAAATATATATTATATAATTTACATAAAATATCAAAAGTACACCAAATATATATTATATACTCTACATAAAATATCAAAAAGTACAGTAAATATATGTCATATGTTGTACATATAATATTAACTAAAAGTACACCAAATACATTTTACATACTGTAAATAAAATACCAAAAATTACAGTAAGTATATATTATCTACTGTACATAAAATATCAAAAAGTACACCAAATATGTGTTATATATACTGTAAATAAACTATCAAAACCTTCAGTAATTATATTTAATATACTGTACATAAAATATCAAAAATTACACCAAATGTATATTATACACTCTAAATAGAATATCAAAAAGACAGTAAATATATACTACACTCTATGTAAAACATCAAAACTACACCAAATATATATTATATAATTTACATAAAATATCAAAAGTACACCAAATATATATTATATACTCTACATAAAATATCAAAAAGTACAGTAAATATATTTCATATGTTGTACATATAATATTAACTAAAAGTACACCAAATACATTTTACATACTGTAAATAAAATATCAAATATTACAGTAAGTATATATTATCTACTGTACATAAAATATCAAAAAGTACACCAAATATGTGTTATACATACTGTAAATAAACTATCAAAATCTTCAGTAATTATATTTAATATACTGTACATAAAACATCAAAAATTACAACAAATGTATATTATACACTCTAAATAGAATATCAAAAAGGACAGTAAATATATATTACACTCTATGTAAAATATCAAATACTACACCAAATATATATTATATAATTTACATAAAATATCTAAAGTACACCAAATATATATTATATACTGTACATAAGATATCAAAAAGTACAGTAAATATATTTCATATATTGTACATATATTAACTAAAAGTACACCAAATACATTTTTCTTACTGTAAATGAAATATAAAATATTACAGTAAGTATATATTATCCACTGTACATAAAATATCAAAAAGTACACCAAATATGTGTTATATATACTGTAGAAAAACTATCAAATACTACAGTAATTATATTTAATGTACTGTACGTAAAATATCAAAAATTACACCAAATGTGTATTATATACTGTAAATAAAATATCAAAGTATAGTAAATATATATTACACACCCTATGTAAAATATCAAAAAGTACACCAAATACATATTATATAATTTATATAAAATATCAAAAGGACAGCAAATATATCTTATATACTGTTCATAAAATATCAAAATGTACAGTAAATATATTTCATATATTGTATATGTAATATTAAATAAAGTACACCAAATAAATTTTATATACTGTAAATAAAATATCTAAAAGAACAGTAAATATATATTACATACTGTACATAAAATATCAAAAAGTACATCAAATATGTGTTATATATACCGTAAGATTACTATCAAAAACCTCAGTAATTATATTTAATATACTGTACATAAAATATCAAAAATTACAGCAAATGTATATTATATACTCTAAATAAAATATCAAAAAGGACAGTAAATATATATTTCACTCTACGTAAAATATCAAAGACTACACAAAATATATATTATATAATTTACATAAAATATCAGAAGTACACCAAATATATATTATATATTGTGTATAATATATCAAAAAGTACAGTAATTATATTTTATATATTGTACACATAATATTAACTAAAACTACACCAAATACATTTTATATACTGTGAAAAAAAATCAAAATGTACAGTAAGTATATATTACATACTGTACATAAAATATCAAAAAGTACACAAAAAATGTTTTACATATACCGTAAGTTTACTTTCAAAAACTACAGTAATTATATTTAATATACTGTACATAAAATATCAAAAATTACACCAAATGTATATTCTATACTCTAAATAAATTATCAAAAAGGAAAATAAATATATATTACACATCCTATGTTAAATATCAAAAACTACAACAAATATATATAATTTAATTTACATAAAATATCAATAGGACAGCAAATATATCTTATATACTGTACATAAAATATCAAAAAGTACAGTAAATATATTTCATATATTGTAGATATAATATTAACTAAAAGTACACCAAATACATTTTATATACTGTAAATAAAGTATCAAAAGGTACAGTAAATATATATTACATACTGTACATGAAATAAAATGTACACCAAACATGTGTTATATATACTGTAAAGAAACTATCAAAAACTACAGTAATTACATTTAATATACTGTGCGTAAAATATCAAAAATTACACCAAATGTATATTATATAGTGTAAATAAAATATCAAAATGAACAGTAAATATATATTTCACACCCTATGTAAAATATCAAAAACTACACCAAATATATATTATATAATTTACATAAAATATGAAAAGGACAGCAAATATATCTTATATAATGTACATAAAATATCAAAAAGTACAGTAAACATATTTCATATATTGTACATAAAATATTAACTAAAAGTACAACAAATATATTTTATATACTGTAAATAAAATATCAGAAAGTACAGTAAATATAACATAATGTACATAAAATATCAAAAGGTACACCAAATATGTGTTATATATACTGTAAATAAACTATCAAAAACTACAGTAATTATATTTAATATACTGTACATAAAATATCAAAAATTACACCAAATGTATATTTTATAGTCTAAACAAAATATCAAAAACATAGTAAATATATATTACACATCCTACGTAAAATATCAAAAACTACACCAAATATATATTATATAATTTACATAAAATATCAAAAGTACACCAAATATATATTATATAATGTACATAAAATATCAAAAGTACAGTAAATATATTTCATATATTGTACATATAATATTATCTAAAAGTACAACAAATACGTTTTACATACTGTAAATAAAATATCAAAAACTACAGTAAGTATATATTATCTACTGTACATAAAATATCAAAAAGTGCACCAAATATGTGTTATATATACTATAAATAAACTATGAAAATCTTCAGTAATTATATTTAATATACTGTACATAAAATATCAAAAATTACACCAAATGTATATTATACACTCTAAATAGAATATCAAAAAGGACAGTAAATATATATTACACCCTATGTAAAATATCAAAACTACACCAAATATATATTATATAATTTACATAAAATATGAAAAGTACACCAAATATATATTATATACTCTACATAAAATATCAAAAAGTACAGTAAATATATTTCATATGTTGTACATACAATATTAACTAAAAGTACACCAAATACATTTTACATACTGTAAATAAAATACCAAAAATTTCAGTAAGTATATATTATCTACTGTCCATAAAATATCAAAAAGTACACCAAATATGTGTTATATATACTGTAAATAAACTATCAAAATCTGCAGTAATTATATTTAATATACTGTACATAAAATATCAAAAATTACACCAAATGTATATTATACACTCTAAATAAAATATCAAAAAGGACAGTAAATATATATTACACTCTATTTAAAATATCAAAAACTACACCAAATATATATTATATAATTTACATAAAATATCAAAAGTACACCAAATATATATTACATACTGTACATAAAATATCAAAAAGTACAGTAAATATATTTCATATGTTGTACATATAATATTAACTAAAAGTACACCAAATACATTTTACATACTGTAAATAAAATATCAAAAATTACAGTAAGTATATATTATCTACTGTACATAAAATATCAAAAAGTACACCAAATATGTGTTATATACACTGTAAATAAACTGTCAAAATCTTCAGTAATTATATTTAATATACTGTACATAAAATATCAAAAATTACACCAAATGTATATTATACACTCTAAATAGGATATCAAAAAGGACAGTAAATATATATTACACTCTATGTAAAATATCAAAACTACACAAAATATATATTATATAATTTACATAAAATATCAAAAGTACACCAAATATATATTATATAGTCTACATAAAATATCAAAACGTACAGTAAATATATTTCACATGTTGTACATATAATATTAACTAAAAGTACACCAAATACATTTTACATACTGTAAATAAAATATCAAAAATTACAGTAAGTATATATTATCTACTGTACATAAAATATCAAAAAGTACACCAAATATGTGTTATATATACTGTAAATAAACTATCAAAATCTTCAGTAATTATATTTAATATACTGTACATAAAATATCAAAAATTACACCAAATGTATATTATACACTCTAAATAGAATATCAAAAAGGACAGTAAATATATATTACACTCTATGAAAAATATCAAAACTACACCAAATATATATTATATAATTTACATAAAATATCAATAGTACACCAAATATATATTATATACTGTACATAAAATATCAAAAAGTACAGTAAATATATTTCATATGTTGTACATATAATATTAACTAAAAGTACACCAAATACATTTTACATACTGTATATAAAATACCAAAAATTACAGTAACTATATATTATCTACTGTACATAAAATATCAAAAAGTACACCAAATATGTGTTATATATACTGTAAATAAACTATCAAAATCTTCAGTAATTATATTTAATATACTGTACATAAAATATCAAAAATTACACCAAATGTATATTATACACTCTAAATAGAATATCAAAAAGGACAGTAAATATACATTACACCCTATGTAAAATATCAAAACTACACCAAATATATATTATATAATTTACATAAAATATCAAAAGTACACCAAATATATATTATATACTCTACATAAAATATCAAAAAGTACAGTAAATATATTTCATATGTTGTACATATAATATTAACTAAAAGTACAGCAAATACATTTTACATACTGTAAATAAAATACCAAAAATTACAGTAAGTATATATTATCTACTGTACATAAAATATCAAAAAGTACACCAAATATGTGTTATATATACTGTAAATAAACTATTAAAATCTGCAGTAATTATATTTAATATACTGTACATAAAATATCAAAAATAACACCAAATGTATATTATACACACTAAATAAAATATCAAAAAGGACAGTAAATATATATTACACTCTATTTAAAATATCAGAAACTACACCAAATATATATTATATAATTTACATAAAATATCAAAAGTACACCAAATATATATTATATAATCTACATAAAATATCAAAAAGTACAGTAAATATATTTCACATGTTGTACATATAATATTAACTAAAAGTCCACCAAATACATTTTACATACTGTAAATAAAATACCAAAAATTACAGTAAGTATATATTATCTACTGTACATAAAATATCAAAAAGTACACCAAATATGTGTTATATATACTGTAAATAAACTATCAAAAACTTCAGTAATTATATTTAATATACTGTACATAAAATATCAAAAATTACACCAAATGTATATTATACACTCTAAATAGAATATCAAAAATGACAGTAAATATATATTACACTCTATTTAAAATATCAAAAACTACACCAAATATATATTATATAATTTACATAAAATATCAAATTACACCAAATATATATTATATACTGTACATAAAATATCAAAAAGTACAGTAAATATATTTCATATGTTGTATATTTAATATTAACTAAAAGTACACCAAATACATTTTACATACTGTAAATAAAATATCAAAAATTTCAGTACGTATATATTATCTACTGTACATAAAATATCAAAAAGTACACCAAATATGTGTTATATATACTGTAAATAAGCTATCAAAATCTTCAGTAATTATATTTAATATACTGTACATAAAATATCAAAAATTACACCAAATGTATATTATACACTCTAAATAGAATATCAAAAAGGACAGTTAATATATATTACACTCTATGTAAAATATCAAAACTACACCAAATATATATTATATAATTTACATAAAATATCAAAAGTACACCAAATATATATTATATACTCTACATAAAATATCAAAAAGTACAGTAAATATATTTCATATGTTGTACATATAATATTAACTAAAAGTACACCAAATACATTTTACATACTGTAAATAAAATACCAAAAATTACAGTAAGTATATATTATCTACTGTACATAAAATATCAAAAAGTACACCAAATATGTGTTATATATACTGTAAATAAACTATCAAAATCTTCAGTAATTATATTTAATATACTGTACATAAAATATCAAAAATTACACCAAATGTATATTATACACTCTAAATAGAATATCAAAAAGGACAGTAAATATATACTACACTCTATGTAAAATATCAAAACTACACCAAATGTATATTATATAATTTACATAAAATATCAAAAGTACACCAAATATATATTATATACTCTACATAAAATATCAAAAAGTACAGTAAATATATTTCATATGTTGTACATATAATATTAACTAAAAGTACACCAAATACATTTTACATACTGTAAATAAAATACCAAAAATTACAGTAAGTATATATTATCTACTGTACATAAAATATCAAAAAGTACACCAAATATGTGTTATATATACTGTAAATAAACTATCAAAATCTTCAGTAATTTTATTTAATATACTGTACATAAAATATCAAAAATTACACCAAATGTATATTATACACTCTAAATAGAATATCAAAAAGGACAGTAAATATATATTACACTCTATGTAAAATATCAAAACTACACCAAATATATATTATATAATTTACATAAAATATCAAAAGTACACCAATTATATATTATATACTGTACATTAAATATCAAAAAGTACAGTAAATATATTTCATATGTTGTACATATAATATTAACTAAAAGTACACCAAATACATTTTACATACTGTAAATAAAATACCAAAAATTACAGTAAGTATATATTATCTACTGTACATAAAATATCAAAAAGTACACCAAATATGTGTTATATATACCGTAAATAAACTATCAAAATCTTCAGTAATTATATTTAATATACTGTACATAAAATATCAAAAATTACACCAAATGTATATTATACACTCTAAATAGAATATCAAAAAGGACAGTAAATATATACTACACTCTATGTAAAATAACAAAACTACACCAAATATATATTATATAATTTACATAAAATATCAAAAGTACACCAAATATATATTATATACTCTACATAAAATATCAAAAAGTACTGTAAATATATTTCATATGTTGTACATATAATATTAACTAAAAGTACACCAAATACATTTTACATACTGTAAATAAAATATCAAAAATTACAGTAAGTATATATTATCTACTGTACAGAAAATATCAAAAAGTACACCAAATATGTGTTATATATACTGTAAATAAACTATCAAAATCTTCATTAATTATATTTAATATACTGTACATAAAATATCAAAAATTACACCAAATGTATATTATACACTCTAAATAGAATATCAAAAAGGACATTAAATATATATTACACTCTATGTAAAATATCAAAACTACACCAAATATATATTATATAATTTACATAAAATATCAAAAGTACACCAAATATATATTATATACTCTACATAAAATATCAAAAAGTACAGTAAATATATTTCATATGTTGTACATATAATATTAACTAAAAGTACACCAAATACATTTTACATACTGTAAATAAAATACCAAAAATTACAGTAAGTATATATTATCTACTGTACATAAAATATCAAAAAGTACACCAAATATGTGTTATATATACCGTAAATAAACTATCAAAATCTTCAGTAATTATATTTAATATACTGTACATAAAATATCAAAAATTACACCAAATGTATATTATACACTCTAAATAGAATATCAAAAAGGACAGTAAATATATATTACACCCTATGTAAAATATCAAAACTACACCAAATATATATTATATAATTTACATAAAATATCAAAAGTACACCAAATATATATTATATACTCTACATAAAATATCAAAAAGTACAGTAAATATATTTCATATGTTGTACATATAATATTAACTAAAAGTACACCAAATACATTTTACATACTGTAAATAAAATACCAAAAATTACAGTAGGTATATATTATCTACTGTACATAAAATATCAAAAAGTACACCAAATATGTGTTATATATACTGTAAATAAACTATCAAAATCTGCAGTAATTATATTTAATATACTGTACATAAAATATCAAAAATAACACCAAATGTATATTATACACACTAAATAAAATATCAAAAAGGACAGTAAATATATATTACACTCTATTTAAAATATCAAAAACTACACCAAATATATATTATATAATTTACATAAAATATCAAAAGTACACCAAATATATATTATATAATCTACATAAAATATCAAAAAGTACAGTAAATATATTTCACATGTTGTACATATAATATTAACTAAAAGTACACCAAATACATTTTACATACTGTAAATAAAATACCAAAAATTACAGTAAGTATATATTATCTACTGTACATAAAATATCAAAAAGTACACCAAATATGTGTTATATATACTGTAAATAAACTATCAAAATCTTCAGTAATTATATTTAATATACTGTACATAAAATATCAAAAATTACACCAAATGTATATTATACACTCTAAATAGAATATCAAAAAGGACAGTAAATATATATTACACTCTATTTAAAATATCAAAAACTACACCAAATATATATTATATAATTTACATAAAATATCAAAAGTACACCAAATATATATTATATACTGCACATAAAATATCAAAAAGTACAGTAAATATATTTCATATGTTGTATATTTAATATTAACTAAAAGTACACCAAATACATTTTACATACTGTAAATAAAATATCAAAAATTTCAGTACGTATATATTATCTAGTGTACATAAAATATCAAAAAGTACACCAAATATGTGTTATATATACTGTAAATAAGCTATCAAAATCTTCAGTAATTATATTTAATATACTGTACATAAAATATCAAAAATTACACCAAATGTATATTATACACTCTAAATAGAATATCAAAAAGGACAGTAAATATATATTACACTCTATGTAAAATATCAAAACTACACCAAATATATATTATATAATTTACATAAAATATCAAAAGTACACCAAATATATATTATATACTCTACATAAAATATCAAAAAGTACAGTAAATATATTTCATATGTTGTACATATAATATTAACTAAAAGTACACCAAATACATTTTACATACTGTAAATAAAATACCAAAAATTACAGTAAGTATATATTATCTACTGTACATAAAATATCAAAAAGTACACCAAATATGTGTTATATATACTGTAAATAAACTATCAAAATCTTCAGTAATTATATTTAATATACTGTACATAAAATATCAAAAATTACACCAAATGTATATTATACACTCTAAATAGAATATCAAAAAGGACAGTAAATATATATTACACCCTATGTAAAATATCAAAACTACACCAAATATATATTATATAATTTACATAAAATATCAAAAGTACACCAAATATATATTATATACTCTACATAAAATATCAAAAAGTTCAGTAAATATATTTCATATGTTGTACATATAATATTAACTAAAAGTACACCAAATACATTTTACATACTGTAAATAAAATACCAAAAATTACAGTAGGTATATATTATCTACTGTACATAAAATATCAAAAAGTACACCAAATATGTGTTATATATACTGTAAATAAACTATCAAAATCTGCAGTAATTATATTTAATATACTGTACATAAAATATCAAAAATTACACCAAATGTATATTATACACACTAAATAAATATCAAAAAGGACAGTAAATATATATTACACTCTATTTAAAATATCAAAAACTACACCAAATATATATTATATAATTTACATAAAATATCAAAAGTACACCAAATATATATTATATACTCTACATAAAATATCAAAAAGTACAGTAAATATATTTCATATGTTGTACATATAATATTAACTAAAAGTACACCAAATACATTTTACATACTGTAAATAAAATACCAAAAATTACAGTAAGTATATATTATCTACTGTACATAAAATATCAAAAAGTACACCAAATATGTGTTATATATACTGTAAATAAACTATCAAAACCTTCAGTAATTATATTTAATATACTGTACATAAAATATCAAAAATTACACCAAATGTATATTATACACTCTAAATAGAATATCAAAAAGGACAGTAAATATATACTACACTCTATGTAAAATATCAAAAACTACACCAAATATATATTATATAATTTACATAAAATATCAAAAGTACACCAAATATATATTATATACTCTACATAAAATATCAAAAAGTACAGTAAATATATTTCACATGTTGTACATATAATATTAACTAAAAGTACACCAAATACATTTTACATACTGTAAATAAAATATCAAAAATTACAGTAAGTATATATTATCTACTGTACATAAAATATCAAAAAGTACACCAAATATGTGTTATATATAGTGTAAATAAACTATCAAAATCTTCAGTAATTATATTTAATATACTGTACATAAAATATCAAAAATTACACCAAATGTATATTATACACTCTAAATAGAATATCAAAAAGGACAGTAAATATATATTACACTCTATGAAAAATATCAAAACTACACCAAATATATATTATATAATTTACATAAAATATCAATAGTACACCAAATATATATTATATACTGTACATAAAATATCAAAAAGTACAGTAAATATATTTCATATGTTGTACATATAATATTAACTAAAAGTACACCAAATACATTTTACATACTGTATATAAAATACCAAAAATTACAGTAACTATATATTATCTACTGTACATAAAATATCAAAAAGTACACCAAATATGTGTTATATATACTGTAAATAAACTATCAAAATCTTCAGTAATTATATTTAATATACTGTACATAAAATATCAAAAATTACACCAAATGTATATTATACACTCTAAATAGAATATCAAAAAGGACAGTAAATATACATTACACCCTATGTAAAATATCAAAACTACACCAAATATATATTATATAATTTACATAAAATGTCAAAAGTACACCAAATATATATTATATACTCTACATAAAATATCAAAAAGTACAGTAAATATATTTCATATGTTGTACATATAATATTAACTAAAAGTACAGCAAATACATTTTACATACTGTAAATAAAATACCAAAAATTACAGTAAGTATATATTATCTACTGTACATAAAATATCAAAAAGTACACCAAATATGTGTTATATATACTGTAAATAAACTATCAAAATCTGCAGTAATTATATTTAATATACTGTACATAAAATATGAAAAATAACACCAAATGTATATTATACACACTAAATAAAATATCAAAAAGGACAGTAAATATATATTACACTCTATTTAAAATATCAAAAACTACACCAAATATATATTATATAATTTACATAAAATATCAAAAGTACACCAAATATATATTATATAATCTACATAAAATATCAAAAAGTACAGTAAATATATTTCACATGTTGTACATATAATATTAACTAAAAGTCCACCAAATACATTTTACATACTGTAAATAAAATACCAAAAATTACAGTAAGTATATATTATCTACTGTACATAAAATATCAAAAAGTACACCAAATATGTGTTATATATACTGTAAATAAACTATCAAAAACTTCAGTAATTATATTTAATATACTGTACATAAAATATCAAAAATTACACCAAATGTATATTATACACTCTAAATAGAATATCAAAAATGACAGTAAATATATATTACACTCTATTTAAAATATCAAAAACTACACCAAATATATATTATATAATTTACATAAAATATCAAAAGTACACCAAATATATATTATATACTGTACATAAAATATCAAAAAGTACAGTAAATATATTTCATATGTTGTATATTTAATATTAACTAAAAGTACACCAAATACATTTTACATACTGTAAATAAAATATCAAAAATTTCAGTACGTATATATTATCTACTGTACATAAAATATCAAAAAGTACACCAAATATGTGTTATATATACTGTAAATAAACTATCAATATCTTCAGTAATTATATTTAATATACCGTACATAAAATATCAAAAATTACACCAAATGTATATTATACACTCTAAATAGAATATCAAAAAGGACAGTAAATATATATTACACTCTATGTAAAATATCAAAACTACACCAAATATATATTATATAATTTACATAAAATATCAAAAGTACACCAATTATATATTATATACTGTACATAAAATATCAAAAAGTACAGTAAATATATTTCATATGTTGTACATATAATATTAACTAAAAGTACACCAAATACATTTTACATACTGTAAATAAAATACCAAAAATTACAGTAAGTATATATTATCTACTGTACATAAAATATCAAAAAGTACACCAAATATGTGTTATATATACTGTAAATAAACTATCAAAACCTTCAGTAATTATATTTAATATACTGTACATAAAATATCAAAAATTACACCAAATGTATATTATACACTCTAAATAGAATATCAAAAAGGACAGTAAATATATACTACACTCTATGTAAAATATCAAAAACTACACCAAATATATATTATATAATTTACATAAAATATCAAAAGTACACCAAATATATATTATATACTCTACATAAAATATCAAAAAGTACAGTAAATATATTTCACATGTTGTACATATAATATTAACTAAAAGTACACCAAATACATTTTACATACTGTAAATAAAATATCAAAAATTACAGTAAGTATATATTATCTACTGTACATAAAATATCAAAAAGTACACCAAATATGTGTTATATATAGTGTAAATAAACTATCAAAATCTTCAGTAATTATATTTAATATACTGTACATAAAATATCAAAAATTACACCAAATGTATATTATACACTCTAAATAGAATATCAAAAAGGACAGTAAATATATATTACACTCTATGAAAAATATCAAAACTACACCAAATATATATTATATAATTTACATAAAATATCAATAGTACACCAAATATATATTATATACTGTACATAAAATATCAAAAAGTACAGTAAATATATTTCATATGTTGTACATATAATATTAACTAAAAGTACACCAAATACATTTTACATACTGTATATAAAATACCAAAAATTACAGTAACTATATATTATCTACTGTACATAAAATATCAAAAAGTACACCAAATATGTGTTATATATACTGTAAATAAACTATCAAAATCTTCAGTAATTATATTTAATATACTGTACATAAAATATCAAAAATTACACCAAATGTATATTATACACTCTAAATAGAATATCAAAAAGGACAGTAAATATACATTACACCCTATGTAAAATATCAAAACTACACCAAATATATATTATATAATTTACATAAAATGTCAAAAGTACACCAAATATATATTATATACTCTACATAAAATATCAAAAAGTACAGTAAATATATTTCATATGTTGTACATATAATATTAACTAAAAGTACAGCAAATACATTTTACATACTGTAAATAAAATACCAAAAATTACAGTAAGTATATATTATCTACTGTACATAAAATATCAAAAAGTACACCAAATATGTGTTATATATACTGTAAATAAACTATCAAAATCTGCAGTAATTATATTTAATATACTGTACATAAAATATGAAAAATAACACCAAATGTATATTATACACACTAAATAAAATATCAAAAAGGACAGTAAATATATATTACACTCTATTTAAAATATCAAAAACTACACCAAATATATATTATATAATTTACATAAAATATCAAAAGTACACCAAATATATATTATATAATCTACATAAAATATCAAAAAGTACAGTAAATATATTTCACATGTTGTACATATAATATTAACTAAAAGTCCACCAAATACATTTTACATACTGTAAATAAAATACCAAAAATTACAGTAAGTATATATTATCTACTGTACATAAAATATCAAAAAGTACACCAAATATGTGTTATATATACTGTAAATAAACTATCAAAAACTTCAGTAATTATATTTAATATACTGTACATAAAATATCAAAAATTACACCAAATGTATATTATACACTCTAAATAGAATATCAAAAATGACAGTAAATATATATTACACTCTATTTAAAATATCAAAAACTACACCAAATATATATTATATAATTTACATAAAATATCAAAAGTACACCAAATATATATTATATACTGTACATAAAATATCAAAAAGTACAGTAAATATATTTCATATGTTGTATATTTAATATTAACTAAAAGTACACCAAATACATTTTACATACTGTAAATAAAATATCAAAAATTTCAGTACGTATATATTATCTACTGTACATAAAATATCAAAAAGTACACCAAATATGTGTTATATATACTGTAAATAAACTATCAATATCTTCAGTAATTATATTTAATATACCGTACATAAAATATCAAAAATTACACCAAATGTATATTATACACTCTAAATAGAATATCAAAAAGGACAGTAAATATATATTACACTCTATGTAAAATATCAAAACTACACCAAATATATATTATATAATTTACATAAAATATCAAAAGTACACCAATTATATATTATATACTGTACATAAAATATCAAAAAGTACAGTAAATATATTTCATATGTTGTACATATAATATTAACTAAAAGTACACCAAATACATTTTACATACTGTAAATAAAATACCAAAAATTACAGTAGGTATATATTATCTACTGTACATAAAATATCAAAAAGTACACCAAATATGTGTTATATATACTGTAAATAAACTATCAAAATCTGCAGTAATTATATTTAATATACTGTACATAAAATATCAAAAATTACACCAAATGTATATTATACACACTAAATAAATATCAAAAAGGACAGTAAATATATATTACACTCTATTTAAAATATCAAAAACTACACCAAATATATATTATATAATTTACATAAAATATCAAAACTACACCAAATATATATTATATAATCTACATAAAATATCAAAAAGTACAGTAAATATATTTCATATGTTGTACAAATAATATTAACTAAAAGTACACCAAATACATTTTACATACTGTAAATAAAATACCAAAAATTACAGTAAGTACATATTATCTACTGTACATAAAATATCAAAAAGTACACCAAATATGTGTTATATATACCGTAAATAAACTATCAAAATCTTCAGTAATTATATTTAATATACTGTACATAAAATATCAAAAATTACACCAAATGTATATTATACACTCTAAATAGAATATCAAAAAGGACAGTAAATATATATTACACTCTATGTAAAATAACAAAACTACACCAAATATATATTATATAATTTACATAAAATATCAAAAGTACACCAAATATATATTATATACTCTACATAAAATATCAAAAAGTACAGTAAATATATTTCATATGTTGTACATATAATATTAACTAAAAGTGCACCAAATACATTTTACATACTGTAAATAAAATACCAAAAATTACAGTAGGTATATATTATCTACTGTACATAAAATATCAAAAAGTACACCAAATATGTGTTATATATACTGTAAATAAACTATCAAAATCTTCAGTAATTATATTTAATATACTGTACATAAAATATCAAAAATTACACCAAATGTATATTATACACTCTAAATAGAATATCAAAAAGGACAGTAAATATATACTACACTCTATGTAAAATATCAAAACTACACCAAATATATATTATATAATTTACATAAAATATCAAAAGTACACCAAATATATATTATATACTCTACATAAAATATCAAAAAGTACAGTAAATATATTTCATAGGTTGTACATATAATATTAACTAAAAGTACACCAAATACATTTTACATACTGTAAATAAAATACCAAAAATTACCGTAAGTATATATTATCTACTGTACATAAAATATCAAAAAGTACACCAAATATGTGTTATATATACTGTGAATAAACTATCAAAATCTTCAGTAATTATATTTAATATACTGTACATAAAATATCAAAAATTACACCAAATGTATATTATACACTCTAAATAAAATATCAAAAAGGACAGTAAATATATATTACACTCTATTTAAAATATCAAAAACTACACCAAATATATATTATATAATTTACATAAAATATCAAAAGTACACCAAATATATATTATATACTGTACATAAAATATCAAAAAGTACAGTAAATATATTTCATATGTTGTACATATAATATTAACTAAAAGTACACCAAATACATTTTACATACTGTAAATAAAATATCAAAAATTACAGTAAGTATATATTATCTACTGTACATAATATATCAAAAAGTACACCAAATATGTGTTATATACACTGTAAATAAACTATCAAAATCTTCAGTAATTATATTTAATATACTGTACATAAAATATCAAAAATTACACCAAATGTATATTATACACTCTAAATAGAATATCAAAAAGGACAGTAAATATATATTACACTCTATGTAAAATATCAAAACTACACCAAATATATATTATATAATTTACATAAAATATCAAAAGTACACCAAATATATATTATATACTCTACATAAAATATCAAAAAGTACAGTAAATATATTTCATATATTGTACATATAATATTAACTAAAAGTACACCAAATACATTTTACATACTGTAAATAAAGTATCAAAAATTACAGTAAGTATATATTATCTACTGTACATAAAATATCAAAAAGTACACCAAATATGTGTTATATATTGTGTAAATAAACTATCAAAATCTTCAGTAATTATATTTAATATACTGTACATAAATTATCAAAAATTACACCAAATGTATATTATACACTCTAAATAGAATATCAAAAAGGACAGTAAATATATATTACACTCTATGTAAAATATCAAAACTACACCAAATATATATTATATAATTTACATAAAATATCAAACGTACACCAAATATATATTATATACTCTACATAAAATATCAAAAAGTACAGTAAATATATTTCATAGGTTGTACATATAATATTAACTAAAAGTACACCAAATACATTTTACATACTGTAAATAAAATACCAAAAATTACAGTAACTATATATTATCTACTGTACATAAAATATCAAAAAGTACACCAAATATGTGTTGTATATACTGTAAATAAACTATCAAAATCTTCAGTAATTATATTTAATATACTGTACATAAAATATCAAAAATTACACCAAATGTATATTATACACTCTAAATAGAATATCAAAAAGGACAGTAAATATACATTACACCCTATGTAAAATATCAAAACTACACCAAATATATATTATATAATTTACATAAAATATCAAAAGTACACCAAATATATATTATATACTCTACATAAAATATCAAAAAGTACAGTAAATATATTTCATATGTTGTACATATAATATTAACTAAAAGTACACCAAATACATTTTACATACTGTAAATAAAATACCAAAAATTACAGTAAGTATATATTATCTACTGTACATAAAATGTCAAAAAGTACACCAAATATGTGTTATATATACTGTGAATAAACTATCAAAATCTTCAGTAATTATATTTAATATACTGTACATAAAATATCAAAAATTACACCAAATGTATATTATACACTCTAAATAAAATATCAAAAAGGACAGTAAATATATATTACACTCTATTTAAAATATCAAAAACTACACCAAATATATATTATATAATTTACATAAAATATCAAAAGTACACCAAATATATATTATATACTGTACATAAAATATCAAAAAGTACAGTAAATATATTTCATATGTTGTACATATAATATTAACTGAAAGTACACCAAATACATTTTACATACTGTAAATAAAATATAAAATATTACAGTAAGTATATATTATCTACTGTACATAAAATATCAAAAAGTACACCAAATATGTGTTATGTATACTGTAAATAAACTATCAAAATCTTCAGTAATTATATTTAATATACTGTTCATAAAATATCAAAAATTACACCATATGTATATTATACACTCTAAATAAAATATCAAAAAGGACAGTAAATATATATATCAAAAAGGACAGTAAATATATATATTCATATATTGTGCATATATTAACTAAAAGTACACCAAATACATTTTACATACTGTAAATAAAATATAAAATATTACAGTAAGTATATATTATCTACTACATATAAATATATACTACACTCTATGTAAAATATCAAAACTACACCAAATATATATTATATAATTTACATAAAATATCAAAAGTACACCAAATATATATTATATACTCTACATAAAATATCAAAAAGTACAGTAAATATATTTCATATGTTGTACATATAATATTAACTAAAAGTACACCAAATACATTTTACATACTGTAAATAAAATACCAAAAATTACAGTAAGTGTATATTATCTACTGTACATAAAATATCAAAAAGTACACCAAATATGTGTTATATATACTGTAAATAAACTATCAAAATCTTCAGTAATTATATTTAATATACTGTACATAAAATATCAAAAATTACACCAAATGTATATTATACACTCTAAATAGAATAACAAAAAGGACAGTAAATATATATTACACTCTATGTAAAATATCAAAATCTACACCAAATATATATTATATAATTTACATAAAATATCAAAAAGAACAGTAAATATATTTCATATATTGTACATATATTAACTAAAAGTACACCAAATACATTTTACATACTGTAAATAAAATATAAAATATTACAGTTAGTATATATTATCTACTGTACATAAAATATCAAAAAGTACACCAGATATGTGTTATATATACTGAAAATAAACTATCAATATCTTCAGTAATTATATTTAATATGCTGTACATAAAATATCAAAAATTGCACCAAATGTATATTATACACTCTAAATAAAATATCAAAAAGTACAGTAAATATATATTACACTCTAAGTAAAATATCAAAAACTACACCAAATATATATTATATAATTTACATAAAATATCAAAAGTACACCAAATACATATTATATACCGTACATAAAATATCAAAAAGTAAAGTAAATATATTTCATATATTCTACATATAATAATAACTAAAAGTACACCAAATACATTTTACATAATGTAAATAAAATATCAAAAATTACAGTAAGTACATATTATCTACTGTACATAAAACATCAAAAAGTACACCAAATATGTGTTATATATACTGTAAATAAACTATCAAAATCTTCAGTAATTATATTTAATATACTGTTCATAAAATATCAAAAATTACACCAAATGTATATTATACACTCTAAATAAAATATCAAAAAGGACAGTAAATATATATTACACTCTATGTAAAATATCAAAAACTACACCAAATATATATTATATAATTTACATAAAATATCAAAAGTACACCAAATATATATTATATACTGTACATAAAATATCAAAAATTACATCAAATGTATATTATACACTCTAAATAAAATATCAAAAACGACAGTAAATATATATTACACTCTATATAATATATCAAAAACTACACCAAATATATATTATATAATTTACATACAATATCAAAAGTACACCAAATATATATTATATACTGTACATAAAATATCAAAAAGTACAGTAAATATATTTCATATATTGTGCATATAATATTAACTAAAAGTACACCAAATACATTTTACATACTGTAAATAAAATATAAAAAATTACAGTAAGTATATATTATCTACTGTACATAAATTATCAAATAGTACAATAAATATATTTCATATATTGTACATATAATATTAACTGAAAGTACACCAAATACATTTAACATACAGTAAATATAATACAGAAAATTACAGTAAGTATATATTATCTACTGTACATAAAATATCAAAAAGTACACCAAATATGTTTTATATATACTGTAAATAAACTATCAAAATCTTCAGTAATTATATTTAATATACTGTTCATAAAATATCAAAAATTACACCAAATGTATATTACACACTCTAAAAAATATCAAAAAGACAGTAAATATATATTACACTCCTTGTAAAATATCAAAAACTACACCAAATATATATTATATAATTTACATAAAATATCAAAGTACCCCAAATATATATTATATACTGTACATAAAATATCAAAAAGTACAGTAAATATATTTCATATATTGTACATATAATATTAACTAAAACTATACCAAATACATTTTATATACTGTAAATAAAATATCAAAAATTACAGTAAGTATATATTATCTACTGTACATAAGCTATCAAAAAGTACACCAAATATGTGTTATATATATTGTAAATAAACTATCAAAATCTTCAGTAATTATATTTAATGTGCTGTACATAAAATATCAATAATTACAACAAATGTATATTATACACTCTAAATAAAATATCAAAAATGACAGTAAATATATATTACACACTATGTAAAATATCAAAATCTACACCAAATATATATTATATAATTTACATAAAATATCAAAAGTACACCAAATATATATTATAAACTGTACATAAAATATCAAAAAGAACAGTAAATATATTTCATATATTGTACATATATTAACTAAAGTACACCAAATACATTTTACATACTGTAAATAAAATATTAAAAATTACAGTAAGTGTATATTATCTACTGTACATAAAATATCAAAAAGTACACCAAATATGTGTTATATATACTGAAAATAAACTATAAAAATATTCAGTAATTATATTTAATATACTGTACATAAAATATCAAAAATTACACCAAATGTATATTATACACTCTAAATAAAATATCAAAAAGGACAATAAATATATATTACACTCTATGTAAAATATCAAAAACTACACCAAATATATATTATATAATTTACATAAAATATCAAAAGTACACCAATTATATATTATATACTGTACATAAAATATCAAAAAGTAAAGTAAATATATTTCATACATTCTACATATAATATTAACTAAAAGTACACCAAATACATTTTACATACTGTAAATAAAATATCAAAAATTACAGTAAGTATATATTATCTCCTGTACATAAAATATCAAAAAGTACACCAAATATGTGTTATATATACTGTAAATAAACTATCAAAATCTTCAGTAATTATATTTAATATACTGTTCATAAAATATCAAAAATTACTCCAAATGTATATTACACACTCTAAATAAAATATCAAAAAGGACAGTAAATATATATTACAGTCTATGTAAAATATCAAAAACTACACCAAATATATATTATATAATTTACACAAAATATCAAAAGTACCCCAAATATATATTATATACTGTACATAAAATATCAAAAAGTACAGTAAATATATTTCATATATTGTACATATAATATTAACTAAAACTACACCAAATACATTTTATATACTGTAAATAAGATATCAAAAATTACAGTAAGTATATATTATCTACTGTACATAAGCTATCAAAAAGTACACCAAGTATGTGTTATATATACTGTAAATAAACTATCAAAATATTCAGTAATTATATTTAATATACTGTACATAAAATATCAAAAAATACACCAAATGTATATTATATAATTTACATAACATATCAAAAGTACACCAATTATATATTATATACTGTAGATAAAATATCAAAATGTAAAGTATATATATTTCATATATTCTACATATAATATTAACTAAAAGTATACCAAATACATTTTACATACTGTAAATAAAATAAAAAAAATTACAGTAAGTATATATTATCTACTGTACATAAAATATCAAAAAGTACACCAAATATGTGTTATAAATACTGTAAATAAACTATCAAAACCTTCAGTAATTCTATTTAATATACTGCTCATAATATATCAAAAATTACACCAAATGTATATTATACCCTCTAAATAAAATATCAAAAATGACAGTAAATATATATTACACCCTATGTAAAATATCAAAAACTACACCAAATATATATTATATAATTTACATAAAATATCAAAAGTACACCAAATATATATTATCTACTGTACATAAAATATCAAAAAGTACAGTAAATATATTTCATATATTGTACATATAATATTAACTAAAAGTACACCAAATATATTTTACATAGTGGAAATAAAATATAAAAATTACAGTAATTATATATTATCTACTGTACATAAAACATCAAAAAGTACACCAAATATGTGTTATATATACTGTAAATAAACTATTAAAATCTTCAGTAATTATATTTAATATACTGTACATAAAATATCAAAAATTACACCAAATGTATATTATACACTCTAAATAAAATATCAAAAAGGACAGTAAATATATATTACACTCTATGTAAAATATCAAAAACTACACCAAATATATATTATATAATTTACATAAAATATCAAAAGTACACCAAATATATATTATATACTGTACATAAAATATCAAAAAGTACAGTAAATATATTTCATATATTGTACATATAATATTAACTGAAAGTACACCAAATACATTTTACATACTGTAAATAAAATATAAAAAATTACATTAAGTATATATTATCTACTGTACATAAATTATCAAATAGTACAGTAAATATATTTCATATATTGTACATATAATATTAACTGAAAGTACACCAAATACATTTTACATACTGTAAATAAAATATAAAATATTACAGTAAGTATATATTATCTACTGTACATAAAATATCAAAAAGTACACCAAATATGTGTTATGTATACTGTAAATAAACTATCAAAACCTTCAGTAATTATATTTAATATACTGTTCATAAAATATCAAAAATTACACCATATGTATATTATACACTCTAAATAAAATATCAAAAAGGACAGTAAATATATATTACACTCCTTGTAAAATATCAAAAACTACACCAAATATATATTATATAATTTACATAAAATATCAAAAGTACACCAAATATATATTATATACTCTACATAAAATATCAAAAAGTATAGTAAATATATTTCACATATAGTACATATAATATTAACTAAAATACACCAAATATATTTTACATACTTTAAATAAAATATCAAGAATTACAGTAAGTATATATTATCTACTGTACATAAAATATCAAAAAGTACACCAAATATGTGTTATACATACTGTAAATAAACTATCAAAATCTTCAGTAATTATATTTTATATACTGTACATAAAATATCAAAAAGTACACCAAATGTACATTATACAATCTAAATAACATATCAAAAAGGACAGTAAATATATATTACACTCTATGTAAAATATCAAAAACTACACAAAATATATATTATATAATTTACATAAAATATCAAAAGTACCCCAAATATATATTATATACTGTACATAAAATATCAAAAAGTACAGTAAATATATTTCATATATTGTACATATAATATTAACTAAAACTACACCAAATACATTTTATATACTGTAAATAAAATATCAAAAATTACAGTAAGTATATATTATCTACTGTACATAAGCTATCAAAAAGTACACCAAATATGTGTTATATATACTGTAAATAAACTATCAAAACCTTCAGTAATTATATTTAATATACTGTACATAAAATATCAATAATTACACCAAATGTATATTATACACTCTAAATAAAATATCAAAAACGAGAGTAAATATATATTACACTCTATGTAAAATATCAAAATCTACACCAAATATATATTATATAATTTACATAAAATATCAAAAAGAACAGTAAATATATTTCATATATTGTGCATATATTAACTAAAAGTACACCAAATACATTTTACATACTGTAAATAAAATATAAAATATTACAGTAAGTATATATTATCTACTGTACATAAAATATCAAAAAGTACACCAGATATGAGTTATATATACTGAAAATAAACTATCAATATCTTCAGTAATTATATTTAATATACTGTACATAAAATATCAAAAATTGCACCAAATGTATATTATACACTCTAAATAAAATATCAAAAAGTACAGTAAATATATATTACACTCTAAGTAAAATATCAAAAACTACACCAAATATATATTATATAATTTACATAAAATATCAAAAGTACACCAAATATATATTATATACTGTACATAAAATATCAAAAAGTAAAGTAAATATATTTCATATATTCTACATATAATATTAACTAAAAGTACACCAAATACATTTTATATACTGTAAATAAAATATCAAACATTACAGTAAGTATATATTATCTACTGTACATAAAATATCAAAAAGTACACCAAATATGTGTTATATATGCTGTAAATAAACTATCAATATATTCAGTAATTATATTTAATATACTGTACATAAAATATCAATAATTACACCAAATATATATTATGCACTCTAAATAAAATATCAAAAAGGACAGTAAATATATATTACACTCTATGTAATATATCAAAAACTACACCAAATATATATTATATAATTTTCATAAAATATCAAAAGTACACCAAATATATATTATATACTGTACATAAAATATAAAAAAGTACAGTAAATATATTTCATATATTGTACATATAATATTAACTAAAAGTACACCAAATACATTTTACATACTGTAAATAAAATATAAAAAATTACAGTAAGTATATATTATCTACTGTACATAAAATATCAAAAAGTACACCAAATATGTGTTATATATACTGTAAATAAACTATCAATATCTTCAGTAATTATATTTAATATACTGTTCATAAAATATCAAAAATTACACCAAATGTATATTATACACTCTAAATAAAATATCAAAAAGGACAGTAAACATATATTACACTCTATGTAAAATATCAAAAACTACACCAAATATATATTATATAATTTACATAAAATATCAAAAGTACACCAAATATATATTATATACTGTACATAAAATATCAAAAAGTACAGTAAATATATTTCATATATTGTACATATAATATTAACTAAAAGTACACCAAATACATTTTACATACTGTAAATAAAATATCAAAAATTACAGTAGGTATATATTATCTACTGTACATAAAACATCAAAAAGTACACCAAATATGTGTTATATATACTGTAAATAAACTATCAAAATCTTCAGTAATTATATTTAATATACTGTACATAAAATATCAAAAATTACACCAAATGTATATTATACACTCTAAATAAAATATCAAAAAGGACAGTAAATATATATTACACTCTATGTAAAATATCAAAAACTACACCAAATATATATTATATAATTTACATAAAATATCAAAAGTACCCCAAATATATATTATATACTGTACATAAAATATCAAAAAGTACAGTAAATATATTTCATATATTGTACATATAATATTAACTAAAAGTACACCAAATACATTTTACATACTGTAAATAAAATATCAAAAATTACAGTAAGCATATATTATCTACTGTACATAAAATATCCAAAAGTACACCTAATATGTGTTATATATACTGTAAATAAACTATCAAAATCTTCAGTAATTATATTTAATATACTGTTCATAAAATATCAAAAATTACACCAAATGTATATTATACACTCTAAATAAAATATCAAAAAGGACAGTAAATATATATTACACTCTATGTAAAATATCAAAAACTACACCAAATTTATATTATATAATTTACATAAAATATCAAAAGTACACCAAATATATATTATATACGGTACATAAAATATCAAAAAGTACAGTAAATATATTTCATATATTGTACATATAATATTAACTAAAAGTACACCAAATACATTTTACATACTGTAAATAAAATATCAAAAATTACAGTAACTATATATTATCTACTGTACATAAAATATCAAAAAGTACACCAAATATGTGTTATATATACTGTAAATAAACTATCAAAAACTTCAGTAATTATATTTTATATACTGTACATAAAATATCAAAAATTACATCAAATGTATATTATACACTCTAAATAAAATATCAAAAATGACACTAAATATATATTACACTCTATGTAATATATCAAAAACTACACCAAATATATATTATATAATTTACATAAAATATCAAAAGTACACCAAATATATATTATATACTGTACATAAAATATCAAAAAGTACAGTAAATATATTTCATATATTGTGCATATAATATTAACTAAAAGTACACCAAATACATTTTACATACAGTAATTAAAATATAAAAAATTACAGTAAGTATATATTATCTACTGCACATAAATTATCAAATAGTACAATAAATATATTTCATATATTGTACATATAATATTAACTGAAAGTACACCAAATACATTTTACATACTGTAAATATAATATAAAAAATTACAGTAAGTATATATTATCTACTGTACATAAAACATCAAAAAGTACACCAAATATGTGTTATATATACTGTAAATAAACTATCAAAATCTTCAGTAATTATATTTAATATACTGTACATAAAATATCAAAAATTACACCAAATGTATATTATACACTCTAAATAAAATATCAAAAAGGACAGTAAATATATATTACACTCTATGTAAAATATCAAAAACTACACCAAATATATATTATATAATTTACATAAAATATCAAAAGTACCCCAAATATATATTATATACTGTACATAAAATATCAAAAAGTACAGTAAATATATTTCATATATTGTACATATAATATTAACTAAAAGTACACCAAATACATTTTACATACTGTAAATAAAATATCAAAAATTACAGTAACTATATATTATCTACTGTACATAAAATATCAAAAAGTACACCAAATATGTGTTATATATACTGTAAATAAACTATCAAAAACTTCAGTAATTATATTTTATATACTGTACATAAAATATCAAAAATTACATCAAATGTATATTATACACTCTAAATAAAATATCAAAAACGACAGTAAATATATATTACACTCTATATAATATATCAAAAACTACACCAAATATATATTATATAATTTACATACAATATCAAAAGTACACCAAATATATATTATATACTGTACATAAAATATCAAAAAGTACAGTAAATATATTTCATATATTGTGCATATAATATTAACTAAAAGTACACCAAATACATTTTACATACTGTAAATAAAATATAAAAAATTACAGTAAGTATATATTATCTACTGTACATAAATTATCAAATAGTACAATAAATATATTTCATATATTGTACATATAATATTAACTGAAAGTACACCAAATACATTTAACATACAGTAAATATAATACAGAAAATTACAGTAAGTATATATTATCTACTGTACATAAAATATCAAAAAGTACACCAAATATGTTTTATATATACTGTAAATAAACTATCAAAATCTTCAGTAATTATATTTAATATACTGTTCATAAAATATCAAAAATTACACCAAATGTATATTACACACTCTAAAAAATATCAAAAAGACAGTAAATATATATTACACTCCTTGTAAAATATCAAAAACTACACCAAATATATATTATATAATTTACATAAAATATCAAAGTACCCCAAATATATATTATATACTGTACATAAAATATCAAAAAGTACAGTAAATATATTTCATATATTGTACATATAATATTAACTAAAACTATACCAAATACATTTTATATACTGTAAATAAAATATCAAAAATTACAGTAAGTATATATTATCTACTGTACATAAGCTATCAAAAAGTACACCAAATATGTGTTATATATATTGTAAATAAACTATCAAAATCTTCAGTAATTATATTTAATGTGCTGTACATAAAATATCAATAATTACAACAAATGTATATTATACACTCTAAATAAAATATCAAAAATGACAGTAAATATATATTACACACTATGTAAAATATCAAAATCTACACCAAATATATATTATATAATTTACATAAAATATCAAAAGTACACCAAATATATATTATAAACTGTACATAAAATATCAAAGAGAACAGTAAATATATTTCATATATTGTACATATATTAACTAAAGTACACCAAATACATTTTACATACTGTAAATAAAATATTAAAAATTACAGTAAGTGTATATTATCTACTGTACATAAAATATCAAAAAGTACACCAAATATGTGTTATATATACTGAAAATAAACTATAAAAATATTCAGTAATTATATTTAATATACTGTACATAAAATATCAAAAATTACACCAAATGTATATTATACACTCTAAATAAAATATCAAAAAGGACAATAAATATATATTACACTCTATGTAAAATATCAAAAACTACACCAAATATATATTATATAATTTACATAAAATATCAAAAGTACACCAATTATATATTATATACTGTACATAAAATATCAAAAAGTAAAGTAAATATATTTCATACATTCTACATATAATATTAACTAAAAGTACACCAAATACATTTTACATACTGTAAATAAAATATCAAAAATTACAGTAAGTATATATTATCTCCTGTACATAAAATATCAAAAAGTACACCAAATATGTGTTATATATACTGTAAATAAACTATCAAAATCTTCAGTAATTATATTTAATATACTGTTCATAAAATATCAAAAATTACTCCAAATGTATATTACACACTCTAAATAAAATATCAAAAAGGACAGTAAATATATATTACAGTCTATGTAAAATATCAAAAACTACACCAAATATATATTATATAATTTACACAAAATATCAAAAGTACCCCAAATATATATTATATACTGTACATAAAATATCAAAAAGTACAGTAAATATATTTCATATATTGTACATATAATATTAACTAAAACTACACCAAATACATTTTATATACTGTAAATAAGATATCAAAAATTACAGTAAGTATATATTATCTACTGTACATAAGCTATCAAAAAGTACACCAAGTATGTGTTATATATACTGTAAATAAACTATCAAAATATTCAGTAATTATATTTAATATACTGTACATAAAATATCAAAAAATACACCAAATGTATATTATATAATTTACATAACATATCAAAAGTACACCAATTATATATTATATACTGTAGATAAAATATCAAAATGTAAAGTATATATATTTCATATATTCTACATATAATATTAACTAAAAGTATACCAAATACATTTTACATACTGTAAATAAAATATAAAAAATTACAGTAAGTATATATTATCTACTGTACATAAAATATCAAAAAGTACACCAAATATGTGTTATAAATACTGTAAATAAACTATCAAAACCTTCAGTAATTCTATTTAATATACTGCTCATAATATATCAAAAATTACACCAAATGTATATTATACCCTCTAAATAAAATATCAAAAATGACAGTAAATATATATTACACCCTATGTAAAATATCAAAAACTACACCAAATATATATTATATAATTTACATAAAATATCAAAAGTACACCAAATATATATTATCTACTGTACATAAAATATCAAAAAGTACAGTAAATATATTTCATATATTGTACATATAATATTAACTAAAAGTACACCAAATATATTTTACATAGTGGAAATAAAATATAAAAATTACAGTAATTATATATTATCTACTGTACATAAAACATCAAAAAGTACACCAAATATGTGTTATATATACTGTAAATAAACTATTAAAATCTTCAGTAATTATATTTAATATACTGTACATAAAATATCAAAAATTACACCAAATGTATATTATACACTCTAAATAAAATATCAAAAAGGACAGTAAATATATATTACACTCTATGTAAAATATCAAAAACTACACCAAATATATATTATATAATTTACATAAAATATCAAAAGTACACCAAATATATATTATATACTGTACATAAAATATCAAAAAGTACAGTAAATATATTTCATATATTGTACATATAATATTAACTGAAAGTACACCAAATACATTTTACATACTGTAAATAAAATATAAAAAATTACATTAAGTATATATTATCTACTGTACATAAATTATCAAATAGTACAGTAAATATATTTCATATATTGTACATATAATATTAACTGAAAGTACACCAAATACATTTTACATACTGTAAATAAAATATAAAATATTACAGTAAGTATATATTATCTACTGTACATAAAATATCAAAAAGTACACCAAATATGTGTTATGTATACTGTAAATAAACTATCAAAATCTTCAGTAATTATATTTAATATACTGTTCATAAAATATCAAAAATTACACCATATGTATATTATACACTCTAAATAAAATATCAAAAAGGACAGTAAATATATATTACACTCCTTGTAAAATATCAAAAACTACACCAAATATATATTATATAATTTACATAAAATATCAAAAGTACACCAAATATATATTATATACTGTACATAAAATATCAAAAAGTATAGTAAATATATTTCACATATAGTACATATAATATTAACTAAAATACACCAAATATATTTTACATACTTTAAATAAAATATCAAGAATTACAGTAAGTATATATTATCTACTGTACATAAAATATCAAAAAGTACACCAAATATGTGTTATACATACTGTAAATAAACTATCAAAATCTTCAGTAATTATATTTTATATACTGTACATAAAATATCAAAAAGTACACCAAATGTACATTATACAATCTAAATAACATATCAAAAAGGACAGTAAATATATATTACACTCTATGTAAAATATCAAAAACTACACAAAATATATATTATATAATTTACATAAAATATCAAAAGTACCCCAAATATATATTATATACTGTACATAAAATATCAAAAAGTACAGTAAATATATTTCATATATTGTACATATAATATTAACTAAAACTACACCAAATACATTTTATATACTGTAAATAAAATATCAAAAATTACAGTAAGTATATATTATCTACTGTACATAAGCTATCAAAAAGTACACAAAATATGTGTTATATATACTGTAAATAAACTATCAAAACCTTCAGTAATTATATTTAATATACTGTACATAAAATATCAATAATTACACCAAATGTATATTATACACTCTAAATAAAATATCAAAAACGACAGTAAATATATATTACACTCTATGTAAAATATCAAAATCTACACCAAATATATATTATATAATTTACATAAAATATCAAAAAGAACAGTAAATATATTTCATATATTGTGCATATATTAACTAAAAGTACACCAAATACATTTTACATACTGTAAATAAAATATAAAATATTACAGTAAGTATATATTATCTACTGTACATAAAATATCAAAAAGTACACCAGATATGAGTTATATATACTGAAAATAAACTATCAATATCTTCAGTAATTATATTTAATATACTGTACATAAAATATCACAAATTGCACCAAATGTATATTATACACTCTAAATAAAATATCAAAAAGTACAGTAAATATATATTACACTCTAAGTAAAATATCAAAAACTACACCAAATATATATTATATAATTTACATAAAATATCAAAAGTACACCAAATATATATTATATACTGTACATAAAATATCAAAAAGTAAAGTAAATATATTTCATATATTCTACATATAATATTAACTAAAAGTACACCAAATACATTTTATATACTGTAAATAAAATATCAAACATTACAGTAAGTATATATTATCTACTGTACATAAAATATCAAAAAGTACACCAAATATGTGTTATATATGCTGTAAATAAACTATCAATATATTCAGTAATTATATTTAATATACTGTACATAAAATATCAATAATTACACCAAATATATATTATGCACTCTAAATAAAATATCAAAAAGGACAGTAAATATATATTACACTCTATGTAATATATCAAAAACTACACCAAATATATATTATATAATTTTCATAAAATATCAAAAGTACACCAAATATATATTATATACTGTACATAAAATATCAAAAAGTACAGTAAATATATTTCATATATTGTACATATAATATTAACTAAAAGTACACCAAATACATTTTACATACTGTAAATAAAATATAAAAAATTACAGTAAGTATATATTATCTACTGTACATAAAATATCAAAAAGTACACCAAATATGTGTTATATATACTGTAAATAAACTATCAATATCTTCAGTAATTATATTTAATATACTGTTCATAAAATATCAAAAATTACACCAAATGTATATTATACACTCTAAATAAAATATCAAAAAGGACAGTAAATATATATTACACTCTATGTAAAATATCAAAAACTACACCAAATATATATTATATAATTTACATAAAATATCAAAAGTACACCAAATATATATTATATACTGTACATAAAATATCAAAAAGTACAGTAAATATATTTCATATATTGTACATATAATATTAACTAAAAGTACACCAAATACATTTTACATACTGTAAATAAAATATCAAAAATTACAGTAGGTATATATTATCTACTGTACATAAAACATCAAAAAGTACACCAAATATGTGTTATATATACTGTAAATAAACTATCAAAATCTTCAGTAATTATATTTAATATACTGTACATAAAATATCAAAAATTACACCAAATGTATATTATACACTCTAAATAAAATATCAAAAAGGACAGTAAATATATATTACACTCTATGTAAAATATCAAAAACTACACCAAATATATATTATATAATTTACATAAAATATCAAAAGTACCCCAAATATATATTATATACTGTACATAAAATATCAAAAAGTACAGTAAATATATTTCATATATTGTACATATAATATTAACTAAAAGTACACCAAATACATTTTACATACTGTAAATAAAATATCAAAAATTACAGTAAGCATATATTATCTACTGTACATAAAATATCCAAAAGTACACCTAATATGTGTTATATATACTGTAAATAAACTATCAAAATCTTCAGTAATTATATTTAATATACTGTTCATAAAATATCAAAAATTACACCAAATGTATATTATACACTCTAAATAAAATATCAAAAAGGACAGTAAATATATATTACACTCTATGTAAAATATCAAAAACTACACCAAATATATATTATATAATTTACATAAAATATCAAAAGTACACCAAATATATATTATATACGGTACATAAAATATCAAAAAGTACAGTAAATATATTTCATATATTGTACATATAATATTAACTAAAAGTACACCAAATACATTTTACATACTGTAAATAAAATATCAAAAATTACAGTAACTATATATTATCTACTGTACATAAAATATCAAAAAGTACACCAAATATGTGTTATATATACTGTAAATAAACTATCAAAAACTTCAGTAATTATATTTTATATACTGTACATAAAATATCAAAAATTACATCAAATGTATATTATACACTCTAAATAAAATATCAAAAATGACACTAAATATATATTACACTCTATGTAATATATCAAAAACTACACCAAATATATATTATATAATTTACATAAAATATCAAAAGTACACCAAATATATATTATATACTGTACATAAAATATCAAAAAGTACAGTAAATATATTTCATATATTGTGCATATAATATTAACTAAAAGTACACCAAATACATTTTACATACAGTAATTAAAATATAAAAAATTACAGTAAGTATATATTATCTACTGCACATAAATTATCAAATAGTACAATAAATATATTTCATATATTGTACATATAATATTAACTGAAAGTACACCAAATACATTTTACATACTGTAAATATAATATAAAAAATTACAGTAAGTATATATTATCTACTGTACATAAAACATCAAAAAGTACACCAAATATGTGTTATATATACTGTAAATAAACTATCAAAATCTTCAGTAATTATATTTAATATACTGTACATAAAATATCAAAAATTACACCAAATGTATATTATACACTCTAAATAAAATATCAAAAAGGACAGTAAATATATATTACACTCTATGTAAAATATCAAAAACTACACCAAATATATATTATATAATTTACATAAAATATCAAAAGTACCCCAAATATATATTATATACTGTACATAAAATATCAAAAAGTACAGTAAATATATTTCATATATTGTACATATAATATTAACTAAAAGTACACCAAATACATTTTACATACTGTAAATAAAATATCAAAAATTACAGTAACTATATATTATCTACTGTACATAAAATATCAAAAAGTACACCAAATATGTGTTATATATACTGTAAATAAACTATCAAAAACTTCAGTAATTATATTTTATATACTGTACATAAAATATCAAAAATTACATCAAATGTATATTATACACTCTAAATAAAATATCAAAAACGACAGTAAATATATATTACACTCTATATAATATATCAAAAACTACACCAAATATATATTATATAATTTACATACAATATCAAAAGTACACCAAATATATATTATATACTGTACATAAAATATCAAAAAGTACAGTAAATATATTTCATATATTGTGCATATAATATTAACTAAAAGTACACCAAATACATTTTACATACTGTAAATAAAATATAAAAAATTACAGTAAGTATATATTATCTACTGTACATAAATTATCAAATAGTACAATAAATATATTTCATATATTGTACATATAATATTAACTGAAAGTACACCAAATACATTTAACATACAGTAAATATAATACAGAAAATTACAGTAAGTATATATTATCTACTGTACATAAAATATCAAAAAGTACACCAAATATGTTTTATATATACTGTAAATAAACTATCAAAATCTTCAGTAATTATATTTAATATACTGTTCATAAAATATCAAAAATTACACCAAATGTATATTACACACTCTAAAAAATATCAAAAAGACAGTAAATATATATTACACTCCTTGTAAAATATCAAAAACTACACCAAATATATATTATATAATTTACATAAAATATCAAAGTACCCCAAATATATATTATATACTGTACATAAAATATCAAAAAGTACAGTAAATATATTTCATATATTGTACATATAATATTAACTAAAACTATACCAAATACATTTTATATACTGTAAATAAAATATCAAAAATTACAGTAAGTATATATTATCTACTGTACATAAGCTATCAAAAAGTACACCAAATATGTGTTATATATATTGTAAATAAACTATCAAAATCTTCAGTAATTATATTTAATGTGCTGTACATAAAATATCAATAATTACAACAAATGTATATTATACACTCTAAATAAAATATCAAAAATGACAGTAAATATATATTACACACTATGTAAAATATCAAAATCTACACCAAATATATATTATATAATTTACATAAAATATCAAAAGTACACCAAATATATATTATAAACTGTACATAAAATATCAAAAAGAACAGTAAATATATTTCATATATTGTACATATATTAACTAAAGTACACCAAATACATTTTACATACTGTAAATAAAATATTAAAAATTACAGTAAGTGTATATTATCTACTGTACATAAAATATCAAAAAGTACACCAAATATGTGTTATATATACTGAAAATAAACTATAAAAATATTCAGTAATTATATTTAATATACTGTACATAAAATATCAAAAATTACACCAAATGTATATTATACACTCTAAATAAAATATCAAAAAGGACAATAAATATATATTACAGTCTATGTAAAATATCAAAAACTACACCAAATATATATTATATAATTTACATAAAATATCAAAAGTACACCAATTATATATTATATACTGTACATAAAATATCAAAAAGTAAAGTAAATATATTTCATACATTCTACATATAATATTAACTAAAAGTACACCAAATACATTTTACATACTGTAAATAAAATATCAAAAATTACAGTAAGTATATATTATCTCCTGTACATAAAATATCAAAAAGTACACCAAATATGTGTTATATATACTGTAAATAAACTATCAAAATCTTCAGTAATTATATTTAATATACTGTTCATAAAATATCAAAAATTACTCCAAATGTATATTACACACTCTAAATAAAATATCAAAAAGGACAGTAAATATATATTACAGTCTATGTAAAATATCAAAAACTACACCAAATATATATTATATAATTTACACAAAATATCAAAAGTACCCCAAATATATATTATATACTGTACATAAAATATCAAAAAGTACAGTAAATATATTTCATATATTGTACATATAATATTAACTAAAACTACACCAAATACATTTTATATACTGTAAATAAGATATCAAAAATTACAGTAAGTATATATTATCTACTGTACATAAGCTATCAAAAAGTACACCAAGTATGTGTTATATATACTGTAAATAAACTATCAAAATATTCAGTAATTATATTTAATATACTGTACATAAAATATCAAAAAATACACCAAATGTATATTATATAATTTACATAACATATCAAAAGTACACCAATTATATATTATATACTGTAGATAAAATATCAAAATGTAAAGTATATATATTTCATATATTCTACATATAATATTAACTAAAAGTATACCAAATACATTTTACATACTGTAAATAAAATATAAAAAATTGCAGTAAGTATATATTATCTACTGTACATAAAATATCAAAAAGTACACCAAATATGTGTTATATATACTGTAAATAAACTATCAAAACCTTCAGTAATTCTATTTAATATACTGCTCATAATATATCAAAAATTACACCAAATGTATATTATACCCTCTAAATAAAATATCAAAAATGACAGTAAATATATATTACACCCTATGTAAAATATCAAAAACTACACCAAATATATATTATATAATTTACATAAAATATCAAAAGTACACCAAATATATATTATCTACTGTACATAAAATATCAAAAAGTACAGTAAATATATTTCATATATTGTACATATAATATAACTAAAAGTACACCAAATATATTTTACATAGTGGAAATAAAATATAAAAATTACAGTAATTATATATTATCTACTGTACATAAAACATCAAAAAGTACACCAAATATGTGTTATATATACTGTAAATAAACTATTAAAATCTTCAGTAATTATATTTAATATACTATACATAAAATATCAAAAATTACACCAAATGTATATTATACACTCTAAATAAAATATCAAAAAGGACAGTAAATATATATTACACTCTATGTAAAATATCAAAAACTAAACCAAATATATATTATATAATTTACATAAAATATCAAAAGTACACCAAATATATATTATATACTGTACATAAAATATCAAAAAGTACAGTAAATATATTTCATATATTGTACATATAATATTAACTGAAAGTACACCAAATACATTTTACATACTGTAAATAAAATATAAAAAATTACATTAAGTATATATTATCTACTGTACATAAATTATCAAATAGTACAGTAAATATATTTCATATGTTGTACATATAATATTAACTGAAAGTACACCAAATACATTTTACATACTGTAAATAAAATATAAAATATTACAGTAAGTATATATTATCTACTGTACATAAAATATCAAAAAGTACACCAAATATGTGTTATATACACTGTAAATAAACTATCAAAATCTTCAGTAATTATATTTAATATACTGTACATAAAATATCAAAAATTACACCAAATATATATTATACACTCTAAATAGAATATCAAAAAGGACAGTAAATATATATTACACTCTATGTAAAATATCAAAACTGAACCAAATATATATTATATAATTTACATAAAATATCAAAAGTACACCAAATATATATTATATACTCTACATAAAATATCAAAAAGTACAGTAAATATATTTCATATATAGTACATATAATATTAACTAAAATACACCAAATATATTTTACATACTTTAAATAAAATATCAAGAATTACAGTAAGTATATATTATCTACTGTACATAAAATATCAAAAAGTACACCAAATATGTGTTATACATACTGTAAATAAACTATCAAAATCTTCAGTAATTATATTTTATATACTGTACATAAAATATCAAAAAGTACACCAAATGTACATTATACATTCTAAATAACATATCAAAAAGGACAGTAAATATATATTACACTCTATGTAAAATATCAAAAACTACACAAAATATATATTATATAATTTACATAAAATATCAAAAGTACCCCAAATATATATTATATACTGTACATAAAATATCAAAAAGTACAGTAAATATATTTCATATATTGTACATATAATATTAACTAAAAGTACACCAAATACATTTTATATACTGTAAATAAAATATCAAAAATTACAGTAAGTATATATTATCTACTGTACATAAGCTATCAAAAAGTACACCAAATATGTGTTATATATACTGTAAATAAACTATCAAAATCTTCAGTAATTATATTTAATATACTGTACATAAAATATCAAAAATTACACCAAATGTATATTATACACTCTAAATAGAATATCAAAAAGGACAGTAAATATACATTACACCCTATGTAAAATATCAAAACTACACCAAATATATATTATATAATTTACATAAAATATCAAAAGTACACCAAATATATATTATATAATCTACATAAAATATCAAAAAGTACAGTAATTATATTTCATATGTTGTGCATATATTAACTAAAAGTACACCAAATACATTTTACATACTGTAAATAAAATACCAAAAATTACAGTAAGTATATATTATCTACTGTACATAAAATATCAAAAAGTACACCAAATATGTGTTATATATACTGTAAATAAACTATCAAAATCTTCAGTAATTATATTTAATATACTGTACATAAAATATCAAAAATAACACCAAATGTATATTATACACACTAAATAAAATATCAAAAAGGACAGTAAATATATATTACACTCTAAATAAAATATCAAAAACTACACCAAATATATATTATATAATTTACATAAAATATCAAAAGTACACCAAATATATATTATATAATCTACATAAAATATCAAAAAGTACAGTAAATATATTTCACATGTTGTACATATAATATTAACTAAAAGTACACCAAATACATTTTACATACTGTAAATAAAATACCAAAAATTACAGTAAGTATATATTATCTACTGTACATAAAATATCAAAAAGTACACCAAATATGTGTTATATATACTGTAAATAAACTATCAAAATCTTCAGTAATTATATTTAATATACTGTACATAAAATATCAAAAATTACACCAAATGTATATTATACACTCTAAATAGAATATCAAAAAGGACAGTAAATATATACTACACTCTATGTAAAATATCAAAACTACACCAAATATATATTATATAATTTACATAAAATATCAAAAGTACACCAAATATATATTATATACTCTACATAAAATATCAAAAAGTACAGTAAATATATTTCATATGTTGTACATATAATATTAACTAAAAGTACACCAAATACATTTTACATACTGTAAATAAAATATCAAAAATTACAGTACGTATATATTATCTACTGTACATAAAATATCAAAAAGTACACCACATATGTGTTATATATACTGTAAATAAACTATCAAAATCTTCAGTAATTATATTTAATATACTGTACATAAAATATCAAAAATTACACCAAATGTATATTATACACTCTAAATAGAATATCAAAAAGGACAGTAAATATATATTACACTCTATGTAAAATATCAAAACTACACCAAATATATATTATATAATTTACATAAAATATCAAAAGTACACCAATTATATATTATATACTGTACATAAAATATCAAAAAGTACAGTAAATATATTTCATATGTTGTACATATAATATTAACTAAAAGTACACCAAATACATTTTACATACTGTAAATAAAATACCAAAAATTACCGTAAGTATATATTATCTACTGTACATAAAATATCAAAAAGTACACCAAATATGTGTTATATATACCGTAAATAAACTATCAAAATCTTCAGTAATTATATTTAATATACTGTACATAAAATATCAAAAATTACACCAAATATATATTATACACTCTAAATAGAATATCAAAAAGGACAGTAAATATATACTACACTCTATGTAAAATAACAAAACTACACCAAATATATATTATATAATTTACATAAAATATCAAAAGTACACCAAATATATATTATCTACTCTACATAAAATATCAAAAATTACAGTAAATATATTTCATATGTTGTACATATAATATTAACTAAAAGTACACCAAATACATTTTACATACTGTAAATAAAATATCAAAAATTACAGTAAGCATATATTATCTACTGTACATAAAATATCCAAAAGTACACCTAATATGTGTTATATATACTGTAAATAAACTATCAAAATCTTCAGTAATTATATTTAATATACTGTTCATAAAATATCAAAAATTACACCAAATGTATATTATACACTCTAAATAAAATATCAAAAAGGACAGTAAATATATATTACACTCTATGTAAAATATCAAAAACTACACCAAATATATATTATATAATTTACATAAAATATCAAAAGTACACCAAATATATATTATATACGGTACATAAAATATCAAAAAGTACAGTAAATATATTTCATATATTGTACATATAATATTAACTAAAAGTACACCAAATACATTTTACATACTGTAAATAAAATATCAAAAATTACAGTAACTATATATTATCTACTGTACATAAAATATCAAAAAGTACACCAAATATGTGTTATATATACTGTAAATAAACTATCAAAAACTTCAGTAATTATATTTTATATACTGTACATAAAATATCAAAAATTACATCAAATGTATATTATACACTCTAAATAAAATATCAAAAATGACACTAAATATATATTACACTCTACGTAATATATCAAAAACTACACCAAATATATATTATATAATTTACATAAAATATCAAAAGTACACCAAATATATATTATATACTGTACATAAAATATCAAAAAGTACAGTAAATATATTTCATATATTGTGCATATAATATTAACTAAAAGTACACCAAATACATTTTACATACAGTAATTAAAATATAAAAAATTACAGTAAGTATATATTATCTACTGCACATAAATTATCAAATAGTACAATAAATATATTTCATATATTGTACATATAATATTAACTGAAAGTACACCAAATACATTTTACATACTGTAAATATAATATAAAAAATTACAGTAAGTATATATTATCTACTGTACATAAAATATCAAAGAGTACACCAAATATGTTTTATATATACTGTAAATAAACTATCAAAACCTTCAGTAATTATATTTAATATACTGTTCATAAAATATCAAAAATTACACCAAATGTATATTACACACTCTAAAAAATATCAAAAAGGACAGTAAATATATATTACACTCCTTGTAAAATATCAAAAACTACACCAAATATATATTATATAATTTACATAAAATATCAAAGTACCCCAAATATATATTATATACTGTACATAAAATATCAAAAAGTACAGTAAATATATTTCATATATTGTACATATAATATTAACTAAAACTATACCAAATACATTTTATATACTGTAAATAAAATATCAAAAATTACAGTAAGTATATATTATCTACTGTACATAAGCTATCAAAAAGTACACCAAATATGTGTTATATATATTGTAAATAAACTATCAAAATCTTCAGTAATTATATTTAATGTACTGTACATAAAATATCAATAATTACACCAAATGTATATTATACACTCTAAATAAAATATCAAAAATGACAGTAAATATATATTACACTCTATGTAAAATATCAAAATCTACACCAAATATATATTATATAATTTACATAAAATATCAAAAGTACACCAAATATATATTATAAACTGTACATAAAATATCAAAAAGAACAGTAAATATATTTCATATATTGTACATATATTAACTAAAGTACACCAAATACATTTTACATACTGTAAATAAAATATTAAAAATTACAGTAAGTATATATTATCTACTGTACATAAAATATCAAAAAGTACACCAAATATGTGTTATATATACTGTAAATAAACTATCAAAACCTTCAGTAATTCTATTTAATATACTGCTCATAATATATCAAAAATTACACCAAATGTATATTATACACTCTAAATAAAATATCAAAAAGGACAGTAAATATATATTACACTCTATGTAAAATATCAAAAACTACACCAAATATATATTATATAATTTACATAAAATATCAAAAGTACACCAAATATATATTATCTACTGTACATAAAATATCAAAAAGTACAGTAAATATATTTCATATATTGTACATATAATATTAACTAAAACTACACCAAATACATTTTATATACTGTAAATAAGATATCAAAAATTACAGTAAGTATATATTATCTACTGTACATAAGCTATCAAAAAGTACACCAAGTATGTGTTATATATACTGTAAATAAACTATCAAAATATTCAGTAATTATATTTAATATACTGTACATAAAATATCAAAAAATACACCAAATGTATATTATATAATTTACATAACATATCAAAAGTACACCAATTATATATTATATACTGTAGATAAAATATCAAAAAGTAAAGTAAATATATTTCATATATTCTACATATAATATTAACTAAAAGTACACCAAATACATTTTACATACTGTAAATAAAATATAAAAAATTACAGTAAGTATATATTATCTACTGTACATAAAATATCAAAAAGTACACCAAATATGTGTTATATATACTGTAAATAAACTATCAAAACCTTCAGTAATTCTATTTAATATACTGCTCATAATATATCAAAAATTACACCAAATGTATATTATACACTCTAAATAAAATATCAAAAAGGACAGTAAATATATATTACACTCTATGTAAAATATCAAAAACTACACCAAATATATATTATATAATTTACATAAAATATCAAAAGTACACCAAATATATATTATCTACTGTACATAAAATATCAAAAAGTACAGTAAATATATTTCATATATTGTACATATAATATTAACTAAAACTACACCAAATACATTTTATATACTGTAAATAAGATATCAAAAATTACAGTAAGTATATATTATCTACTGTACATAAGCTATCAAAAAGTACACCAAGTATGTGTTATATATACTGTAAATAAACTATCAAAATATTCAGTAATTATATTTAATATACTGTACATAAAATATCAAAAAATACACCAAATGTATATTATATAATTTACATAACATATCAAAAGTACACCAATTATATATTATATACTGTAGATAAAATATCAAAAAGTAAAGTAAATATATTTCATATATTCTACATATAATATTAACTAAAAGTACACCAAATACATTTTACATACTGTAAATAAAATATAAAAAATTACAGTAAGTATATATTATCTACTGTACATAAAATATCAAAAAGTACACCAAATATGTGTTATATATACTGTAAATAAACTATCAAAACCTTCAGTAATTCTATTTAATATACTGCTCATAATATATCAAAAATTACACCAAATGTATATTATACACTCTAAATAAAATATCAAAAAGGACAGTAAATATATATTACACTCTATGTAAAATATCAAAAACTACACCAAATATATATTATATAATTTACATAAAATATCAAAAGTACACCAAATATATATTATCTACTGTACATAAAATATCAAAAAGTACAGTAAATATATTTCATATATTGTACATATAATATTAACTAAAAGTACACCAAATATATTTTACATAGTGGAAATAAAATATAAAAATTACAGTAATAATATATTATCTACTGTACATAAAACATCAAAAAGTACACCAAATATGTGTTATATATACTGTAAATAAACTATCAAAATCTTCAGTAATTATATTTAATATACTGTACATAAAATATCAAAAATTACACCAAATGTATATTATACACTCTAAATAAAATATCAAAAAGGACAGTAAATATATATTACACTCTATGTAAAATATCAAAAACTACACCAAATATATATTATATAATTTACATAAAATATCAAAAGTACACCAAATATATATTATATACTGTACATAAAATATCAAAAAGTACAGTAAATATATTTCATATATTGTACATATAATATTAACTGAAAAAACACCAAATACATTTTACATACTGTAAATAAAATATAAAAAATTACATTAAGTATATATTATCTACTGTACATAAATTATCAAATAGTACAGTAAATATATTTCATATATTGTACATATAATATTAACTGAAAGTACACCAAATACATTTTACATACTGTAAATAAAATATAAAATATTACAGTAAGTATATATTATCTACTGTACATAAAATATCAAAAAGTACACCAAATATGTGTTATGTATACTGTAAATAAACTATCAAAATCTTCAGTAATTATATTTAATATACTGTACATAAAATATCAAAAATTACACCAAATGTATATTATACACTCTAAATAAAATATCAAAAATTACAGTAAATATATATTACACACTATGTAAAATATCAAAAACTACAGCAAATATATATTATATAATTTACATAAAATATCAAAAGTACACCAAATATAGATTATATACTGTACATAAAATATCAAAAAGTACAGTAAATATATTTCATATATTGTACATATAATATTAACTAAAAGTACACCAACTACATTTTACATACTGTAAATAAAATATAAAAAACTACAGTAAGTACATATTATCTACTGTACATAAAATATCAAAAAGTACACCAAATATGTGTTATATATACTGTAAATAAACTATCAAAATCTTCAGTAATTATAATTAATATACTGTTCATAAAATATCAAAAATTACACCAAATGTATACTATACACTCTAAATAAAATATCAAAAATGACAGTAAATATATATTACACTCTATGTAAAATATCAAAAACTACACCAAATATATATTATATAATTTACATAAAATATCAAAAGTACACCAAATATATATTATATACTGTAGATAAAATAACAAAAAGTAAAGTAAATATATTTCATATATTGTACACATAATATTAACTAAAAGTACACCAACTACATATTACATACTGTAAATAAAATATAAAAAATTACAGTAAGTACATATTATCTACTGTACATAAAATATCAAATAGTACAGTAAATATATTTCATATATTGTACATATAACATTAACTAAAAGTACACCAAATACATTTTACATACAGTAAATAAAATATAAAAAATTACAGTAAGTATATATTATCTACTGTACATAAAATATCAAAAAGTACACCAAATATGTGTTATATATACTGTAAATAAACTATCAAAATCTTCAGTAATTATACTTAATATACTGTTCATAAAACATCAAAAAATACACCAAATGTATATTATACACTCTAAATAAAATATTAAAAATGACAGTAAATATATATTACACTCTATGTAAAATATGAAAAACTACACCAAATATATATTATATAATTTACATAAAATATCAAAAGTACACCAAATATATATTAAATACTGTACATAAAATATCAAAAAGTACAGTAAATATAATTCATATATTGTACATATAATATTAACTAAAAGTACACCAAATACATTTTACATACTGTAAATAAAATATAGAAAATTACAGTATGTATATATTATCTACTGTACATAAAATATCAAAAAGTACACCAAATATGTGTTATATATACTGTAAATAAACTATCAAAATCTTCAGTAATTATATTTAATATACTGCTCATAAAATATCAAAAATTACACCAAATGTATATTATACAGTCTAAATAAAATATCAAAAAGGACAGTAAATATATATTACACTCTATGTAAAATATCAAAAACTACACCAAATATATACTGTATAATTTACATAAAATATCAAAAATACACCAAATATATATTATATACTGTACATAAAATATCAAAAAGTACAGTAAATATATTTCATATATTGTACATATAATATTAACTAAAAGTACACCAAATACATTTTACATACTGTAAATAAAATATAAAAAATTACAGTAAGTATATATTATCTACTGTACATAAAACATCAAAAAGTACACCAAATATGTGTTATATATACTGTAAATAATCTATCAAAATCTTCAGTAATTATATTTAATATACTGTACATAAAATATCAAAAATTACACCAAATGTATATTATACACTCTAAATAGAATATCAAAAAGGACAGTAAATATATATTACACTCTATGTAAAATATCAAAACTACACCAAATATATATTATATAATTTACATAAAATATCAAAAGTACACCAAATATATATTATATACTGTACATAAAATATCAAACAGTACAGTAAATATATTTCATATGTTGTACATATAATATTAACTAAAAGTACACCAAATACATTTTACATACTGTAAATAAATTACCAAAAATTACAGTAAGTATATATTATCTACTGTACATAAAATATCAAAAAGTACACCAAATATGTGTTATATATACTGTAAATAAACTATCAAAATCTTCAGTAATTATATTTAATATACTGTACATAAAATATCAAAAATTACACCAAATGTATATTATACACTCTAAATAGAATATCAAAAAGGACAGTAAATATATATTACACTCTATGTAAAATATCAAAAACTACACCAAATGTATATTATATAATTTACATAAAATATCAAAAGTACACCAAATATATATTATATACTGTACAGAAAATATCAAAAAGTACAGTAAATATATTTCATATATTGTACATATAATATTAACTAAAAGTACACCAAATACATTTTACATACTGTAAATAAAATATCAAAAATTACAGTAAGTATATATTATCTACTGTACATAAAACATCAAAAAGTACACCAAATATGTGTTATATATACTGTAAATAAACTATCAAAATCTTCAGTAATTATATTTAATATACTGTACATAAAATATCAAAAATAACACCAAATGTATATTATACACTCTAAATAAAATATCAAAAAGGACAGTAAATATATATTACACTCTATGTAATATACCAAAAACTACACCAAATATATATTATATAATTTACATAAAATATCAAATGTACACCAAATATATATTATATACTGTACATAAAATATCAAAAAGTACAGTAAATATATTTCATATATTGTACATATAATATTAACTAAAAGTACACCAAATCAATTTTACATACACTAAATAAAATATAAAAAATTACAGTAAGTATATATTATCTACTGTACATAAAATATCAAAAAGTACACCAAATATGTGTTATATATACTGTAAATAAACTATCAAAAACTTCAGTAATTATATTTTATATACTGTACATAAAATATCAAAAATTACACCAAATGTATATTATACGCTCTAAATAAAATATCAAAAATGACAGTAAATATATATTACACTCTATGTAAAATATCAAAAACTACACCAAATATATATTATATAATTTATATAAAATATCAAAAGTACACCAAATATATATTATGTACTGTACATAAAATATCAGAAAGTACATTAAATATATTTCATATATTGTACATATAATATTAAATAAAAGTACACCAAATACATTTTACATACTGAAAATAAAATACAAAAAATTACAGTAAGTATATATTATCTACTGTACATAAATTATCAAATAGTACAGTAAATATATTTCATATATTGTACATATAATATTAACTGAAAGTACACCAAATACATTTTACATACTGTAAATAAAATATAAAAAATTACAGTAAGTATATATTATCTACTGTACATAAAATATCAAAAAGTACACCAAATATTTGTTATATATACTGTAAATAAACTATCAAAATCTTCACTAATTATATTTAATATACTGTTCATAAAATATCAAAAATTACACCAAATGTATATTATACACTCTAAATAAAATATCAAAAAGGACAGTAAATATATATTACACTCCTTGTAAAACATCAAAAACTACACCAAATATATATTATATAATTTACATAAAATATCAAAAGTACACCAAATATATATTATATACTGTACATAAAATATCAAAAAGTATAGTAAATATATTTCATATATAGTATATATAATATCAACTAAAATACACCAAATACATTTTACATACTGTATATAAAATATCAAAAATTACAGTAAGTATATATTATCTACTGTACATAACATATCAAAAAGTACACCAAATATGTGTTATATATACTGTAAATAAACTATCAAAATCTTCAGTAATTATAATTAATATACTGTTCATAAAATATCAAATATTACACCAAATGTATACTCTACACTCTAAATAAAATATCAAAAATGACAGTAAATATATATTACACTCTATGTAAAATATCAAAAACTACACCAAATATATATTATATAATTTACATAAAATATCAAAAGTACACCAAATATATATTATATACTGTATATAAAATATCAAAAAGTAAAGTAAATATATTTCATATATTGTACACATAATATTAACTAAAAGTACACCAACTACATTTTACATACTGTAAATAAAATGTAAAAAATTACAGTAAGTACATATTATCTACTGTACATAAAATATCAAAAAGTACAGTAAATATATTTCATATATTGTACATATAAGATTAACTAAAAGTACACCAAATACATTTTACATACTGTAAATAAAATATAAAAAATTACAGTAAGTATATTTTATCTACTGTACATAAAATATCAAAAAGTACACCAAATATGTGTTATATATACTGTAAATAAACTATCAAAATCTTCAGTAATTATATTTAATATACTGTTCATAAAACATCAAAAAATACACCAAATGTATATTATACACTCTAAATAAAATATCAAAAATGACAGTAAATATATATTACACTCTATGTAAAATATCAAAAACTACAGCAAATACATATTATATAATTTACATAAAATATCAAAAGTACACTAAATATATATTATATACTGTACATAAAATATCAAAAAGTACAGTAAATATATTTCATATATTGTACATATAATATTAACTAAAAGTACACCAAATACGTTTTACATACTGTAAATAAAATATAAAAAATTACAGTAAGTATATATTATCTACTGTACATAAATTATCAAATAGTACAGTAAATATATTTCATATATTGAACATATAATATTAACTGAAAGTACACCAAATACGTTTTACATTCTGTAAATAAAATATAAAAAATTACAGTAAGTATATATTATCTACTGTACATAAAATATCAAAAAGTACACCAAATATGTGTTATATATACTCTAAATAAACTATCAAAATCTTCAGTAATTATATTTAATATACTTTACATAAAATATCAAAAATTACACCAAATGTATATTATACACTCTAAATAAAATATCAAAGTACAGTAAATATATATTAGACTCTATGTAAAATATCAAAAACTACACCAAATATATATTATATAATTTACATAAAATATCAAAAGTACACCAAATATATATTATATACTGTACATAAAATATCAAAAAGTACAGTAAATATATTTCATATATTGTACATATAATATTAACTAAAAGTACACCAAATACATTTTACATACTGTAAATAAAATATAAAAAATTACAGTAAGTACATATTATCTACTGTACATAAAACATCAAAAAGTACACCAAATATGTGTTATAAATAGTGTAAATAAACTATCAAAACCTTCAGTAATTATATTTAATATACTGTACATAAAATATCAAAAATTACACCAAATGTATATTATACACTCTAAATAAAATATCAAAAAGGACAGTAAATATATATTACACTCTATGTAAAATATCAAAAACTACACCAAATATATATTATATAATTTACATAAAATATCAAAAGTACACCAAATATATATTATATACTGTAAATAAAATATCAAAAACTACAGTAAATATATTTCATATATTGTACATATAATATTAATTAAAGTACACCAAATACATTTTACATACTGTAAATAAAATATCAAAAATTACAGTAAGTATATATTATCTACTGTACATAAAATATCAAAAAGCACACCAAATATGTGTTATATATACTGTAAATAAACTATCAAAAACTTCAGTAATTATATTTTATATACTGTACATAAAATATCAAAAATTACACCAAATGTATATTATACACTCTAAATAAAATATCAAAAAGGACAGTAAATATATATTACACTCTATGTAAAATATCAAAAACTACACCAAATATATATTATATAATTTACATAAAATATCAAAAGTACACCAAATATATATTATATACTGTACATAAAATATCAAAAAGTACAGTAAATATATTTCATATATTGTACATATAATATTAACTAAAAGTACACCAACTACATTTTACATACAGTAAATAAAATATAAAAAATTACAGTAAGAACATATTATCTACTGTACATAAAATATCAAAAAGTACAGTAAATATATTTCATATATTGTACATATAATATTAACTAAAAGTACACCAAATACATTTTACATACTGTAAATAAAATATCAAAAATTACAGTAAGTATATATTATCTACTGTACATAAAATATCAAAAAGTACACCAAATATGTGTTATATATACTGTAAATAAACTATCAAAATCTTCAGTAATTATATTTAATATACTGTTCATAAAATATCAAAAAATACAACAAATGTATATTATACACTCTAAATAAAATATCAAAAAGGACAGTAAATATATATTACACTCTATGTAAAATATCAAAAACTACACCAAATATATACTATATAATTTACATAAAATATCAAAAGTACACCAAATATATATTATATACTGTACATAAAATATCAAAAAGTACAGTAAATATATTTCATATATTGTACATACAATATTAACTAAAAGTACACCAAATACATTTTATATACTGTAAATAAAATATAAAAAATTACAGTAAGTATATATTATCTACTGTACATAAAATATCAAAAAGTACACCAAATATGTGTTATATATACTGTAAATAAACTATCAAAATCTTCAGTAATTATATTTAATATACTGTACATGAAATATCAATAATTACACCAAATGTATATTATACACTCTAAATAAAATATCAAAAAGGACAGTAAATATATATTACACTCTATGTAAAATATCAAAAACTACACCAAATATATATTATATAATTTAGATAAAATATCAAAAGTACACCAAATATATATTATATACTGTACATAAAATATCAAAAAGTACAGTAAATATATTTTATATATTGTACATATACTATTAACTAAAAGTACACCAAACACATTTTACATACTGTAAATAAAATATCAAAAATTACAGTAAGTATATATTATCTACTGTACATAAAACATCAAAAAGTACACCAAATATGTGTTATATATACTGTAAATAAACTATCAAAATTTTCAGTAATTATATTTAATATACTGCTCATAAAATATCAAAATTTACACCAAATGTATATTATACACTCTAAATAAAATATCAAAAAGGACAGTAAATATATATTACACTCTATGTAAAATATCAAAAACTACACCAAATATATATTATATAATTTACATAAAATATCAAAAGTACACCAAATATATATTATATACTGTATATAAAATATCAAAAAGTACAGTAAATATATTTCATATATTGTACATATAGTATTAACTAAAAGTACACCAAATACATTTTACATACTGTAAATAAAATATAAAAAATTACAGTAAGTATATATTATCTACGGTACATAAAACATCAACTAGTACACCAAATATGTGTTATATATACTGTAAATAAACTATCGAAATCCTCAGTAATTATATTTAATATACTGTACATAAAATATCAAAAATTACACCAAATGTATATAATACACTCTAAATAAAATATCAAAAAGGACAGTAAATATATATTACACTCTATGTAAAATAACAAAAACTACGCCAAATATATATTATATAATTTACATAAAATATCAAAAGTACACCAAATAGATATTATATACAGTACATAAAATATCAAAAAGTACAGTAAATATATTTCATATATTGTACATATAATATTAACTAAAAGTACACCAAATACATTTTATATACTGTAAATAAAATATCCAATAGTACAGTAAATATATATTACATACTGTACATAAAATGTCAAAAAGTACACCAAATATGTGTTATATATACTGTAAATAAACAATCAAAAAATACACTAATTATACTTAATATACTGTACATAAAATATCAAAAATTACACGAAATGTATACTATATACCGTAAAAAAATATCAAAAATTACAGTAAATATATATTGCACACTCTATGTAAAATATCAAAAACTACGCCAAATATATATTATATAATTTACATAAAATATCAAAAGTACACCAAATAGATATTATATACAGTACATAAAATATCAAAAAGTACAGTAAATATATTTCATATATTGTACATATAATATTAACTAAAAGTACACCAAATACATTTTATATACTGTAAATAAAATATCCAATAGTACAGTAAATATATATTACATACTGTACATAAAATGTCAAAAAGTACACCAAATATGTGTTATATATACTGTAAATAAACAATCAAAAAATACACTAATTATATTTAATATACTGTACATAAAATATCAAAAATTACACGAAATGTATACTATATACCGCAAAAAAATATCTAAAATTACAGTAAATATATATTGCACACTCTATGTAAAATATCAAAAACTACGCCAAATATATATTATATAATTTACATAAAATATCAAAAGTACACCAAATAGATATTATATACAGTACATAAAATATCAAAAAGTACAGTAAATATATTTCATATATTGTACATATAATATTAACTAAAAGTACACCAAATACATTTTATATACTGTAAATAAAATATCCAATAGTACAGTAAATATATATTACATACTGTACATAAAATATCAAAAAGTACACCAAATATGTGTTATATATACTGTAAATAAACAATCAAAAAATACACTAATTATATTTAATATACTGTACATAAAATATCAAAAATTACACGAAATGTATACTATATTCCGTAAAAAAAATATCTAAAATTACAGTAAATATATATTGCACACTCTATGTAAAATATCAAAAACTACGCCAAATATATATTATATAATTTACATAAAATATCAAAAGTACACCAAATAGATATTATATACAGTACATAAAATATCAAATAGTACAGTAAATCTATTTCATATATTGTACATATAATATTAACTAAAAGTACACCAAATACATTTTATATACTGTAAATAAAATATCCAATTGTACAGTAAATATATATTACATACTGTACATAAAATATCAAAAAGTACACCAAATATGTGTTATATATACTGTAAATAACCAATCAAAAAATACACTAATTATATTTAATATACTGTACATAAAATATCAAAAATTACACGAAATGTATACTATATACCGTAAAAAAAATCTAAAATTACAGTAAATATATATTGCACACTCTATGTAAAATATCAAAAACTACGCCAAATAAATATTATATAATTTACATAAAATATCAAAAGTACACCAAAGAGATATTATATACACTACATAAATTATCAAAAAGTACAGTAAATATATTTCATATATTGTACATATAATATTAACTAAAAGTACACCAAATACATTTTATATACTGTAAATAAAATATCCAATAGTACAGTAAATATATATTATATACTGTACATAAAATGTCAAAAAGTACACCAAATATGTGTTATATATACTGTAAATAAACAATCAAAAAATACACTAATTATATTTAATATACTGTACATAAAATATCAAAAATTACACGAAATGTATATTATATACCGTAAAAAAATATCTAAATTTACAGTAAATATATATTACACACTCTATGTAAAATATCAAAAACTACGCCAAATGTATATTATATAATTTACATAAAATATCAAAAGTACACCAAATAGATATTATATACAGTACATAAAATATCAAAATGTACAGTAAATATATTTCATATATTGTACATATAGTATTAACTAAAAGTACACCAAATACATTTTATATACTGTAAATAAAATATCCAATAGTACAGTAAATATATATTACATACTGTACATAAAATATCAAAAAGTACACCAAATATGTGTTATATATACTGTAAATAAACAATCAAAAAATATACTAATTTTATTTAATATACTGTACATAAAATATCAAAAATTACACGAAATGTATACTATATACCGTAAAAAAATATCTAAAATTTCAGTAAATATATATTGCACACTCTATGTAAAATATCAAAAACTACGCCAAATATATATTATATAATTTACATAAAATATCAAAAGTACACCAAATAGATATTATATACAGTACATAAAATATCAAAAAGTACAGTAAATATATTTCATATATTGTACATACAATATTAACTAAAAGTACACCAAATACATTTTATATACTGTAAATAAAATATCCAATAGTACAGTAAATATATATTATATACTGTACATAAAATGTCAAAAAGTACACCAAATATGTGTTATATATACTGTAAATAAACAATCAAAAAATACACTAATTATATTTAATATACTGTACATAAAATATAAAAAATTACACGAAATGTATACCATATACCGTAAAAAAAAATCTAAAATTACAGTAAATATATATTGCACACTCTATGTAAAATATCAAAAACTACGCCAAATATATATTATATAATTTACATAAAATATCAAAAGTACACCAAATAGATATTATATACAGTACATAAAATATCAAAAAGTACAGTAAATATATTTCATATATTGTACATATAATATTAACTAAAAGTACACCAAATATATTTTATATACTGTAAATAAAATATCCAATTGTACAGTAAATATATATTACATACTGTACATAAAATATCAAAAAGTACACCAAATATGTGTTATATATACTGTAAATAAACAATCAAAAACTACAGTAATTATATTTAATACACTGTACATAAAATATCAAAAATTACACGAAATGTATACTATATACCGTAAAAAAAAATCTAAAATTACAGTAAATATATATGGCACACTCTATGTAAAATATCAAAAACTACGCCAAATATATATTATATAATTTACATAAAATATCAAAAGTACACCAAATAGATATTATATACAGTACATAAAATATCAAAAAGTACAGTAAATATATTTCATATATTGTACATATAATATTAACTAAAAGTACACCAAGTACATTTTATATACTGTAAATAAAATATCCAACAGTACAGTAAATATATATTACATACTGTACATAAAATATCATAAAGTACACCAAATATGTGTTATATATACTGTAAATAAACAATCAAAAAATACACTAATTATATTTAATATACTGTACATAAAATATCAAAAATTACACGAAATGTATACTATATACCGTAAAAAAAATATCTAAAATTACAGTAAATATATATTGCACACTCTAGGTAAAATATCAAAAACTACGCCAAATGTATATTATATAATTTTCATAAAATATCAAAAGAACACCAAATAGATATTATATACAGTATATGAAATATCAAAAACTACAGTAAATATATTTCATATGTTGTACATATAATATTAACTAAAAGTACACCAAATATATTTTATATACTGTAAAAAATATATCCAATAGTACAGAAAATATATATTACATACTGTACATAAAATGTCAAAAAATACACCAAATATGTGTTATATATACTGTAAATAAACTATAAATACTACAGTAATTATATTTAATATACTGTATATAAAATATCAAAAATTACTCAAAATGTATATTATATACTGTTAATAAAATATCAAAAATTACAGTAAATATATATTACACATTCTATTTAAAATATCAAAACTACACCAAAAATATATTTTATAATTTACATAAAATATCAAAAGTACACCAAATAGATATTATATACTGTACATTAAATATCAAAATGCACAGTAAATCTATTTCATATATTGTACATATAATATTAACTAAAACTACACCAAATACATTTTATATACTGTAAATAAATATCCAATACTACAGTAAATATATATTACATACTGTACATAAATATCAAAAAGTACACCAAATATGTGTTATATATACTGTAAATAAACAATCAAAACTACAGTAATTATATTTAATATACTGTACATAAAATATCAAAAATTACACGAAATGTATACTATATACCGTAAAAAAAATCTAAAATTACAGTAAATATATATTGCACACTCTATGTAAAATATCAAAAACTACGCCAAATATATATTATATAATTTACATAAAATATCAAAAGTACACCAAATAGATATTATATACAGTACATAAAATATCAAAAAGTACAGTAAATATATTTCATATATTGTACATATAATATTAACTAAAAGTACACCAAATACATTTTATATACTGTAAATAAAATATCCAATAGTACAGTAAATATATATTACATACTGTACATAAAATATCAAAAAGTACACCAAATATGTGTTATATATACTGTAAATAAACAATCAAAAAATACACTAATTATATTTAATATACTGTACATAAAATATCAAAAATTACACGAAATGTATACTATATACCATAAAAAAATATCTAAAATTACAGTAAATATTTATTGCACACTCTATGTAAAATATAAAAACTACGCCAAATATATATTATATAATTTACATAAAATATCAAAAGTACACCAAATAGATATTATATACAGTACATAAAATATCAAAAAGTACAGTAAATATATTTCATATATTGTAAATATAATATTATCTAAATGTACACCAAATACATTTTAACTACTGTAAATAAAATATCCAATAGTACAGTAAATATATATTACATACTGTACATAAAATGTCAAAAAGTACACCAAATATGTGTTATATATACTGTAAATAAACAATCAAAAACTACAGTAATTATATTTAATATACTGTACATAAAATATCAAAAATCACACGAAATGTATACTATATAGCGTAAAAAAATATCTAAAATTACAGTAAATATATATTACACACTCTATGTAAAATATCAAAAACTACGCCAAATGTATATTATATAATTTTCATAAAATATCAAAAGAACACCAAATAGATATTATATACAGTATATGAAATATCAAAAAGTACAGTAAATATATTTCATATGTTGTACATATAAGATTAACTAAAAGTACACCAAATATATTTTATATACTGTAAAAAATATATCCAATAGTACAGAAAATATATATTACATACTGTACATAAAATGTCAAAAAGTACACCAAATATGTGTTATATATACTGTAAATAAACTATAAAAACTACAGTAATTATATTTAATATACTGTACATAAAATATCAAAAATTACTCAAAATGTATATTGTATACTGTTAATAAAATATCAAAAATTACAGTAAATATATATTACACATTCTATTTAAAATATCAAAACTACACCAAAAATATATTTTATAATTTACATAAAATATCAAAAGTACACCAAATAGATATTATATACTGTACATTAAATATGAAAATGCACATTAAATCTATTTCATATATTGTACATATAATATTAACTAAAAGTACACCAAATACATTTTATATACTGTAAATAAAATATCGAATAGTACAGTAAATATATATTACATACTGTACATGAAATATCAAAAAGTACACCAAATATGTGTTATATATACTGTAAATAAACAATCAAAAACTACAGTAATTATATTTAATATACTGTACATAGAATATCAAAAATTACACGAAATGTATACTATATACCGTAAAAAAATATCTAAAATTACAGTAAATATATATTGCACACTCTATGTAAAATATCTAAAACTACGCCAAATATATATTATATAATTTACATAAAATATCAAAAGTACACCAAATAGATATTATATACAGTACATAAATTATCAAAAAGTACAGTAAATATATTTCATATATTGTACATATAATATTAACTAAAAGTACACCAAATACGTTTTATATACTGTAAATAAAATATCCAATAGTACAGTAAATATATATTACATACTGTACATAAAATGTCAAAAAGTACACCAAATATGTGTTATATATACTGTAAATAAACAATCAAAAAATACACTAATTATATTTAATATACTGTACATAAAATATCAAAAATTACACGAAATGTATACTATATAGCGTAAAAAAAATCTAAAATTACAGTAAATATGTATTACACACTCTATGTAAAATATCAAAAACTATGCCAAATGTATATTATATAATTTACATAAAATATCAAAAGTACACCAAATAGATATTATATACAGTACATGAAGTATCAAAAAGTACAGTAAATATATTTCATATGTTGTACATATAATATTAACTAAAAGTACACCAAATATATTTTATATACTGTAAAAAAAAATCCAATAGTACAGAAAATATATATTACATACTGTACATAAAATGTCAAAAAGTACACCAAATATGTGTTATATATACTGTAAATAAACTCTAAAAACTACAGTAATTATATTTATTATACTGTACATAAAATATCAAAAATTACTTAAAATGTATATTATATACTGTTAATAAAATATCAAAAATTACAGTAAATATATATTACACATTATATTTAAAATATCAAAACTACACCAAAAATATATTTTATAATTTACATAAAATATCAAAAGTACACCAAATAGATATTATATACTGTACATTAAATATCAAAATGCACAGTAAATCTATTTCATATATTGTACATATAATATTAACTAAAAGTACACCAAATACATTTTATATACTGTAAATAAAATATCCAATAGTACAGTAAATATATAGTACATACTGTACATAGAATGTCAAAAAGTACACCAAATATGTGTTATATATAGTGTAAATAAACAATCAAAAAATACACTAATTATATTTAATATACTGTACATAAAATATCAAAAATTACACGAAATGTATACTATATACCGTAAAAAAAATATCTAAAATTACAGTAAATATATATTGCACACTCTATGTAAAATATCAAAAACTACGCCAAATATATATTATATAATTTACATAAAATATCAAAAGTACACCAAATAGATATTATATACAGTACATAAAATATCAAAAAGTACAGTGAATATATTTCATATATTGTACACATAATATTAACTAAAAGTACACCAAATACATTTTATATACTGTAAATAAAATATCCAACAGTACAGTAAATATATATTACATACTGTACATAAAATATCAAAAAGTACACCAAATATGTGTTATATATACTGTAAATAAACAATCAAAAACTACAGTAATTATATTTCATATACTGTACATAAAATATCAAAAATCACACGAAATGTATACTCTATACCGTAAAAAAATATCTAAAATTACAGTAAATATATATTACACACTCTATGTAAAATATCATAAACTACGCCAAATGTATATTATATAATTTACATAAAATATCAAAAGTACACCAAATAGATATTATATACAGTACATGAAATATCAAAAAGTACAGTAAATATATTTCATATATTGTACATGTAATATTAACTAAAAGTACACCAAATATATTTTATATACTGTAAATAAAATATCCAATAGTACAGTAAATATATATTACATACTGTACATAAAATGTCAAAAAGTACACGAAATATGTGTTATATATACTGTAAATAAACAATCAAAAAATACACTACTTATATTTAATATACTGTGCATAAAATATCAAAAATTACACGAAATGTATACTATATACCGTAAAAAAAATATCTAAAATTACAGTAAATATATATTGCACACTCTATGTAAAATATCAAAAACTACGCCAAATATATATTATATAATTTACATAAAATATCAAAAGTACACCAAATATATATTATATACAGTACATGAAATATCAAAAAGTACAGTAAATATATTTCATATATTGTACATGTAATATTAACTAAAAGTACACCAAATATATTTTATATACTGTAAATAAAATATCCAATAGTACAGTAAATATATATTACATACTGTACATAAAATGTCAAAAAGTACACGAAATATTTGTTATGTATACTGTAAATAAACAATCAAAAAATACACTAATTATATTTAATATACTGTACATAAAATATCAAAAATTACACGAAATGTATACTATACACCGTAAAAAAATATCTAAAATTACAGTAAATATATATTACACACTCTATGTAAAATATCATAAACTACGCCAAATGTATATTATATAATTTACATAAAATATCAAAAGTACACCAAATAGATATTATATACAGTACATGAAATATCAAAAAGTACAGTAAATATATTTCATATGTTGTACATATAATATTAACTAAAAGTACACCAAATATAATTTATATACTGTAAAAAAAATATCCAATAGTACAGAAAATATATATTACATACTGTACATAAAATGTCAAAAAGTACACCAAATAGGTGTTATATATACTGTAAATAAACTGTAAAAACTACAGTAATTATATTTATTATACTGTACATAAAATATCAAAAATTACTCAAAATGTATATTATATACTGTTAATAAAATATCAAAAATTACAGTAAATATAAATTACACATTCTATTTAAAATATCAAAACTAAACCAAAAATATATTTTATAATTTACATAAAATATCAATAGTAAACCAAATATATGTTATATACTGTACATTAAATATCAAAATACACAGTAAATCTATTTCATATATTGTACCTATAATATTAACTGAAAGTACACCAAATACATTTTATATAATGTAAATAAAATGTCCAAAAGCACAGTAAACATATATTACATACTGTACATAAAATACCAAAAAGTACACCAAATATGTGTTATATATACTGTAAATAAACAATCAAACAATACACTAATTATATTTAATATACTGTACATAAAATATCAAAAATTACACGAAATGTATACTATATACCGTAAAAAAATATCTAAAATTATAGTAAATATATATTGCACACTCTATGTAAAATATCAAAAACTACGCCAAATATATATTATATAATTTACATAATATATCAAAAGTACACCAAGTAGATATTATATACAGTACATAAAATATCAAAAAGTACAGTAAATATATTTCATATATTGTACATATAATATTAACTAAAAGTACACCAAATACATTTTATATACTGTAAATAAAATATCCAATAGTACAGTAAATATATATTACATACTGTACATAAAATATCAAAAAGTACACCAAATATGTGTTATATATACTGTAAATAAACAATCAAAAACTACAGTAATTATATTTAATATACTGTACATAAAATATCAAAAATTACACGAAATGTATACTATATACCGTAAAAAAAATCTAAAATTACAGTAAATATATATTACACACTCTATGTAAAATATCAAAAACTACGCCAAATATATATTATATAATTTACATAAAATATCAAAAGTACACCAAATAGATATTATATACAGTACATGAAATATGAAAAAGTACAGTAAATATATTTCATATATTGTACATATAATATTAACTAAAAGTACACCAAATATATTTTATATACTGTAAATAAAATATCCAATAGTACAGTAAATATATATTACATACTGTACATAAAATGTCAAGAAGTACACCAAATATGTGTTATATATACTGTAAATAAACTATAAAAACTACAGTAATTATATTTAATATACTGTACATAAAATATCAAAAATTACTCAAAATGTATATTATATACTGTTAATAAAATATCAAAAATTACAGTAAATATATATTACACATTCTATTTAAAATATCAAAACTACACCAAAAATAAATTTTATAATTTACATAAAATATCAGAAGTACATCAAATATATATTATATACTGTACATTAAATATCAAAATGCACAGTAAATCTATTTCATATATTGTACATATAATATTAACTGAAAGTACACCAAATACATTTTATATAATGTAAATAAAATGTCCAAAAGCACAGTAAATATGTATTACATACTGTACATAAAATAAAAAAAAGTTCACCAAATATGTGTTATATATACTGTAAATAAACAATCAAAAAATACACTAATTATATTTAATATACTGTACATAAAATATCAAAAATTACACGAAATGTATACTATATACCGTAAAAAAATATCTAAAATTACAGTAAATATATATTGCACACTCTATGTAAAATATCAAAAACTACGCCAAATATATATTATATAATTTACATAAAATATCAGAAGTACACCAGATAGATATTATATACAGTACATGAAATATCAAAAAGTACAGTAAATATATTTCATATATTGGACATATAATATTAACTAAAAGTACACCAAATATATTTTATATACTGTAAATAAAATATCCAATAGTACAGTAAATATATATTACATACTCTACATAAAATGTCAAATAGTACACCAAATATGTGTTATATATACTGTAAATAAACTATAAAAACTACAGTAATTATATTTAATATACTGTACATAAAATATCAAAAATTACTCAAAATGTATATTATATACTGTTAATAAAATATCAAAAATTACAGTAAATATATATTACATATTCTGTTTAAAATATCAAAACTACACCAAAAATATATTTTATAATTTACATAAAATATCAAAAGTACACCAAATAGATATTATATACTGTACATTAAATATCAAAATGCACAGTAAATCTATTTCATATATTGTACATATAATATTAACTAAAAGTACACCAAATACATTTTACATACTGTAAATAAAATATCCAATAGTACAGTAAATGTATATTACATACTGTACATAAAATATCAAAAATTACACGAAATGTATACTATATACCGTAAAAAAATCTAAAATTACAGTAAATATATATTGCACACTCTATGTAAAATATCAAAAACTACACCAAATATATATTATATAATTTACATAAAATATCAAAAGTACACCAAATAGATATTATATACAGTACATAAAATATCAAAAACTACAGTAAATATATTTCATATATTGTACATATAATATTAACTAAAAGTACACCAAATACATTTTATATACTGTAAATAAAATATCCAATAGTACAGTAAATATATATTACATACTGTACATAAAATATCAAAAAGTACACCAAATATGTGTTATATATACTGTAAATAAACAAACAAAAAATACACTAATTATATTTAATATACTGTACATAAAATATCAAAAATTACACGAAATGTATACTATATACCGTAAAAAAATATCTAAAATTACAGTAAATATGTATTGCACACTCTATGTAAAATATAAAAACTACGCCAAATATATATTATATAATTTACATAAAATATCAAAAGTACACCAAATAGATATTATATACAGTACATAAAATATCAAAAAGTACAGTAAATATATTTCATATATTGTACATATAATATTATCTAAAAGTACACCAAATACATTTTATATACTGTAAATAAAATATCCAATGGTACAGTAAATATATATTACATACTGTACATAAAATGTCAAAAAGTACACCAAATATGTGTTATATATACTGTAAATAAACAATCAAAAAATACACTAATTATATTTAATATACTGTACATAAAATATCAAAAATTACACGAAATGTATACTATATACCGTAAAAAAAATCTCTAAAATTACAGTAAATATATATTGCACACTCTATGTAAAATATCAAAAACTACGCCAAATATATATAGTATAATTTACATAAAATATCAAAAGTACACCAAATAGATATTATATACAGTACATAAAATATCAAAAAGTACAGTAAATATATTTCATATATTGTACATATAATATTAACTAAAATACACCAAATACATTTTATATACTGTAAATAAAATATCCAATAGTACAGTAAATATATATTACATACTGTACATAAAATGTCAAAAAGTACACCAAATATGTGTTATATATACTGTAAATAAACAATCAAAAACTACAGTAATTATATTTAATATACTGTACATAAAATATCAAAAATTACAGGAAATGTATACTATATACCATAAAACAAATCTAAAATTACACTAAATATATATTAGACACTCTATGTAAAATATCAAAAACTACACCAAATGTATATTATATAATTTACATAAAATATCAAAAGTACACCAAATAGATATTATATACAGTACATGAAATATCAAAAAGTACAGTAAATATATTTCATATGTTGTACATATATTAACTAAAAGTACACCAAATATATTTTATATACTGTAAAAAAAATCCAATAGTACAGAAAATATATATTACATACTGGACATAAAATGTCAAATAGTACACCAAATATGTGTTATATATACTGTAAATAAACTATAAAAACTACAGTAATTATATTTAATATACTGTACATAAAATATCAAAAATTACTCAAAATGTATATTATATACTGTTAATAAAATATCAAAAATTACAGTAAATATATATTACACATTCTGTTTAAAATAACAAAACTACACCAAAAATATATTTTATAATTTACATAAAATATCAAAAGTACACCAAATAGATATTATATACTGTACATTAAATATCAAAATGCACAGTAAATCTATTTCATATATTGTACATATAATATTAACTAAAAGTACACCAAATACATTTTACATACTGTAAATAAAATATCCAATAGTACAGTAAAAGTATATTACCTACTGTACATAAAATATCAAAAATTACACGAAATGTATACTATATACCGTAAAAAAAATCTAAAATTACAGTAAATATATATTGCACACTCTATGTAAAATATCAAAAACTACGCCAAATATATATTATATAATTTACATAAAATATCAAAAGTACACCAAATAGGTAATATATACAGTACATAAAATATCAAAAAGTACAGTAAATATATTTCATATATTGTACATATAATATTAACTAAAAGTACACCAAATACATTTTATATACTGTAAATAAAATATCCAATAGTACAGTAAATATATATTACATACTGTACATAAAATATCAAAAAGTACACCAAATATGCGTTATATATACTGTAAATAAACAATCAAAAACTACAGTAATTATATTTAATATACTGTACATAAAATATCAAAAATCACACGAAATGTATACTATATAGCGTAAAAAAATATCTAAAATTACAGTAAATATATATTACACACTCTATGTAAAATATCAAAAACTACGCCAAATGTATATTATATAATTTTCATAAAATATCAAAAGAACACCAAATAGATATTATATACAGTATATGAAATATCAAAAAGTACAGTAAATATATTTCATATGTTGTACATATAATATTAACTAAAAGTACACCAAATATATTTTATATACTGTAAAAAATATATCCAATAGTACAGAAAATATATATTACATACTGTACATAAAATGTCAAAAAGTACACCAAATATGTGTTATATATACTGTAAATAAACTATAAAAACTACAGTAATTATATTTAATATACTGTACATAAAATATCAAAAATTACTCAAAATGTATATTATATACTGTTAATAAAATATCAAAAATTACAGTAAATATATATTACACATTCTATTTAAAATATCAAAACTACACCAAAAATATATTTTATAATTTACATAAAATATCAAAAGTACACCAAATAGATATTATATACTGTACATTAAATATCAAAATGCACAGTAAATCTATTTCATATATTGTACATATAATATTAACTAAAAGTACACCAAATACATTTTATATACTGTAAATAAAATATCCAATACTACAGTAAATATATATTACATACTGTACATAAATATCAAAAAGTACACCAAATATGTGTTATATATACTGTAAATAAACAATCAAAAACTACAGTAATTATATTTAATATACTGTACATAAAATATCAAAAATTACACGAAATGTATACTATATACCGTAAAAAAATCTAAAATTACAGTAAATATATATTGCACACTCTATGTAAAATATCAAAAACTACGCCAAATATATATTATATAATTTACATAAAATATAAAAGTACACCAGATAGATATTATATACAGTACATGAAATATCAAAAACTACAGTAAATATATTTCATATATTGTACATATAATATTAACTAAAAGTACACCAAATATATTTTATATACTGTAAATAAAATATCCAATAGTACAGTAAATATATATTACATACTCTACATAAAATGTCAAAAAGTACACCAAATATGTGTTATATATACTGTAAATAAACAATCAAATAATACACTAATTATATTTAATATACTGTACATAAAATATCAAAAATTACACGAAATGTATACTATATACCGTAAAAAAATATCTAAAATTACAGTAAATATGTATTGCACACTCTATGTAAAATATAAAAACTACGCCAAATGTATATTATATAATTTACATAAAATATCAAAAGTACACCAAATACATATTATATACAGTACATAAAATATCAAAAAGTACAGTAAATATATTTCATATATTGTACATATAATATTATCTAAAAGTACACCAAATACATTTTATATACTGTAAATAAAATATCCAATAGTACAGTAAATATATATTACATACTGTACATAAAATGAGAAAAAGTACACCAAATAGGTTTTATATATACTGTAAATAAACAATCAAAAAATACACTAATTACATTTAATATACTGTACATAAAATATCAAAAATTACACGAAATGTATACTATATACCGTAAAAAAAATCTCTAAAATTACAGTAAATATATATTGCACACTCTATGTAAAATATCAAAAACTACGCCAAATATATATAGTATAATTTACATAAAATATCAAAAGTACACCAAATAGATATTATATACAGTACATAAAATATCAAAAAGTACAGTAAATATATTTCATATATTGTACATATAATATTAACTAAAATACACCAAATACATTTTATATACTGTAAATAAAATATCCAATAGTACAGTAAATATATATTACATACTGTACATAAAATGTCAAAAAGTACACCAAATATGTGTTATATATACTGTAAATAAACAATCAAAAACTACAGTAATTATATTTAATATACTGTACATAAAATATCAAAAATTACAGGAAATGTATACTATATACCATAAAACAAATCTAAAATTACACTAAATATATATTAGACACTCTATGTAAAATATCAAAAACTACACCAAATGTATATTATATAATTTACATAAAATATCAAAAGTACACCAAATAGATATTATATACAGTACATGAAATATCAAAAAGTACAGTAAATATATTTCATATGTTGTACATATATTAACTAAAAGTACACCAAATATATTTTATATACTGTAAAAAAAAATCCAATAGTACAGAAAATATATATTACATACTGGACATAAAATGTCAAATAGTACACCAAATATGTGTTGTATATACTGTAAATAAACTATAAAAACTACAGTAATTGTATTTAATATACTGTACATAAAATATCAAAAATTACTCAAAATGTATATTATATACTGTCAATAAAATATCAAAAATTACAGTAAATATATATTACACATTCTGTTTAAAATAACAAAACTACACCAAAAATATATTTTATAATTTACATAAAATATCAAAAGTACACCAAATAGATATTATATACTGTACATTAAATATCAAAATGCACAGTAAATCTATTTCATATATTGTACATATAATATTAACTAAAAGTACACCAAATACATTTTACGTACTGTAAATAAAATATCCAATAGTACAGTAAAGGTATATTACCTACTGTACATAAAATATCAAAAATTACACGAAATGTATACTATATACCGTAAAAAAAATCTAAAATTACAGTAAATATATATTGCACACTCTATGTAAAATATCAAAAACTACGCCAAATAAATATTATATAATTTACATAAAATATCAAAAGTACACCAAAGAGATATTATATACACTACATAAATTATCAAATAGTACAGTAAATATATTTCATATATTGTACGTATAATATTAACTAAAAGTACACCAAATACATTTTATATACTGTAAATAAAATATCCAATAGTACAGTAAATATATATTATATACTGTACATAAAATGTCAAAAAGTACACCAAATATGTGTTATATATACTGTAAATAAACAATCAAAAAATACACTAATTATATTTAATATACTGTACATAAAATATCAAAAATTACACGAAATGTATACTATATACCGTAAAAAAATATCTAAAATTACAGTAAATATATATTACACACTCTATGTAAAATATCAAAAACTACACCAAATGTATATTATATAATTTACATAAAATATCAAAAGTACACCAAATAGATATTATATACAGTACATAAAATATCAAAATGTACAGTAAATATATTTCATATATTGTACATATAGTATTAACTAAAAGTACACCAAATACATTTTATATACTGTAAATAAAATATCCAATAGTACAGTAAATATATATTACATACTGTACATAAAATATCAAAAAGTACACCAAATATGTGTTATATATACTGTAAATAAACAATCAAAAAATAAACTAATTATATTTAATATACTGTACATAAAATATCAAAAATTACACGAAATGTATACTATATACCGTAAAAAAAATATCTAAAATTACAGTAAATATATATTGCACACTCTATGTAAAATATCAAAAACTACGCCAAATATATATTATATAATTTACATAAAATATCAAAAGTACACCAAATAGATATTATATACAGTACATAAAATATCAAAAAGTACAGTAAATATATTTCATATATTGTACATACAATATTAACTAAAAGTACACCAAATACATTTTATATACTGTAAATAAAATATCCAATAGTACAGTAAATATATATTATATACTGTACATAAAATGTCAAAAAGTACACCAAATATGTGTTATATATACTGTAAATAAACAATCAAAAAATACACTAATTATATTTAATATACTGTACATAAAATATAAAAAATTACACGAAATGTACACCATATACCGTAAAAAAAATCTAAAATTACAGTAAATATATATTGCACACTCTATGTAAAATATCAAAAACTACGCCAAATATATATTATATAATTTACATAAAATATCAAAAGTACACCAAATAGATATTATATACAGTACATAAAATATCAAAAAGTACAGTAAATATATTTCATATATTGTACATATAATATTAACTAAAATTACACCAAATATATTTTATATACTGTAAATAAAATATCCAATAGTACAGTTAATATATATTACATACTGTACATAAAATATCAAAAAGTACACCAAATATGTGTTATATATACTGTAAATAAACAATCAAAAACTACAGTAATTATATTTAATACACTGTACATAAAATATCAAAAATTACACGAAATGTATACTATATACCGTAAAAAAAAATCTAAAATTACAGTAAATATATATGGCACACTCTATGTAAAATATCAAAAACTACGCCAAATATATATTATATAATTTACATAAAATATCAAAAGTACACCAAATAGATATTATATACAGTACATAAAATATCAAAAAGTACAGTAAATATATTTCATATATTGTACATATAATATTAACTAAAAGTACACCAAATACATTTTATATACTGTAAATAAAATATCCAACAGTACAGTAAATATATATTACATACTGTACATAAAATATCATAAAGTACACCAAATATGTGTTATATATACTGTAAATAAACAATCAAAAAATACACTAATTATATTTAATATACTGTACATAAATTATCAAAAATTACACGAAATGTATACTATATACCGTAAAAAAAAATCTAAAATTACAGTAAATATATATTGCACACTCTAGGTAAAATATCAAAAACTACGCCAAATGTATATTATATAATTTTCATAAAATATCAAAAGAACACCAAATAGATATTATATACAGTATATGAAATATCAAAAACTACAGTAAATATATTTCATATGTTGTACATATAATATTAACTAAAAGTACACCAAATATATTTTATATACTGTAAAAAATATATCCAATAGTACAGAAAATATATATTACATACTGTACATAAAATGTCAAAAAATACACCAAATATGTGTTATATATACTGTAAATAAACTATAAATACTACAGTAATTATATTTAATATACTGTATATAAAATATCAAAAATTACTCAAAATGTATATTATATACTGTTAATAAAATATCAAAAATTACAGTAAATATATATTACACATTCTATTTAAAATATCAAAACTACACCAAAAATATATTTTATAATTTACATAAAATATCAAAAGTACACCAAATAGATATTATATACTGTACATTAAATATCAAAATGCACAGTAAATCTATTTCATATATTGTACATATAATATTAACTAAAACTACACCAAATACATTTTATATACTGTAAATAAATATCCAATACTACAGTAAATATATATTACATACTGTACATAAATATCAAAAAGTACACCAAATATGTGTTATATATACTGTAAATAAACAATCAAAACTAAAGTAATTATATTTAATATACTGTACATAAAATATCAAAAATTACACGAAATGTATACTATATACCGTAAAAAAAATCTAAAATTACAGTAAATATATATTGCACACTCTATGTAAAATATCAAAAACTACGCCAAATATATATTATATAATTTACATAAAATATCAAAAGTACACCAAATAGATATTATATACAGTACATAAAATATCAAAAAGTACAGTAAATATATTTCATATATTGTACATATAATATTAACTAAAAGTACACCAAATACATTTTATATACTGTAAATAAAATATCCAATAGTACAGTAAATATATATTACATACTGTACATAAAATATCAAAAAGTACACCAAATATGTGTTATATATACTGTAAATAAACAATCAAAAAATACACTAATTATATTTAATATACTGTACATAAAATATCAAAAATTACACGAAATGTATACTATATACCATAAAAAAAATCTAAAATTACAGTAAATATTTATTGCACACTCTATGTAAAATATAAAAACTACGCCAAATATATATTATATAATTTACATAAAATATCAAAAGTACACCAAATAGATATTATATACAGTACATAAAATATCAAAAAGTACAGTAAATATATTTCATATATTGTACATATAATATTATCTAAATGTACACCAAATACATTTTAACTACTGTAAATAAAATATCCAATAGTACAGTAAATATATATTACATACTGTACATAAAATGTCAAAAAGTACACCAAATATGTGTTATATATACTGTAAATAAACAATCAAAAACTACAGTAATTATATTTAATATACTGTACATAAAATATCAAAAATCACACGAAATGTATACTATATAGCGTAAAAAAATATCTAAAATTACAGTAAATATATATTACACACTCTATGTAAAATATCAAAAACTACGCCAAATGTATATTATATAATTTTCATAAAATATCAAAAGAACACCAAATAGATATTATATACAGTATATGAAATATCAAAAAGTACAGTAAATATATTTCATATGTTGTACATATAATATTAACTAAAAGTACACCAAATATATTTTATATACTGTAAAAAATATATCCAATAGTACAGAAAATATATATTACATACTGTACATAAAATGTCAAAAAGTACACCAAATATGTGTTATATATACTGTAAATAAACTATAAAAACTACAGTAATTATATTTAATATACTGTACATAAAATATCAAAAATTACTCAAAATGTATATTATATACTGTTAATAAAATATCAAAAATTACAGTAAATATATATTACACATTCTATTTAAAATATCAAAACTACACCAAAAATATATTTTATAATTTACATAAAATATCAAAAGTACACCAAATAGATATTATATACTGTACATTAAATATCAAAATGCACAGTAAATCTATTTCATATATTGTACATATAATATTAACTAAAAGTACACCAAATGTATTTTATATACTGTAAATAAAATATCCAATAGTACAGTAAATATATATTACATACTGTACATAAAATATCAAAAAGTACACCAAATATGTGTTATATATACTGTAAATAAACAATCAAAAACTACAGTAATTATATTTAATATACTGTACATAAAATATCAAAAATTACACGAAATGTATACTATATACCGTAAAAAAATATCTAAAATTACAGTAAATATATATTGCACAGTCTATGTAAAATATCAAAAACTACGCCAAATATATATTATATAATTTACATAAAATATCAAAAGTACACCAGATAGATATTATATACAGTACATGAAATATCAAAAAGTACAGTAAATATATTTCATATATTGTACATATAATATTAACTAAAAGTACACCAAATATATTTTATATACTGTAAATAAAATATCCAATAGTACAGTAAATATATATTACATACTCTACATAAAATGTCAAATAGTACACCAAATATGTGTTATATATACTGTAAATAAACAATCAAATAATACACTAATTATATTTAATATACTGTACATAAATTATCAAAAATTACACGAAATGTATACTATATACAGTAAAAAAATATCTAAAATTACAGTAAATATATATTACACACTCTATATAAAATATCAAAAACTACGCCAAATGTATATTATATAATTTACATAAAATATCAAAAGTACACCAAATAGATATTATATACAGTACATGAAATATCAAAAAGTACAGTAAATATATTTCATATGTTGTACATATAATATTAACTAAAAGTACACCAAATATATTTTATATACTGTAAATAAAATATCCAACATTACAGTAAATATATATTACATACTGTACATTAAATATCAAAAAGTACACCAAATATGTGTTATATATACTGTAAATAAACAATCAAAAACTACAGTAATTATATTTAATATACTGTACATAAAATATCAAAAATTACACGAAATGTTTACTATATACCGTAAAAAAATATCTAAAATTACAGTAAATATATATTACACACTCTATGTAAAATATCAAAACTACGCCAAATGTATATTATATAATTTACATAAAATACCAAAAGTACACAAAATAGACATTATATACAGTACATGAAATATCAAAAAGTACAGTAAATATATTTCATATGTTGTACATATAATATTAACTAAAAGTACACCAAATATATTTAATATAGTGTAAAAAAAAATCCAATAGTACAGAAAATATATATTACATACTGTACATAAAATGTCAAAAAGCACACCAAGTATGTGTTATATATACTGTAAATAAACTATAAAACCTACAGTAATTATATTTAATATACTGTACATAAAATATCAAAAATTACTCAAAATGTATATTGTATACTGTTAATAAAATATCAAAAATTACAGTAAATATATATTACACATTCTATTTAAAATATCAAAATTACACCAAAAATATATTTTATAATTTACATAAAATATCAAAAGTACACCAAATAGATATTATATACTGTACATTAAATATGAAAATGCACATTAAATCTATTTCATATATTGTACATATAATATTAACTAAAAGTACACCAAATACATTTTATATACTGTAAATAAAATATCGAATAGTACAGTAAATATATATTACATACTGTACATGAAATATCAAAAAGTACACCAAATATGTGTTATATATACTGTAAATAAACAATCAAAAACTACAGTAATTATATTTAATATACTGTACATAGAATATCAAAAATTACACGAAATGTATACTATATACCGTAAAAAAATATCTAAAATTACAGTAAATATATATTGCACACTCTATGTAAAATATCTAAAACTACGCCAAATATATATTATATAATTTACATAAAATATCAAAAGTACACCAAATAGATATTATATACAGTACATAAATTATCAAAAAGTACAGTAAATATATTTCATATATTGTACATATAATATTAACTAAAAGTACACCAAATACATTTTATATACTGTAAATAAAATATCCAATAGTACAGTAAATATATATTACATACTGTACATAAAATGTCAAAAAGTACACCAAATATGTGTTATATATACTGTAAATAAACAATCAAAAAATACACTAATTATATTTAATATACTGTACATAAAATATCAAAAATTACACGAAATGTATACTATATAGAGTAAAAAAATATCTAAAATTACAGTAAATATATATTACACACTCTATGTAAAATATCAAAAACTATGCCAAATGTATATTATATAATTTACATAAAATATCAAAAGTACACCAAATAGATATTATATACAGTACATGAAGTATCAAAAAGTACAGTAAATATATTTCATATGTTGTACATATAATATTAACTAAAAGTACACCAAATATATTTTATATACTGTAAAAAAAAATCCAATAGTACAGAAAATATATATTACATACTGTACATAAAATGTCAAAAAGTACACCAAATATGTGTTATATATACTGTAAATAAACTCTAAAAACTACAGTAATTATATTTATTATACTGTACATAAAATATCAAAAATTACTCAAAATGTATATTATATACTGTTAATAAAATATCAAAAATTACAGTAAATATATATTACACATTATATTTAAAATATCAAAACTACACCAAAAATATATTTTATAATTTACATAAAATATCAAAAGTACACCAAATAGATATTATATACTGTACATTAAATATCAAAATGCACAGTAAATCTATTTCATATATTGTACATATAATATTAACTAAAAGTACACCAAATACATTTTATATACTGTAAATAAAATATCCAATAGTACAGTAAATATATAGTACATACTGTACATAGAATGTCAAAAAGTACACCAAATATGTGTTATATATAGTGTAAATAAACAATCAAAAAATACACTAATTATATTTAATATACTGTACATAAAATATCAAAAATTACACGAAATGTATACTATATACCGTAAAAAAAATATCTAAAATTACAGTAAATATATCTTGCACACTCTATGTAAAATATCAAAAACTACGCCAAATATATATTATATAATTTACATAAAATATCAAAAGTACACCAAATAGATATTATATACAGTACATAAAATATCAAAAAGTACAGTGAATATATTCCATATATTGTACACATAATATTAACTAAAAGTACACCAAATACATTTTATATACTGTAAATAAAATATCCAACAGTACAGTAAATATATATTACATACTGTACATAAAATATCAAAAAGTACACCAAATATGTGTTATATATACTGTAAATAAACAATCAAAAACTACAGTAATTATATTTCATATACTGTACATAAAATATCAAAAATCACACGAAATGTATACTCTATACCGTAAAAAAATATCTAAAATTACAGTAAATATATATTACACACTCTATGTAAAATATCAAAAACTACGCCAAATGTATATTATATAATTTACATAAAATATCAAAAGTACACCAAATAGATATTATATACAGTACATGAAATATCAAAAAGTACAGTCAATATATTTCATATGTTGTACATATAATATTAACTAAAAGTACACCAAATATATTTTATATACTGTAAAAAAAAATCCAATAGTACAGAAAATATATATTACATACTGTACATAAAATGTCAAAAAGTACACCAAATATGTGTTATATATACTGTAAATAAACTATAAAAACTACACTAATTATATTTAATATACTGTACATAAAATATCAAAAATTACTCAAAATGTGTATTATATACTGTTAATAAAATATCAAAAATTACAGTAAATATATATTACATATTCTATTTAAAATATCAAAACTATACCAAAAATATATTTTATAATTTACATAAAATATCAAAAGTACACCAAATAGATATTATATACTGTACATTAAATATAAAAATGCACAGTAAATCTATTTCATATATTGTACATATAATATTAACTAAAAGTACACCAAATACATTTTATATAGTGTAAATAAAATATCCAATAGTACAGTAAATATATATTACATACTGTACATAAAATATCAAAAAGTACACGAAATATGTGTTATATATACTGTAAATAAACAATCAAAAACTACAGTAATTATATTTAATATACTCTAGATAAAATATCAAAAATTACACGAAATGTACACTATATACCGTAAAAAAATATCTAAAATTACAGTAAATATATATTGCACACTCTATGTAAAATATCAAAAACTACGCCAAATATATATTATATAATTTACATAAAATATCAAAAGTACACCAAATAGATATTATATACAGTACATAAAATATCAAAATGTACAGTAAATATATTTCATATATTGTACATATAATATTAACTAAAAGTACACCAAATACATTTTATATACTGTAAATAAAATATCCAATAGTACAGTAAATATATATTACATACTGTACATAAAATATCAAAAAGTACACCAAATATGTGTTATATATACTGTAAATAAAGAATCAAAAAATACACTACTTATATTTAATATACTGTGCATAAAATATCAAAAATTACACGAAATGTATACTATATACCGTAAAAAAAATATCTAAAATTACAGTAAATATATATTGCACACTCTATGTAAAATATCAAAAACTACGCCAAATATATATTATATAATTTACATAAAATATCAAAAGTACACCAAATATATATTATATACATTACATGAAATATCAAAAAGTACAGTAAATATATTTCATATATTGTACATGTAATATTAACTAAAAGTACACCAAATATATTTTATATACTGTAAATAAAATATCCAATAGTACAGTAAATATATATTACATACTGTACATAAAATGTCAAAAAGTACACGAAATATTTGTTATGTATACTGTAAATAAACAATCAAAAAATACACTAATTATATTTAATATACTGTACATAAAATATCAAAAATTACACGAAATGTATACTATACACCGTAAAAAAATATCTAAAATTACAGTAAATATATATTACACACTCTATGTAAAATATCATAAACTACGCCAAATGTATATTATATAATTTACATAAAATATCAAAAGTACACCAAATAGATATTATATACAGTACATGAAATATCAAAAAGTACAGTAAATATATTTCATATGTTGTACATATAATATTAACTAAAAGTACACCAAATATATTTTATATACTGTAAAAAAAATATCCAATAGTACAGAAAATATATATTACATACTGTACATAAAATGTCAAAAAGTACACCAAATAGGTGTTATATATACTGTAAATAAACTATAAAAACTACAGTAATTATATTTATTATACTGTACATAAAATATCAAAAATTACTCAAAATGTATATTATATACTGTTAATAAAATATCAAAAATTACAGTAAATATAAATTACACATTCTATTTAAAATATCAAAACTAAACCAAAAATATATTTTATAATTTACATAAAATATCAAAAGTAAACCAAATATATGTTATATACTGTACATTAAATATCAAAATACACAGTTAATCTATTTCATATATTGTACCTATAATATTAACTGAAAGTACACCAAATACATTTTATATAATGTAAATAAAATGTCCAAAAGCACAGTAAACATATATTACATACTGTACATAAAATACCAAAAAGTACACCAAATATGTGTTATATATACTGTAAATAAACAATCAAACAATACACTAATTATATTTAATATACTGTACATAAAATATCAAAAATTACACGAAATGTATACTATATACCGTAAAAAAATATCTAAAATTACAGTAAATATATATTGCACACTCTATGTAAAATATCAAAAACTACGCCAAATATATATTATATAATTTACATAATATATCAAAAGTACACCAAGTAGATATTATATACAGTACATAAAATATCAAAAAGTACAGTAAATATATTTCATATATTGTACATATAATATTAACTAAAAGTACACCAAATACATTTTATATACTGTAAATAAAATATCCAATAGTACAGTAAATATATATTACATACTGTACATAAAATATCAAAAAGTACACCAAATATGTGTTATATATACTGTAAATAAACAATCAAAAACTACAGTAATTATATTTAATATACTGTACATAAAATATCAAAAATTACACGAAATGTATACTATATACCGTAAAAAAAATCTAAAATTACAGTAAATATATATTACACACTCTATGTAAAATATCAAAAACTACGCCAAATATATATTATATAATTTACATAAAATATCAAAAGTACACCAAATAGATATTATATACAGTACATGAAATATGAAAAAGTACAGTAAATATATTTCATATATTGTACATATAATATTAACTAAAAGTACACCAAATATATTTTATATACTGTAAATAAAATATCCAATAGTACAGTAAATATATATTACATACTGTACATAGAATGTCAAAAAGTACACCAAATATGTGTTATATATACTGTAAATAAACTATAAAAACTACAGTAATTATATTTAATATACTGTACATAAAATATCAAAAATTACTCAAAATGTATATTATATACTGTTAATAAAATATCAAAAATTACAGTAAATATATATTACACATTCTATTTAAAATATCAAAACTACACCAAAAATAAATTTTATAATTTACATAAAATATCAGAAGTACATCAAATATATATTATATACTGTACATTAAATATCAAAATGCACAGTAAATCTATTTCATATATTGTACATATAATATTAACTGAAAGTACACCAAATACGTTTTATATAATGTAAATAAAATGTCCAAAAGCACAGTAAATATGTATTACATACTGTACATAAAATACCAAAAAGTTCACCAAATATGTGTTATATATACTGTAAATAAACAATCAAAAAACACACTAATTATATTTAATATACTGTACATAAAATATCAAAAATTACACGAAATGTATACTATATACCGTAAAAAAAATATCTAAAATTACAGTAAATATATATTGCACACTCTATGTAAAATATCAAAAACTACACCAAATATATATTATATAATTTACATAAAATATCAAAAGTACACCAAATAGATATTATATAGAGTACATAAAATATCAAAAAGTACAGTAAATATATTTCATATATTGTACATATAATATTAACTAAATGTACACCAAATACATTTTATATACTGTAAATAAAATATCCAATAGTACAGTAAATATATATTACATACTGTACATAAAATATCAAAAAGTACACCAAATATGTGTTATATATACTGTAAATAAACAATCAAAAACTACAGTAATTATATTTAATATACTGTACATAACATATCAAAAATTACACGAAATGTGTACTATATGCCGTAAAAAAAATATCTAAAATTACAGTAAATATATATTGCACACTCTATGTAAAATATCAAAAACTACGCCAAATATATATTATATAATTTACATAAAATATCAATAGTACACCAAATAGATATTATATACAGTACATGAAATATCAAAAAGTTCAGTAAATATATTTCATATATTGTACATATAATATTAACTAAAAGTACACCAAATATATTTTATATATTGTAAATAAAATATCCAATAGTACAGTAAATATATGTTACATACTGTACATAAAATGTCAAAAAGTACACCAAATATGTGTTATATATACTGTAAATAAACTATAAAAACTACAGTAATTATATTTAACATACTGTACATAAAATATAAAAATTATTCAAAATGTATATTATATACTGTTAATAAAATATCAAAAATTACAGTAAATATATATTACACATTCTATTTAAAATATCAAAACTACACCAAAAATATATTATATAATTTACATAAAATACCAAAGGTACACCAAATAGATATTATATACAGTACATAAAATATCAAAAAGTACAGTAAATATATTTCATATATTGTACATATCATATTAACTAAAAGTACACCAAATACATTTTATATACTGTAAATAAAATATCCAATAGTACAGTAAATATATATTACATACTGTACATAAAATATCAAAAAGTACACCAAATATGTGTTATATATACTGTAAATAAACAATCAAATACTACAGTAATTATATTTAATATTCTGTACATAAAATATCAAAAATTACACGAAATGTATACTATATATCATAAAAAAAATCCATAATTACAGTAAATATATATTACACAATCTATGTAAAATATCAAAAACTACGCCAAATATATATTATATAATTTACATAAAATATCAAAAGTACGCCAAATAGATATTATATACAGTACATGAAATATCAAAAAGTACAGTAAATATATTTCATATATTGTACATATAATATTAACTAAAAGTACACCAAATATATTTTATATACTGTAAATAAAATATCCAATAGTACAGTAAATATATATTACATACTGTACATAAAATGTCAAAAAGTACACCAAATATGTGTTATATATACTGTAAATAAACTATGAAAACTACAGTAATTATATTTAATATACTGTACATAAAATATCAAAAATTACTCAAAATGTATATTATATACTGTTAATAAAATATCAAAAATTACAGTAAATATATATTACATATTCTATTTAAAATATCAAAACTACACCAAAAATATATTTTATAATTTACATAAAATATCAAAAGTTCACCAAATATATATTATATACTGTACATTAAATATCAAAATGCACAGTAAATCTATTTCATATATTGTACATATAATATTAACTGAAAGTACTCAAATACATTTTATATAATGTAAATAAAATGTCCAAAGGCACAGTAAATATATATTACATACTGTACATAAAATATCAAAAAGTACACCAAATATGTGTTATATATACTGTAAATAAACAATCAAAAACTACAGTAATTATATTTAATATACTGTACATAAAATATCAAAAATTACATGAAATGTATACTATATACCGTAAAAAAAATATCCAAAATTACAGTAAATATATATTACACACTCTATGTAAAATATCAAAAACTACACCAAATATATAATATATAATTTACATAAAATATCAAAAGTACACCAAATAGATATTATATACAGTACATGAAATATCAAAAAGTACAGTAAATATATTTCATATATTGTAGATATAATATTAACTAAAGGTACACCAGATATATTTTATATACTGTAAATAAAATATCCAATAGTACAGTAAATATATATTACATACTGCACATAAAATGTCAAAAAGTACACCAAATATGTGTTATATATACTGTAAATAAACTATAAAAACTACAGTAATTACATTTAATATACTGTACATAAAATATCAAAAATTACTCAAAATGTATGTTATATACTGTAAATAAAATAACAAAAATTACAGTAAATATTTATTACACATTCTATTTAAAATATCAACACTACACCAAAAACATATTTTATAATTTACATAAAATATCAAAAGTACACCAAATATATATTATATACTGTACATTAAATATCAAAATGCACAGTAAATCTATTTCATATATTGTACATATAATATTAACTGAAAGTACACCAAATACATTTTATATAATGTTAATAAAATGTCCAAAAGCACAGTAAATATATATTACATACTGTACATAAAATACCAAAAAGTACACCAAATATGTGTTATATATACTGTAAATAATCAAAAAATACACTAAATATATTTAATATACTGTACATAAAATATCAAAAATTACACGAAATGTATACTATATACCGTAAAAAAATATCTAAAATTACAGTAAATATATATTGCACACTCTATGTAAAATATCAAAAACTACGCCAAATATATATTATATAATTTACATAAAATAACAAAAGTACACCAAATAGATATTATATACAGTACGTAAAATATCAAAAAGTACAGTAAATATATTTCATATATTGTACATATAATATTAACTAAAAGTACACCAAATACCTTTTATATACTGTAAATAAAATATCCAATAGTACAGTAAATATATATTACATACTGTACATAAAATATCAAAAAGTACACCAAATATGTGTTATATATACTGTAAATAAACAATCAAAAACTACAGTAATTATATTTAATATACTGTACATAAAATATCAAAAATTACACGAAATGTATACTATATACCGTAAAAAAAATATCTAAAATTACAGTAAATATATATTACACACTCTATGTAAAATATCAAAAACTACGCCAAATATATGTTATATAATTTACATAAAATATCAAAAGTACACCAAATAGATATTATATACAGTACATGAAATATCAAAAAGTACAGTAAATATATTTCATATATTGTACATATAATATTAACTAAAAGTACACAAGATATATTTTATATACTGTAAATAAAATATCCAATAGTACAGTAAATATATATTACATACTGTACATAAAATGTCAAAAAGTACACCAAATATGTGTTATATATACTGTAAATAAACTATAAAAACTACAGTAATTATATTTATTATACTGTACATAAAATCTCAAAAATTACTCAAAATGTATATTATATACTGTTAATAAAATATCAAAAATTACAGTAAATATATATTACACATTCTATTTAAAATATCAAAACTACACCAAAAATATATTTTAAAATTTACATAAAATATCAAAAGTACACCAAATATATATTATATACTGTACATTATATATCAAACTGCACAGTAAATCTATTTCATATATTGTACATATAATATTAACTGAAAGTACACCAAATACATTTTGTATAATGTAAATAAAATGTCCAAAAGCACAGTAAATATATATAAAATACTGTACATAAAATACCAAAAAGTACACCAAATATGTGTTATATATACTGTAAATAAACAATCAAAAAATACACTAATTATATTTAATATACTATACAAAAAATATCAAAAATTACACGAAATGTATACTATATACCATAAAAAAATATCTAAAATTACAGTAAATATATATTGCACACTCTATGTAAAATATCAAAAACTACGCCAAATATATATTATATAATTTACATAAAATATCAAAAGTACACCAAATAGATATTATATAGAGTACATAAATTATCAAAATGTACAGTAAATATATTTCATATATTGTACATATAATATTAACTAAAAGTACACCAAATACATTTTATATACTGTAAATAAAATATCCAATAGTACAGTAAATATATATTACATACTGTACATAAAATATCAAAAAGTACACCAAATATGTGTTATATATACTGTAAATAAACAATCAAAAACTACAGTAATTATATTTAATATACTGTACATAAAATATCAAAAATTACATGAAATGTATACTATATACCGTAAAAACAATATCTAAAATTACAGTAAATATATATTACACACTCTATGTAAAATATCAAAAACTACGCCAAATATACATTATATAATTTACATAAAATATCAAAAGTACACCAAATAGATATTATATACAGTACATGAAATATCAAAAAGTACAGTAAATATATTTCATATATTGTACATATAATATTAACTAAAAGTACACCAAATACATTTTATATACTGTAAATAAAATATCCAATAGTACAGTAAATATATATTACATACTGTACATAAAATATCAAAAAGTACACCAAATATGTGTTATATATACTGTAAATAAACAATCAAAAACTACAGTAATTATATTTAATATACTGTACATAAAATATCAAAAATTACACGAAATGTATACTATATACCTTAAAAAAAAATCCAAAATTACAGTAAATATATATTACACACTCTATGTAAAATATCAAAAACTACGCCAAATATATATTATATAATTTACATGAAATATAAAAAGTACACCAAATAGATATTATATACAGTACATGAAATATCAAAAAGTACAGTAAATATATTTCATATATTGTACATATAATATTAACTAAAAGTACACCAGATATATTTTATATACTGTAAATAAAATATCCAATAGTACAGTAAATATATATTACATACTGTACATAAAATGTCAAAAAGTACACCAAATATGTGTTATATATACTGTAAATAAACTATAAAAACTACAGTAATTATATTTAATATACTGTACATAAAATATCAAAAATTACTCAAAATGTATATTATATACTGTTAATAAAATATCAAAAATTACAGTAAATATATATTACACATTCTATTTAAAATATCAAAACTACACCAAAAATATATTTTATAATTTACATAAAATATCAAAAGTACACCAAATATATATTATATACTGTACATTAAATATCAAAATGCACAGTAAATCTATTTCATATATTGTACATATAATATTAACTGAAAGTACACCAAATACATTTTATATAATGTCAATAAAATGTCCAAAAGCACAGTAAATATATATTACATACTGTACATAAAATACCAAAAAGTACACCAAATATGGGTTATATATACTGTAAATAAACAATCAAAAAATACACTAAATATATTTAATATGCTGTACATAAAATATCAAAAATTACACGAAATGTATACTATATACCATAAAAAAAATATCTAAAATTACAGTAAATATATATTGCACACTCTATGTAAAATATCAAAAACTACACCAAATATATATTATATAATTTACATAAAATATCAAAAGTACACCAAATAGATATTATATACAGTACATAAAATATCAAAAAGTACAGTAAATATATTTCATATATTGTACATATAATATTAACTAAAAGTACACCAAATACCTTTTATATACTGTAAATAAAATATCCAATAGTACAGTAAATATATATTACATACTGTACATAAAATATCAAAAAGTACACCAAATATGCGTTATATATACTGTAAATAAACAATCAAAAGCTACAGTAATTATATTTAATATACTGTACATAAAATATCAAAAATTACACGAAATGTATACTATATACCGTAAAAAAAATATCCAAAATTACAGTAAATATATATTACACACTCTATGTAAAATATCAAAAACTACACCAAATATATATTATATAATTTACATAAAATATCAAAAGTACACCAAGTAGATATTATATACAGTACATGAAATATCAAAAAGTACAGTAAATATATTCCATATATTGTAGATATAATATTAACTAAAAGTACACCAGATATATTTTATATACTGTAAATAAAATATCCAATAGTACAGTAAATATATATTACATACTGTACATAAAATGTCAAAAAGTACACCAAATATGTGTTATATATACTGTAAATAAACTCTAAAAACGACAGTAATTATATTTAATATACTGTACATAAAATATCAAAAATTACTCAAAATATATATTATATACTGTTAATAAAATATCAAAATTACAGTAAATATATATTACACATTCTATTTAAAATATCAAAACTACACCAAAAATATATTTTATAATTTACATAAAATATCAAAAGTACACCCAATATATATTATATACTGTACATTAAATATCAAAATGCACAGTAAATCTATTTCATATATTGTACATATAATATTAACTGAAAGTACACCAAATACATTTTATATAATGTAAATAAAATGTCCGAAAGCACAGTAAATATATATTACATACTGTACATAAAATACCAAAAATACACCAAATATGTGTTATATATACTGTAAATAAACAATCAAAAAATACACTAATTATATTTAATATACTGTACATAAAATATCAAAAATTACACGAAATGTATACTATATACCGTAAAAAAATATCTAAAATTACAGTAAATATATATTGCACACTCTATGTAAAATATCAAAAACTACGCCAAATATATATTATATAATTTACATAAAATATCAGAAGTACACCAGATAGATATTATATACAGTACATGAAATATCAAAAAGTACAGTAAATATATTTCATATATTGTACACATAATATTAACTAAAAGTACACCAAATATATTTTATATACTGTAAATAAAATATCCAATAGTACAGTAAATATATATTACATACTCTACATAAAATGTCAAATAGTACACCAAATATGTGTTATATATACTGTAAATAAACTATAAAAACTACAGTAATTATATTTAATATACTGTACATAAAATATCAAAAATTACTCAAAATGTATATTATATACTGTTAATAAAATATCAAAAATTACAGTAAATATATATTACATATTCTGTTTAAAATATCAAAACTACACCAAAAATATATTTTATAATTTACATAAAATATCAAAAGTACACCAAATAGATATTATATACTGTACATTAAATATCAAAATGCACAGTAAATCTATTTCATATATTGTACATATAATATTAACTAAAAGTACACCAAATACATTTTACATACTGTAAATAAAATATCCAATAGTACAGTAAATGTATATTACATACTGTACATAAAATATCAAAAATTACACGAAATGTATACTATATACCGTAAAAAAATCTAAAATTACAGTAAATATATATTGCACACTCTATGTAAAATATCAAAAACTACGCCAAATATATATTATATAATTTACATAAAATATCAAAAGTACACCAAATAGATATTATATACAGTACATAAAATATCAAAAACTACAGTAAATATATTTCATATATTGTACATATAATATTAACTAAAAGTACACCAAATACATTTTATATACTGTAAATAAAATATCCAATAGTACAGTAAATATATATTACATACTGTACATAAAATATCAAAAAGTACACCAAATATGTGTTATATATACTGTAAATAAACAAACAAAAAATACACTAATTATATTTAATATACTGTACATAAAATATCAAAAATTACACGAAATGTATACTATATACCGTAAAAAAATATCTAAAATTACAGTAAATATGTATTGCACACTCTATGTAAAATATAAAAACTACGCCAAATATATATTATATAATTTACATAAAATATCAAAAGTACACCAAATAGATATTATATACAGTACATAAAATATCAAAAAGTACAGTAAATATATTTCATATATTGTACATATAATATTATCTAAAAGTACACCAAATACATTTTATATACTGTAAATAAAATATCCAATAGTACAGTAAATATATATTACATACTGTACATAAAATGTCAAAAAGTACACCAAATATGTGTTATATATACTGTAAATAAACAATCAAAAAATACACTAATTATATTTAATATACTGTACATAAAATATCAAAAATTACACGAAATGTATACTATATACCGTAAAAAAAATCTCTAAAATTACAGTAAATATATATTGCACACTCTATGTAAAATATCAAAAACTACGCCAAATATATATAGTATAATTTACATAAAATATCAAAAGTACACCAAATAGATATTATATACAGTACATAAAATATCAAAAAGTACAGTAAATATATTTCATATATTGTACATATAATATTAACTAAAATACACCAAATACATTTTATATACTGTAAATAAAATATCCAATAGTACAGTAAATATATATTACATACTGTACATAAAATGTCAAAAAGTACACCAAATATGTGTTATATATACTGTAAATAAACAATCAAAAACTACAGTAATTATATTTAATATACTGTACATAAAATATCAAAAATTACAGGAAATGTATACTATATACCATAAAACAAATCTAAAATTACACTAAATATATATTAGACACTCTATGTAAAATATCAAAAACTACACCAAATGTATATTATATAATTTACATAAAATATCAAAAGTACACCAAATAGATATTATATACATTACATGAAATATCAAAAAGTACAGTAAATATATTTCATATGTTGTACATATATTAACTAAAAGTACACCAAATATATTTTATATACTGTAAAAAAAATCCAATAGTACAGAAAATATATATTACATACTGGACATAAAATGTCAAATAGTACACCAAATATGTGTTATATATACTGTAAATAAACTATAAAAACTACAGTAATTATATTTAATATACTGTACATAAAATATCAAAAATTACTCAAAATGTATATTATATACTGTTAATAAAATATCAAAAATTACAGTAAATATATATTACACATTCTGTTTAAAATAACAAAACTACACCAAAAATATATTTTATAATTTACATAAAATATCAAAAGTACACCAAATAGATATTATATACTGTACATTAAATATCAAAATGCACAGTAAATCTATTTCATATATTGTACATATAATATTAACTAAAAGTACACCAAATACATTTTACATACTGTAAATAAAATATCCAATAGTACAGTAAAAGTATATTACCTACTGTACATAAAATATCAAAAATTACACGAAATGTATACTATATACCGTAAAAAAAATCTAAAATTACAGTAAATATATATTGCACACTCTATGTAAAATATCAAAAACTACACCAAATATATATTATATAATTTACATAAAATATCAAAAGTACACCAAATAGGTATTATATACAGTACATAAAATATCAAAAAGTACAGTAAATATATTTCATATATTGTACATATAATATTAACTAAAAGTACACCAAATACATTTTATATACTGTAAATAAAATATCCAATAGTACAGTAAATATATATTACATACTGTACATAAAATATCAAAAAGTACACCGAATATGCGTTATATATACTGTAAATAAACAATCAAAAACTACAGTAATTATATTTAATATACTGTTCATAAAATATCAAAAATCACACGAAATGTATACTATATAGCATAAAAAAATATCTAAAATTACAGTAAATATATATTACACACTCTATGTAAAATATCAAAAACTACGCCAAATGTATATTATATAATTTTCATAAAATATCAAAAGAACACCAAATAGATATTATATACAGTATATGAAATATCAAAAAGTACAGTAAATATATTTCATATGTTGTACATATAATATTAACTAAAAGTACACCAAATGTATTTTATATACTGTAAAAAATATATCCAATAGTACAGAAAATATATATTACATACTGTACATAAAATGTCAAAAAGTACACCAAATATGTGTTATATATACTGTAAATAAACTATAAAAACTACAGTAATTATATTTAATATACTGTACATAAAATATCAAAAATTACTCAAAATGTATATTATATACTGTTAATAAAATATCAAAAATTACAGTAAATATATATTACACATTCTATTTAAAATATCAAAACTACACCAAAAATATATTTTATAATTTACATAAAATATCAAAAGTACACCAAATAGATATTATATACTGTACATTAAATATCAAAATGCACAGTAAATCTATTTCATATATTGTACATATAATATTAACTAAAACTACACCAAATACATTTTATATACTGTAAATAAAATATCCAATACTACAGTAAATATATATTACATACTGTACATAAATATCAAAAAGTACACCAAATATGTGTTATATATACTGTAAATAAACAATCAAAAACTACAGTAATTATATTTAATATACTGTACATAAAATATCAAAAATTACACGAAATGTATACTATATACCGTAAAAAAATCTAAAATTACAGTAAATATATATTGCACACTCTATGTAAAATATCAAAAACTACGCCAAATATATATTTTATAATTTACATAAAATATCAAAAGTACACCAGATAGATATTATATACAGTACATGAAATATCAAAAACTACAGTAAATATATTTCATATATTGTACATATAATATTAACTAAAAGTACACCAAATATATTTTATATACTGTAAATAAAATATCCAATAGTACAGTAAATATATATTACATACTCTACATAAAATGTCAAAAAGTACACCAAATATGTGTTATATATACTGTAAATAAACAATCAAATAATACACTAATTATATTTAATATACTGTACATAAAATATCAAAAATTACACGAAATGTATACTATATACCGTAAAAAAATATCTAAAATTACAGTAAATATGTATTGCACACTCTATGTAAAATATAAAAACTACGCCAAATGTATATTATATAATTTACATAAAATATCAAAAGTACACCAAATACATATTATATACAGTACATAAAATATCAAAAAGTACAGTAAATATATTTCATATATTGTACATATAATATTATATAAAAGTACACCAAATACATTTTATATACTGTAAATAAAATATCCAATAGTACAGTAAATATATATTACATACTGTACATAAAATGAGAAAAAGTACACCAAATATGTGTTATATATACTGTAAATAAACAATCAAAAAATACACTAATTACATTTAATATACTGTACATAAAATATCAAAAATTACACGAAATGTATACTATATACCGTAAAAAAAATCTCTAAAATTACAGTAAATATATATTGCACACTCTATGTAAAATATCAAAAACTACGCCAAATATATATAGTATAATTTACATAAAATATCAAAAGTACACCAAATAGATATTATATACAGTACATAAAATATCAAAAAGTACAGTAAATATATTTCATATATTGTACATATAATATTAACTAAAATACACCAAATACATTTTATATACTGTAAATAAAATATCCAATAGTACAGTAAATATATATTACATACTGTACATAAAATGTCAAAAAGTACACCAAATATGTGTTATATATACTGTAAATAAACAATCAAAAACTACAGTAATTATATTTAATATACTGTACATAAAATATCAAAAATTACAGGAAATGTATACTATATACCATAAAACAAATCTAAAATTACACTAAATATATATTAGACACTCTATGTAAAATATCAAAAACTACACCAAATGTATATTATATAATTTACATAAAATATCAAAAGTACACCAAATAGATATTATATACAGTACATGAAATATCAAAAAGTACAGTAAATATATTTCATATGTTGTACATATATTAACTAAAAGTACACCAAATATATTTTATATACTGTAAAAAAAATCCAATAGTACAGAAAATATATATTACATACTGGACATAAAATGTCAAATAGTACACCAAATATGTGTTATATATACTGTAAATAAACTATAAAAACTACAGTAATTATATTTAATATACTGTACATAAAATATCAAAAATTACTCAAAATGTATATTATATACTGTTAATAAAATATCAAAAATTACAGTAAATATATATTACACATTCTGTTTAAAATAACAAAACTACACCAAAAATATATTTTATAATTTACATAAAATATCAAAAGTACACCAAATAGATATTATATACTGTACATTAAATATCAAAATGCACAGTAAATCTATTTCATATATTGTACATATAATATTAACTAAAAGTACACCAAATACATTTTACATACTGTAAATAAAATATCCAATAGTACAGTAAAAGTATATTACCTACTGTACATAAAATATCAAAAATTACACGAAATGTATACTATATACCGTAAAAAAAATCTAAAATTACAGTAAATATATATTGCACACTCTATGTAAAATATCAAAAACTACGCCAAATATATATTATATAATTTACATAAAATATCAAAAGTACACCAAATAGGTATTATATACAGTACATAAAATATCAAAAACTACAGTAAATATATTTCATATATTGTACATATAATATTAACTAAAAGTACACCAAATACATTTTATATACTGTAAATAAAATATCCAATAGTACAGTAAATATATATTACATACTGTACATAAAATATCAAAAAGTACACCGAATATGCGTTATATATACTGTAAATAAACAATCAAAAACTACAGTAATTATATTTAATATACTGTACATAAAATATCAAAAATCACACGAAATGTATACTATATAGCATAAAAAAATATCTAAAATTACAGTAAATATATATTACACACTCTATGTAAAATATCAAAAACTACGCGAAATGTATATTATATAATTTTCATAAAATATCAAAAGAACACCAAATAGATATTATATACAGTATATGAAATATCAAAAAGTACAGTAAATATATTTCATATGTTGTACATATAATATTAACTAAAAGTACACCAAATATATTTTATATACTGTAAAAAATATATCCAATAGTACAGAAAATATATATTACATACTGTACATAAAATGTCAAAAAGTACACCAAATATGTGTTATATATACTGTAAATAAACTATAAAAACTACAGTAATTATATTTAATATACTGTACATAAAATATCAAAAATTACTCAAAATGTATATTATATACTGTTAATAAAATATCAAAAATTACAGTAAATATATATTACACATTCTATTTAAAATATCAAAACTACACCAAAAATATATTTTATAATTTACATAAAATATCAAAAGTACACCAAATAGATATTATATACTGTACATTAAATATCAAAATGCACAGTAAATCTATTTCATATATTGTACATATAATATTAACTAAAACTACACCAAATACATTTTATACACTGTAAATAAAATATCCAATACTACAGTAAATATATATTACATACTGTACATAAATATCAAAAAGTACACCAAATATGTGTTATATATACTGTAAATAAACAATCAAAAACTACAGTAATTATATTTAATATACTGTACATAAAATATCAAAAATTACACGAAATGTATACTATATACCGTAAAAAAATCTAAAATTACAGTAAATATATATTGCACACTCTATGTAAAATATCAAAAACTACGCCAAATATATATTATATAATTTACATAAAATATCAAAAGTACACCAGATAGATATTATATACAGTACATGAAATATCAAAAACTACAGTAAATATATTTCATATATTGTACATATAATATTAACTAAAAGTACACCAAATATATTTTATATACTGTAAATAAAATATCCAATAGTACAGTAAATATATATTACATACTCTACATAAAATGTCAAAAAGTACACCAAATATGTGTTATATATACTGTAAATAAACAATCAAATAATACACTAATTATATTTAATATACTGTACATAAAATATCAAAAATTACACGAAATGTATACTATATACCGTAAAAAAATATCTAAAATTACAGTAAATATGTATTGCACACTCTATGTAAAATATAAAAACTACGCCAAATGTATATTATATAATTTACATAAAATATCAAAAGTACACCAAATACATATTATATACAGTACATAAAATATCAAAAAGTACAGTAAATATATTTCATATATTGTACATATAATATTATCTAAAAGTACACCAAATACATTTTATATACTGTAAATAAAATATCCAATAGTACAGTAAATATATATTACATACTGTACATAAAATGAGAAAAAGTACACCAAATATGTGTTATATATACTGTAAATAAACAATCAAAAAATACACTAATTACATTTAATATACTGTACATAAAATATCAAAAATTACACGAAATGTATACTATATACCGTAAAAAAAATCTCTAAAATTACAGTAAATATATATTGCACACTCTATGTAAAATATCAAAAACTACGCCAAATATATATAGTATAATTTACATAAAATATCAAAAGTACACCAAATAGATATTATATACAGTACATAAAATATCAAAAAGTACAGTAAATATATTTCATATATTGTACATATAATATTAACTAAAATACACCAAATACATTTTATATACTGTAAATAAAATATCCAATAGTACAGTAAATATATATTACATACTGTACATAAAATGTCAAAAAGTACACCAAATATGTGTTATATATACTGTAAATAAACAATCAAAAACTACAGTAATTATATTTAATATACTGTACATAAAATATCAAAAATTACAGGAAATGTATACTATATACCATAAAACAAATCTAAAATTACACTAAATATATATTAGACACTCTATGTAAAATATCAAAAACTACACCAAATGTATATTATATAATTTACATAAAATATCAAAAGTACACCAAATAGATATTATATACAGTACATGAAATATCAAAAAGTACAGTAAATATATTTCATATGTTGTACATATATTAACTAAAAGTACACCAAATATATTTTATATACTGTAAAAAAAAATCCAATAGTACAGAAAATATATATTACATACTGGACATAAAATGTCAAATAGTACACCAAATATGTGTTGTATATACTGTAAATAAACTATAAAAACTACAGTAATTGTATTTAATATACTGTACATAAAATATCAAAAATTACTCAAAATGTATATTATATACTGTCAATAAAATATCAAAAATTACAGTAAATATATATTACACATTCTGTTTAAAATAACAAAACTACACCAAAAATATATTTTATAATTTACATAAAATATCAAAAGTACACCAAATAGATATTATATACTGTACATTAAATATCAAAATGCACAGTAAATCTATTTCATATATTGTACATATAATATTAACTAAAAGTACACCAAATACATTTTACATACTGTAAATAATATATCCAATAGTACAGTAAAAGTATATTACCTACTGTACATAAAATATCAAAAATTACACGAAATGTATACTATATACCGTAAAAAAAATCTAAAATTACAGTAAATATATATTGCACACTCTATGTAAAATATCAAAAACTAGGCCAAATATATATTATATAATTTACATAAAATATCAAAAGTACACCAAATAGGTATTATATACAGTACATAAAATATCAAAAACTACAGTAAATATATTTCATATATTGTACATATAATATTAACTAAAAGTACACCAAATACATTTTATATACTGTAAATAAAATATCCAATAGTACAGTAAATATATATTACATACTGTACATAAAATATCAAAAAGTACACCAAATATGTGTTATATATACTGTAAATAAACAATCAAAAAATACACTAATTATATTTAATATACTGTACATAAAATATCAAAAATTACACGAAATGTATACTATATACCGTAAAAAAATATCTAAAATTACAGTAAATATGTATTGCACACTCTATGTAAAATATAAAAACTTCCGCCAAATATATATTATATAATTTACATAAAATATCAAAAGTACACCAAATAGATATTATATACAGTACATAAAATATCAAAAAGTACAGTAAATATATTTCATATATTGTACATATAATATTATCTAAAAGTACACCAAATACATTTTATATACTGTAAATAAAATATCCAATAGTACAGTAAATATATATTACATACTGTACATAAAATGTCAAAAAGTACACCAAATATGTGTTATATATACTGTAAATAAACAATCAAAAACTACAGTAATTACATTTAATATACTGTACATAAAATATCAAAAATCACACGAAATGTATACTATATAGCGTAAAAAAATATCTAAAATTACAGTAAATATATATTACACACTCTATGTAAAATATCAAAAACTACGCCAAATGTATATTATATAATTTTCATAAAATATCAAAAGAACACCAAATAGATATTATATACAGTATATGAAATATCAAAAAGTACAGTAAATATATTTCATATGTTGTACATATAATATTAACTAAAAGTACACCAAATATATTTTATATACTGTAAAAAATATATCCAATAGTACAGAAAATATATATTACATACTGTACATAAAATGTCAAAAAGTACACCAAATATGTTTTATATATACTGTAAATAAACTATAAAAACTACAGTAATTATATTTAATATACTGTACATAAAATATCAAAAATTACTCAAAATGTATATTATATACAGTTAATAAAATATCAAAAATTACACTAAATATATATTACACATTCTATTTAAAATATCAAAATTACACCAAAAATATATTTTATAATTTACATAAAATATCAAAAGTACACCAAATAGATATTATATGCTGTACATTAAATATCAAAATGCACAGTAAATCTATTTCATATACTGTACATATAATATTAACTAAAAGTACACCAAATACATTTTATATACTGTAAATAATATATCCAATAGTACAGTAAATATATATTACATACTGTACATAAAATATCAAAAAGTACACCAAATATGTGTTATATATACTGTAAATAAACAATCAAAACTACAGTAATTATATTTAATATACTGTACATAAAATATCAAAAATCACACGAAATGTATACTATATACCGTAAAAAAAATTTAAATTTACAGTAAATATATATTGCACACTCTATGTAAAATATCAAAAACTACACCAAATATATATTATATAATTTACATAAAATATCAAAAGTACACCAAATAGATATTATATACAGTTCATAAAATACCAAAAAGTACAGTAAATATATTTCATATATTGTACATATAATATTAACTAAAAGTACACCAAATACATTTTATATACTGTAAATAAAATATCCAATAGTACAGTAAATATATATTACATACTGTACATAAAATGTCAAAAAGTACACCAAATATGTGTTATATATACTGTAAATAAACAATCAAAAAATACACTAATTATATTTAATATACTGTACATAAAATATCAAAAATTACACGAAATGTATACTATATACCGTAAAAAAAATATCTAAAATTACAGTAAATATATATTGCACACTCTATGTAAAATATCAAAAACTACGCCAAATATATATTATATAATTTACATAAAATATCAAAAGTACACCAAATAGATATTATATACAGTACATAAAATATCAAAAAGTACAGTAAATATATTTCATATATTGTACATATAATATTAACTAAAATACACCAAATACATTTTATATACTGTAAATAAAATATCCAATAGTACAGTAAATATATATTACATACTGTACATAAAATGTCAAAAAGTACACCAAATATGTGTTATATATACTGTAAATAAACAATCAAAAACTACAGTAATTATATTTAATATACTGTACATAAAATATCAAAAATTACAGGAAATGTATACTATATACCATAAAACAAATCTAAAATTACACTAAATATATATTAGATACTCTATGTAAAATATCAAAAACTACGCCAAATGTATATTATATAATTTACATAAAATATCAAAAGTACACCAAATAGATATTATATACAGTACATGAAATATCAAAAAGTACAGTAAATATATTTCATATGTTGTACATATATTAACTAAAAGTACACCAAATATATTTTATATACTGTAAAAAAAATCCAATAGTACAGAAAATATATATTACATACTGTATATAAAATGTCAAATAGTACACCAAATATGTGTTATATATACTGTAAATAAACTATAAAAACTACAGTAATTATATTTAATATACTGTACATAAAATATCAAAAATTACTCAAAATGTATATTATATACTGTTAATAAAATATCAAAAATTACAGTAAATATATATTACATATTCTGTTTAAAATATCAAAACTACACCAAAAATATATTTTATAATTTACATAAAATATCAAAAGTACACCAAATAGATATTATATAGTGTACATTAAATATCAAAATGCACAGTAAATCTATTTCATATATTGTACATATAATATTAACTAAAAGTACACCAAATACATTTTACATACTGTAAATAAAATATCCAATAGTACAGTAAATGTATATTACATACTGTAAATAAAATATCAAAAATTACACGAAATGTATACTATATACCGTAAAAAAATCTAAAATTACAGTAAATATATATTGCACACTCTATGTAAAATATCAAAAACTACGCCAAATATATATTATATAATTTACATAAAATATCAAAAGTACACCAAATAGATATTATATACAGTACATAAAATATCAAAAACTACAGTAAATATATTTCATATATTGTACATATAATATTAACTAAAAGTACACCAAATACATTTTATATACTGTAAATAAAATATCCAATAGTACAGTAAATATATATTACATACTGTACATAAAATATCAAAAAGTACACCAAATATGTGTTATATATACTGTAAATAAACAATCAAAAAATACACTAATTATATTTAATATACTGTACATAAAATATCAAAAATTACACGAAATGTATACTATATACCGTAAAAAAATATCTAAAATTACAGTAAATATGTATTGCACACTCTATGTAAAATATAAAAACTACGCCAAATATATATTATATAATTTACATAAAATATCAAAAGTACACCAAATACATATTATATACAGTACATAAAATATCAAAAAGTACAGTAAATATATTTCATATATTGTACATATAATATTATCTAAAAGTACACCAAATACATTTTATATACTGTAAATAAAATATCCAATGGTACAGTAAATATATATTACATACTGTACATAAAATGTCAAAAAGTACACCAAATATGTGTTATATATACTGTAAATAAACAATGAAAAAATACACTAATTATATTTAATATACTGTACATAAAATATCAAAAATTACACGAAATGTATACTATATACCGTAAAAAAAATCTCTAAAATTACAGTAAATATATATTGCACACTCTATGTAAAATATCAAAAATTACGCCAAATATATATAGTATAATTTACATAAAATATCAAAAGTACACCAAATAGATATTATATACAGTACATAAAATATCAAAATGTACAGTAAATATATTTCATATATTGTACATATAATATTAACTAAAAGTACACCAAATACATTTTATATACTGTAAATAAAGTATCCATTAGTACAGTAAATATATAGTACATACTGTACATAAAATGTCAAAAAGTACACCAAATATGTGTTATATATACTGTAAATAAACAATCAAAAAATACACTAATTATATTTAATATACTGTACATAAAATATCAAAAATTACACGAAATGTATACTATATAACGTAAAAAAAAATCTAAAATTACAGTAAATATATATTGCACACTCTATGTAAAATATCAAAAACTACCCCAAATATATATTATATAATTTACATAAAATATCAAAAGTAAACCAAATAGATATTATATACAGTACATAAAATATCAAAAAGTACAGTAAATATATTTCATATATTGTACATATAATATTAACTAAAAGTACACCAAATACATTTTATATACTGTAAATAAAATATCCAACATTACAGTAAATATATATTACATACTGTACATTAAATATCAAAAAGTACACCAAATATGTGTTATATATACTGTAAATAAACAATCAAAAACTACAGTAATTATATTTAATATACTGTACATAAAATATCAAAAATTACACGAAATGTTTACTATATACCGTAAAAAAATATCTAACATTACAGTAAATATATATTACACACTCTATGTAAAATATCAAAAACTACGCCAAATGTATATTATATAATTTACATAAAATATCAAAAGTACACAAAATAGACATTATATACAGTACATGAAATATCAAAAAGTACAGTAAATATATTTCATATGTTGTACATATAATATTAACTAAAAGTACACCAAATATATTTAATATAGTGTAAAAAAAAATCCAATAGTACAGAAAATATATATTACATACTATACATAAAATGTCAAAAAGTACACCAAATATGTGTTATATATACTGTAAATAAACTATAAAACCTACAGTAATTATATTTAATATACTGTACATAAAATATCAAAAATTACTCAAAATGTATATTGTATACTGTTAATAAAATATCAAAAATTACAGTAAATATATATTACACATTCTATTTAAAATATCAAAACTACACCAAAAATATATTTTATAATTTACATAAAATATCAAAAGTACACCAAATAGATATTATATACTGTACATTAAATATCAAAATGCACATTAAATCTATTTCATATATTGTACATATAATATTAACTAAAAGTACACCAAATACATTTTATATACTGTAAATAAAATATCGAATAGTACAGTAAATATATATTACATACTGTACATGAAATATCAAAAAGTACACCAAATATGTGTTATATATACTGTAAATAAACAATCAAAAACTACAGTAATTATATTTAATATACTGTACATAGAATATCAAAAATTACACGAAATGTATACTATATACCGTAAAAAAATATCTAAAATTACAGTAAATATATATTGCACACTCTATGTAAAATATCTAAAACTACGCCAAATATATATTATATAATTTACATAAAATATCAAAAGTACACCAAATAGATATTATATACAGTACATAAATTATCAAAAAGTACAGTAAATATATTTCATATATTGTACATATAATATTAACTAAAAGTACACCAAATACATTTTATATACTGTAAATAAAATATCCAATAGTACAGTAAATATATATTACATACTGTACATAAAATGTCAAAAAGTACACCAAATATGTGTTATATATACTGTAAATAAACAATCAAAAAATACACTAATTATATTTAATATACTGTACATAAAATATCAAAAATTACACGAAATGTATACTATATAGCGTAAAAAAAATCTAAAATTACAGTAAATATATATTACACACTCTATGTAAAATATCAAAAACTATGCCAAATGTATATTATATAATTTACATAAAATATCAAAAGTACACCAAATAGATATTATATACAGTACATGAAATATCAAAAAGTACAGTAAATATATTTCATATGTTGTACATATAATATTAACTAAAAGTACACCAAATATATTTTATATACTGTAAAAAAAAATCCAATAGTACAGAAAATATATATTACATACTGTACATAAAATGTCAAAAAGTACACCAAATATGTGTTATATATACTGTAAATAAACTCTAAAAACTACAGTAATTATATTTATTATACTGTACATAAAATATCAAAAATTACTCAAAATGTATATTATATACTGTTAATAAAATATCAAAAATTACAGTAAATATATATTACACATTATATTTAAAATATCAAAACTACACCAAAAATATATTTTATAATTTACATAAAATATCAAAAGTACACCAAATAGATATTATATACCGTACATTAAATATCAAAATGCACAGTAAATCTATTTCATATATTGTACATATAATATTAACTAAAAGTACACCAAATACATTTTATATACTGTAAATAAAATATCCAATAGTACAGTAAATATATAGTACATACTGTACATAGAATGTCAAAAAGTACACCAAATATGTGTTATATATACTGTAAATAAACAATCAAAAAATACACTAATTATATTTAATATACTGTACATAAAATATCAAAAATTACACGAAATGTATACTATATACCGTAAAAAAAATATCTAAAATTACATTAAATATATATTGCACACTCTATGTAAAATATCAAAAACTACGCCAAATATATATTATATAATTTACATAAAATATCAAAAGTACACCAAATAGATATTATATACAGTACATAAAATATCAAAAAGTACAGTGAATATATTTCATATATTGTACACATAATATTAACTAAAAGTACACCAAATACATTTTATATACTGTAAATAAAATATCCAACAGTACAGTAAATATATATTACATACTGTACATAAAATATCAAAAAGTACACCAAATATGTGTTATATATACTGTAAATAAACAATCAAAAACTACAGTAATTATATTTCATATACTGTACATAAAATATCAAAAATCACACGAAATGTATACTCTATACCGTAAAAAAATATCTAAAATTACAGTAAATATATATTACACACTCTATGTAAAATATCAAAAACTACGCCAAATGTATATTATATAATTTACATAAAATATCAAAAGTACACCAAATAGATATTATATACAGTACATGAAATATCAAAAAGTACAGTCAATATATTTCATATGTTGTACATATAATATTAACTAAAAGTACACCAAATATATTTTATATACTGTAAAAAAAAATCCAATAGTACAGAAAATATATATTACATACTGTACATAAAATGTCAAAAAGTACACCAAATATGTGTTATATATACTGTAAATAAACTATAAAAACTACACTAATTATATTTAATATACTGTACATAAAATATCAAAAATTACTCAAAATGTGTATTATATACTGTTAATAAAATATCAAAAATTACAGTAAATATATATTACATATTCTATTTAAAATATCAAAACTATACCAAAAATATATTTTATAATTTACATAAAATATCAAAAGTACACCAAATAGATATTATATACTGTACATTAAATATAAAAATGCACAGTAAATCTATTTCATATATTGTACATATAATATTAACTAAAAGTACACCAAATACATTTTATATAGTGTAAATAAAATATCCAATAGTACAGTAAATATATATTACATACTGTACATAAAATATCAAAAAGTACACCAAATATGTGTTATATATACTGTAAATAAACAATCAAAAACTACAGTAATTATATTTAATATACTCTAGATAAAATATCAAAAATTACACGAAAAGTACACTATATACCGTAAAAAAATATCTAAAATTACAGTAAATATATATTGCACACTCTATGTAAAATATCAAAAACTACGCCAAATATATATTATATAATTTACATAAAATATCAAAAGTACACCAAATAGATATTATATACAGTACATAAAATATCAAAAAGTACAGTAAATATATTTCATATATTGTACATATAATATTAACTAAAAGTACACCAAATACATTTTATATAGTCTAAATAAAATATCCCATAGTACAGTAAATATATATTACATACTGTACATAAAATATCAAAAAGTACACCAAATATGTGTTATATATACTGTAAATAAACAATGAAAAAATACACTACTTATATTTAATATACTGTACATAAAATATCAAAAATTACACGAAATGTATACTATATACCGTAAAAAAAATATCTAAAATTACAGTAAATATATATTGCACACTCTATGTAAAATATCAAAAACTACGCCAAATATATATTATATAATTTACATAAAATATCAAAAGTACACCAAATATATATTATATACAGTACATGAAATATCAAAAAGTACAGTAAATATATTTCATATATTGTACATGTAATATTAACTAAAAGTACACCAAATATATTTTATATACTGTAAATAAAATATCCAATAGTACAGTAAATATATATTACATACTGTACATAAAATGTCAAAAAGTACACGAAATATTTGTTATGTATACTCTAAATAAACAATCAAAAAATACACTAATTATATTTAATATACTGTACATAAAATATCAAAAATTACACGAAATGTATACTATACACCGTAAAAAAATATCTAAAATTACAGTAAATATATATTACACACTCTATGTAAAATATCATAAACTACGCCAAATGTATATTATATAATTTACATAAAATATCAAAAGTACACCAAATAGATATTATATACAGTACATGAAATATCAAAAAGTACAGTAAATATATTTCATATGTTGTACATATAATATTAACTAAAAGTACACCAAATATATTTTATATACTGTAAAAAAATTATCCAATAGTACAGAAAATATATATTACATACTGTACATAAAATGTCAAAAAGTACACCAATAGGTGTTATATATACTGTAAATAAACTATAAAAACTACAGTAATTATATTTATTATACTGTACATAAAATATCAAAAATTACTCAAAATGTATATTATATACTGTTAATAAAATATCAAAAATTACACTAAATATAAATTACACATTCTTTTTAAAATATCAAAACTAAACCAAAAATATATTTTATAATTTACATAAAATATCAAAGGTACACCAAATATATGTTATATACTGTACATTAAATATCAAAATACACAGTAAATCTATTTCATATATTGTACATATAATGTTAACTTAAAGTACACCAAATATATTTTATATAATGTAAATAAAATGTCCAAAAGCACAGTAAACATATATTACATACTGTACATAAAATACCAAAAAGTACACCAAATATGTGTTATATATACTGTAAATAAACAATCAAACAATACACTAATTATATTTAATATACTGTACATAAAATATCAAAAATTACACGAAATGTATACTATATACCGTAAAAAAATATCTAAAATTACAGTAAATATATATTGCACACTCTATGTAAAATATCAAAAACTACGCCAAATATATATTATATAATTTACATAATATATCAAAAGTACACCAAGTAGATATTATATACAGTACATAAAATATCAGAAAGTACAGTAAATATATTTCATATATTGTACATATAATATTAACTAAAAGTACACCAAATACATTTTATATACTGTAAATAAAATATCCAATAGTACAGTAAATATATATTACATACTGTACATAAAATATCAAAAAGTACACCAAATATGTGTTATATATACTGTAAATAAACAATCAAAAACTACAGTAATTATATTTAATATACTGTACATAAAATATCAAAAATTACACGATATGTATACTATATACCGTAAAAAAAATCTAAAATTACAGTAAATATATATTACACACTCTATGTAAAATATCAAAAACTACGCCATATATATATTATATAATTTACATAAAATATCAAAAGTACACCAAATAGATATTATATACAGTACATGAAATATGAAAAAGTACAGTAAATATATTTCATATATTGTACATATAATATTAACTAAAAGTACACCAAATATATTTTATATACTGTAAATAAAATATCCAATAGTACAGTAAATATATATTAGATACTGTACATAAAATGTCAAGAAGTACACCAAATATGTGTTATATATACTGTAAATAAACTCTAAAAACTACAGTAATTATATTTAATATACTGTACATAAAATATCAAAAATTACTCAAAATGTATATTATATACTGTTAATAAAATATCAAAAATTACAGTAAATATATATTACACATTCTATTTAAAATATCAAAACTACACCAAAAATAAATTTTATAATTTACATAAAATATCAGAAGTACACCAAATATATATTATATACTGTACATTAAATATCAAAATGCACAGTAAATCTATTTCATATATTGTACATATAATATTAACTGAAAGTACACCAAATACATTTTATATAATGTAAATAAAATGTCCAAAAGCACAGTAAATATGTATTACATACTGTACATAAAATACCAAAAAGTTCACCAAATATTTGTTATATATACTGTAAATAAACAATCAAAAAACACACTAATTATATTTAATATACTGTACATAAAATATCAAAAATTACACGAAATGTATACTATATACCGTAAAAAAATATCTAAAATTACAGCAAATATATATTGCACACTCTATGTAAAATATCAAAAACTACACCAAATATATATTATATAATTTACATAAAATATCAAAAGTACACCAAATAGATATTATATAGAGTACATAAAATATCAAAAAGTACAGTAAATATATTTCATATATTGTACATATAATATTAACTAAAAGTACACCAAATACATTTTATATACTGTAAATAAAATATCCAATAGTACAGTAAATATATATTACATACTGTACATAAAATATCAAAAAGTACACCAAATATGTGTTATATATACTGTAAATAAACAATCAAAAACTACAGTAATTATATTTAATATACTGTACATAATATATCAAAAATTACACGAAATGTGTACTATATGCCGTAAAAAAAATATCTAAAATTACAGTAAATATATATTGCACACTCTATGTAAAATATCAAAAACTACGCCAAATATATATTATATAATTTACATAAAATATCAATAGTACACCAAATAGATATTATATACAGTACATGAAATATCAAAAAGTTCAGTAAATATATTTCATATATTGTACATATAATATTAACTAAAAGTACACCAAATATATTTTATATATTGTAAATAAAATATCCAATAGTACAGTAAATATATGTTACATACTGTACATAAAATGTCAAAAAGTACACCAAATATGTGTTATATATACTGTAAATAAACTATAAAAACTACAGTAATTATATTTAATATACTGTACATAAAATATAAAAATTACTCAAAATGTATATTATATACTGTTAATAAAATATCAAAAATTACAGTAAATGTATATTACACATTCTATTTAAAATATCAAAACTACACCAAAAATATATTATATAATTTACATAAAATACCAAAGGTACACCAAATAGATATTATATACAGTACATAAAATATCAAAAAGTACAGTAAATATATTTCATATATTGTACATATCATATTAACTAAAAGTACACCAAATACATTTTATATACTGTAAATAAAGTATCCAATAGTACAGTAAATATATATTACATACTGTACATAAAATATCAAAAAGTACACCAAATATGTGTTATATATACTGTAAATAAACAATCAAATACTACAGTAATTATATTTAATATTCTGTACATAAAATATCAAAAATTACACGAAATGTATACTATATATCATAAAAAAAATCCATAATTACAGTAAATATATATTACAAAATCTATGTAAAATATCAAAAACTACGCCAAATATATATTATATAATTTACATAAAATATCAAAAGTACACCAAATAGATATTATATACAGTACATGAAATATCAAAAAGTACAGTAAATATATTTCATATATTGTACATATAATATTAACTAAAAGTACACCAAATATATTTTATATACTGTAAATAAAATATCCAATGGTACAGTAAATATATATTACAAACTGTACATAAAATGTCAAAAAGTACACCAAATATGTGTTATATATACTGTAAATAAACTATAATAACTACAGTAATTATATTTAATATACTGTACATAAAATATCAAAAATTACTCAAAATGTATATTATATACAGTTAATAAAATATCAAAAATTACAGTAAATATATATTACACATTCTATTTAAAATATCAAAACTACACCAAAAATATATTTTATAATTTACATAAAATATCAAAAGTACACCAAATATATATTATATACTGTACATTAAATATCAAAATTCACAGTAAATCTATTTCATATATTGTACATATAATATTAACTGAAAGTACTCAAATACATTTTATATAATGTAAATAAAATGTCCAAAGGCACAGTAAATATATATTACATACTGTACATAAGATACCAAAAAGTACACCAAATATGTGTTATATATACTCTAAATAAACAATCAAAAACTACAGTAATTATATTTAATATAGTGTACATAAAATATCAAAAATTACACGAAATGTATACTATATACCGTAAAAAAAATCTAAAATTACAGTAAATATATATAGCACACTCTATGTAAAATATCAAAAGCTACGCCAAATATATATAATATAATTTACATAAAATATCAAAAGTACACCAAATAGATATTATATACAGTACATAAAATATCAAAAATACAGTAAATATATTTCATATATTGTACATATAATATTAACTAAAAGTACACCAAATACATTTTATATACTGTAAATAAAATATCCAATAGTACAGTAAATATATATTACATACTGTACATAAAATATCAAAAAGTACACCAAATATGTGTTATATATACTGTAAATAAACAATCAAAAACTACAGTAATTATATTTAATATACTGTACATAAAATATCAAAAATTACATGAAATGTATACTATATACCATAAAAAAAATCTAAAATTACTGTAAATATATATTACACACTCTATGTAAAATATCAAAAACTACGCCAAATATACATTATATAATTTACATAAAATATCAAAAGTACACCAAATAGATATTATATACAGTACATGAAATATCAAAAAGTACAGTAAATATATTTCATATATTGTACATATAATATTAACTAAAAGTACACCAAATACATTTTATATACTGTAAATAAAATATCCAATAGTACAGTAAATATATATTACATACTGTACATAAAATATCAAAAAGTACACCAAATATGTGTTATATATACTGTAAATAAACAATCAAAAACTACAGTAATTATATTTAATATACTGTACATAAAATATCAAAAATGACACGAAATGTATACTATATACCGTAAAAAAAATATCCAAAATTACAGTAAATATATATTACACACTCTATGTAAAATATCAAAAACTACACCAAATATATATTATATAATTTACATAAAATATCAAAAGTACACCAAATAGATATTATATACAGTACATGAAATATCAAAAAGTACAGTAAATATATTTCATATATTGTAGATATAATATTAACTAAAAGTACACCAGATATATTTTATATACTGTAAATAAAATATCCAATAGTACAGTAAATATATATTACATACTGCACATAAAATGTCAAAAAGTACACCAAATATGTGTTATATATACTGTAAATAAACTATAAAAACTACAGTAATTACATTTAATATACTGTACATAAAATATCAAAAATTACTCAAAATGTATGTTATATACTGTAAATAAAATAACAAATATTACAGTAAATATATATTACACATTCTATTTAAAATATCAACACTACACCAAAAACATATTTTATAATTTACATAAAATATCAAAAGTACACCAAATATATATTATATACTGTACATTAAATATCAAAATGCACAGTAAATCTATTTCATATATTGTACATATAATATTAACTGAAAGTACACCAAATACATTTTATATAATGTTAATAAAATGTCCAAAAGCACAGTAAATATATATTACATACTGTACATAAAATACCAAAAAGTACACCAAATATGTGTTATATATACTGTAAATAATCAAAAAATACACTAAATATATTTAATATACTGTACATAAAATATCAAAAATTACACGAAATGTATACTATATACCGTAAAAAAATATCTATAATTACAGTAAATATATATTGCACACTCTATGTAAAATATCAAAAACTACGCCAAATATATATTATATAATTTACATAAAATAACAAAAGTACACCAAATAGATATTATATACAGTACATAAAATATCACAAAGTACAGTAAATATATTTCATATATTGTACATATAATATTAACTAAAAGTACACCAAATACCTTTTATATACTGTAAATAAAATATCCAATAGTACAGTAAATATATATTACATACTGTACATAAAATATCAAAAAGTACACCAAATATGTGTTATATATACTGTAAATAAACAATCAAAAACTACAGTAATTATATTTAATATACTGTACATAAAATATCAAAAATTACACGAAATGTATACTATATACCGTAAAAAAAATATCTAAAATTACAGTAAATATATATTACACACTCTATGTAAAATATCAAAAACTACGCCAAATATATGTTATATAATTTACATAAAATATCAAAAGTACACCAAATAGATATTATATACAGTACATGAAATATCAAAAAGTACAGTATATATATTTCATATATTGTACATATAATATTAACTAAAAGTACACCAGATATATTTTATATACTGTAAATAAAATATGCAATAGTACAGTAAATATATATTACATACTGTACATAAAATGTCAAAAAGTACACCAAATATGTGTTATATATACTGTAAATAAACTATAAAAACTACAGTAATTATATTTATTATACTGTACATAAAATATCAAAAATTACTCAAAATGTATATTATATACTGTTAATAAAATATCAAAAATTACAGTTAATATATATTACACATTCTATTTAAAATATCAAAACTACACCAAAAATATATTTTATAATTTACATAAAATATCAAAAGTACACCAAATATATATTATATACTGTACATTAAATATCAAACTGCACAGTAAATCTATTTCATATATTGTACATATAATATTAACTGAAAGTACACCAAATACATTTTGTATAATGTAAATAAAATGTCCAAAAGCATAGTAAATATATATAAAATACTGTACATAAAATACCAAAAAGTACACCAAATATGTGTTATATATACTGTAAATAAACAATCAAAAAATACACTAATTATATTTAATATACTGTACAAAAAATATCAAAAATTACACGAAATGTATACTATATACCATAAAAAATATCTAAAATTACAGTAAATATATATTGCACACTCTATGTAAAATATCAAAAACTACGCCAAATATATATTATATAATTTACATAAAATATCAAAAGTACACCAAATAGATATTATATAGAGTACATAAATTATCAAAATGTACAGTAAATATATTTCATATATTGTACATATAATATTAACTAAAAGTACACCAAATACATTTTATATACTGTAAATAAAATATCCAATAGTACAGTAAATATATATTACATACTGTACATAAAATATCAAAAAATACACCAAATATGTGTTATATATACTGTAAATAAACAATGAAAAACTACAGTAATTATATTTAATATACTGTACATAAAATATCAAAAATTACATGAAATGTATACTATATACCGTAAAAACAATATCTAAAATTACAGTAAATATATATTACACACTCTATGTAAAATATCAAAAACTACGCCAAATATACATTATATAATTTACATAAAATATCAAAAGTACACCAAATAGATATTATATACAGTACATGAAATATCAAAAAGTACAGTAAATATATTTCATATATTGTACATATAATATTAACTAAAAGTACACCAAATACATTTTATATACTGTAAATAAAATATCCAATAGTACAGTAAATATATATTACATACTGTACATAAAATATCAAAAAGCACACCAAATATGTGTTATATATACTGTAAATAAACAATCAAAAACTAGAGTAATTATATTTAATATACTGTACATAAAATATCAAAAATTACACGAAATGTATACTATATACCGTAAAAAAAAATCCAAAATTACAGTAAATATATATTACACACTCTATGTAAAATATCAAAAACTACGCCAAATATATATTATATAATTTACATGAAATATCAAAAGTACACCAAATAGATATTATATACAGTACATGAAATATCAAAAAGTACAGTAAATATATTTCATATATTGTACATATAATATTAACTAAAAGTACACCAGATATATTTTATATACTGTAAATAAAATATCCAATAGTACAGTAAATATATATTACATACTGTACATAAAATGTCAAAAACTACACCAAATATGTGTTATATATACTGTAAATAAACTATAAAAACTACAGTAATTATATTTAATATACTGTACATAAAATATCAAAAATTACTCAAAATGTATATTATATACTGTTAATAAAATATCAAAAATTACAGTAAATATATATTACACATTCTATTTAAAATATCAAAACTACACCAAAAATATATTTTATAATTTACATAAAATATCAAAAGTACACCAAATATATATTATAAACTGTACATTAAATATCAAAATGCACAGTAAATCTATTTCATATATTGTACATATAATATTAACTGAAAGTACACCAAATACATTTTATAAAATGTCAATAAAATGTCCAAAAGCACAGTAAATATATATTACATACTGTACATAAAATACCAAAAAGTACACCAAATATGGGTTATATATACTGTAAATAAACAATCAAAAAATACACTAAATATATTTAATATGCTGTACATAAAATATCAAAAATTACACGAAATGTATACTATATACCGTAAAAAAAATATCTAAAATTACAGTAAATATATATTGCACACTCTATGTAAAATATCAAAAACTACACCAAATATATATTATATAATTTACATAAAATATCAAAAGTACACCAAATAGATATTATATACAGTACATAAAATATCAAAAAGTACAGTAAATATATTTCATATATTGTACATATAATATTAACTAAAAGTACACCAAATACCTTTTATATACTGTAAATAAAATATCCAATAGTACAGTAAATATATATTACATACTGTACATAAAATATCAAAAAGTACACCAAATATGCGTTATATATACTGTAAATAAACAATCAAAAACTACAGTAATTATATTTAATATACTGTACATAAAATATCAAAAATTACACGAAATGTATACTATATACCGTAAAAAAAATATCCAAAATTACAGTAAATATATATTACACACTCTATGTAAAATATCAAAAACTACACCAAATATATATTATATAATTTACATAAAATATCAAAAGTACACCAAGTAGATATTATATACAGTACATGAAATATCAAAAAGTACAGTAAATATATTCCATATATTGTAGATATAATATTAACTAAAAGTACACCAGATATATTTTATATACTGTAAATAAAATATCCAATAGTACAGTAAATATATATTACATACTGTACATAAAATGTCAAAAAGTACACCAAATATGTGTTATATATACTGTAAATAAACTCTAAAAACTACAGTAATTATATTTAATATACTGTACATAAAATATCAAAAATTACTCAAAATATATATTATATACTGTTAATAAAATATCAAAATTACAGTAAATATATATTACACATTCTATTTAAAATATCAAAACTACACCAAAAATATATTTTATAATTTACATAAAATATCAAAAGTACACCCAATATATATTATATACTGTACATTAAATATCAAAATGCACAGTAAATCTATTTCATATATTGTACATATAATATTAACTGAAAGTACACCAAATACATTTTATATAATGTAAATAAAATGTCCGAAAGCACAGTAAATATATATTACATACTGTACATAAAAAACCAAAAAGTACACCAAATATGTGTTATATATACTGTAAATAAACAATCAAAAAATACACTAATTATATTTAATATACTGTACATAAAATATCAAAAATTACACGAAATGTATACTATATACCGTAAAAAAAATATCTAAAATTACAGTAAATATATATTGCACACTCTATGTAAAATATCAAATCTACGCTAAATATATATTATATAATTTACAGAAAATATCAAAAGTACACCAAATAGATATTATATAGAGTACATAAAATATCAAAAAGTACAGTAAATATATTTCATATACTGTACATATAATATTAACTAAAAGTACACCAAATACCTTTTATATACTGTAAATAAAATATCCAATAGTACAGTAAATATATATTACATAATGTACATAAAATATAAAAAAGTACACCAAATATGTGTTATATATACTGTAAATAAAAAATCAAAAACTACAGTAATTATATTTAATATACTGTACATAAAATATCAAAAATTACATGAAATGTATACTATATACCGTAAAAAAAATCTAAAATTACAGTAAATATATATTACACACTCTATGTAAAATATCAAAAACTACGCCAAATATATATTATATAATTTACATAAAATATCAAAAGTACACCAAATAGATATTATATACAGTACATGAAATATCAAAAACTAGAGTAAATATATTTCATATATTGTACATATAATATTAACTAAAAGTACACCAAATACATTTTATATACTGTAAATAAAATATCCAATAGTACAGTAAATATATATTACATACTGTACATAAAATATCAAAAAGTACACCAAATATGTGTTATATATACTGTTAATAAAAAATCAAAAACTACAGTAATTATATTTAATATACTGTACATAAAATATCAAAAATTACATGAAATGTATACTATATACCGTAAAGAAAATCTAAAATTACAGTAAATATATATTACACACTCTATGTAAAATATCAAAAACTACGCCAAATATATATTATATAATTTACATAAAATATCAAAAGTACACCAAATAGATATTATATACAGTACATGAAATATCAAAAACTAGAGTAAATACATTTCATATATTGTACATATAATATTAACTAAAAGTACACCAAATACATTTTATATACTGTAAATAAAATATCCTATAGTACAGTAAATATATATTACATACTGTATATAAAATATCAAAAAGTACACCAAATATGTGTTATATATACTGTAAATAAACAATCAAAAACTACAGTAATTATATTTAATATACTGTACATAAAATATCAAAAATTACACGAAATGTATACTATATACAGTTAAAAAATATCCAAAATTACAGTAAATATATATTACACACTCTATGTAAAATATCAAAAACTACGCCAAATATATATTATATAATTTACATAAAATATCAAAAGTACACCAAATAGATATTATATACAGTACATGAAATATCAAAATGTACAGTAATTATATTTCATATATTGTACATATAATATTATCTAAAAGTACACCAGATATATTTTATATACTGTAAATAAAATATCCAATAGTACAGTAAATATATATTACATACTGTACATAAAATGTCAAAAAGTACACCAAATATGTGTTATATATACTGTAAATAAACTATAAAATCTACGGTAATTATATTTAATATACTGTACATAAAATATCAAAAATTACTCAAAATGTATATTATATACTGTTAATAAAATATCAAAAATTACAGTAAATATATATTACACATTCTATTTAAAATATCAAAACTACACCAAAAATATATTTTATAATTTACATAAAATATCAAAAGTACACCAAATATATATTATATACTGTACATTAAATATCAAAATGCACAGTAAATCTATTTCATATATTGTACATATAATATTAACTGAAAGTACACCAAATACATTTTATATAATGTCAATAAATTGTCCAAAAGCACAGTAAATATATATTACATACTGTACATAAAATACCAAAAAGTACACCAAATATGGGTTATATATACTGTAAATAAACAATCAAAAAATACACTAATTATATTTAATATACTGTACATAAAATATGAAAAATGACATGAAATGTATACTATATACCATAAAAAAAATCTAAAATTACAGTAAATATATATTACACACTCTAAGTAAAATATCAAAAACTACGCCAAATATATATTATATAATTTACATAAAATATCAAAAGTACACCAAATAGATATTATATACAGTACATGAAATATCAAAAACTAGAGTAAATATATTTCATATATTGTACATATAATATTAACTAAAAGTACACCAAATACATTTTATATACTGTAAATAAAATATCCTATAGTACAGTAAATATATATTACATACTGTACATAAAATATCAAAAAGTACACCAAATATGTGTTATATATACTGTAAATAAACAATCAAAAACTACAGTAATTATATTTAATATACTGTACATAAAATATCAAAAATTACACGAAATGTATACTATATACCGTAAAAAAAATATCCAAAATTACAGTAAATATATATTACACACTCTATGTAAAATATCAAAAACTACGCCAAATATATATTATATAATTTACATAAAATATCAAAAGTACACCAAATAGATATTATATACAGTACATGAAATATCAAAAAGTACAGTAAATATATTTCATATATTGTACATATAATATTAACTAAAAGTACACCAGATATATTTTATATACTGTAAATAAAATATCCAATAGTACAGTAAATATATATTACATACTGTACATAAAATGTCAAAAAGTACACCAAATATGTGTTATATATACTGTAAATAAACTATAAAAACTACAGTAATTATATTTAATATACTGTACATAAAATATCAAAAATTACTCAAAATGTATATTATATACTGTTAATAAAGTATCAAAAATTACAGTAAATATATATTACACATTCTATTTAAAATATCAAAACTACACCAAAAATATATTTTATAATTTACATAAAATATCAAAAGTACACCAAATATATATTATATACTGTACATTAAATATCAAAATGCACAGTAAATCTATTTCATATATTGTATATATAATATTAACTGAAAGTACACCAAATACATTTTATATAATGTCAATAAAATGTCCAAAAGCACAGTAAATATATATTACATACTGTACGTAAAATACCAAAAAGTACACCAAATATGGGTTATATATACTGTAAATAAACAATCAAAAAATACACTAAGTATATTTAATATACTGTACATAAAGTATCAAAAATTACACGAAATGTATACTATATACCGTAAAAAAAATATCTAAAATTACGGTAAATATATATTGCACACTCTAGGTAAAATATCAAATCTACGCCAAATATATATTATATAATTTACATAAAATATCAAAAGTACACCAAATAGATATTATATACAGTACATAAAATATCAAAAAGTACAGTAAATATATTTCATATGTTATACATATAATATTAACTAAAAGTACACCAAATACATTTTATATATTGTAAATAAAATATCCAATAGAACAGAAAATATATATTACATACTGTACATAAAATGTCAAAAAGTATACCAAATATGTGTTATATATACTGTAAATAAACTATAAAAACAACAGTAATTATATTTAATATACTGTACATAAAATATCAAAAATTACTCAAAATGTATATTATATACTGTTAATAAAATATCAAAAATTACAGTAAATATATATTACACATTCTATTTAAAATATCAAAACTACACCAAAAATATATTTTATAATTTACATAAAATATTAAAAGTACACCAAATATATATTATATACTGTACATTAAATATCAAAATGCACAGTAAATCTATTTCATATATTGTAAAGATAATATTAACTGAAAGTACACCAAATACATTTTATATAATGTAAATAAAATGTCCAAAAGCACAGTAAATATATAATACATACTGTACATAAAATACCAAAAAGTACACCAAATATGTGTTATATATACTGTAAATAAACAATCAAAAAATACACTAATTATATTTAATATACTGTACATAAAATATCAAAAATTACACGAAATGTATACTATATACCGTAAAAAAAAATCTAAAATTACAGTAAATATATATTGCACACTCTATGAAAAATATCAAAAACTATGCCAAATATATATTATATAATTTACATAAAATATCAAAAGTACACCAAATAGATATTATATACAGTACATAAAATATGAAAAAGTACAGTAAATATATTTCATATATTCTACATATAATATTAACTAAAAGTACACCAAATACATTTTATATACTGTAAATAAAGTATCCAATAGTACAGTAAATATATATTACATACTGTACATAAAATATCAAATAGTACACCAAATATGTGTTATATATACTGTAAATAAACAATCAAAAACGGGAGTAATTACATTTAATATACTGTACATAAAATATCAAAAATTACACGAAATGTATACTATATACAGTAAAAAAATATCTAAAATTACAGTAAATATATATTACACACTCTATGTAAAATATCAAAAACTACGCCAAATATATATTATATAATTTACATAAAATATCAAAAGTACACCAAATAGATATTATATACAGTACATGAAATATCAAAAAGTACAGTAAATATATTTCATATATTGTACATATAATATTAACTAAAAGTACACCAAATATATTTTATATACTGTAAATAAAATATCCAATAGTACAGTAAATATATATTACATACTGTACATAAAATGTCAAAAATTACACCAAATATGTGTTATATATACTGTAAATAAACTATAAAAACTACAGTAATTATATTTAATATACTGTACATAAAATATCAAAAATTACTCAAAATGTATATTTTATACTGTTAATTAAATATCAAAAATTACAGTAAATATATATTACACATTCTATTTAAAATATCAAAACTACACCAAAAATATATTTTATAATTTACATAAAATATCAAAAGTACACCAAATATATATTATATACTGTACATTAAATATCAAAATGCACAGTAAATCTATTTCATATATCGTACATATAATATTAACTGAAAGTACACCAAATGCGTTTTATATAATGTAAATAAAATGTCCAAAAGCACAGTAAATATATATTACATACTGTACATAAAATACCAAAAAGTACACCAAATATGTGTTATATATAGTGTAAATAAACAATCAAAAAATACACTAATTATATTTAATATACTGTACATAAAATATCAAAAATTACACCAAATGTATACTATATACTGTAAAAAAATATCTAAAATTACAGTAAATATATATTGCACACTCTATGTAAAATATGAAATCTACGCAAAATATATATTATATAATTTACATAAAATATCAAAAGTACACCAAATAGATATTATATACAGTACATAAAATATGAAAAAGTACAGTAAATATATTTCATATATTCTACATATAATATTAACTAAAAGTACACCAAATACATTTTATATACTGTAAATAAAGTATCCAATAGTACAGTAAATATATATTACATACTGTACATAAAATATCAAATAGTACACCAAATATGTGTTATATATACTCTAAATAAACAATCAAAAACGGGAGTAATTACATTTAATATACTGTACATAAAATATCAAAAATTACACGAAATGTATACTATATACAGTAAAAAAATATCTAAAATTACAGTAAATATATATTACACACTCTATGTAAAATATCAAAAACTACGCCAAATATATATTATATAATTTACATAAAATATCAAAAGTACACCAAATAGATATTATATACAGTACATGAAATATCAAAAAGTACAGTAAATATATTTCATATATTGTACATATAATATTAACTAAAAGTACACCAAATATATTTTATATACTGTAAATAAAATATCCAATAGTACAGTAAATATATATTACATACTGTACATAAAATGTCAAAAATTACACCAAATATGTGTTATATATACTGTAAATAAACTATAAAAACTACAGTAATTATATTTAATATACTGTACATAAAATATCAAAAATTACTCAAAATGTATATTTTATACTGTTAATTAAATATCAAAAATTACAGTAAATATATATTACACATTCTATTTAAAATATCAAAACTACACCAAAAATATATTTTATAATTTACATAAAATATCAAAAGTACACCAAATATATATTATATACTGTACATTAAATATCAAAATGCACAGTAAATCTATTTCATATATCGTACATATAATATTAACTGAAAGTACACCAAATGCATTTTATATAATGTAAATAAAATGTCCAAAAGCACAGTAAATATATATTACATACTGTACATAAAATACCAAAAAGTACACCAAATATGTGTTATATATAGTGTAAATAAACAATCAAAAAATACACTAATTATATTTAATATACTGTACATAAAATATCAAAAATTACACCAAATGTATACTATATACCGTAAAAAAATATCTAAAATTACAGTAAATATATATTGCACACTCTATGTAAAATATGAAATCTACGCAAAATATATATTATATAATTTACATAAAATATCAAAAGTACACCAAATAGATATTATATACAGAACATAAAATATCAAAAAGTACAGTAAATATATTTCATATATTGTACATATAATATTAACTAAAAGTACACCAAATACATTTTATATACTGTAAATAAAATATCCAATAGTACAGTAAATATATATTACATACTGTACATAAAATGTCAAAAAGTACACCAAATATGTGTTATATATACTGTAAATAAACTATAAAAAGTACAGTAATTATATTTAATGTACTGTACATAAAATATCAAAAATTACTCAAAATGTATATTATATACTGTTAATAAAATATCAAAAATTACAGTAAATATGTATTACACATTCTATTTAAAATATCAAAACTACACCAAAAATATATTTTATAATTTACATAAAATATCAAAAGTACACCAAATATATATTATATACTGTACATTAAATATCAAAATGCACAGTAAATCTATTTCATATATTGTACATATAATATTAACTGAAAGTACACCAAATACATGTTATATAATGTAAATAAAATGTCCAAAAGCACAGTAAATATATAATACATACTGTACATAAAATACGAAAAAGTACACCAAATATGTGTTATATATACTCTAAATAAACAATCAAAAAATACACTAATTATATTTAATATACTGTACATAAAATATCAAAAATTACACGAAATGTATACTATATACCGTAAAAAAAATCTAAAATTACAGTAAATATATATTGCACACTCTAAAATATCAAAAACTACGCCAAATATATATTATATAATTTACATAAAATATCAAAAGTACACCAAATAGATATTATATACAGTACATAAAATATCAAGAAATACAGAAAATATATCTCATATATTGTACATATCATATTAACTAAAAGTACACCAAATACATTTTATATACTGTAAATAAAATATCCAATAGTACAGTAAATACATATTACATACCGTACATGAAATACCAAAAAGTACACCAAATGTGTGTTATATATACTGTAAATAAACAATCAAAACTATAGTAATTATATTTAATATACTGTACATAAAATATCAAAAATTACAGGAAATGTATACTATATACCGTAAAAAAATATCTAAAATTACAGTAAATATATATTACACACTCTATGTAAAATATCAAAATCTATGCCAAATATATATTATCTAATTTACATAAAATATCAAAAGTACACCAAATAGATATTATATACAGTACATGAAATATCAAATGTACAGTAAATATATTTCATATATTGTAAATATAATATTAACTAAAAGTACACCAAATATATTTTATATACTGTAAATTAAATATCCAATAGTACAGTAAATATATATTACATACTGTACATAAAATGTCAAAAATTACACCAAATATGTGTTATATATACGGTAAATAAACTATAAAAACTACAGTAATTATATTTAATATACTGTACATGAAATATCAAAAATTACTCAAAATGTATGTTATATACTGTTAATAAAATATCAAAAATTACAGTAAATATATATTACACATTCTATTTAAAATATCAAAACTACACCAAAAATATATTTTCTAATTTACATAAAATATCAAAAGTACACCAAATATATATTATATACTGTACATTAATTATCAAAATGCACAGTAAATCTATTTCATATATGGTACATATAATATTAACTGAAAGTACACCAAATACATTTTATATAATGTAAATAAAATGTCCAAAAGCACAGTAAATATATATTACATACTGTACATAAAATACCAAAAAGTACACCAACTATGTGTTATATATACTGTAAATAAACAATCAAAAAATACACTAATTATATTTAATATACTGTACATAAAATATCAAAAATTACACGAAATGTGTACTATATACCGTAAAAAAAATCTAAAATTACAGTAAATATATATTGCACACTCTAAAATATCAAAAACTACGCCAAATATATATTATATAATTTACATAAAATATCAAAAGTACACCAAATATATATTATATACTCTACATAAAATATCAAAAAGTACAGTAAATATATTTCATATATTGTACATATAATATTAACTAAAAGTACACCAAATACATTTTACATACTGTAAATAAAGTATCAAAAATTACAGTAAGTATATATTATCTACTGTACATAAAATATCAAAAAGTACACCAAATATGTGTTATATATTGTGTAAATAAACTATCAAAATCTTCAGTAATTATATTTAATATACTGTACATAAAATATCAAAAATTACACCAAATGTATATTATACACTCTAAATAGAATATCAAAAAGGACAGTAAATATATATTACACTCTATGTAAAATATCAAAACTACACCAAATATATATTATATAATTTACATAAAATATCAAACGTACACCAAATATATATTATATACTCTACATAAAATATCAAAAAGTACAGTAAATATATTTCATATGTTGTACATATAATATTAACTAAAAGTACACCAAATACATTTTACATACTGTAAATAAAATACCAAAAATTACAGTAACTATATATTATCTACTGTACATAAAATATCAAAAAGTACACCAAATATGTGTTATATATACTGTAAATAAACTCTCAAAATCTTCAGTAATTATATTTAATATACTGTACATAAAATATCAAAAATTACACCAAATGTATATTATACACTCTAAATAGAATATCAAAAAGGACAGTAAATATACATTACACCCTATGTAAAATATCAAAACTACACCAAATATATATTATATAATTTACATAAAATATCAAATGTACACCAAATATATATTATATACTCTACATAAAATATCAAAAAGTACAGTAAATATATTTCATATGTTGTACATATAATATTAACTAAAAGTACACCAAATACATTTTACATACTGTAAATAAAATACCAAAAATTACAGTAAGTATATATTATCTACTGTACATAAAATATCAAAAAGTACACCAAATATGTGTTATATATACTGTAAATAAACTATCAAAATCTTCAGTAATTATATTTAATATACTGTACATAAAATATCAAAAATAACACCAAATGTATATTATACACACTAAATAAAATATCAAAAAGGACAGTAAATATATATTACACTCTATTTAAAATATCAAAAACTACACCAAATATATATTATATAATTTACATAAAATATCAAAAGTACACCAAATATATATTATATAATCTACATAAAATATCAAAAAGTACAGTAAATATATTTCACATGTTGTACATATAATATTAACTAAAAGTACACCAAATACATTTTACATACTGTAAATAAAATACCAAAAATTACAGTAAGTATATATTATCTACTGTACATAAAATATCAAAAAGTACACCAAATATGTGTTATATATACTGTAAATAAACTATCAAAATCTTCAGTAATTATATTTAATATACTGTACATAAAATATCAAAAATTACACCAAATGTATATTATACACTCTAAATAGAATATCAAAAAGGGCAGTAAATATATATTACACTCTATTTAAAATATCAAAAACTACACCAAATATATATTATATAATTTACATAAAATATCAAAAGTACACCAAATATATATTATATACTGCACATAAAATATCAAAAAGTACAGTAAATATATTTCGTATGTTGTATATTTAATATTAACTAAAAGTACACCAAATACATTTTACATACTGTAAATAAAATATCAAAAATTTCAGTACGTATATATTATCTAGTGTACATAAAATGTCAAAAAGTACACCAAATATGTGTTATATATACTGTAAATAAGCTATCAAAATCTTCAGTAATTATATTTAATATACTGTACATAAAATATCAAAAATTACACCGAATGTATATTATACACTCTAAATAGAATATCAAAAAGGACAGTAAATATATATTACACTCTATGTAAAATATCAAAACTACACCAAATATATATTATATAATTTACATAAAATATCAAAAGTACACCAAATATATATTATATACTCTACATAAAATATCAAAAAGTACAGTAAATATATTTCATATGTTGTACATATAATATTAACTAAAAGTACACCAAATACATTTTACATACTGTAAATAAAATACCAAAAATTACAGTAAGTATATATTATCTACTGTACATAAAATATCAAAAAGTACACCAAATATGTGTTATATATACTGTAAATAAACTATCAAAATCTTCAGTAATTATATTTAATATACTGTACATAAAATATCAAAAATTACACCAAATGTATATTATACACTCTAAATAGAATATCAAAAAGGACAGTAAATATATACTACACTCTATGTAAAATATCAAAACTACACCAAATATATATTATATAATTTACATAAAATATCAAAAGTACACCAAATATATATTATATACTCTACATAAAATATCAAAAAGTACAGTAAATATATTTCATATGTTGTACATATAATATTAACTAAAAGTACACCAAATACATTTTACATACTGTAAATAAAATATCAAAAATTACAGTACGTATATATTATCTACTGTACATAAAATATCAAAAAGTACACCAAATATGTGTTATATATACTGTAAATAAACTATCAAAATCTTCAGTAATTATATTTAATATACTGTACATAAAATATCAAAAATTACACCAAATGTATATTATACACTCTAAATAGAATATCAAAAATGACAGTAAATATATATTACACTCTATGTAAAATATCAAAACTACACCAAATATATATTATATAATTTACATAAAATATCAAAAGTACACCAATTATATATTATATACTGTACATAAAATATCAAAAAGTACAGTAAATATATTTCATATGTTGTACATATAATATTAACTAAAAGTACACCAAATACATTTTACATACTGTAAATAAAATACCAAAAATTACAGTAAGTATATATTATCTACTGTACATAAAATATCAAAAAGTACACCAAATATGTGTTATATATACCGTAAATAAACTATCAAAATCTTCAGTAATTATATTTAATATACTGTACATAAAATATCAAAAATTACACCAAATATATATTATACACTCTAAATAGAATATCAAAAAGGACAGTAAATATATACTACACTCTATGTAAAATAACAAAACTACACCAAATATATATTATATAATTTACATAAAATATCAAAAGTACACCAAATATATATTATATACTCTACATAAAATATCAAAAAGTACAGTAAATATATTTCGTATGTTGTACATATAATATTAACTAAAAGTACACCAAATACATTTTACATACTGTAAATAAAATATCAAAAATTACAGTAAGTATATATTATCTACTGTACATAAAATATCAAAAAGTACACCAAATATGTGTTATATATACTGTAAATAAACTATCAAAATCTTCATTAATTATATTTAATATACTGTACATAAAATATCAAAAATTAAACCAAATGTATATTATACACTCTAAATAGAATATCAAAAAGGACATTAAATATATATTACACTCTATGTAAAATATCAAAACTACACCAAATATATATTATATAATTTACATAAAATATCAAAAGTACACCAAATATATATTATATACTCTACATAAAATATCAAAAAGTACAGTAAATATATTTCATATGTTGTACATATAATATTAACTAAAAGTACACCAAATACATTTTACATACTGTAAATAAAATACCAAAAATTACAGTAAGTATATATTATCTACTGTACTTAAAATATCAAAAAGTACACCAAATATGTGTTATATATACTGTAAATAAACTATCAAAATCTTCAGTAATTATATTTAATATACTGTACATAAAATATCAAAAATTACACCAAATGTATATTATACACTCTAAATAGAATATCAAAAAGGACAGTAAATATATATTACACCCTATGTAAAATATCAAAACTACACCAAATATATATTATATAATTTACATAAAATATCAAAAGTACACCAAATATATATTATATACTCTACATAAAATATCAAAAAGTACAGTAAATATATTTCATATGTTGTACATATAATATTAACTAAAAGTACACCAAATACATTTTACATACTGTAAATAAAATACCAAAAATTACAGTAAGTATATATTATCTACTGTACATAAAATATCAAAAAGTACACCAAATACGTGTTATATATACTGTAAATAAACTATCAAAATCTTCAGTAATTATATTTAATATACTGTACATAAAATATCAAAAATTACACCAAATGTATATTATACACTCTAAATAGAATATCAAAAAGGACAGTAAATATATACTACACTCTATGTAAAATATCAAATCTACACCAAATATATATTATATAATTTACATAAAATATCAAAAGTACACCAAATATATATTATATACTCTACATAAAATATCAAAAAGTACAGTAAATATATTTCATATGTTGTACATATAATATTAACTAAAAGTACACCAAATACATTTTACATACTGTAAATAAAATACCAAAAATTACAGTAAGTGTATATTATCTACTGTACATAAAATATCAAAAAGTACACCAAATATGTGTTATATATACTGTAAATAAACTATCAAAATCTTCAGTAATTATATTTAATATACTGTACATAAAATATCAAAAATTACACCAAATGTATATTATACACTCTAAATAGAATAACAAAAAGGACAGTAAATATATATTACACTCTATGTAAAATATCAAAATCTACACCAAATATATATTATATAATTTACATAAAATATCAAAAAGAACAGTAAATATATTTCATATATTGTACATATATTAACTAAAAGTACACCAAATACATTTTACATACTGTAAATAAAATATAAAATATTACAGTTAGTATATATTATCTACTGTACATAAAATATCAAAAAGTACACCAGATATGTGTTATATATACTGAAAATAAACTATCAATATCTTCAGTAATTATATTTAATATACTGTACATAAAATATCAAAAATTGCACCAAATGTATATTATACACTCTAAATAAAATATCAAAAAGTACAGTAAATATATATTACACTCTAAGTAAAATATCAAAAACTACACCAAATATATATTATATAATTTACATAAAATATCAAAAGTACACCAAATATATATTATATACTGTACATAAAATATCAAAAAGTAAAGTAAATATATTTCATATATTCTACATATAATATTAACTAAAAGTACACCAAATACATTTTACATACTGTAAATAAAATATCAAAAATTACAGTAAGTATATATTATCTACTGTACATAAAACATCAAAAAGTACACCAAATATGTGTTATATATACTGTAAATAAACTATCAAAATCTTCAGTAATTATATTTAATATACTGTACATAAAATATCAAAAATTACACCAAATGTATATTATACACTCTAAATAAAATATCAAAAAGGACAGTAAATATATATTACACTCTATGTAAAATATCAAAAACTACACCAAATATATATTATATAATTTACATAAAATATCAAAAGTACCCCAAATATATATTATATACTGTACATAAAATATCAAAAAGTACAGTAAATATATTTCATATATTGTACATATAATATTAACTAAAAGTACACCAAATACATTTTACATACTGTAAATAAAATATCAAAAATTACAGTAAGTATATATTATCTACTGTACATAAAATATCAAAAAGTACACCAAATATGTGTTATATATACTGTAAATAAACTATCAAAATCTTCAGTAATTATATTTAATATACTGTTCATAAAATATCAAAAATTACACCAAATGTATATTATACACTCTAAATAAAATATCAAAAAGGACAGTAAATATATATTACACTCTATGTAAAATATCAAAAACTACACCAAATATATATTATATAATTTACATAAAATATCAAAAGTACACCAAATATATATTATATACTGTACATAAAATATCAAAAAGTACAGTAAATATATTTCATATATTGTACATATAATATTAACTAAAAGTACACCAAATACATTTTACATACTGTAAATAAAATATCAAAAATTACAGTAAGTATATATTATCTACTGTACATAAAACATCAAAAAGTACACCAAATATGTGTTATATATACTGTAAATAAACTATCAAAATCTTCAGTAATTATATTTAATATACTGTACATAAAATATCAAAAATTACACCAAATGTATATTATACACTCTAAATAAAATATCAAAAAGGACAGTAAATATATATTACACTCTATGTAAAATATCAAAAACTACACCAAATATATATTATATAATTTACATAAAATATCAAAAGTACCCCAAATATATATTATATACTGTACATAAAATATCAAAAAGTACAGTAAATATATTTCATATATTGTACATATAATATTAACTAAAAGTACACCAAATACATTTTACATACTGTAAATAAAATATCAAAAATTACAGTAACTATATATTATCTACTGTACATAAAATATCAAAAAGTACACCAAATATGTGTTATATATACTGTAAATAAACTATCAAAAACTTCAGTAATTATATTTTATATACTGTACATAAAATATCAAAAATTACATCAAATGTATATTATACACTCTAAATAAAATATCAAAAACGACAGTAAATATATATTACACTCTATATAATATATCAAAAACTACACCAAATATATATTATATAATTTACATAAAATATCAAAAGTACACCAAATATATATTATATACTGTACATAAAATATCAAAAAGTACAGTAAATATATTTCATATATTGTGCATATAATATTAACTAAAAGTACACCAAATACATTTTACATACTGTAAATAAAATATAAAAAATTACAGTAAGTATATATTATCTACTGTACATAAATTATCAAATAGTACAATAAATATATTTCATGTATTGTACATATAATATTAACTGAAAGTACACCAAATACATTTAACATTCTGTAAATATAATATAAAAAATTACAGTAAGTATATATTATCTACTGTACATAAAATATCAAAAAGTACACCAAATATGTTTTATATATACTGTAAATAAACTATCAAAATCTTCAGTAATTATATTTAATATACTGTTCATAAAATATCAAAAATTACACCAAATGTATATTACACACTCTAAAAAATATCAAAAAGGACAGTAAATATATATTACACTCCTTGTAAAATATCAAAAACTACACCAAATATATATTATATAATTTACATAAAATATCAAAGTACCCCAAATATATATTATATACTGTACATAAAATATCAAAAAGTACAGTAAATATATTTCATATATTGTACATATAATATTAACTAAAACTATACCAAATACATTTTATATACTGTAAATAAAATATCAAAAATTACAGTAAGTATATATTATCTACTGTACATAAGCTATCAAAAAGTACACCAAATATGTGTTATATATATTGTAAATAAACTATCAAAATCTTCAGTAATTATATTTAATGTACTGTACATAAAATATCAATAATTACAACAAATGTATATTATACACTCTAAATAAAATATCAAAAATGACAGTAAATATATATTACACACTATGTAAAATATCAAAATCTACACCAAATATATATTATATAATTTACATAAAATATCAAAAGTACACCAAATATATATTATAAACTGTACATAAAATATCAAAAAGAACAGTAAATATATTTCATATATTGTACGTATATTAACTAAAGTACACCAAATACATTTTACATACTGTAAATAAAATATTAAAAATTACAGTAAGTGTATATTATCTACTGTACATAAAATATCAAAAAGTACACCAAATATGTGTTATATATACTGTAAAAAACTATCAAAATCTTCAGTAATTATATTTAATATACTGTTCATAAAATATCAAAAATTACTCCAAATGTATATTATACACTCTAAATAAAATATCAAAAAGGACAGTAAATATATATTACACTCTATGTAAAATATCAAAAACTACACCAAATATATATTATATAATTTACACAAAATATCAAAAGTACCCCAAATATATATTATATACTGTACATAAAATATCAAAAAGTACAGTAAATATATTTCATATATTGTACATATAATATTAACTAAAACTACACCAAATACATTTTATATACTGTAAATAAGATATCAAAAATTACAGTAAGTATATATTATCTACTGTACATAAGCTATCAAAAAGTACACCAAGTATGTGTTATATATACTGTAAATAAACTATCAAAATATTCAGTAATTATATTTAATATACTGTACATAAAATATCAAAAAATACACCAAATGTATATTATATAATTTACATAACATATCAAAAGTACACCAATTATATATTATATACTGTAGATAAAATATCAAAATGTAAAGTATATATATTTCATATATTCTACATATAATATTAACTAAAAGTATACCAAATACATTTTACATACTGTAAATAAAATATAAAAAATTACAGTAAGTATATATTATCTACTGTAAATAAAATATCAAAAAGTACACCAAATATGTGTTATATATACTGTAAATAAACTATCAAAACCTTCAGTAATTCTATTTAATATACTGCTCATAATATATCAAAAATTACACCAAATGTATATTATACACTCTAAATAAAATATCAAAAAGGACAGTAAATATATATTACACCCTATGTAAAATATCAAAAACTACACCAAATATATATTATATAATTTACATAAAATATCAAAAGTACACCAAATATATATTATCTACTGTACATAAAATATCAAAAAGTACAGTAAATATATTTCATATATTGTACATATAATATTAACTAAAAGTACACCAAATATATTTTACATAGTGGAAATAAAATATAAAAATTACAGTAATTATATATTATCTACTGTACATAAAACATCAAAAAGTACACCAAATATGTGTTATACATACTGTAAATAAATTATTAAAATCTTCAGTAATTATATTTAATATACTGTACATAAAATATCAAAAATTACACCAAATGTATATTATACACTCTAAATAAAATATCAAAAAGGACAGTAAATATATATTACACTCTATGTAAAATATCAAAAACTACACCAAATATATATTATATAATTTACATAAAATATCAAAAGTACACCAAATATATATTATATACTGTACATAAAATATCAAAAAGTACAGTAAATATATTTCATATATTGTACATATAATATTAACTGAAAGTACACCAAATACATTTTACATACTGTAAATAAAATATAAAAAATTACATTAAGTATATATTATCTACTGTACATAAATTATCAAATAGTACAGTAAATATATTTCATATATTGTACATATAATATTAACTGAAAGTACACCAAATACATTTTACATACTGTAAATAAAATATAAAATATTACAGTAAGTATATATTATCTACTGTAGATAAAATATCAAAAAGTACACCAAATATGTGTTATGTATACTGTAAATAAACTATCAAAATCTTCAGTAATTATATTTAATATACTGTTCATAAAATATCAAAAATTACACCATATGTATATTATACACTCTAAATAAAATATCAAAAAGGACAGTAAATATATATTACACTCCTTGTAAAATATCAAAAACTACACCAAATATATATTATATAATTTACATAAAATATCAAAAGTACACCAAATATATATTATATACTGTACATAAAATATCAAAAAGTATAGTAAATATATTTCACATATAGTACATATAATATTAACTAAAATACACCAAATATATTTTACATACTTTAAATAAAATATCAAGAATTACAGTAAGTATATATTATCTACTGTACATAAAATATCAAAAAGTACACCAAATATGTGTTATACATACTGTAAATAAACTATCAAAATCTTCAGTAATTATATTTTATATACTGTACATAAAATATCAAAAAGTACACCAAATGTACATTATACAATCTAAATAACATATCAAAAAGGACAGTAAATATATATTACACTCTATGTAAAATATCAAAAACTACACAAAATATATATTATATAATTTACATAAAATATCAAAAGTACCCCAAATATATATTATATACTGTACATAAAATATCAAAAAGTAAAGTAAATATATTTCATATATTCTACATATAATATTAACTAAAAGTACACCAAATACATTTTATATACTGTAAATAAAATATCAAACATTACAGTAAGTATATATTATCTACTGTACATAAAATATCAAAAAGTACACCAAATATGTGTTATATATGCTGTAAATAAACTATCAATGTATTCAGTAATTATATTTAATATACTGTACATAAAATATCAATAATTACACCAAATGTATATTATGCACTCTAAATAAAATATCAAAAAGGACAGTAAATATATATTACACTCTATGTAAAATATCAAAAACTACACCAAATATATATTATATAATTTTCATAAAATATCAAAAGTACACCAAATATATATTATATACTGTACATAAAATATCAAAAAGTACAGTAAATATATTTCATATATTGTACATATAATATTAACTAAAAGTACACCAAATACATTTTACATACTGTAAATAAAATATAAAAAATTACAGTAAGTATATATTATCTACTGTACATAAAATATCAAAAAGTACACCAAATATGTGTTATATATACTGTAAATAAACTATCAATATCTTCAGTAATTATATTTAATATACTGTTCATAAAATATCAAAAATTACACCAAATGTATATTATACACTCTAAATAAAATATCAAAAAGGACAGTAAATATATATTACACTCTATGTAAAATATCAAAAACTACACCAAATATATATTATATAATTTACATAAAATATCAAAAGTACACCAAATATATATTATATACTGTACATAAAATATCAAAAAGTACAGTAAATATATTTCATATATTGTACATATAATATTAACTAAAAGTACACCAAATACATTTTACATACTGTAAATAAAATATCAAAAATTACAGTAGGTATATATTATCTACTGTACATAAAACATCAAAAAGTACACCAAATATGTGTTATATATACTGTAAATAAACTATCAAAATCTTCAGTAATTATATTTAATATACTGTACATAAAATATCAAAAATTACACCAAATGTATATTATACACTCTAAATAAAATATCAAAAAGGACAGTAAATATATATTACACTCTATGTAAAATATCAAAAACTACACCAAATATATATTATATAATTTACATAAAATATCAAAAGTACCCCAAATATATATTATATACTGTACATAAAATATCAAAAAGTACAGTAAATATATTTCATATATTGTACATATAATATTAACTAAAAGTACACCAAATACATTTTACATACTGTAAATAAAATATCAAAAATTACAGTAAGCATATATTATCTACTGTACATAAAATATCCAAAAGTACACCTAATATGTGTTATATATACTGTAAATAAACTATCAAAATCTTCAGTAATTATATTTAATATACTGTTCATAAAATATCAAAAATTACACCAAATGTATATTATACACTCTAAATAAAATATCAAAAAGGACAGTAAATATATATTACACTCTATGTAAAATATCAAAAACTACACCAAATATATATTATATAATTTACATAAAATATCAAAAGTACACCAAATATATATTATATACGGTACATAAAATATCAAAAAGTACAGTAAATATATTTCATATATTGTACATATAATATTAACTAAAAGTACACCAAATACATTTTACATACTGTAAATAAAATATCAAAAATTACAGTAACTATATATTATCTACTGTACATAAAATATCAAAAAGTACACCAAATATGTGTTATATATACTGTAAATAAACTATCAAAAACTTCAGTAATTATATTTTATATACTGTACATAAAATATCAAAAATTACATCAAATGTATATTATACACTCTAAATAAAATATCAAAAATGACACTAAATATATATTACACTCTATGTAATATATCAAAAACTACACCAAATATATATTATATAATTTACATAAAATATCAAAAGTACACCAAATATATATTATATACTGTACATAAAATATCAAAAAGTACAGTAAATATATTTCATATATTGTGCATATAATATTAACTAAAAGTACACCAAATACATTTTACATACAGTAATTAAAATATAAAAAATTACAGTAAGTATATATTATCTACTGCACATAAATTATCAAATAGTACAATAAATATATTTCATATATTGTACATATAATATTAACTGAAAGTACACCAAATACATTTTACATACTGTAAATATAATATAAAAAATTACAGTAAGTATATATTATCTACTGTACATAAAATATCAAAAAGTACACCAAATATGTTTTATATATACTGTAAATAAACTATCAAAATCTTCAGTAATTATATTTAATATACTGTTCATAAAATATCAAAAATTACACCAAATGTATATTACACACTCTAAAGAATATCAAAAAGGACAGTAAATATATATTACACTCCTTGTAAAATATCAAAAACTACACCAAATATATATTATATAATTTACATAAAATATCAAAGTACCCCAAATATATATTATATACTGTACATAAAATATCAAAAAGTACAGTAAATATATTTCATATATTGTACATATAATATTAACTAAAACTATACCAAATACATTTTATATACTGTAAATAAAATATCAAAAATTACAGTAAGTATATATTATCTACTGTACATAAGCTATCAAAAAGTACACCAAATATGTGTTATATATATTGTAAATAAACTATCAAAATCTTCAGTAATTATATTTAATGTACTGTACATAAAATATCAATAATTACACCAAATGTATATTATACACTCTAAATAAAATATCAAAAATGACAGTAAATATATATTACACTCTATGTAAAATATCAAAATCTACACCAAATATATATTATATAATTTACATAAAATATCAAAAGTACACCAAATATATATTATAAACTGTACATAAAATATCAAAAAGAACAGTAAATATATTTCATATATTGTACATATATTAACTAAAGTACACCAAATACATTTTACATACTGTAAATAAAATATTAAAAATTACAGTAAGTATATATTATCTACTGTACATAAAATATCAAAAAGTACACCAAATATGTGTTATATATACTGAAAATAAACTATAAAAATATTCAGTAATTATATTTAATATACTGTACATAAAATATCAAAAATTACACCAAATATATATTATACACTCTAAATAAAATATCAAAAAGGACAATAAATATATATTACACTCTATGTAAAATATCAAAAACTACACCAAATATATATTATATAATTTACATAAAATATCAAAAGTACACCAATTATATATTATATACTGTACATAAAATATCAAAAAGTAAAGTAAATATATTTCATATATTCTACATATAATATTAACTAAAAGTACACCAAATACATTTTACATACTGTAAATAAAATATCAAAAATTACAGTAAGTATATATTATCTACTGTACATAAAACATCAAAAAGTACACCAAATATGTGTTATATATACTGTAAATAAACTATCAAAATCTTCAGTAATTATATTTAATATACTGTTCATAAAATATCAAAAATTACTCCAAATGTATATTATACACTCTAAATAAAATATCAAAAAGGACAGTAAATATATATTACACTCTATGTAAAATATCAAAAACTACACCAAATATATATTATATAATTTACACAAAATATCAAAAGTACCCCAAATATATATTATATACTGTACATAAAATATCAAAAAGTACAGTAAATATATTTCATATATTGTACATACAATATTAACTAAAACTACACCAAATACATTTTATATACTGTAAATAAGATATCAAAAATTACAGTAAGTATATATTATCTACTGTACATAAGCTATCAAAAAGTACACCAAGTATGTGTTATTTATACTGTAAATAAACTATCAAAATATTCAGTAATTATATTTAATATACTGTACATAAAATATCAAAAAATACGCCAAATGTATATTATATAATTTACATAACATATCAAAAGTACACCAATTATATATTATATACTGTAGATAAAATATCAAAAAGTAAAGTAAATATATTTCATATATTCTACATATAATATTAACTAAAAGTACACCAAATACATTTTACATACTGTAAATAAAATATAAAAAATTACAGTAAGTATATATTATCTACTGTACATAAAATATCAAAAAGTACACCAAATATGTGTTATATATACTGTAAATAAACTATCAAAACCTTCAGTAATTCTATTTAATATACTGCTCATAATATATCAAAAATTACACCAAATGTATATTATACACTCTAAATAAAATATCAAAAAGGACAGTAAATATATATTACACTCTATGTAAAATATCAAAAACTACAACAAATATATATTATATAATTTACATAAAATATCAAAAGTACACCAAATATATATTATCTACTGTACATAAAATATCAAAAAGTACAGTAAATATATTTCATATATTGTACATATAATATTAACTAAAAGTACACCAAATATATTTTACATAGTGGAAATAAAATATAAAAATTACAGTAATTATATATTATCTACTGTACATAAAACATCAAAAAGTACACCAAATATGTGTTATATATACTGTAAATAAACTATGAAAATCTTCAGTAATTATATTTAATATACTGTACATAAAATATCAAAAATTACACCAAATGTATATTATACACTCTAAATAAAATATCAAAAAGGACAGTAAATATATATTACACTCTATGTAAAATATCAAAAACTACACCAAATATATATTATATAATTTACATAAAATATCAAAAGTACACCAAATATATATTATATACTGTACATAAAATATCAAAAAGTACAGTAAATATATTTCATATATTGTACATATAATATTAACTGAAAGTACACCAAATACATTTTACATACTGTAAATAAAATATAAAAAATTACATTAAGTATATATTATCTACTGTACATAAATTATCAAATAGTACAGTAAATATATTTCATATATTGTACATATAATATTAACTGAAAGTACACCAAATACATTTTACATACTGTAAATAAAATATAAAATATTACAGTAAGTATATATTATCTACTGTACATAAAATATCAAAAAGTACACCAAATATGTGTTATGTATACTGTAAATAAACTATCAAAATCTTCAGTAATTATATTTAATATACTGTTCATAAAATATCAAAAATTACACCAAATGTATATTATACACTCTAAATAAAATATCAAAAAGGACAGTAAATATATATTACACTCCTTGTAAAATATCAAAAACTACACCAAATATATATTATATAATTTACATAAAATACCAAAAGTACACCAAATATATATTATATACTGTACATAAAATATCAAAAAGTACAGTAAATATATTTCATATATTGTACACATAATATTAACTAAAAGTACACCAACTACATATTACATACTGTAAATAAAATATAAAAAATTACAGTAAGTACATATTATCTACTGTACATAAAATATCAAATAGTACAGTAAATATATTTCATATATTGTACATATAACATTAACTAAAAGTACACCAAATACATTTTACATACAGTAAATAAAATATAAAAAATTACAGTAAGTATATATTATCTACTGTACATAAAATATCAAAAAGTACACCAAATATGTGTTATATATACTGTAAATAAACTATCAAAATCTTCAGTAATTATACTTAATATACTGTTCATAAAACATCAAAAAATACACCAAATGTATATTATACACTCTAAATAAAATATTAAAAATGACAGTAAATATATATTACACTCTATGTAAAATATGAAAAACTACACCAAATATATATTATATAATTTACATAAAATATCAAAAGTACACCAAATATATATTATATACTGTACATAAAATATGAAAAAGTACAGTAAATATAATTCATATATTGTACATATAATATTAACTAAAAGTACACCAAATACATTTTACATACTGTAAATAAAATATAGAAAATTACAGTATGTATATATTATCTACTGTACATAAAATATCAAAAAGTACACCAAATATGTGTTATATATACTGTAAATAAACTATCAAAATCTTCAGTAATTATATTTAATATACTGCTCATAAAATATCAAAAATTACACCAAATGTATATTATACAGTCTAAATAAAATATCAAAAAGGACAGTAAATATATATTACACTCTATGTAAAATATCAAAAACTACACCAAATATATACTGTATAATTTACATAAAATATCAAAAATACACCAAATATATATTATATACTGTACATAAAATATCAAAAAGTACAGTAAATATATTTCATATATTGTACATGTAATATTAACTAAAAGTACACCAAATACATTTTACATACTGTAAATAAAATATAAAAAATTACAGTAAGTATATATTATCTACTGTACATAAAACATCAAAAAGTACACCAAATATGTGTTATATATACTGTAAATAAACTATCAAAATCTTCAGTAATTATATTTAATATACTGTACATAAAATATCAAAAATTACACCAAATGTATATTATACACTCTAAATAGAATATCAAAAAGGACAGTAAATATATATTACACTCTATGTAAAATATCAAAACTACACCAAATATATATTATATAATTTACATAAAATATCAAAAGTACACCAAATATATATTATATACTGTACATAAAATATCAAACAGTACAGTAAATATATTTCATATGTTGTACATATAATATTAACTAAAAGTACACCAAATACATTTTACATACTGTAAATAAATTACCAAAAATTACAGTAAGTATATATTATCTACTGTACATAAAATATCAAAAAGTACACCAAATATGTGTTATATATACTGTAAATAAACTATCAAAATCTTCAGTAATTATATTTAATATACTGTACATAAAATATCAAAAATTACACCAAATGTATATTATACACTCTAAATAGAATATCAAAAAGGACAGTAAATATATATTACACTCTATGTAAAATATCAAAAACTACACCAAATATATATTATATAATTTACATAAAATATCAAAAGTACACCAAATATATATTATATACTGTACAGAAAATATCAAAAAGTACAGTAAATATATTTCATATATTGTACATATAATATTAACTAAAAGTACACCAAATACATTTTACATACTGTAAATAAAATATCAAAAATTACAGTAAGTATATATTATCTACTGTACATAAACATCAAAAAGTACACCAAATATGTGTTATATATACTGTAAATAAACTATCAAAATCTTCAGTAATTATATTTAATATACTGTACATAAAATATCAAAAATAACACCAAATGTATATTATACACTCTAAATAAAATATCAAAAAGGACAGTAAATATATATTACACTCTATGTAATATACCAAAAACTACACCAAATATATATTATATAATTTACATAAAATATCAAATGTACACCAAATATATATTATATGCTGTACATAAAATATCAAAAAGTACAGTAAATATATTTCATATATTGTACATATAATATTAACTAAAAGTACACCAAATCAATTTTACATACACTAAATAAAATATAAAAAATCACAGTAAGTATATATTATCTACTGTACATAAAATATCAAAAAGTACACCAAATATGTGTTATATATACTGTAAATAAACTATCAAAAACTTCAGTAATTATATTTTATATACTGTACATAAAATATCAAAAATTACACCAAATGTATATTATACGCTCTAAATAAAATATCAAAAATGACAGTAAATATATATTACACTCTATGTAAAATATCAAAAACTACACCAAATATATATTATATAATTTATATAAAATATCAAAAGTACACCAAATATATATTATATACTGTACATAAAATATCAGAAAGTACATTAAATATATTTCATATATTGTACATATAATATTAAATAAAAGTACACCAAATACATTTTACATACTGAAAATAAAATACAAAAAATTACAGTAAGTATATATTATCTACTGTACATAAATTATCAAATAGTACAGTAAATATATTTCATATATTGTACATATAATATTAACTGAAAGTACACCAAATACATTTTACATACTGTAAATAAAATATAAAAAATTACAGTAAGTATATATTATCTACTGTACATAAAATATCAAAAAGTACACCAAATATTTGTTATATATACTGTAAATAAACTATCAAAATCTTCACTAATTATATTTAATATACTGTTCATAAAATATCAAAAATTACACCAAATGTATATTATACACTCTAAATAAAATATCAAAAAGGACAGTAAATATATATTACACTCCTTGTAAAATATCAAAAACTACACCAAATATATATTATATAATTTACATAAAATATCAAAAGTACACCAAATATATATTATATACTGTACATAAAATATCAAAAAGTATAGTAAATATATTTCATATATAGTACATATAATATCAACTAAAATACACCAAATACATTTTACATACTGTAAATAAAATATCAAAAATTACAGTAAGTATATATTATCTACTGTACATAAAATATAAAAAGTACACCAAATATGTGTTATATATACTGTAAATAAACTATCAAAAGCTTCAGTAATTATAATTGATATACTGTTCATAAAATATCAAATATTACACCAAATGTATACTATACACTCTAAATAAAATATCAAAAATGACAGTAAATATATATTACACTCTATGTAAAATATCAAAAACTACACCAAATATATATTATATAATTTACATAAAATATCAAAAGTACACCAAATATATATTATATACTGTATATAAAATATCAAAAAGTAAAGTAAATATATTTCATATATTGTACACATAATATTAACTAAAAGTACACCAACTACATTTTACATACTGTAAATAAAATGTAAAAAATTACAGTAAGTACATATTATCTACTGTACATAAAATATCAAAAAGTACAGTAAATATATTTTATATATTGTACATATAAGATTAACTAAAAGTACACCAAATACATTTTACATACTGTAAATAAAATATAAAAAATTACAGTAAGTATATTTTATCTACTGTACATAAAATATCAAAAAGTACACCAAATATGTGTTATATATACTGTAAATAAACTATCAAAATCTTCAGTAATTATATTTAATATACTGTTCATAAAACATCAAAAAATACACCAAATGTATATTATACACTCTAAATAAAATATCAAAAATGACAGTAAATATATATTACACTCTATGTAAAATATCAAAAACTACAGCAAATACATATTATATAATTTACATAAAATATCAAAAGTACACTAAATATATATTATATACTGTACATAAAATATCAAAAAGTACAGTAAATATATTTCATATATTGTACATATAATATTAACTAAAAGTACACCAAATACGTTTTACATACTGTAAATAAAATATAAAAAATTACAGTAAGTATATATTATCTACTGTACATAAATTATCAAATAGTACAGTAAATATATTTCATATATTGAACATATAATATTAACTGAAAGTACACCAAATACGTTTTACATTCTGTAAATAAAATATAAAAAATTACAGTAAGTATATATTATCTACTGTACATAAAATATCAAAAAGTACACCAAATATGTGTTATATATACTCTAAATAAACTATCAAAATCTTCAGTAATTATATTTAATATACTTTACATAAAATATCAAAAATTACGCCAAATGTATATTATACACTCTAAATAAAATATCAAAGTACAGTAAATATATATTAGACTCTATGTAAAATATCAAAAACTACACCAAATATATATTATATAATTTACATAAAATATCAAAAGTACACCAAATATATATTATATACTGTACATAAAATATCAAAAAGTACAGTAAATATATTTCATATATTGTACATATAATATTAACTAAAAGTACACCAAATACATTTTACATACTGTAAATAAAATATAAAAAATTACAGTAAGTACATATTATCTACTGTACATAAAACATCAAAAAGTACACCAAATATGTGTTATAAATAGTGTAGATAAACTATCAAAACCTTCAGTAATTATATTTAATATACTGTACATAAAATATCAAAAATTACACCAAATGTATATTATACACTCTAAATAAAATATCAAAAAGGACAGTAAATATATATTACACTCTATGTAAAATATCAAAAACTACACCAAATATATATTATATAATTTACATAAAATATCAAAAGTACACCAAATATATATTATATACTGTAAATAAAATATCAAAAACTACAGTAAATATATTTCATATATTGTACATATAATATTAATTAAAGTACACCAAATACATTTTACATACTGTAAATAAAATATCAAAAATTACAGTAAGTATATATTATCTACTGTACATAAAATATCAAAAAGCACACCAAATATGTGTTATATATACTGTAAATAAACTATCAAAAACTTCAGTAATTATATTTTATATACTGTACATAAAATAACAAAAATTACACCAAATGTATATTATACACTCTAAATAAAATATCAAAAAGGACAGTAAATATATATTACACTCTATGTAAAATATCAAAAACTACACCAAATATATATTATATAATTTACATAAAATATCAAAAGTACACCAAATATATATTATATACTGTACATAAAATATCAAAAAGTACAGTAAATATATTTCATATATTGTACATATAATATTAACTAAAAGTACACCAACTACATTTTACATACAGTAAATAAAATATAAAAAATTACAGTAAGAACATATTATCTACTGTACATAAAATATCAAAAAGTAAAGTAAATATATTTCATATATTCCACATATAATATTAACTAAAAGTACACCAAATACATTTTATATACTGTAAATAATATATCAAAAATTACAGTAAGTATATATTATCTACTGTACATAAAATGTCAAAAAGTACACCAAATATGTGATATATATACTGTAAGTAAACTATCAAAATATTCAGTAATTATATTTAATATACTGTACATAAAATATCAATAATTACACCAAATGTATATTATACACCCTAAATAAAATATCAAAAATGACAGTAAATATATGTTACACTCTATGTAAAATATCAAAAACTACACCAAATATATATTATATAATTTACATAAAATATCAAAAGTACACCAAATATATATTATATACTGTACATAAAATATCAAAAAGTACAGTAAATATATTTCATATATTGTACATATAGTATTAACTAAAAGTACACCAAATACATTTTACATACTGTAAATAAAATATAAAAAATTACAGTAAGTATATATTATCTACGGTACATAAAACATCAAAAAGTACACCAAATATGTGTTATATATACTGTAAATAAATTATCTAAATCTTCAGTAATTACATTTAATATACTTTACATAAAATATCAAAAATTACACCAAATGTATATTATACACTCTAAATAAAATATCAAAAAGGACAGTAAATATATATTACACTCTATGTAAAATATCAAAAACTACACCAAATATATATTATATAATTTAGATAAAATATCAAAAGTACACCAAATATATATTATATACTGTACATAAAATATCAAAAAGTACAGTAAATATATTTTATATATTGTACATATAATATTAACTAAAAGTACACCAAACACATTTTACATACTGTAAATAAAATATCAAAAATTACAGTAAGTATATATTATCTACTGTACATAAAACATCAAAAAGTACACCAAATATGTGTTATATATACTGTAAATAAACTATCAAAATCTTCAGTAATTATATTTAATATACTGCTCATAAAATATCAAAATTTACACCAAATGTATATTATACACTCTAAATAAAATATCAAAAAGGACAGTAAATATATATTACACTCTATGTAAAATATCAAAAACTACACCAAATATATATTATATAATTTACATAAAATATCAAAAGTACACCAAATATATATTATATACTGTATATAAAATATCAAAAAGTACAGTAAATATATTTCATATATTGTACATATAGTATTAACTAAAAGTACACCAAATACATTTTACATACTGTAAATAAAATATAAAAAATTACAGTAAGTATATATTATCTACGGTACATAAAACATCAAATAGTACACCAAATATGTGTTATATATACTGTAAATAAACTATCGAAATCCTCAGTAATTATATTTAATATACTGTACATAAAATATCAAAAATTACACCAAATGTATATTATACACTCTAAATAAAATATCAAAAAGGACAGTAAATATATATTACACTCTATGTAAAATAACAAAAACTACGCCAAATATATATTATATAATTTACATAAAATATCAAAAGTACACCAAATAGATATTATATACAGTACATAAAATATCAAAAAGTACAGTAAATATATTTCATATATTGTACATATAATATTAACTAAAAGTACACCAAATACATTTTATATACTGTAAGTAAAATATCCAATAGTACAGTAAATATATATTACATACTGTACATAAAATGTCAAAAAGTACACCAAATATGTGTTATATATACTGTAAATAAACAATCAAAAAATACACTAATTATACTTAATATACTGTACATAAAATATCAAAAATTACACGAAATGTATACTATATACCGTAAAAAAATATCAAAAATTACAGTAAATATATATTGCACACTCTATGTAAAATATCAAAAACTACGCCAAATATATATTATATAATTTACATAAAATATCAAAAGTACACCAAATAGATATTATATACAGTACATAAAATATCAAAAAGTACAGTAAATATATTTCATATATTGTACATATAATATTAACTAAAAGTACACCAAATACATTTTATATACTGTAAATAAAATATCCAATAGTACAGTAAATATATATTACATACAGTACATAAAATGTCAAAAAGTACACCAAATATGTGTTATATATACTGTAAATAAACAATCAAAAAATACACTAATTACATTTAATATGCTGTACATAAAATATCAAAAATTACACGAAATGTATACTATATACCGTAAAAAAAATCTAAAATTACAGTAAATATATATTGCACACTCTATGTAAAATATCAAAAACTACGCCAAATATATATTATATAATTTACATAAAATATCAAAAGTACACCAAATAGATATTATATACAGTACATAAAATATCAAAATGTACAGTAAATATATTTCATATATTGTACATATAATATTAACTAAAAGTACACCAAATACATTTTATATACTGTAAATAAAATATCCAATAGTACAGTAAATATATATTACATACTGTACATAAAATATCAAAAAGTACACCAAATATGTGTTATATATACTGTAAATAAACAATCAAAAATACACTAATTATATTTAATATACTGTACATAAAATATCAAAAATTACATGAAATGTATACTATATACCGTAAAAAAAATATCTAAAATTACAGTAAATATATATTGCACACTCTATGTAAAATATCAAAAACTACGCCAAATATATATTATATAATTTACATAAAATATCAAATGTACACCAAATATTATATGCAGTACATAAAATATCAAAAACTACAGTAATTATATTTCATATATTGTACATATAATATTAACTAAAATTACACCAAATATATTTTATATACTGTAAATAAAATATCCAATAGTGCAGTAAATATATATTACATACTGTACATAAAATGTCAAAAAGTACACCAAATATGTGTTATATATACTGTAAATAAACAATCAAAAAATACACTAATTATATTTAATATACTGTACATAAAATATCAAAAATTACACGAAATGTATACTATATACCGAAAAAAATATATCTAAAATTACAGTAAATATATATTGCACACTCTATGTAAAATATCAAAAACTACGCCAAATATATATTATATAATTTACATAAAATATCAAAAGTACACCAAATAGATATTATATACAGTACATAAAATATCAAAAAGTACAGTAAATATATTTCATATATTGTACATATAATATTAACTAAAAGTACACCAAATACATTTTATATACTGTAAATAAAATATCCAATAGTACAGTAAATATATATTACATACTGTACATAAAATGTCAAAAAGTACACCAAATATGTGTTATATATACTGTAAATAAACAATCAAAAAATACACTAATTATATTTAATATACTGTACATAAAATATCAAAAATTACACGAAATGTATACTATATTCCGTAAAAAAAATATCTAAAATTACAGTAAATATATATTGCACACTCTATGTAAAATATCAAAAACTACACCAAATATATATTATATAATTTACATAAAATATCAAAAGTACACCAAATAGATATTATATACAGTACATAAAATATCAAAAAGTACAGTAAATCTATTTCATATATTGTACATATAATATTAACTAAAAGTACACCAAATACATTTTATATACTGTAAATAAAATATCCAATTGTACAGTAAATATATATTACATACTGTACATAAAATATCAAAAAGTACACCAAATATGTGTTATCTATACTGTAAATAACCAATCAAAAAATACACTAATTATATTTAATATACTGTACATAAAATATCAAAAATTACACGAAATGTATACTATATACCGTAAAAAAAATCTAAAATTACAGTAAATATATATTGCACACTCTATGTAAAATATCAAAAACTACGCCAAATAAATATTATATAATTTACATAAAATATCAAAAGTACACCAAAGAGATATTATATACACTACATAAATTATCAAAAAGTACAGTAAATATATTTCATATATTGTACATATAATATTAACTAAAAGTACACCAAATACATTTTATATACTGTAAATAAAATATCCAATAGTACAGTAAATATATATTATATACTGTATATAAAATGTCAAAAAGTACACCAAATATGTGTTATATATACTGTAAATAAACAATCAAAAAATACACTAATTATATTTAATATACTGTACATAAAATATCAAAAATTACACGAAATGTATACTATATACCGTAAAAAAATATCTAAAATTACAGTAAATATATATTACACACTCTATGTAAAATATCAAAAACTACGCCAAATGTATATTATATAATTTACATAAAATATCAAAAGTACACCAAATAGATATTATATACAGTACATAAAATATCAAAATGTACAGTAAATATATTTCATATATTGAACATATAGTATTAACTAAAAGTACACCAAATACATTTTATATACTGTAAATAAAATATCCAATAGTACAGTAAATATATATTACATACTGTACATAAAATATCAAAAAGTACACCAAATATGTGTTATATATACTGTAAATAAACAATTAAAAAATAAACTAACTATATTTAATATACTGTACATAAAATATCAAAAATTACACGAAATGTATACTATATACCTTAAAAAAAATATCTAAAATTACAGTAAATATATATTGCACACTCTATGTAAAATATCAAAAACTACGCCAAATATATATTATATAATTTACATAAAATATCAAAAGTACACCAAATAGATATTATATACAGTACATAAAATATCAAAAAGTACAGTAAATATATTTCATATATTGTACATACAATATTAACTAAAAGTACACCAAATACATTTTATATACTGTAAATAAAATATCCAATAGTACAGTAAATATATATTATATACTGTACATAAAATGTCAAAAAGTACACCAAATATGTGTTATATATACAGTAAATAAACAATCAAAAAATACACTAATTATATTTAATATACTGTACATAAAATATAAAAAATTACACGAAATGTATACCATATACCGTAAAAAAAAATCTAAAATTACAGTAAATATATATTGCACACTCTATGTAAAATATCAAAAACTACGCCAAATATATATTATATAATTTACATAAAATATCAAAAGTACACCAAATAGATATTATATACAGTACATAAAATATCAAAAAGTACAGTAAATATATTTCATATATTGTACATATAATATTAACTAAAAGTACACCAAATATATTTTATATACTGTAAATAAAATATCCAATAGTACAGTAAATATATATTACATACTGTACATAAAATATCAAAAAGTACACCAAATATGTGTTATATATACTGTAAATAAACAATCAAAAACTACAGTAATTATATTTAATACACTGTACATAAAATATCAAAAATTACACGAAATGTATACTATATACCGTAAAAAAAAATCTAAAATTACAGTAAATATATATGGCACACTCTATGTAAAATATCAAAAACTACGCCAAATATATATTATATAATTTACATAAAATATCAAAAGTACACCAAATAGATATTATATACAGTACATAAAATATCAAAAAGTACAGTAAATATATTTCATATATTGTACATATAATATTAACTAAAAGTACACCAAATACATTTTATATACTGTAAATAAAATATCCAACAGTACAGTAAATATATATTACATACTGTACATAAAATATCATAAAGTACACCAAATATGTGTTATATATACTGTAAATAAACAATCAAAAAATACACTAATTATATTTAATATACTGTACATAAAATATCAAAAATTACACGAAATGTATACTATATACCGTAAAAAAAATATCTAAAATTACAGTAAATATATATTGCACACTCTAGGTAAAATATCAAAAACTACGCCAAATGTATATTATATAATTTTCATAAAATATCAAAAGAACACCAAATAGATATTATATACAGTATATGAAATATCAAAAACTACAGTAAATATATTTCATATGTTGTACATATAATATTAACTAAAAGTACACCAAATATATTTTATATACTGTAAAAAATATATCCAATAGTACAGAAAATATATATTACATACTGTACATAAAATGTCAAAAAATACACCAAATATGTGTTATATATACTGTAAATAAACTATAAATACTACAGTAATTATATTTAATATACTGTATATAAAATATCAAAAATTACTCAAAATGTATATTATATACTGTTAATAAAATATCAAAAATTACAGTAAATATATATTACACATTCTATTTAAAATATCAAAACTACACCAAAAATATATTTTATAATTTACATAAAATATCAAAAGTACACCAAATAGATATTATATACTGTACATTAAATATCAAAATGCACAGTAAATCTATTTCATATATTGTACATATAATATTAACTAAAACTACACCAAATACATTTTATATACTGTAAATAAAATATCCAATACTACAGTAAATATATATTACATACTGTACATAAATATCAAAAAGTACACCAAATATGTGTTATATATACTGTAAATAAACAATCAAAACTACAGTAATTATATTTAATATACTGTACATAAAATATCAAAAATTACACGAAATGTATACTATATACCGTAAAAAAAATCTAAAATTACAGTAAATATATATTGCACACTCTATGTAAAATATCAAAAACTACGCCAAATATATATTATATAATTTACATAAAATATCAAAAGTACACCAAATAGATATTATATACAGTACATAAAATATCAAAAAGTACAGTAAATATATTTCATATATTGTACATATAATATTAACTAAAAGTACACCAAATACATTTTATATACTGTAAATAAAATATCCAATAGTACAGTAAATATATATTACATACTGTACATAAAATATCAAAAAGTACACCAAATATGTGTTATATATACTGTAAATAAACAATCAAAAAATACACTAATTATATTTAATATACTGTACATAAAATATCAAAAATTACACGAAATGTATACTATATACCATAAAAAAATATCTAAAATTACAGTAAATATTTATTGCACACTCTATGTAAAATATAAAAACTACGCCAAATATATATTATATAATTTACATAAAATATCAAAAGTACACCAAATAGATATTATATACAGTACATAAAATATCAAAAAGTACAGTAAATATATTTCATATATTGTACATATAATATTATCTAAATGTACACCAAATACATTTTATCTACTGTAAATAAAATATCCAATAGTACAGTAAATATATATTACATACTGTACATAAAATGTCAAAAAGTACACCAAATATGTGTTATATATACTGTAAATAAACAATCAAAAACTACAGTAATTATATTTAATATACTGTACATAAAATATCAAAAATCACACGAAATGTATACTATATAGCGTAAAAAAATATCTAAAATTACAGTAAATATATATTACACACTCTATGTAAAATATCAATAACTACGCCAAATGTATATTATATAATTTTCATAAAATATCAAAAGAACACCAAATAGATATTATATACAGTATATGAAATATCAAAAAGTACAGTAAATATATTTCATATGTTGTACATATAATATTAACTAAAAGTACACCAAATATATTTTATATACTGTAAAAAATATATCCAATAGTACAGAAAATATATATTACATACTGTACATAAAATGTCAAAAAGTACACCAAATATGTGTTATATATACTGTAAATAAACTATAAAAACTACAGTAATTATATTTAATATACTGTACATAAAATATCAAAAATTACTCAAAATGTATATTATATACTGTTAATAAAATATCAAAAATTACAGTAAATATATATTACACATTCTATTTAAAATATCAAAACTACACCAAAAATATATTTTATAATTTACATAAAATATCAAAAGTACACCAAATAGATATTATATGCTGTACATTAAATATCAAAATGCACAGTAAATCTATTTCATATATTGTACATATAATATTAACTAAAAGTACACCAAATACATTTTATATACTGTAAATAAAATATCCAATAGCACAGTAAATATATATTACATACTGTACATAAAATATCAAAAAGTACACCAAATATGTGTTATATATACTGTAAATAAACAATCAAAAACTACAGTAATTATATTTAATATACTGTACATAAAATATCAAAAATTACACGAAATGTATACTATATACGGTAAAAAAAAATCTAAAATTACAGTAAATATATATTGCACACTCTATGTAAAATATCAAAAACTACACCAAATATATATTATATAATTTACATAAAATATCAAAAGTACACCAAATAGATATTATATACAGTACATAAAATATCAAAAAGTACAGTAAATATATTTCATATATGGTACATATAATATTAACTAAAAGTACACCAAATACATTTTATATACTGTAAATAAAATATCCAATAGTACAGTAAATATATATTACATACTGTACATAAAATGTCAAAAAGTACACCAAATATGTGTTATATATACTGTAAATAAACAATCAAAAAATACACTAATTATATTTAATATACTGTACATAAAATATCAAAAATTACACGAAATGTATACTATATACCGTAAAAAAAATATCTAAAATTACAGTAAATATATATTGCACACTCTATGTAAAATATCAAAAAATACGCCAAATATATATTATATAATTTACATAAAATATCAAAAGTACACCAAATAGATATTATATACAGTACATAAAATATCAAAAATACAGTAAATATATTTCATATATTGTACATATAATATTAACTAAAATACACCAAATACATTTTATATACTGTAAATAAAATATCCAATAGTACAGTAAATATATATTACATACTGTACATAAAATGTCAAAAAGTACACCAAATATGTGTTATATATACTGTAAATAAACAATCAAAAACTACAGTAATTATATTTAATATACTGTACATAAAATATCAAAAATTACAGGAAATGTATACTATATACCATAAAACAAATCTAAAATTACACTAAATATATATTAGACACTCTATGTAAAATATCAAAAACTACGCCAAATGTATATTATATAATTTACATAAAATATCAAAAGTACACCAAATAGATATTATATACAGTACATGAAATATCAAAAAGTACAGTAAATATATTTCATATGTTGTACATATATTAACTAAAAGTACACCAAATATATTTTATATACTGTAAAAAAAAATCCAATAGTACAGAAAATATATATTACATACTGGACATAAAATGTCAAATAGTACACCAAATATGTGTTATATATACTGTAAATAAACTATAAAAACTACAGTAATTATATTTAATATACTGTACATAAAATATCAAAAATTACTCAAAATGTATATTATATACTGTTAATAAAATATCAAAAATTACAGTAAATATATATTACACATTCTGTTTAAAATAACAAAACTACACCAAAAATATATTTTATAATTTACATAAAATATCAAAAGTACACCAAATAGATATTATATACTGTACATTAAATATCAAAATGCACAGTAAATCTATTTCATATTTTGTACATATAATATTAACTAAAAGTACACCAAATACATTTTACATACTGTAAATAAAATATCCAATAGTACAGTAAATGTATATTACCTACTGTACATAAAATATCAAAAATTACACGAAATGTATACTATATACCGTAAAAAAAATCTAAAATTACAGTAAATATATATTGCACACTCTATGTAAAATATCAAAAACTACGCCGAATATATATTATATAATTTACATAAAATATCAAAAGTACACCAAATAGATATTATATACAGTACATAAAATATCAAAAATTACAGTAAATATATTTCATATATTGTACATATAATATTAACTAAAAGTACACCAAATACATTTTATATACTGTAAATAAAATATCCAATAGTACAGTAAATATATATTACATACTGTACATAAAATATCAAAAAGTACACCAAATATGTGTTATATATACTGTAAATAAACAATCAAAAAATACACTAATTATATTTAATATACTGTACATAAAATATCAAAAATTACACGAAATGTATACTATATACCGTAAAAAAATATCTAAAATTACAGTAAATATTTATTGCACACTCTATGTAAAATATAAAAACTACGCCAAATATATATTATATAATTTACATAAAATATCAAAAGTACACCAAATAGATATTATATACAGTACATAAAATATCAAAAAGTACAGTAAATATATTTCATATATTGTACATATAATATTATCTAAATGTACACCAAATACATTTTAACTACTGTAAATAAAATATCCAATAGTACAGTAAATATATATTACATACTGTACATAAAATGTCAAAAAGTACACCAAATATGTGTTATATATACTGTAAATAAACAATCAAAAACTACAGTAATTATATTTAATATACTGTACATAAAATATCAAAAATCACACGAAATGTATACTATATAGCGTAAAAAAATATCTAAAATTACAGTAAATATATATTACACACTCTATGTAAAATATCAAAAACTACGCCAAATGTATATTATATAATTTTCATAAAATATCAAAAGAACACCAAATAGATATTATATACAGTATATGAAATATCAAAAAGTACAGTAAATATATTTCATATGTTGTACATATAATATTAACTAAAAGTACACCAAATATATTTTATATACTGTAAAAAATATATCCAATAGTACAGAAAATATATATTACATACTGTACATAAAATGTCAAAAAGTACACCAAATATGTGTTATATATACTGTAAATAAACTATAAAAACTACAGTAATTATATTTAATATACTGTACATAAAATATCAAAAATTACTCAAAATGTATATTATATACTGTTAATAAAATATCAAAAATTACAGTAAATATATATTACACATTCTATTTAAAATATCAAAACTACACCAAAAATATATTTTATAATTTATATAAAATATCAAAAGTACACCAAATAGATATTATATACTGTACATTAAATATCAAAATGCACAGTAAATCTATTTCATATATTGTACATATAATATTAACTAAAAGTACACCAAATGTATTTTATATACTGTAAATAAAATATCCAATAGTACAGTAAATATATATTACATACTGTACATAAAATATCAAAAAGTACACCAAATATGTGTTATATATACTGTAAATAAACAATCAAAAACTACAGTAATTATATTTAATATACTGTACATAAAATATCAAAAATTACACGAAATGTATACTATATACCGTAAAAAAATATCTAAAATTACAGTAAATATATATTGCACACTCTATGTAAAATATCAAAAACTACGCCAAATATATATTATATAATTTACATAAAATATCAAAAGTACACCAGATAGATATTATATACAGTACATGAAATATCAAAAAGTACAGTAAATATATTTCATATATTGTACATATAATATTAACTAAAAGTACACCAAATATATTTTATATACTGTAAATAAAATATCCAATAGTACAGTAAATATATATTACATACTCTACATAAAATGTCAAAAAGTACACCAAATATGTGTTATATATACTGTAAATAAACAATCAAATAATACACTAATTATATTTAATATACTGTACATAAATTATCAAAAATTACACGAAATGTATACTATATACCGTAAAAAAATATCTAAAATTACAGTAAATATATATTACACACTCTATATAAAATATCAAAAACTACGCCAAATGTATATTATATAATTTACATAAAATATCAAAAGTACACCAAATAGATATTATATACAGTACATGAAATATCAAAAAGTACAGTAAATATATTTCATATGTTGTACATATAATATTAACTAAAAGTACACCAAATATATTTTATATACTGTAAAAAAAATCCAATAGTACAGAAAATATATATTACATACTGTACATAAAATGTCAAATAGTACACCAAATATGTGTTATATATACTGTAAATAAACTATAAAAACTACAGTAATTATATTTAATATACTGTACATAAAATATCAAAAATTACTCAAAATGTATATTATATACTGTTAATAAAATATCAAAAATTACAGTAAATATATATTACATATTCTGTTTAAAATATCAAAACTACACCAAAAATATATTTTATAATTTACATAAAATATCAAAAGTACACCAAATAGATATTATATAGTGTACATTAAATATCAAAATGCACAGTAAATCTATTTCATATATTGTACATATAATATTAACTAAAAGTACACCAAATACATTTTACATACTGTAAATAAAATATCCAATAGTACAGTAAATGTATATTACATACTGTACATAAAATATCAAAAATTACACGAAATGTATAGTATATACCGTAAAAAAATCTAAAATTACAGTAAATATATATTGCACACTCTATGTAAAATATCAAAAACTACGCCAAATATATATTATATAATTTACATAAAATATCAAAAGTACACCAAATAGATATTATATACAGTACATAAAATATCAAAAACTACAGTAAATATATTTCATATATTGTACATATAATATTAACTAAAAGTACACCAAATACATTTTATATACTGTAAATAAAATATCCAATAGTACAGTAAATATATATTACATACTGTACATAAAATATCAAAAAGTACACCAAATATGTGTTATATATACTGTAAATAAACAATCAAAAAATACACTAATTATATTTAATATACTGTACATAAAATATCAAAAATTACACGAAATGTATACTATATACCGTAAAAAAATATCTAAAATTACAGTAAATATGTATTGCACACTCTATGTAAAATATAAAAACTACGCCAAATATATATTATATAATTTACATAAAATATCAAAAGTACACCAAATACATATTATATACAGTACATAAAATATCAAAAAGTACAGTAAATATATTTCATATATTGTACATATAATATTATCTAAAAGTACACCAAATACATTTTATATACTGTAAATAAAATATCCAATGGTACAGTAAATATATATTACATACTGTACATAAAATGTCAAAAAGTACACCAAATATGTGTTATATATACTGTAAATAAACAATCAAAAAATACACTAATTATATTTAATATACTGTACATAAAATATCAAAAATTACACGAAATGTATACTATATACCGTAAAAAAAATCTCTAAAATTACAGTAAATATATATTGCACACTCTATGTAAAATATCAAAAATTACGCCAAATATATATAGTATAATTTACATAAAATATCAAAAGTACACCAAATAGATATTATATACAGTACATAAAATATCAAAATGTACAGTAAATATATTTCATATATTGTACATATAATATTAACTAAAAGTACACCAAATACATTTTATATACTGTAAATAAAGTATCCATTAGTACAGTAAATATATAGTACATACTGTACATAAAATGTCAAAAAGTACACCAAATATGTGTTATATATACTGTAAATAAACAATCAAAAAATACACTAATTATATTTAATATACTGTACATAAAATATCAAAAATTACACGAAATGTATACTATATAACGTAAAAAAAAATCTAAAATTACAGTAAATATATATTGCACACTCTATGTAAAATATCAAAAACTACCCCAAATATATATTATATAATTTACATAAAATATCAAAAGTACACCAAATAGATATTATATACAGTACATAAAATATCAAAAAGTACAGTAAATATATTTCATATATTGTACATATAATATTAACTAAAAGTACACCAAATACATTTTATATACTGTAAATAAAATATCCAACATTACAGTAAATATATATTACATACTGTACATTAAATATCAAAAAGTACACCAAATATGTGTTATATATACTGTAAATAAACAATCAAAAACTACAGTAATTATATTTAATATAATGTACATAAAATATCAAAAATTACACGAAATGTTTACTATATACCGTAAAAAAATATCTAAAATTACAGTAAATATATATTACACACTCTATGTAAAATATCAAAAACTACGCCAAATGTATATTATATAATTTACATAAAATATCAAAAGTACACAAAATAGACATTATATACAGTACATGAAATATCAAAAAGTACAGTAAATATATTTCATATGTTGTACATATAATATTAACTAAAAGTACACCAAATATATTTAATATAGTGTAAAAAAAAATCCAATAGTACAGAAAATATATATTACATACTGTACATAAAATGTCAAAAAGTACACCAAATATGTGTTATATATACTGTAAATAAACTATAAAACCTACAGTAATTATATTTAATATACTGTACATAAAATATCAAAAATTACTCAAAATGTAAATTGTATACTGTTAATAAAATATCAAAAATTACAGTAAATATATATTACACATTCTATTTAAAATATCAAAACTACACCAAAAATATATTTTATAATTTACATAAAATATCAAAAGTACACCAAATAGATATTATATACTGTACATTAAATATGAAAATGCACATTAAATCTATTTCATATATTGTACATATAATATTAACTGAAAGTACACCAAATACATGTTATATAATGTAAATAAAATGTCCAAAAGCACAGTAAATATATAATACATACTGTACATAAAATACGAAAAAGTACACCAAATATGTGTTATATATACTGTAAATAAACAATCAAAAAATACACTAATTATATTTAATATACTGTACATAAAATATCAAAAATTACACGAAATGTATACTATATACCGTAAAAAAAATCTAAAATTACAGTAAATATATATTGCACACTCTAAAATATCAAAAACTACGCCAAATATATATTATATAATTTACATAAAATATCAAAAGTACACCAAATAGATATTATATACAGTACATAAAATATCAAGAAATACAGAAAATATATCTCATATATTGTACATATCATATTAACTAAAAGTACACCAAATACATTTTATATACTGTAAATAAAATATCCAATAGTACAGTAAATACATATTACATACCGTACATGAAATACCAAAAAGTACACCAAATGTGTGTTATATATACTGTAAATAAACAATCAAAAACTATAGTAATTATATTTAATATACTGTACATAAAATATCAAAAATTACAGGAAATGTATATTATATACCGTAAAAAAATATCTAAAATTACAGTAAATATATATTACACACTCTACGTAAAATATCAAAATCTATGCCAAATATATATTATCTAATTTACATAAAATATCAAAAGTACACCAAATAGATATTATATACAGTACATGAAATATCAAATGTACAGTAAATATATTTCATATATTGTACATATAATATTAACTAAAAGTACACCAAATATATTTTATATACTGTAAATTAAATATCCAATAGTACAGTAAATATATATTACATACTGTATATAAAATGTCAAAAATTACACCAAATATGTGTTATATATACGGTAAATAATCTATAAAAACTACAGTAATTATATTTAATATACTGTACATGAAATATCAAAAATTACTCAAAATGTATGTTATATACTGTTAATAAAATATCAAAAATTACAGTAAATATATATTACACATTCTATTTAAAATATCAAAACTACACCAAAAATATATTTTCTAATTTACATAAAATATCAAAAGTACACCAAATATATATTATATACTGTACATTAATTATCAAAATGCACAGTAAATCTATTTCATATATGGTACATATAATATTAACTGAAAGTACACCAAATACATTTTCTATAATGTAAATAAAATGTCCAAAAGCACAGTAAATATATATTACATACTGTACATAAAATACCAAAAAGTACACCAAATATGTGTTATATATACTGTAAATAAACAATCAAAAAATACACTAATTATATTTAATATACTGTACATAAAATATCAAAAATTACACGAAATGTATACTATATACCGTAAAAAAAATCTAAAATTACAGTAAATATATATTGCACACTCTAAAATATCAAAAACTACGCCAAATATATATTATATAATTTACATAAAATATCAAAAGTACACCAAATATATATTATATACTCTACATAAAATATCAAAAAGTACAGTAAATATATTTCATATATTGTACATATAATATTAACTAAAAGTACACCAAATACATTTTACATACTGTAAATAAAGTATCAAAAATTACAGTAAGTATATATTATCTACTGTACATAAAATATCAAAAAGTACACCAAATATGTGTTATATATTGTGTAAATAAACTATCAAAATCTTCAGTAATTATATTTAATATACTGTACATAAAATATCAAAAATTACACCAAATGTATATTATACACTCTAAATAGAATATCAAAAAGGACAGTAAATATATATTACACTCTATGTAAAATATCAAAACTACACCAAATATATATTATATAATTTACATAAAATATCAAACGTACACCAAATATATATTATATACTCTACATAAAATATCAAAAAGTACAGTAAATATATTTCATATGTTGTACATATAATATTAACTAAAAGTACACCAAATACATTTTACATACTGTAAATAAAATACCAAAAATTACAGTAACTATATATTATCTACTGTACATAAAATATCAAAAAGTACACCAAATATGTGTTATATATACTGTAAATAAACTATCAAAATCTTCAGTAATTATATTTAATATACTGTACATAAAATATCAAAAATTACACCAAATGTATATTATACACTCTAAATAGAATATCAAAAAGGACAGTAAATATACATTACACCCTATGTAAAATATCAAAACTACACCAAATATATATTATATAATTTACATAAAATATCAAAAGTACACCAAATATATATTATATACTCTACATAAAATATCAAAAAGTACAGTAAATATATTTCATATGTTGTACATATAATATTAACTAAAAGTACACCAAATACATTTTACATACTGTAAATAAAATACCAAAAATTACAGTAAGTATATATTATCTACTGTACATAAAATATCAAAAAGTACACCAAATATGTGTTATATATACTGTAAATAAACTATCAAAATCTTCAGTAATTATATAATATACTGTACATAAAATATCAAAAATAACACCAAATGTATATTATACACACTAAATAAAATATCAAAAAGGACAGTAAATATATATTACACTCTATTTAAAATATCAAAAACTACACCAAATATATATTATATAATTTACATAAAATATCAAAAGTACACCAAATATATATTATATAATCTACATAAAATATCAAAAAGTACAGTAAATATATTTCACATGTTGTACATATAATATTAACTAAAAGTACACCAAATACATTTTACATACTGTAAATAAAATGCCAAAAATTACAGTAAGTATATATTATCTACTGTACATAAAATATCAAAAAGTACACCAAATATGTGTTATATATACTGTAAATAAACTATCAAAATCTTCAGTAATTATATTTAATATACTGTACATAAAATATCAAAAATTACACCAAATGTATATTATACACTCTAAATAGAATATCAAAAAGGGCAGTAAATATATATTACACTCTATTTAAAATATCAAAAACTACACCAAATATATATTATATAATTTACATAAAATATCAAAAGTACACCAAATATATATTATATACTGCACATAAAATATCAAAAAGTACAGTAAATATATTTCATATGTTGTATATTTAATATTAACTAAAAGTACACCAAATACATTTTACATACTGTAAATAAAATATCAAAAATTTCAGTACGTATATATTATCTAGTGTACATAAAATATCAAAAAGTACACCAAATATGTGTTATATATACTGTAAATAAGCTATCAAAATCTTCAGTAATTATATTTAATATACTGTACATAAAATATCAAAAATTACACCAATTGTATATTATACACTCTAAATAGAATATCAAAAAGGACAGTAAATATATATTACACTCTATGTAAAATATCAAAACTACACCAAATATATATTATATCATTTACATAAAATATCAAAAGTACACCAAATATATATTATATACTCTACATAAAATATCAAAAAGTACAGTAAATATATTTCATATGTTGTACATATAATATTAACTAAAAGTACACCAAATACATTTTACATACTGTAAATAAAATACCAAAAATTACAGTAAGTATATATTATCTACTGTACATAAAATATCAAAAAGTACACCAAATATGTGTTATATATACTATAAATAAACTATCAAAATCTTCAGTAATTATATTTAATATACTGTACATAAAATATCAAAAATTACACCAAATGTATATTATACACTCTAAATAGAATATCAAAAAGGACAGTAAATATATACTACACTCTATGTAAAATATCAAAACTACACCAAATATATATTATATAATTTACATAAAATATCAAATGTACACCAAATATATATTATATACTCTACATAAAATATCAAAAAGTACAGTAAATATATTTCATATGTTGTACATATAATATTAACTAAAAGTACACCAAATACATTTTACATACTGTAAATAAAATATCAAAAATTACAGTACGTATATATTATCTACTGTACATAAAATATCAAAAAGTACACCAAATATGTGTTATATATACTGTAAATAAACTATCAAAATCTTCAGTAATTATATTTAATATACTGTACATAAAATATCAAAAATTACACCAAATGTATATTATACACTCTAAATAGAATATCAAAAAGGACAGTAAATATATATTACACTCTATGTAAAATATCAAAACTACACCAAATATATATTATATAATTTACATAAAATATCAAAAGTACACCAATTATATATTATATACTGTACATAAAATATCAAAAAGTACAGTAAATATATTTCATATGTTGTACATATAATATTAACTAAAAGTACACCAAATACATTTTACATACTGTAAATAAAATACCAAAAATTACAGTAAGTATATATTATCTACTGTACATAAAATATCAAAAAGTACACCAAATATGTGTTATATATACCGTAAATAAACTATCAAAATCTTCAGTAATTATATTTAATATACTGTACATAAAATATCAAAAATTACACCAAATATATATTATACACTCTAAATAGAATATCAAAAAGGACAGTAAATATATACTACACTCTATGTAAAATAACAAAACTACACCAAATATATATTATATAATTTACATAAAATATCAAAAGTACACCAAATATATATTATATACTCTACATAAAATATCAAAAAGTACAGTAAATATATTTCATATGTTGTACATATAATATTAACTAAAAGTACACCAAATACATTTTACATACTGTAAATAAAATATCAAAAATTACAGTAAGTATATATTATCTACTGTACATAAAATATCAAAAAGTACACCAAATATCTGTTATATATACTGTAAATAAACTATCAAAATCTTCATTAATTATATTTAATATACTGTACATAAAATATCAAAAATTAAACCAAATGTATATTATACACTCTAAATAGAATATCAAAAAGGACATTAAATATATATTACACTCTATGTAAAATATCAAAACTACACCAAATATATATTATATAATTTACATAAAATATCAAAAGTACACCAAATATATATTATATACTCTACATAAAATATCAAAAAGTACAGTAAATATATTTCATGTGTTGTACATATAATATTAACTAAAAGTACACCAAATACATTTTACATACTGTAAATAAAATACCAAAAATTACAGTAAGTATATATTATCTACTGTACTTAAAATATCAAAAAGTACACCAAATATGTGTTATATATACTGTAAATAAACTATCAAAATCTTCAGTAATTATATTTAATATACTGTACATAAAATATCAAAAATTACACCAAATGTATATTATACACTCTAAATAGAATATCAAAAAGGACAGTAAATATATATTACACCCTATGTAAAATATCAAAACTGCACCAAATATATATTATATAATTTACATAAAATATCAAAAGTACACCAAATATATATTATATACTCTACATAAAATATCAAAAAGTACAGTAAATATATTTCATATGTTGTACATATAATATTAACTAAAAGTACACCAAATACATTTTACATACTGTAAATAAAATACCAAAAATTACAGTAAGTATATATTATCTACTGTACATAAAATATCAAAAAGTACACCAAATACGTGTTATATATACTGTAAATAAACTATCAAAATCTTCAGTAATTATATTTAATATACTGTACATAAAATATCAAAAATTACACCAAATGTATATTATACACTCTAAATAGAATATCAAAAAGGACAGTAAATATATACTACACTCTATGTAAAATATCAAAACTACACCAAATATATATTATATAATTTACATAAAATATCAAAAGTACACCAAATATATATTATATACTCTACATAAAATATCAAAAAGTACAGTAAATATATTTCATATGTTGTACATATAATATTAACTAAAAGTACACCAAATACATTTTACATACTGTAAATAAAATACCAAAAATTACAGTAAGTGTATATTATCTACTGTACATAAAATATCAAAAAGTACACCAAATATGTGCTATATATACTGTAAATAAACTATCAAAATCTTCAGTAATTATATTTAATATACTGTACATAAAATATCAAAAATTACACCAAATGTATATTATACACTCTAAATAGAATAACAAAAAGGACAGTAAATATATATTACACTCTATGTAAAATATCAAAATCTACACCAAATATATATTATATAATTTACATAAAATATCAAAAAGAACAGTAAATATATTTCATATATTGTACATATATTAACTAAAAGTACACCAAATACATTTTACATACTGTAAATAAAATATAAAATATTACAGTTAGTATATATTATCTACTGTACATAAAATATCAAAAAGTACACCAGATATGTGTTATATATACTGAAAATAAACTATCAATATCTTCAGTAATTATATTTAATATACTGTACATAAAATATCAAAAATTGCACCAAATGTATATTATACACTCTAAATAAAATATCAAAAAGTACAGTAAATATATATTACACTCTAAGTAAAATATCAAAAACTACACCAAATATATATTATATAATTTACATAAAATATCAAAAGTACACCAAATATATATTATATACTGTACATAAAATATCAAAAAGTAAAGTAAATATATTTCATATATTCTACATATAATATTAACTAAAAGTACACCAAATACATTTTACATACTGTAAATAAAATATCAAAAATTACAGTAAGTATATATTATCTACTGTACATAAAACATCAAAAAGTACACCAAATATGTGTTATATATACTGTAAATAAACTATCAAAATCTTCAGTAATTATATTTAATATACTGTACATAAAATATCAAAAATTACACCAAATGTATATTATACACTCTAAATAAAATATCAAAAAGGACAGTAAATATATATTACACTCTATGTAAAATATCAAAAACTACACCAAATATATATTATATAATTTACATAAAATATCAAAAGTACCCCAAATATATATTATATACTGTGCATAAAATATCAAAAAGTACAGTAAATATATTTCATATATTGTACATATAATATTAACTAAAAGTACACCAAATACATTTTACATACTGTAAATAAAATATCAAAAATTACAGTAAGTATATATTATCTACTGTACATAAAATATCAAAAAGTACACCAAATATGTGTTATATATACTGTAAATAAACTATCAAAATCTTCAGTAATTATATTTAATATACTGTTCATAAAATATCAAAAATTACACCAAATGTATATTATACACTCTAAATAAAATATCAAAAAGGACAGTAAATATATATTACACTCTATGTAAAATATCAAAAACTACACCAAATATATATTATATAATTTACATAAAATATCAAAAGTACACCAAATATATATTATATACTGTACATAAAATATCAAAAAGTACAGTAAATATATTTCATATATTGTACATATAATATTAACTAAAAGTACACCAAATACATTTTACATACTGTAAATAAAATATCAAAAATTACAGTAAGTATATATTATCTACTGTACATAAAACATCAAAAAGTACACCAAATATGTGTTATATATACTGTAAATAAACTATCAAAATCTTCAGTAATTATATTTAATATACTGTACATAAAATATCAAAAATTACACCAAATGTATATTATACACTCTAAATAAAATATCAAAAAGGACAGTAAATATATATTACACTCTATGTAAAATATCAAAAACTACACCAAATATATATTATATAATTTACATAAAATATCAAAAGTACCCCAAATATATATTATATACTGTACATAAAATATCAAAAAGTACAGTAAATATATTTCATATATTGTACATATAATATTAACTAAAAGTACACCAAATACATTTTACATACTGTAAATAAAATATCAAAAATTACAGTAACTATATATTATCTACTGTACATAAAATATCAAAAAGTACACCAAATATGTGTTATATATACTGTAAATAAACTATCAAAAACTTCAGTAATTATATTTTATATACTGTACATAAAATATCAAAAATTACATCAAATGTATATTATACACTCTAAATAAAATATCAAAAACGACAGTAAATATATATTACACTCTATATAATATATCAAAAACTACACCAAATATATATTATATAATTTACATAAAATATCAAAAGTACACCAAATATATATTATATACTGTACATAAAATATCAAAAAGTACAGTAAATATATTTCATATATTGTGCATATAATATTAACTAAAAGTACACCAAATACATTTTACATACTGTAAATAAAATATAAAAAATTACAGTAAGTATATATTATCTACTGTACATAAATTATCAAATAGTACAATAAATATATTTCATATATTGTACATATAATATTAACTGAAAGTACACCAAATACATTTAACATACTGTAAATATAATATAAAAAATTACAGTAAGTATATATTATCTACTGTACATAAAATATCAAAAAGTACACCAAATATGTTTTATATATACAGTAAATAAACTATCAAAATCTTCAGTAATTATATTTAATATACTGTTCATAAAATATCAAAAATTACACCAAATGTATATTACACACTCTAAAAAATATCAAAAAGGACAGTAAATATATATTACACTCCTTGTAAAATATCAAAAACTACACCAAATATATATTATATAATTTACATAAAATATCAAAGTACCCCAAATATATATTATATACTGTACATAAAATATCAAAAAGTACAGTAAATATATTTCATATATTGTACATATAATATTAACTAAAACTATACCAAATACATTTTATATACTGTAAATAAAATATCAAAAATTACAGTAAGTATATATTATCTACTGTACATAAGCTATCAAAAAGTACACCAAATATGTGTTATATATATTGTAAATAAACTATCAAAATCTTCAGTAATTATATTTAATGTACTGTACATAAAATATCAATAATTACAACAAATGTATATTATACACTCTAAATAAAATATCAAAAATGACAGTAAATATATATTACACACTATGTAAAATATCAAAATCTACACCAAATATATATTATATAATTTACATAAAATATCAAAAGTACACCAAATATATATTATAAACTGTACATAAAATATCAAAAAGAACAGTAAATATATTTCATATATTGTACATATATTAACTAAAGTACACCAAATACATTTTACATACTGTAAATAAAATATTAAAAATTACAGTAAGTGTATATTATCTACTGTACATAAAATATCAAAAAGTACACCAAATATGTGTTATATATACTGTAAATAAACTATCAAAATCTTCAGTAATTATATTTAATATACTGTACATAAAATATCAAAAAATACACCAAATGTATATTATATAATTTACATAACATATCAAAAGTACACCAATTATATATTATATACTGTAGATAAAATATCAAAATGTAAAGTATATATATTTCATATATTCTACATATAATATTAACTAAAAGTATACCAAATACATTTTACATACTGTAAATAAAATATAAAAAATTACAGTAAGTATATATTATCTACTGTACATAAAATATCAAAAAGTACACCAAATATGTGTTATATATACTGTAAATAAACTATCAAAACCTTCAGTAATTCTATTTAATATACTGCTCATAATATATCAAAAATTACACCAAATGTATATTATACACTCTAAATAAAATATCAAAAAGGACAGTAAATATATATTACACTCTATGTAAAATATCAAAAACTACACAAAATATATCAAAAAGTACAGTAAATATATTTCATATATTGTACATATAATATTAACTAAAACTACACCAAATACATTTTATATACTGTAAATAAGATATCAAAAATTACAGTAAGTATATATTATCTACTGTACATAAGCTATCAAAAAGTACACCAAATATGTGTTATATATACTGTAAATAAACAATCAAAAACTACAGTAATTATATTTAATACACTGTACATAAAATATCAAAAATTACACGAAATGTATACTATATACCGTAAAAAAAAATCTAAAATTACAGTAAATATATATGGCACACTCTATGTAAAATATCAAAAACTACGCCAAATATATATTATATAATTTACATAAAATATCAAAAGTACACCAAATAGATATTATATACAGCACATAAAATATCAAAAAGTACAGTAAATATATTTCATATATTGTACATATAATATTAACTAAAAGTACACCAAATACATTTTATATACTGTAAATAAAATATCCAACAGTACAGTAAATATATATTACATACTGTACATAAAATATCATAAAGTACACCAAATATGTGTTATATATACTGTAAATAAACAATCAAAAAATACACTAATTATATTTAATATACTGTACATAAAATATCAAAAATTACACGAAATGTATACTATATACCGTAAAAAAAATCTAAAATTACAGTAAATATATATTGCACACTCTATGTAAAATATCAAAAACTACGCCAAATATATATTATATAATTTACATAAAATATCAAAAGTACACCAAATAGATATTATATACAGTACATAAAATATCAAAAATTACAGTAAATATATTTCATATATTGTACATATAATATTAACTAAAAGTACACCAAATACATTTTATATACTGTAAATAAAATATCCAATAGTACAGTAAATATATATTACATACTGTACATAAAATATCAAAAAGTACACCAAATATGTGTTATATATACTGTAAATAAACAATCAAAAAATACACTAATTATATTTAATATACTGTACATAAAATATCAAAAATTACACGAAATGTATACTATATACCGTAAAAAAATATCTAAAATTACAGTAAATATTTATTGCACACTCTATGTAAAATATAAAAACTACGCCAAATATATATTATATAATTTACATAAAATATCAAAAGTACACCAAATAGATATTATATACAGTACATAAAATATCAAAAAGTACAGTAAATATATTTCATATATTGTACATATAATATTATCTAAATGTACACCAAATACATTTTAACTACTGTAAATAAAATATCCAATAGTACAGTAAATATATATTACATACTGTACATAAAATGTCAAAAAGTACACCAAATATGTGTTATATATACTGTAAATAAACAATCAAAAACTACAGTAATTATATTTAATATACTGTACATAAAATATCAAAAATTACACGAAATGTATACTATATAGCGTAAAAAAATATCTAAAATTACAGTAAATATATATTACACACTCTATGTAAAATATCAAAAACTACGCCAAATGTATATTATATAATTTTCATAAAATATCAAAAGAACACCAAATAGATATTATATACAGTATATGAAATATCAAAAAGTACAGTAAATATATTTCATATGTTGTACATATAATATTAACTAAAAGTACACCAAATATATTTTATATACTGTAAAAAATATATCCAATAGTACAGAAAATATATATTACATACTGTACATAAAATGTCAAAAAGTACACCAAATATGTGTTATATATACTGTAAATAAACTATAAAAACTACAGTAATTATATTTAATATACTGTACATAAAATATCAAAAATTACTCAAAATGTATATTATATACTGTTAATAAAATATCAAAAATTACAGTAAATATATATTACACATTCTATTTAAAATATCAAAACTACACCAAAAATATATTTTATAATTTACATAAAATATCAAAAGTACACCAAATAGATATTATATACTGTACATTAAATATCAAAATGCACAGTAAATCTATTTCATATATTGTACATATAATATTAACTAAAAGTACACCAAATGTATTTTATATACTGTAAATAAAATATCCAATAGTACAGTAAATATATATTACATACTGTACATAAAATATCAAAAAGTACACCAAATATGTGTTATATATACTGTAAATAAACAATCAAAAACTACAGTAATTATATTTAATATACTGTACATAAAATATCAAAAATTACACGAAATGTATACTATATACCGTAAAAAAATATCTAAAATTACAGTAAATATATATTGCACACTCTATGTAAAATATCAAAAACTACGCCAAATATATATTATATAATTTACATAAAATATCAAAAGTACACCAGATAGATATTATATACAGTACATGAAATATCAAAAAGTACAGTAAATATATTTCATATATTGTACATATAATATTAACTAAAAGTACACCAAATATATTTTATATACTGTAAATAAAATATCCAATAGTACAGTAAATATATATTACATACTCTACATAAAATGTCAAAAAGTACACCAAATATGTGTTATATATACTGTAAATAAACAATCAAATAATACACTAATTATATTTAATATACTGTACATAAATTATCAAAAATTACACGAAATGTATACTATATACCGTAAAAAAATATCTAAAATTACAGTAAATATATATTACACACTCTATATAAAATATCAAAAACTACGCCAAATGTATATTATATAATTTACATAAAATATCAAAAGTACACCAAATAGATATTATATACAGTACATGAAATATCAAAAAGTACAGTAAATATATTTCATATGTTGTACATATAATATTAACTAAAAGTACACCAAATATATTTTATATACTGTAAAAAAAATCCAATAGTACAGAAAATATATATTACATACTGTACATAAAATGTCAAATAGTACACCAAATATGTGTTATATATACTGTAAATAAACTATAAAAACTACAGTAATTATATTTAATATACTGTACATAAAATATCAAAAATTACTCAAAATGTATATTATATACTGTTAAAAAAATATCAAAAATTACAGTAAATATATATTACATATTCTGTTTAAAATATCAAAACTACACCAAAAATATATTTTATAATTTACATAAAATATCAAAAGTACACCAAATAGATATTATATAGTGTACATTAAATATCAAAATGCACAGTAAATCTATTTCATATATTGTACATATAATATTAACTAAAAGTACACCAAATACATTTTACATACTGTAAATAAAATATCCAATAGTACAGTAAATGTATATTACATACTGTACATAAAATATCAAAAATTACACGAAATGTATAGTATATACCGTAAAAAAATCTAAAATTACAGTAAATATATATTGCACACTCTATGTAAAATATCAAAAACTACGCCAAATATATATTATATAATTTACATAAAATATCAAAAGTACACCAAATAGATATTATATACAGTACATTAAATATCAAAATGCACAGTAAATCTATTTCATATATTGTACATATAATATTAACTAAAAGTACACCAAATACATTTTATATACTGTAAATAAAATATCCAATAGTACAGTAAATATATATTACATACTGTACATAATATATCAAAAAGTACACCAAATATGTGTTATATATACTGTAAATAAACAATCAAAAAATACACTAATTATATTTAATATACTGTACATAAAATATCAAAAATTACACGAAATGTATACTATATACCGTAAAAAAATATCTAAAATTACAGTAAATATGTATTGCACACTCTATGTAAAATATAAAAACTACGCCAAATATATATTATATAATTTACATAAAATATCAAAAGTACACCAAATACATATTATATACAGTACATAAAATATCAAAAAGTACAGTAAATATATTTCATATATTGTACATATAATATTATCTAAAAGTACACCAAATACATTTTATATACTGTAAATAAAATATCCAATGGTACAGTAAATATATATTACATACTGTACATAAAATGTCAAAAAGTACACCAAATATGTGTTATATATACTGTAAATAAACAATCAAAAAATACACTAATTATATTTAATATACTGTACATAAAATATCAAAAATTACACGAAATGTATACTATATACCGTAAAAAAAATCTCTAAAATTACAGTAAATATATATTGCACACTCTATGTAAAATATCAAAAATTACGCCAAATATATATAGTATAATTTACATAAAATATCAAAAGTACACCAAATAGATATTATATACGGTACATAAAATATCAAAATGTACAGTAAATATATTTCATATATTGTACATATAATATTAACTAAAAGTACACCAAATACATTTTATATACTGTAAATAAAGTATCCATTAGTACAGTAAATATATAGTACATACTGTACATAAAATGTCAAAAAGTACACCAAATATGTGTTATATATACTGTAAATAAACAATCAAAAAATACACTAATTATATTTAATATACTGTACATAAAATATCAAAAATTACACGAAATGTATACTATATAACGTAAAAAAAAATCTAAAATTACAGTAAATATATATTGCACACACTATGTAAAATATCAAAAACTACCCCAAATATATATTATATAATTTACATAAAATATCAAAAGTACACCAAATAGATATTATATACAGTACATAAAATATCAAAAAGTACAGTAAATATATTTCATATATTGTACATATAATATTAACTAAAAGTACACCAAATACATTTTATATACTGTAAATAAAATATCCAACATTACAGTAAATATATATTACATACTGTACATTAAATATCAAAAAGTACACCAAATATGTGTTATATATACTGTAAATAAACAATCAAAAACTACAGTAATTATATTTAATATACTGTACATAAAATATCAAAAATTACACGAAATGTTTACTATATACCGTAAAAAAATATCTAAAATTACAGTAAATATATATTACACAGTCTATGTAAAATATCAAAAACTACGCCAAATGTATATTATATAATTTACATAAAATATCAAAAGTACACAAAATAGACATTATATACAGTACATGAAATATCAAAAAGTACAGTAAATATATTTCATATGTTGTACATATAATATTAACTAAAAGTACACCAAATATATTTAATATAGTGTAAAAAAAAATCCAATAGTACAGAAAATATATATTACATACTGTACATAAAATGTCAAAAAGTACACCAAATATGTGTTATATATACTGTAAATAAACTATAAAACCTACAGTAATTATATTTAATATACTGTACATAAAATATCAAAAATTACTCAAAATGTAAATTGTATACTGTTAATAAAATATCAAAAATTACAGTAAATATATATTACACATTCTATTTAAAATATCAAAACTACACCAAAAATATATTTTATAATTTACATAAAATATCAAAAGTACACCAAATAGATATTATATACTGTACATTAAATATGAAAATGCACATTAAATCTATTTCATATATTGTACATATAATATTAACTGAAAGTACACCAAATACATGTTATATAATGTAAATAAAATGTCCAAAAGCACAGTAAATATATAATACATACTGTACATAAAATACGAAAAAGTACACCAAATATGTGTTATATATACTGTAAATAAACAATCAAAAAATACACTAATTATATTTAATATACTGTACATAAAATATCAAAAATTACACGAAATGTATACTATATACCGTAAAAAAAATCTAAAATTACAGTAAATATATATTGCACACTCTAAAATATCAAAAACTACGCCAAATATATATTATATAATTTACATAAAATATCAAAAGTACACCAAATAGATATTATATACAGTACATAAAATATATAGAAATACAGAAAATATATCTCATATATTGTACATATCATATTAACTAAAAGTACACCAAATACATTTTATATACTGTAAATAAAATATCCAATAGTACAGTAAATACATATTACATACCGTACATGAAATACCAAAAAGTACACCAAATGTGTGTTATATATACTGTAAATAAACAATCAAAAACTATAGTAATTATATTTAATATACTGTACATAAAATATCAAAAATTACAGGAAATGTATACTATATACCGTAAAAAAATATCTAAAATTACAGTAAATATATATTACACACTCTATGTAAAATATCAAAATCTATGCCAAATATATATTATCTAATTTACATAAAATATCAAAAGTACACCAAATAGATATTATATACAGTACATGAAATATCAAATGTACAGTAAATATATTTCATATATTGTACATATAATATTAACTAAAAGTACACCAAATATATTTTATATACTGTAAATTAAATATCCAATAGTACAGTAAATATATATTACATACTGTACATAAAATGTCAAAAATTACACCAAATATGTGTTATATATACGGTAAATAAACTATAAAAACTACAGTAATTATATTTAATATACTGTACATGAAATATCAAAAATTACTCAAAATGTATGTTATATACTGTTAATAAAATATCAAAAATTACAGTAAATATATATTACACATTCTATTTAAAATATCAAAACTACACCAAAAATATATTTTCTAATTTACATAAAATATCAAAAGTACACCAAATATATATTATATACTGTACATTAATTATCAAAATGCACAGTAAATCTATTTCATATATGGTACATATAATATTAACTGAAAGTACACCAAATACATTTTATATAATGTAAATAAAATGTCCAAAAGCACAGTAAATATATATTACATACTGTACATAAAATACCAAAAAGTACACCAAATATGTGTTATATATACTGTAAATAAACAATCAAAAAATACACTAATTATATTTAATATACTGTACATAAAATATCAAAAATTACACGAAATGTAAACTATATACCGTAAAAAAAATCTAAAATTACAGTAAATATATATTGCACACTCTAAAATATCAAAAACTACGCCAAATATATATTATATAATTTACATAAAATATCAAAAGTACACCAAATATATATTATATACTCTACATAAAATATCAAAAAGTACAGTAAATATATTTCATATATTGTACATATAATATTAACTAAAAGTACACCAAATACATTTTACATACTGTAAATAAAGTATCAAAAATTACAGTAAGTATATATTATCTACTGTACATAAAATATCAAAAAGTACACCAAATATGTGTTATATATTGTGTAAATAAACTATCAAAATCTTCAGTAATTATATTTAATATACTGTACATAAAATATCAAAAATTACACCAAATGTATATTATACACTCTAAATAGAATATCAAAAAGGACAGTAAATATATATTACACTCTATGTAAAATATCAAAACTACACCAAATATATATTATATAATTTACATAAAATATCAAACGTACACCAAATATATATTATATACTCTACATAAAATATCAAAAAGTACAGTAAATATATTTCATATGTTGTACATATAATATTAACTAAAAGTACACCAAATACATTTTACATACTGTAAATAAAATACCAAAAATTACAGTAACTATATATTATCTACTGTACATAAAATATCAAAAAGTACACCAAATATGTGTTATATATACTGTAAATAAACTATCAAAATCTTCAGTAATTATATTTAATATACTGTACATAAAATATCAAAAATTACACCAAATGTATATTATACACTCTAAATAGAATATCAAAAAGGACAGTAAATATACATTACACCCTATGTAAAATATCAAAACTACACCAAATATATATTATATAATTTACATAAAATATCAAAAGTACACCAAATATATATTATATACTCTACATAAAATATCAAAAAGTACAGTAAATATATTTCATATGTTGTACATATAATATTAACTAAAAGTACACCAAATACATTTTACATACTGTAAATAAAATACCAAAAATTACAGTAAGTATATATTATCTACTGTACATAAAATATCAAAAAGTACACCAAATATGTGTTATATATACTGTAAATAAACTATCAAAATCTTCAGTAATTATATTTAATATACTGTACATAAAATATCAAAAATAACACCAAATGTATATTATACACACTAAATAAAATATCAAAAAGGACAGTAAATATATATTACACTCTATTTAAAATATCAAAAACTACACCAAATATATATTATATAATTTACATAAAATATCAAAAGTACACCAAATATATATTATATAATCTACATAAAATATCAAAAAGTACAGTAAATATATTTCACATGTTGTACATATAATATTAACTAAAAGTACACCAAATACATTTTACATACTGTAAATAAAATACCAAAAATTACAGTAAGTATATATTATCTACTGTACATAAAATATCAAAAAGTACACCAAATATGTGTTATATATACTGTAAATAAACTATCAAAATCTTCAGTAATTATATTTAATATACTGTACATAAAATATCAAAAATTACACCAAATGTATATTATACACTCTAAATAGAATATCAAAAAGGGCAGTAAATATATATTACACTCTATTTAAAATATCAAAAACTACACCAAATATATATTATATAATTTACATAAAATATCAAAAGTACACCAAATATATATTATATACTGCACATAAAATATCAAAAAGAACAGTAAATATATTTCATATGTTGTATATTTAATATTAACTAAAAGTACACCAAATACATTTTACATACTGTAAATAAAATATCAAAAATTTCAGTACGTATATATTATCTAGTGTACATAAAATATCAAAAAGTACACCAAATATGTGTTATATATACTGTAAATAAGCTATCAAAATCTTCAGTAATTATATTTAATATACTGTACATAAAATATCAAAAATTACACCAAATGTATATTATACACTCTAAATAGAATATCAAAAAGGACAGTAAATATATATTACACTCTATGTAAAATATCAAAACTACACCAAATATATATTATATAATTTACATAAAATATCAAAAGTACACCAAATATATATTATATACTCTACATAAAATATCAAAAAGTACAGTAAATATATTTCATATGTTGTACATATAATATTAACTAAAAGTACACCAAATACATTTTACATACTGTAAATAAAATACCAAAAATTACAGTAAGTATATATTATCTACTGTACATAAAATATCAAAAAGTACACCAAATATGTGTTATATATACTATAAATAAACTATCAAAATCTTCAGTAATTATATTTAATATACTGTACATAAAATATCAAAAATTACACCAAATGTATATTATACACTCTAAATAGAATATCAAAAAGGACAGTAAATATATACTACACTCTATGTAAAATATCAAAACTACACCAAATATATATTATATAATTTACATAAAATATCAAAAGTACACCAAATATATATTATATACTCTACATAAAATATCAAAAAGTACAGTAAATATATTTCATATGTTGTACATATAATATTAACTAAAAGTACACCAAATACATTTTACATACTGTAAATAAAATATCAAAAATTACAGTACGTATATATTATCTACTGTACATAAAATATCAAAAAGTACACCAAATATGTGTTATATATACTGTAAATAAACTATCAAAACCTTCAGTAATTATATTTAATATACTGTACATAAAATATCAAAAATTACACCAAATGTATATTATACACTCTAAATAGAATATCAAAAAGGACAGTAAATATATATTACACTCTATGTAAAATATCAAAACTACACCAAATATATATTATATAATTTACATAAAATATCAAAAGTACACCAATTATATATTATATACTGTACATAAAATATCAAAAAGTACAGTAAATATATTTCATATGTTGTACATATAATATTAACTAAAAGTACACCAAATACATTTTACATACTGTAAATAAAATACCAAAAATTACAGTAAGTATATATTATCTACTGTACATAAAATATCAAAAAGTACACCAAATATGTGTTATATATACCGTAAATAAACTATCAAAATCTTCAGTAATTATATTTAATATACTGTACATAAAATATAAAAAATTACACCAAATATATATTATACACTCTAAATAGAATATCAAAAAGGACAGTAAATATATACTACACTCTATGTAAAATAACAAAACTACACCAAATATATATTATATAATTTACATAAAATATCAAAAGTACACCAAATATATATTATATACTCTACATAAAATATCAAAAAGTACAGTAAATATATTTCATATGTTGTACATATAATATTAACTAAAAGTACACCAAATACATTTTACATACTGTAAATAAAATATCAAAAATTACAGTAAGTATATATTATCTACTGTACATAAAATATCAAAAAGTACACCAAATATGTGTTATATATACTGTAAATAAACTATCAAAATCTTCATTAATTATATTTAATATACTGTACATAAAATATCAAAAATTAAACCAAATGTATATTATACACTCTAAATAGAATATCAAAAAGGACATTAAATATATATTACACTCTATGTAAAATATCAAAACTACACCAAATATATATTATATAATTTACATAAAATATCAAAAGTACACCAAATATATATTATATACTCTACATAAAATATCAAAAAGTACAGTAAATATATTTCATGTGTTGTACATATAATATTAACTAAAAGTACACCAAATACATTTTACATACTGTAAATAAAATACCAAAAATTACAGTAAGTATATATTATCTACTGTACTTAAAATATCAAAAAGTACACCAAATATGTGTTATATATACTGTAAATAAACTATCAAAATCTTCAGTAATTATATTTAATATACTGTACATAAAATATCAAAAATTACACCAAATGTATATTATACACTCTAAATAGAATATCAAAAAGGACAGTAAATATATATTACACCCTATGTAAAATATCAAAACTACACCAAATATATATTATATAATTTACATAAAATATCAAAAGTACACCAAATATATATTATATAATCTACATAAAATATCAAAAAGTACAGTAAATATATTTCATATGTTGTACATATAATATTAACTAAAAGTACACCAAATACATTTTACATACTGTAAATAAAATACCAAAAATTACAGTAAGTATATATTATCTACTGTACATAAAATATCAAAAAGTACACCAAATACGTGTTATATATACTGTAAATAAACTATCAAAATCTTCAGTAATTATATTTAATATACTGTACATAAAATATCAAAAATTACACCAAATGTATATTATACACTCTAAATAGAATATCAAAAAGGACAGTAAATATATACTACACTCTATGTAAAATATCAAAACTACACCAAATATATATTATATAATTTACATAAAATATCAAAAGTACACCAAATATATATTACATACTCTACATAAAATATCAAAAAGTACAGTAAATATATTTCATATGTTGTACATATAATATTAACTAAAAGTACACCAAATACATTTTACATACTGTAAATAAAATACCAAAAATTACAGTAAGTGTATATTATCTACTGTACATAAAATATCAAAAAGTACACCAAATATGTGTTATATATACTGTAAATAAACTATCAAAATCTTCAGTAATTATATTTAATATACTGTACATAAAATATCAAAAATTACACCAAATGTATATTATACACTCTAAATAGAATAACAAAAAGGACAGTAAATATATATTACACTCTATGTAAAATATCAAAATCTACACCAAATATATATTATATAATTTACATAAAATATCAAAAAGAACAGTAAATATATTTCATATATTGTACATATATTAACTAAAAGTACACCAAATACATTTTACATACTGTAAATAAAATATAAAATATTACAGTTAGTATATATTATCTACTGTACATAAAATATCAAAAAGTACACCAGATATGTGTTATATATACTGAAAATAAACTATCAATATCTTCAGTAATTATATTTAATATACTGTACATAAAATATCAAAAATTGCACCAAATGTATATTATACACTCTAAATAAAATATCAAAAAGTACAGTAAATATATATTACACTCTAAGTAAAATATCAAAAACTACACCAAATATATATTATATAATTTACATAAAATATCAAAAGTACACCAAATATATATTATATACTGTACATAAAATATCAAAAAGTAAAGTAAATATATTTCATATATTCTATATATAATATTAACTAAAAGTACACCAAATACATTTTACATACTGTAAATAAAATGTCAAAAATTACAGTAAGTATATATTATCTACTGTACATAAAACATCAAAAAGTACACCAAATATGTGTTATATATACTGTAAATAAACTATCAAAATCTTCAGTAATTATATTTAATATACTGTACATAAAATATCAAAAATTACACCAAATGTATATTATACACTCTAAATAAAATATCAAAAAGGACAGTAAATATATATTACACTCTATGTAAAATATCAAAAACTACACCAAATATATATTATATAATTTACATAAAATATCAAAAGTACCCCAAATATATATTATATACTGTACATAAAATATCAAAAAGTACAGTAAATATATTTCATATATTGTACATATAATATTAACTAAAAGTACACCAAATACATTTTACATACTGTAAATAAAATATCAAAAATTACAGTAAGTATATATTATCTACTGTACATAAAATATCAAAAAGTACACCAAATATGTGTTATATATACTGTAAATAAACTATCAAAATCTTCAGTAATTATATTTAATATACTGTTCATAAAATATCAAAAATTACACCAAATGTATATTATACACTCTAAATAAAATATCAAAAAGGACAGTAAATATATATTACACTCTATGTAAAATATCAAAAACTACACCAAATATATATTATATAATTTACATAAAATATCAAAAGTACACCAAATATATATTATATACTGTACATAAAATATCAAAAAGTACAGTAAATATATTTCATATATTGTACATATAATATTAACTAAAAGTACACCAAATACATTTTACATACTGTAAATAAAATATCAAAAATTACAGTAAGTATATATTATCTACTGTACATAAAACATCAAAAAGTACACCAAATATGTGTTATATATACTGTAAATAAACTATCAAAATCTTCAGTAATTATATTTAATATACTGTACATAAAATATCAAAAATTACACCAAATGTATATTATACACTCTAAATAAAATATCAAAAAGGACAGTAAATATATATTACACTCTATGTAAAATATCAAAAACTACACCAAATATATATTATATAATTTACATAAAATATCAAAAGTACCCCAAATATATATTATATACTGTACATAAAATATCAAAAAGTACAGTAAATATATTTCATATATTGTACATATAATATTAACTAAAAGTACACCAAATACATTTTACATACTGTAAATAATATATCAAAAATTACAGTAACTATATATTATCTACTGTACATAAAATATCAAAAAGTACACCAAATATGTGTTATATATACTGTAAATAAACTATCAAAAACTTCAGTAATTATATTTTATATACTGTACATAAAATATCAAAAATTACATCAAATGTATATTATACACTCTAAATAAAATATCAAAAACGACAGTAAATATATATTACACTCTATATAATATATCAAAAACTACACCAAATATATATTATATAATTTACATAAAATATCAAAAGTACACCAAATATATATTATATACTGTACATAAAATATCAAAAAGTACAGTAAATATATTTCATATATTGTGCATATAATATTAACTAAAAGTACACCAAATACATTTTACATACTGTAAATAAAATATAAAAAATTACAGTAAGTATATATTATCTACTGTACATAAATTATCAAATAGTACAATAAATATATTTCATATATTGTACATATAATATTAACTGAAAGTACACCAAATACATTTAACATACTGTAAATATAATATAAAAAATTACAGTAAGTATATATTATCTACTGTACATAAAATATCAAAAAGTACACCAAATATGTTTTATATATACTGTAAATAAACTATCAAAATCTTCAGTAATTATATTTAATATACTGTTCATAAAATATCAAAAATTACACCAAATGTATATTACACACTCTAAAAAATATCAAAAAGGACAGTAAATATATATTACACTCCTTGTAAAATATCAAAAACTACACCAAATATATATTATATAATTTACATAAAATATCAAAATACCCCAAATATATATTATATACTGTACATAAAATATCAAAAAGTACAGTAAATATATTTCATATATTGTACATATAATATTAACTAAAACTATACCAAATACATTTTATATACTGTAAATAAAATATCAAAAATTACAGTAAGTATATATTATCTACTGTACATAAGCTATCAAAAAGTACACCAAATATGTGTTATATATAGTAAATAAACTATCAAAATCTTCAGTAATTATATTTAATGTACTGTACATAAAATATCAATAATTACAACAAATGTATATTATACACTCTAAATAAAATATCAAAAATGACAGTAAATATATATTACACACTATGTAAAATATCAAAATCTACACCAAATATATATTATATAATTTACATAAAATATCAAAAGTACACCAAATATATATTATAAACTGTACATAAAATATCAAAAAGAACAGTAAATATATTTCATATATTGTACATATATTAACTAAAGTACACCAAATACATTTTACATACTGTAAATAAAATATTAAAAATTACAGTAAGTGTATATTATCTACTGTACATAAAATATCAAAAAGTACACCAAATATGTGTTATATATACTGTAAATAAACTATCAAAATCTTCAGTAATTATATTTAATATACTGTTCATAAAATATCAAAAATTACTCCAAATGTATATTATACACTCTAAATAAAATATCAAAAAGGACAGTAAATATATATTACACTCTATGTAAAATATCAAAAACTACACCAAATATATATTATATAATTTACACAAAATATCAAAAGTACCCCAAATATATATTATATACTGTACATAAAATATCAAAAAGTACAGTAAATATATTTCATATATTGTACATATAATATTAACTAAAACTACACCAAATACATTTTATATACTGTAAATAAGATATCAAAAATTACAGTAAGTATATATTATCTACTGTACATAAGCTATCAAAAAGTACACCAAGTATGTGTTATATATACTGTAAATAAACTATCAAAATATTCAGTAATTATATTTAATATACTGTACATAAAATATCAAAAAATACACCAAATGTATATTATATAATTTACATAACATATCAAAAGTACACCAATTATATATTATATACTGTAGATAAAATATCAAAATGTAAAGTATATATATTTCATATATTCTACATATAATATTAACTAAAAGTATACCAAATACATTTTACATACTGTAAATAAAATATAAAAAATTACAGTAAGTATATATTATCTACTGTACATAAAATATCAAAAAGTACACCAAATATGTGTTATATATACTGTAAATAAACTATCAAAACCTTCAGTAATTCTATTTAATATACTGCTCATAATATATCAAAAATTACACCAAATGTATATTATACACTCTAAATAAAATATCAAAAAGGACAGTAAATATATATTACACCCTATGTAAAATATCAAAATCTACACCAAATATATATTATATAATTTACATAAAATATCAAAAGTACACCAAATATATATTATCTACTGTACATAAAATATCAAAAAGTACAGTAAATATATTTCATATATTGTACATATAATATTAACTAAAAGTACACCAAATATATTTTACATAGTGGAAATAAAATATAAAAATTACAGTAATTATATATTATCTACTGTACATAAAACATCAAAAAGTACACCAAATATGTGTTATATATACTGTAAATAAACTATTAAAATCTTCAGTAATTATATTTAATATACTGTACATAAAATATCAAAAATTACACCAAATGTATATTATACACTCTAAATAAAATATCAAAAAGGACAGTAAATATATATTACACTCTATGTAAAATATCAAAAACTACACCAAATATATATTATATAATTTACATAAAATATCAAAAGTACACCAAATATATATTATATACTGTACATAAAATATCAAAAAGTACAGTAAATATATTTCATATATTGTACATATAATATTAACTGAAAGTACACCAAATACATTTTACATACTGTAAATAAAATATAAAAAATTACATTAAGTATATATTATCTACTGTACATAAATTATCAAATAGTACAGTAAATATATTTCATATATTGTACATATAATATTAACTGAAAGTACACCAAATACATTTTACATACTGTAAATAAAATATAAAATATTACAGTAAGTATATATTATCTACTGTACATAAAATATCAAAAAGTACACCAAATATGTGTTATGTATACTGTAAATAAACTATCAGAATCTTCAGTAATGATATTTAATATACTGTTCATAAAATATCAAAAATTACACCATATGTATATTATACACTCTAAATAAAATATCAAAAAGGACAGTAAATATATATTACACTCCTTGTAAAATATCAAAAACTACACCAAATATATATTATATAATTTACATAAAATATCAAAAGTACACCAAATATATATTATATACTGTACATAAAATATCAAAAAGTATAGTAAATATATTTCACATATAGTACATATAATATTAACTAAAATACACCAAATATATTTTACATACTTTAAATAAAATATCAAGAATTACAGTAAGTATATATTATCTACTGTACATAAAATATCAAAAAGTACACCAAATATGTGTTATACATACTGTAAATAAACTATCAAAATCTTCAGTAATTATATTTTATATACTGTACATAAAATATCAAAAAGTACACCAAATGTACATTATACAATCTAAATAACATATCAAAAAGGACAGTAAATATATATTACACTCTATGTAAAATATCAAAAACTACACAAAATATATATTATATAATTTACATAAAATATCAAAAGTACCCCAAATATATATTATATACTGTACATAAAATACCAAAAAGTAAAGTAAATATATTTCATATATTCTACATATAATATTAACTAAAAGTACACCAAATACATTTTATATACTGTAAATAAAATATCAAACATTACAGTAAGTATATATTATCTACTGTACATAAAATATCAAAAAGTACACCAAATATGTGTTATATATGCTGTAAATAAACTATCAATATATTCAGTAATTATATTTAATATACTGTACATAAAATATCAATAATTACACCAAATGTATATTATGCACTCTAAATAAAATATCAAAAAGGACAGTAAATATATATTACACTCTATGTAAAATATCAAAAACTACACCAAATATATATTATATAATTTTCATAAAATATCAAAAGTACACCAAATATATATTATATACTGTACATAAAATATCAAAAAGTACAGTAAATATATTTCATATATTGTACATATAATATTAACTAAAAGTACACCAAATACATTTTACATACTGTAAATAAAATATAAAAAATTACAGTAAGTATATATTATCTACTGTACATAAAATATCAAAAAGTACACCAAATATGTGTTATATATACTGTAAATAAACTATCAATATCTTCAGTAGTTATATTTAATATACTGTTCATAAAATATCAAAAATTACACCAAATGTATATTATACACTCTAAATAAAATATCAAAAAGGACAGTAAATATATATTACACTCTATGTAAAATATCAAAAACTACACCAAATATATATTATATAATTTACATAAAATATCAAAAGTACACCAAATATATATTATATACTGTACATAAAATATCAAAAAGTACAGTAAATATATTTCATATATTGTACATATAATATTAACTAAAAGTACACCAAATACATTTTACATACTGTAAATAAAATATCAAAAATTACAGTAGGTATATATTATCTACTGTACATAAAACATCAAAAAGTACACCAAATATGTGTTATATATACTGTAAATAAACTATCAAAATCTTCAGTAATTATATTTAATATACTGTACATAAAATATCAAAAATTACACCAAATGTATATTATACACTCTAAATAAAATATCAAAAAGGACAGTAAATATATATTACACTCTATGTAAAATATCAAAAACTACACCAAATATATATTATATAATTTACATAAAATATCAAAGTACCCCAAATATATATTATATACTGTACATAAAATATCAAAAAGTACAGTAAATATATTTCATATATTGTACATATAATATTAACTAAAAGTACACCAAATACATTTTACATACTGTAAATAAAATATCAAAAATTACAGTAGGTATATATTATCTACTGTACATAAAATATCCAAAAGTACACCTAATATGTGTTATATATACTGTAAATAAACTATCAAAATCTTCAGTAATTATATTTAATATACTGTTCATAAAATATCAAAAATTACACCAAATGTATATTATACACTCTAAATAAAATATCAAAAAGGACAGTAAATATATATTACACTCTATGTAAAATATCAAAAACTACACCAAATATATATTATATAATTTACATAAAATATCAAAAGTACACCAAATATATATTATATACGGTACATAAAATATCAAAAAGTACAGTAAATATATTTCATATATTGTACATATAATATTAACTAAAAGTACACCAAATACATTTTAAATACTGTAAATAAAATATCAAAAATTACAGTAACTATATATTATCTACTGTACATAAAATATCAAAAAGTACACCAAATATGTGTTATATATACTGTAAATAAACTATCAAAAACTTCAGTAATTATATTTTATATACTGTACATAAAATATCAAAAATTACATCAAATGTATATTATACACTCTAAATAAAATATCAAAAATGACACTAAATATATATTACACTCTATGTAATATATCAAAAACTACACCAAATATATATTATATAATTTACATAAAATATCAAAAGTACACCAAATATATATTATATACTGTACATAAAATATCAAAAAGTTCAGTAAATATATTTCATATATTGTGCATATAATATTAACTAAAAGTACACCAAATACATTTTACATACAGTAATTAAAATATAAAAAATTACAGTAAGTATATATTATCTACTGCACATAAATTATCAAATAGTACAATAAATATATTTCATATATTGTACATATAATATTAACTGAAAGTACACCAAATACATTTTACATACTGTAAATATAATATAAAAAATTACAGTAAGTATATATTATCTACTGTACATAAAATATCAAAAAGTACACCAAATATGTTTTATATATACTGTAAATAAACTATCAAAATCTTCAGTAATTATATTTAATATACTGTTCATAAAATGTCAAAAATTACACCAAATGTATATTACACACTCTAAAAAATATCAAAAAGGACAGTAAATATATATTACACTCCTTGTAAAATATCAAAAACTACACCAAATATATATTATATAATTTACATAAAATATCAAAGTACCCCAAATATATATTATATACTGTACATAAAATATCAAAAAGTACAGTAAATATATTTCATATATTGTACATATAATATTAACTAAAACTATACCAAATACATTTTATATACTGTAAATAAAATATCAAAAATTACAGTAAGTATATATTATCTACTGTACATAAGCTAACAAAAAGTACACCAAATATGTGTTATATATATTGTAAATAAACTATCAAAATCTTCAGTAATTATATTTAATGTACTGTACATAAAATATCAATAATTACACCAAATGTATATTATACACTCTAAATAAAATATCAAAAATGACAGTAAATATATATTACACTCTATGTAAAATATCAAAATCTACACCAAATATATATTATATAATTTACATAAAATATCAAAAGTACACCAAATATATATTATAAACTGTACATAAAATATCAAAAAGAACAGTAAATATATTTCATATATTGTACATATATTAACTAAAGTACACCAAATACATTTTACATACTGTAAATAAAATATTAAAAATTACAGTAAGTATATATTATCTACTGTACATAAAATATCAAAAAGTACACCAAATATGTGTTATATATACTGAAAATAAACTATAAAAATATTCAGTAATTATATTTAATATACTGTACATAAAATATCAAAAATTACACCAAATGTATATTATACACTCTAAATAAAATATCAAAAAGGACAATAAATATATATTACACTCTATGTAAAATATCAAAAACTACACCAAATATATATTATATAATTTACATAAAATATCAAAAGTACACCAATTATATATTATATACTGTACATAAAATATCAAAAAGTAAAGTAAATATATTTCATATATTCTACATATAATATTAACTAAAAGTACACCAAATACATTTTACATACTGTAAATAAAATATCAAAAATTACAGTAAGTATATATTATCTACTGTACATAAAACATCAAAAAGTACACCAAATATGTGTTATATATACTGTAAATAAACTATCAAAATCTTCAGTAATTATATTTAATATACTGTTCATAAAATATCAAAAATTACTCCAAATGTATATTATACACTCTAAATAAAATATCAAAAAGGACAGTAAATATATATTACACTCTATGTAAAATATCAAAAACTACACCAAATATATATTATATAATTTACACAAAATATCAAAAGTACCCCAAATATATATTATATACTGTACATAAAATATCAAAAAGTACAGTAAATATATTTCATATATTGTACATATAATATTAACTAAAACTACACCAAATACATTTTATATACTGTAAATAAGATATCAAAAATTACAGTAAGTATATATTATCTACTGTACATAAGCTATCAAAAAGTACACCAAGTATGTGTTATATATACTGTAAATAAACTATCAAAATATTCAGTAATTATATTTAATATACTGTACATAAAATATCAAAAAATACACCAAATGTATATTATATAATTTACATAACATATCAAAAGTACACCAATTATATATTATATACTGTAGATAAAATATCAAAAAGTAAAGTAAATATATTTCATATATTCTACATATAATATTAACTAAAAGTACACCAAATACATTTTACATACTGTAAATAAAATATAAAAAATTACAGTAAGTATATATTATCTACTGTACATAAAATATCAAAAAGTACACCAAATATGTGTTATATATACTGTAAATAAACTATCAAAACCTTCAGTAATTCTATTTAATATACTGCTCATAATATATCAAAAATTACACCAAATGTATATTATACACTCTAAATAAAATATCAAAAAGGACAGTAAATATATATTACACTCTATGTAAAATATCAAAAACTACACCAAATATATATTATATAATTTACATAAAATATCAAAAGTACACCAAATATATATTATCTACTGTACATAAAATATCAAAAAGTACAGTAAATATATTTCATATATTGTACATATAATATTAACTAAAAGTACACCAAATATATTTTACATAGTGGAAATAAAATATAAAAATTACAGTAATTATATATTATCTACTGTACATAAAACATCAAAAAGTACACCAAATATGTGTTATATATACTGTAAATAAACTATCAAAATCTTCAGTAATTATATTTAATATACTGTACATAAAATATCAAAAATTACACCAAATGTATATTATACACTCTAAATAAAATATCAAAAAGGACAGTAAATATATATTACCCTCTATGTAAAATATCAAAAACTACACCAAATATATATTATATAATTTACATAAAATATCAAAAGTACACCAAATATATATTATATACTGTACATAAAATATCAAAAAGTACAGTAAATATATTTCATATATTGTACATATAATATTAACTGAAAGTACACCAAATACATTTTACATACTGTAAATAAAATATAAAAAATTACATTAAGTATATATTATCTACTGTACATAAATTATCAAATAGTACAGTAAATATATTTCATATATTGTACATATAATATTAACTGAAAGTACACCAAATACATTTTACATACTGTAAATAAAATATAAAATATTACAGTAAGTATATATTATCTACTGTACATAAAACATCAAAAAGTACACCAAATATGTGTTATATATACTGTAAATAAACTATCAAAATCTTCAGTAATTATATTTAATATACTGTTCATAAAATATCAAAAATTACACCAAATGTATATTATACACTCTAAATAAAATATCAAAAAGGACAGTAAATATATATTACACTCCTCGTAAAATATCAAAAACTACACCAAATATATATTATATAATTTACATAAAATACCAAAAGTACACCAAATATATATTATATACTGTACATAAAATATCAAAAAGTACAGTAAATATATTTCATATATTGTACATATAATATTAACTAAAAGTACACCAAATATATTTTACATACTGTAAATAAAATATAAAAAATTACGGTAAGTACATATTATCTACTGTACATAAAATATTAAAAAGTACAGTAAATATATTTCATATATTGTACATATAATATTAACTAAAAGTACACCAAATACATTTTACATACAGTAAATAAAATATCAAAAATTACAGTAAGTATATATTATCTACTGTACATAAAATATCAAAAAGTACACCAAATATCTGTTATATATACTGTAAATAAACTATCAAAATCTTCAGTAATTCTATTTAATATACTGTACATAAAATATCAAAAATTACACCAAATGTATATTATACACTCTAAATAAAATATCAAAAATTACAGTAAATATATATTACACACTATGTAAAATATCAAAAACTACACCAAATATATATTATATAATTTACATAAAATATCAAAAGTACACCAAATATATATTATATACTGTACATAAAATATCAAAAAGTACAGTAAATATATTTCATATATTGTACATATAATATTAACTAAAAGTACACCAACTACATTTTACATACTGTAAATAAAATATAAAAAACTACAGTAAGTACATATTATCTACTGTACATAAAATATCAAAAAGTACACCAAATATGTGTTATATATACTGTAAATAAACTATCAAAACCTTCAGTAATTATAATTAATATACTGTTCATAAAATATCAAAAATTACACCAAATGTATACTATACACTCTAAATAAAATATCAAAAATGACAGTAAATATATATTACACTCTATGTAAAATATCAAAAACTACACCAAATATATATTATATAATTTACATAAAATATCAAAAGTACACCAAATATATATTATATACTGTAGATAAAATAACAAAAAGTAAAGTACATATATTTCATATATTGTACACATAATATTAACTAAAAGTACACCAACTACATATTACATACTGTAAATAAAATATAAAAAATTACAGTAAGTACATATTATCTACTGTACATAAAATATCAAATAGTACAGTAAATATATTTCATATATTGTACATATAACATTAACTAAAAGTACACCAAATACATTTTACATACAGTAAATAAAATATAAAAAATTACAGTAAGTATATATTATCTACTGTACATAAAATATCAAAAAGTACACCAAATATGTGTTATATATACTGTAAATAAACTATCAAAATCTTCAGTAATTATACTTAATATACTGTTCATAAAACATCAAAAAATACACCAAATGTATATTATACACTCTAAATAAAATATTAAAAATGACAGTAAATATATATTACACTCTATGTAAAATATGAAAAACTACACCAAATATATATTATATAATTTACATAAAATATCAAAAGTACACCAAATATATATTATATACTGTACATAAAATATCAAAAAGTACAGTAAATATAATTCATATATTGTACATATAATATTAACTAAAAGTACACCAAATACATTTTACATACTGTAAATAAAATATAGAAAATTACAGTATGTATATATTATCTACTGTACATAAAATATCAAAAAGTACACCAAATATGTGTTATATATACTGTAAATAAACTATCAAAATCTTCAGTAATTATATTTAATATACTGCTCATAAAATATCAAAAATTACACCAAATGTATATTATACAGTCTAAATAAAATATCAAAAAGGACAGTAAATATATATTACACTCTATGTAAAATATCAAAAACTACACCAAATATATACTGTATAATTTACATAAAATATCAAAAATACACCAAATATATATTATATACTGTACATAAAATATCAAAAAGTACAGTAAATATATTTCATATATTGTACATGTAATATTAACTAAAAGTACACCAAATACATTTTACATACTGTAAATAAAATATAAAAAATTACAGTAAGTATATATTATCTACTGTACATAAAACATCAAAAAGTACACCAAATATGTGTTATATATACTGTAAATAAACTATCAAAATCTTCAGTAATTATATTTAATATACTGTACATAAAATATCAAAAATTACACCAAATGTATATTATACACTCTAAATAGAATATCAAAAAGAACAGTAAATATATATTACACTCTATGTAAAATATCAAAACTACACCAAATATACATTATATAATTTACATAAAATATCAAAAGTACACCAAATATATATTATATACTCTACATAAAATATCAAACAGTACAGTAAATATATTTCATATGTTGTACATATAATATTAACTAAAAGTACACCAAATACATTTTACATACTGTAAATAAAGTATAAAATATCACAGTAAGTATATATTATCTACTGTAAATAAAATATCAAAAACTACACCAAATATGTGTTATATATACTGTAAATAAACTATCAAAAACTTCAGTAATTATATTTTATATACTCTACATAAAATATCAAAAATTACACCAAATGTATATTATACGCTCTAAATAAAATATCAAAAATGACAGTAAATATATATTACACTCTATGTAAAATATCAAAAACTACACCAAATATATATTATATAATTTATATAAAATATCAAAAGTACACCAAATATATATTATATACTGTACATAAAATATCAGAAAGTACATTAAATATATTTCATATATTGTACATATAATATTAAATAAAAGTACACCAAATACATTTTACATACTGAAAATAAAATACAAAAAATTACAGTAAGTATATATTATCTACTGTACATAAATTATCAAATAGTACAGTAAATATATTTCATATATTGTACATATAATATTAACTGAAAGTACACCAAATACATTTTACATACTGTAAATAAAATACAAAAAATTACAGTAAGTATATATTATCTACTGTACATAAAATATCAAAAAGTACACCAAATATTTGTTATATATACTGTAAATAAACTATCAAAATCTTCACTAATTATATTTAATATACTGTTCATAAAATATCAAAAATTACACCAAATGTATATTATACACTCTAAATAAAATATCAAAAAGGACAGTAAATATATATTACACTCCTTGTAAAATATCAAAAACTACACCAAATATATATTATATAATTTACATAAAATATCAAAAGTACACCAAATATATATTATATACTGTACATAAAATATCAAAAAGTATAGTAAATATATTTCATATATAGTACATATAATATCAACTAAAATACACCAAATACATTTTACATACTGTAAATAAAATATCAAAAATTACAGTAAGTATATATTATCTACTGTACATAAAATATCAAAAAGTACACCAAATATGTGTTATATATACTGTAAATAAACTATCAAAATCTTCAGTAATTATAATTAATATACTGTTCATAAAATATCAAATATTACACCAAATGTATACTATACACTCTAAATAAAATATCAAAAATGACAGTAAATATATATTACACTCTATGTAAAATATCAAAAACTACACCAAATATATATTATATAATTTACATAAAATATCAAAAGTACACCAAATATATATTATATACTGTATATAAAATATCAAAAAGTAAAGTAAATATATTTCATATATTGTACACATAATATTAACTAAAAGTACACCAACTACATTTTACATACTGTAAATAAAATGTAAAAAATTACAGTAAGTACATATTATCTACTGTACATAAAATATCAAAAAGTACAGTAAATATATTTCATATATTGTACATATAAGATTAACTAAAAGTACACCAAATACATTTTACATACTGTAAATAAAATATAAAAAATTACAGTAGGTATATTTTATCTACTGTACATAAAATATCAAAAAGTACACCAAATATGTGTTATATATACTGTAAATAAACTATCAAAATCTTCAGTAATTATATTTAATATACTGTTCATAAAACATCAAAAAATACACCAAATGTATATTATACACTCTAAATAAAATATCAAAAATGACAGTAAATATATATTACACTCTATGTAAAATATCAAAAACTACAGCAAATACATATTATATAATTTACATAAAATATCAAAAGTACACTAAATATATATTATATACTGTACATAAAATATCAAAAAGTACAGTAAATATATTTCATATATTGTACATATAATATTAACTAAAAGTACACCAAATACGTTTTACATACTGTAAATAAAATATAAAAAATTACAGTAAGTATATATTATCTACTGTACATAAATTATCAAATAGTACAGTAAATATATTTCATATATTGAACATATAATATTAACTGAAAGTACACCAAATACGTTTTACATTCTGTAAATAAAATATAAAAAATTACAGTAAGTATATATTATCTACTGTACATAAAATATCAAAAAGTACACCAAATATGTGTTATATATACTCTAAATAAACTATCAAAATCTTCAGTAATTATATTTAATATACTTTACATAAAATATCAAAAATTACACCAAATGTATATTATACACTCTAAATAAAATATCAAAGTACAGTAAATATATATTAGACTCTATGTAAAATATCAAAAACTACACCAAATATATATTATAAAATTTACATAAAATATCAAAAGTACACCAAATATATATTATATACTGTACATAAAATATCAAAAAGTACAGTAAATATATTTCATATATTGTACATATAATATTAACTAAAAGTACACCAAATACATTTTACATACTGTAAATAAAATATAAAAAATTACAGTAAGTACATATTATCTACTGTACATAAAACATCAAAAAGTACACCAAATATGTGTTATAAATAGTGTAAATAAACTATCAAAACCTTCAGTAATTATATTTAATATACTGTACATAAAATATCAAAAATTACACCAAATGTATATTATACACTCTAAATAAAATATCAAAAAGGACAGTAAATATATATTACACTCTATGTAAAATATCAAAAACTACACCAAATATATATTATATAATTTACATAAAATATCAAAAGTACACCAAATATATATTATATATTGTAAATAAAATATCAAAAACTACAGTAAATATATTTCATATATTGTACATATAATATTAATTAAAGTACACCAAATACATTTTACATACTGTAAATAAAATATCAAAAATTACAGTAAGTATATATTATCTACTGTACATAAAATATCAAAAAGCACACCAAATATGTGTTATATATACTGTAAATAAACTATCAAAAACTTCAGTAATTATATTTTATATACTGTACATAAAATATCAAAAATTACACCAAATGTATATTATACACTCTAAATAAAATATCAAAAAGGACAGTAAATATATATTACACTCTATGTAAAATATCAAAAACTACACCAAATATATATTATATAATTTACGTAAAATATCAAAAGTACACCAAATATATATTATATACTGTACATAAAATATCAAAAAGTACAGTAAATATATTTCATATATTGTACATATAATATTAACTAAAAGTACACCAACTACATTTTACATACAGTAAATAAAATATAAAAAATTACAGTAAGAACATATTATCTACTGTACATAAAATATCAAAAAGTACAGTAAATATATTTCATATATTGTACATATAATATTAACTAAAAGTACACCAAATCAATTTTACATACACTAAATAAAATATAAAAAATCACAGTAAGTATATATTATCTACTGTACATAAAATATCAAAAAGTACACCAAATATGTGTTATATATACTGTAAATAAACTATCAAAAACTTCAGTAATTATATTTTATATACTGTACATAAAATATCAAAAATTACACCAAATGTATATTATACGCTCTAAATAAAATATCAAAAATGACAGTAAATATATATTACACTCTATGTAAAATATCAAAAACTACACCAAATATATATTATATAATTTATATAAAATATCAAAAGTACACCAAATATATATTATATACTGTACATAAAATATCAGAAAGTACATTAAATATATTTCATATATTGTACATATAATATTAAATAAAAGTACACCAAATACATTTTACATACTGAAAATAAAATACAAAAAATTACAGTAAGTATATATTATCTACTGTACATAAATTATCAAATAGTACAGTAAATATATTTCATATATTGTACATATAATATTAACTGAAAGTACACCAAATACATTTTACATACTGTAAATAAAATACAAAAAATTACAGTAAGTATATATTATCTACTGTACATAAAATATCAAAAAGTACACCAAATATTTGTTATATATACTGTAAATAAACTATCAAAATCTTCACTAATTATATTTAATATACTGTTCATAAAATATCAAAAATTACACCAAATGTATATTATACACTCTAAATAAAATATCAAAAAGGACAGTAAATATATATTACACTCCTTGTAAAATATCAAAAACTACACCAAATATATATTATATAATTTACATAAAATATCAAAAGTACACCAAATATATATTATATACTGTACATAAAATATCAAAAAGTATAGTAAATATATTTCATATATAGTACATATAATATCAACTAAAATACACCAAATACATTTTACATACTGTAAATAAAATATCAAAAATTACAGTAAGTATATATTATCTACTGTACATAAAATATCAAAAAGTACACCAAATATGTGTTATATATACTGTAAATAAACTATCAAAATCTTCAGTAATTATAATTAATATACTGTTCATAAAATATCAAATATTACACCAAATGTATACTATACACTCTAAATAAAATATCAAAAATGACAGTAAATATATATTACACTCTATGTAAAATATCAAAAACTACACCAAATATATATTATATAATTTACATAAAATATCAAAAGTACACCAAATATATATTATATACTGTATATAAAATATCAAAAAGTAAAGTAAATATATTTCATATATTGTACACATAATATTAACTAAAAGTACACCAACTACATTTTACATACTGTAAATAAAATGTAAAAAATTACAGTAAGTACATATTATCTACTGTACATAAAATATCAAAAAGTACAGTAAATATATTTCATATATTGTACATATAAGATTAACTAAAAGTACACCAAATACATTTTACATACTGTAAATAAAATATAAAAAATTACAGTAAGTATATATTATCTACTGTACATAAAATATCAAAAAGTACACCAAATATGTGTTATATATACTGTAAATAAACTATCAAAATCTTCAGTAATTATATTTAATATACTGTTCATAAAACATCAAAAAATACACCAAATGTATATTATACACTCTAAATAAAATATCAAAAATGACAGTAAATATATATTACACTCTATGTAAAATATCAAAAACTACAGCAAATACATATTATATAATTTACATAAAATATCAAAAGTACACTAAATATATATTATATACTGTACATAAAATATCAAAAAGTACAGTAAATATATTTCATATATTGTACATATAATATTAACTAAAAGTACACCAAATACGTTTTACATACTGTAAATAAAATATAAAAAATTACAGTAAGTATATATTATCTACTGTACATAAATTATCAAATAGTACAGTAAATATATTTCATATATTGAACATATAATATTAACTGAAAGTACACCAAATACGTTTTACATTCTGTAAATAAAATATAAAAAATTACAGTAAGTATATATTATCTACTGTACATAAAATATCAAAAAGTACACCAAATATGTGTTATATATACTCTAAATAAACTATCAAAATCTTCAGTAATTATATTTAATATACTTTACATAAAATATCAAAAATTACACCAAATGTATATTATACACTCTAAATAAAATATCAAAGTACAGTAAATATATATTAGACTCTATGTAAAATATCAAAAACTACACCAAATATATATTATATAATTTACATAAAATATCAAAAGTACACCAAATATATATTATATACTGTACATAAAATATCAAAAAGTACAGTAAATATATTTCATATATTGTACATATAATATTAACTAAAAGTACACCAAATACATTTTACATACTGTAAATAAAATATAAAAAATTACAGTAAGTACATATTATCTACTGTACATAAAACATCAAAAAGTACACCAAATATGTGTTATAAATAGTGTAAATAAACTATCAAAACCTTCAGTAATTATATTTAATATACTGTACATAAAATATCAAAAATTACACCAAATGTATATTATACACTCTAAATAAAATATCAAAAAGGACAGTAAATATATATTACACTCTATGTAAAATATCAAAAACTACACCAAATATATATTATATAATTTACACAAAATATCAAAAGTACCCCAAATATATATTATATACTGTACATAAAATATCAAAAAGTACAGTAAATATATTTCATATATTGTACATATAATATTAACTAAAACTACACCAAATACATTTTATATACTGTAAATAAGATATCAAAAATTACAGTAAGTATATATTATCTACTGTACATAAGCTATCAAAAAGTACACCAAGTATGTGTTATATATACTGTAAATAAACTATCAAAATATTCAGTAATTATATTTAATATACTGTACATAAAATATCAAAAAATACACCAAATGTATATTATATAATTTACATAACATATCAAAAGTACACCAATTATATATTATATACTGTAGATAAAATATCAAAAAGTAAAGTAAATATATTTCATATATTCTACATATAATATTAACTAAAAGTACACCAAATACATTTTACATACTGTAAATAAAATATAAAAAATTACAGTAAGTATATATTATCTACTGTACATAAAATATCAAAAAGTACACCAAATATGTGTTATATATACTGTAAATAAACTATCAAAACCTTCAGTAATTCTATTTAATATACTGCTCATAATATATCAAAAATTACACCAAATGTATATTATACACTCTAAATAAAATATCAAAAAGGACAGTAAATATATATTACACTCTATGTAAAATATCAAAAACTACACCAAATATATATTATATAATTTACATAAAATATCAAAAGTACACCAAATATATATTATCTACTGTACATAAAATATCAAAAAGTACAGTAAATATATTTCATATATTGTACATATAATATTAACTAAAAGTACACCAAATATATTTTACATAGTGGAAATAAAATATAAAAATTACAGTAATTATATATTATCTACTGTACATAAAACATCAAAAAGTACACCAAATATGTGTTATATATACTGTAAATAAACTATCAAAATCTTCAGTAATTATATTTAATATACTGTACATAAAATATCAAAAATTACACCAAATGTATATTATACACTCTAAATAAAATATCAAAAAGGACAGTAAATATATATTACCCTCTATGTAAAATATCAAAAACTACACCAAATATATATTATATAATTTACATAAAATATCAAAAGTACACCAAATATATATTATATACTGTACATAAAATATCAAAAAGTACAGTAAATATATTTCATATATTGTACATATAATATTAACTGAAAGTACACCAAATACATTTTACATACTGTAAATAAAATATAAAAAATTACATTAAGTATATATTATCTACTGTACATAAATTATCAAATAGTACAGTAAATATATTTCATATATTGTACATATAATATTAACTGAAAGTACACCAAATACATTTTACATACTGTAAATAAAATATAAAATATTACAGTAAGTATATATTATCTACTGTACATAAAACATCAAAAAGTACACCAAATATGTGTTATATATACTGTAAATAAACTATCAAAATCTTCAGTAATTATATTTAATATACTGTACATAAAATATCAAAAATTACACCAAATGTATATTATACACTCTAAATAAAATATCAAAAAGGACAGTAAATATATATTACACTCTATGTAAAATATCAAAAACTACACCAAATATATATTATATAATTTACATAAAATATCAAAAGTACACCAAATATATATTATATACTGTACATAAAATATCAAAAAGTACAGTAAATATATTTCATATATTGTACATATAATATTAACTGAAAGTAAACCAAATACATTTTACATACTGTAAATAAAATATAAAAAATTACATTAAGTATATATTATCTACTGTACATAAATTATCAAATAGTACAGTAAATATATTTCATATATTGTACATATAATATTAACTGAAAGTACACCAAATACATTTTACATACTGTAAATAAAATATAAAATATTACAGTAAGTATATATTATCTACTGTACATAAAATATCAAAAAGTACACCAAATATGTGTTATGTATACTGTAAATAAACTATCAAAATCTTCAGTAATTATATTTAATATACTGTTCATAAAATATCAAAAATTACACCAAATGTATATTATACACTCTAAATAAAATATCAAAAAGGACAGTAAATATATATTACACTCCTCGTAAAATATCAAAAACTACACCAAATATATATTATATAATTTACATAAAATACCAAAAGTACACCAAATATATATTATATACTGTACATAAAATATCAAAAAGTACAGTAAATATATTTCATATATTGTACATATAATATTAACTAAAAGTACACCAAATATGTTTTACATACTGTAAATAAAATATAAAAAATTACGGTAAGTACATATTATCTACTGTACATAAAATATTAAAAAGTACAGTAAATATATTTCATATATTGTACATATAATATTAACTAAAAGTACACCAAATACATTTTACATACAGTAAATAAAATATCAAAAATTACAGTAAGTATATATTATCTACTGTACATAAAATATCAAAAAGTACACCAAATATCTGTTATATATACTGTAAATAAACTATCAAAATCTTCAGTAATTCTATTTAATATACTGTACATAAAATATCAAAAATTACACCAAATGTATATTATACACTCTAAATAAAATATCAAAAATTACAGTAAATATATATTACACACTATGTAAAATATCAAAAACTACACCAAATATATATTATATAATTTACATAAAATATCAAAAGTACACCAAATATATATTATATACTGTACATAAAATATCAAAAAGTACAGTAAATATATTTCATATATTGTACATATAATATTAACTAAAAGTACACCAACTACATTTTACATACTGTAAATAAAATATAAAAAACTACAGTAAGTACATATTATCTACTGTACATAAAATATCAAAAAGTACACCAAATATGTGTTATATATACTGTAAATAAACTATCAAAATCTTCAGTAATTATAATTAATATACTGTTCATAAAATATCAAAAATTACACCAAATGTATACTATACACTCTAAATAAAATATCAAAAATGACAGTAAATATATATTACACTCTATGTAAAATATCAAAAACTACACCAAATATATATTATATAATTTACATAAAATATCAAAAGTACACCAAATATATATTATATACTGTAGATAAAATAACAAAAAGTAAAGTACATATATTTCATATATTGTACACATAATATTAACTAAAAGTACACCAACTACATATTACATACTGTAAATAAAATATAAAAAATTACAGTAAGTACATATTATCTACTGTACATAAAATATCAAATAGTACAGTAAATATATTTCATATATTGTACATATAACATTAATTAAAGTACACCAAATACATTTTACATACAGTAAATAAAATATAAAAAATTACAGTAAGTATATATTATCTACTGTACATAAAATATCAAAAAGTACACCAAATATGTGTTATATATACTGTAAATAAACTATCAAAATCTTCAGTAATTATACTTAATATACTGTTCATAAAACATCAAAAAATACACCAAATGTATATTATACACTCTAAATAAAATATTAAAAATGACAGTAAATATATATTACACTCTATGTAAAATATGAAAAACTACACCAAATATATATTATATAATTTACATAAAATATCAAAAGTACACCAAATATATATTATATACTGTACATAAAATATCAAAAAGTACAGTAAATATAATTCATATATTGTACATATAATATTAACTAAAAGTACACCAAATACATTTTACATACTGTAAATAAAATATAGAAAATTACAGTATGTATATATTATCTACTGTACATAAAATATCAAAAAGTACACCAAATATGTGTTATATATACTGTAAATAAACTATCAAAATCTTCAGTAATTATATTTAATATACTGCTCATAAAATATCAAAAATTACACCAAATGTATATTATACAGTCTAAATAAAATATCAAAAAGGACAGTAAATATATATTACACTCTATGTAAAATATCAAAAACTACACCAAATATATACTGTATAATTTACATAAAATATCAAAAATACACCAAATATATATTATATACTGTACATAAAATATCAAAAAGTACAGTAAATATATTTCATATATTGTACATGTAATATTAACTAAAAGTACACCAAATACATTTTACATACTGTAAATAAAATATAAAAAATTACAGTAAGTATATATTATCTACTGTACATAAAACATCAAAAAGTACACCAAATATGTGTTATATATACTGTAAATAAACTATCAAAATCTTCAGTAATTATATTTAATATACTGTACATAAAATATCAAAAATTACACCAAATGTATATTATACACTCTAAATAGAATATCAAAAAGAACAGTAAATATATATTACACTCTATGTAAAATATCAAAACTACACCAAATATACATTATATAATTTACATAAAATATCAAAAGTACACCAAATATATATTATATACTCTACATAAAATATCAAACAGTACAGTAAATATATTTCATATGTTGTACATATAATATTAACTAAAAGTACACCAAATACATTTTACATACTGTAAATAAAATATAAAATATCACAGTAAGTATATATTATCTACTGTACATAAAATATCAAAAACTACACCAAATATGTGTTATATATACTGTAAATAAACTATCAAAAACTTCAGTAATTATATTTTATATACTGTACATAAAATATCAAAAATTACACCAAATGTATATTATACGCTCTAAATAAAATATCAAAAATGACAGTAAATATATATTACACTCTATGTAAAATATCAAAAACTACACCAAATATATATTATATAATTTATATAAAATATCAAAAGTACACCAAATATATATTATATACTGTACATAAAATATCAGAAAGTACATTAAATATATTTCATATATTGTACATATAATATTAAATAAAAGTACACCAAATACATTTTACATACTGAAAATAAAATACAAAAAATTACAGTAAGTATATATTATCTACTGTACATAAATTATCAAATAGTACAGTAAATATATTTCATATATTGTACATATAATATTAACTGAAAGTACACCAAATACATTTTACATACTGTAAATAAAATACAAAAAATTACAGTAAGTATATATTATCTACTGTACATAAAATATCAAAAAGTACACCAAATATTTGTTATATATACTGTAAATAAACTATCAAAATCTTCACTAATTATATTTAATATACTGTTCATAAAATATCAAAAATTACACCAAATGTATATTATACACTCTAAATAAAATATCAAAAAGGACAGTAAATATATATTACACTCCTTGTAAAATATCAAAAACTACACCAAATATATATTATATAATTTACATAAAATATCAAAAGTACACCAAATATATATTATATACTGTACATAAAATATCAAAAAGTATAGTAAATATATTTCATATATAGTACATATAATATCAACTAAAATACACCAAATACATTTTACATACTGTAAATAAAATATCAAAAATTACAGTAAGTATATATTATCTACTGTACATAAAATATCAAAAAGTACACCAAATATGTGTTATATATACTGTAAATAAACTATCAAAATCTTCAGTAATTATAATTAATATACTGTTCATAAAATATCAAATATTACACCAAATGTATACTATACACTCTAAATAAAATATCAAAAATGACAGTAAATATATATTACACTCTATGTAAAATATCAAAAACTACACCAAATATATATTATATAATTTACATAAAATATCAAAAGTACACCAAATATATATTATATACTGTATATAAAATATCAAAAAGTAAAGTAAATATATTTCATATATTGTACACATAATATTAACTAAAAGTACACCAACTACATTTTACATACTGTAAATAAAATGTAAAAAATTACAGTAAGTACATATTATCTACTGTACATAAAATATCAAAAAGTACAGTAAATATATTTCATATATTGTACATATAAGATTAACTAAAAGTACACCAAATACATTTTACATACTGTAAATAAAATATAAAAAATTACAGTAGGTATATTTTATCTACTGTACATAAAATATCAAAAAGTACACCAAATATGTGTTATATATACTGTAAATAAACTATCAAAATCTTCAGTAATTATATTTAATATACTGTTCATAAAACATCAAAAAATACACCAAATGTATATTATACACTCTAAATAAAATATCAAAAATGACAGTAAATATATATTACACTCTATGTAAAATATCAAAAACTACAGCAAATACATATTATATAATTTACATAAAATATCAAAAGTACACTAAATATATATTATATACTGTACATAAAATATCAAAAAGTACAGTAAATATATTTCATATATTGTACATATAATATTAACTAAAAGTACACCAAATACGTTTTACATACTGTAAATAAAATATAAAAAATTACAGTAAGTATATATTATCTACTGTACATAAATTATCAAATAGTACAGTAAATATATTTCATATATTGAACATATAATATTAACTGAAAGTACACCAAATACGTTTTACATTCTGTAAATAAAATATAAAAAATTACAGTAAGTATATATTATCTACTGTACATAAAATATCAAAAAGTACACCAAATATGTGTTATATATACTCTAAATAAACTATCAAAATCTTCAGTAATTATATTTAATATACTTTACATAAAATATCAAAAATTACACCAAATGTATATTATACACTCTAAATAAAATATCAAAGTACAGTAAATATATATTAGACTCTATGTAAAATATCAAAAACTACACCAAATATATATTATAAAATTTACATAAAATATCAAAAGTACACCAAATATATATTATATACTGTACATAAAATATCAAAAAGTACAGTAAATATATTTCATATATTGTACATATAATATTAACTAAAAGTACACCAAATACATTTTACATACTGTAAATAAAATATAAAAAATTACAGTAAGTACATATTATCTACTGTACATAAAACATCAAAAAGTACACCAAATATGTGTTATAAATAGTGTAAATAAACTATCAAAACCTTCAGTAATTATATTTAATATACTGTACATAAAATATCAAAAATTACACCAAATGTATATTATACACTCTAAATAAAATATCAAAAAGGACAGTAAATATATATTACACTCTATGTAAAATATCAAAAACTACACCAAATATATATTATATAATTTACATAAAATATCAAAAGTACACCAAATATATATTATATATTGTAAATAAAATATCAAAAACTACAGTAAATATATTTCATATATTGTACATATAATATTAATTAAAGTACACCAAATACATTTTACATACTGTAAATAAAATATCAAAAATTACAGTAAGTATATATTATCTACTGTACATAAAATATCAAAAAGCACACCAAATATGTGTTATATATACTGTAAATAAACTATCAAAAACTTCAGTAATTATATTTTATATACTGTACATAAAATATCAAAAATTACACCAAATGTATATTATACACTCTAAATAAAATATCAAAAAGGACAGTAAATATATATTACACTCTATGTAAAATATCAAAAACTACACCAAATATATATTATATAATTTACGTAAAATATCAAAAGTACACCAAATATATATTATATACTGTACATAAAATATCAAAAAGTACAGTAAATATATTTCATATATTGTACATATAATATTAACTAAAAGTACACCAACTACATTTTACATACAGTAAATAAAATATAAAAAATTACAGTAAGAACATATTATCTACTGTACATAAAATATCAAAAAGTACAGTAAATATATTTCATATATTGTACATATAATATTAACTAAAAGTACACCAAATCAATTTTACATACACTAAATAAAATATAAAAAATCACAGTAAGTATATATTATCTACTGTACATAAAATATCAAAAAGTACACCAAATATGTGTTATATATACTGTAAATAAACTATCAAAAACTTCAGTAATTATATTTTATATACTGTACATAAAATATCAAAAATTACACCAAATGTATATTATACGCTCTAAATAAAATATCAAAAATGACAGTAAATATATATTACACTCTATGTAAAATATCAAAAACTACACCAAATATATATTATATAATTTATATAAAATATCAAAAGTACACCAAATATATATTATATACTGTACATAAAATATCAGAAAGTACATTAAATATATTTCATATATTGTACATATAATATTAAATAAAAGTACACCAAATACATTTTACATACTGAAAATAAAATACAAAAAATTACAGTAAGTATATATTATCTACTGTACATAAATTATCAAATAGTACAGTAAATATATTTCATATATTGTACATATAATATTAACTGAAAGTACACCAAATACATTTTACATACTGTAAATAAAATACAAAAAATTACAGTAAGTATATATTATCTACTGTACATAAAATATCAAAAAGTACACCAAATATTTGTTATATATACTGTAAATAAACTATCAAAATCTTCACTAATTATATTTAATATACTGTTCATAAAATATCAAAAATTACACCAAATGTATATTATACACTCTAAATAAAATATCAAAAAGGACAGTAAATATATATTACACTCCTTGTAAAATATCAAAAACTACACCAAATATATATTATATAATTTACATAAAATATCAAAAGTACACCAAATATATATTATATACTGTACATAAAATATCAAAAAGTATAGTAAATATATTTCATATATAGTACATATAATATCAACTAAAATACACCAAATACATTTTACATACTGTAAATAAAATATCAAAAATTACAGTAAGTATATATTATCTACTGTACATAAAATATCAAAAAGTACACCAAATATGTGTTATATATACTGTAAATAAACTATCAAAATCTTCAGTAATTATAATTAATATACTGTTCATAAAATATCAAATATTACACCAAATGTATACTATACACTCTAAATAAAATATCAAAAATGACAGTAAATATATATTACACTCTATGTAAAATATCAAAAACTACACCAAATATATATTATATAATTTACATAAAATATCAAAAGTACACCAAATATATATTATATACTGTATATAAAATATCAAAAAGTAAAGTAAATATATTTCATATATTGTACACATAATATTAACTAAAAGTACACCAACTACATTTTACATACTGTAAATAAAATGTAAAAAATTACAGTAAGTACATATTATCTACTGTACATAAAATATCAAAAAGTACAGTAAATATATTTCATATATTGTACATATAAGATTAACTAAAAGTACACCAAATACATTTTACATACTGTAAATAAAATATAAAAAATTACAGTAGGTATATTTTATCTACTGTACATAAAATATCAAAAAGTACACCAAATATGTGTTATATATACTGTAAATAAACTATCAAAATCTTCAGTAATTATATTTAATATACTGTTCATAAAACATCAAAAAATACACCAAATGTATATTATACACTCTAAATAAAATATCAAAAATGACAGTAAATATATATTACACTCTATGTAAAATATCAAAAACTACAGCAAATACATATTATATAATTTACATAAAATATCAAAAGTACACTAAATATATATTATATACTGTACATAAAATATCAAAAAGTACAGTAAATATATTTCATATATTGTACATATAATATTAACTAAAAGTACACCAAATACGTTTTACATACTGTAAATAAAATATAAAAAATTACAGTAAGTATATATTATCTACTGTACATAAATTATCAAATAGTACAGTAAATATATTTCATATATTGAACATATAATATTAACTGAAAGTACACCAAATACGTTTTACATTCTGTAAATAAAATATAAAAAATTACAGTAAGTATATATTATCTACTGTACATAAAATATCAAAAAGTACACCAAATATGTGTTATATATACTCTAAATAAACTATCAAAATCTTCAGTAATTATATTTAATATACTTTACATAAAATATCAAAAATTACACCAAATGTATATTATACACTCTAAATAAAATATCAAAGTACAGTAAATATATATTAGACTCTATGTAAAATATCAAAAACTACACCAAATATATATTATATAATTTACATAAAATATCAAAAGTACACCAAATATATATTATATACTGTACATAAAATATCAAAAAGTACAGTAAATATATTTCATATATTGTACATATAATATTAACTAAAAGTACACCAAATACATTTTACATACTGTAAATAAAATATAAAAAATTACAGTAAGTACATATTATCTACTGTACATAAAACATCAAAAAGTACACCAAATATGTGTTATAAATAGTGTAAATAAACTATCAAAACCTTCAGTAATTATATTTAATATACTGTACATAAAATATCAAAAATTACACCAAATGTATATTATACACTCTAAATAAAATATCAAAAAGGACAGTAAATATATATTACACTCTATGTAAAATATCAAAAACTACACCAAATATATATTATATAATTTACATAAAATATCAAAAGTACACCAAATATATATTATATACTGTACATAAAATATCAAAAAGTAAAGTAAATATATTTCATATATTCCACATATAATATTAACTAAAAGTACACCAAATACATTTTATATACTGTAAATAATATATCAAAAATTACAGTAAGTATATATTATCTACTGTACATAAAATGTCAAAAAGTACACCAAATATGTGATATATATACTGTAAGTAAACTATCAAAATATTCAGTAATTATATTTAATATACTGTACATAAAATATCAATAATTACACCAAATGTATATTATACACCCTAAATAAAATATCAAAAATGACAGTAAATATATGTTACACTCTATGTAAAATATCAAAAACTACACCAAATATATATTATATAATTTACATAAAATATCAAAAGTACACCAAATATATATTATATACTGTACATAAAATATCAAAAAGTACAGTAAATATATTTCATATATTGTACATATAGTATTAACTAAAAGTACACCAAATACATTTTACATACTGTAAATAAAATATAAAAAATTACAGTAAGTATATATTATCTACGGTACATAAAACATCAAAAAGTACACCAAATATGTGTTATATATACTGTAAATAAATTATCTAAATCTTCAGTAATTACATTTAATATACTTTACATAAAATATCAAAAATTACACCAAATGTATATTATACACTCTAAATAAAATATCAAAAAGGACAGTAAATATATATTACACTCTATGTAAAATATCAAAAACTACACCAAATATATATTATATAATTTAGATAAAATATCAAAAGTACACCAAATATATATTATATACTGTACATAAAATATCAAAAAGTACAGTAAATATATTTTATATATTGTACATATAATATTAACTAAAAGTACACCAAACACATTTTACATACTGTAAATAAAATATCAAAAATTACAGTAAGTATATATTATCTACTGTACATAAAACATCAAAAAGTACACCAAATATGTGTTATATATACTGTAAATAAACTATCAAAATCTTCAGTAATTATATTCAATATACTGCTCATAAAATATCAAAATTTACACCAAATGTATATTATACACTCTAAATAAAATATCAAAAAGGACAGTAAATATATATTACACTCTATGTAAAATATCAAAACTACACCAAATATATATTATATAATTTATATAAAATATCAAAAGTACACCAAATATATATTATATACTGTATATAAAATATCAAAAAGTACAGTAAATATATTTCATATATTGTACATATAGTATTAACTAAAAGTACACCAAATACATTTTACATACTGTAAATAAAATATAAAAAATTACAGTAAGTATATATTATCTACGGTACATAAAACATCAAATAGTACACCAAATATGTGTTATATATACTGTAAATAAACTATCGAAATCCTCAGTAATTATATTTAATATACTGTACATAAAATATCAAAAATTACACCAAATGTATATTATACACTCTAAATAAAATATCAAAAAGGACAGTAAATATATATTACACTCTATGTAAAATAACAAAAACTACGCCAAATATATATTATATAATTTACATAAAATATTAAAAGTACACCAAATAGATATTATATACAGTACATAAAATATCAAAAAGTACATTAAATATATTTCATATATTGTACATATAATATTAACTAAAAGTACACCAAATACATTTTATATACTGTAAATAAAATATCCAATAATACAGTAAATATATATTACATACTGTACATAAAATGTCAAAAAGTACACCAAATATGTGTTATATATACTGTAAATAAACAATCAAAAAATACACTAATTATACTTAATATACTGTACATAAAATATCAAAAATTACACGAAATGTATACTATATACCGTAAAAAAATATCAAAAATTACAGTAAATATATATTGCACACTCTATGTAAAATATCAAAAACTACGCCAAATATATATTATATAATTTACATAAAATATCAAAAGTACACCAAATAGATATTATATACAGTACATAAAATATCAAAAAGTACAGTAAATATATTTCATATATTGTACATATAATATTAACTAAAAGTACACCAAATACATTTTATATACTGTAAATAAAATATCCAATAGTACAGTAAATATATATTACATACTGTACATAAAATGTCAAAAAGTACACCAAATATGTGTTATATATACTGTAAATAAACAACCAAAAAATACACTAATTATATTTAATATACTGTACATAAAATATCAAAAATTACACGAAATGTATACTATATACCGTAAAAAAATATCTAAAATTACAGTAAATATATATTGCACACTCTATGTAAAATATCAAAAACTACGCCAAATATATATTATATAATTTACATAAAATATCAAAAGTACACCAAATAGATATTATATACAGTACATAAAATATCAAAAAGTACAGTAAATATATTTCATATATTGTACATATAATATTAACTAAAAGTACACCAAATACATTTTATATACTGTAAATAAAATATCCAATAGTACAGTATATATATATTACATACTGTACATAAAATATCAAAAAGTACACCAAATTTGTGTTATATATACTGTAAATAAACAATCAAATATACACTAATTATATTTAATATACTGTACATAAAATATCAAAAATTACACGAAATGTATACTATATACCGTAAAAAAAATCTAAAATTACAGTAAATATATATTGCACACTCTATGTAAAATATCAAAAACTACGCCAAATAAATATTATATAATTTACATAAAATATCAAAAGTACACCAAATAGATATTATATACAGTACATAAAATATCAAAAAGTACAATAAATATATTTCATATATCGTACATATAATATTAACTAAAAGTACACCAAATACATTTTATATACTGTAAATAAATTATCCAATAGTACAGTAAATATATATTACATACAGTACATAAAATGTCAAAAAGTACACCAAATATGTGTTATATATACTGTAAATAAACAATCAAAAAATACACTAATTACATTTAATATGCTGTACATAAAATATCAAAAATTACACGAAATGTATACTATATACCGTAAAAAAAATCTAAAATTACAGTAAATATATATTGCACACTCTATGTAAAATATCAAAAACTACGCCAAATATATATTATATAATTTACATAAAATATCAAAAGTACACCAAATAGATATTATATACAGTACATAAAATATCAAAATGTACAGTAAATATATTTCATATATTGTACATATAATATTAACTAAAAGTACACCAAATACATTTTATATACTGTAAATAAAATATCCAATAGTACAGTAAATATATATTACATACTGTACATAAAATATCAAAAAGTACACCAAATATGTGTTATATATACTGTAAATAAACAATCAAAAATACACTAATTATATTTAATATACTGTACATAAAATATCAAAAATTACATGAAATGTATACTATATACCGTAAAAAAATATCTAAAATTACAGTAAATATATATTGCACACTCTATGTAAAATATCAAAAACTACGCCAAATATATATTATATAATTTACATAAAATATCAAATGTACACCAAATATTATATACAGTACATAAAATATCAAAAACTACAGTAATTATATTTCATATATTGTACATATAATATTAACTAAAATTACACCAAATATATTTTATATACTGTAAATAAAATATCCAATAGTGCAGTAAATATATATTACATACTGTACATAAAATGTCAAAAAGTACACCAAATATGTGTTATATATACTGTAAATAAACAATCAAAAAATACACTAATTATATTTAATATACTGTACATAAAATATCAAAAATTACACGAAATGTATACTATATACCGAAAAAATATATCTAAAATTACAGTAAATATATATTGCACACTCTATGTAAAATATCAAAAACTACGCCAAATATATATTATATAATTTACATAAAATATCAAAAGTACACCAAATAGATATTATATACAGTACATAAAATATCAAAAGGTACAGTAAATATATTTCATATATTGTACATATAATATTAACTAAAAGTACACCAAATACATTTTATATACTGTAAATAAAATATCCAATAGTACAGTAAATATATATTACATACTGTACATAAAATGTCAAAAAGTACACCAAATATGTGTTATATATACTGTAAATAAACAATCAAAAAATACACTAATTATATTTAATATACTGTACATAAAATATCAAAAATTACACGAAATGTATACTATATTCCGTAAAAAAAATATCTAAAATTACAGTAAATATATATTGCACACTCTATGTAAAATGTCAAAAACTACGCCAAATATATATTATATAATTTACATAAAATATCAAAAGTACACCAAATAGATATTATATACAGTACATAAAATATCAAAAAGTACAGTAAATCTATTTCATATATTGTACATATAATATTAACTAAAAGTACACCAAATACATTTTATATACTGTAAATAAAATATCCAATTGTACAGTAAATATATATTACATACTGTACATAAAATATCAAAAAGTACACCAAATATGTGTTATATATACTGTAAATAACCAATCAAAAAATACACTAATTATATTTAATATACTGTACATAAAATATCAAAAATTACACGAAATGTATACTATATACCGTAAAAAAAATCTAAAATTACAGTAAATATATATTGCACACTCTATGTAAAATATCAAAAACTACGCCAAATAAATATTATATAATTTACATAAAATATCAAAAGTACACCAAAGAGATATTATATACACTACATAAATTATCAAAAAGTACAGTAAATATATTTCATATATTGAACATATAATATTAACTAAAAGTACACCAAATACATTTTATATACTGTAAATAAAATATCCAATAGTACAGTAAATATATATTATATACTGTACATAAAATGTCAAAAAGTACACCAAATATGTGTTATATATACTGTAAATAAACAATCAAAAAATACACTAATTATATTTAATATACTGTACATAAAATATCAAAAATTACACGAAATGTATACTATATAGCGTAAAAAAATATCTAAAATTACAGTAAATATATATTACACACTCTATGTAAAATATCAAAAACTACGCCAAATGTATATTATATAATTTACATAAAATATCAAAAGTACACCAAATAGATATTATATACAGTACATAAAATATCAAAATGTACAGTAAATATATTTCATATATTGTACATATAGTATTAACTAAAAGTACACCAAATACATTTTATATACTGTAAATAAAATATCCAATAGTACAGTAAATATATATTACATACTGTACATAAAATATCAAAAAGTACACCAAATATGTGTTATATATACTGTAAATAAACAATCAAAAAATAAACTAATTATATTTAATATACTGTACATAAAATATCAAAAATTACACGAAATGTATACTATATACCGTAAAAAAAATATCTAAAATTACAGTAAATATATATTGCACACTCTATGTAAAATATCAAAAACTACGCCAAATATATATTATATAATTTACATAAAATATCAAAAGTACACCAAATAGATATTATATACAGTACATAAAATATCAAAAAGTACAGTAAATATATTTCATATATTGTACATACAATATTAACTAAAAGTACACCAAATACATTTTATATACTGTAAATAAAATATCCAATAGTACAGTAAATATATATTATATACTGTACATAAAATGTCAAAAAGTACACCAAATATGTGTTATATATACTGTAAATAAACAATCAAAAAATACACTAATTATATTTAATATACTGTACATAAAATATAAAAAATTACACGAAATGTATACCATATACCGTAAAAAAAAATCTAAAATTACAGTAAATATATATTGCACACTCTATGTAAAATATCAAAAACTACGCCAAATATATATTATATAATTTACATAAAATATCAAAAGTACACCAAATAGATATTATATACAGTACATAAAATATCAAAAAGTACAGTAAATATATTTCATATATTGTACATATAATATTAACTAAAAGTACACCAAATATATTTTATATACTGTAAATAAAATATCCAATAGTACAGTAAATATATATTACATACTGTACATAAAATATCAAAAAGTACACCAAATATGTGTTATATATACTGTAAATAAACAATCAAAAACTACAGTAATTATATTTAATACACTGTACATAAAATATCAAAAATTACACGAAATGTATACTATATACCGTAAAAAAAAATCTAAAATTACAGTAAATATATATGGCACACTCTATGTAAAATATCAAAAACTACGCCAAATATATATTATATAATTTACATAAAATATCAAAAGTACACCAAATAGATATTATATACAATACATAAAATATCAAAAAGTACAGTAAATATATTTCATATATTGTACATATAATATTAACTAAAAGTACACCAAATACATTTTATATACTGTAAATAAAATATCCAACAGTACAGTAAATATATATTACATACTGTACATAAAATATCATAAAGTACACCAAATATGTGTTATATATACTGTAAATAAACAATCAAAAAATACACTAATTATATTTAATATACTGTACATAAAATATCAAAAATTACACGAAATGTATACTATATACCGTAAAAAAAATATCTAAAATTACAGTAAATATATATTGCACACTCTAGGTAAAATATCAAAAACTACGCCAAATGTATATTATATAATTTTCATAAAATATCAAAAGAACACCAAATAGATATTATATACAGTATATGAAATATCAAAAACTACAGTAAATATATTTCATATGTTGTACATATAATATTAACTAAAAGTACACCAAATATATTTTATATACTGTAAAAAATATATCCAATAGTACAGAAAATATATATTACATACTGTACATAAAATGTCAAAAAATACACCAAATATGTGTTATATATACTGTAAATAAACTATAAATACTACAGTAATTATATTTAATATACTGTATATAAAATATCAAAAATTACTCAAAATGTATATTATATACTGTTAATAAAATATCAAAAATTACAGTAAATATATATTACACATTCTATTTAAAATATCAAAACTACACCAAAAATATATTTTATAATTTACATAAAATATCAAAAGTACACCAAATAGATATTATATACTGTACATTAAATATCAAAATGCACAGTAAATCTATTTCATATATTGTACATATAATATTAACTAAAACTACACCAAATACATTTTATATACTGTAAATAAAATATCCAATACTACAGTAAATATATATTACATACTGTACATAAATATCAAAAAGTGCACCAAATATGTGTTATATATACTGTAAATAAACAATCAAAACTACAGTAATTATATTTAATATACTGTACATAAAATATCAAAAATTACACGAAATGTATACTATATACCGTAAAAAAAATCTAAAATTACAGTAAATATATATTGCACACTCTATGTAAAATATCAAAAACTACGCCAAATATATATTATATAATTTACATAAAATATCAAAAGTACACCAAATAGATATTATATACAGTACATAAAATATCAAAAAGTACAGTAAATATATTTCATATATTGTACATATAATATTAACTAAAAGTACACCAAATACATTTTATATACTGTAAATAAAATATCCAATAGTACAGTAAATATATATTACATACTGTACATAAAATATCAAAAAGTACACCAAATATGTGTTATATATACTGTAAATAAACAATCAAAAAATACACTAATTATATTTAATATACTGTACATAAAATATCAAAAATTACACGAAATGTATACTATATACCATAAAAAAATATCTAAAATTACAGTAAATATTTATTGCACACTCTATGTAAAATATAAAAACTACGCCAAATATATATTATATAATTTACATAAAATATCAAAAGTACACCAAATAGATATTATATACAGTACATAAAATATCAAAAAGTACAGTAAATATATTTCATATATTGTACATATAATATTATCTAAATGTACACCAAATACATTTTAACTACTGTAAATAAAATATCCAATAGTACAGTAAATATATATTACATACTGTACATAAAATGTCAAAAAGTACACCAAATATGTGTTATATATACTGTAAATAAACAATCAAAAACTACAGTAATTATATTTAATATACTGTACATAAAATATCAAAAATCACACGAAATGTATACTATATAGCGTAAAAAAATATCTAAAATTACAGTAAATATATATTACACAATCTATGTAAAATATCAATAACTACGCCAAATGTATATTATATAATTTTCATAAAATATCAAAAGAACACCAAATAGATATTATATACAGTATATGAAATATCAAAAAGTACAGTAAATATATTTCATATGTTGTACATATAATATTAACTAAAAGTACACCAAATATATTTTATATACTGTAAAAAATATATCCAATAGTACAGAAAATATATATTACATACTGTACATAAAATGTCAAAAAGTACACCAAATATGTGTTATATATACTGTAAATAAACTATAAAAACTACAGTAATTATATTTAATATACTGTACATAAAATATCAAAAATTACTCAAAATGTATATTATATACTGTTAATAAAATATCAAAAATTACAGTAAATATATATTACACATTCTATTTAAAATATCAAAACTACACCAAAAATATATTTTATAATTTACATAAAATATCAAAAGTACACCAAATAGATATTATATGCTGTACATTAAATATCAAAATGCACAGTAAATCTATTTCATATATTGTACATATAATATTAACTAAAAGTACACCAAATACATTTTATATACTGTAAATAAAATATCCAATAGTACAGTAAATATATATTACATACTGTACATAAAATATCAAAAAGTACACCAAATATGTGTTATATATACTGTAAATAAACAATCAAAAACTACAGTAATTATATTTAATATACTGTACATAAAATATCAAAAATTACACGAAATGTATACTATATACGGTAAAAAAAAATCTAAAATTACAGTAAATATATATTGCACACTCTATGTAAAATATCAAAAACTACACCAAATATATATTATATAATTTACATAAAATATCAAAAGTACACCAAATAGATATTATATACAGTACATAAAATATCAAAAAGTACAGTAAATATATTTCATATATGGTACATATAATATTAACTAAAAGTACACCAAATACATTTTATATACTGTAAATAAAATATCCAATAGTACAGTAAATATATATTACATACTGTACATAAAATGTCAAAAAGTACACCAAATATGTGTTATATATACTGTAAATAAACAATCAAAAAATACACTAATTATATTTAATATACTGTACATAAAATATCAAAAATTACACGAAATGTATACTATATACCGTAAAAAAAATATCTAAAATTACAGTAAATATATATTGCACACTCTATGTAAAATATCAAAAAATACGCCAAATATATATTATATAATTTACATAAAATATCAAAAGTACACCAAATAGATATTATATACAGTACATAAAATATCAAAAATACAGTAAATATATTTCATATATTGTACATATAATATTAACTAAAATACACCAAATACATTTTATATACTGTAAATAAAATATCCAATAGTACAGTAAATATATATTACATACTGTACATAAAATGTCAAAAAGTACACCAAATATGTGTTATATATACTGTAAATAAACAATCAAAAACTACAGTAATTATATTTAATATACTGTACATAAAATATCAAAAATTACAGGAATTGTATACTATATACCATAAAACAAATCTAAAATTACACTAAATATATATTAGACACTCTATGTAAAATATCAAAAACTACGCCAAATGTATATTATATAATTTACATAAAATATCAAAAGTACACCAAATAGATATTATATACAGTACATGAAATATCAAAAAGTACAGTAAATATATTTCATATGTTGTACATATATTAACTAAAAGTACACCAAATATATTTTATATACTGTAAAAAAAAATCCAATAGTACAGAAAATATATATTACATACTGGACATAAAATGTCAAATAGTACACCAAATATGTGTTATATATACTGTAAATAAACTATAAAAACTACAGTAATTATATTTAATATACTGTACATAAAATATCAAAAATTACTCAAAATGTATATTATATACTGTTAATAAAATATCAAAAATTACAGTAAATATTTATTACACATTCTGTTTAAAATAACAAAACTACACCAAAAATATATTTTATAATTTACATAAAATATCAAAAGTACACCAAATAGATATTATATACTGTACATTAAATATCAAAATGCACAGTAAATCTATTTCATATATTGTACATATAATATTAACTAAAAGTACACCAAATACATTTTACATACTGTAAATAAAATATCCAATAGTACAGTAAATGTATATTACCTACTGTACATAAAATATCAAAAATTACACGAAATGTATACTATATACCGTAAAAAAAATCTAAAATTACAGTAAATATATATTGCACACTCTATGTAAAATATCAAAAACTACGCCAAATATATATTATATAATTTACATAAAATATCAAAAGTACACCAAATAGATATTATATACAGTACATAAAATATCAAAAATTACAGTAAATATATTTCATATATTGTACATATAATATTAACTAAAAGTACACCAAATACATTTTATATACTGTAAATAAAATATCCAATTGTACAGTAAATATATATTACATACTGTACATAAAATATCAAAAAGTACACCAAATATGTGTTATATATACTGTAAATAAACAATCAAAAAATACACTAATTATATTTAATATACTGTACATAATATATCAAAAATTACACGAAATGTATACTATATACCGTAAAAAAATATCTAAAATTACAGTAAATATTTATTGCACACTCTATGTAAAATATAAAAACTACGCCAAATATATATTATATAATTTACATAAAATATCAAAAGTACACCAAATAGATATTATATACAGTACATAAAATATCAAAAAGTACAGTAAATATATTTCATATATTGTACATATAATATTATCTAAATGTACACCAAATACATTTTAACTACTGTAAATAAAATATCCAATAGTACAGTAAATATATATTACATACGGTACATAAAATGTCAAAAAGTACACCAAATATGTGTTATATATACTGTAAATAAACAATCAAAAACTACAGTAATTATATTTAATATACTGTACATAAAATATCAAAAATCACACGAAATGTATACTATATAGCGTAAAAAAATATCTAAAATTACAGTAAATATATATTACACACTCTATGTAAAATATCAAAAACTACGCCAAATGTATATTATATAATTTTCATAAAATATCAAAAGAACACCAAATAGATATTATATACAGTATATGAAATATCAAAAAGTACAGTAAATATATTTCATATGTTGTCCATATAATATTAACTAAAAGTACAGCAAATATATTTTATATACTGTAAAAAATATATCCAATAGTACAGAAAATATATATTACATACTGTACATAAAATGTCAAAAAGTACACCAAATATGTGTTATATATACTGTAAATAAACTATAAAAACTACAGTAATTATATTTAATATACTGTACATAAAATATCAAAAATTACTCAAAATGTATATTATATACTGTTAATAAAATATCAAAAATTACAGTAAATATATATTACACATTCTATTTAAAATATCAAAACTACACCAAAAATATATTTTATAATTTACATAAAATATCAAAAGTACACCAAATAGATATTATATACTGTACATTAAATATCAAAATGCACAGTAAATCTATTTCATATATTGTACATATAATATTAACTAAAAGTACACCAAATGTATTTTATATACTGTAAATAAAATATCCAATAGTACAGTAAATATATATTACATACTGTACATAAAATATCAAAAAGTACACCAAATATGTGTTATATATACTGTAAATAAACAATCAAAAACTACAGTAATTATATTTAATATACTGTACATAAAATATCAAAAATTACACGAAATGTATACTATATACCGTAAAAAAATATCTAAAATTACAGTAAATATATATTGCACACTCTATGTAAAATATCTAAAACTACGCCAAATATATATTATATAATTTACATAAAATATCAAAAGTACACCAAATAGATATTATATACAGTACATAAATTATCAAAAAGTACAGTAAATATATTTCATATATTGTACATATAATATTAACTAAAAGTACACCAAATACATTTTATATACTGTAAATAAAATATCCAATAGTACAGTAAATATATATTACATACTGTACATAAAATGTCAAAAAGTACACCAAATATGTGTTATATATACTGTAAATAAACAATCAAAAAATACACTAATTATATTTAATATACTGTACATAAAATATCAAAAATTACACGAAATGTATACTATATAGCGTAAAAAAATATCTAAAATTACAGTAAATATATATTACACACTCTATGTAAAATATCAAAAACTATGCCAAATGTATATTATATAATTTACATAAAATATCAAAAGTACACCAAATAGATATTATATACAGTACATGAAATATCAAAAAGTACAGTCAATATATTTCATATGTTGTACATATAATATTAACTAAAAGTACACCAAATATATTTTATATACTGTAAAAAAAAATCCAATAGTACAGAAAATATATATTACATACTGTACATAAAATGTCAAAAAGTACACCAAATATGTGTTATATATACTGTAAATAAACTCTAAAAACTACACTAATTATATTTAATATACTGTACATAAAATATCAAAAATTACTCAAAATGTGTATTATATACTGTTAATAAAATATCAAAAATTACAGTAAATATATATTACATATTCTATTTAAAATATCAAAACTATACCAAAAATATATTTTATAATTTACATAAAATATCAAAAGTACACCAAATAGATATTATATACTGTACATTAAATATAAAAATGCACAGTAAATCTATTTCATATATTGTACATATAATATTAACTAAAAGTACACCAAATACATTTTATATAGTGTAAATAAAATATCCAATAGTACAGTAAATATATATTACATACTGTACATAAAATATCAAAAAGTACACGAAATATGTGTTATATATACTGTAAATAAACAATCAAAAACTACAGTAATTATATTTAATATACTCTAGATAAAATATCAAAAATTACACGAAATGTACACTATATACCGTAAAAAAATATCTAAAATTACAGTAAATATATATTGCACACTCTATGTAAAATATCAAAAACTACGCCAAATATATATTATATAATTTACATAAAATATCAAAAGTACACCAAATAGATATTATATACAGTACATAAAATATCAAAATGTACAGTAAATATATTTCATATATTGTACATATAATATTAACTAAAAGTACACCAAATACATTTTATATACTGTAAATAAAATATCCAATAGTACAGTAAATATATATTACATACTGTACATAAAATATCAAAATGTACACCAAATATGTGTTATATATACTGTAAATAAACAATCAAAAAATACACTACTTATATTTAATATACTGTGCATAAAATATCAAAAATTACACGAAATGTATACTATATACCGTAAAAAAAATATCTAAAATTACAGTAAATATATATTGCACACTCTATGTAAAATATCAAAAACTACGCCAAATATATATTATATAATTTACATAAAATATCAAAAGTACACCAAATATATATTATATACAGTACATGAAATATCAAAAAGTACAGTAAATATATTTCATATATTGTACATGTAATATTAACTAAAAGTACACCAAATATATTTTATATACTGTAAATAAAATATCCAATAGTACAGTAAATATATATTACATACTGTACATAAAATGTCAAAAAGTACACGAAATATTTGTTATGTATACTGTAAATAAACAATCAAAAAATACACTAATTATATTTAATATACTGTACATAAAATATCAAAAATTACACGAAATGTATACTATACACCGTAAAAAAATATCTAAAATTACAGTAAATATATATTACACACTCTATGTAAAATATCATAAACTACGCCAAATGTATATTATATAATTTACATAAAATATCAAAAGTACACCAAATAGATATTATATACAGTACATGAAATATCAAAAAGTACAGTAAATATATTTCATATGTTGTGCATATAATATTAACTAAAAGTACACCAAATATATTTTATATACTGTAAAAAAAATATCCAATAGTACAGAAAATATATATTACATACTGTACATAAAATGTCAAAAAGTACACCAAATAGGTGTTATATATACTGTAAATAAACTATAAAAACTACAGTAATTATATTTAATATACTGTACATAAAATATCAAAAATTACTCAAAATGTATATTATATACTGTTAATAAAATATCAAAAATTACAGTAAATATAAATTACACATTCTATTTAACATATCAAAACTAAACCAAAAATATATTTTATAATTTACATAAAATATCAAAAGTAAACCAAATATATGTTATATACTGTACATTAAATATCAAAATACACAGTAAATCTATTTCATATATTGTACCTATAATATTAACTGAAAGTACACCAAATACATTTTATATAATGTAAATAAAATGTCCAAAAGCACAGTAAACATATATTACATACTGTACATAAAATACCAAAAAGTACACCAAATATGTGTTATATATACTGTAAATAAACAATCAAACAATACACTAATTATATTTAATACACTGTACATAAAATATCAAAAATTACACGAAATGTATACTATATACCGTAAAAAAATATCTAAAATTACAGTAAATATATATTGCACACTCTATGTAAAATATCAAAAACTACGCCAAATATATATTATATAATTTACATAATATATCAAAAGTACACCAAGTAGATATTATATACAGTACATAAAATATCAAAATGTACAGTAAATATATTTCATATATTGTACATATAATATTAACTAAAAGTACACCAAATACATTTTATATACTGTAAATAAAATATCCAATAGTACAGTAAATATATATTACATACTGTACATAAAATATCAAAAAGTACACCAAATATGTGTTATATATACTGTAAATAAACAATCAAAAACTACAGTAATTATATTTAATATACTGTACATAAAATATCAAAAATTACACGAAATGTATACTATATACCGTAAAAAAAATCTAAAATTACAGTAAATATATATTACACACTCTATGTAAAATATCAAAAACTACGCCAAATATATATTATATAATTTACATAAAATATCAAAAGTACACCAAATAGATATTATATACAGTACATGAAATATGAAAAAGTACAGTAAATATATTTCATATATTGTACATATAATATTAACTAAAAGTACACCAAATATATTTTATATACTGTAAATAAAATATCCAATAGTACAGTAAATATATATTACATACTGTACATAAAATGTCAAGAAGTACACCAAATATGTGTTATATATACTGTAAATAAACTATAAAAACTACAGTAATTATATTTAATATACTGTACATAAAATATCAAAAATTACTCAAAATGTATATTATATACTGTTAATAAAATATCAAAAATTACAGTAAATATATATTACACATTCTATTTAAAATATCAAAACTACACCAAAAATAAATTTTATAATTTACATAAAATATCAGAAGTACATCAAATATATATTATATACTGTACATTAAATATCAAAATGCACAGTAAATCTATTTCATATATTGTACATATAATATTAACTGAAAGTACACCAAATACATTTTATATAAAGTAAATAAAATGTCCAAAAGCACAGTAAATATGTATTACATACTGTACATAAAATACCAAAAAGTTCACCAAATATGTGTTATATATACTGTAAATAAACAATCAAAAAACACACTAATTATATTTAATATACTGTACATAAAATATCAAAAATTACACGAAATGTATACTATATACCGTAAAAAAAATATCTAAAATTACAGTAAATATATATTGCACACTCTATGTAAAATATCAAAAACTACACCAAATATATATTATATAATTTACATAAAATATCAAAAGTACACCAAATAGATATTATATAGAGTACATAAAATATCAAAAAGTACAGTAAATATATTTCATATATTGTACATATAATATTAACTAAAAGTACACCAAATACATTTTATATACTGTAAATAAAATATCCAATAGTACAGTAAATATATATTACATACTGTACATAAAATATCAAAAAGTACACCAAATATGTGTTATATATACTGTAAATAAACAATCAAAAACTACAGTAATTATATTTAATATACTGTACATAATATATCAAAAATTACACGAAATGTGTACTATATGCCGTAAAAAAAATATCTAAAATTACAGTAAATATATATTGCACACTCTATGTAAAATATCAAAAACTACGCCAAATATATATTATATAATTTACATAAAATATCAAAAGTACGCCAAATAGATATTATATACAGTACATGAAATATCAAAAAGTACAGTAAATATATTTCATATATTGTACATATAATATTAACTAAAAGTACACCAAATATATTTTATATACTGTAAATAAAATATCCAATAGTACAGTAAATATATATTACATACTGTACATAAAATGTCAAAAAGTACACCAAATATGTGTTATATATACTGTAAATAAACTATGAAAACTACAGTAATTATATTTAATATACTGTACATAAAATATCAAAAATTACTCAAAATGTATATTATATACTGTTAATAAAATATCAAAAATTACAGTAAATATATATTACACATTCTATTTAAAATATCAAAACTACACCAAAAATATATTTTATAATTTACATAAAATATCAAAAGTTCACCAAATATATATTATATACTGTACATTAAATATCAAAATGCACAGTAAATCTATTTCATATATTGTACATATAATATTAACTGAAAGTACTCAAATACATTTTATATAATGTAAATAAAATGTCCAAAGGCACAGTAAATATATATTACATACTGTACATAAAATACCAAAAAGTACACCAAATATGTGTTATATATACTCTAAATAAACAATCAAAAAATACACTAATTATATTTAATATAGTGTACATAAAATATCAAAAATTACACGAAATGTATACTATATACCGTAAAAAAAAATCTAAAATTACAGTAAATATATATAGCACACTCTATGTAAAATATCAAAAGCTACGCCAAATATATATAATATAATTTACATAAAATATCAAAAGTACACCAAATAGATATTATATACAGTACATAAAATATCAAAAATAAAGTAAATATATTTCATATATTGTACATATAATATTAACTAAAAGTACACCAAATACATTTTATATACTGTAAATAAAATATCCAATAGTACAGTAAATTTATATTGCATACTGTACATAAAATATCAAAAAGTACACCAAATATGTGTTATATATACTGTAAATAAACAATCAAAAACTACAGTCATTATATTTAATATACTGTACATAAAATATCAAAAATTACATGAAATGTATACTATATACCATAAAAAAAATCTAAAATTACTGTAAATATATATTACACACTCTATGTAAAATATCAAAAACTACGCCAAATATACATTATATAATTTACATAAAATATCAAAAGTACACCAAATAGATATTATATACAGTACATGAAATATCAAAAAGTACAGTAAATATATTTCATATATTGTACATATAATATTAACTAAAAGTACACCAAATACATTTTATATACTGTAAATAAAATATCCAATAGTACAGTAAATATATACTACATACTGTACATAAAATATCAAAAAGTACACCAAATATGTGTTATATATACTGTAAATAAACAATCAAAAACTACAGTAATTATATTTAATATACTGTACATAAAATATCAAAAATTACACGAAATGTATACTATATACCGTAAAAAAAATATCCAAAATTACAGTAAATATATATTACACACTCTATGTAAAATATCAAAAACTACACCAAATATATAATATATAATTTACATAAAATATCAAAAGTACACCAAATAGATATTATATACAGTACATGAAATATCAAAAAGTACAGTAAATATATTTCATATATTGTAGATATAATATTAACTAAAAGTACACCAGATATATTTTATATACTGTAAATAAAATATCCAATAGTACAGTAAATATATATTACATACTGCACATAAAATGTCAAAAAGTACACCAAATATGTGTTATATATACTGTAAATAAACTATAAAAACTACAGTAATTACATTTAATATACTGTACATAAAATATCAAAAATTACTCAAAATGTATGTTATATACTGTAAATAAAATAACAAAAATTACAGTAAATATTTATTACACATTCTATTTAAAATATCAACACTACACCAAAAACATATTTTATAATTTACATAAAATATCAAAAGTACACCAAATATATATTATATACTGTACATTAAATATCAAAATGCACAGTAAATCTATTTCATATATTGTACATATAATATTAACTGAAAGTACACCAAATACATTTTATATAATGTTAATAAAATGTCCAAAAGCACAGTAAATATATATTACATACTGTACATGAAATATCAAAAAGTACACCAAATATGTGTTATATATACTGTAAATAAACAATCAAAAACTACAGTAATTATATTTAATATACTGTACATAGAATATCAAAAATTACACGAAATGTATACTATATACCGTAAAAAAATATCTAAAATTACAGTAAATATATATTGCACACTCTATGTAAAATATCTAAAACTACGCCAAATATATATTATTTAATTTACATAAAATATCAAAAGTACACCAAATAGATATTATATACAGTACATAAATTATCAAAAAGTACAGTAAATATATTTAATATAGTGTACATATAATATTAACTAAAAGTACACCAAATACATTTTATATACTGTAAATAAAATATCTAATAGTACAGTAAATATATATTACATACTGTACATAAAATGTCAAAAAGTACACCAAATATGTGTTATATATACTGTAAATAAACAATCAAAAAATACACTAATTATATTTAATATACTGTACATAAAATATCAAAAATTACACGAAATGTATACTATATAGCGTAAAAAAATATCTAAAATTACAGTAAATATATATTACACACTCTATGTAAAATATCAGAAACTATGCCAAATGTATATTATATAATTTACATAAAATATCAAAAGTACACCAAATAGATATTATATACAGTACATGAAATATCAAAAAGTACAGTAAATATATTTCATATGTTGTACATATAATATTAACTAAAAGTACACCAAATATATTTTATATACTGTAAAAAAAAATCCAATAGTACAGAAAATATATATTACATACTGTACATAAAATGTCAAAAAGTACACCAAATATGTGTTATATATACTGTAAATAAACTCTAAAAACTACAGTAATTATATTTATTATACTGTACATAAAATATCAAAAATTACTCAAAATGTATATTATATACTGTTAATAAAATATCAAAAATTACAGTAAATATATATTACACATTATATTTAAAATATCAAAACTACACCAAAAATATATTTTATAATTTACATAAAATATCAAAAGTACACCAAATAGATATTATATACTGTACATTAAATATCAAAATGCACAGTAAATCTATTTCATATATTGTACATATAATATTAACTAAAAGTACACCAAATACATTTTATATACTTTAAATAAAATATCCAATAGTACAGTAAATATATAGTACATACTGTACATAGAATGTCAAATAGTACACCAAATATGTGTTATATATACTGTAAATAAACAATCAAAAAATACACTAATTATATTTAATATACTGTACATAAAATATCAAAAATTACACGAAATGTATACTATATACCGTAAAAAAAATATCTAAAATTACAGTAAATATATATTGCACACTCTATGTAAAATATCAAAAACTACGCCAAATATATATTATATAATTTACATAAAATATCAAAAGTACACCAAATAGATATTATATACAGTACATAAAATATCAAAAAGTACAGTGAATATATTTCATATATTGTACACATAATATTAACTAAAAGTACACCAAATACATTTTATATACTGTAAATAAAATATCCAACAGTACAGTAAATATATATTACATACTGTACATAAAATATCAAAAAGTACACCAAATATGTGTTATATATACTGTAAATAAACAATCAAAAACTACAGTAATTATATTTCATATACTGTACATAAAATATCAAAAATCACACGAAATGTATACTCTATACCGTAAAAAAATATCTAAAATTACAGTAAATATATATTACACACTCTATGTAAAATATCAAAAACTACGCCAAATGTATATTATATAATTTACATAAAATATCAAAAGTACACCAAATAGATATTATATACAGTACATGAAATATCAAAAAGTACAGTCAATATATTTCATATGTTGTACATATAATATTAACTAAAAGTACACCAAATATATTTTATATACTGTAAAAAAAAATCCAATAATACAGAAAATATATATTACATACTGTACATAAAATGTCAAAAAGTACACCAAATATGTGTTATATATACTGTAAATAAACTATAAAAACTACACTAATTATATTTAATATACTGTACATAAAATATCAAAAATTACTCAAAATGTGTATTATATACTGTTAATAAAATATCAAAAATTACAGTAAATATATATTACATATTCTATTTAAAATATCAAAACTATACCAAAAATATATTTTATAATTTACATAAAATATCAAAAGTACACCAAATAGATATTATATACTGTACATTAAATATAAAAATGCACAGTAAATCTATTTCATATATTGTACATATAATATTAACTAAAAGTACACCAAATACATTTTATATAGTGTAAATAAAATATCCAATAGTACAGTAAATATATATTACATACTGTACATAAAATATCAAAAAGTACACGAAATATGTGTTATATATACTGTAAATAAACAATCAAAAACTACAGTAATTATATTTAATATACTCTAGATAAAATATCAAAAATTACACGAAATGTACACTATATACCGTAAAAAAATATCTAAAATTACAGTAAATATATATTGCACACTCTATGTAAAATATCAAAAACTACGCCAAATATATATTATATAATTTACATAAAATATCAAAAGTACACCAAATAGATATTATATACAGTACATAAAATATCAAAATGTACAGTAAATATATTTCATATATTGTACATATAATATTAACTAAAAGTACACCAAATACATTTTATATACTGTAAATAAAATATCCAATAGTACAGTAAATATATATTACATACTGTACATAAAATGTCAAAAAGTACACCAAATATGTGTTATATATACTGTAAATAAACAATCAAAAAATACACTAATTATACTTAATATACTGTACATAAAATATCAAAAATTACACGAAATGTATACTATATACCGTAAAAAAATATCAAAAATTACAGTAAATATATATTGCACACTCTATGTAAAATATCAAAAACTACGCCAAATATATATTATATAATTTACATAAAATATCAAAAGTACACCAAATAGATATTATATACAGTACATAAATTATCAAAAAGTACAGTAAATATATTTCATATATTGTACATATAATATTAACTAAAAGTACACCAAATACATTTTATATACTGTAAATAAAATATCCAATAGTACAGTAAATATATATTACATACTGTACATAAAATGTCAAAAAGTACACCAAATATGTGTTATATATACTGTAAATAAACAATCAAAAAATACACTAATTATATTTAATATACTGTACATAAAATATCAAAAATTACACGAAATGTATACTATATAGCGTAAAAAAATATCTAAAATTACAGTAAATATATATTACACACTCTATGTAAAATATCAAAAACTATGCCAAATGTATATTATATAATTTACATAAAATATCAAAAGTACACCAAATAGATATTATATACAGTACATGAAATATCAAAAAGTACAGTAAATATATTTCATATGTTGTACATATAATATTAACTAAAAGTACACCAAATATATTTTATATACTGTAAAAAAAAATCCAATAGTACAGAAAATATATATTACATACTGTACATAAAATGTCAAAAAGTACACCAAATATGTGTTATATATACTGTAAATAAACTCTAAAAACTACAGTGATTATATTTATTATACTGTACATAAAATATCAAAAATTACTCAAAATGTATATTATATACTGTTAATAAAATATCAAAAATTACAGTAAATATATATTACACATTATATTTAAAATATCAAAACTACACCAAAAATATATTTTATAATTTACATAAAATATCAAAAGTACACCAAATAGATATTATATACTGTACATTAAATATCAAAATGCACAGTAAATCTATTTCATATATTGTACATATAATATTAACTAAAAGTACACCAAATACATTTTATATACTGTAAATAAAATATCCAATAGTACAGTAAATATATAGTACATACTGTACATAGAATGTCAAAAAGTACACCAAATATGTGTTATCTATACTGTAAATAAACAATCAAAAAATACACTACTTATATTTAATATACTGTACATAAAATATCAAAAATTACACGAAATGTATACTATATACCGTAAAAAAAATATCTAAAATTACAGTAAATATATATTGCACACTCTATGTAAAATATCAAAAACTACGCCAAATATATATTATATAATTTACATAAAATATCAAAAGTACACCAAATATATATTATATACAGTACATAAAATATCAAAAAGTACAGTGAATATATTTCATATATTGTACACATAATATTAACTAAAAGTACACCAAATACATTTTATATACTGTAAATAAAATATCCAACAGTACAGTAAATATATATTACATACTGTACATAAAATATCAAAAAGTACACCAAATATGTGTTATATATACTGTAAATAAACAATCAAAAACTACAGTAATTATATTTCATATACTGTACATAAAATATCAAAAATCACACGAAATGTATACTCTATACCGTAAAAAAATATCTAAAATTACAGTAAATATATATTACACACTCTATGTAAAATATCAAAAACTACGCCAAATGTATATTATATAATTTACATAAAATATCAAAAGTACACCAAATAGATATTATATACAGTACATGAAATATCAAAAAGTACAGTCAATATATTTCATATGTTGTACATATAATATTAACTAAAAGTACACCAAATATATTTTATATACTGTAAAAAAAAATCCAATAGTACAGAAAATATATATTACATACTGTACATAAAATGTCAAAAAGTACACCAAATATGTGTTATATATACTGTAAATAAACTATAAAAACTACACTAATTATATTTAATATACTGTACATAAAATATCAAAAATTACTCAAAATGTGTATTATATACTGTTAATAAAATATCAAAAATTACAGTAAATATATATTACATATTCTATTTAAAATATCAAAACTATACCAAAAATATATTTTATAATTTACATAAAATATCAAAAGTACACCAAATAGATATTATATACTGTACATTAAATATAAAAATGCACAGTAAATCTATTTCATATATTGTACATATAATATTAACTAAAAGTACACCAAATACATTTTATATAGTGTAAATAAAATATCCAATAGTACAGTAAATATATATTACATACTGTACATAAAATATCAAAAAGTACACGAAATATGTGTTATATATACTGTAAATAAACAATCAAAAACTACAGTAATTATATTTAATATACTCTAGATAAAATATCAAAAATTACACGAAATGTACACTATATACCGTAAAAAAATATCTAAAATTACAGTAAATATATATTGCACACTCTATGTAAAATATCAAAAACTACGCCAAATATATATTATATAATTTACATAAAATATCAAAAGTACACCAAATAGATATTATATACAGTACATAAAATATCAAAAAGTACAGTGAATATATTTCATATATTGTACACATAATATTAACTAAAAGTACACCAAATACATTTTATATACTGTAAATAAAATATCCAACAGTACAGTAAATATATATTACATACTGTACATAAAATATCAAAAAGTACACCAAATATGTGTTATATATACTGTAAATAAACAATCAAAAACTACAGTAATTATATTTAATATACTGTACATAGAATATCAAAAATTACACGAAATGTATACTATATACCGTAAAAAAATATCTAAAATTACAGTAAATATATATTGCACACTCTATGTAAAATATCTAAAACTACGCCAAATATATATTATATAATTTACATAAAATATCAAAAGTACACCAAATAGATATTATATACAGTACATAAATTATCAAAAAGTACAGTAAATATATTTCATATATTGTACATATAATATTAACTAAAAGTACACCAAATACATTTTATATACTGTAAATAAAATATCCAATAGTACAGTAAATATATATTACATACTGTACATAAAATGTCAAAAAGTACACCAAATATGTGTTATATATACTGTAAATAAACAATCAAAAAATACACTAATTATATTTAATATACTGTACATAAAATATCAAAAATTACACGAAATGTATACTATATAGCGTAAAAAAATATCTAAAATTACAGTAAATATATATTACACACTCTATGTAAAATATCAAAAACTATGCCAAATGTATATTATATAATTTACATAAAATATCAAAAGTACACCAAATAGATATTATATACAGTACATGAAATATCAAAAAGTACAGTAAATATATTTCATATGTTGTACATATAATATTAACTAAAAGTACACCAAATATATTTTATATACTGTAAAAAAAAATCAAATAGTACAGAAAATATATATTACATACTGTACATAAAATGTCAAAAAGTACACCAAATATGTGTTATATATACTGTAAATAAACTCTAAAAACTACAGTAATTATATTTATTATACAGTACATAAAATATCAAAAATTACTCAAAATGTATATTATATACTGTTAATAAAATATCAAAAATTACAGTAAATATATATTACACATTATATTTAAAATATCAAAACTACACCAAAAATATATTTTATAATTTACATAAAATATCAAAAGTACACCAAATAGATATTATATACTGTACATTAAATATCAAAATGCACAGTAAATCTATTTCATATATTGTACATATAATATTAACTAAAAGTACACCAAATACATTTTATATACTGTAAATAAAATATCCAATAGTACAGTAAATATATAGTACATACTGTACATAGAATGTCAAAAAGTACACCAAATATGTGTTATATATACTGTAAATAAACAATCAAAAAATACACTAATTATATTTAATATACTGTACATAAAATATCAAAAATTACACGAAATGTATACTATATACCGTAAAAAAAATATCTAAAATTACAGTAAATATATATTGCACACTCTATGTAAAATATCAAAAACTACGCCAAATATATATTATATAATTTACATAAAATATCAAAAGTACACCAAATAGATATTATATACAGTACATAAAATATCAAAAAGTACAGTGAATATATTTCATATATTGTACACATAATATTAACTAAAAGTACACCAAATACATTTTATATACTGTAAATAAAATATCCAACAGTACAGTAAATATGTATTACATACTGTACATAAAATATCAAAAAGTACACCAAATATGTGTTATATATACTGTAAATAAACAATCAAAAACTACAGTAATTATATTTCATATACTGTACATAAAATATCAAAAATCACACGAAATGTATACTCTATACCGTAAAAAAATATCTAAAATTACAGTAAATATATATTACACACTCTATGTAAAATATCAAAAACTACGCCAAATGTATATTATATAATTTACATAAAATATCAAAAGTACACCAAATAGATATTATATACAGTACATGAAATATCAAAAAGTACAGTCAATATATTTCATATGTTGTACATATAATATTAACTAAAAGTACACCAAATATATTTTATATACTGTAAAAAAAAATCCAATAGTACAGAAAATATATATTACATACTGTACAGAAAATGTCAAAAAGTACACCAAATATGTGTTATATATACTGTAAATAAACTATAAAAACTACACTAATTATATTTAATATACTGTACATAAAATATCAAAAATTACTCAAAATGTGTATTATATACTGTTAATAAAATATCAAAAATTACAGTAAATATATATTACATATTCTATTTAAAATATCAAAACTATACCAAAAATATATTTTATAATTTACATAAAATATCAAAAGTACACCAAATAGATATTATATACTGTACATTAAATATAAAAATGCACAGTAAATCTATTTCATATATTGTACATATAATATTAACTAAAAGTACACCAAATACATTTTATATAGTGTAAATAAAATATCCAATAGTACAGTAAATACATATTACATACTGTACATAAAATATCAAAAAGTACACGAAATATGTGTTATATATACTGTAAATAAACAATCAAAAACTACAGTAATTATATTTAATATACTCTAGATAAAATATCAAAAATTACACGAAATGTACACTATATACCGTAAAAAAATATCTAAAATTACAGTAAATATATATTGCACACTCTATGTAAAATATCAAAAACTACGCCAAATATATATTATATAATTTACATAAAATATCAAAAGTACACCAAATAGATATTATATACAGTACATAAAATATCAAAATGTACAGTAAATATATTTCATATATTGTACATATAATATTAACTAAAAGTACACCAAATACATTTTATATACTGTAAATAAAATATCCAATAGTACAGTAAATATATATTACATACTGTACATAAAATATCAAAAAGTACACCAAATATGTGTTATATATACTGTAAATAAACAATCAAAAAATACACTACTTATATTTAATATACTGTACATAAAATATCAAAAATTACACTAAATGTATACTATATACCGTAAAAAAAATATCTAAAATTACAGTAAATATATATTGCACACTCTATGTAAAATATCAAAAACTACGCCAAATATATATTATATAATTTACATAAAATATCAAAAGTACACCAAATAGATATTATATACAGTACATAAAATATCAAAAAGTACAGTGAATATATTTCATATATTGTACACATAATATTAACTAAAAGTACACCAAATACATTTTATATACTGTAAATAAAATATCCAACAGTACAGTAAATATATATTACATACTGTACATAAAATATCAAAAAGTACACCAAATATGTGTTATATATACTGTAAATAAACAATCAAAAACTACAGTAATTATATTTAATATACTGTACATAGAATATCAAAAATTACACGAAATGTATACTATATACCGTAAAAAAATATCTAAAATTACAGTAAATATATATTGCACACTCTATGTAAAATATCTAAAACTACGCCAAATATATATTATATAATTTACATAAAATATCAAAAGTACACCAAATAGATATTATATACAGTACATAAATTATCAAAAAGTACAGTAAATATATTTCATATATTGTACATATAATATTAACTAAAAGTACACCAAATACATTTTATATACTGTAAATAAAATATCCAATAGTACAGTAAATATATATTACATACTGTACATAAAATGTCAAAAAGTACACCAAATATGTGTTATATATACTGTAAATAAACAATCAAAAAATACACTAATTATATTTAATATACTGTACATAAAATATCAAAAATTACACGAAATGTATACTATATAGCGTAAAAAAATATCTAAAATTACAGTAAATATATATTACACACTCTATGTAAAATATCAAAAACTATGCCAAATGTATATTATATAATTTACATAAAATATCAAAAGTACACCAAATAGATATTATATACAGTACATGAAATATCAAAAAGTACAGTAAATATATTTCATATGTTGTACATATAATATTAACTAAAAGTACACCAAATATATTTTATATACTGTAAAAAAAAATCCAATAGTACAGAAAATATATATTACATACTGTACATAAAATGTCAAAAAGTACACCAAATATGTGTTATATATACTGTAAATAAACTCTAAAAACTACAGTAATTATATTTATTATACAGTACATAAAATATCAAAAATTACTCAAAATGTATATTATATACTGTTAATAAAATATCAAAAATTACAGTAAATATATATTACACATTATATTTAAAATATCAAAACTACACCAAAAATATATTTTATAATTTACATAAAATATCAAAAGTACACCAAATAGATATTATATACTGTACATTAAATATCAAAATGCACAGTAAATCTATTTCATATATTGTACATATAATATTAACTAAAAGTACACCAAATACATTTTATATACTGTAAATAAAATATCCAATAGTACAGTAAATATATAGTACATACTGTACATAGAATGTCAAAAAGTACACCAAATATGTGTTATATATACTGTAAATAAACAATCAAAAAATACACTAATTATATTTAATATACTGTACATAAAATATCAAAAATTACACGAAATGTATACTATATACCGTAAAAAAAATATCTAAAATTACAGTAAATATATATTGCACACTCTATGTAAAATATCAAAAACTACGCCAAATATATATTATATAATTTACATAAAATATCAAAAGTACACCAAATAGATATTATATACAGTACATAAAATATCAAAAAGTACAGTGAATATATTTCATATATTGTACACATAATATTAACTAAAAGTACACCAAATACATTTTATATACTGTAAATAAAATATCCAACAGTACAGTAAATATGTATTACATACTGTACATAAAATATCAAAAAGTACACCAAATATGTGTTATATATACTGTAAATAAACAATCAAAAACTACAGTAATTATATTTCATATACTGTACATAAAATATCAAAAATCACACGAAATGTATACTCTATACCGTAAAAAAATATCTAAAATTACAGTAAATATATATTACACACTCTATGTAAAATATCAAAAACTACGCCAAATGTATATTATATAATTTACATAAAATATCAAAAGTACACCAAATAGATATTATATACAGTACATGAAATATCAAAAAGTACAGTCAATATATTTCATATGTTGTACATATAATATTAACTAAAAGTACACCAAATATATTTTATATACTGTAAAAAAAAATCCAATAGTACAGAAAATATATATTACATACTGTACAGAAAATGTCAAAAAGTACACCAAATATGTGTTATATATACTGTAAATAAACTATAAAAACTACACTAATTATATTTAATATACTGTACATAAAATATCAAAAATTACTCAAAATGTGTATTATATACTGTTAATAAAATATCAAAAATTACAGTAAATATATATTACATATTCTATTTAAAATATCAAAACTATACCAAAAATATATTTTATAATTTACATAAAATATCAAAAGTACACCAAATAGATATTATATACTGTACATTAAATATAAAAATGCACAGTAAATCTATTTCATATATTGTACATATAATATTAACTAAAAGTACACCAAATACATTTTATATAGTGTAAATAAAATATCCAATAGTACAGTAAATACATATTACATACTGTACATAAAATATCAAAAAGTACACGAAATATGTGTTATATATACTGTAAATAAACAATCAAAAACTACAGTAATTATATTTAATATACTCTAGATAAAATATCAAAAATTACACGAAATGTACACTATATACCGTAAAAAAATATCTAAAATTACAGTAAATATATATTGCACACTCTATGTAAAATATCAAAAACTACGCCAAATATATATTATATAATTTACATAAAATATCAAAAGTACACCAAATAGATATTATATACAGTACATAAAATATCAAAATGTACAGTAAATATATTTCATATATTGTACATATAATATTAACTAAAAGTACACCAAATACATTTTATATACTGTAAATAAAATATCCAATAGTACAGTAAATATATATTACATACTGTACATAAAATATCAAAAAGTACACCAAATATGTGTTATATATACTGTAAATAAACAATCAAAAAATACACTACTTATATTTAATATACTGTACATAAAATATCAAAAATTACACTAAATGTATACTATATACCGTAAAAAAAATATCTAAAATTACAGTAAATATATATTGCACACTCTATGTAAAATATCAAAAACTACGCCAAATATATATTATATAATTTACATAAAATATCAAAAGTACACCAAATAGATATTATATACAGTACATAAAATATCAAAAAGTACAGTGAATATATTTCATGTATTGTACACATAATATTAACTAAAAGTACACCAAATACATTTTATATACTGTAAATAAAATATCCAACAGTACAGTAAATATATATTACATACTGTACATAAAATATCAAAAAGTACACCAAATATGTGTTATATATACTGTAAATAAACAATCAAAAACTACAGTAATTATATTTCATATACTGTACATAAAATATCAAAAATCACACGAAATGTATACTCTATACCGTAAAAAAATATCTAAAATTACAGTAAATATATATTACACACTCTATGTAAAATATCAAAAACTACGCCAAATGTATATTATATAATTTACATAAATTATCAAAAGTACACCAAATAGATGTTATATACAGTACATGAAATATCAAAAAGTACAGTCAATATATTTCATATGTTGTACATATAATATTAACTAAAAGTACACCAAATATATTTTATATACTGTAAAAAAAAATCCAATAGTACAGAAAATATATATTACATACTGTACATAAAATGTCAAAAAGTACACCAAATATGTGTTATATATACTGTAAATAAACTATAAAAACTACACTAATTATATTTAATATACTGTACATAAAATATCAAAAATTACTCAAAATGTGTATTATATACTGTTAATAAAATATCAAAAATTACAGTAAATATATATTACATATTCTATTTAAAATATCAAAACTATACCAAAAATATATTTTATAATTTACATAAAATATCAAAAGTACACCAAATAGATATTATATACTGTACATTAAATATAAAAATGCACAGTAAATCTATTTCATATATTGTACATATAATATTAACTAAAAGTACACCAAATACATTTTATATAGTGTAAATAAAATATCCAATAGTACAGTAAATATATATTACATACTGTACATAAAATATCAAAAAGTACACGAAATATGTGTTATATATACTGTAAATAAACAATCAAAAACTACAGTAATTATATTTAATATACTCTAGATAAAATATCAAAAATTACACGAAATGTACACTATATACCGTAAAAAAATATCTAAAATTACAGTAAATATATATTGCACACTCTATGTAAAATATCAAAAACTACGCCAAATATATATTATATAATTTACATAAAATATCAAAAGTACACCAAATAGATATTATATACAGTACATAAAATATCAAAATGTACAGTAAATATATTTCATATATTGTACATATAATATTAACTAAAAGTACACCAAATACATTTTATATACTGTAAATAAAATATCCAATAGTACAGTAAATATATATTACATACTGTACATAAAATGTCAAAAAGTACACCAAATATGTGTTATATATACTGTAAATAAACAATCAAAAAATACACTAATTATACTTAATATACTGTACATAAAATATCAAAAATTACACGAAATGTATACTATATACCGTAAAAAAATATCAAAAATTACAGTAAATATATATTGCACACTCTATGTAAAATATCAAAAACTACGCCAAATATATATTATATAATTTACATAAAATATCAAAAGTACACCAAATAGATATTATATACAGTACATAAAATATCAAAAAGTACAGTAAATATATTTCATATATTGTACATATAATATTAACTAAAAGTACACCAAATACATTTTATATACTGTAAATAAAATATCCAATAGTACAGTAAATATATATTACATACTGTACATAAAATGTCAAGAAGTACACCAAATATGTGTTACATATACTGTAAATAAACTATAAAAACTACAGTAATTATATTTAATATACTGTACATAAAATATCAAAAATTACTCAAAATGTATATTATATACTGTTAATAAAATATCAAAAATTACAGTAAATATATATTACACATTCTATTTAAAATATCAAAACTACACCAAAAATAAATTTTATAATTTACATAAAATATCAGAAGTACATCAAATATATATTATATACTGTACATTAAATATCAAAATGCACAGTAAATCTATTTCATATATTGTACATATAATATTAACTGAAAGTACACCAAATACATTTTATATAATGTAAATAAAATGTCCAAAAGCACAGTAAATATGTATTACATACTGTACATAAAATACCAAAAAGTTCACCAAATATGTGTTATATATACTGTAAATAAACAATCAAAAAACACACTAATTATATTTAATATACTGTACATAAAATATCAAAAATTACACGAAATGTATACTATATACCGTAAAAAAAATATCTAAAATTACAGTAAATATATATTGCACACTCTATGTAAAATATCAAAAACTACACCAAATATATATTATATAATTTACATAAAATATCAAAAGTACACCAAATAGATGTTATATAGAGTACATAAAATATCAAAAAGTACAGTAAATATATTTCATATATTGTACATATAATATTAACTAAAAGTACACCAAATACATTTTATATACTGTAAATAAAATATCCAATAGTACAGTAAATATATATTACATACTGTACATAAAATATCAAAAAGTACACCAAATATGTGTTATATATACTGTAAATAAACAATCAAAAACTACAGTAATTATATTTAGTATACTGTACATAAAATATCAAAAATTACAGGAAATGTATACTATATACCATAAAACAAATCTAAAATTACACTAAATATATATTAGACACTCTATGTAAAATATCAAAAACTACACCAAATGTATATTATATAATTTACATAAAATATCAAAAGTACACCAAATAGATATTATATACAGTACATGAAATATCAAAAAGTACAGTAAATATATTTCATATGTTGTACATATATTAACTAAAAGTACACCAAATATATTTTATATACTGTAAAAAAAAATCCAATAGTACAGAAAATATATATTACATACTGGACATAAAATGTCAAATAGTACACCAAATATGTGTTATATATACTGTAAATAAACTATAAAAACTACAGTAATTATATTTAATATACTGTACATAAAATATCAAAAATTACTCAAAATGTATATTATATACTGTTAATAAAATATCAAAAATTACAGTAAATATATATTACACATTCTGTTTAAAATAACAAACTACACCAAAAATATATTTTATAATTTACATAAAATATCAAAAGTACACCAAATAGATATTATATACTGTACATTAAATATCAAAATGCACAGTAAATCTATTTCATATATTGTACATATAATATTAACTAAAAGTACACCAAATACATTTTACATACGGTAAATAAAATATCCAATAGTACAGTAAAACTATATTACCTACTGTACATAAAATATCAAAAATTACACGAAATGTATACTATATACCGTAAAAAAAATCTAAAATTACAGTAAATATATATTGCACACTCTATGTAAAATATCAAAAACTACGCCAAATATATATTATATAATTTACATAAAATATCAAAAGTACACCAAATAGGTATTATATACAGTACATAAAATATCAAAAAGTACAGTAAATATATTTCATATATTGTACATATAATATTAACTAAAAGTACACCAAATACATTTTATATACTGTAAATAAAATATCCAATAGTACAGTAAATATATATTACATACTGTACATAAAATATCAAAAAGTACACCAAATATGCGTTATATATACTGTAAATAAACAATCAAAAACTACAGTAATTATATTTAATATACTGTACATAAAATATCAAAAATCACACGAAATGTATACTATATAGCGTAAAAAAATATCTAAAATTACAGTAAATATATATTACACACTCTATGTAAAATATCAAAAACTACGCCAAATGTATATTATATAATTTTCATAAAATATCAAAAGAACACCAAATAGATATTATATACAGTATATGAAATATCAAAAAGTACAGTAAATATATTTCATATGTTGTACATATAATATTAACTAAAAGTACACCAAATATATTTTATATACTGTAAAAAATATATCCAATAGTACAGAAAATATATATTACATACTGTACATAAAATGTCAAAAAGTACACCAAATATGTGTTATATATACTGTAAATAAACTATAAAAACTACAGTAATTATATTTAATATACTGTAAATAAAATATCAAAAATTACTCAAAATGTATATTATATACTGTTAATAAAATATCAAAAATTACAGTAAATATATATTACACGTTCTATTTAAAATATCAAAACTACACCAAAAATATATTTTATAATTTACATAAAATATCAAAAGTACACCAAATAGATATTATATACTGTACATTAAATATCAAAATGCACAGTAAATCTATTTCATATATTGTACATATAATATTAACTAAAACTACACCAAATACATTTTATATACTGTAAATAAAATATCCAATACTACAGTAAATATATATTACATACTGTACATAAATATCAAAAAGTACACCAAATATGTGTTATATATACTGTAAATAAACAATCAAAAACTACAGTAATTATATTTAATATACTGTACATAAAATATCAAAAATTACACGAAATGTATACTATATACCGTAAAAAAATCTAAAATTACAGTAAATATATATTGCACACTCTATGTAAAATATCAAAAACTACGCCAAATATATATTATATAATTTACATAAAATATCAAAATTACACCAGATAGATATTATATACAGTACATGAAATATCAAAAACTACAGTAAATATATTTCATATATTGTACATATAATATTAACTAAAAGTACACCAAATATATTTTATATACTGTAAATAAAATATCCAATAGTACAGTAAATATATATTACATACTCTACATAAAATGTCAAAAAGTACACCAAATATGTGTTATATATACTGTAAATAAACAATCAAATAATACACTAATTATATTTAATATACTGTACATAAAATATCAAAAATTACACGAAATGTATACTATATACCGTAAAAAAATATCTAAAATTACAGTAAATATGTATTGCACACTCTATGTAAAATATAAAAACTACGCCAAATGTATATTATATAATTTACATAAAATATCAAAAGTACACCAAATACATATTATATACAGTACATAAAATATCAAAAAGTACAGTAAATATATTTCATATATTGTACATATAATATTATCTAAAAGTACACCAAATACATTTTATATACTGTAAATAAAATATCCAATAGTACAGTAAATATATATTACATACTGTACATAAAATGAGAAAAAGTACACCAAATATGTGTTATATATACTGTAAATAAACAATCAAAAAATACACTAATTACATTTAATATACTGTACATAAAATATCAAAAATTACACGAAATGTATACTATATACCGTAAAAAAAATCTCTAAAATTACAGTAAATATATATTGCACACTCTATGTAAAATATCAAAAACTACGCCAAATATATATAGTATAATTTACATAAAATATCAAAAGTACACCAAATAGATATTATATACAGTACATAAAATATCAAAAAGTACAGTAAATATATTTCATATATTGTACATATAATATTAACTAAAATACACCAAATACATTTTATATACTGTAAATAAAATATCCAATAGTACAGTAAATATATATTACATACTGTACATAAAATGTCAAAAAGTACACCAAATATGTGTTATATATAGTGTAAATAAACAATCAAAAACTACAGTAATTATATTTAATATACTGTACATAAAATATCAAAAATTACAGGAAATGTATACTATATACCATAAAACAAATCTAAAATTACACTAAATATATATTAGACACTCTATGTAAAATATCAAAAACTACACCAAATGTATATTATATAATTTACATAAAATATCAAAAGTACACCAAATAGATATTATATACAGTACATGAAATATCAAAAAGTACAGTAAATATATTTCATATGTTGTACATATATTAACTAAAAGTACACCAAATATATTTTATATACTGTAAAAAAAAATCCAATAGAACAGAAAATATATATTACATACTGGACATAAAATGTCAAATAGTACACCAAATATGTGTTGTATATACTGTAAATAAACTATAAAAACTACAGTAATTGTATTTAATATACTGTACATAAAATATCAAAAATTACTCAAAATGTATATTATATACTGTCAATAAAATATCAAAAATTACAGTAAATATATATTACACATTCTGTTTAAAATAACAAAACTACACCAAAAATATATTTTATAATTTACATAAAATATCAAAAGTACACCAAATAGATATTATATACTGTACATTAAATATCAAAATGCACAGTAAATCTATTTCATATATTGTACATATAATATTAACTAAAAGTACACCAAATACATTTTACATACTGTAAATAAAATATCCAATAGTACAGTAAAAGTATATTACCTACTGTACATAAAATATCAAAAATTACACGAAATGTATACTATATACCGTAAAAAAAATCTAAAATTACAGTAAATATATATTGCACACTCTATGTAAAATATCAAAAACTACGCCAAATATATATTATATAATTACATAAAATATCAAAAGTACACCAAATAGGTATTATATACAGTACATAAAATATCAAAAACTACAGTAAATATATTTCATATATTGTACATATAATATTAACTAAAAGTACACCAAATACATTTTATATACTGTAATTAAAATATCCAATAGTACAGTAAATATATATTACATACTGTACATAAAATATCAAAAAGTACACCAAATATGTGTTATATATACTGTAAATAAACAATCAAAAAATACACTAATTATATTTAATATACTGTACATAAAATATCAAAAATTATACGAAATGTATACTATATACCGTAAAAAAATATCTAAAATTACAGTAAATATGTATTGCACACTCTATGTAAAATATAAAAACTTCCGCCAAATATATATTATATAATTTACATAAAATATCAAAAGTACACCAAATAGATATTATATACAGTACATAAAATATCAAAAAGTACAGTAAATATATTTCATATATTGTACATATAATATTATCTAAAAGTACACCAAATACATTTTATATACTGTAAATAAAATATCCAATAGTACAGTAAATATATATTACATACTGTACATAAAATGTCAAAAAGTACACCAAATATGTGTTATATATACTGTAAATAAACAATCAAAAACTACAGTAATTATATTTAATATACTGTACATAAAATATCAAAAATCACACGAAATGTATACTATATAGCGTAAAAAAATATCTAAAATTACAGTAAATATATATTACACACTCTATGTAAAATATCAAAAACTACGCCAAATGTATATTATATAATTTTCATAAAATATCAAAAGAACACCAAATAGATATTATATACAGTTTATGACATATCAAAAATTACAGTAAATATATTTCATATATTGTACATATAATATTAACTAAAAGTACACCAAATATATTTTATATACTGTAAAAAATATATCCAATAGTACAGAAAATATATATTACATACTGTACATAAAATGTCAAAAAGTACACCAAATATGTTTTATATATACTGTAAATAAACTATAAAAACTACAGTAATTATATTTAATATACTGTACATAAAATATCAAAAATTACTCAAAATGTATATTATATACTGTTAATAAAATATCAAAAATTACACTAAATATATATTACACATTCTATTTAAAATATCAAAATTACACCAAAAATATATTTTACAATTTACATAAAATATCAAAAGTACACCAAATAGATATTATATGCTGTACATTAAATATCAAAATGCACAGTAAATCTATTTCATATATTGTACATATAATATTAACTAAAAGTACACCAAATACATTTTATATACTGTAAATAATATATCCAATAGTACAGTAAATATATATTACATACTGTACATAAAATATCAAAAAGTACACCAAATATGTGTTATATATACTGTAAATAAACAATCAAAACTACAGTAATTATATTTAATATACTGTACATAAAATATCAAAAATTACACGAAATGTATACTATATACCGTAAAAAAAATTTAAATTTACAGTAAATATATATTGCACACTCTATGTAAAATATCAAAAACTACACCAAATATATATTATATAATTTACATAAAATATCAAAAGTACACCAAATAGATATTATATACAGTTCATAAAATACCAAAAAGTACAGTAAATATATTTCATATATTGTACATATAATATTAACTAAAAGTACACCAAATACATTTTCTATACTGTAAATAAAATATCCAATAGTACAGTAAATATATATTACATACTGTACATAAAATGTCAAAAAGTACACCAAATATGTGTTATATATACTGTAAATAAACAATCAAAAAATACACTAATTATATTTAATATACTGTACATAAAATATCAAAAATTACACGAAATGTATACTATATACCGTAAAAAAAATATCTAAAATTACAGTAAATATATATTGCACACTCTATGTAAAATATCAAAAACTACGCCAAATATATATTATATAATTTACATAAAATATCAAAAGTACACCAAATAGATATTATATACAGTACATAAAATATCAAAAAGTACAGTAAATATATTTCATATATTGTACATATAATATTAACTAAAATACACCAAATACATTTTATATACTGTAAATAAAATATCCAATAGTACAGTAAATATATATTACATACTGTACATAAAATGTCAAAAAGTACACCAAATATGTGTTATATATACTGTAAATAAACAATCAAAAACTACAGTAATTATATTTAATATACTGTACATAAAATATCAAAAATTACAGGAAATGTATACTATATACCATAAAACAAATCTAAAATTACACTAAATATATATTAGACACTCTATGTAAAATATCAAAAACTACGCCAAATGTATATTATATAATTTACATAAAATATCAAAAGTACACCAAATAGATATTATATACAGTACATGAAATATCAAAAAGTACAGTAAATATATTTCATATGTTGTACATATATTAACTAAAAGTACACCAAATATATTTTATATACTGTAAAAAAAATCCAATAGTACAGAAAATATATATTACATACTGTATATAAAATGTCAAATAGTACACCAAATATGTGTTATATATACTGTAAATAAACTATAAAAACTACAGTAATTATATTTAATATACTGTACATAAAATATCAAAAATTACTCAAAATGTATATTATATACTGTTAATAAAATATCAAAAATTACAGTAAATATATATTACATATTCTGTTTAAAATATCAAAACTACACCAAAAATATATTTTATAATTTACATAAAATATCAAAAGTACACCAAATAGATATTATATAGTGTACATTAAATATCAAAATGCACAGTAAATCTATTTCATATATTGTACATATAATATTAACTAAAAGTACACCAAATACATTTTACATACTGTAAATAAAATATCCAATAGTACAGTAAATGTATATTACATACTGTACATAAAATATCAAAAATTACACGAAATGTATACTATATACCGTAAAAAAATCTAAAATTACAGTAAATATATATTGCACACTCTATGTAAAATATCAAAAACTACGCCAAATATATATTATATAATTTACATAAAATATCAAAAGTACACCAAATAGATATTATATACAGTACATAAAATATCAAAAACTACAGTAAATATATTTCATATATTGTACATATAATATTAACTAAAAGTACACCAAATACATTTTATATACTGTAAATAAAATATCCAATATTACAGTAAATATATATTACATACTGTACATAAAATATCAAAAAGTACACCAAATATGTGTTATATATACTGTAAATAAACAATCAAAAAATACACTAATTATATTTAATATACTGTACATAAAATATCAAAAATTACACGAAATGTATACTATATACCGTAAAAAAATATCTAAAATTACAGTAAATATGTATTGCACACTCTATGTAAAATATAAAAACTACGCCAAATATATATTATATAATTTACATAAAATATCAAAAGTACACCAAATACATATTATATACAGTACATAAAATATCAAAAAGTACAGTAAATATATTTCATATATTGTACATATAATATTATCTAAAAGTACACCAAATACATTTTATATACTGTAAATAAAATATCCAATGGTACAGTAAATATATATTACATACTGTACATAAAATGTCAAAAAGTACACCAAATATGTGTTATATATACTGTAAATAAACAATCAAAAAATACACTAATTATATTTAATATACTGTACATAAAATATCAAAAATTACACGAAATGTATACTATATACCGTAAAAAAAATCTCTAAAATTACAGTAAATATATATTGCACACTCTATGTAAAATATCAAAAATTACGCCAAATATATATAGTATAATTTACATAAAATATCAAAAGTACACCAAATAGATATTATATACAGTACATAAAATATCAAAATGTACAGTAAATATATTTCATATATTGTACATATAATATTAACTAAAAGTACACCAAATACATTTTATATACTGTAAATAAAGTATCCATTAGTACAGTAAATATATAGTACATACTGTACATAAAATGTCAAAAAGTACACCAAATATGTGTTATATATACTGTAAATAAACAATCAAAAAATACACTAATTATATTTAATATACTGTACATAAAATATCAAAAATTACACGAAATGTATACTATATAACGTAAAAAAAAATCTAAAATTACAGTAAATATATATTGCACACTCAATGTAAAATATCAAAAACTACCCCAAATATATATTATATAATTTACATAAAATATCAAAAGTACACCAAATAGATATTATATACAGTACATAAAATATCAAAAAGTACAGTAAATATATTTCATATATTGTACATATAATATTAACTAAAAGTACACCAAATACATTTTATATACTGTAAATAAAATATCCAACATTACAGTAAATATATATTACATACTGTACATTAAATATCAAAAAGTACACCAAATATGTGTTATATATACTGTAAATAAACAATCAAAAACTACAGTAATTATATTTAATATACTGTACATAAAATATCAAAAATTACACGAAATGTTTACTATATACCGTAAAAAAATATCTAAAATTACAGTAAATATATATTACACACTCTATGTAAAATATCAAAAACTACGCCAAATGTATATTATATAATTTACATAAAATATCAAAAGTACACAAAATAGACATTATATACAGTACATGAAATATCAAAAAGTACAGTAAATATATTTCATATGTTGTACATATAATATTAACTAAAAGTACACCAAATATATTTAATATAGTGTAAAAAAAAATCCAATAGTACAGAAAATATATATTACATACTGTACATAAAATGTCAAAAAGTACACCAAATATGTGTTATATATACTGTAAATAAACTATAAAACCTACAGTAATTATATTTAATATACTGTACATAAAATATCAAAAATTACTCAAAATGTATATTGTATACTGTTAATAAAATATCAAAAATTACAGTAAATATATATTACACATTCTATTTAAAATATCAAAACTACACCAAAAATATATTTTATAATTTACATAAAATATCAAAAGTACACCAAATAGATATTATATACTGTACATTAAATATCAAAATGCACATTAAATCTATTTCATATATTGTACATATAATATTAACTAAAAGTACACCAAATACATTTTATATACTGTAAATAAAATATCGAATAGTACAGTAAATATATATTACATACTGTACATGAAATATCAAAAAGTACACCAAATATGTGTTATATATACTGTAAATAAACAATCAAAAACTACAGTAATTATATTTAATATACTGTACATAGAATATCAAAAATTACACGAAATGTATACTATATACCGTAAAAAAATATCTAAAATTACAGTAAATATATATTGCACACTCTATGTAAAATATCTAAAACTACGCCAAATATATATTATATAATTTACATAAAATATCAAAAGTACACCAAATAGATATTATATACAGTACATAAATTATCAAAAAGTACAGTAAATATATTTCATATATTGTACATATAATATTAACTAAAAGTACACCAAATACATTTTATATACTGTAAATAAAATATCCAATAGTACAGTAAATATATATTACATACTGTACATAAAATGTCAAAAAGTACACCAAATATGTGTTATATATACTGTAAATAAACAATCAAAAAATACACTAATTATATTTAATATACTGTACATAAAATATCAAAAATTACACGAAATGTATACTATATAGCGTAAAAAAAATCTAAAATTACAGTAAATATATATTACACACTCTATGTAAAATATCAAAAACTACGCCAAATATATATTATATAATTTACATAAAATATCAAAAGTACACCAAATAGATATTATATACAGTACATGAAATATCAAAAAGTACAGTAAATATATTTCATATATTGTACATATAATATTAACTGAAAGTACACCAGATATATTTTATATACTGTAAATAAAATATCCAATAGTACAGTAAATATATATTACATACTGTACATAAAATGTGAAAAAGTACACCAAATATGTGTTATATATACTGTAAATAAACTATAAAAACTACAGTAATTATATTTAATATACTGTACATAAAATATCAAAAATTACTCAAAATGTATATTATATACTGTTAATAAAGTATCAAAAATTACAGTAAATATATATTACACATTCTATTTAAAATATCAAAACTACACCAAAAATATATTTTATAATTTACATAAAATATCAAAAGTACACCAAATATATATTATATACTGTACATTAAATATCAAAATGCACAGTAAATCTATTTCATATATTGTATATATAATATTAACTGAAAGTACACCAAATACATTTTATATAATGTCAATAAAATGTCCAAAAGCACAGTAAATATATATTACATACTGTACGTAAAATACCAAAAAGTACACCAAATATGGGTTATATATACTGTAAATAAACAATCAAAAAATACACTAAGTATATTTAATATACTGTACATAAAGTATCAAAAATTACACGAAATGTATACTATATACCGTAAAAAAAATATCTAAAATTACGGTAAATATATATTGCACACTCTAGGTAAAATATCAAATCTACGCCAAATATATATTATATAATTTACATAAAATATAAAAAGTACACCAAATAGATATTATATACAGTACATAAAATATCAAAAAGTACAGTAAATATATTTCATATGTTATACATATAATATTAACTAAAAGTACACCAAATACATTTTATATATTGTAAATAAAATATCCAATAGAACAGAAAATATATATTACATACTGTACATAAAATGTCAAAAAGTATACCAAATATGTGTTATATATACTGTAAATAAACTATAAAAACAACAGTAATTATATTTAATATACTGTACATAAAATATCAAAAATTACTCAAAATATATATTATATACTGTTAATAAAATATCAAAAATTACAGTAAATATATATTACACATTCTATTTAAAATATCAAAACTACACCAAAACTATATTTTATAATTTACATAAAATATCAAAAGTACACCAAATATATATTATATACTGTACATTAAATATCAAACTGCACAGTAAATCTATTTCATATATTGTACATATAATATTAACTGAAAGTACACCAAATACATTTTGTATAATGTAAATAAAATGTCCAAAAGCATAGTAAATATATATAAAATACTGTACATAAAATACCAAAAAGTACACCAAATATGTTTTATATATACTGTAAATAAACAATCAAAAAATACACTAATTATATTTAATATACTGTACAAAAAATATCAAAAATTACATGAAATGTATACTATATACCATAAAAAATATCTAAAATTACAGTAAATATATATTGCACACTCTATGTAAAATATCAAAAACTACGCCAAATATATATTATATAATTTACATAAAATATCAAAAGTACACCAAATAGATATTATATAGAGTACATAAATTATCAAAATGTACAGTAAATATATTTCATATATTGTACATATAATATTAACTAAAAGTACACCAAATACATTTTATATAGTGTAAATAAAATATCCAATAGTACAGTAAATATATATTACATAATGTACATAAAATATCAAAAAATACACCAAATATGTGTTATATATACTGTAAATAAACAATCAAAAACTACAGTAGTTATATTTAATATACTGTACATAAAATATCAAAAATTACATGAAATGTATACCATATACCGTAAAAACAATATCTAAAATTACAGTAAATATATATTACACACTCTATGTAAAATATCAAAAACTACGCCAAATATACATTATATAATTTACATAAAATATCAAAAGTACACCAAATAGATATTATATACAGTACATGAAATATCAAAAAGTACAGTAAATATATTTCATATATTGTACATATAATATTAACTAAAAGTACACCAAATACATTTTATATACTGTAAATAAAATATCCAATAGTACAATAAATATATATTACATACTGTACATAAAATATCAAAAAGTACACCAAATATGTGTTATATATACTGTAAATAAACAATCAAAAACTACAGTAATTATATTTAATATACTGTACATAAAATATCAAAAATTACACGAAATGTATACTATATACCGTAAAAAAAATCCAAAATTATAGTAAATATATATTACACACCCTATGTAAAATATCAAAAACTACGCCAAAAATATATTATATAATTTACATAAAATATAAAAAGTAAACCAAATAGATATTATATACAGTACATGAAATATCAAAAAGTACAGTAAATATATTTCATATATTGTACATATAATATTAACTAAAAGTACACCAAATACATTTTATATACTGTAAGTAAAATATCCAATAGTACAGTAAATATATATTACATACTGTACATAAAATATCAAAAAGTACACCAAATATGTGTTATATATACTGTAAATAAACAATCAAAAACTACAGTAATTATATTTAATATACTGTACATAAAATATCAAAAATTACACGAAATGTATACTATATACCGTAAAAAAAATATCCAAAATTACAGTAAATATATATTACACACTCTATGTAAAATATCAAAAACTACGCCAAATATATATTATATAATTTACATAAAATATCAAAAGTACACCAAATAGATATTATATACAGTACATGAAATATCAAAAAGTACAGTAAATATATTTCATATATTGTACATATAATATTAACTAAAAGTACACCAGATATATTTTATATACTGTAAATAAAATATCCAATAGTACAGTAAATATATATTACATACTGTACATAAAATGTGAAAAAGTACACCAAATATGTGTTATATATACTGTAAATAAACTATAAAAACTACAGTAATTATATTTAATATACTGTACATAAAATATCAAAAATTACTCAAAATGTATATTATATACTGTTAATAAAGTATCAAAAATTACAGTAAATATATATTACACATTCTATTTAAAATATCAAAACTACACCAAAAATATATTTTATAATTTACATAAAATATCAAAAGTACACCAAATATATATTATATACTGTACATTAAATATCAAAATGCACAGTAAATCTATTTCATATATTGTATATATAATATTAACTGAAAGTACACCAAATACATTTTATATAATGTCAATAAAATGTCCAAAAGCACAGTAAATATATATTACATACTGAACGTAAAATACCAAAAAGTACACCAAATATGGGTTATATATACTGTAAATAAACAATCAAAAAATACACTAAGTATATTTAATATACTGTACATAAAGTATCAAAAATTACACGAAATGTATACTATATACCGTAAAAAAAATATCTAAAATTACGGTAAATATATATTGCACACTCTAGGTAAAATATCAAATCTACGCCAAATATATATTATATAATTTACATAAAATATCAAAAGTACACCAAATAGATATTATATACAGTACATAAAATATCAAAAAGTACAGTAAATATATTTCATATGTTATACATATAATATTAACTAAAAGTACACCAAATACATTTTATATATTGTAAATAAAATATCCAATAGAACAGAAAATATATATTACATACTGTACATAAAATGTCAAAAAGTATACCAAATATGTGTTATATATACTGTAAATAAACTATAAAAACAACAGTAATTATATTTAATATACTGTACATAAAATATCAAAAATTACTCAAAATATATATTATATACTGTTAATAAAATATCAAAAATTACAGTAAATATATATTACACATTCTATTTAAAATATCAAAACTACACCAAAAATATATTTTATAATTTACATAAAATATTAAAAGTACACCAAATATATATTATATACTGTACATTAAATATCAAAATGCACAGTAAATCTATTTCATATATTGTAAAGATAATATTAACTGAAAGTACACCAAATACATTTTATATAATGTAAATAAAATGTCCAAAAGCACAGTAAATATATATTACATACTGTACATAAAATACCAAAAAGTACACCAAATATGTGTTATATATAGTGTAAATAAACAATCAAAAAATACACTAATTATATTTAATATACTGTACATAAAATATCAAAAATTACACGAAATGTATACTATATACCGTAAAAAAATATCTAAAATTACAGTAAATATATATTGCACACTCTATGTAAAATATGAAATCTACGCAAAATATATATTATATAATTTACATAAAATATCAAAAGTACACCAAATAGATATTATATACAGAACATAAAATATCAAAAAGTACAGTAAATATATTTCATATATTGTACATATAATATTAACTAAAAGTACACCAAATACATTTTATATACTGTAAATAAAATATCCAATAGTACAGTAAATATATATATCATACTGTACATAAAATGTCAAAAAGTACACCAAATATGTGTTATATATACTGTAAATAAACTATAAAAAGTACAGTAATTATATTTAATATACTGTACATAAAATATCAAAAATTACTCAAAATGTATATTATATACTGTTAATAAAATATCAAAAATTACAGTAAATATGTATTACACATTCTATTTAAAATATCAAAACTACACCAAAAATATATTTTATAATTCACATAAAATATCAAAAGTACACCAAATATATATTATATACTGTACATTAAATATCAAAATGCACAGTAAATCTATTTCATATATTGTACATATAATATTAACTGAAAGTACACCAAATACATGTTATATAATGTAAATAAAATGTCCAAAAGCACAGTAAATATATAATACATACTGTACATAAAATACGAAAAAGTACACCAAATATGTGTTATATATACTGTAAATAAACAATCAAAAAATACACTAATTATATTTAATATACTGTACATAAAATATCAAAAATTACACGAAATGTATACTATATACCGTAAAAAAAATCTAAAATTACAGTAAATATATATTGCACACTCTAAAATATCAAAAACTACGCCAAATATATATTATATAATTTACATAAAATATCAAAAGTACACCAAATAGATATTATATACAGTACATAAAATATCAAGAAATACAGAAAATATATCTCATATATTGTACATATCATATTAACTAAAAGTACACCAAATACATTTTATATACTGTAAATAAAATATCCAATAGTACAGTAAATACATATTACATACCGTACATGAAATACCAAAAAGTACACCAAATGTGTGTTATATATACTGTAAATAAACAATCAAAAACTATAGTAATTATATTTAATATACTGTACATAAAATATCAAAAATTACAGGAAATGTATACTATATACCGTAAAAAAATATCTAAAATTACAGTAAATATATATTACACACTCTATGTAAAATATCAAAATCTATGCCAAATATATATTATCTAATTTACATAAAATATCAAAAGTACACCAAATAGATATTATATACAGTACATGAAATATCAAAAAGTACAGTAAATATATTTCATATATTGTACATATAATATTAACTAAAAGTACACCAAATATATTTTATATACTGTAAATTAAATATCCAATAGTACAGTAAATATATATTACATACTGTACATAAAATGTCAAAAAGTACACCAAATATGTGTTATATATACTGTAAATAAACTATAAAAACTACAGTAATTATATTTAATATACTGTACATGAAATATCAAAAATTACTCAAAATGTATGTTATATACTGTTAATAAAATATCAAAAATTACAGTAAATATATATTACACATTCTATTTAAAATATCAAAACTACACCAAAAATATATTTTCTAATTTACATAAAATATCAAAAGTACACCAAATATATATTATATACTGTACATTAAATATCAAAATGCACAGTAAATCTATTTCATATATTGTAAAGATAATATTAACTGAAAGTACACCAAATACATTTTATATAATGTAAATAAAATGTCCAAAAGCACAGTAAATATATATTACATACTGTACATAAAATACCAAAAAGTACACCAAATATGTGTTATATATACTGTAAATAAACAATCAAAAAATACACTAATTATATTTAATATACTGTACATAAAATATCAAAAATTACACGAAATGTATACTATATACCGTAAAAAAATTATCTAAAATTACACTAAATATATATTGCACACTCTATGTAAAATATCAAAAACTACGCCAAATATATATTATATAATTTACATAAAATATCAAAAGTACACCAAAAAGATATTATATACAGTACATAAAATATCAACAAGTACAGTAAATATATCTCATATATTGTACATATCATATTAACTAAAAGTACACCAAATACATTTTATATACTGTAAATAAAATATCCAATAGTACAGTAAATATATATTACATACTGTACATAAAATATCAAAAAGTACACCAAATGTGTGTTATATATACTGTAAATAAACAATCAAAAACTACAGTAATTATATTTAATATACTGTACATAAAATATCAAAAATTACAGGAAATGTATACTATATACCATAAAAAAATATCTAAAATTACAGTAAATATATATTACACACTCTATGTAAAATATCAAAATCTATGCCAAATATATATTATCTAATTTACATAAAATATCAAAAGTACACCAAATAGATATTATATACAGTACATGAAATATCAAAAAGTACAGTAAATATATTTCATATATTGCACATATAATATTAACTAAAAGTACACCAAATATATTTTATATACTGTAAATAAAATATCCAATAGTACAGTAAATATATATTACATACTGTACATAAAATGTCAAAAAGTACACCAAATATGTGATATATATACTCTAAATAAACTATAAAAAGTACAGTAATTATATTTAATATACTGTACATAAAATATCAAAAATTACTCAAAATGTATATTATATACTGTTAATAAAATATCAAAAATTGCAGTAAATATATATTACACATGCTATTTAAAATATCAAAACTACACCAAAAATATATTTTATAATTTACATAAAATATCAAAAGAACACCAAATATATATTATATACTCTACATTAAATATCAAAATGCACAGTAAATCTATTTCATATATTGTACATATAATATTAACTGAAAGTACACCAAATACATTTTATATAATGTAAATAAAATGTCCAAAAGCACAGTAAATATATATTACATACTGTACATAAAATACCAAAAAGTACACCAAATATGTGTTATATATACTGTAAATAAACAATCAAAAAATACACTAATTATATTTAATATACTGTACATAAAATATCAAAAATTACACGAAATGTATACTATATACCGTAAAAAAAAATCTAAAATTACGGAAAATATATATTGCACACTCTATGTAAAATATCAAATCTACGCAAAATATAAATTATAAAATTTACATAAAATATCAAAAGTACACCAAATAGATATTATATACAGTACATAAAATATCAAAACTACAGTAAATATATTTCATATAATGTACCTATAATATTAACTAAAATTACACCAAATACATTTTATATACTGTAAATAAAATATGCAATAGTACATTAAATATATATTACATAGTGTACATAAAATATCAAAAAGTACACCAAATATGTGTTATATATACTGTATATAAACTATAAAAACTACTGTAATTATATTTAATATACTGTACATAATATATGAAAAATTACACTAAATGCAAATTATATACTGTAAATAAAATATCAAATAGTACAGTAAATATTTATTACACACTCTATGTAAAATATCAAAAACTACACCAAATATGTGTTATATATTCTGTAAATAAACAATCAAATAGTACTGTAATTATATTTCATATACTGTTCAAAAAATATCAAAAATTACACGAAATGTATACTATATACCGTAAAAAAAATCTGAAATTACAGTAAATATATATTAGACAATCTATGTAATATATCAAAAACTACGCCAAATATATTATATAATTTACATAAAATATCAAATGTACACCAAATAGATATTATATACTGTACATAATATATCAAAAAGTACAGTAAATATGTTTCATAGATTCTACATATAATATTAACTAAAAGTACACCAAATACATTTAATATGCTGTAAATAAAATATCCAATAGTACAGTAAATATATATTACATACTGTACATAAAATATCAAAAAGTACACCAAATATGTGTTATATATACTGTAAATAAACTATAAAAACTAAAGTAATTATATTTAATATACTGTATATAAAATATTAAAAATTACACTAAATGCATATTATATACTGTAAATAAAATATCAAATAGTACAGTAAATATTTATTACACACTCTATGTTAAATATCAAAAACTACACCAAATATATGTTATATAATTTACATAAGCTATCAAAAGTACACCAAATATATATTATTTACTGTACATAAAATATCAAAAATTACACGAAATGTATACTATATACTGTAAAAAAAATCTAAAATTACAGTAAATATATATTACACACTCTATGTAAAATATCAAAAACTACGCCATATATATTATGTAATTTACATAAAATATCAAAAGTACACCAAATATATATTATATACTGTACATTAAATGTCAAAATGTACAACAAATATATTGCAAATATTGTACATATAATATTAACTAAAAGTACACCAAATACATTTTATATACTGTAAGTAACATATCCAAAAGTACAGTAAATATATATTACATACTGTACATAAAATATCAAAAAGTACACCAAATACGTGTTATATATACTGTAAATAAACTATAAAAACTACAGTAATTATATTTAATATACTGTACATAAAATACCAAATATTACACAAAATGTATATTATATACTGTAAATAAAATCTCAAAAATTACTGTAAATATATATTGCACATTCTATTTAAAATATCAAAAACTACACCAAAAATATATTTTATAATTTACATAAAATATCAAAGGTACACTTAATATATTATATACTGTACATAAAATATGAAAATGTACAGTAAATATATTTCATATAGTGTACATATAATATTAAATAAAGTACACCAAATGCATTTTATATACTGTAAATAAAATATCCAAAAGTACAGTAAATATATATTACATACTGTACATAAAATATCAAAAAGTACACCAAATATGTGTTATATATTCTGTAAATAAGCTATCAAAACCTACAGTAATTATATTTAATATACTGTACATAAAATATCTAAAATTACACTAAATGCATATTATACACTGTAAATAAAATATCAAATAGTACAGAAAATATTCATTACACACTCTATGTAAAATCTCAAAAACTACACCAAATATATGTTATATAATTTACATAAAATATCAAAAGTACACCAAATATATATTATATACTGTACATTTAATATCAAAATGCATAGTAAATCTATTTCATATATTGTACATATAATATTAACTGAAAGTACACCAAATACATTTATATACTGTAAATAAAATATCCAAAAGCACAGTAAATATATATTACATACTGTACATAAAATATCAAAAAGTACACCAAATATGTGTTATATATACTGTAAATAAACAATCAAAAAATACATTAATTATATTTAATATACTTTACATAAAATATCAAGAATTACACGAAATGTATACTCTATAGTGTAAAAAAAATCTAAAATTACAGTAAATATATATTACACCCTCTATGTAAAATATGAAAAACTACGCCAAATATATATTTTATAATTTACATAAAATATCAAAAGTACAGCAAATATATATTATATACTGTACATAAAGTATTAAAAAGTACAGTAAATATATTGCAAGTATTGTATATATTATATTCCCTAAAAGTACACCAAATACATTTTATATACAGTAAATAAAATATCCAAAAGCCCAGTAAATATATATTACATACTGTACATTAAATATCAAAAAGTACACCAAATATGGGTCATATATACTGTAAATAAACAATCAAAAACTACAGTAATTATATTTAATATACTGTACATAGAATATCAAATATTACACGAAATGTATACTACATACTGTACAAAAAGTATCTAAAATTACATTAAATATATATTACACACTGTATGTATAATATCAAAAACTACGCCAAATATATATTATATAATTTACATAAAATATCAAAAGTACACCAAATAGATATTATATAATGCACATAAAATATCAAAACTACAGTAAATATATTTCATATAATGTACCTATAATATTAACTAAAAGTACACCAAATACATTTTATATACTGTAAATAAAATATGCAATAGTACAGTAAATATATATTACATACTGTACATAAAATATCAAAAAGTACACCAAATATGTGTTATATATACACTAAATAAACTATAAAAACTACAGTAATTATATTTAATATACTGTACATAAAATATCAAAAATTACTCAAAATGTATATTATATACTGTTAATAAAATATCAAAAATTACAGTAAATATATATTACACATTCTATTTAAAATATCAATACTACACCAAAAATATATTTTATAATTTACATAAAATATCAAAAGTACACCAAATATATATTATATACTGTACATTAAATATCAAAATGCACAGTAAATCTATTTCATATATTGTACATATAATATTAACTGAAAGTACACCAAATACATTTTATATAATGTAAATAAAATGTCCAAAAGCACAGTAAATATATATTACATACTGTACATAAAATACCAAAAAGTACACCAAATATGTGTTACATATACTGTAAATAAACAATCAAAAAATACACTAATTATATTTAATATACTGTACATAAAATATCAAAAATTACACGAAATGTATACTATATACCGTAAAAAAATATCTAAAATTACAGTAAATATATATTGCACACTCTATGTAAAATATCAAAAACTACGACAAATATATATTATATAATTTACATAAAATATCAAAAGTACACCAAATAGATATTATATACAGTACATAAAATATCAAAAAGTACAGTAAATACATTTCATATATTGTACATATAATATTAACTAAATGTACACCAAATACATTTTATATACTGTAAATAAAGTATCCAAAATACAGTAAATATATATTACATACTGTACATAAAATATCAAAAAGTACACCAAATGTGTGTTATATATAGTGTAAATAAACAATCAAAAACTACAGTAATTATATTTAATATACTGTACATAAAAGATCAAAAATTACACGAAATGTATTCTATATACCGTAAAAAAAATCTAAAATTACAGTAAATATATATTACACACTCTATGTAAAATATCAAAAACTATGCCAAATATATATTATATAATTTACATAAAATATCAAAAGTACACCAAATAGATATTATATACAGTACACGAAATATCAAAAAGTACAGTAAATATATTTCATATATTTTACATATAATATTAACTAACAGTACACCAAATATATTTTATATACTGTAAATAAAATATCCAATAGTACAGTAAATATATATTACATACTGTACATAAAATGTCAAAAAGTACACCAAACATGTGTTATATATACTGTAAATAAACTATAAAAACTACAGTAATTATATTTAATATACTGTACATAAAATATCAAATATTACTCAAAATGTATATTATATACAGTTAATAAAATATCAAAAATTACAGTAAATATATATTACACATTCTATTTAAAATACCAAAACTACACCAAAAATATATTTTATAATTTACATAAAATATCAAAAGTACACCAAATATATATTATATACTGTACATTAACTATCAAAATGCACAGTAAATCTATTTCATATATTGTACATATAATATTAACTGAAAGTACACCAAATACATTTTATATAATGTAAATAAAATGTCCAAAAGCACAGTAAATATATATTACGTACTGTACATAAAATACCAAAAAGTACACCAAATATGTGTTATATATACTGTAAATAAACAATCAAAAAATACACTAATTATATTTAATATACTGTACATAAAATATCAAAAATTACACGAAATGTATACTATATACCCTAAAAAAATATCTAAAATTACAGTAAATATATATTGCACACTCTATGTAAAATATCAAAAACTACGCCAAATATATATTATATAATTTACATAAAATATCAAAAGTACACCAAATAGATATTATATACAGTACATAAAATATGAAAAAGTACAGTAAATATATTTCATATATTCTACATATAATATTAACTAAAAGTACACCAAATACATTTTATATACTGTAAATAAAGTATCCAATAGTACAGTAAATATATATTACATACTGTACATAAAATATCAAAAAGTACACCAAATATGTGTTATATATACTGTAAATAAACAATCAAAAACGGGAGTAATTACATTTAATATACTGTACATAAAATATCAAAAATTACACGAAATGTATACTATATACAGTAAAAAAATATCTAAAATTACAGTAAATATATATTACACACTCTATGTAAAATATCAAAAACTACGCCAAATATATATTATATAATTTACATAAAATATCAAAAGTACACCAAATAGATATTATATACAGTACATGAAATATCAAAAAGTACAGTAAATATATTTCATATATTGTACATATAATATTAACTAAAAGTACACCAAATATATTTTATATACTGTAAATAAAATATCCAATAGTACAGTAAATACATATTACATACCGTACATGAAATACCAAAAAGTACACCAAATGTGTGTTATATATACTGTAAATAAACAATCAAAAACTATAGTAATTATATTTAATATACTGTACATAAAATATCAAAAATTACAGGAAATGTATACTATATACCGTAAAAAAAATCTAAAATTACAGTAAATATATATTACACAATCTATGTAAAATATCAAAATCTATGCCAAATATATATTATCTAATTTACATAAAATATCAAAAGTACACCAAATAGATATTATATACAGTACATGAAATATCAAAAAGTACAGTAAATATATTTCATATATTGTACATATAATATTAACTAAAAGTACACCAAATATATTTTATATTCTGTAAATTAAATATCCAATAGTACAGTAAATATATATTACATACTGTACATAAAATGTCAAAAAGTACACCAAATATGTGTTATATATACTGTAAATAAACTATAAAAACTACAGTAATTATATTTAATATACTGTACATGAAATATCAAAAATTACTCAAAATGTATGTTATATACTGTTAATAAAATATCAAAAATTACAGTAAATATATATTACACATTCTATTTAAAATATCAAAACTACACCAAAAATATATTTTCTAATTTACATAAAATATCAAAAGTACACCAAATATATATTATATACTGTACATTAAATATCAAAATGCACAGTAAATCTATTTCATATATGGTACATATAATATTAACTGAAAGTACACCAAATACATTTTATATAATGTAAATAAAATGTCCAAAAGCACAGTAAATATATATTACATACTGTACATAAAATACCAAAAAGTACACCAAATATGTGTTATATATACTGTAAATAAACAATCAAAAAATACACTAATTATATTTAATATACTGTACATAAAATATCAAAAGTTACACGAAATGTATACTATATACCGTAAAAAAAATCTAAAATTACAGTAAATATATATTGCACACTCTAAAATATCAAAAACTACGCCAAATATATATTATATAATTTACATAAAATATCAAAAGTACACCAAATAGATATTATATACAGTACATAAAATATCAAGAAATACAGAAAATATATCTCATATATTGTACATATCATATTAACTAAAAGTACACCAAATACATTTTATATACTGTAAATAAAATATCCAATAGTACAGTAAATACATATTACATACCGTACATGAAATACCAAAAAGTACACCAAATATGCGTTATATATAATGTAAATAAACAATCAAAAACTACAGTAATTATATTTAATATACTGTACATAAAATATCAAAAATTACACGAAATGTATACTATATACCGTAAAAAAATATCTAAAATTACAGTAAGTATATATTACACACTCTATGTAAAATATCAAAAACTACGCCAAATATATATTATATAATTTACATAAAATATCAAAAGTACACCAAATAGATATTATATACAGTACATGAAATATCAAAAAGTACAGTAAATATATTTCATATATTGTACATATAATATTAACTAAAAGTACACCAAATATATTTTATATACTGTAAATAAAATATCCAATAGTACAGTAAATATATATTACATACTGTACATAAAATGTCAAAAAGTACACCAAATATGTGTTATATATACTGTAAATAAACTATAAAAACTACAGTAATTATATTTATTATACTGTACATGAAATATCAAAAATTACTCAAAATGTATACTATATACTGTTAATAAAATATCAAAAATTACAGTAAATATATATTACACATTCTATTTAAAATATCAAAACTACACCAAAAATATATATTATAATTTACATAAAATATCAAAAGTACACCAAATATATATTATATACTGTACATTAAATATCAAAATGCACAGTAAATCTATTTCATATATTGTACATATAATATTAACTGAAAATACACCAAATACATTTTGTATAATGTAAATAAAATGTCCAAAAGCACAGTAAATATATATTACATACTGTACATAAAATACCAAAAAGTACACCAAATATGTGTTATATATACTGTAAATAAACAATCAAAAAATACACTAATTATATTTAATATACTGTACAAAAAATATCAAAAATTACACGAAATGTATACTATATACCATAAAAAAAAATCTAAAATTACAGTAAATATATATTGCACACTCTATGTAAAATATCAAAAACTACGCCAAATATATATTATATAATTTACATAAAATATCAAAAGTACACCAAATAGATATTATATAGAGTACATAAAATATCAAAAAGTACAGTAAATATATTTCATATATTGCACATATAATATTAACTAAAAGTACACCAAATACATTTTATATACTGTAAATAAAATATCCAATAGTACAGTAAATATATATTACATACTGTACATAAAATATCAAAAAGTACACCAAATATGTGTTATATATACTGTAAATAAAAAATCAAAAACTACAGTAATTATATTTAATATACTGTACATAAAATATCAAAAATTACATGAAATGTATACTATATACCGTAAAAAAAATATCTAAAATTACAGTAAATATATATTACACACTCTATGTAAAATATCAAAAACTACGCCAAATATATATTATATAATTTACATAAAATATCAAAAGTACACCAAATAGATATTATATACAGTACATGAAATATGAAAAAGTACAGTAAATATATTTCATATATTGTACATATAATATTAACTAAAAGTACACCAAATACATTTTATATACTGTAAGTAAAATATCCAATACTACAGTAAATATATATTACATACTGTACATAAAATATCAAAAAGTACACCAAATATGTGTTATATATACTGTAAATAAACAATCAAAAACTACAGTAATTATATTTAATATACTGTACATAAAATATCAAAAATTACACGAAATGTATACTATATACCGTAAAAAAAATATCCAAAATTACAGTAAATATATATTACACACTCTATGTAAAATATCAAAAACTACGCCAAATATATATTATATAATTTACATAAAATATCAAAAGTACACCAAATAGATATTATATACAGTACATGAAATATCAAAAAGTACAGTAAATATATTTCATATATTGTACATATAATATTAACTAAAAGTACAACAGATATATTTTATATACTGTAAATAAAATATCCAATAGTACAGTAAATATATATTACATACTGTACATAAAATGTCAAAAAGTACACCAAATATGTGTTATATATAGTAAATAAACTATAAAAACTACAGTAATTATATTTAATATACTGTACATAAAATATCAAAAATTACTCAAAATGTATATTATATACTGTTAATAAAGTATCAAAAATTACAGTAAATATATATTACACATTCTATTTAAAATATCAATACTACACCAAAAATATATTTTATAATTTACATAAAATATCAAAAGTACACCAAATATATATTATATACTGTACATTAAATATCAAAATGCACAGTAAATCTATTTCATATATTGTATATATAATATTAACTGAAAGTACACCAAATACATTTTATATAATGTCAATAAAATGTCCAAAAGCACAGTAAACATATATTACATACTGTACGTAAAATACCAAAAAGTACACCAAATATGGGTTATATATACTGTAAATAAACAATCAAAAAATACACTAAGTATATTTAATATACTGTACATAAAGTATCAAAAATTACACGAAATGTATACTATATACCGTAAAAAAAATATCTAAAATTACGGTAAATATATATTGCACACTCTAGGTAAAATATCAAATCTACGCCAAATATATATTATATAATTTAAATAAAATATCAAAACTACACCAAATAGATATTATATACAGTACATAAAATATCAAAAAGTACAGTAAATATATTTCATATGTTATACATATAATATTAACTAAAAGTACACCAAATACATTTTATATATTGTAAATAAAATATCCAATAGAACAGAAAATATATATTACATACTGTACATAAAATGTCAAAAAGTATACCAAATATGTGTTATATATACTGTAAATAAACTATAAAAACAACAGTAATTATATTTAATATACTGTACATAAAATATCAAAAATTACTCAAAATGTATATTATATACTGTTAATAAAATATCAAAAATTACAGTAAATATATATTACACATTCTATTTAAAATATCAAAACTACACCAAAAATATATTTTATAATTTACATAAAATATTAAAAGTACACCAAATATATATTATATACTGTACATTAAATATCAAAATGCACAGTAAATCTATTTCATATATTGTAAAGATAATATTAACTGAAAGTACACCAAATACATTTTATATAATGTAAATAAAATGTCCAAAAGCACAGTAAATATATAATACATACTGTACATAAAATACCAAAAAGTACACCAAATATGTGTTATATATACTGTAAATAAACAATCAAAAAATACACTAATTATATTTAATATACTGTACATAAAATATCAAAAATTACACGAAATGTATACTATATACCGTAAAAAAAAATCTAAAATTACAGTAAATATATATTGCACACTCTATGAAAAATATCAAAAACTATGCCAAATATATATTATATAATTTACATAAAATATCAAAAGTACACCAAATAGATATTATATACAGTACATAAAATATGAAAAAGTACAGTAAATATATTTCATATATTCTACATATAATATTAACTAAAAGTACACCAAATACATTTTATATACTGTAAATAAAGTATCCAATAGTACAGTAAATATATATTACATACTGTACATAAAATATCAAAAAGTACACCAAATATGTGTTATATATACTGTAAATAAACAATCAAAAACGGGAGTAATTACATTTAATATACTGTACATAAAATATCAAAAATTACACGAAATGTATACTATATACAGTAAAAAAATATCTAAAATTACAGTAAATATATATTACACACTCTATGTAAAATATCAAAAACTACGCCAAATATATATTATATAATTTACATAAAATATCAAAAGTACACCAAATAGATATTATATACAGTACATGAAATATCAAAAAGTACAGTAAATATATTTCATATATTGTACATATAATATTAACTAAAAGTACACCAAATATATTTTATATACTGTAAATAAAATATCCAATAGTACAGTAAATATATATTACATACTGTACATAAAATGTCAAAAATTACACCAAATATGTGTTATATATACTGTAAATAAACTATAAAAACTACAGTAATTATATTTAATATACTGTACATAAAATATCAAAAATTACTCAAAATGTATATTATATACTGTTAATTAAATATCAAAAATTACAGTAAATATATATTACACATTCTATTTAAAATATCAAAACTACACCAAAAATATATTTTATAATTTACATAAAATATCAAAAGTACACCAAATATATATTATATACTGTACATTAAATATCAAAATGCACAGTAAATCTATTTCATATATCGTACATATAATATTAACTGAAAGTACACCAAATGCATTTTATATAATGTAAATAAAATGTCCAAAAGCACAGTAAATATATATTACATACTGTACATAAAATACCAAAAAGTACACCAAATATGTGTTATATATAGTGTAAATAAACAATCAAAAAATACACTAATTATATTTAATATACTGTACATAAAATATCAAAAATTACACGAAATGTATACTATATACCGTAAAAAAATATCTAAAATTACAGTAAATATATATTGCACACTCTATGTAAAATATGAAATCTACGCAAAATATATATTATATAATTTACATAAAATATCAAAAGTACACCAAATAGATATTATATACAGAACATAAAATATCAAAAAGTACAGTAAATATATTTCATATATTGTACATATAATATTAACTAAAAGTACACCAAATACATTTTATATACTGTAAATAAAATATCCAATAGTACAGTAAATATATATTACATACTGTACATAAAATGTCAAAAAGTACACCAAATATGTGTTATATATACTGTAAATAAACTATAAAAAGTACAGTAATTATATTTAATATACTGTACATAAAATATCAAAAATTACTCAAAATGTATATTATATACTGTTAATAAAATATCAAAAATTACAGTAAATATGTATTACACATTCTATTTAAAATATCAAAACTACACCAAAAATATATTTTATAATTTACATAAAATATCAAAAGTACACCAAATATATATTATATACTGTACATTAAATATCAAAATGCACAGTAAATCTATTTCATATATTGTACATATAATATTAACTGAAAGTACACCAAATACATGTTATATAATGTAAATAAAATGTCCAAAAGCACAGTAAATATATAATACATACTGTACATAAAATACGAAAAAGTACACCAAATATGTGTTATATATACTGTAAATAAACAATCAAAAAATACACTAATTATATTTAATATACTGTACATAAAATATCAAAAATTACACGAAATGTATACTATATACCGTAAAAAAAATCTAAAATTACAGTAAATATATATTGCACACTCTAAAATATCAAAAACTACGCCAAATATATATTATATAATTTACATAAAATATCAAAAGTACACCAAATAGATATTATATACAGTACATAAAATATCAAGAAATACAGAAAATATATCTCATATATTGTACATATCATATTAACTAAAAGTACACCAAATAGATTTTATATACTGTAAATAAAATATCCAATAGTACAGTAAATACATATTACATACCGTACATGAAATACCAAAAAGTACACCAAATGTGTGTTATATATACTGTAAATAAACAATCAAAAACTATAGTAATTATATTTAATATACTGTACATAAAATATCAAAAATTACAGGAAATGTATACTATATACCGTAAAAAAATATCTAAAATTACAGTAAATATATATTACACACTCTATGTAAAATATCAAAATCTATGCCAAATATATATTATCTAATTTACATAAAATATCAAAAGTACACCAAATAGATATTATATACAGTACATGAAATATCAAATGTACAGTAAATATATTTCATATATTGTACATATAATATTAACTAAAAGTACACCAAATATATTTTATATACTGTAAATTAAATATCCAATAGTACAGTAAATATATATTACATACTGTACATAAAATGTCAAAAAGTACACCAAATATGTGTTATATATACGGTAAATAAACTATAAAAACTACAGTAATTATATTTAATATACTGTACATGAAATATCAAAAATTACTCAAAATGTATGTTATATACTGTTAATAAAATATCAAAAATTACAGTAAATATATATTACACATTCTATTTAAAATATCAAAACTACACCAAAAATATATTTTCTAATTTACATAAAATATCAAAAGTACACCAAATATATATTATATACTGTACATTAAATATCAAAATGCACAGTAAATCTATTTCATATATCGTACATATAATATTAACTGAAAGTACACCAAATGCATTTTATATAATGTAAATAAAATGTCCAAAAGCACAGTAAATATATATTACATACTGTACATAAAATACCAAAAAGTACACCAAATATGTGTTATATATAGTGTAAATAAACAATCAAAAAATACACTAATTATATTTAATATACTGTACATAAAATATCAAAAATTACACGAAATGTATACTATATACCGTAAAAAAATATCTAAAATTACAGTAAATATATATTGCACACTCTATGTAAAATATGAAATCTACGCAAAATATATATTATATAATTTACATAAAATATCAAAAGTACACCAAATAGATATTATATACAGAACATAAAATATCAAAAAGTACAGTAAATATATTTCATATATTGTACATATAATATTAACTAAAAGTACACCAAATACATTTTATATACTGTAAATAAAATATCCAATAGTACAGTAAATATATATTACATACTGTACATAAAATGTCAAAAAGTACACCAAATATGTGTTATATATACTGTAAATAAACTATAAAAAGTACAGTAATTATATTTAATATACTGTACATAAAATATCAAAAATTACTCAAAATGTATATTATATACTGTTAATAAAATATCAAAAATTACAGTAAATATGTATTACACATTCTATTTAAAATATCAAAACTACACCAAAAATATATTTTATAATTTACATAAAATATCAAAAGTACACCAAATATATATTATATACTGTACATTAAATATCAAAATGCACAGTAAATCTATTTCATATATTGTACATATAATATTAACTGAAAGTACACCAAATACATGTTATATAATGTAAATAAAATGTCCAAAAGCACAGTAAATATATAATACATACTGTACATAAAATACGAAAAAGTACACCAAATATGTGTTATATATAGTGTAAATAAACAATCAAAAAATACACTAATTATATTTAATATACTGTACATAAAATATCAAAAATTACACGAAATGTATACTATATACCGTAAAAAAAATCTAAAATTACAGTAAATATATATTGCACACTCTAAAATATCAAAAACTACGCCAAATATATATTATATAATTTACATAAAATATCAAAAGTACACCAAATAGATATTATATACAGTACATAAAATATCAAGAAATACAGAAAATATATCTCATATATTGTACATATCATATTAACTAAAAGTACACCAAATAGATTTTATATACTGTAAATAAAATATCCAATAGTACAGTAAATACATATTACATACCGTACATGAAATACCAAAAAGTACACCAAATGTGTGTTATATATACTGTAAATAAACAATCAAAAACTATAGTAATTATATTTAATATACTGTACATAAAATATCAAAAATTACAGGAAATGTATACTATATACCGTAAAAAAATATCTAAAATTACAGTAAATATATATTACACACTCTATGTAAAATATCAAAATCTATGCCAAATATATATTATCTAATTTACATAAAATATCAAAAGTACACCAAATAGATATTATATACAGTACATGAAATATCAAATGTACAGTAAATATATTTCATATATTGTACATATAATATTAACTAAAAGTACACCAAATATATTTTATATACTGTAAATTAAATATCCAATAGTACAGTAAATATATATTACATACTGTACATAAAATGTCAAAAATTACACCAAATATGTGTTATATATACGGTAAATAAACTATAAAAACTACAGTAATTATATTTAATATACTGTACATGAAATATCAAAAATTACTCAAAATGTATGTTATATACTGTTAATAAAATATCAAAAATTACAGTAAATATATATTACACATTCTATTTAAAATATCAAAACTACACCAAAAATATATTTTCTAATTTACATAAAATATCAAAAGTACACCAAATATATATTATATACTGTACATTAATTATCAAAATGCACAGTAAATCTATTTAATATATGGTACATATAATATTAACTGAAAGTACACCAAATACATTTTATATAATGTAAATAAAATGTCCAAAAGCACAGTAAATATATATTACATACTGTACATAAAATACCAAAAAGTACACCAAATATGTGTTATATATACTGTAAATAAACAATCAAAAAATACACTAATTATATTTAATATACTGTACATAAAATATCAAAAATTACACGAAATGTATACTATATACCGTAAAAAAAATCTAAAATTACAGTAAATATATATTGCACACTCTAAAATATCAAAAACTACGCCAAATATATATTATATAATTTAAATAAAATATCAAAAGTACACCAAATAGATATTATATACAGTACATAAAATATCAAGAAATACAGAAAATATATCTCATATATTGTACATATCATATTAACTAAAAGTACACCAAATACATTTTATATACTGTAAATAAAATATCCAATAGTACAGTAAATACATATTACATACCGTACATGAAATACCAAAAAGTACACCAAATATGCGTTATATATACTGTAAAAAAACAATCAAAAACTACAGTAATTATATTTAATATGCTGTACATAAAATATCAAAAATTACACGAAATGTATACTATATACCGTAAAAAAAAATCTCAAATTACAGTAAGTATATATTACACACTCTATGTAAAATATCAAAAACTACGCCAAATATATATTATATAATTTACATAAAATATCAAAAGTACACCAAATAGATATTATATACAGTACATGAAATATCAAAAAGTACAGTAAATATATTTCATATATTGTACATATAATATTAACTAAAAGTACACCAAATATATTTTATATACTGTAAATAAAATATCCAATAGTACAGTAAATATATATTACATACTGTACATAAAATGTCAAAAAGTACACCAAATATGTGTTATATATACTTTAAATAAACTATAAAAACTACAGTAATTATATTTATTATACTGTACATAAAATATCAAAAATTACTCAAAATGTATACTATATACTGTTAATAAAATATCAAAAATTACAGTAAATATATATTACACATTCTATTTAAAATATCAAAACTACACCAAAAATATATATTATAATTTACATAAAATATCAAAAGTACACCAAATATATATTATATACTGTACATTAAATATCAAAATGCACAGTAAATCTATTTCATATATTGTACATATAATATTAACTGAAAATACACCAAATACATTTTGTATAATGTAAATAAAATGTCCAAAGGCACAGTAAATATATATTACATACTGTACATAAAATACCAAAAAGTACACCAAATATGTGTTATATATACTGTAAATAAACAATCAAAAAATACACTAATTATATTTAATATACTGTAAAAAAATATCAAAAATTACACGAAATGTATACTATATACCATAAAAAAAAATCTAAAATTACAGTAAATATATATTGCACACTCTATGTAAAATATCAAAAACTACGCCAAATATATATTATATAATTTACATAAAATATCAAAAGTACACCAAATAGATATTATATAGAGTACATAAAATATCAAAAAGTACAGTAAATATATTTCATATATTGTACATATAATATTAACTAAAAGTACACCAAATACATTTTATATACTGTAAATAAAATATCCAGTAGTACAGTAAATATATATTACATACTGTACATAAAATATCAAAAAGTACACCAAATATGTGTTATATATACTGTAAATTAACAATCAAAAACTACAGTAATTATATTTAATATACTGTACATAAAATATCAAAAATTACATGAAATGTATACTATATACCGTAAAAAAAATATCTAAAATTACAGTAAATATATATTACACACTCTATGTAAAATATCAAAAACTACGCCAAATATATATTATATAATTTACATAAAATATCAAAAGTACACCAAATAGATATTATATACAGTACATGAAATATCAAAAAGTACAGTAAATATATTTCATATATTGTACATATAATATTAACTAAAAGTACACCAAATACATTTTATATACTGTAAGTAAAATATCCAATACTACAGTAAATATATATTACATACTGTACATAAAATATCAAAAAGTACACCAAATATGTGTTATATATACTGTAAATAAACAATCAAAAACTACAGTAATTATATTTAATATACTGTACATATAATATCAAAAATTACACGAAAGGTATACTATATACCATAAAAAAAATATCCAAAATTACAGTAAATATATATTACACACTCTATGTAAAATATCAAAAACTACGCCAAATATATATTATATAATTTACATAAAATATCAAAAGTACACCAAATAGATATTATATACAGTACATGAAATATCAAAAAGTACAGTAAATATATTTCATATATTGTACATATAATATTAACTAAAAGTACACCAGATATATTTTATATACTGTAAATAAAATATCCAAGAGTACAGTAAATATATATTACATACTGTACATAAAATGTCAAAAAGTACACCAAATATGTGTTATATATAGTAAATAAACTATAAAAACTACAGTAATTATATTTAATATACTGTACATAAAATATCAAAAATTACTCAAAATGTATATTATATACTGTTAATAAAGTATCAAAAATTACAGTAAATATATATTACACATTCTATTTAAAATATCAAAACTACACCAAAAATATATTTTATAATTTACATAAAATATCAAAAGTACACCAAATATATATTATATACTGTACATTGAATATCAAAATGCACAGTAAATCTATTTCATATATTGTACATATAATATTAACTGAAAGTACACCAAATACATTTTATATAATGTAAATAAAATGTCCAAAAGCACAGTAAATATATAATACATACTGTACATAAAATACCAAAAAGTACACCAAATATGTGTTATATATACTGTAAATAAACAATCAAAAAATACACTAATTATATTTAATATACTGTACATAAAATATCAAAAATTACACGAAATGTATACTATATACCGTAAAAAAAATCTAAAATTACAGTAAATATATATTGCACACTCTAAAATATCAAAAACTACACCAAATATATATTATATAATTTACATAACATATCAAAAGTACACCAAATAGATATTATATACAGTATATAAAATATCAAAAAATACAGTAAATATATCTCATATATTGTACATATCATATTAACTAAAAGTACACCAAATACATTTTATATACTGTAAATAAAATATCCAAAAGTACAGTAAATACATATTACATACTGTACATGAAATACCAAAAAGTACACCAAATGTGTGTTATATATACTGTAAATAAACAATCAAATACTACAGTAATTATATTTAATATACTGTACATAAAATATCAAAAATTACACGAAATGTATACTATATACCGTAAAAAAATATCTAAAATTACAGTAAATATATATTACACACTCTATGTATAATATCAAAATCTACGCCAAATAAATATTATATAATTTACATAAAATATCAAAAGTACACCAAATAGATATTATATACAGTACATGAAATATCAAAAAGTACAGTAAATATATTTCATATATTGTACATATAATATTAACTAAAAGTACACCAAATATATTTTATATACTGTAAATTAAATATCCAATAGTACAGTAAATATATATTACATACTGTACATAAAATGTCAAAAAGTACACCAAATATGTGTTATATATACTGTAAATAAACTATAAAAACTACAGTAATTATATTTAATATACTGTACATGAAATATCAAAAATTACTCAAAATGTATGTTATATACTGTTAATAAAATATCAAAAATTACAGTAAATATATATTACACATTCTATTTAAAATATCAAAACTACACCAAAAATATATTTTCTAATTTACATAAAATATCAAAAGTACACCAAATATATATTATATACTGTACATTAAATATCAAAATGCACAGTAAATCTATTTCATATATGGTACATATAATATTAACTGAAAGTACACCAAATACATTTTATATAATGTAAATAAAATGTCCAAAAGCACAGTAAATATATATTACATACTGTACATAAAATACCAAAAAGTACACCAAATATGTGTTATATATACTGTAAATAAACAATCAAAAAATACACTAATTATATTTAATATACTGTACATAAAATATCAAAAATTACACGAAATATATACTATATACCGTAAAAAAATTATCTAAAATTACAGTAAATATATATTGCACACTCTATGTAAAATATCAAAAACTACACCAAATATATATTATATAATTTACATAAAATATCAAAAGTACACCAAATAGATATTATATACAGTACATAAAATATCAACAAGTACAGTAAATATATCTCATATATTGTACATATCATATTAACTAAAAGTACACCAAATACATTTTATATACTGTAAATAAAATATCCAAAAGTACAGTAAATATATATTACATACTGTACATAAAATGTCAAATAGTACACCAAATATGTGATATATATACTCTAAATAAACTATAAAAAGTACAGTAATTATATTTAATATACTGTACATAAAATATCAAAAATTACTCAAAATGTATATTATATACTGTTAATAAAATATTAAAAATTACAGTAAATATATATTACACATTCTATTTAAAATATCAAAACTACACCAAAAATATATTTTATAATTTACATAAAATATCAAAAGTACACCAAATATATATTATATACTCTACATTAAATATCAAAATGCACAGTAAATCTATTTCATATATTGTACATATAATATTAACTGAAAGTACACCAAATACATTTTATATAATGTAAATAAAATGTCCAAAAGCACAGTAAATATATATTACATACTGTACATAAAATACCAAAAAGTACACCAAATATGTGTTATATATACTGTAAATAAACAATCAAAAAATACACTAATTATATTTAATATACTGTACATAAAATATCAAAAATTACACGAAATATATACTATATACCGTAAAAAAAAATCTAAAATTACGGAAAATATATATTGCACACTCTATGTAAAATATCAAATCTACGCAAAATATATATTATATAATTTACATAAAATATCAAAAGTACACCAAATAGATATTATATACAGTACATAAAATATCAAAACTACAGTAAATATATTTCATATAATGAACCTGTAATATTAACTAAAACTTCACCAAATACATTTTATATACTGTAAATAAAATATGCAATAGTACATTAAATATATATTACATACTGTACATAAAATATCAAAAAGTACACCAAATATGTGTTATATATACTGTATATAAACTATAAAAACTACTGTAATTATATTTAATATACTGTACATAATATATGAAAAATTACACTAAATGCAAATTATATACTGTAAATAAAATATCAAATAGTACAGTAAATATTTATTACACACTCTATGTAAAATATCAAAAACTACACCAAATATGTGTTATATATTCTGTAAATAAACAATCAAAAATTACAGTAATTATATTTCATATACTGTACAAAAAATATCAAGAATTACACGAAATGTATAGTATATACCGTAAAAAAAATCTGAAATTACAGTAAATATATATTAGACAATCTATGTAAAATATCAAAAACTACGCCAAATATATTATATAATTTACATAAAATATCAAATGTACACCAAATAGATATTATATACTGTACATAAAATATCAAAAAGTACAGTAAATATGTTTCATAGATTCTACATATAATATTAACTAAAAGTACACCAAATACATTTTATATACTGTAAATAAAATATCCAATAGTACAGTAAATATATATGACATACTGTACATAAAATATCAAAAAGTACACCAAATATGTGTTATATATACTGTAAATAAACTATAAAAACTACAGTAATTATATTTAATATACTGTACATAAAATATTAAAAATTAAACTAAATGCATATTATATACTGTAAATAAAATATCAAATAGTACAGTAAATATTTATTACACACTCTATGTTAAATATCAAAAACTACACCAAATATATGTTATATAATTTACATAATCTATCAAAAGTACACCAAATATATATTATTTACTGTACATAAAATATCAAAAATTACACGAAATGTATACTATATACTGTAATAAAAATCTAAAATTACAGTAAATATATATTAAACACTCTATGTAAAATATCAAAAACTACGCCATATATATTATGTAATTTACATAAAATATCAAAAGTACACCAAATATATATTATATACTGTACATTAAATGTCAAAAAGTACCACAAATATATTGCAAATATTGTACATATAATATTAACTAAAAGTACACCAAATACATTTTATATACTGTAAGTAAAATATCCAAAAGTACAGTAAATATATATTACATACTGTACATAAAATATCAAAAAGTACACCAAATACGTGTTATATATACTGTAAATAAACTATAAAAACTACAGTAATTATATTTAATATACTGTACATAAAATACCAAATATTACACAAAATGTATATTATATACCGTAAATAAAATCTCAAAAATTACTGTAAATATATATTGCACATTCTATTTAAAATATCAAAAACTACACCAAAAATATATTTTATAATTTACATAAAATATCAAAAGTACACTTAATATATTTTTTATACTGTACATAAAATATGAAAATGTACAGTAAATATATTTCATATAGTGTACATATAATATTAAATAAAGTACACCAAATGCATTTTATATACTGTAAATAAAATGTCCAAAAGTACAGTAAATATATATTACATACTGTATATAAAATATCAAAAAGTACACCAAATATGTGTTATATATACTGTAAATAAGCTATCAAAATCTACAGTAATTATATTTAATATACTGTACATAAAATATCAAAAATTACACTAAATCAATATTATATACAGTAAATAAAATATCAAATAGTACAGTAAATATTTATTACACACTCTATGTAAAATATCAAAAACTACACCAAATATATGTTATATAATTTACATAAAATATCAAAAGTACACCAAATATATATTATATACTGTACATTAAATATCAAAATGCACAGTAAATCTATTTCATATATTGTACATATAATATTAACTGAAAGTACACCAAATACATTTTATATAATGTAAATAAAATGTCCAAAAGCACAGTAAATATATATTACATACTGTACATAAAATACCAAAAAGTACACCAAATATGTGTTATATATACTGTAAATAAACAATCAAAAACTACAGTAATTATATTTTATATACTGTACATAAAATATCAAAAATTACACGAAATGTATACTATATACCATAAAAAATATATCTAAAATTTCAGTAAATATATATTGCACACTCTATGTAAAATATCAAAAACTACGCCAAATATATATTATATAATTTACATAAAATATCAAAAGTACACCAAATAGATATTATATACAGTACATAAAATATCAAAAAGTACAGTAAATATATTTCATATATTGTACATATAATATTAACTAAAAGTACACCAAATACATTTTATATACTGTAAATAAAGTATCCAATAGTACAGTAAATATATATTACATACAGTACATAAAATATCAAAAAGTACACCAAATATGTGTTATATATACTGTAAATAAACTATAAAAACTACAGTAATTATATTTAATATACTGTACATAAAATATCAAAAATTACACGAAATGTATACTATATACGGTAAAAAAAATATCTAAAATTACAGTAAATATATATTACACACTCTATGTAAAATATCAAAAACTACGCCAAATATATATTATATAATTTACATAAAATATCAAAAGTACACCAAATAGATATTATATACAGTACATGAAATATCAAAAAGTACAGTAAATATATTTCATATATTGTACATATAATATTAACTAAAAGTACACCAAATATATTTTATATACTGTAAATAAAATATCCAATAGTACAGTAAATATATATTACATACTGTACATAAAATGTGAAAAAGTACACCAAATATGTGTTATATATACTGTAAATAAACTATAAAAACTACAGTAATTATATTTAATATACTGTACATAAAATATCAAAAATTACTCAAAATGTATATTATATACTGTTAATAAAATATCAAAAATTACAGTAAATATATATTACACATTCTATTTAAAATATCAAAACTACACCAAAAATATATTTTATAATTTACATAAAATATCAAAAGTACACCAAATATATATTATATACTGTACATTAAATATCAAAATGCACAGTAAATCTATTTCATATATTGTACATATAATATTAACTGAAAGTATACCAAATACATTTTATATAATGTAAATAAAATATCCAAAAGCACAGTAAACATATATTACATACTGTACATAAAATAACAAAAAGTACACCAAATATGTGTTATATATACTGTAAATAAACAATCAAAAAATACACTAATTATATTTAATATACTGTACATAAAATATCGAAAATTACACGAAATGTATACTATATACAGTAAAAAAAATATCTAAAATTACAGTAAATATATATTGCACACTCTATGTAAAATATCAAAAACTATGCCAAATATATATTATATAATTTACATAAAATATCAAAAGTACACCAAATAGATATTATATACAGTACATAAAATATCAAAAAGTACAGTAAATATATTTCATATATTGTACATATAATATTAACTAAAAGTACACCAAATACATTTTATATACTGTAAATAAAGTATCCAATAGTACAGTAAATATATATTACATACTGTACATAAAATGTCAAAAAGCACACCAAATATGTGTTATATATACTGTAAATAAACTAAAAAAACTACAGTAATTATATTTAATATACTGTACATAAAATATCAAAAATTACTCAAAATGTATATTATATACTGTTAATAAAATATCAAAAATTACAGTAAATATATATTACACATTCTATTTAAAATACAAAAACTACACCAAAAATATATTTTATAATTTACATAATATACCAAAAGTACACCAAATATATATTATATACTGTACATTAAATATCAAAATGCACAGTAAATCTATTTCATATATTGTACATATAATATTAACTGAAAGTACACAAAATACATTTTATATAATGTAAATAAAATGTCCAAAAGCACAGTAATTATATATTACATACTGTACATAAAATACCAAAAAGTACACCAAACATGTGTTATATATACTGTAAATAAACAATCAAAAAATACACTAATTATATTTAATATACTGTACATAAAATATCATAAATTACACGACATGTATACTATATACCGTAAAAAAAATATCTAAAATTACAGTAAATATATATTGCACACTCTATGTAAAATATCAAAAACTACGCCAAATATATATTATATAATTTACATAAAATATCAAAAGTACACCAAATAGATATTATATACAGTACATAAAATATCAAAAAGTACAGTATATATATTTCATATATTGTACATATAATATTAACTAAAAGTACACCAAATACATTTTATATAATGTAAATAAAATGTCCAAAAGCACAGTAAATATATATTACATAATGTACATAAAATACCAAAAAGTACACCAAACATGTGTTATATATACTGTAAATAAACAATAAAAAAATACACTAATTATATTTAATATACTGTAAATAAAATATCAAAAATTACACGAAATGTATACTATATACTGTAAAAAAAATATCTAAAATTACAGTAAATATATATTGCACACTCTATGTAAAATATCAAAAACTACGCCAAATATATATTATATAATTTACATAAAATATCAAAAGTACACCAAATAGATATTATATACAGTACATAAAATATCAAAAAGTACAGTAAATATATTTCATATATTGTACATATAATATTAACTAAAAGTACACCAAATACATTTTATATACTGTAAATAAAATATCCAATAGTACAGTAAATATATACTACATACTGTACATAAAATATCAAAAAGTACAACAAATATGTGTTATATATACTGTAAATAAACAATCAAAAACTACAGTAATTATATTTAATATACTGTACATAAAATATCAAAAATTACACGAAATGAATACTATATACCGTAAAAAAAAATCTAAAATTACAGTAAATATATATTACACACTCTATGTAAAATATCAAAAACTACGCCAAATATATATTATATAATTTACATAAAATATCAAAAGTACACCAAATAGATATTATATACAGTACATGAAATATCAAAATGTACAGTAAATATATTTCATATATTGTACATATAATATTAACTAAAAGTACACAAAGTATATTTTATATACTGTAAATAAAATATCCAATAGTACAGGAAATATATATTACATACTGTACATAAAATGTCAAAAACTACACCAAATATGTGTTATATATACTGTAAATAAACTATAAAAACTACAGTAATTATATATAATATACTGTACATAAAATATCAAAAATTACACCAAATGCATATTATATACTGTAAATAAAATATCAAATAGTACAGTAACTGTTTATTACACACTCTATGTAAAATACCAAAAACTACACCAAATATATGTTTTATAATTTACATAAAATATCAAAAGTACACCAAATATATATTATACACTGTACATAAAATATCAAAAAGTACAGTAAATATATTTCATATATTGTACACATAATATTAACTAAAAGTACACCAAATACATTTTATATACTGTAACTGAAATATCAAAAATTACAGTAAGTATATATTATCTACTGTACATAAAATATCAAAAAGTACACCAAATATGTGTTATTTATACTGTAAATAAACTATCAAAATCTTCAGTAATTATATTTAATATACCGTACATAAAATATCAAAAATTACACCAAATGTATATTATACACTCTAAATAGAATATCAAAAAGGACAGTAAATATTTACTACACTCTATGTAAAATATCAAAACTACACCAAATATATATTATATAATTTACATAAAATATCAAAAGTACACCAAATATATATTATATACTCTACATAAAATATCAAAAAGTACAGTAAATATATTTCTTATGTTGTACATATAATATTAACTAAAAGTACACCAAATACATTTTACATACTGTAAATTAAATATCAAAAATTACAGTAAGTATATATTATCTACTGTACATAAAATATCAAAAAGTACACCAAATATGTGTTATTTATACTGTAAATAAACTATCAAAATCTTCAGTAATTATATTTAATATACTGTACATAAATTATCAAAAATTACACCAAATGTATATTACACACTCTAAATAGAATATCAAAAAGGACAGTAAATATATATTACACTCTATGTAAAATATCAAATCTACACCAAATATATATTATATAATTTACATAAAATATCAAAAGTACACGAAATATATATTATATACTCTACATAAAATATCAAAAAGTACAGTAAATATATTTCATATGTTGTACATATAATATTAACTAAAAGTACACCAAATACATTTTACATACTGTAAATAAAATACCAAAAATTACAGTAAGTATATATTATCTACTGTACATAAAATATCAAAAAGTACACCAAATATGTGTTATATATACTGTAAATAAACTATCAAAATCTTCAGTAATTTTATTTAATATACTGTACATAAAATATCAAAAATTACACCAAATGTATATTATACACTCTAAATAAAATATCAAAAAGGACAGTAAATATATATTACACTCTATTTAAAATATCAAAAACTCCACCAAATATATATTATATAATTTACATAAAATATCAAAAGTACACCAAATATATATTATATACTCTACATAAAATATCAAAAAGTACAGTAAATATATTTCATATGTTGTACATATAATAGTAACTAAAAGTACACCAAATACATTTTACATACTGTAAATAAAATACCAAAAATTACAGTAAGTATATATTATCTACTGTACATAAAATATCAAAAAGTACACCAAATATGTGTTATATATACTGTAAATAAACTATCAAAATCTTCAGTAATTATATTTAATATACTGTACATAAAATATAAAAAATTACACCAAATGTATATTATACACTCTAAATAGAATATCAAAAAGGACAGTAAATATATACTACACTCTATGTAAAATATCAAAACTACACCAAATATATATTATATAATTTACATAAAATATCAAAAGTACACCAAATATATATTGTATACTCTACATAAAGTATCAAAAAGTACAGTAAATATATTTCATATGTTGTACATATAATATTAACTAAAAGTACACCAAATACATTTTACATACTGTAAATAAAATATCAAAAATTACAGTAAGTAAATATTATCTACTGTACATAAAATATCAAAAAGTACACCAATTATGTGTTATATATACTGTAAATAAACTATCAAAATCTTCAGTAATTATATTTAATATACTGTACATAAAATATCAAAAATTACACCAAATGTATATTATACACTCTAAATAGTATATCAAAAAGGAGAGTAAATATATATTACACTCTATGTAAAATATCAAAAACTACACCAAATATATATTATATAATTTACATAAAATATCAAATGTACACCAAATATATATTATATACTGTACATAAAATAACAAAAAGTACAGTAAATATATTTCATATATTGTACATATAATATTAACTAAAAGTACACCAAATACATTTTACATACTGTAAATAAAATATCAAAAATTACAGTAAGTATATATTATCTACTGTACATAAAATATCAAAAAGTACACCAAATATGTGTTATATATACTGTAAATAAACTATCAAAATCTTCAGTAATTATATTTAATATACTGTACATAAAATATCAAAAATTACACCAAATGTATATTATACACTCTAAATAGTATATCAAAAAGGACAGTAAATATATATTACACTCTATGTAAAATATCAAAAACTACACCAAATATATATTATATAATTTACATAAAATATCAAAAGTACACCAAATATATATTATATACTGTACATAAAATATCAAAAGTACAGTAAATATATTTCATATGTTGTACATATAATATTAACTAAAAGTACACCAAATACATTTTACATACTGTAAATAAAATATCAAAAATTACAGTAAGTATATATTATCTACTGTACATAAAATATCAAAAAGTACACCAAATATGTGTTATATATACTGTAAATAAACTATCAAAATCTTCAGTAATTATATTTAATATACTGTACATAAAATATCAAAAATTACACCAAATGTATATTATACACTCTAAATAGAATATCAAAAAGGACAGTAAATATATACTACATTCTATGTAAAATATCAAAACTACACCAAATACATATTATATAATTTACATAAAATATCAAAAGTACACCAAATATATATTATATACTGTACATAAAATATCAAAAAGTACAGTAAATATATTTCATATGTTGTACATATAATATTAACTAAAAGGACACCAAATACATTTTACATACTGCAAATAAAATATCAAAAATTACAGTAAGTATATATTATCTACTGTACATAAAATATCAAAAAGTACACCAAATATGTGTTATATACACTGTAAATAAACTATCAAAATCTTCAGTAATTATATTTAATATACTGTACATAAAATATCAAAAATTACACCAAATGTATATTATACACTCTAAATAGAATATCAAAAAGGACAGTAAGTATATATTACACTCTATGTAAAATATCAAAACTACACCAAATATATATTATATAATTTACATAAAATATCAAAAGTACACCAAATATATATTATATACGTTACATAAAATATCAAAAAGTACAGTAAATATATTTCATATGTTGTACATATAATATTAACTAAAAGTACACCAAATACATTTTACATACTGTAAATAAAATACCAAAAATTACAGTAAGTATATATTATCTACTGTACATAAAATATCAAAAAGTACACCAAATATGTGTTATATATAATGTAAATAAACTATCAAAATCTTCAGTAATTATATTTAATACACTGTACATAAAATATCAAAAATTACACCAAATGTATATTATACACTCTAAATAGAATATCAAAAAGGGCAGTAAATATATATTACACTCTATTTAAAATATCAAAAACTACACCAAATATATATTATATAATTTACATATAATATCAAAAGTACACCAAATATATATTATATACTGTACATAAAATATCAAAAGTACAGTAAATATATTTCATATGTTGTACATATAATATTAACTAAAAGTACACCAAATACATTTTACATACTGTAAATAAAATATCAAAATTACAGTAAGTATATATTATCTACTGTACATAAAATATCAAAAAGTACTCCAAATATGTGTTATATATACTGTAAATAAACTATCAAAATCTTCAGTAATTATATTTAATATACTGTACATAAAATATCAAAAATTACACCAAATGTATATTATACACTCTAAATAGAATATCAAAAAGGACAGTAAATATATATTACACTCTATGTAAAATATCAAATCTACACCAAATATATATTATATAATTTACATAAAATATCAAAAGTACACCAAATATATATTATATACTCTACATAAAATATCAAAAAGTACAGTAAATATATTTCATATGTTGTACATATAATATTAACTAAAAGTACACCAAATACATTTTACATACTGTAAATAAAATACCAAAAATTACAGTAAGTATATATTATCTACTGTTCATAAAATATCAAAAAGTACACCAAATATGTGTTATTTATACTGTAAATAAACTATCAAAATCTTCAGTAATTATATTTAATATACCGTACATAACATATCAAAAATTACACCAAATGTATATTATACACTCTAAATAGAATATCAAAAAGGACAGTAAAGATATACTACACTCTATGTAAAATATCAAAACTACACCAAATATATATTATATAATTTACATAAAATATCAAAAGTACACCAAATATATATTATATACTCTACATAAAATATCAAAAAGTACAGTAAATATATTTCATATGTTGTACATATAATATTAACTAAAAGTACACCAAATACATTTTACATACTGTAAATAAAATATCAAAAATTACAGTAAGTAAATATTATCTACTGTACATAAAATATCAAAAAGTACACCAAATATGTGTTATATATACTGTAAATAAACTATCAAAATCTTCAGTAATTATATTTAATATACTGTACATAAAATATCAAAAATTACACCAAATGTATATTATACACTCTAAATAGAATATCAAAAAGGAGAGTAAATATATATTACACCCTATGTAAAATATCAAAAACTACACCAAATATATATTATAGAATTTACATAAAATATCAAAAGTACACCAAATATATATTATATACTGTACATAAAATATCAAAAAGTACAGTAAATATATTTCATATATTGTACATATAATATTAACTAAAAGTACACCAAATACATTTTACATATTGTAAATAAAATATCAAAAATTACAGTAAGTATATATTATCTACTGTACATAATATATCAAAAAGTACACCAAATATGTGTTATATATACTGTAAATAAACTATCAAAATCTTCAGTAATTATATTTAATATACTGTACATAAAATATCAAAAATTACACAAAATGTATATTATACATTCTAAATAGAACATCAAAAAGGACAGTAAATATATATTACACTCTATGTAATATATCAAATCTACACCAAATATATATTATATAATTTACATAAAATATCAAAAGTACACCAAATATATATTATATACTCTACATAAAATATCAAAAAGTACAGTAAATATATTTCATATGTTGTACATATAATATTAACTAAAAGTACACCAAATACATTTTACATACTGTAAATAAAATACCAAAAATTACAGTAAGTATATATTATCTACTGTACATAAAATATCAAAAAGTACACCAAATATGTGTTATATATACTGTAAATAAACTATCAAAACCTTCAGTAATTTTATTTAATATACTGTACATAAAATATCAAAAATTACACCAAATGTATATTATACACTCTAAATAAAATATCAAAAAGGACAGTAAATATATATTACACTCTATTTAAAATATCAAAAACTACACCAAATATATATTATATAATTTACATAAAATATCAAAAGTACACCAAATATATATTATATACTCTACATAAAATATCAAAAAGTACAGTAAATATATTTCATATGTTGTACATATAATATTAACTAAAAGTACACCAAATACATTTTACATACTGTAAATAAAATACCAAAAATTACAGTAAGTATATATTATCTACTGTACATAAAATATCAAAAAGTACACCAAATATGTGTTATATATACTGTAAATAAACTATCAAATCTTCAGTAATTATATTTAATATACTGTACATAAAATATCAAAAATTACACCAAATGTATATTATACACTATAAATAGAATATCAAAAAGGACAGTAAATATATACTACACTCTATGTAAAATATCAAAACTACACCAAATATATATTTTATAATTTACATAAAATATCAAAAGTACACCAAATATATATTATATACTCTACATAAAATATCAAAAAGTACAGTAAATATATTTCATATGTTGTACATATAATATTAACTAAAAGTACACCAAATACATTTTACATACTGTAAATAAAATATCAAAAATTACAGTAAGTAAATATTATCTACTGTACATAAAATATCAAAAAGTACACCAAATATGTGTTATATATACTGTAAATAAACTATCAAAATCTTCAGTAATTATATTTAATATACTGTACATAAAATATCAAAAATTACACCAAATGTATATTATACACTCTAAATAGAATATCAAAAAGGAGAGTAAATATATATTACACTCTATGTAAAATATCAAAAACTACACCAAATATATATTATATAATTTACATAAAATATCAAATGTACACCAAATATATATTATATACTGTACATAAAATATCAAAAAGTACACTAAATATATTTCATATATTGTACATATAATATTAACTAAAAGTACACCAAATGCATTTTACATACTGTAAATAAAATATCAAAAATTACAGTAAGTATATATTATCTACTGTACATAAAATATCAAAAAGTACACCAAATATGTGTTATATATACTGTAAATAAACTATCAAAATCTTCAGTAATTATATTTAATATACTGTACATAAAATATCAAAAATTACACCAAATGTATATTATGCACTCTAAATAGTATATCAAAAAGGACAGTAAATATATATTACACTCTATGTAAAATATCAAAAACTACACCAAATATATATTATATAATTTACATAAAATATCAAAAGTACACCAAATATATATTATATACTGTACATAAAATATCAAAAGTACAGTAAATATATTTCATATGTTGTGCATATAATATTAACTAAAAGTACACCAAATACATTTTACATACTGTAAATAAAATATCAAAAATTACAGTAAGTATATATTATCTACTGTACGTAAAATATCAAAAAGTACACCAAATATGTGTTATATATACTGTAAATAAACTATCAAAATCTTCAGTAATTATATTTAATATACTGTACATAAAATATCAAAAATTACACCAAATGTATATTATACACTCTAAATAGAATATCAAAAAGACAGTAAATATATACTACACTCTATGTAAAATATCAAAACTACACCAAATATATATTATATAATTTACATAAAATATCAAAAGTACACCAAATATATATTATATACTGTACATAAAATATCAGAAAGTACAGTAAATATATTTCATATGTTGTACATATAATATTAACTAAAACGACACCAAATACATTTTACATACTGCAAATAAAATATCAAAAATTACAGTAAGTATATATTATCTACTGTACATAAAATATCAAAAAGTACACCAAATATGTGTTATATACACTGTAAATAAACTATCAAAATCTTCAGTAATTATATTTAATATACTGTACATAAAATATCAAAAATTACACCAAATGTATATTATACACTCTAAATAGAATATCAAAAAGGACAGTAAGTATATATTACACTCTATGTAAAATATCAAAACTACACCAAATATATATTATATAATTTACATAAAATATCAAAAGTACACCAAATATATATTATATACTGTACATAAAATATCAAAAAGTACAGTAAATATATTTCATATGTTGTACATATAATATTAACTAAAAGTACACCAAATACATTTTACATACTGTAAATAAAATACCAAAAATTACAGTATGTATATATTATCTACTGTATATAAAATATCAAAAAGTACACCAAATATGTGTTATATATACTGTAAATAAACTATCAAAATCTTCAGTAATTATATTTAATATACTGTACATAAAATATCAAAAATTACACCAAATGTATATTATACACTCTAAATAGAATATCAAAAAGGGCAGTAAATATATATTACACTCTATTTAAAATATCAAAAACTACACCAAATATATATTATATAATTAACATATAATATCAAAAGTACACCAAATATATATTATATACTGTACAAAAAATATCAAAAGTACAGTAAATATATTTCATATGTTGTACATATAATATTAACTAAAAGTACACCAAATACATTTTACATACTGTAAATAAAATATCAAAAATTACAGTAAGTATATATTATCTACTGTACATAAAATATCAAAAAGTACTCCAAATATGTGTTATATATACTGTAAATAAACTATCAAAATCTTCAGTAATTATATTTAATATACTGTACATAAAATATCAAAAATTACACCAAATGTATATTATACACTCTAAATAGAATATCAAAAAGGACAGTAAATATATATTACACTCTATGTAAAATATCAAATCTACACCAAATATATATTATATAATTTACATAAAATATCAAAAGTACACCAAATATATATTATATACTCTACATAAAATATCAAAAAGTACAGTAAATATATTTCATATGTTGTACATATAATATTAACTAAAAGTACACCAAATACATTTTACATACAGTAAATAAAATACCAAAAATTACAGTAAGTATATATTATCTACTGTACATAAAATATCAAAAAGTAAACAAAATATGTGTTATTTATACTGTAAATAAACTATCAAAACCTTCAGTAATTATATTTAATATACCGTACATAAAATTTCAAAAATTACACCAAATGTATATTATACACTCTAAATAGAATATCAAAAAGGACAGTAAATATATATTACACCCTATGTAAGATATCAAAAACTACACCAAATATATATTATATAATTTACATAAAATATCAAAAGTACACCAAATATATATTATATACTGTACATAAAATATCAAAAAGTACAGTAAATATATTTCATATATTGTACATATAATATTAACTAAAAGTACACCAAATACATTTTACATATTGTAAATAAAATACCAAAAATTACAGTAAGTATATATTATCTACTGTACATAATATATCAAAAAGTACACCAAATATGTGTTATATATACTGTAAATAAACTATCAAAATCTTCAGTAATTATATTTAATATACTGTACATAAAATATCAAAAATTACACAAAATGTATATTATACACTCTAAATAGAATATCAAAAAGGACAGTAAATATATATTACACTCTATGTAATATATCAAATCTACACCAAATATATATTATATAATTTACATAAAATATCAAAAGTACACCAAATATATATTATATACTCTACATAAAATATCAAAAAGTACAGTAAATATATTTCATATGTTGTACATATAATATTAACTAAAAGTACACCAAATACATTTTACATACTGTAAATAAAATATGAAAAAATTACAGTAAGTAAATATTATCTACTGTACATAAAATATCAAAAAGTACACCAAATATGTGTTATATATACTGTAAATAAACTATCAAAATCTTCAGTAATTATATTTAATATACTGTACATAAAATATCAAAAATTACACCAAATGTATATTATACACTCTAAATAGAATATCAAAAAGGAGAGTAAATATATATTACACCCTATGTAAAATATCAAAAACTACACCAAATATATATTATATAATTTACATAAAATATCAAAATTACACCAAATATATATTATATACTGTACATAAAATATCAAAAAGTACAGTAAATATATTTCATATATTGTACATATAATATTAACTAAAAGTACACCAAATACATTTTACATATTGTAAATAAAATATCAAAAATTACAGTAAGTATATATTATCTACTGTACATAATATATCAAAAAGTACACCAAATATGTGTTATATATACTGTAAATAAACTATCAAAATCTTCAGTAATTATATTTAATATACTGTACATAAAATATCAAAAATTACACAAAATGTATATTATACACTCTAAATAGAATATCAAAAAGGACAGTAAATATATATTACACTCTATGTAATATATCAAATCTACACCAAATATATATTATATAATTTACATAAAATATCAAAAGTACACCAAATATATATTATATACTCTACATAAAATATCAAAAAGTACAGTAAATATATTTCATATGTTGTACATATAATATTAACTAAAAGTACACCAAATACATTTTACATACTGTAAATAAAATATCAAAAATTACAGTAAGTAAATATTATCTACTGTACATAAAATATCAAAAAGTACACCAAATATGTGTTATATATACTGTAAATAAACTATCAAAATCTTCAGTAATTATATTTAATATACTGTACATAAAATATCAAAAATTACACCAAATGTATATTATACACTCTAAATAGAATATCAAAAAGGAGAGTAAATATATATTACACCCTATGTAAAATATCAAAAACTACACCAAATATATATTATATAATTTACATAAAATATCAAAATTACACCAAATATATATTATATACTGTACATAAAATATCAAAAAGTACAGTAAATATATTTCATATATTGTACATATAATATTAACTAAAAGTACACCAAATACATTTTACATATTGTAAATAAAATATCAAAAATTACAGTAAGTATATATTATCTACTGTACATAATATATCAAAAAGTACACCAAATATGTGTTATATATACTGTAAATAAACTATCAAAATCTTCAGTAATTATATTTAATATACTGTACATAAAATATCAAAAATTACACAAAATGTATATTATACACTCTAAATAGAACATCAAAAAGGACAGTAAATATATATTACACTCTATGTAATATATCAAATCTACACCAAATATATATTATATAATTTACATAAAATATCAAAAGTACACCAAATATATATTATATACTCTACATAAAATATCAAAAAGTACAGTAAATATATTTCATATGTTGTACATATAATATTAACTAAAAGTACACCAAATACATTTTACATACTGTAAATAAAATACCAAAAATTACAGTAAGTATATATTATCTACTGTACATAAAATATCAAAAAGTACACCAAATATGTGTTATATATACTGTAAATAAACTATCAAAATCTTCAGTAATTTTATTTAATATACTGTACATAAAATATCAAAAATTACACCAAATGTATATTATACACTCTAAATAAAATATCAAAAAGGACAGTAAATATATATTACACTCTATTTAAAATATCAAAAACTACACCAAATATATATTATATAATTTACATAAAATATCAAAAGTACACCAAATATATGTTATATACTCTACATAAAATATCAAAAAGTACAGTAAATATATTTCATATGTTGTACATATAATATTAACTAAAAGTACACCAAATACATTTTACATACTGTAAATAAAATACCAAAAATTACAGTAAGTATATATTATCTACTGTACATAAAGTATCAAAAAGTACACCAAATATGTGTTATATATACTGTAAATAAACTATCAAAATCTTCAGTAATTATATTTAATATACTGTACATAAAATATCAAAAATTACACCAAATGTATATTATACACTCTGAATAGAATACCAAAAAGGACAGTAAATATATACTACACTCTATGTAAAATATCAAAACTACACCAAATATATATTATATAATTTACAAAAAATATCAAAAGTACACCAAATATATATTATATACTCTACATAAAATATCAAAAAGTACAGTAAATATATTTCATATGTTGTACATATAATATTAACTAAAAGTACACCAAATACATTTTACATACTGTAAATAAAATATCAAAAATTACAGTAAGTAAATATTATCTACTGTACATAAAATATCAAAAAGTACACCAAATATGTGTTATATATACTGTAAATAAACTATCAAAATCTTCAGTAATTATATTTAATATACTGTACATAAAATATCAAAAATTACACCAAATGTATATTATACACTCTAAATAGAATATCAAAAAGGAGAGTAAATATATATTACACTCTATGTAAAATATCAAAAACTACACCAAATATATATTATATAATTTACATAAAATATCAAATGTACACCAAATATATATTATGTACTGTACATAAAATATCAAAAAGTACAGTAAATATATTTCATATATTGTACATATAATATTAACTAAAAGTACACCAAATACATTTTACATACTGTAAATAAAATATCAAAAATTACAGTAAGTATATATTATCTACTGTACATAAAATATCAAAAAGTACACCAAATATGTGTTATATATACTGTAAATAAACTATCAAAATCTTCAGTAATTATATTTAATATACTGTACATAAAATATCAAAAATTACACCAAATGTATATTATACACTCTAAATAGTATATCAAAAAGGACAGTAAATATATATTACACTCTATGTAAAATATCAAAAACTACACCAAATATATATTATATAATTTACATAAAATATCAAAAGTACACCAAATATATATTATATACTGTACATAAAATATCAAATGTACAGTAAATATATTTCATATGTTGTACATATAATATTAACTAAAAGTACACCAAATACATTTTACATACTGTAAATAAAATATCAAAAATTACAGTAAGTATATATTATCTACTGTACATAAAATATCAATAAGTACACCAAATATGTGTTATATATACTGTAAATAAACTATCAAAATCTTCAGTAATTATATTTAATATACTGTACATAAAATATCAAAAATTACACCAAATGTATATTATACACTCTAAATAGAATATCAAAAAGGACAGTAAATATATACTACACTCTATGTAAAATATCAAAACTACACCAAATATATATTATATAATTTACATAAAATATCAAAAGTGCACCAAATATATATTATATACTGTACATAAAATATCAAAAAGTACAGTAAATATATTTCATATGTTGTACATATAATATTAACTAAAAGGACACCAAATACATTTTACATACTGCAAATAAAATATCAAAAATTACAGTAAGTATATATTATCTACTGTACATAAAATATCAAAAAGTACACCAAATATGTGTTATATACACTGTAAATAAACTATCAAAATCTTCAGTAATTATATTTAATATACTGTACATAAAATATCAAAAATTACACCAAATGTATATTATACACTCTAAATAGAATATCAAAAAGGACAGTAAGTATATATTACACTCTATGTAAAATATCAAAACTACACCAAATATATATTATATAATTTACATAAAATATCAAAAGTACACCAAATATATATTATATACTGTACATAAAATATCAAAAAGTACAGTAAATATATTTCATATGTTGTACATATAATATTAACTAAAAGTACACCAAATACATTTTACATACTGTAAATAAAATACCAAAAATTACAGTAAGTATATATTATCTACTGTACATAAAATATCAAAAAGTACACCAAATATGTGTTATATATACTGTAAATAAACTATCAAAATCTTCAGTAATTATATTTAATATACTGTACATAAAATATCAAAAATTACACCAAATGTATATTATACACTCTAAATAGAATATCAAAAAGGACAGTAAATATATATTACACTCTATGTAAAATATCAAATCTACACCAAATATATATTATATAATTTACATAAAATATCAAAAGTACACCAAATATATATTATATACTCTACATAAAATATCAAAAAGTACAGTAAATATATTTCATATGTTGTACATATAATATTAACTAAAAGTACACCAAATACATTTTACATACTGTAAATAAAATACCAAAAATTACAGTAAGTATATATTATCTACTGTTCATAAAATATCAAAAAGTACACAAAATATGTGTTATTTATACTGTAAATAAACTATCAAAACCTTCAGTAATTATATTTAATATACCGTACATAACATATCAAAAATTACACCAAATGTATATTATACACTCTAAATAGAATATCAAAAAGGACAGTAAATATATACTACACTCTATGTAAAATATCAAAACTACACCAAATATATATTATATAATTTACATAAAATATCAAAAGTACACCAAATATATATTATATACTCTACATAAAATATCAAAAAGTACAGTAAATATATTTCATATGTTGTACATATAATATTAACTAAAAGTACACCAAATACATTTTACATACTGTAAATAAAATATCAAAAATTACAGTAAGTAAATATTATCTACTGTACATAAAATATCAAAAAGTACACCAAATATGTGTTATATATACTGTAAATAAACTATCAAAATCTTCAGTAATTATATTTAATATACTGTACATAAAATATCAAAAATTACACCAAATGTATATTATACACTCTAAATAGAATATCAAAAAGGAGAGTAAATATATATTACACCCTATGTAAAATATCAAAAACTACACCAAATATATATTATAGAATTTACATAAAATATCAAAAGTACACCAAATATATATTATATACTGTACATAAAATATCAAAAAGTACAGTAAATATATTTCATATATTGTACATATAATATTAACTAAAAGTACACCAAATACATTTTACATATTGTAAATAAAATATCAAAAATTACAGTAAGTATATATTATCTACTGTACATAATATATCAAAAAGTACACCAAATATGTGTTATATATACTGTAAATAAACTATCAAAATCTTCAGTAATTATATTTAATATACTGTACATAAAATATCAAAAATTACACAAAATGTATATTATACATTCTAAATAGAACATCAAAAAGGACAGTAAATATGTATTACACTCTATGTAATATATCAAATCTACACCAAATATATATTATATAATTTACATAAAATATCAAAAGTACACCAAATATATATTATATACTCTACATAAAATATCAAAAAGTACAGTAAATATATTTCATATGTTGTACATATAATATTAACTAAAAGTACACCAAATACATTTTACATACTGTAAATAAAATACCAAAAATTACAGTAAGTATATATTATCTACTGTACATAAAATATCAAAAAGTACACCAAATATGTGTTATATATACTGTAAATAAACTATCAAAACCTTCAGTAATTTTATTTAATATACTGTACATAAAATATCAAAAATTACACCAAATGTATATTATACACTCTAAATAGAATATCAAAAAGGACAGTAAATATATATTACACTCTATTTAAAATATCAAAAACTACACCAAATATATATTATATAATTTACATAAAATATCAAAAGTACACCAAATATATATTATATACTCTACATAAAATATCAAAAAGTACAGTAAATATATTTCATATGTTGTACATATAATATTAACTAAAAGTACACCAAATACATTTTACATACTGTAAATAAAATACCAAAAATTACAGTAAGTATATATTATCTACTGTACATAAAATATCAAAAAGTACACCAAATATGTGTTATATATACTGTAAATAAACTATCAAATCTTCAGTAATTATATTTAATATACTGTACATAAAATATCAAAAATTACACCAAATGTATATTATACACTATAAATAGAATATCAAAAAGGACAGTAAATATATACTACACTCTATGTAAAATATCAAAACTACACCAAATATATATTTTATAATTTACATAAAATATCAAAAGTACACCAAATATATATTATATACTCTACATAAAATATCAAAAAGTACAGTAAATATATTTCATATGTTGTACATATAATATTAACTAAAAGTACACCAAATACATTTTACATACTGTCAATAAAATATCAAATATTACAGTAAGTAAATATTATCTACTGTACATAAAATATCAAAAAGTACACCAAATATGTGTTATATATACTGTAAATAAACTATCAAAATCTTCAGTAATTATATTTAATATACTGTACATAAAATATCAAAAATTACACCAAATGTATATTATACACTCTAAATAGAATATCAAAAAGGAGAGTAAATATATATTACACTCTATGTAAAATATCAAAAACTACACCAAATATATATTATATAATTTACATAAAATATCAAATGTACACCAAATATATATTATATACTGTACATAAAATATCAAAAAGTACACTAAATATATTTCATATATTGTACATATAATATTAACTAAAAGTACACCAAATGCATTTTACATACTGTAAATAAAATATCAAAAATTACAGTAAGTATATATTATCTACTGTACATAAAATATCAAAAAGTACACCAAATATGTGTTATATATACTGTAAATAAACTATCAAAATCTTCAGTAATTATATTTAATATACTGTACATAAAATATCAAAAATTACACCAAATGTATATTATGCACTCTAAATAGTATATCAAAAAGGACAGTAAATATATATTACACTCTATGTAAAATATCAAAAACTACACCAAATATATATTATATAATTTACATAAAATATCAAAAGTACACCAAATATATATTATATACTGTACATAAAATATCAAAAGTACAGTAAATATATTTCATATGTTGTGCATATAATATTAACTAAAAGTACACCAAATACATTTTACATACTGTAAATAAAATATCAAAAATTACAGTAAGTATATATTATCTACTGTACGTAAAATATCAAAAAGTACACCAAATATGTGTTATATATACTGTAAATAAACTATCAAAATCTTCAGTAATTATATTTAATATACTGTACATAAAATATCAAAAATTACACCAAATGTATATTATACACTCTAAATAGAATATCAAAAAGACAGTAAATATATACTACACTCTATGTAAAATATCAAAACTACACCAAATATATATTATATAATTTACATAAAATATCAAAAGTACACCAAATATATATTATATACTGTACATAAAATATCAGAAAGTACAGTAAATATATTTCATATGTTGTACATATAATATTAACTAAAACGACACCAAATACATTTTACATACTGCAAATAAAATATCAAAAATTACAGTAAGTATATATTATCTACTGTACATAAAATATCAAAAAGTACACCAAATATGTGTTATATACACTGTAAATAAACTATCAAAATCTTCAGTAATTATATTTAATATACTGTACATAGAATATCAAAAATTACACCAAATGTATATTATACACTCTAAATAGAATATCAAAAAGGACAGTAAGTATATATTACACTCTATGTAAAATATCAAAACTACACCAAATATATATTATATAATTTACATAAAATATCAAAAGTACACCAAATATATATTATATACTGTACATAAAATATCAAAAAGTACAGTAAATATATTTCATATGTTGTACATATAATATTAACTAAAAGTACACCAAATACATTTTACATACTGTAAATAAAATACCAAAAATTACAGTATGTATATATTATCTACTGTATATAAAATATCAAAAAGTACACCAAATATGTGTTATATATACTGTAAATAAACTATCAAAATCTTCAGTAATTATATTTAATATACTGTACATAAAATATCAAAAATTACACCAAATGTATATTATACACTCTAAATAGAATATCAAAAAGGGCAGTAAATATATATTACACTCTATTTAAAATATCAAAAACTACACCAAATATATATTATATAATTAACATATAATATCAAAAGTACACCAAATATATATTATATACTGTACAAAAAATATCAAAAGTACAGTAAATATATTTCATATGTTGTACATATAATATTAACTAAAAGTACACCAAATACATTTTACATACTGTAAATAAAATATCAAAAATTACAGTAAGTATATATTATCTACTGTACATAAAATATCAAAAAGTACTCCAAATATGTGTTATATATACTGTAAATAAACTATCAAAATCTTCAGTAATTATATTTAATATACTGTACATAAAATATCAAAAATTACACCAAATGTATATTATACACTCTAAATAGAATATCAAAAAGGACAGTAAATATATATTACACTCTATGTAAAATATCAAATCTACACCAAATATATATTATATAATTTACATAAAATATCAAAAGTACACCAAATATATATTATATACTCTACATAAAATATCAAAAAGTACAGTAAATATATTTCATATGTTGTACATATAATATTAACTAAAAGTACACCAAATACATTTTACATACAGTAAATAAAATACCAAAAATTACAGTAAGTATATATTATCTACTGTACATAAAATATCAAAAAGTAAACAAAATATGTGTTATTTATACTGTAAATAAACTATCAAAACCTTCAGTAATTATATTTAATATACCGTACATAAAATTTCAAAAATTACACCAAATGTATATTATACACTCTAAATAGAATATCAAAAAGGACAGTAAATATATATTACACCCTATGTAAGATATCAAAAACTACACCAAATATATATTATATAATTTACATAAAATATCAAAAGTACACCAAATATATATTATATACTGTACATAAAATATCAAAAAGTACAGTAAATATATTTCATATATTGTACATATAATATTAACTAAAAGTACACCAAATACATTTTACATATTGTAAATAAAATACCAAAAATTACAGTAAGTATATATTATCTACTGTACATAATATATCAAAAAGTACACCAAATATGTGTTATATATACTGTAAATAAACTATCAAAATCTTCAGTAATTATATTTAATATACTGTACATAAAATATCAAAAATTACACAAAATGTATATTATACACTCTAAATAGAATATCAAAAAGGACAGTAAATATATATTACACTCTATGTAATATATCAAATCTACACCAAATATATATTATATAATTTACATAAAATATCAAAAGTACACCAAATATATATTATATACTCTACATAAAATATCAAAAAGTACAGTAAATATATTTCATATGTTGTACATATAATATTAACTAAAAGTACACCAAATACATTTTACATACTGTAAATAAAATATGAAAAAATTACAGTAAGTAAATATTATCTACTGTACATAAAATATCAAAAAGTACACCAAATATGTGTTATATATACTGTAAATAAACTATCAAAATCTTCAGTAATTATATTTAATATACTGTACATAAAATATCAAAAATTACACCAAATGTATATTATACACTCTAAATAGAATATCAAAAAGGAGAGTAAATATATATTACACCCTATGTAAAATATCAAAAACTACACCAAATATATATTATATAATTTACATAAAATATCAAAATTACACCAAATATATATTATATACTGTACATAAAATATCAAAAAGTACAGTAAATATATTTCATATATTGTACATATAATATTAACTAAAAGTACACCAAATACATTTTACATATTGTAAATAAAATATCAAAAATTACAGTAAGTATATATTATCTACTGTACATAATATATCAAAAAGTACACCAAATATGTGTTATATATACTGTAAATAAACTATCAAAATCTTCAGTAATTATATTTAATATACTGTACATAAAATATCAAAAATTACACAAAATGTATATTATACACTCTAAATAGAATATCAAAAAGGACAGTAAATATATATTACACTCTATGTAATATATCAAATCTACACCAAATATATATTATATAATTTACATAAAATATCAAAAGTACACCAAATATATATTATATACTCTACATAAAATATCAAAAAGTACAGTAAATATATTTCATATGTTGTACATATAATATTAACTAAAAGTACACCAAATACATTTTACATACTGTAAATAAAATATCAAAAATTACAGTAAGTAAATATTATCTACTGTACATAAAATATCAAAAAGTACACCAAATATGTGTTATATATACTGTAAATAAACTATCAAAATCTTCAGTAATTATATTTAATATACTGTACATAAAATATCAAAAATTACACCAAATGTATATTATACACTCTAAATAGAATATCAAAAAGGAGAGTAAATATATATTACACCCTATGTAAAATATCAAAAACTACACCAAATATATATTATATAATTTACATAAAATATCAAAATTACACCAAATATATATTATATACTGTACATAAAATATCAAAAAGTACAGTAAATATATTTCATATATTGTACATATAATATTAACTAAAAGTACACCAAATACATTTTACATATTGTAAATAAAATATCAAAAATTACAGTAAGTATATATTATCTACTGTACATAATATATCAAAAAGTACACCAAATATGTGTTATATATACTGTAAATAAACTATCAAAATCTTCAGTAATTATATTTAATATACTGTACATAAAATATCAAAAATTACACAAAATGTATATTATACACTCTAAATAGAACATCAAAAAGGACAGTAAATATATATTACACTCTATGTAATATATCAAATCTACACCAAATATATATTATATAATTTACATAAAATATCAAAAGTACACCAAATATATATTATATACTCTACATAAAATATCAAAAAGTACAGTAAATATATTTCATATGTTGTACATATAATATTAACTAAAAGTACACCAAATACATTTTACATACTGTAAATAAAATACCAAAAATTACAGTAAGTATATATTATCTACTGTACATAAAATATCAAAAAGTACACCAAATATGTGTTATATATACTGTAAATAAACTATCAAAATCTTCAGTAATTTTATTTAATATACTGTACATAAAATATCAAAAATTACACCAAATGTATATTATACACTCTAAATAAAATATCAAAAAGGACAGTAAATATATATTACACTCTATTTAAAATATCAAAAACTACACCAAATATATATTATATAATTTACATAAAATATCAAAAGTACACCAAATATATATTATATACTCTACATAAAATATCAAAAAGTACAGTAAATATATTTCATATGTTGTACATATAATATTAACTAAAAGTACACCAAATACATTTTACATACTGTAAATAAAATACCAAAAATTACAGTAAGTATATATTATCTACTGTACATAAAGTATCAAAAAGTACACCAAATATGTGTTATATATACTGTAAATAAACTATCAAAATCTTCAGTAATTATATTTAATATACTGTACATAAAATATCAAAAATTACACCAAATGTATATTATACACTCTGAATAGAATACCAAAAAGGACAGTAAATATATACTACACTCTATGTAAAATATCAAAACTACACCAAATATATATTATATAATTTACAAAAAATATCAAAAGTACACCAAATATATATTATATACTCTACATAAAATATCAAAAAGTACAGTAAATATATTTCATATGTTGTACATATAATATTAACTAAAAGTACACCAAATACATTTTACATACTGTAAATAAAATATCAAAAATTACAGTAAGTAAATATTATCTACTGTACATAAAATATCAAAAAGTACACCAAATATGTGTTATATATACTGTAAATAAACTATCAAAATCTTCAGTAATTATATTTAATATACTGTACATAAAATATCAAAAATTACACCAAATGTATATTATACACTCTAAATAGAATATCAAAAAGGAGAGTAAATATATATTACACTCTATGTAAAATATCAAAAACTACACCAAATATATATTATATAATTTACATAAAATATCAAATGTACACCAAATATATATTATGTACTGTACATAAAATATCAAAAAGTACAGTAAATATATTTCATATATTGTACATATAATATTAACTAAAAGTACACCAAATACATTTTACATACTGTAAATAAAATATCAAAAATTACAGTAAGTATATATTATCTACTGTACATAAAATATCAAAAAGTACACCAAATATGTGTTATATATACTGTAAATAAACTATCAAAATCTTCAGTAATTATATTTAATATACTGTACATAAAATATCAAAAATTACACCAAATGTATATTATACACTCTAAATAGTATATCAAAAAGGACAGTAAATATATATTACACTCTATGTAAAATATCAAAAACTACACCAAATATATATTATATAATTTACATAAAATATCAAAAGTACACCAAATATATATTATATACTGTACATAAAATATCAAATGTACAGTAAATATATTTCATATGTTGTACATATAATATTAACTAAAAGTACACCAAATACATTTTACATACTGTAAATAAAATATCAAAAATTACAGTAAGTATATATTATCTACTGTACATAAAATATCAATAAGTACACCAAATATGTGTTATATATACTGTAAATAAACTATCAAAATCTTCAGTAATTATATTTAATATACTGTACATAAAATATCAAAAATTACACCAAATGTATATTATACACTCTAAATAGAATATCAAAAAGGACAGTAAATATATACTACACTCTATGTAAAATATCAAAACTACACCAAATATATATTATATAATTTACATAAAATATCAAAAGTGCACCAAATATATATTATATACTGTACATAAAATATCAAAAAGTACAGTAAATATATTTCATATGTTGTACATATAATATTAACTAAAAGGACACCAAATACATTTTACATACTGCAAATAAAATATCAAAAATTACAGTAAGTATATATTATCTACTGTACATAAAATATCAAAAAGTACACCAAATATGTGTTATATACACTGTAAATAAACTATCAAAATCTTCAGTAATTATATTTAATATACTGTACATAAAATATCAAAAATTACACCAAATGTATATTATACACTCTAAATAGAATATCAAAAAGGACAGTAAGTATATATTACACTCTATGTAAAATATCAAAACTACACCAAATATATATTATATAATTTACATAAAATATCAAAAGTACACCAAATATATATTATATACTGTACATAAAATATCAAAAAGTACAGTAAATATATTTCATATGTTGTACATATAATATTAACTAAAAGTACACCAAATACATTTTACATACTGTAAATAAAATACCAAAAATTACAGTAAGTATATATTATCTACTGTACATAAAATATCAAAAAGTACACCAAATATGTGTTATATATACTGTAAATAAACTATCAAAATCTTCAGTAATTATATTTAATATACTGTACATAAAATATCAAAAATTACACCAAATGTATATTATACACTCTAAATAGAATATCAAAAAGGGCAGTAAATATATATTACACTCTATTTAAAATATCAAAAACTACACCAAATATATATTATATAATTTACATATAATATCAAAAGTACACCAAATATATATTATATACTGTACATAAAATATCAAAAGTACAGTAAATATATTTCATATGTTGTACATAAAATATTAACTAAAAGTACACCCAATACATTTTACATACTGTAAATAAAATATCAAAAATTACAGTAAGTATATATTATCTACTGTACATAAAATATCAAAAAGTACTCCAAATATGTGTTATATATACTGTAAATAAACTATCAAAATCTTCAGTAATTATATTTAATATACTGTACATAAAATATCAAAAATTACACCAAATGTATATTATACACTCTAAAAAGAATATCAAAAAGGACAGTAAATATATATTACACTCTATGTAAAATATCAAATCTACACCAAATATATATTATATAATTTACATAAAATATCAAAAGTACACCAAATATATATTATATACTGTACATAAAATATCAAAAAGTACAGTAAATATATTTCATATGTTGTTCATATAATATTAACTAAAAGTACACCAAATACATTTTACATACTGTAAATAAAATACCAAAAATTACAGTAAGTATATATTATCTACTGTACATAAAATATCAAAAAGTACACAAAATATGTGTTATTTATACTGTAAATAAACTATCAAAACCTTCAGTAATTATATTTAATATACCGTACATAACATATCAAAAATTACACCAAATGTATATTATACACTCTAAATAGAATATCAAAAAGGACAGTAAATATATACTACACTCTATGTAAAATATCAAAACTACACCAAATATATATTATATAATTTACATAAAATATCAAAAGTACACCAAATATATATTATATACTCTACATAAAATATCAAAAAGTACAGTAAATATATTTCATATGTTGTACATATAATACTAACTAAAAGTACACCAAATACATTTTACATACTGTAAATAAAATATCAAAAATTACAGTAAGTAAATATTATCTACTGTACATAAAATATCAAAAAGTACACCAAATATGTGTTATATATACTGTAAATAAACTATCAAAATCTTCAGTAATTATATTTAATATACTGTACATAAAATATCAAAAATTACACCAAATGTATATTATACACTCTAAATAGAATATCAAAAAGGAGAGTAAATATATATTACACCCTGTGTAAAATATCAAAAACTGCACCAAATATATATTATATAATTTACATAAAATATCAAAATTACACCAAATATATATTATATACTGTACATAAAATATCAAAAAGTACAGTAAATATATTTCATATATTGTACATATAATATTAACTAAAAGTACACCAAATACATTTTACATATTGTAAATAAAATATCAAAAATTACAGTAAGTATATATTATCTACTGTACATAATATATCAAAAAGTACACCAAATATGTGTTATATATACTGTAAATAAACTATCAAAATCTTCAGTAATTATATTTAATATACTGTACATAAAATATCAAAAATTACACCAAATGTATATTATACACTCTAAATAAAATATCAAAAAGGACAGTAAATATATATTACACTCTATTTAAAATATCAAAAACTACACCAAATATATATTATATAATTTACATAAAATATCAAAAGTACACCAAATATATATTATATACTCTACATAAAATATCAAAAAGTACAGTAAATATATTTCATATGTTGTACATATAATATTAACTAAAAGTACACCAAATACATTTTACATACTGTAAATAAAATACCAAAAATTACAGTAAGTATATATTATCTACTGTACATAAAGTATCAAAAAGTACACCAAATATGTGTTATATATACTGTAAATAAACTATAAAAATCTTCAGTAATTATATTTAATATACTGTACATAAAATATCAAAAATTACACCAAATGTATATTATACACTCTAAATAGAATATCAAAAAGGACAGTAAATATATACTACACTCTATGTAAAATATCAAAACTACACCAAATATATATTATATAATTTACAAAAAATATCAAAAGTACACCAAATATATATTATATACTCTACATAAAATATCAAAAAGTACAGTAAATATATTTCATATGTTGTACATATAATATTAACTAAAAGTACACCAAATACATTTTACATACTGTAAATAAAATATCAAAAATTACAGTAAGTAAATATTATCTACTGTACATAAAATATCAAAAAGTACACCAAATATGTGTTATATATACTGTAAATAAACTATCAAAATCTTCAGTAATTATATTTAATATACTGTACATAAAATATCCAAAATTACACCAAATGTATATTATACACTCTAAATAGAATATCAAAAAGGAGAGTAAATATATATTACACTCTATGTAAAATATCAAAAACTACACCAAATATATATTATATAATTTACATAAAATATCAAATGTACACCAAATATATATTATGTACTGTACATAAAATATCAAAAAGTACAGTAAATATATTTCATATATTGTACATATAATATTAACTAAAAGTACACCAAATACATTTTACATACTGTAAATAAAATATCAAAAATTACAGTAAGTATATATTATCTACTGTACATAAAATATCAAAAAGTACACCAAATATGTGTTATATATACTGTAAATAAACTATCAAAATCTTCAGTAATTATATTTAATATACTGTACATAAAATATCAAAAAGTACAGTAAATATATTTCATATGTTGTACATATAATATTAACTAAAAGGACACCAAATACATTTTACATACTGCAAATAAAATATCAAAAATTACAGTAAGTATATATTATCTACTGTACATAAAATATCAAAAAGTACACCAAATATGTGTTATATACACTGTAAATAAACTATCAAAATCTTCAGTAATTATATTTAATATACTGTACATAAAATATCAAAAATTACACCAAATGTATATTATACACTCTAAATAGAATATCAAAAAGGACAGTAAGTATATATTACACTCTATGTAAAATATCAAAACTACACCAAATATATATTATATAATTTACATAAAATATCAAAAGTACACCAAATATATATTATATACTGTACATAAAATATCAAAAAGTACAGTAAATATATTTCATATGTTGTACATATAATATTAACTAAAAGTACACCAAATACATTTTACATACTGTAAATAAAATACCAAAAATTACAGTAAGTATATATTATCTACTGTACATAAAATATCAAAAAGTACACCAAATATGTGTTATATATACTGTAAATAAACTATCAAAATCTTCAGTAATTATATTTAATATACTGTACATAAAATATCAAAAATTACACCAAATGTATATTATACACTCTAAATAGAATATCAAAAAGGGCAGTAAATATATATTACACTCTATTTAAAATATCAAAAACTACACCAAATATATATTATATAATTTACATATAATATCAAAAGTACACCAAATATATATTATATACTGTACATAAAATATCAAAAGTACAGTAAATATATTTCATATGTTGTACATAAAATATAAACTAAAAGTACACCCAATACATTTTACATACTGTAAATAAAATATCAAAAATTACAGTAAGTATATATTATCTACTGTACATAAAATATCAAAAAGTACTCCAAATATGTGTTATATATACTGTAAATAAACTATCAAAATCTTCAGTAATTATATTTAATATACTGTACATAAAATATCAAAAATTACACCAAATGTATATTATACACTCTAAAAAGAATATCAAAAAGGACAGTAAATATATATTACACTCTATGTAAAATATCAAATCTACACCAAATATATATTATATAATTTACATAAAATATCAAAAGTACACCAAATATATATTATATACTGTACATAAAATATCAAAAAGTACAGTAAATATATTTCATATGTTGTTCATATAATATTAACTAAAAGTACACCAAATACATTTTACATACTGTAAATAAAATACCAAAAATTACAGTAAGTATATATTATCTACTGTACATAAAATATCAAAAAGTACACAAAATATGTGTTATTTATACTGTAAATAAACTATCAAAACCTTCAGTAATTATATTTAATATACCGTACATAACATATCAAAAATTACACCAAATGTATATTATACACTCTAAATAGAATATCAAAAAGGACAGTAAATATATACTACACTCTATGTAAAATATCAAAACTACACCAAATATATATTATATAATTTACATAAAATATCAAAAGTACACCAAATATATATTATATACTCTACATAAAATATCAAAAAGTACAGTAAATATATTTCATATGTTGTACATATAATACTAACTAAAAGTACACCAAATACATTTTACATACTGTAAATAAAATATCAAAAATTACAGTAAGTAAATATTATCTACTGTACATAAAATATCAAAAAGTACACCAAATATGTGTTATATATACTGTAAATAAACTATCAAAATCTTCAGTAATTATATTTAATATACTGTACATAAAATATCAAAAATTACACCAAATGTATATTATACACTCTAAATAGAATATCAAAAAGGAGAGTAAATATATATTACACCCTGTGTAAAATATCAAAAACTGCACCAAATATATATTATATAATTTACATAAAATATCAAAATTACACCAAATATATATTATATACTGTACATAAAATATCAAAAAGTACAGTAAATATATTTCATATATTGTACATATAATATTAACTAAAAGTACACCAAATACATTTTACATATTGTAAATAAAATATCAAAAATTACAGTAAGTATATATTATCTACTGTACATAATATATCAAAAAGTACACCAAATATGTGTTATATATACTGTAAATAAACTATCAAAATCTTCAGTAATTATATTTAATATACTGTACATAAAATATCAAAAATTACACCAAATGTATATTATACACTCTAAATAAAATATCAAAAAGGACAGTAAATATATATTACACTCTATTTAAAATATCAAAAACTACACCAAATATATATTATATAATTTACATAAAATATCAAAAGTACACCAAATATATATTATATACTCTACATAAAATATCAAAAAGTACAGTAAATATATTTCATATGTTGTACATATAATATTAACTAAAAGTACACCAAATACATTTTACATACTGTAAATAAAATACCAAAAATTACAGTAAGTATATATTATCTACTGTACATAAAGTATCAAAAAGTACACCAAATATGTGTTATATATACTGTAAATAAACTATAAAAATCTTCAGTAATTATATTTAATATACTGTACATAAAATATCAAAAATTACACCAAATGTATATTATACACTCTAAATAGAATATCAAAAAGGACAGTAAATATATACTACACTCTATGTAAAATATCAAAACTACACCAAATATATATTATATAATTTACAAAAAATATCAAAAGTACACCAAATATATATTATATACTCTACATAAAATATCAAAAAGTACAGTAAATATATTTCATATGTTGTACATATAATATTAACTAAAAGTACACCAAATACATTTTACATACTGTAAATAAAATATCAAAAATTACAGTAAGTAAATATTATCTACTGTACATAAAATATCAAAAAGTACACCAAATATGTGTTATATATACTGTAAATAAACTATCAAAATCTTCAGTAATTATATTTAATATACTGTACATAAAATATCCAAAATTACACCAAATGTATATTATACACTCTAAATAGAATATCAAAAAGGAGAGTAAATATATATTACACTCTATGTAAAATATCAAAAACTACACCAAATATATATTATATAATTTACATAAAATATCAAATGTACACCAAATATATATTATGTACTGTACATAAAATATCAAAAAGTACAGTAAATATATTTCATATATTGTACATATAATATTAACTAAAAGTACACCAAATACATTTTACATACTGTAAATAAAATATCAAAAATTACAGTAAGTATATATTATCTACTGTACATAAAATATCAAAAAGTACACCAAATATGTGTTATATATACTGTAAATAAACTATCAAAATCTTCGGTAATTATATTTAATATACTGTACATAAAATATCAAAAAGTACAGTAAATATATTTCATATGTTGTACATATAATATTAACTAAAAGGACACCAAATACATTTTACATACTGCAAATAAAATATCAAAAATTACAGTAAGTATATATTATCTACTGTACATAAAATATCAAAAAGTACACCAAATATGTGTTATATACACTGTAAATAAACTATCAAAATCTTCAGTAATTATATTTAATATACTGTACATAAAATATCAAAAATTACACCAAATGTATATTATACACTCTAAATAGAATATCAAAAAGGACAGTAAGTATATATTACACTCTATGTAAAATATCAAAACTACACCAAATATATATTATATAATTTACATAAAATATCAAAAGTACACCAAATATATATTATATACTGTACATAAAATATCAAAAAGTACAGTAAATATATTTCATATGTTGTACATATAATATTAACTAAAAGTACACCAAATACATTTTACATACTGTAAATAAAATACCAAAAATTACAGTAAGTATATATTATCTACTGTACATAAAATATCAAAAAGTACACCAAATATGTGTTATATATACTGTAAATAAACTATCAAAATCTTCAGTAATTATATTTAATATACTGTACATAAAATATCAAAAATTACACCAAATGTATATTATACACTCTAAATAGAATATCAAAAAGGGCAGTAAATATATATTACACTCTATTTAAAATATCAAAAACTACACCAAATATATATTATATAATTTACATATAATATCAAAAGTACACCAAATATATATTATATACTGTACATAAAATATCAAAAGTACAGTAAATATATTTCATATGTTGTACATAAAATATTAACTAAAAGTACACCCAATACATTTTACATACTGTAAATAAAATATCAAAAATTACAGTAAGTATATATTATCTACTGTACATAAAATATCAAAAAGTACTCCAAATATGTGTTATATATACTGTAAATAAACTATCAAAATCTTCAGTAATTATATTTAATATACTGTACATAAAATATCAAAAATTACACCAAATGTATATTATACACTCTAAAAAGAATATCAAAAAGGACAGTAAATATATATTACACTCTATGTAAAATATCAAATCTACACCAAATATATATTATATAATTTACATAAAATATCAAAAGTACACCAAATATATATTATATACTGTACATAAAATATCAAAAAGTACAGTAAATATATTTCATATGTTGTTCATATAATATTAACTAAAAGTACACCAAATACATTTTACATACTGTAAATAAAATACCAAAAATTACAGTAAGTATATATTATCTACTGTACATAAAATATCAAAAAGTACACAAAATATGTGTTATTTATACTGTAAATAAACTATCAAAACCTTCAGTAATTATATTTAATATACCGTACATAACATATCAAAAATTACAGCAAATGTATATTATACACTCTAAATAGAATATCAAAAAGGACAGTAAATATATACTACACTCTATGTAAAATATCAAAACTACACCAAATATATATTATATAATTTACATAAAATATCAAAAGTACACCAAATATATATTATATACTCTACATAAAATATCAAAAAGTACAGTAAATATATTTCATATGTTGTACATATAATATTAACTAAAAGTACACCAAATACATTTTACATACTGTAAATAAAATATCAAAAATTACAGTAAGTAAATATTATCTACTGTACATAAAATATCAAAAAGTACACCAAATATGTGTTATATATACTGTAAATAAACTATCAAAATCTTCAGTAATTATATTTAATATACTGTACATAAAATATCAAAAATTACACCAAATGTATATTATACACTCTAAATAGAATATCAAAAAGGAGAGTAAATATATATTACACCCTGTGTAAAATATCAAAAACTGCACCAAATATATATTATATAATTTACATAAAATATCAAAATTACACCAAATATATATTATATACTGTACATAAAATATCAAAAAGTACAGTAAATATATTTCATATATTGTACATATAATATTAACTAAAAGTACACCAAATACATTTTACATATTGTAAATAAAATATCAAAAATTACAGTAAGTATATATTATCTACTGTACATAATATATCAAAAAGTACACCAAATATGTGTTATATATACTGTAAATAAACTATCAAAATCTTCAGTAATTATATTTAATATACTGTACATAAAATATCAAAAATTACACAAAATGTATATTATACACTCTAAATAGAACATCAAAAAGGACAGTAAATATATATTACACTCTATGTAATATATCAAATCTACACCAAATATATATTATATAATTTACATAAAATATCAAAAGTACACCAAATATATATTATATACTCTACATAAAATATCAAAAAGTACAGTAAATATATTTCATATGTTGTACATATAATATTAACTAAAAGTACACCAAATACATTTTACATACTGTAAATAAAATACCAAAAATTACAGTAAGTATATATTATCTACTGTACATAAAATATCAAAAAGTACACCAAATATGTGTTATATATACTGTAAATAAACTATCAAAATCTTCAGTAATTTTATTTAATATACTGTACATAAAATATCAAAAATTACACCAAATGTATATTATACACTCTAAATAAAATATCAAAAAGGACAGTAAATATATATTACACTCTATTTAAAATATCAAAAACTACACCAAATATATATTATATAATTTACATAAAATATCAAAAGTACACCAAATATATATTATATACTCTACATAAAATATCAAAAAGTACAGTAAATATATTTCATATGTTGTACATATAATATTAACTAAAAGTACACCAAATACATTTTACATACTGTAAATAAAATACCAAAAATTACAGTAAGTATATATTATCAACTGTACATAAAGTATCAAAAAGTACACCAAATATGTGTTATATATACTGTAAATAAACTATCAAAATCTTCAGTAATTATATTTAATATACTGTACATAAAATATCAAAAATTACACCAAATGTATATTATACACTCTAAATAGAATATCAAAAAGGACAGTAAATATATACTACACTCTATGTAAAATATCAAAACTACACCAAATATATATTATATAATTTACAAAAAATATCAAAAGTACACCAAATATATATTATATACTCTACATAAAATATCAAAAAGTACAGTAAATATATTTCATATGTTGTACATATAATATTAACTAAAAGTACACCAAATACATTTTACATACTGTAAATAAAATATCAAAAATTACAGTAAGTAAATATTATCTACTGTACATAAAATATCAAAAAGTACACCAAATATGTGTTATATATACTGTAAATAAACTATCAAAATCTTCAGTAATTATATTTAATATACTGTACATAAAATATCCAAAATTACACCAAATGTATATTATACACTCTAAATAGAATATCAAAAAGGAGAGTAAATATATATTACACTCTATGTAAAATATCAAAAACTACACCAAATATATATTATATAATTTACATAAAATATCAAATGTACACCAAATATATATTATGTACTGTACATAAAATATCAAAAAGTACAGTAAATATATTTCATATATTGTACATATAATATTAACTAAAAGTACACCAAATACATTTTACATACTGTAAATAAAATATCAAAAATTACAGTAAGTATATATTATCTACTGTACATAAAATATCAAAAAGTACACCAAATATGTGTTATATATACTGTAAATAAACTATCAAAATCTTCAGTAATTATATTTAATATACTGTACATAAAATATCAAAAAGTACAGTAAATATATTTCATATGTTGTACATATAATATTAACTAAAAGGACACCAAATACATTTTACATACTGCAAATAAAATATCAAAAATTACAGTAAGTATATATTATCTACTGTACATAAAATATCAAAAAGTACACCAAATATGTGTTATATACACTGTAAATAAACTATCAAAATCTTCAGTAATTATATTTAATATACTGTACATAAAATATCAAAAATTACACCAAATGTATATTATACACTCTAAATAGAATATCAAAAAGGACAGTAAATATATATTCCACTCTATGTAAAATATCAAAACTACACCAAATATATATTATATAATTTACATAAAATATCAAAAGTATACCAAATACATATTATATACTGTACATAAAATATCAAAAAGTACAGTAAATATATTTCATATGTTGTACATATAATATTAACTAAAAGTACACCAAATACATTTTACATTCTGTAAATAAAATACCAAAAATTACAGTAAGTATATATTATCTACTGTACATAAAATATCAAAAAGTACACCAAATATGTGTTATATATACTGTAAATAAACTATCAAAATCTTCAGTAATTATATTTAATATACTGTACATAAAATATCAAAAATTACACCAAATGTATATTATACACTCTAAATAGTATATCAAAAAGGACAGTAAATATATATTACACTCTATGTAAAATATCAAAAACTACACCAAATATATATTATATAATTTACATAAAATATCAAAAGTACACCAAATATATATTATATACTGTACATAAAATATCAAATGTACAGTAAATATATTTCACATGTTGTACATATAATATTAACTAAAAGTACACCAAATACATTTTACATACTGTAAATAAAATGTCAAAAATTACAGTAAGTATATATTATCTACTGTACATAAAATATCAATAAGTACACCAAATATGTGTTATATATACTGTAAATAAACTATCAAAATCTTCAGTAATTATATTTAATATACTGTACATAAAATATCAAAAATTACACCAAATGTATATTATACACTCTAAATAGAATATCAAAAAGGACAGTAAATATATACTACACTCTATGTAAAATATCAAAACTACACCAAATATATATTATATAATTTACATAAAATATCAAAAGTACACCAAATATATATTATATACTGTACATAAAATATCAAAAAGTACAGTAAATATATTTCATATGTTGTACATATAATATTAACTAAAAGGACACCAAATACATTTTACATACTGCAAATAAAATATCAAAAATTACAGTAAGTATATATTATCTACTGTACATAAAATATCAAAAAGTACACCAAATATGTGTTATATACACTGTAAATAAACTATCAAAATCTTCAGTAATTATATTTAATATACTGTACATAAAATATCAAAAATTACACCAAATGTATATTATACACTCTAAATAGAATATCAAAAAGGACAGTAAGTATATATTACACTCTATGTAAAATATCAAAACTACACCAAATATATATTATATAATTTACATAAAATATCAAAATTACACCAAATATATATTATATACTGTACATAAAATATCAAAAAGTACAGTAAATATATTTCATATGTTGTACATATAATATTAACTAAAAGTACACCAAATACATTTTACATACTGTAAATAAAATACCAAAAATTACAGTAAGTATATATTATCTACTGTACATAAAATATCAAAAAGTACACCAAATATGTGTTATATATACTGTAAATAAACTATCAAAATCTTCAGTAATTATATTTAATATACTGTACATAAAATATCAAAAATTACACCAAATGTATATTATACACTCTAAATAGAATATCAAAAAGGGCAGGAAATATATATTACACTCTATTTAAAATATCAAAAACTACACCAAATATATATTATATAATTTACATATAATATCAAAAGTACACCAAATATATATTATATACTGTACATAAAATATCAAAAGTACAGTAAATATATTTCATATGTTGTACATAAAATATTAACTAAAAGTACACCAAATACATTTTACATACTGTAAGTAAAATATCAAAAATTACAGTAAGTATATATTATCTACTGTACATAAAATATCAAAAAGTACTCCAAATATGTGTTTTATATACTGTAAATAAACTATCAAAATCTTCAGTAATTATATTTAATATACTGTACATAAAATATCAAAAATTACACCAAATGTATATTATACACTCTAAAAAGAATATCAAAAAGGACAGTAAATATATATTACACTCTATGTAAAATATCAAATCTACACCAAATATATATTATATAATTTACATAAAATATCAAAAGTACACCAAATATATATTATATACTCTACATAAAATATCAAAAAGTACAGTAAATATATTTCATATGTTGTTCATATAATATTAACTAAAAGTACACCAAATACATTTTACATACTGTAAATAAAATACCAAAAATTACAGTAAGTATATATTATCTACTGTACATAAAATATCAAAAAGTACACAAAATATGTGTTATTTATACTGTAAATAAACTATCAAAACCTTCAGTAATTATATTTAATATACCGTACATAACATATCAAAAATTACACCAAATGTATATTATACACTCTAAATAGAATATCAAAAAGGACAGTAAATATATACTACACTCTATGTAAATTATCAAAACTACACCAAATATATATTATATAATTTACATAAAATATCAAAAGTACACCAAATATATATTATATACTCTACATAAAATATCAAAAAGTACAGTAAATATATTTCATATGTTGTACATATAATATTAACTAAAAGTACACCAAATACATTTTACATACTGTAAATAAAATATCAAAAATTACAGTAAGTAAATATTATCTACTGTACATAAAATATCAAAAAGTACACCAAATATGTGTTATATATACTGTAAATAAACTATCAAAATCTTCAGTAATTATATTTAATATACTGTACATAAAATATCCAAAATTACACCAAATGTATATTATACACTCTAAATAGAATATCAAAAAGGAGAGTAAATATATATTACACTCTATGTAAAATATCAAAAACTACACCAAATATATATTATATAATTTACATAAAATATCAAATGTACACCAAATATATATTATGTACTGTACATAAAATATCAAAAAGTACAGTAAATATATTTCATATATTGTACATATAATATTAACTAAAAGTACACCAAATACATTTTACATACAGTAAATAAAATATCAAAAATTACAGTAAGTATATATTATCTACTGTACATAAAATATCAAAAAGTACACCAAATATGTGTTATATATACTGTAAATAAACTATCAAAATCTTCAGTAATTATATTTAATATACTGTACATAAAATATCAAAAAGTACAGTAAATATATTTCATATGTTGTACATATAATATTAACTAAAAGGACACCAAATACATTTTACATACTGCAAATAAAATATCAAAAATTACAGTAAGTATATATTATCTACTGTACATAAAATATCAAAAAGTACACCAAATATGTGTTATATACACTGTAAATAAACTATCAAAATCTTCAGTAATTATATTTAATATACTGTACATAAAATATCAAAAATTACACCAAATGTATATTATACACTCTAAATAGAATATCAAAAAGGACAGTAAGTATATATTACACTCTATGTAAAATATCAAAACTACACCAAATATATATTATATAATTTACATAAAATATCAAAAGTACACCAAATATATATTATATACTGTACATAAAATATCAAAAAGTACAGTAAATATATTTCATATGTTGTACATATAATATTAACTAAAAGTACACCAAATACATTTTACATACTGTAAATAAAATACCAAAAATTACAGTAAGTATATATTATCTACTGTACATAAAATATCAAAAAGTACACCAAATATGTGTTATATATACTGTAAATAAACTATCAAAATCTTCAGTAATTATATTTAATATACTGTACATAAAATATCAAAAATTACACCAAATGTATATTATACACTCTAAATAGAATATCAAAAAGGGCAGTAAATATATATTACACTCTATTTAAAATATCAAAAACTACACCAAATATATATTATATAATTTACATATAATATCAAAAGTACACCAAATATATATTATATACTGTACATAAAATATCAAAAGTACAGTAAATATATTTCATATGTTGTACATAAAATATTAACTAAAAGTACACCCAATACATTTTACATACTGTAAATAAAATATCAAAAATTACAGTAAGTATATATTATCTACTGTACATAAAATATCAAAAAGTACTCCAAATATGTGTTATATATACTGTAAATAAACTATCAAAATCTTCAGTAATTATATTTAATATACTGTACATAAAATATCAAAAATTACACCAAATGTATATTATACACTCTAAAAAGAATATCAAAAAGGACAGTAAATATATATTACACTCTATGTAAAATATCAAATCTACACCAAATATATATTATATAATTTACATAAAATATCAAAAGTACACCAAATATATATTATATACTGTACATAAAATATCAAAAAGTACAGTAAATATATTTCATATGTTGTTCATATAATATTAACTAAAAGTACACCAAATACATTTTACATACTGTAAATAAAATACCAAAAATTACAGTAAGTATATATTATCTACTGTACATAAAATATCAAAAAGTACACAAAATATGTGTTATTTATACTGTAAATAAACTATCAAAACCTTCAGTAATTATATTTAATATACCGTACATAACATATCAAAAATTACACCAAATGTATATTATACACTCTAAATAGAATATCAAAAAGGACAGTAAATATATACTACACTCTATGTAAAATATCAAAACTACACCAAATATATATTATATAATTTACATAAAATATCAAAAGTACACCAAATATATATTATATACTCTACATAAAATATCAAAAAGTACAGTAAATATATTTCATATGTTGTACATATAATATTAACTAAAAGTACACCAAATACATTTTACATACTGTAAATAAAATATCAAAAATTACAGTAAGTAAATATTATCTACTGTACATAAAATATCAAAAAGTACACCAAATATGTGTTATATATACTGTAAATAAACTATCAAAATCTTCAGTAATTATATTTAATATACTGTACATAAAATATCAAAAATTACACCAAATGTATATTATACACTCTAAATAGAATATCAAAAAGGAGAGTAAATATATATTACACCCTGTGTAAAATATCAAAAACTGCACCAAATATATATTATATAATTTACATAAAATATCAAAATTACACCAAATATATATTATATACTGTACATAAAATATCAAAAAGTACAGTAAATATATTTCATATATTGTACATATAATATTAACTAAAAGTACACCAAATACATTTTACATATTGTAAATAAAATATCAAAAATTACAGTAAGTATATATTATCTACTGTACATAATATATCAAAAAGTACACCAAATATGTGTTATATATACTGTAAATAAACTATCAAAATCTTCAGTAATTATATTTAATATACTGTACATAAAATATCAAAAATTACACAAAATGTATATTATACACTCTAAATAGAACATCAAAAAGGACAGTAAATATATATTACACTCTATGTAATATATCAAATCTACACCAAATATATATTATATAATTTACATAAAATATCAAAAGTACACCAAATATATATTATATACTCTACATAAAATATCAAAAAGTACAGTAAATATATTTCATATGTTGTACATATAATATTAACTAAAAGTACACCAAATACATTTTACATACTGTAAATAAAATACCAAAAATTACAGTAAGTATATATTATCTACTGTACATAAAATATCAAAAAGTACACCAAATATGTGTTATATATACTGTAAATAAACTATCAAAATCTTCAGTAATTTTATTTAATATACTGTACATAAAATATCAAAAATTACACCAAATGTATATTATACACTCTAAATAAAATATCAAAAAGGACAGTAAATATATATTACACTCTATTTAAAATATCAAAAACTACACCAAATATATATTATATAATTTACATAAAATATCAAAAGTACACCAAATATATATTATATACTCTACATAAAATATCAAAAAGTACAGTAAATATATTTCATATGTTGTACATATAATATTAACTAAAAGTACACCAAATACATTTTACATACTGTAAATAAAATACCAAAAATTACAGTAAGTATATATTATCAACTGTACATAAAGTATCAAAAAGTACACCAAATATGTGTTATATATACTGTAAATAAACTATCAAAATCTTCAGTAATTATATTTAATATACTGTACATAAAATATCAAAAATTACACCAAATGTATATTATACACTCTAAATAGAATATCAAAAAGGACAGTAAATATATACTACACTCTATGTAAAATATCAAAACTACACCAAATATATATTATATAATTTACAAAAAATATCAAAAGTACACCAAATATATATTATATACTCTACATAAAATATCAAAAAGTACAGTAAATATATTTCATATGTTGTACATATAATATTAACTAAAAGTACACCAAATACATTTTACATACTGTAAATAAAATATCAAAAATTACAGTAAGTAAATATTATCTACTGTACATAAAATATCAAAAAGTACACCAAATATGTGTTATATATACTGTAAATAAACTATCAAAATCTTCAGTAATTATATTTAATATACTGTACATAAAATATCCAAAATTACACCAAATGTATATTATACACTCTAAATAGAATATCAAAAAGGAGAGTAAATATATATTACACTCTATGTAAAATATCAAAAACTACACCAAATATATATTATATAATTTACATAAAATATCAAATGTACACCAAATATATATTATGTACTGTACATAAAATATCAAAAAGTACAGTAAATATATTTCATATATTGTACATATAATATTAACTAAAAGTACACCAAATACATTTTACATACTGTAAATAAAATATCAAAAATTACAGTAAGTATATATTATCTACTGTACATAAAATATCAAAAAGTACACCAAATATGTGTTATATATACTGTAAATAAACTATCAAAATCTTCAGTAATTATATTTAATATACTGTACATAAAATATCAAAAAGTACAGTAAATATATTTCCTATGTTGTACATATAATATTAACTAAAAGGACACCAAATACATTTTACATACTGCAAATAAAATATCAAAAATTACAGTAAGTATATATTATCTACTGTACATAAAATATCAAAAAGTACACCAAATATGTGTTATATACACTGTAAATAAACTATCAAAATCTTCAGTAATTATATTTAATATACTGTACATAAAATATCAAAAATTACACCAAATGTATATTATACACTCTAAATAGAATATCAAAAAGGACAGTAAATATATATTCCACTCTATGTAAAATATCAAAACTACACCAAATATATATTATATAATTTACATAAAATATCAAAAGTACACCAAATACATATTATATACTGTACATAAAATATCAAAAAGTACAGTAAATATATTTCATATGTTGTACATATAATATTAACTAAAAGTACACCAAATACATTTTACATTCTGTAAATAAAATACCAAAAATTACAGTAAGTATATATTATCTACTGTACATAAAATATCAAAAAGTACACCAAATATGTGTTATATATACTGTAAATAAACTATCAAAATCTTCAGTAATTATATTTAATATACTGTACATAAAATATCAAAAATTACACCAAATGTATATTATACACTCTAAATAGTATATCAAAAAGGACAGTAAATATATATTACACTCTATGTAAAATATCAAAAACTACACCAAATATATATTATATAATTTACATAAAATATCAAAAGTACACCAAATATATATTATATACTGTACATAAAATATCAAATGTACAGTAAATATATTTCACATGTTGTACATATAATATTAACTAAAAGTACACCAAATACATTTTACATACTGTAAATAAAATGTCAAAAATTACAGTAAGTATATATTATCTACTGTACATAAAATATCAATAAGTACACCAAATATGTGTTATATATACTGTAAATAAACTATCAAAATCTTCAGTAATTATATTTAATATACTGTACATAAAATATCAAAAATTACACCAAATGTATATTATACACTCTAAATAGAATATCAAAAAGGACAGTAAATATATACTACACTCTATGTAAAATATCAAAACTACACCAAATATATATTATATAATTTACATAAAATATCAAAAGTACACCAAATATATATTATATACTGTACATAAAATATCAAAAAGTACAGTAAATATATTTCATATGTTGTACATATAATATTAACTAAAAGGACACCAAATACATTTTACATACTGCAAATAAAATATCAAAAATTACAGTAAGTATATATTATCTACTGTACATAAAATATCAAAAAGTACACCAAATATGTGTTATATACACTGTAAATAAACTATCAAAATCTTCAGTAATTATATTTAATATACTGTACATAAAATATCAAAAATTACACCAAATGTATATTATACACTCTAAATAGAATATCAAAAAGGACAGTAAGTATATATTACACTCTATGTAAAATATCAAAACTACACCAAATATATATTATATAATTTACATAAAATATCAAAATTACACCAAATATATATTATATACTGTACATAAAATATCAAAAAGTACAGTAAATATATTTCATATGTTGTACATATAATATTAACTAAAAGTACACCAAATACATTTTACATACTGTAAATAAAATACCAAAAATTACAGTAAGTATATATTATCTACTGTACATAAAATATCAAAAAGTACACCAAATATGTGTTATATATACTGTAAATAAACTATCAAAATCTTCAGTAATTATATTTAATATACTGTACATAAAATATCAAAAATTACACCAAATGTATATTATACACTCTAAATAGAATATCAAAAAGGGCAGGAAATATATATTACACTCTATTTAAAATATCAAAAACTACACCAAATATATATTATATAATTTACATATAATATCAAAAGTACACCAAATATATATTATATACTGTACATAAAATATCAAAAGTACAGTAAATATATTTCATATGTTGTACATAAAATATTAACTAAAAGTACACCAAATACATTTTACATACTGTAAGTAAAATATCAAAAATTACAGTAAGTATATATTATCTACTGTACATAAAATATCAAAAAGTACTCCAAATATGTGTTTTATATACTGTAAATAAACTATCAAAATCTTCAGTAATTATATTTAATATACTGTACATAAAATATCAAAAATTACACCAAATGTATATTATACACTCTAAAAAGAATATCAAAAAGGACAGTAAATATATATTACACTCTATGTAAAATATCAAATCTACACCAAATATATATTATATAATTTACATAAAATATCAAAAGTACACCAAATATATATTATATACTCTACATAAAATATCAAAAAGTACAGTAAATATATTTCATATGTTGTTCATATAATATTAACTAAAAGTACACCAAATACATTTTACATACTGTAAATAAAATACCAAAAATTACAGTAAGTATATATTATCTACTGTACATAAAATATCAAAAAGTACACAAAATATGTGTTATTTATACTGTAAATAAACTATCAAAACCTTCAGTAATTATATTTAATATACCGTACATAACATATCAAAAATTACACCAAATGTATATTATACACTCTAAATAGAATATCAAAAAGGACAGTAAATATATACTACACTCTATGTAAATTATCAAAACTACACCAAATATATATTATATAATTTACATAAAATATCAAAAGTACACCAAATATATATTATATACTCTACATAAAATATCAAAAAGTACAGTAAATATATTTCATATGTTGTACATATAATATTAACTAAAAGTACACCAAATACATTTTACATACTGTAAATAAAATATCAAAAATTACAGTAAGTAAATATTATCTACTGTACATAAAATATCAAAAAGTACACCAAATATGTGTTATATATACTGTAAATAAACTATCAAAATCTTCAGTAATTATATTTAATATACTGTACATAAAATATCAAAAATTACACCAAATGTATATTATACACTCTAAATAGAATATCAAAAAGGAGAGTAAATATATATTACACTCTATGTAAAATATCAAAAACTACACCAAATATATATTATATAATTTACATAAAATATCAAAAGTACACCAAATATATATTATATACTGTACATAAAATATCAAAAAGTACAGTAAATATATTTCATATATTGTACATATAATATTATCTAAAAGTACACCAAATACATTTTACATATTGTAAATAAAATATCAAAAATTACAGTAAGTATATATTATCTACTGTACATAATATATCAAAAAGTACACCAAATATGTGTTATATATACTGTAAATAAACTATCAAAATCTTCAGTAATTATATTTAATATACTGTACATAAAATATCAAAAATTACACAAAATGTATATTATACACTCTAAATAGAACATCAAAAAGGACAGTAAATATATATTACACTCTATGTAATATATCAAATCTACACCAAATATATATTATATAATTTACATAAAATATCAAAAGTACACCAAATATATATTATATACTCTACATAAAATATCAAAAAGTACAGTAAATATATTTCATATGTTGTACATATAATATTAACTAAAAGTACACCAAATACATTTTACATACTGTAAATAAAATACCAAAAATTACAGTAAGTATATATTATCTACTGTACATAAAATATCAAAAAGTACACCAAATATGTGTTATATATACTGTAAATAAACTATCAAAATCTTCAGTAATTTTATTTAATATACTGTACATAAAATATCAAAAATTACACCAAATGTATATTATACACTCTAAATAAAATATCAAAAAGGACAGTAAATATATATTACACTCTATTTAAAATATCAAAAACTACACCAAATATATATTATATAATTTACATAAAATATCAAAAGTACACCAAATATATATTATATACTCTACATAAAATATCAAAAAGTACAGTAAATATATTTCATATGTTGTACATATAATATTAACTAAAAGTACACCAAATACATTTTACATACTGTAAATAAAATACCAAAAATTACAGTAAGTATATATTATCTACTGTACATAAAGTATCAAAAAGTACACCAAATATGTGTTATATATACTGTAAATAAACTATCAAAATCTTCAGTAATTATATTTAATATACTGTACATAAAATATCAAAAATTACACCAAATGTATATTATACACTCTAAATAGAATATCAAAAAGGACAGTAAATATATACTACACTCTATGTAAAATATCAAAACTACACCAAATATATATTATATAATTTACAAAAAATATCAAAAGTACACCAAATATATATTATATACTCTACATAAAATATCAAAAAGTACAGTAAATATATTTCATATGTTGTACATATAATATTAACTAAAAGTACACCAAATACATTTTACATACTGTAAATAAAATATCAAAAATTACAGTAAGTAAATATTATCTACTGTACATAAAATATCAAAAAGTACACCAAATATGTGTTATATATACTGTAAATAAACTATCAAAATCTTCAGTAATTATATTTAATATACTGTACATAAAATATCAAAAATTACACCAAATGTATATTATACACTCTAAATAGAATATAAAAAAGGAGAGTAAATATATATTACACTCTATGTAAAATATCAAAAACTACACCAAATATATATTATATAATTTACATAAAATATCAAATGTACACCAAATATATATTATGTACTGTACATAAAATATCAAAAAGTACAGTAAATATATTTCATATATTGTACATATAATATTAACTAAAAGTACACCAAATACATTTTACATACTGTAAATAAAATATCAAAAATTACAGTAAGTATATATTATCTACTGTACATAAAATATCAAAAAGTACACCAAATATGTGTTATATATACTGTAAATAAACTATCAAAATCTTCAGTAATTATATTTAATATACTGTACATAAAATATCAAAAATTACACCAAATGTATATTATACACTCTAAATAGTATATCAAAAAGGACAGTAAATATATATTACACACTATGTAAAATATCAAAAACTACACCAAATATATATTATATAATTTACATAAAATATCAAAAGTACACCAAATATATATTATATACTGTACATAAAATATCAAATGTACAGTAAATATATTTCATATGTTGTACATATAATATTAACTAAAAGTACACCAAATACATTTTACATACTGTAAATAAAATATCAAAAATTACAGTAAGTATATATTATCTACTGTACATAAAATATCAATAAGTACACCAAATATGTGTTATATATACTGTAAATAAACTATCAAAATCTTCAGTAATTATATTTAATATACTGTACATAAAATATCAAAAATTACACCAAATGTATATTATACACTCTAAATAGAATATCAAAAAGGACAGTAAATATATATTACACTCTATGTAAAATATCAAAACTACACCAAATATATACTATATAATTTACATAAAATATCAAAAGTACACCAAATATATATTATATACTCTACATAAAATATGAAAAAGTACAGTAAATATATTTCATATGTTGTACATATAATATTAACTAAAAGTGTACCAAATACATTTTACATGCTGTAAATAAAATACGAAAATTACAGTAAGTATATATTATCTACTGTACATAAAATATCAAAAAGTACACCAAATATGTGTTATATATAATGTAAATAAACTATCAAAATCTTCAGTAATTATATTTAATATACTGTACATTAAATATCAAAAATTACACCAAATGTATATTATACACTCTAAATAGAATATCAAAAAGGACAGTAAATATATACTACACTCTATGTAAAATATCAAAACTACACCAAATATATATTTTATAATTTACATAAAATATCAAAAGTACACCAAATATATATTATATACTCTACATAAAATATCAAAAAGTACAGTAAATATATTTCATATGTTGTAAATATAATATTAACTAAAAGTACACCAAATATATTATACATACTGTAAATAAAATATCAAAAATTACAGTAATTATATATTATCTACTGTACATAAAATATCAAAAGTACACCAAATATGTGTTATATATACTGTAAATAAACTATCAAAATCTTCAGTAATTATATTTAATATACTGTACATAAAATATCAAAAATTACAGCAAATGTATATTATACACTCTAAATAGAATATCAAAAAGGACAGTAAATATATATTACACTCTATGTAAAATATCAAAACTACACCAAATATATATTATATAATTTACATAAAATATCAAAAGTACACCAAATATATATTATATACTCTACATAAAATACCAAAAAGTACAGTAAATATATGTCATATGTTGTACATATAATATTAACTAAAAGTACACCAAATACATTTTACATACTGTAAATAAATTACCAAAAATTACAGTAAGTATATATTATCTACTGTACATAAAATATCAAAAAGTACACCAAATATGTGTTATATATACTGTAAATAAACTATCAAAATCTTCAGTAATTATATTTAATATACTGTACATAAAATATCAAAAATTACACCAAATGTATATTATACACTCTAAATAGAATATCAAAGAGGACAGTAAATATATATTACACTCTATGTAAAATATCAAAACTACACCAAATATATATTATATAATTTACATAAAATATCATAAGTACACCAAATATATATTATATACTCTACATAAAATATGAAAAAGTACAGTAAATATATTTCATATGTTGTACATATAATATTAACTAAAAGTATACCAAATACATTTTACATACTGTAAATAAAATACCAAAATTCCAGTAAGTATATATTATCTACTGTACATAAAATATCAAAAAGTACACCAAATATGTGTTATATATAATGTAAATAAACTATCAAAACCTTCAGTAATTATATTTAATATACTGTACATTAAATATCAAAAATTACACCAAATGTATATTATACACTCTAAATAGAATATCAAAAAGGACAGTAAATATATACTACACTCTATGTAAAATATCAAAACTACACCAAATATATATTATATAATTTACATAAAATATCAAAAGTACACCAAATATATATTATATACTCTACATAAAATATCAAAAAGTACAGTAAATATATTTCATATGTTGTACATATAATATTAACTAAAGTACACCAAATACATTTTACATACTGTAAATAAAATATCAAAAATTACAGTAAGTATATATTATCTACTGTACATAAAATATCAAAAAGTACACCAAATATGTGTTATATATACTGTAAATAAACTATCAAAATCTTCAGTAATTATATTTAATATACTGTACATAAAACATCAAAAATTACACCAAATGTATATTATACACTCTAAATAGAATATCAAAAAGGACAGTAAATATATATTACACTCTATGTAAAATATCAAAAACTACACCAAATATATATTATATAATTTACATAAAATATCAAAAGTACACCAAATATATATTATATACTGTACATAAAATATCAAAAAGTACAGTAAATATATTTCATATATTGTACATATAATATTAACTAAAAGTACACCAAATACATTTTACATACTGTAAATAAAATATCAAAAATTACAGTAAGTATATATTATCTACTGTACATAAAATATCAAAAAGTACACCAAATATGTGTTATATATACTGTAAATAAACTATCAAAATCTTCAGTAATTATATTTAATATACTGTACATAAAATATCAAAAATTACACCAAATGTATATTATACACTCTAAATAGAATATCAAAAAGGACAGTAAATATATATTACACTCTATGTAAAATATCAAAACTACACCAAATATATATTATATAATTTACATAAAATATCAAAAGTACACCAAATATATATTATATACTCTACATAAAATATCAAAAAGTACAGTAAATATATTTCATATGTTGTACATATAATATTAACTAAAAGTACACCAAATACATTTTACATACTGTAAATAAAATACCAAAAATTACAGTAAGTATATATTATATACTGTACATAAAATATCAAAAAGTACACCAAATATGCGTTATATATACTGTAAATACACTATCAAAATCTTCAGTAATTATATTTAATATACTGTACATAAAATATCAAAAATTACACCAAATGTATATTATACACTCTAAATAGAATATCAAAAAGGACAGTAAATATATATTACACTCTATTTAAAATATCAAAAACTACACCAAATATATATTATATAATTTACATAAAATATCAAAAGTACACAAAATATATATTATATACTCTACATAAAATATCAAAAAGTACAGTAAATATATTTCACATGTTGTACATATAATATTAACTAAAAGTACACCAAATACATTTTACATAGTGTAAATAAAATACCAAAAATTACAGTAAGTATATATTATCTACTGTACATAAAATATCAAAAAGTACACCAAATATGTGTTATATATACTGTAAATAAACTATCAAAATCTTCAGTAATTATATTTAATATACTGTACATAAAATATAAAAAATTACACCAAATGTATATTATACACTCTAAATAGAATATCAAAAAGGACAGTAAATATATATTACACTCTATTTAAAATATCAAAAACTACACCAAATATATATTATATAATTTACATAAAATATCAAAAGTACACCAAATACATATTATATACTGTACATAAAATATCAAAAAGTACAGTAAATATATTTCATATGTTGTACATATAATATTAACTAAAAGTACACCAAATACATTTTACATACTGTAAATGAAATATCAAAAATTACAGTAAGTATATATTATCTACTGTACATAAAATATCAAAAAGTACACCAAATATGTGTTATATATACTGTAAATAAACTATCAAAATCTTCAGTAATTATATTTAATATACTGTACATAAAATATCAAAAATTACACCAAATGTATATTATACACTCTAAATAGAATATCAAAAAGGACAGTAAATATATATTACACTCTATGTAAAATATCAAAACTACACCAAATATATATTATATAATTTACATAAAATATCAAAAGTACACCAAATATATATTATATACTCTACATAAAATATCAAAAAGTACAGTAAATATATTTCATATGTTGTACATATAATATTAACTAAAAGTACACCAAATACATTTTACATACTGTAAATAAAATACCAAAAATTACAGTAAGTATATATTATCTACTGTACATAAAATATCAAAAAGTACACCAAATATGTGTTATATATACTGTAAATAAACTATCAAAATCTTCAGTAATTATATTTAATATACTGTACATAAAATATCAAAAATTACACCAAATGTATATTATACACTCTAAATAGAATATCAAAAAGGACAGTAAATATATATTACACTCTATGTAAAATATCAAAAACTACACCAAATATATATTATATAATTTACATAAAATATCAAAAGTACACCAAGTATATATTATATACTGTACATAAAATATCAAAAAGTACAGTAAATATATTTCATATATTGTACATATAATATTAACTAAAAGTACACCAAATACATTTTACATACTGTAAATAAAATGTCAAAAATTACAGTAAGTATATATTATCTACTGTACATAAAATATCAATAAGTACACCAAATATGTGTTATATATACTGTAAATAAACTATCAAAATCTTCAGTAATTATATTTAATATACTGTACATAAAATATCAAAAATTACACCAAATGTATATTATACACTCTAAATAGAATATCAAAAAGGACAGTAAATATATACTACACTCTATGTAAAATATCAAAACTACACCAAATATATATTATATAATTTACATAAAATATCAAATGTACACCAAATATATATTATATACTCTACATAAAATATCAAAAAGTACAGTAAATATATTTCATATGTTGTACATATAATATTAACTAAAAGTACACCAAATACATTTTACATACTGTAAATAAAATACCAAAAATTGCAGTAAGTATATATTATCTACTGTACATAAAATATGAAAAAGTGCACCAAATATGTGTTATATATACTGTAAATAAACTATCAAAATCTTCAGTAATTATATTTAATATACTGTACATAAGATATCAAAAATTACACCAAATGTATATTATACACTCTAAATAGAATATCAAAAAGGACAGTAAATATATATTACACTCTATGTAAAATATCAAAACTACACCAAATATATATTATATAATTTACATAAAATATCAAAAGTACACCAAATATATATTATATACTCTACATAAAATATGAAAAAGTACAGTAAATATATTTCATATGTTGTACATATAATATTAACTAAAAGTATACCAAATACATTTTACATACTGTAAATAAAATACCAAAATTACAGTAAGTATATATTATCTACTGTACATAAAATATCAAAAAGTACACCAAATATGTGTTATATATAATGTAAATAAACTATCAAAATCTTCAGTAATTATATTTAATATACTGTACATTAAATATCAAAAATTACACCAAATGTATATTATACACTCTAAATAGAATATCAAAAAGGACAGTAAATATATACTACACTCTATGTAAAATATCAAAACTACACCAAATATATATTATATAATTTACATAAAATATCAAAAGTACACCAAATATATATTATATACTCTACATAAAATATCAAAAAGTACAGTAAATATATTTCATATATTGTACATATAATATTAACTAAAAGTACACCAAATACATTTTACATACTGTAAATAAAATATCAAAAGTTACAGTAAGTATATATTATCTACTGTACATAAAATATCAAAAAGTACACCAAATATGTGTTATATATACTGTAAATAAACTATCAAAATCTTCAGTAATTATATTTAATATACTGTACATAAAATATCAAAAATTACACCAAATGTATATTATACACTCTAAATAGAATATCAAAAAGGACAGTAAATATATATTACACTCTATGTAAAATATCAAAACTACACCAAATATATATTATATAATTTACATAAAATATCAAAAGTACACCAAATATATATTATATACTCTACATAAAATATCAAAAAGTACAGTAAATATATTTCATATGTTGTACATATAATATTAACTAAAAGTACACCAAATACATTTTACATACTGTAAATAAAATACCAAAAATTACAGTAAGTATATATTATCTACTGTACATAAAATATCAAAAAGTACACCAAATATGTGTTATATATACTGTAAATAAACTATCAATATATTCAGTAATTATATTTAATATACTGTTCATAAAATATCAAAAATTACACCAAATGTATATTATACACTCTAAATAGAATATCAAAAAGGACAGTAAATATATATTACACTCTATTTAAAATATCAAAAACTACACCAAATATATATTATATAATTTACATAAAATATCAAAAGTACAACAAATATATATTATATACTCTACATAATATATCAAAAAGTACAGTAAATATATTTCACATGTTGTACATATAATATTAACTAAAAGTACACCAAATACATTTTACATACTGTAAATAAAATACCAAAACTTACAGTAAGTATATATTATCTACTGTACATAAAATATCAAAAAGTACACCAAATATGTGTTATATATACTGTAAATAAACTATCAAAATCTTCAGTAATTATATTTAATATACTGTACATAAAATATCAAAAATTACACCAAATGTATATTATACACTCTAAATAGAATATCAAAAAGGACAGTAAATATATATTACACTCTATGTAAAATATCAAAACTACACCAAATATACATTATATAATTTACATAAAATATCAAAAGTACACCAAATATATATTATATACTCTACATAAAATATCAAAAAGTACAGTAAATATATTTCATATGTTGTACATATAATATTAACTAAAAGTACACCAAATACATTTTACATACTGTAAATAAAATACCAAAAATTACAGTAAGTATATATTATATACTGTACATAAAATATCAAAAAGTACACCAAATATGTGTTATATATACTGTAAATAAACTATCAAAATCTTCAGTAATTATATTTAATATACTGTACATAAAATATCAAAAATTACACCAAATGTATATTATACACTCTAAATAGAATATCAAAAAGGACAGTAAATATATATTACACTCTATGTAAAATATCAAAACTACACCAAATATATATTATATAATTTACATAAAATATCAAAAGTACACCAAATATATATTATATACTCTACATAAAATATCAAAAAGTACAGTAAATATATTTCATATGTTGTACATATAATATTAACTAAAAGTACACCAAATACATTTTACATACTGTAAATAAAATACCAAAAATTACAGTAAGCATATATTATCTACTGTACATAAAATATCAAAAAGTACACCAAATATGTGTTATATATACTGTAAATAAACTATCAAAACCTTCAGTAATTATATTTAATATACTGTACATAAAATATCAAAAATTACACCAAATGTATATTATACACTCTGAATAGAATATCAAAAAGGACAGTAAATATATATTACACTCTATGTAAAATATCAAAACTACACCAAATATATATTATGTAATTTACATAAAATATCAAAAGTACACCAAATATATATTATATACTGTACATAAAATATCAAAAAGTACAGTAAATATATTTCATATGTTGTACATATAATATTAACTAAAAGTACACCAAATACATTTTACATACTGTAAATAAAATATCAAAAATTACAGTAAGTATATATTATCTACTGTACATAAAATATCAAAAAGTACACCAAATATGTGTTATATATACTGTAAATAAACTATCAAAATCTTCAGTAATTATATTTAATATACTGTACATAAAATATCAAAAATTACACCAAATGTATATTATACACTCTAAATAGAATATCAAAAAGGACAGTAAATATATATTACACTCTATGTAAGATATCAAAACTACACCAAATATATATTATATAATTTAAATAAAATATCAAAAGTACACCAAATATATATTATATAATCTACATAAAATATCAAAAAGTACAGTAAATATATTTCATATGTTGCACATATAATATTAACTAAAAGTACACCAAATACATTTTTCATACTGTAAATAAAATACCAAAAATTACAGTAAGTATATATTATCTACTGTACATAAAATATCAAAAAGTACACCAAATATGTGTTATATATACTGTAAATAAACTATGAAAATCTTCAGTAATTATATTTAATATACTGTACATAAAATATCAAAAATTACACCAAATGTATATTATACACTCTAAATAGAATATCAAAAAGACAGTAAATATATACTACACTCTATGTAAAATATCAAAACTACACCAAATATATATTATATAATTTACCTAAAATATCAAAAGTACACCAAATATATATTATATACTGTACATAAAATATCAAACAGTACAGTAAATATATTTCATATGTTGTACATATAATATTAACTAAAGGTACACCAAATACATTTTACATACTGTAAATAAAATACCAAAAATTACAGTCAGTATATATTATCTACTGTACATAAAATATCAAAAAGTACACCAAATATGTGTTATATATACTGTAAATAAACTATCAAAATCTTCAGTAATTATATTTAATATACTGTACATAAAATATCAAAAATTACACCAAATGAATATTATACACTCTAAATAAAATATCAAAAAGGACAGTAAATATATATTACACACTATTTAAAATATCAAAAACTACACCAAATATATATTATATAATTTACATAAAATATCAAAAGTACACCAAATATATATCATATACTGTACATAAAATATCAAAAAGTACAGTAAATATATTTCATATGTTGTACATATAATATTAACTAAAAGTACACCAAATACATTTTACATACTGTAAATAAAATACCAAAAATTACAGTAAGCATATATTATCTACTGTACATAAAATATCAAAAAGTACACCAAATATGTGTTATATATACTGTAAATAAACTATCAATATCTTCAGTAATTATATTTAATATACTGTACATAAAATATCAAAAATTACACCAAATGTATATTATACACTCTAAATAGAATATCAAAAAGGACAGTAAATATATATTACACTCTATTTAAAATATCAAAAACTACACCAAATATATATTATATAATTTACATAAAATATCAAAAGTACACCAAATATATATTATATACTCTACATAAAATATCAAAAAGTACAGTAAATATATTTGACATGTTGCACATATAATATGAACTAAAAGTACACCAAATACATTTTACATACTGTAAATAAAATATCAAAAATTACAGTAAGTATATATTATCTACTGTACATAAAATATCAAAAAGTACACCAAATATGTGTTATATATACTGTAAATAAACTATCAAAATTTGCAGTAATTATATTTAATATACTGTACATAAAATATCAAAAATTACACCAAATGTATATTATACACACTAAATAAAATATCAAAAAGGACAGTAAATATATATTACACTCTATTTAAAATATCAAAAACTACACCAAATATATATTATATAATTTACATAAAATATAAAAAATACACCAACTATATATTATATAATCTACATAAAATATCAAAAAGTACAGTAAATATATTTCACATTTTGTACATATAATATTAACTAAAAGTACACCAAATACATTTTACATACTGTAAATAAAATACCAAAAATTACAGTAAGCATATATTATCTACTGTACATAAAATATCAAAAAGTACACCAAATAAGTGTTATATATACTGTAAATAAACTATCAAAATCTTCAGTAATTATATTTAATATACTGTACATAAAATATCAAAAATTACACCAAATGTATATTATACACTCTAAATAGAATATCAAAAAGGACAGTAAATATATATTACACTCTATGTAAAATATCAAAACTACACCAAATATATATTATATAATTTACATAAAATATCAAAAGTACACCAAATATATATTATATACTCTACATAAAATATCAAAAAGTACAGTAAATATATTTCATATGTTGTACATATAATATTAACTAAAAGTACACCAAATACATTTTACATACTGTAAATAAAATACCAAAAATTACAGTAAGTATATATTATCTACTGTACATAAAATATCAAAAAGTACACCAAATATGTGTTATATATACTGTAAATAAACTATCAAAATCTTCAGTAATTATATTTAATATACTGCACATAAAATATCAAAAATTACACCAAATGTATATTATACACTCTAAATAGAATATCAAAAAGGACAGTAAATATATACTACACTCTATGTAAAATATCAAAACTACAACAAATATATATTATATAATTTACATAAAATATCAAAAGTACACCAAATATATATTATATACTCTACATAAAATATCAAAAAGTACAGTAAATATATTTCATATGTTGTACATATAATATTAACTAAAAGTACACCAAATACATTTTACATACTGTAAATAAAATATCAAAATTACAGTAAGTATATATTATCTACTGTACATAAAATATCAAAAAGTACACCAAATATGTGTTATATATACTGTAAATAAACTATCAAAATCTTCATTAATTATATTTAATATACTGTACATAAAATATCAAAAATTACACCAAATGTATATTATACACTCTAAATAGAATATCAAAAAGGACAGTAAATATATATTACACTCTATGTAAAATATCAAAACTACACCAAATATATCTTATATAATTTACATAAAATATCAAAAGTACACCAAATATATATTATATACTCTACATAAAATATCAAAAAGTACAGTAAATATATTTCATATGTTGTACATATAATATTAACTAAAAGTACACCAAATACATTTTATATACTGTAAATAAAATACCAAAAATTACAGTAAGTATATATTATCTACTGTACATAAAATATCAAAAAGTACACCAAATATGTGTTATATATACTGTAAATAAACTATCAAAATCTTCAGTAATTATATTTAATATACTGTACATAAAATATCAAAAATTACACCAAATGTATATTATACACTCTAAATAGAATATCAAAAAGGACAGTAAATATATATTACACTCTATGTAAAATATCAAAACTACACCAAATATATATTATATAATTTACATAAAATATCAAAAGTACACCAAATATATATTATATACTCTACATAAAATATCAAAAAGTACAGTAAATATATGTCATATGTTGTACATATAATATTAACTATAAGTACACCAAATACATTTTACATACTGTAAATAAAATACCAAAAATTACAGTAAGTATATATTATCTACTGTACATAAAATATCAAAAAGTACACCAAATATGTGTTATATATACTGTAAATAAACTATCAAAATCTTCAGTAATTATATTTAATATACTGTTCATAAAATATCAAAAATTATACCAAATGTATATTATACTCTCTAAATAGGATATCAAAAAGGACAGTAAATATATATTACACTCTATGTAAAATATCAAAACTACACCAAATATATATTATATAATTTACATAAAATATCAAAAGTACACCAAATATATATTATATACTCTACATAAAATATGAAAAAGTACAGTAAATATATTTCATATGTTGTAAATATAATATTAACTAAAAGTATACCAAATACATTTTACATACTGTAAATAAAATACCAATATTTCAGTAAGTATATATTATCTACTGTACATAAAATATCAAAAAGTACACCAAATATGTGTTATATATAATGTAAATAAACTATCAAAACCTTCAGTAATTATATGTAATATACTGTACATTAAATATCAAAAATTACACCAAATGTATATTATACACTCTAAATAGAATATCAAAAAGGACAGTAAATATATACTACACTCTATGTAAAATATCAAAACTACACCAAACATATATTATATAATTTACATAAAATATCAAAAGTACACCAAATATATATTATATACTCTACATAAAATATCAAAAAGTACAGTAAATATATTTCATATGTTGTACATATAATATTAACTAAAAGTACACCAAATACATTTTACATACTGTAAATAAAATATCAAAAATTACAGTAAGTATATATTATCTACTGTACATAAAATATCAAAAAGTACACCAAATATGTGTTATATTTACTGTAAATAAACTATCAAAATCTTCACTAATTATATTTAATATACTGTACATAAAACATCAAAAATTACACCAAATGTATATTATACACTCTAAATAGAATATCAAAAAGGACAGTAAATATATATTACACTCTATGTAAAATATCAAAAACTACACCAAATATATATTATATAATTTACATAAAATATCAAAAGTACACCAAATATATATTATATACTGTACATAAAATATCAAAAAGTACAGTAAATATATTTCATATATTGTACATATAATATTAACTAAAAGTACACCAAATACATTTTACATTCTGTAAGTAAAATATCAAAAATTACAGTAAGTATATATTATCTACTGTACATAAAATATAAAAAGTACACCAAATATGTGTTATATATACTGTAAATAAACTATCAAAATCTTCAGTAATTATATTTAATATACTGTACATAAAATATCAAAAATTACACCAAATGTATATTATACACTCTAAATAGAATATCAAAAAGGACAGTAAATATATACTACACTCTATGTAAAATATCAAAACTACACCAAATATATATTCTATAATTTACATAAAATATCAAAAGTACACCAAATATATATTATATACTCTACATAAAATATCAAAAAGTACAGTAAATATATTTCATATGTTGTACATATAATATTAACTAAAAGTACACCAAATACATTTTACATACTGTAAATAAAATATCAAAAATTACAGTAAGTATATATTATCTACTGTACATAAAATATCAAAAAGTACACCAAATATGTGTTATATATACCGTAAATAAACTATCAAAAACTTCAGTAATTATATTTAATATACTGTACATAAAATATCAAAAATTACACCAAATGTATATTATACACTCTAAATAGAATATCAAAAAGGACAGTAAATATATATTACACTCTATGTAAAATATCAAAACTACACCAAATATATATTATATAATTTACATAAAATATCAAAAGTACACCAAATATATATTATATACTCTACATAAAATATCAAAAAGTACAGTAAATATATTTCATATGTTGTACATATAATATTAACTAATAGTACACCAAATACATTTTACATACTGTAAATAAAATACCAAAAATTACAGTAAGTATATATTATCTACTGTACATAAAATATCAAAAAGTACACCAAATATGTGTTATATATACCGTAAATAAACTATCAAAATCTTCAGTAATTATATTTAATATACTGTACATAAAATATCAAAAATTACACCAAATGTATATTATACACTCTAAATAGAATATCAAAAAGGACAGTAAATATATACTACACTCTATGTAAAATAACAAAACTACACCAAATATATATTATATAATTTACATAAAATATCAAAAGAACACCAAATATATCTTATATACTGTACATAAAATATGAAAAAGTACAGTAAATATATTTCATATGTTGTACATATAATATTAACTAAAAGTACACCAAATACATTTTACATACTGTAAATAAAATATCAAAAATTACAGTAAGTATATATTATCTACTGTACATAAAATATCAAAAAGTACACCAAATATGTGTTATATATACTGTAAATAAACTATCAAAATCTTCATTAATTATATTTAATATACTGTACATAAAATATCAAAAATTACACCAAATGTATATTATACACTCTAAATAGAATATCAAAAAGGACAGTAAATATATATTACACTCTATGTAAAATATCAAAACTACACCAAATATATATTTATAATTTACATAAAATATCAAAAGTACACCAAATATATATTATATACTGTACATAAAATATCAAAAAGTACAGTAAATATATTTCATATGTTGTACATATAATATTAACTAAAAGTACACCAAATACATTTTACATACTGTAAATAAAATACCAAAAATTACAGTAAGTATATATTATCTACTGTACATAAAATATCAAAAATACACCAAATATGTGTTATATATACTGTAAATAAACTATCAAAATCTTCAGTAATTATATTTAATATACTGTTCATAAAATATCAAAAATTATACCAAATGTATATTATACTCTCTAAATAGGATATCAAAAAGGACTGTAAATATATATTACACTCTATGTAAAATATCAAAACTACACCAAATATATATTATATAATTTACATAAAATATCAAAAGTACACCAAATATATATTATATACTCTACATAAAATATGAAAAAGTACAGTAAATATATTTCATATGTTGTAAATATAATATTAACTAAAAGTATACCAAATACATTTTACATACTGTAAATAAAATACCAATATTTCAGTAAGTATATATTATCTACTGTACATAAAATATCAAAAAGTACACCAAATATGTGTTATATATAATGTAAATAAACTATCAAAACCTTCAGTAATTATATGTAATATACTGTACATTAAATATCAAAAATTACACCAAATGTATATTATACACTCTAAATAGAATATCAAAAAGGACAGTAAATATATACTACACTCTATGTAAAATATCAAAACTACACCAAACATATATTATATAATTTACATAAAATATCAAAAGTACACCAAATATATATTATATACTCTACATAAATTATCAAAAAGTACAGTAAATATATTTCATATGTTGTACATATAATATTAACTAAAAGTACACCAAATACATTTTACATACTGTAAATAAAATATCAAAAATTACAGTAAGTATATATTATCTACTGTACATAAAATATCAAAAAGTACACCAAATATGTGTTATATTTACTGTAAATAAACTATCAAAATCTTCACTAATTATATTTAATATACTGTACATAAAACATCAAAAATTACACCAAATGTATATTATACACTCTAAATAGAATATCAAAAAGGACATTAAATATATATTACACTCTATGTAAAATATCAAAAACTACACCAAATATATATTATATAATTTACATAAAATATCAAAAGTACACCAAATATATATTATATACTGTACATAAAATATCAAAAAGTACAGTAAATATATTTCATATATTGTACATATAATATTAACTAAAAGTACACCAAATACATTTTACATTCTGTAAGTAAAATATCAAAAATTACAGTAAGTATATATTATCTACTGTACATAAAATATAAAAAGTACACCAAATATGTGTTATATATACTGTAAATAAACTATCAAAATCTTCAGTAATTATATTTAATATACTGTACATAAAATATCAAAAATTACACCAAATGTATATTATACACTCTAAATAGAATATCAAAAAGGACAGTAAATATATACTACACTCTATGTAAAATATCAAAACTACACCAAATATATATTATATAATTTACATAAAATATCAAAAGTACACCAAATATATATTATATACTCTACATAAAATATCAAAAAGTACAGTAAATATATTTCATATGTTGTACATATAATATTAACTAAAAGTACACCAAATACATTTTACATACTGTAAATAAAATATCAAAAATTACAGTAAGTATATATTATCTACTGTACATAAAATATCAAAAAGTACACCAAATATGTGTTATATATACCGTAAATAAACTATCAAAAACTTCAGTAATTATATTTAATATACTGTACATAAAATATCAAAAATTACACCAAATGTATATTATACACTCTAAATAGAATATCAAAAAGGACAGTAAATATATATTACACTCTATGTAAAATATCAAAACTACACCAAATATATATTATATAATTTACATAAAATATCAAAAGTACACCAAATATATATTATATACTCTACATAAAATATCAAAAAGTACAGTAAATATATTTCATATGTTGTACATATAATATTAACTAATAGTACACCAAATACATTTTACATACTATAAATAAAATACCAAAAATTACAGTAAGTATATATTATCTACTGTACATAAAATATCAAAAAGTACACCAAATATGTGTTATATATACCGTAAATAAACTATCAAAATCTTCAGTAATTATATTTAATATACTGTACATAAAATATCAAAAATTACACCAAATGTATATTATACACTCTAAATAGAATATCAAAAAGGACAGTAAATATATACTACACTCTATGTAAAATAACAAAACTACACCAAATATATATTATATAATTTACATAAAATATCAAAAGAACACCAAATATATCTTATATACTGTACATAAAATATGAAAAAGTACAGTAAATATATTTCATATGTTGTACATATAATATTAACTAAAAGTACACCAAATACATTTTACATACTGTAAATAAAATATCAAAAATTACAGTAAGTATATATTATCTACTGTACATAAAATATCAAAAAGTACACCAAATATGTGTTATATATACTGTAAATAAACTATCAAAATCTTCATTAATTATATTTAATATACTGTACATAAAATATCAAAAATTACACCAAATGTATATTATACACTCTAAATAGAATATCAAAAAGGACAGTAAATATATATTACACTCTATGTAAAATATCAAAACTACACCAAATATATATTTATAATTTACATAAAATATCAAAAGTACACCAAATATATATTATATACTGTACATAAAATATCAAAAAGTACAGTAAATATATTTCATATGTTGTACATATAATATTAACTAAAAGTACACCAAATACATTTTACATACTGTAAATAAAATACCAAAAATTACAGTAAGTATATATTATCTACTGTACATAAAATATCAAAAAGTACACCAAATATGTGTTATATATACTGTAAATAAACTATCAAAATCTTCAGTAATTATATTTAATATACTGTTCATAAAATATCAAAAATTATACCAAATGTATATTATACTCTCTAAATAGGATATCAAAAAGGACTGTAAATATATATTACACTCTATGTAAAATATCAAAACTACACCAAATATATATTATATAATTAACATAAAATATCAAAAGTACACCAAATATATATTATATACTCTACATAAAATATGAAAAAGTACAGTAAATATATTTCATATGTTGTAAATATAATATTAACTAAAAGTATACCAAATACATTTTACATACTGTAAATAAAATACCAATATTTCAGTAAGTATATATTATCTACTGTACATAAAATATCAAAAAGTACACCAAATATGTGTTATATATAATGTAAATAAACTATCAAAACCTTCAGTAATTATATGTAATATACTGTACATTAAATATCAAAAATTACACCAAATGTATATTATACACTCTAAATAGAATATCAAAAAGGACAGTAAATATATACTACACTCTATGTAAAATATCAAAACTACACCAAACATATATTATATAATTTACATAAAATATCAAAAGTACACCAAATATATATTATATACTCTACATAAATTATCAAAAAGTACAGTAAATATATTTCATATGTTGTACATATAATATTAACTAAAAGTACACCAAATACATTTTACATACTGTAAATAAAATATCAAAAATTACAGTAAGTATATATTATCTACTGTACATAAAATATCAAAAAGTACACCAAATATGTGTTATATATACTGTAAATAAACTATCAAAATCTTCACTAATTATATTTAATATACTGTACATAAAACATCAAAAATTACACCAAATGTATATTATACACTCTAAATAGAATATCAAAAAGGACAGTAAATATATATTACACTCTATGTAAAATATCAAAAACTACACCAAATATATATTATATAATTTACATAAAATATCAAAAGTACACCAAATATATATTATATACTGTACATAAAATATCAAAAAGTACAGTAAATATATTTCATATATTGTACATATAATATTAACTAAAAGTACACCAAATACATTTTACATTCTGTAAGTAAAATATCAAAAATTACAGTAAGTATATATTATCTACTGTACATAAAATATAAAAAGTACACCAAATATGTGTTATATATACTGTAAATAAACTATCAAAATCTTCAGTAATTATATTTAATATACTGTACATAAAATATCAAAAATTACACCAAATGTATATTATACACTCTAAATAGAATATCAAAAAGGACAGTAAATATATACTACACTCTATGTAAAATATCAAAACTACACCAAATATATATTATATAATTTACATAAAATATCAAAAGTACACCAAATATATATTATATACTCTACATAAAGTATCAAAAAGTACAGTAAATATATTTCATATGTTGTACATATAATATTAACTAAAAGTACACCAAATACATTTTACATACTGTAAATAAAATATCAAAAATTACAGTAAGTATATATTATCTACTGTACATAAAATATCAAAAAGTACACCAAATATGTGTTATATATACCGTAAATAAACTATCAAAAACTTCAGTAATTATATTTAATATACTGTACATAAAATATCAAAAATTACACCAAATGTATATTATACACTCTAAATAGAATATCAAAAAGGACAGTAAATATATATTACACTCTATGTAAAATATCAAAACTACACCAAATATATATTATGTAATTTACATAAAATATCAAAAGTACACCAAATATATATTATATACTCTACATAAAATATCAAAAAGTACAGTAAATATATTTCATATGTTGTACATATAATATTAACTAAAAGTACACCAAATACATTTTACATACTGTAAATAAAATACCAAAAATTACAGTAAGTATATATTATCTACTGTACATAAAATATCAAAAAGTACACCAAATATGTGTTATATATACCGTAAATAAACTATCAAAATCTTCAGTAATTATATTTAATATACTGTACATAAAATATCAAAAATTACACCAAATGTATATTATACACTCTAAATAGAATATCAAAAAGGACAGTAAATATATACTACACTCTATGTAAAATAACAAAACTACACCAAATATATATTATATAATTTACATAAAATATCAAAAGAACACCAAATATATCTTATATACTGTACATAAAATATCAAAAAGTACAGTAAATATATTTCATATGTTGTACATATAATATTAACTAAAAGTACACCAAATACATTTTACATACTGTAAATAAAATATCAAAAATTACAGTAAGTATATATTATCTACTGTACATAAAATATCAAAAAGTACACCAAATATGTGTTATATATACTGTAAATAAACTATCAAAATCTTCATTAATTATATTTAATATACTGTACATAAAATATCAAAAATTACACCAAATGTATATTATACACTCTAAATAGAATATCAAAAAGGACAGTAAATATATATTACACTCTATGTAAAATATCAAAACTACACCAAATATATATTATATAATTTACATAAAATATCAAAAGTACACCAAATATATATTATATACTCTACATAAAATATCGAAAAGTACAGTAAATATATTTCATATGTTGTACATATAATATTAACTAAAAGTACACCAAATACATTTTACATACTGTAAATAAAATACCAAAAATTACAGTAAGTATATATTATCTACTGTACATAAAATATCAAAAAGTACACCAAATATGTGTTATATATACTGTAAATAAACTATCAAAATCTTCAGTAATTATAATTAATATACTGTACATAAAATATCAAAAATTACACCAAATGTATATTATACACTCTAAATAGAATATCAAAAAGGACAGTAAATATATACTACACTCTATGTAAAATATCAAAACTACACCAAATATATATTATATAATTTACATAAAATATCAAAAGTACACCAAATATATATTATATACTCTACATAAAATATCAAAAAGTACAGTAAATATATTTCATATGTTGTACATATAATATTAACTAAAAGTACACCAAATACATTTTACATACTGTAAATAAAATATCAAAAATTACAGTAACTATATATTATCTACTGTACATAAAATATCAAAAAGTACACCAAATATGTGTTATATATACCGTAAATAAACTATCAAAATCTTCAGTAATTATATTTAATATACTGTACATAAAATATCAAAAATTACACCAAATGTATATTATACACTCTAAATAGAATATCAAAAAGGACAGTAAATATATATTACACTCTATGTAAAATATCAAAACTTCACCAAATATATATTATATAATTTACATAAAATATCAAAAGTACACCAAATATATATTATATACTCTACATAAAATATCAAAAAGTACAGTAAATATATTTCATATGTTGTACATATAATATTAACTAAAAGTACACCAAATACATTTTACATACTGTAAATAAAATACCAAAAATTACAGTAAGTATATATTATCTACTGTACATAAAATATCAAAGAGTACACCAAATATGTGTTATATATACCGTAAATAAACTATCAAAATCTTCAGTAATTATATTTAATATACTGTACATAAAATATCAAAAATTACACCAAATGTATATTATACACTCTAAATAGAATATCAAAAAGGACAGTAAATATATACTACACTCTATGTAAAATAACAAAACTACACCAAATATATATTATATAATTTACATAAAATATCAAAAGTACACCAAATATATACTATATACTCTACATAAAATATCAAAAAGTACAGTAAATATATTTCATATGTTGTACATATAATATTAACTAAAAGTACACCAAATACATTTTACATACTGTAAATAAAATATCAAAAATTACAGTAAGTATATATTATCTACTGTACATAAAATATCAAAAAGTACACCAAATATGTGTTATATATACTGTAAATAAACTATCAAAAACTTCATTAATTATATTTAATATACTGTACATAAAATATCAAAAATTACACCAAATGTATATTATACACTCTAAATAGAATATCAAAAAGGACAGTAAATATATATTACACTCTATGTAAAATATCAAAACTACACCAAATATTTATTTATAATTTACATAAAATATCAAAAGTACACCAAATATATATTATATACTCTACATAAAATATCAAAAAGTACAGTAAATATATTTCATATGTTGTACATATAATATTAACTAAAAGTACACCAAATACATTTTATATACTGTAAATAAAATACCAAAAATTACAGTAAGTATATATTATCTACTGTACATAAAATATCAAAAAGTACACCAAATAAGTGTTGTATATACTGTAAATAAACTATCAAAACCTTCAGTAATTATATTTAATATACTGCTCATAATATATCAAAAATTACACCAAATATATATTATACACTCTAAATAGAATATCAAAAAGGACAGTAAATATATACTACACTCTATGTAAAATATCAAAACTACACCAAATATATATTATATAATTTACATAAAATATCAAAAGTACACCAAATATATATTATATACTCTACATAAAATATCAAAAAGTACAGTAAATATATTTCATATGTTGTACATATAATATTAACTAAAAGTACACCAAATACATTTTACATACTGTAAATAAAATACCAAAAATTACAGTAAGTATATATTATCTACTGTACATAAAATATCAAAAAGTACACCAAATATGTGTTATATATACTGTAAATAAACTATCAAAATCTTCAGTAATTATATTTAATATACTGTACATAAAATATCAAAAATTATACCAAATGTATATTATACACTCTAAATAAAATATCAAAAAGGACAGTAAATATATATTACACTCTATTTAAAATATCAAAAACTACACCAAATATATATTATATAATTTACATAAAATATCAAAATTACACCAAATATATATTATATAATGTACATAAAATATCAAAAAGTACAGTAAATATATTTCATATGTTGTACATATAATATTAACTAAAAGTACACCAAATACATTATACATACTGTAAATTAAATACCAAAAATTACAGTAAGTATATATTATCTACTGTACATAAAATATCAAAAAGTACACCAAATATGTGTTATATATACTGTAAATAAACTATCAAAATCTTCAGTAATTATATTTAATATACTGTTCATAAAATATCAAAAATTATACCAAATGTATATTATACTCTCTAAATAGGATATCAAAAAGGACAGTAAATATATATTACACTCTATGTAAAATATCAAAACTACACCAAATATATATTATATAATTTACATAAAATATCAAAAGTACACCAAATATATATTATATACTCTACATAAAATATGAAAAAGTACAGTAAATATATTTCATATGTTGTAAATATAATATTAACTAAAAGTATACCAAATACATTTTACATACTGTAAATAAAATACCAATATTTCAGTAAGTATATATTATCTACTGTACATAAAATACCAAAAAGTACACCAAATATGTGTTATATATAATGTAAATAAACTATCAAAACCTTCAGTAATTATATGTAATATACTGTACATTAAATATCAAAAATTACACCAAATGTATATTATACACTCTAAATAGAATATCAAAAAGGACAGTAAATATATACTACACTCTATGTAAAATATCAAAACTACACCAAACATATATTATATAATTTACATAAAATATCAAAAGTACACCAAATATATATTATATACTCTACATAAAATATCAAAAAGTACAGTAAATATATTTCATATGTTGTACATATAATATTAACTAAAAGTACACCAAATACATTTTACATACTGTAAATAAAATATCAAAAATTACAGTAAGTATATATTATCTACTGTACATAAAATATCAAAAAGTACACCAAATATGTGTTATATATACTGTAAATAAACTATCAAAATCTTCACTAATTATATTTAATATACTGTACATAAAACATCAAAAATTACACCAAATGTATATTATACACTCTAAATATAATATCAAAAAGGACAGTAAATATATATTACACTCTATGTAAAATATCAAAAACTACACCAAATATATATTATATAATTTACATAAAATATCAAAAGTACACCAAATATATATTATATACTGTACATAAAATATCAAAAAGTACAGTAAATATATTTCATATATTGTACATATAATATTAACTAAAAGTACACCAAATACATTTTACATTCTGTAAGTAAAATATCAAAAATTACAGTAAGTATATATTATCTACTGTACATAAAATATAAAAAGTACACCAAATATGTGTTATATATACTGTAAATAAACTATCAAAATCTTCAGTAATTATATTTAATATACTGTACATAAAATATCAAAAATTACACCAAATGTATATTATACACTCTAAATAGAATATCAAAAAGGACAGTAAATATATACTACACTCTATGTAAAATATCAAAACTACACCAAATATATATTATATAATTTACATAAAATATCAAAAGTACACCAAATATATATTATATACTCTACATAAAATATCAAAAAGTACAGTAAATATATTTCATATGTTGTACATATAATATTAACTAAAAGTACACCAAATACATTTTACATACTGTAAATAAAATATCAAAAATTACAGTAAGTATATATTATCTACTGTACATAAAATATCAAACAGTACACCAAATATGTGTTATATATACCGTAAATAAACTATCAAAAACTTCAGTAATTATATTTAATATACTGTACATAAAATATCAAAAATTACACCAAATGTATATTATACACTCTAAATAGAATATCAAAAAGGACAGTAAATATATATTACACTCTATGTAAAATATCAAAACTACACCAAATATATATTATATAATTTACATAAAATATCAAAAGTACACCAAATATATATTATATACTCTACATAAAATATCAAAAAGTACAGTAAATATATTTCATATGTTGTACATATAATATTAACTAAAAGTACACCAAATACATTTTACATACTGTAAATAAAATACCAAAATTTACAGTAAGTATATATTATCTACTGTACATAAAATATCAAAAAGTACACCAAATATGTGTTATATATACCGTAAATAAACTATCAAAATCTTCAGTAATTATATTTAATATACTGTACATAAAATATCAAAAATTACACCAAATGTATATTATACACTCTAAATAGAATATCAAAAAGGACAGTAAATATATACTACACTCTATGTAAAATAACAAAACTACACCAAATATATATTATATAATTTACATAAAATATCAAAAGAACACCAAATATATCTTATATACTGTACATAAAATATCAAAAAGTACAGTAAATATATTTCATATGTTGTACATATAATATTAACTAAAAGTACACCAAATACATTTTACATACTGTAAATAAAATATCAAAAATTACAGTAAGTATATATTATCTACTGTACATAAAATATCAAAAAGTACACCAAATATGTGTTATATATACTGTAAATAAACTATTAAAATCTTCATTAATTATATTTAATATACTGTATATAAAATATCAAAAATTACACCAAATGTATATTATACACTCTAAATAGAATATCAAAAAGGACAGTAAATATATATTACACTCTATGTAAAATATCAAAACAACACCAAATATATATTTATAATTTACATAAAATATCAAAAGTACACCAAATATATATTATATACTCTACATAAAATATCAAAAAGTACAGTAAATATATTTCATATGTTGTACATATAATATTAACTAAAAGTACACCAAATACATTTTATATACTGTAAATAAAATACCAAAAATTACAGTAAGTATATATTATCTACTGTACATAAAATATCAAAAAGTACACCAAATATGTGTTATATATACTGTAAATAAACTATCAAAATCTTCAGTAATTATATTTAATATACTGTACATAAAATATCAAAAATTACACCAAATGTATATTATACACTCTAAATAGAATATCAAAAAGGACAGTAAATATATATTACACTCTATGTAAAATATCAAAACTACACCAAATATATATTATATAATTTACATAAAATATCAAAAGTACACCAAATATATATTATATACTCTACATAAAATATCGAAAAGTACAGTAAATATATTTCCTATGTTGTACATATAATATTAACTAAAAGTACACCAAATACATTTTACATACTGTAAATAAAATACCAAAAATTACAGTAAGTATATATTATCTACTGTACATAAAATATCAAAAAGTACACCAAATATGTGTTATATATACTGTAAATAAACTATCAAAATCTTCAGTAATTATAATTAATATACTGTACATAAAATATCAAAAATTACACCAAATGTATATTATACACTCTAAATAGAATATCAAAAAGGACAGTAAATATATACTACACTCTATGTAAAATATCAAAACTACACCAAATATATATTATATAATTTACATAAAATATCAAAAGTACACCAAATATATATTATATACTCTACATAAAATATCAAAAAGTACAGTAAATATATTTCATATGTTGTACATATAATATTAACTAAAAGTACACCAAATACATTTTACATACTGTAAATAAAATATCAAAAATTACAGTAAGTATATATTATCTACTGTACATAAAATATCAAAAAGTACACCAAATATGTGTTATATATACCGTAAATAAACTATCAAAATCTTCAGTAATTATATTTAATATACTGTACATAAAATATCAAAAATTACACCAAATGTATATTATACACTCTAAATAGAATATCAAAAAGGACAGTAAATATATATTACACTCTATGTAAAATATCAAAACTTCACCAAATATATATTATATAATTTACATAAAATATCAAAAGTACACGAACTATATATTATATACTCTACATAAAATATCAAAAAGTACAGTAAATATATTTCATATGTTGTACATATAATATTAACTAAAAGTACACCAAATACATTTTACATACTGTAAATAAAATACCAAAAATTACAGTAAGTATATATTATCTACTGTACATAAAATATCAAAGAGTACACCAAATATGTGTTATATATACCGTAAATAAACTATCAAAATCTTCAGTAATTATATTTAATATACTGTACATAAAATATCAAAAATTACACCAAATGTATATTATACACTCTAAATAGAATATCAAAAAGGACAGTAAATATATACTACACTCTATGTAAAATAACAAAACTACACCAAATATATATTATATAATTTACATAAAATATCAAAAGTACACCAAATATATACTATATACTCTACATAAAATATCAAAAAGTACAGTAAATATATTTCATATGTTGTACATATAATATTAAATAAAAGTACACCAAATACATTTTACATACTGTAAATAAAATATCAAAAATTACAGTAAGTATATATTATCTACTGTACATAAAATATCAAAAAGTACACCAAATATGTGTTATATATACTGTAAATAAACTATCAAAATCTTCATTAATTATATTTAATATACTGTACATAAAATATCAAAAATTACACCAAATGTATATTATACACTCTAAATAGAATATCAAAAAGGACAGTAAATATATATTACACTCTATGTAAAATATCAAAACTACACCAAATATATATTTATAATTTACATAAAATATCAAAAGTACACCAAATATATATTATATACTCTACATAAAATATCAAAAAGTACAGTAAATATATTTCATATGTTGTACATATAATATTAACTAAAAGTACACCAAATACATTTTACATACTGTAAATAAAATACCAAAAATTACAGTAAGTATATATTATCTACTGTACATAAAATATCAAAGAGTACACCAAATATGTGTTATATATACCGTAAATAAACTATCAAAATCTTCAGTAATTATATTTAATATACTGTACATAAAATATCAAAAATTACACCAAATGTATATTATACACTCTAAATAGAATATCAAAAAGGACAGTAAATATATACTACACTCTATGTAAAATAACAAAACTACACCAAATATATATTATATAATTTACATAAAATATCAAAAGTACACCAAATATATACTATATACTCTACATAAAATATCAAAAAGTACAGTAAATATATTTCATATGTTGTACATATAATATTAACTAAAAGTACACCAAATACATTTTACATACTGTAAATAATATATCAAAAATTACAGTAAGTATATATTATCTACTGTACATAAAATATCAAAAAGTACACCAAATATGTGTTATATATACTGTAAATAAACTATCAAAAACTTCATTAATTATATTTAATATACTGTACATAAAATATCAAAAATTACACCAAATGTATATTATACACTCTAAATAGAATATCAAAAAGGACAGTAAATATATATTACACTCTATGTAAAATATCAAAACTACACCAAATATTTATTTATAATTTACATAAAATATCAAAAGTACACCAAATATATATTATATACTCTACATAAAATATCAAAAAGTACAGTAAATATATTTCATATGTTGTACATATAATATTAACTAAAAGTACACCAAATACATTTTATATACTGTAAATAAAATACCAAAAATTACAGTAAGTATATATTATCTACTGTACATAAAATATCAAAAAGTACACCAAATAAGTGTTGTATATACTGTAAATAAACTATCAAAACCTTCAGTAATTATATTTAATATACTGCTCATAATATATCAAAAATTACACCAAATATATATTATACACTCTAAATAGAATATCAAAAAGGACAGTAAATATATACTACACTCTATGTAAAATATCAAAACTACACCAAATATATATTATATAATTTACATAAAATATCAAAAGTACACCAAATATATATTATATACTCTACATAAAATATCAAAAAGTACAGTAAATATATTTCATATGTTGTACATATAATATTAACTAAAAGTACACCAAATACATTTTACATACTGTAAATAAAATACCAAAAATTACAGTAAGTATATATTATCTACTGTACATAAAATATCAAAAAGTACACCAAATATGTGTTATATATACTGTAAATAAACTATCAAAATCTTCAGTAATTATATTTAATATACTGTACATAAAATATCAAAAATTATACCAAATGTATATTATACACTCTAAATAAAATATCAAAAAGGACAGTAAATATATATTACACTCTATTTAAAATATCAAAAACTACACCAAATATATATTATATAATTTACATAAAATATCAAAATTACACCAAATATATATTATATAATGTACATAAAATATCAAAAAGTACAGTAAATATATTTCATATGTTGTACATATAATATTAACTAAAAGTACACCAAATACATTATACATACTGTAAATTAAATACCAAAAATTACAGTAAGTATATATTATCTACTGTACATAAAATATCAAAAAGTACACCAAATATGTGTTATATATACTGTAAATAAACTATCAAAATCTTCAGTAATTATATTTAATATACTGTTCATAAAATATCAAAAATTATACCAAATGTATATTATACTCTCTAAATAGGATATCAAAAAGGACAGTAAATATATATTACACTCTATGTAAAATATCAAAACTACACCAAATATATATTATATAATTTACATAAAATATCAAAAGTACACCAAATATATATTATATACTCTACATAAAATATGAAAAAGTACAGTAAATATATTTCATATGTTGTAAATATAATATTAACTAAAAGTATACCAAATACATTTTACATACTGTAAATAAAATACCAATATTTCAGTAAGTATATATTATCTACTGTACATAAAATACCAAAAAGTACACCAAATATGTGTTATATATAATGTAAATAAACTATCAAAACCTTCAGTAATTATATGTAATATACTGTACATTAAATATCAAAAATTACACCAAATGTATATTATACACTCTAAATAGAATATCAAAAAGGACAGTAAATATATACTACACTCTATGTAAAATATCAAAACTACACCAAACATATATTATATAATTTACATAAAATATCAAAAGTACACCAAATATATATTATATACTCTACATAAAATATCAAAAAGTACAGTAAATATATTTCATATGTTGTACATATAATATTAACTAAAAGTACACCAAATACATTTTACATACTGTAAATAAAATATCAAAAATTACAGTAAGTATATATTATCTACTGTACATAAAATATCAAAAAGTACACCAAATATGTGTTATATATACTGTAAATAAACTATCAAAATCTTCACTAATTATATTTAATATACTGTACATAAAACATCAAAAATTACACCAAATGTATATTATACACTCTAAATATAATATCAAAAAGGACAGTAAATATATATTACACTCTATGTAAAATATCAAAAACTACACCAAATATATATTATATAATTTACATAAAATATCAAAAGTACACCAAATATATATTATATACTGTACATAAAATATCAAAAAGTACAGTAAATATATTTCATATATTGTACATATAATATTAACTAAAAGTACACCAAATACATTTTACATTCTGTAAGTAAAATATCAAAAATTACAGTAAGTATATATTATCTACTGTACATAAAATATAAAAAGTACACCAAATATGTGTTATATATACTGTAAATAAACTATCAAAATCTTCAGTAATTATATTTAATATACTGTACATAAAATATCAAAAATTACACCAAATGTATATTATACACTCTAAATAGAATATCAAAAAGGACAGTAAATATATACTACACTCTATGTAAAATATCAAAACTACACCAAATATATATTATATAATTTACATAAAATATCAAAAGTACACCAAATATATATTATATACTCTACATAAAATATCAAAAAGTACAGTAAATATATTTCATATGTTGTACATATAATATTAACTAAAAGTACACCAAATACATTTTACATACTGTAAATAAAATATCAAAAATTACAGTAAGTATATATTATCTACTGTACATAAAATATCAAACAGTACACCAAATATGTGTTATATATACCGTAAATAAACTATCAAAAACTTCAGTAATTATATTTAATATACTGTACATAAAATATCAAAAATTACACCAAATGTATATTATACACTCTAAATAGAATATCAAAAAGGACAGTAAATATATATTACACTCTATGTAAAATATCAAAACTACACCAAATATATATTATATAATTTACATAAAATATCAAAAGTACACCAAATATATATTATATACTCTACATAAAATATCAAAAAGTACAGTAAATATATTTCATATGTTGTACATATAATATTAACTAAAAGTACACCAAATACATTTTACATACTGTAAATAAAATACCAAAATTTACAGTAAGTATATATTATCTACTGTACATAAAATATCAAAAAGTACACCAAATATGTGTTATATATACCGTAAATAAACTATCAAAATCTTCAGTAATTATATTTAATATACTGTACATAAAATATCAAAAATTACACCAAATGTATATTATACACTCTAAATAGAATATCAAAAAGGACAGTAAATATATACTACACTCTATGTAAAATAACAAAACTACACCAAATATATATTATATAATTTACATAAAATATCAAAAGAACACCAAATATATCTTATATACTGTACATAAAATATCAAAAAGTACAGTAAATATATTTCATATGTTGTACATATAATATTAACTAAAAGTACACCAAATACATTTTACATACTGTAAATAAAATATCAAAAATTACAGTAAGTATATATTATCTACTGTACATAAAATATCAAAAAGTACACCAAATATGTGTTATATATACTGTAAATAAACTATTAAAATCTTCATTAATTATATTTAATATACTGTATATAAAATATCAAAAATTACACCAAATGTATATTATACACTCTAAATAGAATATCAAAAAGGACAGTAAATATATATTACACTCTATGTAAAATATCAAAACAACACCAAATATATATTTATAATTTACATAAAATATCAAAAGTACACCAAATATATATTATATACTCTACATAAAATATCAAAAAGTACAGTAAATATATTTCATATGTTGTACATATAATATTAACTAAAAGTACACCAAATACATTTTATATACTGTAAATAAAATACCAAAAATTACAGTAAGTATATATTATCTACTGTACATAAAATATCAAAAAGTACACCAAATATGTGTTATATATACTGTAAATAAACTATCAAAATCTTCAGTAATTATATTTAATATACTGTACATAAAATATCAAAAATTACACCAAATGTATATTATACACTCTAAATAGAATATCAAAAAGGACAGTAAATATATATTACACTCTATGTAAAATATCAAAACTACACCAAATATATATTATATAATTTACATAAAATATCAAAAGTACACCAAATATATATTATATACTCTACATAAAATATCGAAAAGTACAGTAAATATATTTCCTATGTTGTACATATAATATTAACTAAAAGTACACCAAATACATTTTACATACTGTAAATAAAATACCAAAAATTACAGTAAGTATATATTATCTACTGTACATAAAATATCAAAAAGTACACCAAATATGTGTTATATATACTGTAAATAAACTATCAAAATCTTCAGTAATTATAATTAATATACTGTACATAAAATATCAAAAATTACACCAAATGTATATTATACACTCTAAATAGAATATCAAAAAGGACAGTAAATATATACTACACTCTATGTAAAATATCAAAACTACACCAAATATATATTATATAATTTACATAAAATATCAAAAGTACACCAAATATATATTATATACTCTACATAAAATATCAAAAAGTACAGTAAATATATTTCATATGTTGTACATATAATATTAACTAAAAGTACACCAAATACATTTTACATACTGTAAATAAAATATCAAAAATTACAGTAAGTATATATTATCTACTGTACATAAAATATCAAAAAGTACACCAAATATGTGTTATATATACCGTAAATAAACTATCAAAATCTTCAGTAATTATATTTAATATACTGTACATAAAATATCAAAAATTACACCAAATGTATATTATACACTCTAAATAGAATATCAAAAAGGACAGTAAATATATATTACACTCTATGTAAAATATCAAAACTTCACCAAATATATATTATATAATTTACATAAAATATCAAAAGTACACGAACTATATATTATATACTCTACATAAAATATCAAAAAGTACAGTAAATATATTTCATATGTTGTACATATAATATTAACTAAAAGTACACCAAATACATTTTACATACTGTAAATAAAATACCAAAAATTACAGTAAGTATATATTATCTACTGTACATAAAATATCAAAGAGTACACCAAATATGTGTTATATATACCGTAAATAAACTATCAAAATCTTCAGTAATTATATTTAATATACTGTACATAAAATATCAAAAATTACACCAAATGTATATTATACACTCTAAATAGAATATCAAAAAGGACAGTAAATATATACTACACTCTATGTAAAATAACAAAACTACACCAAATATATATTATATAATTTACATAAAATATCAAAAGTACACCAAATATATACTATATACTCTACATAAAATATCAAAAAGTACAGTAAATATATTTCATATGTTGTACATATAATATTAACTAAAAGTACACCAAATACATTTTACATACTGTAAATAAAATATCAAAAATTACAGTAAGTATATATTATCTACTGTACATAAAATATCAAAAAGTACACCAAATATGTGTTATATATACTGTAAATAAACTATCAAAATCTTCATTAATTATATTTAATATACTGTACATAAAATATCAAAAATTACACCAAATGTATATTATACACTCTAAATAGAATATCAAAAAGGACAGTAAATATATATTACACTCTATGTAAAATATCAAAACTACACCAAATATATATTTATAATTTACATAAAATATCAAAAGTACACCAAATATATATTATATACTCTACATAAAATATCAAAAAGTACAGTAAATATATTTCATATGTTGTACATATAATATTAACTAAAAGTACACCAAATACATTTTATATACTGTAAATAAAATACCAAAAATTACAGTAAGTATATATTATCTACTGTACATAAAATATCAAAAAGTACACCAAATAAGTGTTGTATATACTGTAAATAAACTATCAAAACCTTCAGTAATTATATTTAATATACTGCTCATAATATATCAAAAATTACACCAAATATATATTATACACTCTAAATAGAATATCAAAAAGGACAGTAAATATATACTACACTCTATGTAAAATATCAAAACTACACCAAATATATATTATATAATTTACATAAAATATCAAAAGTACACCAAATATATATTATATACTCTACATAAAATATCAAAAAGTACAGTAAATATATTTCATATGTTGTACATATAATATTAACTAAAAGTACACCAAATACATTTTACATACTGTAAATAAAATACCAAATATTACAGTAAGTATATATTATCTACTGTACATAAATATCAAAAAGTACACCAAATATGTGTTATATATACTGTAAATAAACTATCAAAATCTTCAGTAATTATATTTAATATACTGTACATAAAATATCAAAAATTATACCAAATGTATATTATACACTCTAAATAAAATATCAAAAAGGACAGTAAATATATATTTCACTCTATTTAAAATATCAAAAACTACACCAAATATATATTATATAATTTACATAAAATATCAAAATTACACCAAATATATATTATATAATGTACATAAAATATCAAAAAGTACAGTAAATATATTTCATATGTTGTACATATAATATTAACTAAAAGTACACCAAATATATTATACATACTGTAAATAAAATACCAAAATTTACAGTAAGTATATATTATCTACTGTACATAAAATATCAAAAAGTACACCAAATATGTGTTATATATACTGTAAATAAACTATCAAAATCTTCAGTAATTATATTTAATATACTGTACATAAAATATCAAAAATTACACCAAATGTATATTATACACTCTAAATAGAATATCAAAAAGGACAGTAAATATATATTACACTCTATGTAAAATACCAAAACTACACCAAATATATATTATATAATTTACATAAAATATCAAAAGTACACCAAATATATACTATATACTCTAAATAAAATATCAAAAAGTACAGTAAATATATTTCATATGTTGTACATATAATATTAACTAAAAGTACACCAAATACATTTTACATACTGTAAATAAAATACCAAAAATTACAGTAAGTATATATTATCTACTGTACATAAAATATCAAAAAGTACACCAAATATGTGTTATATATACTGTCAATAAACTATCAAAATCTTCAGTAATTATATTTAATATACTGTACATGAAATATCAAAAATTACACCAAATGTATATTATACACTCTAAATAAAATATCAAAAACTACAGTAAATATATATTACACTCTATGTAAAATATCAAAAACTACACCAAATATATATTATATAATTTACATAAAATATCAAAAGTACACCAAATATATATTATATACTGTACATAAAATACCAAAAAGTACAGTAAATATATTTCATATGTTGTACATATAATATTAACTAAAAGTACACCAAATACATTTTACATTCTGTAAATAAAATACCAAAAATTACAGTAAGTATATATTATCTACTGTACATAAAATATCAAAAAGTACACCAAATATGTGTTATATATACTGTAAATAAACTATCAAAATCTTCAGTAATTATATTTAATATACTGTACATAAAATATCAAAAATTACACCAAATGTATATTATACACTCTAAATAGAATATCAAAAAGGACAGTAAATATATATTACACTCTATGTAAAATATCAAAACTACACCAAATATATATTATATAATTTACATAAAATATCAAAAGTACACCAAATATATATTATATACTCTACATAAAATATGAAAAAGTACAGTAAATATATTTCATATGTTGTACATATAATATTAACTAAAAGTATACCAAATACATTTTACATACTGTAAATAAAATAACAATATTCCAGTAAGTATATATTATCTACTGTACATAAAATATCAAAAAGTACACCAAATATGTGTTATATATAATGTAAATAAACTATCAAAACCTTCAGTAATTATATTTAATATACTGTACATTATATATCAAAAATTACACCAAATGTATATTATACACTCTAAATAGAATATCAAAAAGGACAGTAAATATATACTACACTCTATGTAAAATATCAAAACTACACCAAATATATATTATATAATTTACATAAAATATCAAAAGTACACCAAATATATATTATATACTCTACATAAAATATCAAAAAGTACAGTAAATATATTTCATATGTTGTACATATAATATTAACTAAAAGTACACCAAATATATTTTACATACTGTAAATAAAATACCAAAAATTACAGTAAGTATATATTATCTACTGTACATAAAATATCAAAAAGTACACCAAATATGTGTTATATATACCGTAAATAAACTATCAAAATCTTCAGTAATTATATTTAATATACTGTACATAAAATATCAAAAATTACACCAAATGTATATTATACACTCTAAATAGAATATCAAAAAGGACAGTAAATATATACTACACTCTATGTAAAATAACAAAACTACACCAAATATATATTATATAATTTACATAAAATATCAAAAGTACACCAAATATATATTATATACTCTACATAAAATATCAAAAAGTACAGTAAATATATTTCATATGTTGTACATATAATATTAACTAAAAGTACACCAAATACATTTTACATACTGTAAATAAAATATCAAAAATTACAGTAAGTATATATTATCTACTGTACATAAAATATCAAAAAGTACACCAAATATGTGTTATATATACTGTAAATAAACTATCAAAATCTTCATTAATTATGTTTAATATACTGTACATAAAATATCAAAAATTACACCAAATGTATATTATACACTCTAAATAGAATATCAAAAAGGACAGTAAATATATATTACACTCTATGTAAAATATCAAAACTACACCAAATATATATTATATAATTTACATAAAATATCAAAAGTACACCAAATATATATTATATACTCTACATAAAATATCAAATGTACAGTAAATATATTTCATATGTTGTATATATAATATTAACTAAAAGTACACCAAATACATTTTATATACTGTAAATAAAATATCAAAAATTACAGTAAGCATATATTATCTACTGTACATAAAATATCAAAAAGTACACCAAATATGTGTTATATATACTGTAAATAAACTATCAAAATCTTCAGTAATTATATTTAATATACTGTACATAAAATATCAAAAATTACACCAAATGTATATTATACACTCTAAATAGAATATCAAAAAGGACAGTAAATATATACTACACTCTATGTAAAATATCAAAACTACACCAAATATATATTACATAATTTACATAAAATACCAAAGTACACCAAATATATATTATATACTCTACATAAAATATCAAAAAGTACAGTAAATATATTTCATATGTTGTACATATAATATTAACTAAAAGTACACCAAATACATTTTACATACTGTAAATAAAATACCAAAAATTACAGTAAGTATATATTATCTACTGTACATAAAATATCAAAAAGTACACCAAATATGTGTTATATATACTGTAAATAAACTATCAAAATCTTCAGTAATTATATTTAATATACTGTACATAAAATATCAAAAATTATACCAAATGTATATTATACACTCTAAATAAAATATCAAAAAGGACAGTAAATATATATTACACTCTATTTAAAATATCAAAAACTACACCAAATATATATTATATAATTTACATAAAATATCAAAATTACACCAAATATATATTATATAATGTACATAAAATATCAAAAAGTACAGTAAATATATTTCATATGTTGTACATATAATATTAACTGAAAGTACACCAAATACATTATACATACTGTAAATTAATTACCAAAAATTACAGTAAGTATATATTATCTACTGTACATAAAATATCAAAAAGTACACCAAATATGTATTATATATACTGTAAATAAACTATCAAAAGCTTCAGTAATTATATTTAATATACTGTACATAAAATATCAAAAATTACACCAAATGTATATTATACACTCTAAATAGAATATCAAAAAGGACAGTAAATATATATTACACTCTATGTAAAATATCAAAACTACACCAAATATATATTTTATAATTTACATAAAATATCAAAAGTACACCAAATATATATTATATACTGTACATAAAATATCAAAAAGTACAGTAAATATATGTCATATGTTGTACATATAATATTAACTAAAAGTACACCAAATACATTTTACATACTGTAAATAAATTACCAAAAATTACAGTAAGTATATATTATCTACTGTACATAAAATATCAAAAAGTACACCAAATATGTGTTATATATACTGTAAATAAACTATCAAAATCTTCAGTAATTATATTTAATATACTGTTCATAAAATATCAAAAATTATACCAAATGTATATTATACTCTCTAAATAGAATATCAAAAATGACAGTAAATATATATTACACTCTATGTAAAATATCAAAACTACACCAAATATATATTATATAATTTACATAAAATATCAAAGTACACCAAATATATATTATATACTCTACATAAAATATGAAAAAGTACAGTAAATATATTTCATATGTTGTAAATATAATATTAACTAAAAGTATACCAAATACATTTTACATACTGTAAATAAAATACCAATATTTCAGTAAGTATATATTATCTACTGTACATAAAATATCAAAAAGTACACCAAATATGTGTTATATATAATGTAAATAAACTATCAAAACCTTCAGTAATTATATGTAATATACTGTACATTAAATATCAAAAATTACACCAAATGTATATTATACACTCTAAATAGAATATCAAAAAGGACAGTAAATATATACTACACTCTATGTAAAATATCAAAACTACACCAAATATATATTATATAATTTACATAAAATATCAAAAGTACACCAAATATATATTATATACTCTACATAAAATATCAAAAAGTACAGTAAATATATTTCATATGTTGTACATATAATATTAACTAAAAGTACACCAAATACATTTTACATACTGTAAATAAAATATCAAAAATTACAGTAAGTATATATTATCTACTGTACATAAAATATCAAAAAGTACACCAAATATGTGTTATATATACTGTAAATAAACTATCAAAATCTTCACTAATTATATTTAATATACTGTACATAAAACATCAAAAATTACACCAAATGTATATTATACACTCTAAATAGAATATCAAAAAGGACAGTAAATATATATTACACTCTATGTAAAATATCAAAAACTACACCAAATATATATTATATAATTTACATAAAATATCAAAAGTACACCAAATATATATTATATACTGTACATAAAATATCAAAAAGTACAGTAAATATATTTCATATATTGTACATATAATATTAACTAAAAGTACACCAAATACATTTTACATTCTGTAAGTAAAATATCAAAAATTACAGTAAGTATATATTATCTACTGTACATAAAATATAAAAAGTACACCAAATATGTGTTATATATACTGTAAATAAACTATCAAAATCTTCAGTAATTATATTTAATATACTGTACATAAAATATCAAAAATTACACCAAATGTATATTATACACTCTAAATAGAATATCAAAAAGGACAGTAAATATATACTACACTCTATGTAAAATATCAAAACTACACCAAATATATATTATATAATTTACATAAAATATCAAAAGTACACCAAATATATATTATATACTCTACATAAAATATCAAAAAGTACAGTAAATATATTTCATATGTTGTACATATAATATTAACTAAAAGTACACCAAATACATTTTACATACTGTAAATAAAATATCAAAAATTACAGTAAGTATATATTATCTACTGTACATAAAATATCAAAAAGTACACCAAATATGTGTTATATATACCGTAAATAAACTATCAAAAACTTCAGTAATTATATTTAATATACTGTACATAAAATATCAAAAATTACACCAAATGTATATTATACACTCTAAATAGAATATCAAAAAGGACAGTAAATATATATTACACTCTATGTAAAATATCAAAACTACACCAAATATATATTATATAATTTACATAAAATATCAAAAGTACACCAAATATATAGTATATACTCTACATAAAATATCAAAAAGTACAGTAAATATATTTCATATGTTGTACATATAATATTAACTAAAAGTACACCAAATACATTTTACATACTGTAAATAAAATACCAAAAATTACAGTAAGTATATATTATCTACTGTACATAAAATATCAAAAAGTACACCAAATATGTGTTATATATACCGTAAATAAACTATCAAAATCTTCAGTAATTATATTTAATATACTGTACATAAAATATCAAAAATTACACCAAATGTATATTATACACTCTAAATAGAATATCAAAAAGGACAGTAAATATATACTACACTCTATGTAAAATAACAAAACTACACCAAATATATATTATATAATTTACATAAAATATCAAAAGAACACCAAATATATCTTATATACTGTACATAAAATATCAAAAAGTACAGTAAATATATTTCATATGTTGTACATATAATATTAACTAAAAGTACACCAACTACATTTTACATACGGTAAATAAAATGTAAAAAATTACAGTTAGTACATATTATCTACTGTACATAAAATATCAAAAAGTACACCAAATATGTGTTATATATACTGTAAATAAACTATCAAAATCTTCAGTAATTATAATTAATATACTGTTCATAAAATATCAAAAATTACACCAAATGTATATTATAAACTGTAAATAGAATATCAAAAAGTTCAGTAAATATATATTACACTCTATGTGATATATGAAAAACTACACCAAATATATATTATATAATTTACATAAAATCTCAAAAGTACACCAAATATATATTATATACCGTACATAAAATATCAAAAAGAACAGTAAATATATTTCATATGTTGTACATATAATATTAACTAAAAGTACACCAACTACGTTTTACATACAGTAAATAAAATATAAAAAATTACAGTAAGTATATATTATCTACTGTACATAAAATATCAAAAAGTACACCAAATATGTGTTATATATACTGTAAATAAACTATTAAAAGCTTCAGTAATTATATTTAATATACTGTACATAAAATATCAAAAATTACACCAAATGTATATTATACACTCTAAATAGAATATCAAAAAGGACAGTAAATATATATTACACTCTATGTAAAATATCAAAACTACACCAAATATATATTATATAATTTACATAAAATATCAAAAGTACACCACATATATATTATATACTCTACATAAAATATCGAAAAGTACAGTAAATATATTTCATATATTGTACATATAATATTAACTAAAAGTACACCACATACATTTTATATACTGTAAATAAGATATCAAAAATTACAGTAAGTATATATTATCTACTGTACATAAGCTATCAAAAAGTACACCAAATATGTGTTATATATACTGTAAATAAACTATCAAAATCTTCAGTAATTATATTTAATATACTGTACATGAAATATCAATAATTACACCAAATGTATATTATACACTCTAAATAAAATATCAAAAAGGACAGTAAATATATATTACACACTATGTAAAATATCAAAAACTACACCAAATATATATTATATAATTTACATAAAATATCAAAAGTACACCAAATATATATTATATACTGTACATAAAATATCAAAAAGTACAGTAAATATATTTCATATATTCTACATATAATATTAACTAAAAGTACACCAACTACATTTTACATACTGTAAATAAAATATAAAAAATTACAGTAAGTACTTATTATCTACTGTACATAAAATATCAAAAAGTACACCAAATATGTGTTATAGATACTGTAAATAAACTATCAAAATCTTCAGTAATTATAATTAATATACTGTTCATAAAATATCAAAAATTACACCAAATGTATATTATACACTGTAAATAAAATATCAAAAAGTTCAGTAAATATATATTACACTCTATGTAATATATGAAAAACTACACCAAATATATATTATATAATTTACATAAAATATCAAAAGTACACCAAATATATATTATATACAGTACATAAAATATCAAAAAGTACAGTAAATATATTTCATATATTGTACATATAATATTAACTAAAAGTACACCAACTACGTTTTACAAACTGTAAATAAAATATAAAAAATTACAGTAACTATATATTATCTACTGTACATAAAATATCAAAAAGTACACCAAATATGTGTTATATATACTGAAAATAAACTACCAAAATCTTCAGTAATTATATTTAATATACTGTACATAAAATATCAAAAATTACACCAAATGTATATTATACACTCTAAATAAAATATCAAAAAGGACAGTAAATATATATTACACTCTATGTAAAATATCAAAAACTACACCAAATATATATTATATAATTTACATAAAATATCAAAAGTACAACAAATATATATTATATACTGGACATAAAATATCAAAAAGTACAGTAAATATATTTCGTATATTGTACATATAATATTAACTAAAAGTACACCAAATACATTTTATATACGGTAAATAAAATATCAAAAATTACAGTAAGTATATATTATCTACAGTACATAAAATATCAAAAAGTACACCAAATATGTGTTATACATACTGTAAATAAACTATCAAAATCTTCAGAAATTATATTTAATATACTGTACATAAAATATCAATAATTACACCAAATGTATATTATACACTCTAAATAAAATATCAAAATGTACAGTAAATATATATTAAACACTATGTAAAATATCAAAAACTACACCAAATATATATTATATAATTTACATAAAATATCAAAAGTACACCAAATATATATTATATACTGTACATAAAATATCAAAAAGTACAGTAAATATATTTCATATATTGTAGATATAATATTAACTAAAAGTACACCAAATACATTTTACATACTGTAAATAGAATATAAACAATTATAGTAAGTATATATTATCTACTGTACATAAATTATCAAATAGTACAGTAAATATATTTCATATATTGTACATATAATATTAACTGAAAGTACACCAAATACATTTTACATACTGTAAATAAAATATAAAAAATTACAGTAAGTATATATTATCTACTGTACATAAAATATCAAAAAGTACACCAAATATGTGTTATATATACTGTAAATAAACTATCAAAATCTTCTGTAATTATATTTAATATACTGTTCATAAAATATCAAAAATTACTCCAAATGTATATTATACACTCTGAATAAAATATCAAAAAGGACAGTAAATATATATTACACTCTATGTAAAATATCAAAAACTACACCAAATATATATTATATAATTTACATAAAATATCAAAAGTACCCCAAATATATATTATATACTGTACATAAAATATCAAAAAGTACAGTAAATATATTTCATATATTGTACATATAATATTAACTAAAACTACACCAAATACATTTTATATACTGTAAATAAGATATCAAAAATTTCAGTAAGTATATATTATCTACTGTACATAAGCTATCAAAAAGTACACCAAATATGTGTTATATATACTGTAAATAAACTATCAAAATCTTCAGTAATTATATTTAATATACTGTACATGAAATATCAATAATTACACCAAATGTATATTATGCACTCTAAATAAAATATCAAAAACGACAGTAAATATATATTACACACTATGTAAAATATCAAAAACTACACCAAATATATATTATATAATTTACATAAAATATCAAAAGTACACCAAATATATATTATATACTGTACATAAAATATCAAAAAGTACAGTAAATATATTTCATATATTGTACATATAATATTAACTAAAAGTACACCAAATACATTTTACATACTGTAAATAAAATATCAAAAATTACAGTAAGTGTATATTATCTACTGTACATAAAATATCAAAAAGTACACCAGATATGTGTTATATATACTGTAAATAAACTATCAAAACCTTCAGTAATTATATATAATATACTGTACGTAAAATATCAAAAATTACACCAAATGTATATAATACACTCTAAATAAAATATCAAAAAGGACAGTAAATATATATTACACTCTAAAATATCAAAAACTACACCAAATATATATTTTATAATTTACATAAAATATCAAAAGTACACCAAATATATATTATATACTGTACATAAAATATCAAAAAGTAAAGTAAATATATTTCATATATTCTACATATAATATTAACTAAAAGTACACCAAATACATTTTATATACTGTAAATAAAATATCAAACATTACAGTAAGTTTATATTATCTACTGTACATAAAATATCAGAAAGTACACCAAATATGTGTTATATATACTGTAAATAAACTATCAAAATATTCAGTAATTATATTTAATATATTGTACATAAAATATCAATAATTACACCAAATGTATATTATGCACTCTAAATAAAATATCAAAAAGGACAGTAAATATATATTACACTCTGTAAAATATCAAAAACTACACCAAATATATATTATATAATTTACATAAAATATCAAAAGTACACCAAATATATATTATATACTGTACATAAAATATCAAAAAGTACAGTAAATATATTTCATATATTGTACATATATTATTAACTAAAAGTACACCAAATACATTTTACATACTGTAAATAAAATATAAAAAATTACAGTAAGTATATATTATCTACTGTACATAAAATATCAAAAAGTACACCAAATATGTGTTATATATACTGTAAATAAACTATCAAAATCTTCAGTAATTATATTTAATATAGTGTACATAAAATATCAAAAATTACACCAAATGTATATTATACACTCTAAATAAAATATCAAAAAGGACAGTAAATATATATTACACTCTATGTAAAATATCAAAAACTACACAAAATATATATTATATAATTTACATAAAATATCAAAAGTACCCCAAATATATATTATATACTGTACACAAAATATCAAAAAGTACAGTAAATATATTTCATATATTGTACATATAATATTAACTAAAAGTACACCAACTACATTTTACATACGGTAAATAATATGTAAAAAATTACAGTAAGTACATATTATCTACTGTACATAAAATATCAAAAAGTACACCAAATATGTGTTATATATACTGTAAATAAACTATCGAAATCTTCAGTAATTATAATTAATATACTGTTCATGAAATATCAAAAATTACACCAAATGTATATTATAAACTGTAAATAAAATGTCAAAAAGTTCAGTAAATATATATTACACTCTATGTGATATATGAAGAACTACACCAAATATATATTATATAATTTACATAAAATCTCAAAAGTACACCAAATATATATTATATATCGTACATAAAATATCAAAAAGAACAGTAAATATATTTCATATATTGTACATATAATATTAACTAAAAGTACACCAACTACGTTTTACATACTTTAAATAAAATATAAAAAATTACAGTAAGTATATATTATCTACTGTACATAAAATATCAAAAAGTACACCAAATATGTGTTATATATACTGTAAATAAACTATCAAAATCTTCAGTAATTATATTTAATATACTGTTCATAAAATATCAAAAAATACAACAAATGTATATTATACACTCTAAATAAAATATCAAAAAGGACAGTAAATATATATTACACTCTATGTAAAATATCAAAAACTACACCAAATATATACTTTATAATTTACATAAAATATCAAAAGTAAACCAAATATATATTCTATACTGTACATAAAATATCAAAAAGTACAGTAAATATATTTCATATATTGTACATATAATATTAACTAAAACTACACCAAATACATTTTATATACTGTAAATAAGATATCAAAAATTACAGTAAGTATATATTATCTACTGTACATAAGCTATCAAAAAGTACACCAAATATGTGTTATACATACTGTAAATAAACTATCAAAATCTTCAGTAATTATATTTAATATACTGTACATGAAATATCAATAATTACACCAAATGTATATTATACACTCTAAATAAAATATCAAAAAGGACAGTAAATATATATTACACACTATGTAAAATATCAAAAACTACACCAAATATATATTATATAATTTACATAAAATATCAAAAGTACACCAAATATATATTATATACTGTACATGAAATATCAAAAAGTACAGTAAATATATTTCATGTATTGTACATATAATATTAACTAAAAGTTCACCAAATACATTTTACATACTGTAAATAAAATATCAAAAATTACAGTAAGTGTATATTATCTACTGTACATAAAATATCAAAAAGTACACCAAATATGTGTTCTATATACTGTAAATAAACTATCAAAACCTTCAGTAATTATATTTAATATACTGTACGTAAAATATCAAAAATTACACCAAATGTATATAATACACTCTAAATAAAATATCAAAAAGGACAGTAAATATATATTACACTCTATGTAAAATATCAAAAACTACACCAAATATATATTATATAATTTACATAAAATATCAAAAGTACACCAAATATATATTATATACTGTACAGAATATATCAAAAAGTACAGTAAATATATTTCATATATTCTACATATAATATTAACTAAAAGTACACCAACTACATTTTACATACTGTAAATAAAATATAAAAAATTACAGTAAGTACTTATTATATACTGTACATAAAATATCAAAAAGTACACCAAATATGTGTTATATATACTGTAAATAAACTATCAAAATCTTCAGTAATTATAATTAATATACTGTTCATAAAATATCAAAAATTACACCAAATGTATATTATACACTGTAAATAAAATATCAAAAAGTTCAGTAAATATATATTACACACTATGTAATATATGAAAAACTACACCAAATATATATTATATAATTTACATAAAATATCAAAAGTACACCAAATATATATTATATACACTACATAAAATATCAAAAAGTACAGTAAATATATTTCATATATTGTACATATAATATTAACTAAAAGTACACCAACTACGTTTTACAAACTGTAAATAAAATATAAAAAATTACAGTAAGTATATATTATCTACTGTACGTAAAATATCAAAAAGTACACCAAATATGTGTTCTATATACTGTAATAAACTATGAAAAACTTCAGTAATTATATTTAATATACTGTACATATAATATCAAAAATTACACCAAATGTATATTATACACACTAAATAAAATATCAAAAAGGACAGTAAATGTATATTACACTCTATGTAAAATATCAAATACTACACCAAATATATATTATATAATTTACATAAAATATCTAAAGTACACCAAATATATATTATATACTCTACAGAAAATATCAAAAAGTACAGTAAATATATTTCATATGTTGTACATATAATATTAACTAAAGATACACCATATACATTTTACATACTGTAAATAAAATACCAAAAATTACAGTAAGTATATATTATCTACTGTACATAAAATATCAAAGAGTACACCAAATATGTGTTATATATACCGTAAATAAACTATCAAAATCTTCAGTAATTATATTTAATATACTGTACATAAAATATCAAAAATTACACCAAATGTATATTATACACTCTAAATAGAATATCAAAAAGGACAGTAAATATATACTACACTCTATGTAAAATAACAAAACTACACCAAATATATATTATATAATTTACATAAAATATCAAAAGTACACCAAATATATACTATATACTCTACATAAAATATCAAAAAGTACAGTAAATATATTTCATATGTTGTACATATAATATTAACTAAAAGTACACCAAATACATTTTACATACTGTAAATAAAATATGAAAAATTACAGTAAGTATATATTATCTACTGTACATAAAATATCAAAAAGTACACCAAATATGTGTTATATATACTGTAAATAAACTATCAAAATCTTCATTAATTATATTTAATATACTGTACATAAAATATCAAAAATTACACCAAATGTATATTATACACTCTAAATAGAATATCAAAAAGGACAGTAAATATATATTACACTCTATGTAAAATATCAAAACTACACCAAATATTTATTTATAATTTACATAAAATATCAAAAGTACACCAAATATATATTATATACTCTACATAAAATATCAAAAAGTACAGTAAATATATTTCATATGTTGTACATATAATATTAACTAAAAGTACACCAAATACATTTTATATACTGTAAATAAAATACCAAAAATTACAGTAAGTATATATTATCTACTGTACATAAAATATCAAAAAGTACACCAAATAAGTGTTGTATATACTGTAAATAAACTATCAAAACCTTCAGTAATTATATTTAATATACTGCTCATAATATATCAAAAATTACACCAAATATATATTATACACTCTAAATAGAATATCAAAAAGGACAGTAAATATATACTACACTCTATGTAAAATATCAAAACTACACCAAATATATATTATATAATTTACATAAAATATCAAAATTACACCAAATATATATTATATAATGTACATAAAATATCAAAAAGTACAGTAAATATATTTCATATGTTGTACATATAATATTAACTAAAAGTACACCAAATACATTATACATAGTGTAAATTAAATACCAAAAATTACAGTAAGTATATATTATCTACTGTACATAAAATATCAAAAAGTACACCAAATATGTGTTATATATACTGTAAATAAACTATCAAAAGCTTCAGTAATTATATTTAATATACTGTACATAAAATATCAAAAATTACACCAAATGTATATTATACACTCTAAATAGAATATCAAAAAGGACAGTAAATATATATTACACTCTATGTAAAATATCAAAACTACACCAAATATATATTATATAATTTACATAAAATATCAAAAGTACACCAAATATATATTATATACTCTACATAAAATATGAAAAAGTACAGTAAATATATTTCATATGTTGTACATATAATATTAACTAAAAGTATACCAAATACATTTTACATACTGTAAATAAAATACCAATATTCCAGTAAGTATATATTATCTACTGTACATAAAATATCAAAAAGTACACCAAATATGTGTTATATATAATGTAAATAAACTATCAAAACCTTCAGTAATTATATTTAATATACTGTACATTATATATCAAAAATTACACCAAATGTATATTATACACTCTAAATAGAATATCAAAAAGGACAGTAAATATATACTAGACTCTATGTAAAATATCAAAACTACAGCAAATATATATTATATAATTTACATAAAATATCAAAAGTACACCAAATATATATTATATACTCTACATAAAATATCAAAAAGTACAGTAAATATATTTCATATGTTGTACATATAATATTAACTAAAAGTACACCAAATATATTTTACATACTGTAAATAAAATACCAAAAATTACAGTAAGTATATATTATCTACTGTACATAAAATATCAAAAAGTACACCAAATATGTGTTATATATACCGTAAATAAACTATCAAAATCTTCAGTAATTATATTTAATATACTGTACATAAAATATCAAAAATTACACCAAATGTATATTATACACTCTAAATAGAATATCAAAAAGGACAGTAAATATATACTACACTCTATGTAAAATAACAAAACTACACCAAATATATATTATATAATTTACATAAAATATCAAAAGTACACCAAATATATATTATATACTCTACATAAAATATCAAAAAGTACAGTAAATATATTTCATATGTTGTACATATAATATTAACTAAAAGTACACCAAATACATTTTACATACTGTAAATAAAATACCAAAAATTACAGTAAGTATATATTATCTACTGTACATAAAATATCAAAAAGTACACCAAATATGTGTTATATATACTGTAAATAAACTATCAAAATCTTCATTAATTATGTTTAATATACTGTACATAAAATATCAAAAATTACACCAAATGTAAATTATACACTCTAAATAGAATATCAAAAAGGACAGTAAATATATATTACACTCTATGTAAAATATCAAAACTACACCAAATATATATTATATAATTTACATAAAATATCAAAAGTACACCAAATATATATTATATACTCTACATAAAATATCAAAAAGTACAGTAAATATATTTCATATGTTGTATATATAATATTAACTAAAAGTACACCAAATACATTTTATCTACTGTAAATAAAATACCAAAAATTACAGTAAGCATATATTATCTACTGTACATAAAATATCAAAAAGTACACCAAATATGTGTTATATATACTGTAAATAAACTATCAAAATCTTCAGTAATTATATTTAATATACTGTACATAAAATATCAAAAATTACACCAAATGTATATTATACACTCTAAATAGAATATCAAAAAGGACAGTAAATATATACTACACTCTATGTAAAATATCAAAACTACACCAAATATATATTACATAATTTACATAAAATACCAAAGTACACCAAATATATATTATATACTCTACATAAAATATCAAAAAGTACAGTAAATATATTTCATATGTTGTACATATAATATTAACTAAAAGTACACCAAATACATTTTACATACTGTAAATAAAATACCAAAAATTACAGTAAGTATATATTATCTACTGTACATAAAATATCAAAAAGTACACCAAATATGTGTTATATATACTGTAAATAAACTATCAAAATCTTCAGTAATTATATTTAATATACTGTACATAAAATATCAAAAATTATACCAAATGTATATTATACACTCTAAATAAAATATCAAAAAGGACAGTAAATATATATTACACTCTATTTAAAATATCAAAAACTACACCAAATATATATTATATAATTTACATAAAATATCAAAAGTACACCAAATATATATTATATAATGTACATAAAATATCAAAAAGTACAGTAAATATATTTCATATGTTGTACATATAATATTAACTGAAAGTACACCAAATACATTATACATACTGTAAATTAAATACCAAAAATTACAGTAAGTATATATTATCTACTGTACATAAAATATCAAAAAGTACACCAAATATGTGTTATATATACTGTAAATAAACTATCAAAAGCTTCAGTAATTATATTTAATATACTGTACATAAAATATCAAAAATTACACCAAATGTATATTATACACTCTAAATAAAATATCAAAAAGGACAGTAAATATATATTACACTCTATGTAAAATATCAAAACTACACCAAATATATATTATATAATTTACATAAAATATCAAAAGTACACCAAATATATATTATATACTCTACATAAAATATGAAAAAGTACAGTAAATATATTTCATATGTTGTAAATATAATATTAACTAAAAGTATACCAAATACATTTTACATACTGTAAATAAAATACCAATATTTCAGTAAGTATATATTATCTACTGTACATAAAATATCAAAAAGTACACCAAATATGTGTTATATATAATGTAAATAAACTATCAAAACCTTCAGTAATTATATGTAATATACTGTACATTAAATATCAAAAATTACACCAAATGTATATTATACACTCTAAATAGAATATCAAAAAGGACAGTAAATATATACTACACTCTATGTAAAATATCAAAACTACACCAAATATATATTATATAATTTACATAAAATATCAAAAGTACACCAAATATATATTATATACTCTACATAAAATATCAAAAAGTACAGTAAATATATTTCATATGTTGTACATATAATATTAACTAAAAGTACACCAAATACATTTTTCATACTGTAAATAAAATATCAAAAATTACAGTTAGTATATATTATCTACTGTACATAAAATATCAAAAAGTACACCAAATATGTGTTATATATACTGTAAATAAACTATCAAAATCTTCATTAATTATATTTAATATACTGTACATAAAATATCAAAAATTACACCAAATGTATATTATACACTCTAAATAGAATATCAAAAAGGACAGTAAATATATATTACACTCTATGTAAAATATCAAAACTACACCAAATATATATTATATAATTTACATAAAATATCAAAAGTACACCAAATATATATTATATACTCTACATAAAATATCAAAAAGTACAGTAAATATATTTCATATGTTGTACATATAATATTAACTAAAAGTACACCAAATACATTTTACATACTGTAAATAAAATACCAAAAATTACAGTAAGTATATATTATCTACTGTACATAAAATATCTAAAAGTACACCAAATATGTGTTATATATACTGTAAATAAACTATCAAAATCTTCAGTAATTATATTTAATATACTGTACATAAAATATCAAAAATTACACCAAATGTATATTATACACTCTAAATAGAATATCAAAAAGGACAGTAAATATATTCTACCCTCTATGTAAAATATCAAAACTACACCAAATATATATTATATAATTTACATAAAATATCAAAAGTACACCAAATATACATTGTATACTCTACATAAAATATCAAAAAGTACAGTAAATATATTTCATATGTTGTACATATAATATTAACTAAAAGTACACCAAATACATTTTACATACTGTAAATAAAATACCAAAAATTACAGTAAGTATATATTATCTACTGTACATAAAATATCAAAAAGTACACCAAATATGTGTTATATATACTCTAAATAAACTATCAAAATCTTCAGTAATTATATTTAATATACTGTACATAAAATATCAAAAATTACACCAAATGTATATTATACACTCTAAATAAAATATCAAAAAGGACAGTAAATATATATTACACTCTATTTAAAATATCAAAAACTACACCAAATATATATTATATAATTTACATAAAATATCAAAAGTACATCAAATATATATTATATACTGTACATAAAATATCAAAAAGTACAGTAAATATATTTCATATGTTGTACATATAATATTAACTAAAAGTACACCAAATACATTATACATACTGTAAATAAAATATCAAAAATTACAGTATGTATATATATCTACTGTACATAAAATATCAAAATGTACACCAAATATGTGTTATATATACTGTAAATAAACTATCAAAATCTTCAGTAATTATATTTAATATACTGTACATAAAATATCAAAAATTACACCAAATGTATATTATACACTCTAAATAGAATATCAAAAAGGACAGTAAATATATATTACACTCTATGTAAAATATCAAAACTACACCAAATATATATTATATAATTTACATAAAATATCAAAAGTACACCAAATATATACTATATAGTCTACATAAAATATCAAAAAGTACAGTAAATATATGTCATATGTTGTACATATAATATTAACTAAAAGTACACCAAATACATTTTACATACTGTAAATAAAATACCAAAAATTACAGTAAGTATATATTATCTACTGTACATAAAATATCAAAAAGTACACCAAATATGTGTTATATATACTGTAAATAAACTATCAAAATCATCAGTAATTATATTTAATATACTGTACATAAAATATCAAAAATTACACCAAATGTATATTATACACTCTAAATAGAATATCAAAAAGGACAGTAAATATATATTACACTCTATGTAAAATATCAAAAACTACACCAAATATATATTATATAATTTACATAAAATATCAAAAGTACACCAAATATATATTATATACTGTACATAAAATACCAAAAAGTACAGTAAATATATTTCATATATTGTACATATAATATTAACTAAAAGTACACCAAATACATTTTACATACTGTAAATAAAATACCAAAATTACAGTAAGTATATATTATCTACTGTACATAAAATATCAAAATGTACACCAAATATGTGTTATATATAATGTAAATAAACTATCAAAACCTTCAGTAATTATATTTAATATACTGTACATTAAATATCAAAAATTACACCAAATGTATATTATACACTCTAAATAGAATATCAAAAAGGACAGTAAATATATACTAGACTCTATGTAAAATATCAAAACTACACCAAATATATATTATATAATTTACATAAAATATCAAAAGTACACCAAATATATATTATATACTCTACATAAAATATCAAAAAGTTCAGTAAATATATTTCATATGTTGTACATATAATATTAACTAAAAGTACACCAAATACATTTTACATACTGTAAATAAAATATCAAAAATTACAGTAAGTATATATTATCTACTGTACATAAAATATCAAAAAGTACACCAAATATGTGTTATATATACTGTAAATAAACTATCAAAATCTTCAGTAATTATATTTAATATACTGTACATAAAATATCAAAAATTACACCAAATGTATATTATACACTCTAAATAGAATATCAAAAAGGACAGTAAATATATACTACACTCTATGTAAAACATCAAAACTACACCAAATATATATTATATAATTTACATAAAATATCAAAAGTACACCAAATATATATTATATACTGTACATAAAATATCAAAAAGTACAGTAAATATATTTCATATGTTGTACATATAATATTAACTAAAAGTACACCAAATACATTTTACATACTGTAAATAAAATACCAAAAATTACAGTAAGTATATATTATCTACTGTACATAAAATATCAAAAAGTACACCAAATATGTGTTATATATACTGTAAATAAACTATCAAAATCTTCAGTAATTATATTTAATATACTGTACATAAAATATCAAAAATTACACCAAATGTATATTATACACTCTAAATAAAATATCAAAAAGGACAGTAAATATATATTACACTCTATGTAAAATATCAAAAACTACACCAAATATATATTATATAATTTACATAAAATATCAAAAGTACACCAAATATATATTATATACTGTACATAAAATACCAAAAAGTACAGTAAATATATTTCATATGTTGTACATATAATATTAACTAAAAGTACACCAAATACATTTTACATATTGTAAATAAAATACCAAAAATTACAGTAAGTATATATTATCTACTGTACATAAAATATCAAAAAGTACACCAAATATGTGTTATATATACTGTAAATAAACTATCAAAACCTTCAGTAATTATATTTAATATACTGTACATAAAATATCAAAAATTACACCAAATGTATATTATACACTCTAAATAGAATATCAAAAATGACAGTAAATATATATTACACTCTATGTAAAATATCAAAACTACACCAAATATATATTATATAATTTACATAAAATATCAAAAGTACACCAAATATATATTATATACTCTACATAAAATCTCAAAAAGTACAGTAAATATATTTCATATGTTGTACATATAATATTAACTAAAAGTATACCAAATACATTTTACATACTGTAAATAAAATACCAAAATTACAGTAAGTATATATTATCTACTGTACATAAAATATCAAAAAGTACACCAAATATGTGTTATATATAATGTAAATAAACTATCAAAACCTTCAGTAATTATATTTAATATACTGTACATAAAATATCAAAAATTACACCAAATGTATATTATACACTCTAAATAGAATATCAAAAAGGACAGTAAATATATACTAGACTCTATGTAAAATATCAAAACTACACCAAATATATATTATATAATTTACATAAAATATCAAAAGTACACCAAATATATATTATATACTCTACATAAAATATGAAAAAGTACAGTAAATATATTTCATATGTTGTACATATAATATTAACTAAAAGTACACCAAATACATTTTACATACTCTAAATAAAATACCAAAAATTACAGTAAGTATATATAATCTACTGTACATAAAATATCAAAAAGTACACCAAATATGTGTTATATATACTGTAAATAAACTATCAAAATCTTCAGTAATTATATTTAATATACTGTACATAAAATATCAAAAATTACACCAAATGTATATTATACACTCTAAATAGAATATCAAAAAGGACAGTAAATATATATTACACTCTATGTAAAATATCAAAACTACACCAAATATATATTATATAATTTACATAAAATATCAAAAGTACACCAAATATATATTATATACTCTACATAAAATATGAAAAAGTACAGTAAATATATTTCATATGTTGTACATATAATATTAACTAAAAGTATACCAAATACATTTTACATACTGTAAATAAAATACCAAAATTACAGTAAGTATATATTATCTACTGTACATAAAATATCAAAAAGTACACCAAATATGGGTTATATATAATGTAAATAAACTATCAAAACCTTCAGTAATTATATTTCATATACTGTACATTAAATATCAAAAATTACACCAAATGTATATTATACACTCTAAATAGAATATCAAAAAGACAGTAAATATATACTAGACTCTATGTAAAATATCAAAACTACACCAAATATATATTATATAATTTACATAAAATATCAAAAGTACACCAAATATATATTATATACTCTACATAAAGTATCAAAAAGTACAGTAAATATATTTCATATGTTGTACATATAATATTAACTAAAAGTACACAAAATACATTTTACATACTGTAAATAAAATACCAAAAATTACAGTAAGTATATATTATCTACTGTACATAAAATATCAAAAAGTACACCAAATATGTGTTATATATACTGTAAATAAACTATCAAAATCTGCACTAATTATATTTAATATACTGTACATAAAATATCAAAAATTACACCAAATGTATATTATACACACTAAATAAAATATCAAAAAGGACAGTAAATATATATTACACTCTATTTAAAATATCAAAAACTACACCAAATATATATTATATAATTTACATAAAATATCAAAAGTACACCAAATATATATTATATAATCTACATAAAATATCAAAAAGTACAGTAAATATATTTCACATGTTGTACATATAATATTAACTAAAAGTACACCAAATACATATTACATACTGTAAATAAAATACCAAAAATTACAGTAAGTATATATTATCTACTGTACATAAAATATCAAAAAGTACACCAAATATGTGTTATATATACTTTAAATAAACTATCAAAATCTTCAGTAATTATATTTAATATACTGTACATAAAATATCAAAAATTACACCAAATGTATATTATACACTCTAAATAGAATATCAGAAAGGACAGTAAATATATACTACACTCTATGTAAAATATCAAAACTACACCAAATATATATTATATAATTTACATAAAAGATCAAAAGTACACCAAATATATATTATATACTCTACATAAAATATCAAAAAGTACAGTAAATATATTTCATATGTTGTACATATAATATTAACTAAAAGTACACCAAATACATTTTACATACTGTAAATAAAATATCAAAAATTACAGTAAGTATATATTATCTACTGTACATAAAATATCAAAAAGTACACCAAATATGTGTTATATATACTGTAAATAAACTATCAAAACCTTCAGTAATTATATTTAATATACTGTACATAAAATATCAAAAATTACACCAAATGTATATTATACACTCTAAATAGAATATCAAAAAGGACAGTAAATATATATTACACTCTATGTAAAATATCAAAACTACACCAAATATATATTATATAATTTACATAAAATATCAAAAGTACACCAAATATATATTATATACTGTACATAAAATATCAAAAAGTACAGTAAATATATTTCATATGTTGTACATATAATATTAACTAAAAGTACACCAAATACATTTTACATACTGTAAATAAAATACCAAAAATTACAGTAAGTATATATTATCTACTGTACATAAAATATCAAAAAGTACACAAAATATGTGTTATATATACCGTAAATAAACTATCAAAATCTTCAGTAATTATATTTAATATACTGTACATAAAATATCAAAAATTACACCAAATGTATATTATACACTCTAAATAGAATATCAAAAAGGACAGTAAATATATACTACACTCTATGTAAAATAACAAAACTACACCAAATATATATTATATAATTTACATAAAATATCAAAAGTACACCAAATATATATTATATACTCTACATAAAATATCAAAAAGTACAGTAAATATATTTCATATGTTGTACATATAATATTAACTAAAAGTACACCAAATACATTTTCCATACTGTAAATAAAATATCAAAAATTACAGTAAGTATATATTATCTACTGTACATAAAATATCAAAAAGTACACCAAATATGTGTTATATATACTGTAAATAAACTATCAAAATCTTCAGTAATTATATTTACTATACTGTACATAAAATATCAAAAATTACACCAAATGTATATTATACACTCTAAATAGAATATCAAAAAGGACAGTAAATATATACTACACTCTATGTAAAATATCAAAACTACACCAAATATATATTATATAATTTACATAAAATATCAAAGGTACACCAAATATATATTGTATACTCTACATAAAATATCAAAATGTACAGTAAATATATTTCATATGTTGTACATATAATATTAACTAAAAGTACACCAAATACATTTTACATACTGTAAATAAAATACCAAAAATTACAGTAAGTATATATTATCTACTGTACATATAATATCAAAAAGTACACCAAATATGTGTTATATATACTGTAAATAAACTATCAAAATCTTCAGTAATTATATTTAATATACTGTACATAAAATATCAAAAATTACACCAAATGTATATTATACACTCTAAATAGAATATCAAAAAGGACAGTAAATATATATTACACTCTATGTAAAATATCAAAACTACACCAAATATATATTATATAATTTACATAAAATATCAAAAGTACACCAAATATATATTATATACTCTACATAAAATATGAAAAAGTACAGTAAATATATTTCATATGTTGTACATATAATATTAACTAAAAGTATACCAAATACATTTTACATACTGTAAATAAAATACCAAAATTACAGTAAGTATATATTATCTACTGTACATAAAATATCAAAAAGTACACCAAATATGTGTTATATATAATGTAAATAAACTATCAAAACCTTCAGTAATTATATTTCATATACTGTACATTAAATATCAAAAATTACACCAAATGTATATTATACACTCTAAATAGAATATCAAAAAGGACAGTAAATATATACTAGACTCTATGTAAAATATCAAAACTACACCAAATATATATTATATAATTTACATAAAATATCAAAAGTACACCAAATATATATTATATACTCTACATAAAGTATCAAAAAGTACAGTAAATATATTTCATATGTTGTACATATAATATTTACTAAAAGTACACAAAATACATTTTACATACTGTAAATAAAATACCAAAAATTACAGTAAGTATATATTATCTACTGTACATAAAATATCAAAAAGTACACCAAATATGTGTTATATATACTGTAAATAAACTATCAAAATCTTCAGTAATTATATTTAATATACTGTACATAAAATATCAAAAATTACACCAAATGTATATTATACACTCTAAATAGAATATCAAAAAGGACAGTAAATATATACTACACTCTATGTAAAACATCAAAACTACACCAAATATATATTATATAATTTACATAAAATATCAAAAGTACACCAAATATATATTATATACTGTACATAAAATATCAAAAAGTACAGTAAATATATTTCATATGTTGTACATATAATATTAACTAAAAGTACACCAAATACATTTTACATACTGTAAATAAAATACCAAAAATTACAGTAAGTATATATTATCTACTGTACATAAAATATCAAAAAGTACACCAAATATGTGTTATATATACTGTAAATAAACTATCAAAATCTTCAGTAATTATATTTAATATACTGTACATAAAATATCAAAAATTACACCAAATGTATATTATACACTCTAAATAAAATATCAAAAAGGACAGTAAATATATATTACACTCTATGTAAAATATCAAAAACTACACCAAATATATATTATATAATTTACATAAAATATCAAAAGTACACCAAATATATATTATATACTGTACATAAAATACCAAAAAGTACAGTAAATATATTTCATATGTTGTACATATAATATTAACTAAAAGTACACCAAATACATTTTACATACTGTAAATAAAATACCAAAAATTACAGTAAGTATATATTATCTACTGTACATAAAATATCAAAAAGTACACCAAATATGTGTTATATATACTGTAAATAAACTATCAAAACCTTCAGTAATTATATTTAATATACTGTACATAAAATATCAAAAATTACACCAAATGTATATTATACACTCTAAATAGAATATCAAAAATGACAGTAAATATATATTACACTCTATGTAAAATATCAAAACTACACCAAATATATATTATATAATTTACATAAAATATCAAAAGTACACCAAATATATATTATATACTCTACATAAAATATGAAAAAGTACAGTAAATATATTTCATATGTTGTACATATAATATTAATTAAAATTATACCAAATACATTTTACATACTGTAAATAAAATACCAAAATTACAGTAAGTATATATTATCTACTGTACATAAAATATCAAAAAGTACACCAAATATGTGTTATATATAATGTAAATAAACTATCAAAACCTTCAGTAATTATATTTAATATACTGTACATTAAATATCAAAAATTACACCAAATGTATATTATACACTCTAAATAGAATATCAAAAAGGACAGTAAATATATACTAGACTCTATGTAAAATATCAAAACTACACCAAATATATATTATATAATTTACATAAAATATCAAAAGTACACCAAATATATATTATATACTCTACATAAAATATCAAATAGTACAGTAAATATATTTCATATGTTGTACATATAATATTAACTAAAAGTACACCAAATACATTTTACATACTGTAAATAATATATCAAAAATTACAGTAAGTATATATTATCTACTGTACATAAAATATCAAAAAGTACACCAAATATGTGTTATATATACTGTAAATAAACTATCAAAACCTTCAGTAATTATATTTAATATACTGTACATAAAACATCAAAAATTACACCAAATGTATATTATACACTCTAAATAGAATATCAAAAAGGACAGTAAATATATATTACACTCTATGTAAAATATCAAAACCTACACCAAATATATATTATATAATTTACATAAAATATCAAAAGTACACCAAATATATATTATATAATCTACATAAAATATCAAAAAGTACAGTAAATATATTTCATATATTGTACATATAATATTAACTAAAAGTACACCAAATACATTTTACATACTGTAAATAAAATATCAAAAATTACAGTAAGTATATATTATCTACTGTACATAAAATATCAAAAAGTACACCAAATATGTGTTATATATACTGTAAATAAACTATCAAAATCTTCAGTAATTATATTTAATATACTGTACATAAAATATCAAAAATTACACCAAATGTATATTATACACTCTAAATAGAATATCAAAAAGGACAGTAAATATATATTACACTCTATGTAAAATATCAAAACTACACCAAATATATATTATATAATTTACATAAAATATCAAAAGTACACCAAATATATATTATATACTGTACATAAAATATCAAAAAGTACAGTAAATATATTTCATATGTTGTACATATAATATTAACTAAAAGTACAGCAAATACATTTTACATACTGTAAATAAAATACCAAAAATTACAGTAAGTATATATTATCTACTGTACATAAAATACCAAAAAGTACACCAAATATGTGTTATATATACTGTAAATAAACTATCAAAATCTTCAGTAATTATATTTAATATACTGTACATAAAATATCAAAAATTACACCAAATGTAAATTATACACTCTAAATAAAATATCAAAAAGGACAGTAAATATATATTACACTCTATGTAAAATATCAAAAACTACACCAAATATATATTATATAATTTACATAAAATATCAAAAGTACACCAAATATATATTATATACTGTACATAAAATACCAAAAAGTACAGTAAATATATTTCATATGTTGTACATATAATATTAACTAAAAGTACACCAAATACATTTTACATACTGTAAATAAAATATCAAAAATTACAGTAAGTATATATTATCTACTGTACATAAAATATCAAAAAGTACACCAAATATGTGTTATATATACTGTAAATAAACTATCAAAATCTTCAGTAATTATATTTAATATACTGTACATAAAATATCAAAAATTACACCAAATGTATATTATACACTCTAAATAGAATATCAAAAAGGACAGTAAATATATATTACACTCTATGTAAAATATCAAAACTACACCAAATATATATTATATAATTTACATAAAATATCAAAAGTACACCAAATATATATTATATACTCCACATAAAATCTCAAAAAGTACAGTAAATATATTTCATATGTTGTACATATAATATTAACTAAAAGTATACCAAATACATTTTACATACTGTAAATAAAATACCAAAATTACAGTAAGTATATATTATCTACTGTACATAAAATATCAAAAAGTACACCAAATATGTGTTATATATAATGTAAATAAACTATCAAAACCTTCAGTAATTATATTTAATATACTGTACATAAAATATCAAAAATTACACCAAATGTATATTATACACTCTAAATAGAATATCAAAAAGGACAGTAAATATATACTAGACTCTATGTAAAATATCAAAACTACACCAAATATATATTATATAATTTACATAAAATATCAAAAGTACACCAAATATATATTATATACTCTACATAAAATATGAAAAAGTACAGTAAATATATTTCATATGTTGTACATATAATATTAACTAAAAGTACACCAAATACATTTTACATACTCTAAATAAAATACCAAAAATTACAGTAAGTATATATAATCTACTGTACATAAAATATCAAAAAGTACACCAAATATGTGTTATATATACTGTAAATAAACTATCAAAATCTTCAGTAATTATATTTAATATACTGTACATAAAATATCAAAAATTACACCAAATGTATATTATACACTCTAAATAGAATATCAAAAAGGACAGTAAATATATATTACACTCTATGTAAAATATCAAAACTACACCAAATATATATTATATAATTTACATAAAATATCAAAAGTACACCAAATATATATTATATACTCTACATAAAATATGAAAAAGTACAGTAAATATATTTCATATGTTGTACATATAATATTAACTAAAAGTATACCAAATACATTTTACATACTGTAAATAAAATACCAAAATTACAGTAAGTATATATTATCTACTGTACATAAAATATCAAAAAGTACACCAAATATGGGTTATATATAATGTAAATAAACTATCAAAACCTTCAGTAATTATATTTCATATACTGTACATTAAATATCAAAAATTACACCAAATGTATATTATACACTCTAAATAGAATATCAAAAAGGACAGTAAATATATACTAGACACTATGTAAAATATCAAAACTACACCAAATATATATTATATAATTTACATAAAATATCAAAAGTACACCAAATATATATTATATACTCTACATAAAGTATCAAAAAGTACAGTAAATATATTTCATATGTTGTACATATAATATTAACTAAAAGTACACAAAATACATTTTACATACTGTAAATAAAATACCAAAAATTACAGTAAGTATATATTATCTACTGTACATAAAATATCAAAAAGTACACCAAATATGTGTTATATATACTGTAAATAAACTATCAAAACCTGCACTAATTATATTTAATATACTGTACATAAAATATCAAAAATTACACCAAATGTATATTATACACACTAAATAAAATATCAAAAAGGACAGTAAATATATATTACACTCTATTTAAAATATCAAAAACTACACCAAATATATATTATATAATTTACATAAAATATCAAAAGTACACCAAATATATATTATATAATCTACATAAAATATCAAAAAGTACAGTAAATATATTTCACATGTTGTACATATAATATTAACTAAAAGTACACCAAATACATATTACATACTGTAAATAAAATACCAAAAATTACAGTAAGTATATATTATCTACTGTACATAAAATATCAAAAAGTACACCAAATATGTGTTATATATACTTTAAATAAACTATCAAAATCTTCAGTAATTATATTTAATATACTGTACATAAAATATCAAAAATTACACCAAATGTATATTATACACTCTAAATAGAATATCAGAAAGGACAGTAAATATATACTACACTCTATGTAAAATATCAAAACTACACCAAATATATATTATATAATTTACATAAAATATCAAAAGTACACCAAATATGTATTATATACTCTACATAAAATATCAAAAAGTACAGTAAATATATTTCATATGTTGTACATATAATATTAACTAAAAGTACACCAAATACATTTTACATACTGTAAATAAAATATCAAAAATTACAGTAAGTATATATTATCTACTGTACATAAAATATCAAAAAGTACACCAAATATGTGTTATATATACTGTAAATAAACTATCAAAACCTTCAGTAATTATATTTAATATACTGTACATAAAATATCAAAAATTACACCAAATGTATATTATACACTCTAAATAGAATATCAAAAAGGACAGTAAGTATATATTACACTCTATGTAAAATATCAAAACTACACCAAATATATATTATATAATTTACATAAAATATCAAAAGTACACCAAATATATATTATATACTGTACATAAAATATCAAAAAGTACAGTAAATATATTTCATATGTTGTACATATAATATTAACTAAAAGTACACCAAATACATTTTACATACTGTAAATAAAATACCAAAAATTACAGTAAGTATATATTATCTACTGTACATAAAATATCAAAAAGTACACAAAATATGTGTTATATATACCGTAAATAAACTATCAAAACCTTCAGTAATTATATTTAATATACTGTACATAAAATATCAAAAATTACACCAAATGTATATTATACACTCTAAATAGAATATCAAAAAGGACAGTAAATATATACTACACTCTATGTAAAATAACAAAACTACACCAAATATATATTATATAATTTACATAAAATATCAAAAGTACACCAAATATATATTATATACTCTACATAAAATATCAAAAAGTACAGTAAATATATTTCATATGTTGTACATATAATATTAACTAAAAGTACACCAAATACATTTTCCATACTGTAAATAAAATATCAAAAATTACAGTAAGTATATATTATCTACTGTACATAAAATATCAAAAAGTACACCAAATATGTGTTATATATACTGTAAATAAACTATCAAAATCTTCAGTAATTATATTTACTATACTGTACATAAAATATCAAAAATTACACCAAATGTATATTATACACTCTAAATAGAATATCAAAAAGGACAGTAAATATATACTACACTCTATGTAAAATATCAAAACTACACCAAATATATATTATATAATTTACATAAAATATCAAAGGTACACCAAATATATATTGTATACTCTACATAAAATATCAAAATGTACAGTAAATATATTTCATATGTTGTACATATAATATTAACTAAAAGTACACCAAATACATTTTACATACTGTAAATAAAATACCAAAAATTACAGTAAGTATATATTATCTACTGTACATATAATATCAAAAAGTACACCAAATATGTGTTATATATACTGTAAATAAACTATCAAAATCTTCAGTAATTATATTTAATATACTGTACATAAAATATCAAAAATTACACCAAATGTATATTATACACTCTAAATAGAATATCAAAAAGGACAGTAAATATATATTACACTCTATGTAAAATATCAAAACTACACCAAATATATATTATATAATTTACATAAAATATCAAAAGTACACCAAATATATATTATATACTCTACATAAAATATGAAAAAGTACAGTAAATATATTTCATATGTTGTACATATAATATTAACTAAAAGTATACCAAATACATTTTACATACTGTAAATAAAATACCAAAATTACAGTAAGTATATATTATCTACTGTACATAAAATATCAAAAAGTACACCAAATATGGGTTATATATAATGTAAATAAACTATCAAAACCTTCAGTAATTATATTTCATATACTGTACATTAAATATCAAAAATTACACCAAATGTATATTATACACTCTAAATAGAATATCAAAAAGGACAGTAAATATATACTAGACTCTATGTAAAATATCAACACTACACCAAATATATATTATATAATTTACATAAAATATCAAAAGTACACCAAATATATATTATATACTCTACATAAAGTATCAAAAAGTACAGTAAATATATTTCATATGTTGTACATATAATATTTACTAAAAGTACACAAAATACATTTTACATACTGTAAATAAAATACCAAAAATTACAGTAAGTATATATTATCTACTGTACATAAAATATCAAAAAGTACACCAAATATGTGTTATATATACTGTAAATAAACTATCAAAATCTGCACTAATTATATTTAATATACTGTACATAAAATATCAAAAATTACACCAAATGTATATTATACACACTAAATAAAATATCAAAAAGGACAGTAAATATATATTACACTCTATTTAAAATATCAAAAACTACACCAAATATATATTATATAATTTACATAAAATATCAAAAGTACACCAAATATATATTATATAATCTACATAAAATATCAAAAAGTACAGTAAATATATTTCACATGTTGTACATATAATATTAACTAAAAGTACACCAAATACATTTTACATACTGTAAATAAATTACCAAAAATTACAGTAAGTATATATTATCTACTGTACATAAAATATCAAAAAGTACACCAAATATGTGTTATATATACTGTAAATAAACTATCAACATCTTCAGTAATTATATTTAATATACTGTACATAAAATATCAAAAATTACACCAAATGTATATTATACACTCTAAATAGAATATCAAAAAGGACAGTAAATATATATTACACTCTATTTAAAATATCAAAAACTACACCAAATATATATTATATAATTTACATAAAATATCAAAAGTACACCAAATATATATTATATACTCTACATAAAATATCAAAAAGTACAGTAAATATATTTCATATGTTGTACATATAATATTAACTAAAAGTACACCAAATACATTTTACATACTGTAAATAAAATATCAAAAATTACAGTAAGTATATATTATCTACTGTACATAAAATATCAAAAAGTACACCAAATATGTGTTATATATACTTTAAATAAACTATCAAAATCTTCAGTAATTATATTTAATATACTGTACATAAAATATCAAAAATTACACCAAATGTATATTATACACTCTAAATAGAATATCAAAAAGGACAGTAAATATATACTACACTCTATGTAAAATATCAAAACTACACCAAATATATATTATATAATTTACATAAAATATCAAAGGTACACCAAATATATATTGTATACTCTACATAAAATATCAAAATGTACAGTAAATATATTTCATATGTTGTACATATATTAACTAAAAGTACACCAAATACATTTTACATACTGTAAATAAAATACCAAAAATTACAGTAAGTATATATTATCTACTGTACATAAAATATCAAAAAGTACACCAAATATGTTTTATATATACTGTAAATAAACTATCAAAATCTTCAGTAATTATATTTAATATACTGTACATAAAATATCAAAAATTACACCAAATGTATATTATACACTCTAAATAAAATATCAAAAAGGACAGTAAATATATATTACACTCTATGTAAAATATCAAAAACTACACCAAATATATATTATATAATTTACATAAAATATCAAAAGTACACCAAATATATATTATATACTGTACATAAAATATCAAAAAGTACAGTAAATATATTTCATATGTTGTACATATAATATTAACTAAAAGTACACCAAATACATTTTACATACTGTAAATAAAGTATCAAAAATTACAGTAAGTATATATTATCTACTGTACATAAAATATCAAAAAGTACACCAAATATGTGTTATATATACTGTAAATAAACTGTCAAAAACTTCAGTAACTATATTTAATATACTGTACATAAAATATCAAAAATTACACCAAATGTATATTATACACTCTAAATAGAATATCAAAAAGGACAGTAAATATATATTACACTCTATGTAAAATATCAAAACTACACCAAATATATATTATATAATTTACATAAAATATCAAAAGTACACCAAACATATATTATATACTCTACATAAAATATGAAAAAGTACAGTAAATATATTTCATATGTTGTACATATAATATTAACTAAAAGTATACCAAATACATTTTACATACTGTAAATAAAATACCAAAATTACAGTAAGTATATATTATCTACTGTACATAAAATATCAAAAAGTACACCAAATATGTGTTATATACACTGTAAATAAACTATCAAAATCTTCAGTAATTATATTTAATATACTGTACATAAAATATCAAAAATTACACCAAATGTATATTATACACTCTAAATAGAATATCAAAAAGGACAGTAAATATATATTACACTCTATGTAAAACATCAAAACTACACCAAATATATATTATATAATTTACATAAAATATCAAAAGTACACCAAATATATATTATATACTCTACATAAAATATGAAAAAGTACAGTAAATATATTTCATATGTTGTACATATAATATTAACTAAAAGTACACCAAATACATTTTACATACTGTAAATAAAATACCAAAAATTACAGTAAGTATATATTATCTACTGTACATAAAATATCAAAAAGTACTCCAAATATGTGTTATATATAATGTAAATAAACTATCAAAATCTTCAGTAATTATATTTAATATACTGTACATAAAATATCAAAAATTACACCAAATGTATATTATACACTCTAAATAGAATATCAAAAAGGACAGTAAATATATATTACACTCTATGTAAAATATCAAAAACTACACCAAATATATATTATATAATTTACATAAAATATCAAAAGTACACCAAATATATATTATATACTGTACATAAAATACCAAAAAGTACAGTAAATATATTTCATATGTTGTGCATATAATATTAACTAAAAGTACACCAAATACATTTTACATACTGTAAATAAAATACCAAAAATTACAGTAAGTATATATTATCTACTGTACATAAAATATCAAAAAGTACACCAAATATGTGTTATATATACTGTAAATAAACTATCAAAATCTTCAGTAATTATATTTAATATACTGTACATAAAATATCAAAAATTACACCAAATGTATATTATACACTCTAAATAAAATATCAAAAAGGACAGTAAATATATATTACACTCTATGTAAAATATCAAAACTACACCAAATATATATTATATAATTTACATAAAATATCAAAAGTACACCAAATATATATTATATACTCTACATAAAATATGAAAAAGTACAGTAAATATATTTCATATATTGTACATATAATATTAACTGAAAGTACACCAAATACATTTTACATACTGTAAATAAAATATCAAAAATTACAGTAAGTATATATTATCTACTGTACATAAAATATCAAAAAGTACACCAAATATGTGTTATATATACTGTAAATAAACTATCAAAATCTTCAGTAATTATATTTAATATACTGTACATAAAATATCAAAAATTACACCAAATGTATATTATACACTCTAAATAGAATATCAAAAAGGACAGTAATTATATATTACACTCTATGTAAAATATCAAAACTACACCAAATATATATTATATAATTTACATAAAATATCAAAAGTACACCAAATATATATTATATACTGTACATAAAATATCAAAAAGTACAGTAAATATATTTCATATGTTGTACATATAATATTAACTAAAAGTACACCAAATACATTTTACATACTGTAAATAAAATACCAAAAATTACAGTAAGTATATATTATCTACTGTACATAAAATATCAAAAAGTACACCAAATATGTGTTATATATACTGTAAATAAACTATCAAAATCTTCAGTAATTATATTTAATATACTGTACATTAAATATCAAAAATTACACCAAATGTATATTATACACTCTAAATAGAATATCAAAAAGGACAGTAAATATATACTAGACTCTATGTAAAATATCAAAACTACACCAAATATATATTATATAATTTACATAAAATATCAAATGTACACCAAATATATATTATATACTGTACATAAAATATCAAAAAGTACAGTAAATATATTTCATATGTTGTACATATAATATTAACTAAAAGTACACCAAATACATTTTACATACTGTAAATAAAATACCAAAAATTACAGTAAGTATATATTATCTACTGTACATAAAATATCTAAAAGTACACCAAATATGTGTTATATATACTGTAAATAAACTATCAAAATCTTCAGTAATTATATTTAATATACTGTACATAAAACATCAAAAATTACACCAAATGTATATTATACACTCTAAATAGAATATCAAAAAGGACAGTAAATATATATTACACTCTATGTAAAATATCAAAAACTACACCAAATATATATTATATAATTTACATAAAATATCAAAAGTACACCAAATATATATTATATACTGTACATAAAATATCAAAAAGTACAGTAAATATATTTCATATATTGTACATATAATATTAACTAAAAGTACACCAAATACATTTTACATACTGTAAATAAAATATCAAAAATTACAGTAAGTATATATTATCTACTGTACATAAAATATCAAAAAGTACACCAAATATGTGTTATATATACTGTAAATAAACTGTCAAAAACCTTCAGTAACTATATTTAATATACTGTACATAAAATATCAAAAATTACACCAAATGTATATTATACACTCTAAATAGAATATCAAAAAGGACAGTAAATATATATTACACTCTATGTAAAATATCAAAACTACACCAAATATATATTATATAATTTACATAAAATATCAAAGTACACCAAATATATATTATATACTCTACATAAAATATCAAAAAGTACAGTAAATATATTTCATATGTTGTACATATAATATTAACTAAAAGTACACCAAATACATTTTACATACTGTAAATAAAATACCAAAAATTACAGTAAGTATATATTATCTACTGTACATAAAATATCAAAAAGTACACCAAATATGTGTTATATATACTGTAAATAAACTATCAAAATCTTCAGTAATTATATTTAATATACTGTACATAAAATATCAAAAATTACACCAAATGTATATTATACACTCTAAATAGAATATCAAAAAGGACAGTAAATATATATTACACTCTATGTAAAATATCAAAACTACACCAAATATATATTATATAATTTACATAAAATATCAAAAGTACACCAAATATATATTATATACTCTACATAAAATATGAAAAAGTACAGTAAATATATTTCATATGTTGTACATATAATATTAACTAAAAGTATACCAAATACATTTTACATACTGTAAATAAAATACCAAAATTACAGTAAGTATATATTATCTACTGTACATAAAATATCAAAAAGTACACCAAATATGTGTTATATATAATGTAAATAAACTATCAAAACCTTCAGTAATTATATTTAATATACTGTACATTAAATATCAAAAATTACACCAAATGTATATTATACACTCTAAATAGAATATCAAAAAGGACAGTAAATATATACTAGACTCTATGTAAAATATCAAAACTACACCAAATATATATTATATAATTTACATAAAATATCAAAAGTACACCAAATATATATTATATACTCTACATAAAATATCAAAAAGTACAGTAAATATATTTCATATGTTGTACATATAATATTAACTAAAAGTACACCAAATACATTTTACATAGTGTAAATAAAATATCAAAAATTACAGTAAGTATATATTATCTACTGTACATAAAATATCAAAAAGTACACCAAAAATGTGTTATATATACTGTAAATAAACTATCAAAATCTTCAGTAATTATATTTAATATACTGTACATAAAATATCAAAAATTACACCAAATGTATATTATACACTCTAAATAGAATATCAAAAAGGACAGTAAATATATATTACACTCTATGTAAAATATCAAAACGTACACCAAATATATATTATATAATTTACATAAAATATCAAAAGTACACCAAATATATATTATATAATCTACATAAAATATCAAAAAGTACAGTAAATATATTTCATATATTGTACATATAATATTAACTAAAAGTACACCAAATACATTTTACATACTGTAAATAAAATATCAAAAATTACAGTAAGTATATATTATCTACTGTACATAAAATATCAAAAAGTACACCAAATATGTGTTATATATACTGTAAATAAACTATCAAAATCTTCAGTAATTATATTTAATATACTGTACATAAAATATCAAAAATTACACCAAATGTATATTATACACTCTAAATAGAATTTCAAAAAGGACAGTAATTATATATTACACTCTATGTAAAATATCAAAACTACACCAAATATATATTATATAATTTACATAACATATCACAAGTACACCAAATATATATTATATACTGTACATAAAATATCAAAAAGGACAGTAAATATATTTCATATGTTGTACATATAATATTAACTAAAAGTACACCAAATACATTTTACATACTGTAAATAAAATACCAAAAATTACAGTAAGTATATATTATCTACTGTACATAAAATATCAAAAAGTACACCAAATATGTGTTATATATACTGTAAATAAACTATCAAAATCTTCAGTAATTATATTTAATATACTGTACATAAAATATCAAAAATTACACCAAATGTATATTATACACTCTAAATAGAATATCAAAAAGGACAGTAAATATATATTACACTCTATGTAAAATATCAAAAACTACACCAAATATATATTATATAATTTACATAAAATATCAAAAGTACACCAAATATATATTATATACTGTACATAAAATACCAAAAAGTACAGTAAATATATTTCATATATTGTACATATAATATTAACTAAAAGTACACCAAATACATTTTACATACTGTAAATAAAATACCAAAAATTACAGTAAGTATATATTATCTACTGTACATAAAATATCAAAAAGTACACCAAATATGTGTTATATATACTGTAAATAAACTATCAAAATCTTCAGTAATTATATTTAATATACTGTACATAAAATATCAAAAATTACACCAAATGTATATTATACACTCTAAATAGAATATCAAAAAGGACAGTAAATATATATTACACTCTATGTAAAATATCAAAACTACACCAAATATATATTATATAATTTACATAAAATATCAAAAGTACACCAAATATATATTATATACTCTACATAAAATATGAAAAAGTACAGTAAATATATTTCATATGTTGTACATATCATATTAACTAAAATTATACCAAATACATTTTACATACTGTAAATAAAATACCAAAATTACAGTAAGTATATATTATCTACTGTACATAAAATATCAAAAAGTACACCAAATATGTGTTATATATAATGTAAATAAACTATCAAAACCTTCAGTAGTTATATTTAATATACTGTACATTAAATATCAAAAATTACACCAAATGTATATTATACACTCTAAATAGAATATCAAAAAGGACAGTAAATATATACTAGAATCTATGTAAAATATCAAAACTACACCAAATATATATTATATAATTTACATAAAATATCAAATGTACACCAAATATATATTATATACTGTACATAAAATATCAAAAAGTACAGTAAATATATTTCATATGTTGTACATATAATATTAACTAAAAGTACACCAAATACATTTTACATACTGTAAATAAAATACCAAAAATTACAGTAAGTATATTTTATCTACTGTACATAAAATATCTAAAAGTACACCAAATATGTGTTATATATACTGTAAATAAACTATCAAAACCTTCAGTAATTATATTTAATATACTGTACATAAAACATCAAAAATTACACCAAATGTATATTATACACTCTAAATAGAATATCAAAAAGGACAGTAAATATATATTACACTCTATGTAAAATATCAAAGACTACACCAAATATATATTATATAATTTACATAAAATATCAAAAGTACACCAAATATATATTATATACTGTACATAAAATATCAAAAAGTACAGTAAATATATTTCATATATTGTACATATAATATTAACTAAAAGTACACCAAATACATTTTACATACTGTAAATAAAGTATCAAAAATTACAGTAAGTATATATTATCTACTGTACATAAAATATCAAAAAGTACACCAAATATGTGTTATATATACTGTAAATAAACTGTCAAAATCTTCAGTAACTATATTTAATATAGTGTACATAAAATATCAAAAATTACACCAAATGTATATTATACACTCTAAATAGAATATCAAAAAGGACAGTAAATATATATTACACTCTATGTAAAATATCAAAACTACACCAAATATATATTATATAATTTACATAAAATATCAAAAGTACACCAAATATATATTATATACTCTACATAAAATATGAAAAAGTACAGTAAATATATTTCATATGTTGTACATATAATATTAACTAAAAGTATACCAAATACATTTTACATACTGTAAATAAAATACCAAAATTACAGTAAGTATATATTATCTACTGTACATAAAATATCAAAATACACCAAATATGTGTTATATATAATGTAAATAAACTATCAAAAGCTTCAGTAATTTTATTTAATATACTGTACATTAAATATCAAAAATTACACCAAATGTATATTATACACTCTAAATAGAATATCAAAAAGGACAGTAAATATATACTAGACTCTATGTAAAATATCAAATCTACACCAAATATATATTATATAATTTACATAAAATATCAAAAGTACACCAAATATATATTATATACTCTACATAAAATATCAAAAAGTACAGTAAATATATTTCATATGTTGTACATATAATATTAACTAAAAGTACACCAAATACATTTTACATACTGTAAATAAAATATCAAAAATTACAGTAAGTATATATTATCTACTGTACATAAAATATCAAAAAGTACACCAAATATGTGTTATATATACTGTAAATAAACTATCAAAATCTTCAGTAATTATATTTAATATACTGTACATAAAACATCAAAAATTACACCAAATGTATATTATACACTCTAAATAGAATATCAAAAAGGACAGTAAATATATATTACACTCTATGTAAAATATCAAAAACTACACCAAATATATATTATATAATTTACATAAAATATCAAAAGTACACCAAATATATATTATATACTGTACATAAAATATCAAAAAGTACAGTAAATATATTTCATATATTGTACATATAATATTAACTAAAAGTACACCAAATACATTTTACATACTGTAAATAAAATATCAAAAATTACAGTAAGTATATATTATCTACTGTACATAAAATATCAAAAAGTACACCAAATATGTGTTATATATACTGTAAATAAACTGTCAAAACCTTCAGTAACTATATTTAATATACTGTACATAAAATATCAAAAATTACACCAAATGTATATTATACACTCTAAATAGAATATCAAAAAGGACAGTAAATATATATTACACTCTATGTAAAATATCAAAACTACACCAAATATATATTATATAATTTACATACAATATCAAAAGTACACCAAATATATATTATATAGTCTACATAAAATATCAAAAAGTATAGTAAATATGTTTCATATGTTGTACATATAATATTAACTAAAAGTACACCAAATACATTTTACATACTGTAAATAAAATACCAAAAATTACAGTAAGTATATATTATCTACTGTACATAAAATATTAAAAAGTACACTAAATATGTGTTATATATACTGTAAATAAACTATCAAAATCTTCAGTAATTATATTTAATATACTGTACATAAAATATCAAAAATTACACCAAATGTATATTATACACTCTAAATAGAATATCAAAAAGGACAGTAAATATATATTACACTCTTTGAAAAATATCAAAACTACACCAAATATACATTATATAATTTACATAAAATATCAAAAGTACACAAAATATATATTATATACTCTACATAAAATATCAAAAAGTACAGTAAATATATTTCATATGTTGTACATATAATATTAACTAAAAGTACACCAAATACATTTTACATACTGTAAATAAAATACCAAAATTACAGTAACTATATATTATCTACTGTACATAAAATATCAAAAAGTACACCAAATATGTGTTATATATACTGTAAATAAACTATCAAAATCTTCAGTAATTATATTTAATATACTGTACATAAAATATCAAAAATTACACCAAATGTATATTATACACTCTAAATAGAATATCAAAAAGGACAGTAAATATATATTACACTCTATGTAAAATATCAAAACTACACCAAATATATATTATATAATTTACATAAAATATCAAAAGTACACCAAATATATATTATATACTCTACATAAAATATCAAAAAGTACAGTAAATATATTTCATATGTTGTACATATAATATTAACTAAAAGTACACCAAATACATTTTACATACTGTAAATAAAATACCAAAAATTACAGTAAGTATATATTATCTACTGTCCATAAAATATCAAAAAGTACACCAAATATGTGTTATATATACTGTAAATAAACTAACAAAATCTGCAGTAATTATATTTAATATACTGTACAATAAATATCAAAAATTACACCAAATGTATATTATACACTCTAAATAGAATATCAAAAAGGACAGTAAATATATATTACACTCTATTTAAAATATCAAAAATTACACCAAATATATATTATATAATTTACATAAAATATCAAAAGTACACCAAATATATTTTATATACTCTTCATAAAATATCAAAAAGTACAGTAAATATATTTCACATTTTGTACATATAATATTAACTAAAAGTACACCAAATACATTTTACATACTGTAAATAAAATACCAAAAATTACAGTAAGTATATATTATCTACTGTACATAAAATATCAAAGAGTACACCAAATATGTGTTATATATACTGTAAATAAACTATCAAAATCTGCAGTAATTATATTTAATATACTGTATATAAAATATCAAAAATTACACCAAATGTATATTATACACACTAAATAAAATATCAAAAAGGACAGTAAATATATATTACACTCTATTTAAAATATCAAAAACTACACCAAATATATATTATATAATTTACATAAAATATCAAAAGTACACCAAATATATATTATATAATCTACATAAAATATCAAAAAGTACAGTAAATATATTTCACATGTTGTACATATAATATTAACTAAAAGTACACCAAATACATTTTACATACTGTAAATAAAATACCAAAAATTACAGTAAGTATATATTATCTACTGTACATAAAATATCAAAGAGTACACCAAATATGTGTTATATATACTGTAAATAAACTATCAAAATCTGCAGTAATTATATTTAATATACTGTACATAAAATATCAAAAATTACACCAAATGTATATTATACACTCTAAATAGAATATCAAAAAGGACAGTAAATATATATTACACTCTATTTAAAATATCAAAAACTACACCAAATATATATTATATAATTTACATAAAATATCAAAAGTACACCAAATATATATTATATACTCTACATAAAATATCAAAAAGTACAGTAAATATATTTCACATGTTGTACATATAATATTAACTAAAAGTACACCAAATACATTTTACATACTGTAAATAAAATACCAAAAATTACAGTAAGTATATATTATCTACTGTACATAAAATATTAAAAAGTACACTAAATATGTGTTATATAAACTGTAAATAAACTATCAAAATCTTCAGTAATTATATTTAATATACTGTACATAAAATATCAAAAATTACACCAAATGTATATTATACACTCTAAATAGAATATCAAAAATGACAGTAAATATATATTACACACTATTTAAAATATCAAAAACTACACCAAATATATATTATATAATTTACATAAAATATCAAAAGTACACCAAATATATTATATACTGTACATAAAATATCAAAAAGTACAGTAAATATATTTCATATGTTGTACATATAATATTAACTAAAAGTACACCAAATACATTTTACATACTGTAAATAAAATATCAAAAATTACAGTAAGTATATATTATCTACTGTACATAAAATATCAAAAAGTACACCAAATATGTGTTATATATACTGTAAATAAACTATCAAAATCTTCAGTAATTATATTTAATATACTGTACATAAAATATCAAAAATTACACCAAATGTATATTATACACTCTAAATAGAATATCAAAAAGGACAGTAAATATATATTACACTCTATGTAAAATATCAAAACTACACCAAATATATATTATATAATTTACATAAAATATCAAAAGTACACCAAATATATATTATATACTGTACATAAAATATCAAAAAGTACAGTAAATATATTTCATATGTTGTACATATAATATTAACTAAAAGTACACCAAATACATTTTACATACTGTAAATAAAATACCAAAAATTACAGTAAGTATATATTATATACTGTACATAAAATATCAAAAAGTACACCAAATATGTGTTATATATACTGTAAATAAACTATCAAAATCTTCAGTAATTATATTTAATATACTGTACATAAAATATCAAAAATTACACCAAATTTATATTATACACTCTAAATAGTATATCAAAAAGGACAGTAAATATATACTACACTCTATGTAAAATATCAAAAATTACACCAAATATATATTATATAATTTACATAAAATATCAAAAGTACACCAAATATATATTATATACTCTTCATAAAATATCAAAAAGTACAGTAAATATATTTCACATGTTGTACATATAATATTAACTAAAAGTACACCAAATACATTTTACATACTGTAAATAAAATACCACAAATTACAGTAAGTATATATTATCTACTGTACATAAAATATCAAAGAGTACACCAAATATGTGTTATATATACTGTAAATAAACTATCAAAATCTGCAGTAATTATATTTAATATACTGTACATAAAATATCAAAAATTACACCAAATGTATATTATACACACTAAATAAAATATCAAAAAGGACAGTAAATATATATTACACTCTATTTAAAATATCAAAAACTACACCAAATATATATTATATAATTTACATAAAATATCAAAAGTACACCAAATATATATTATATAATCTACATAAAATATCAAAAAGTACAGTAAATATATTTCACATGTTGTACATATAATATTAACTAAAAGTACACCAAATACATTTTACATACTGTAAATAAAATACCAAAAATTACAGTAAGTATATATTATCTACTGTACATAAAATATCAAAGAGTACACCAAATATGTGTTATATATACTCTAAATAAACTATCAAAATCTTCAGTAATTATATTTAATATACTGTACATAAAATATCAAAAATTACACCAAATGTATATTATACACTCTAAATAAAATATCAAAAAGGACAGTAAATATATATTACACTCTATTTAATATATCAAAAACTACACCAAATATATATTATATAATTTACATAAAATATCAAAAGTACATCAAATATATATTATATACTGTACATAAAATATCAAAAAGTACAGTAAATATATTTCATATGTTGTACATATAATATTAACTAAAAGTACACCAAATACATTATACATACTGTAAATAAAATATCAAAAATTACAGTAAGTATATATACCTACTGTACATAAAATATCAAAAAGTACACCAAACATGTGTTATATATACTGTAAATAAACTATCAAAATCTTCAGTAATTATATTTAATATACTGTACATAAAATATCAAAAATTACACCAAATGTATATTATACACTCTAAATAGAATATCAAAAAGGACAGTAAATATATATTACACTCTATGTAAAATATCAAAACTACACCAAATATATATTATATAATTTACATAAAATATCAAAAGTACACCAAATATATATTATATAGTCTACATAAAATATCAAAAAGTACAGTAAATATATGTCATATGTTGTACATATAATATTAACTAAAAGTACACCAAATACATTTTACATACTGTAAATAAAATACCAAAAATTACAGTAAGTATATATTATCTACTGTACATAAAATATCAAAAAGTACACCAAATATGTGTTATATATACTGTAAATAAACTATCAAAACCATCAGTAATTATATTTAATATACTGTACATAAAATATCAAAAATTACACCAAATGTATATTATACACTCTAAATAGAATATCAAAAAGGACAGTAAATATATACTACACTCTATGTAAAACATCAAAACTACACCAAATATATATTATATAATTTACATAAAATATCAAAAGTACACCAAATATATATTATATACTGTACATAAAATATCAAAAAGTACAGTAAATATATTTCATATGTTGTACATATAATATTAACTAAAAGTACACCAAATACATTTTACATACTGTAAATAAAATACCAAAAATTACAGTAAGTATATATTATCTACTGTACATAAAATATCAAAAAGTACACCAAATATGTGTTATATATACTGTAAATAAACTATCAAAATCTTCAGTAATTATATTTAATATACTGTACATAAAATATCAAAAATTACACCAAATGTATATTATACACTCTAAATAAAATATCAAAAAGGACAGTAAATATATATTACACTCTATGTAAAATATCAAAAACTACACCAAATATATATTATATAATTTACATAAAATATCAAAAGTACACCAAATATATATTATATACTGTACATAAAATACCAAAAAGTACAGTAAATATATTTCATATGTTGTACATATAATATTAACTAAAAGTACACCAAATACATTTTACATACTGTAAATAAAATACCAAAAATTACAGTAAGTATATATTATCTACTGTACATAAAATATCAAAAAGTACACCAAATATGTGTTATATATACTGTAAATAAACTATCAAAATCTTCAGTAATTATATTTAATATACTGTACATAAAATATCAAAAATTACACCAAATGTATATTATACACTCTAAATAGAATATCAAAAAGGACAGTAAATATATATTACACTCTATGTAAAATATCAAAACTACAACAAATATATATTATATAATTTACATAAAATATCAAATGTACACCAAATATATATTATATACTCTACATAAAATATGAAAAAGTACAGTAAATATATTTCATATGTTGTACATATAATATTAACTAAAAGTATACCAAATACATTTTACATACTGTAAATAAAATACCAAAATTACAGTAAGTATATATTATCTACTGTACATAAAATATCAAAAAGTACACCAAATATGTGTTATATATAATGTAAATAAACTATCAAAATCTTCAGTAATTATATTTAATATACTGTACATTAAATATCAAAAATTACACCAAATGTATATTATACACTCTAAATAGAATATCAAAAAGTACAGTAAATATATATTACACTCTATGTAAAATATCAAAAACTACACCAAATATATATTATATAATTTACATAAAATATCAAAAGTACACCAAATATATATTATATAATCTACATAAAATATCAAAAAGTACAGTAAATATATTTCATATATTGTACATATAATATTAACTAAAAGTACACCAAATACATTTTACATACTGTAAATAAAATATCAAAAATTACAGTAAGTATATATTATCTAGTGTACATAAAATATCAAAAAGTACACCAAATATGTGTTGTATATACTGTAAATAAACTATCAAAATCTTCAGTAATTATATTTAATATACTGTACATAAAATATCAAAAATTACACCAAATGTATATTATACACTCTAAATAGAATATCAAAAAGGACAGTAAATATATACTACACTCTATGTAAAACATCAAAACTACACCAAATATATATTATATAATTTACATAAAATATCAAAAGTACACCAAATATATATTATATACTGTACATAAAATATCAAAAAGTACAGTAAATATATTTCATATGTTGTACATATAATATTAACTAAAAGTACACCAAATACATTTTACATACTGTAAATAAAATACCAAAAATTACAGTAAGTATATATTATCTACTGTACATAAAATATCAAAAAGTACACCAAATATGTGTTATATATACTGTAAATAAACTATCAAAATCTTCAGTAATTATATTTAATATACTGTACATAAAATATCAAAAATTACACCAAATGTATATTATACACTCTAAATAAAATATCAAAAAGGACAGTAAATATATATTACACTCTATGTAAAATATCAAATCTACACCAAATATATATTATATAATTTACATAAAATATCAAAAGTACACCAAATATATATTATATACTGTACATAAAATACCAAAAAGTACAGTAAATATATTTCATATGTTGTACATATAATATTAACTAAAAGTACACCAAATACATTTTACATACTGTAAATAAAATACCAAAAATTACAGTAAGTATATATTATCTACTGTACATAAAATATCAAAAAGTACACCAAATATGTGTTATATATACTGTAAATAAACTATCAAAATCTTCAGTAATTATATTTAATATACTGTACATAAAATATCAAAAATTACACCAAATGTATATTATACACTCTAAATAGAATATCAAAAAGGACAGTAAATATATATTACACTCTATGTAAAATATCAAAACTACACCAAATATATATTATATAATTTACATAAAATATCAAAAGTACACCAAATATATATTATATACTCTACATAAAATATGAAAAAGTACAGTAAATATATTTCATATGTTGTACATATAATATTAACTAAAATTATACCAAACACATTTTACATACTGTAAATAAAATACCAAAATTACAGTAAGTATATATTATCTACTGTACATAAAATATCAAAAAGTACACCAAATATGTGTTATATATAATGTAAATAAACTATCAAAACCTTCAGTAATTATATTTAATATACTGTACATTAAATATCAAAAATTACACCAAATGTATATTATACACTCTAAATAGAATATCAAAAAGGACAGTAAATATATACTAGACTCTATGTAAAATATCAAAACTACACCAAATATATATTATATAATTTACATAAAATATCAAAAGTACACCAAATATATATTATATACTCTACATAAAATATCAAAAAGTACAGTAAATATATTTCATATGTTGTACATATAATATTAACTAAAAGTACACCAAATACATTTTACATACTGTAAATAATATATCAAAAATTACAGTAAGTATATATTATCTACTGTACATAAAATATCAAAAAGTACACCAAATATGTGTTATATATACTGTAAATAAACTATCAAAATCTTCAGTAATTATATTTAATATACTGTACATAAAACATCAAAAATTACACCAAATGTATATTATACACTCTAAATAGAATATCAAAAAGGACAGTAAATATATATTACACTCTATGTAAAATATCAAAACCTACACCAAATATATATTATATAATTTACATAAAATATCAAAAGTACACCAAATATATATTATATAATCTACATAAAATATCAAAAAGTACAGTAAATATATTTCATATATGGTACATATAATATTAACTAAAAGTACACCAAATACATTTTACATACTGTAAATAAAATATCAAAAATTACAGTAAGTATATATTATCTACTGTACATAAAATATCAAGAAGTACACCAAATATGTGTTATATATACTGTAAATAAACTATCAAAATCTTCAGTAATTATATTTAATATACTGTACATAAAATATCAAAAATTACACCAAATGTATATTATACACTCTAAATAGAATATCAAAAAGGACAGTAAATATATATTACACTCTATGTAAAATATCAAAACTACACCAAATATATATTATATAATTTACATAAAATATCAAAAGTACACCAAATATATATTATATACTGTACATAAAATATCAAAAAGTACAGTAAATATATTTCATATGTTGTACATATAATATTAACTAAAAGTACACCAAATACATTTTACATACTGTAAATAAAATACCAAAAATTACAGTAAGTATATATTATCTACTGTACATAAAATATCAAAAAGTACACCAAATATGTGTTATATATACTGTAAATAAACTATCAAAATCTTCAGTAATTATATTTAATATACTGTACATAAAATATCAAAAATTACACCAAATGTAAATTATACACTCTAAATAAAATATCAAAAAGGACAGTAAATATATATTACACTCTATGTAAAATATCAAAAACTACACCAAATATATATTATATAATTTACATAAAATATCAAAAGTACACCAAATATATATTATATACTGTACATAAAATACCAAAAAGTACAGTAAATATATTTCATATGTTGTACATATAATATTAACTAAAAGTACACCAAATACATTTTACATACTGTAAATAAAATACCAAAAATTACAGTAAGTATATATTATCTACTGTACATAAAATATCAAAAAGTACACCAAATATGTGTTATATATACTGTAAATAAACTATCAAAATCTTCAGTAATTATATTTAATATACTGTACATAAAATATCAAAAATTACACCAAATGTATATTATACACTCTAAATAGAATATCAAAAAGGACAGTAAATATATATTACACTCTATGTAAAATATCAAAACTACACCAAATATATATTATATAATTTACATAAAATATCAAAAGTACACCAAATATATATTATATACTCTACATAAAATATGAAAAAGTACAGTAAATATATTTCATATGTTGTACATATAATATTAACTAAAAGTATACCAAATACATTTTACATACTGTAAATAAAATACCAAAATTACAGTAAGTATATATTATCTACTGTACATAAAATATCAAAAAGTACACCAAATATGTGTTATATATAATGTAAATAAACTATCAAAAACTTCAGTAATTATATTTAATATACTGTACATTAAATATCAAAAATTACACCAAATGTATATTATACACTCTAAATAGAATATCAAAAAGGACAGTAAATATATACTAGACTCTATGTAAAATATCAAAACTACAACAAATATATATTATATAATTTACATAAAATATCAAATGTACACCAAATATATATTATATACTCTACATAAAATATCAAAAAGTACAGTAAATATATTTCATATGTTGTACATATAATATTAACTAAAAGTACACCAAATACATTTTACATACTGTAAATAAAATACCAAAAATTACAGTAAGTATATATTATCTACTGTACATAAAATATCTAAATGTACACCAAATATGTGTTATATATACTGTAAATAAACTATCAAAACCTTCAGTAATTATATTTAATATACTGTACATAAAACATCAAAAATTACACCAAATGTATATTATACACTCTAAATAGAATATCAAAAAGGACAGTAAATATATATTACACTCTATGTAAAATATCAAAAACTACACCAAATATATATTATATAATTTACATAAAATATCAAAAGTACACCAAATATATATTATATACTGTACATAAAATATCAAAAAGTACATTAAATATATTTCATATATTGTACATATAATATTAACTAAAAGTACACCAAATACATTTTACATACTGTAAATAAAATATCAAAAATTACAGTTAGTATATATTATCTACTGTACATAAAATATCAAAAAGTACACCAAATATGTGTTATATATACTGTAAATTAACTGTCAAAATCTTCAGTAACTATATGTAATATACTGTACATAAAATATCAAAAATTACACCAAATGTATATTATACACTCTAAATAGAATATCAAAAAGGACAGTAAATATATATTACACTCTATGTAAAATATCAAAAACTACACCAAATATATATTATATAATTTACATAAAATATCAAAAGTACACCAAATATATATTATATACTGTACATAAAATACCAAAAAGTACAGTAAATATATTTCATATGTTGTACATATAATATTAACTAAAAGTACACCAAATACATTTTACATACTGTAAATAAAATACCAAAAATTACAGTAAGTATATATTATCTACTGTACATAAAATATCAAAAAGTACACCAAATATGTGTTATATATACTGTAAATAAACTATCAAAATCTTCAGTAATTATATTTAATATACTGTACATAAAATATCAAAAATTACACCAAATGTATATTATACACTCTAAATAGAATATCAAAAAGGACAGTAAATATATATTACACTCTATGTAAAATATCAAAACTACACCAAATATATATTATATAATTTACATAAAATATCAAAAGTACACCAAATATATATTATATACTCTACATAAAATATGAAAAAGTACAGTAAATATATTTCATATGTTGTACATATAATATTAACTAAAAGTATACCAAATACATTTTACATACTGTAAATAAAATACCAAAATTACAGTAAGTATATATTATCTACTGTACATAAAATATCAAAAAGTACACCAAATATGTGTTATATATAATGTAAATAAACTATCAAAATCTTCAGTAATTATATTTAATATACTGTACATTAAATATCAAAAATTACACCAAATGTATATTATACACTCTAAATAGAATATCAAAAAGGACAGTAAATATATACTAGACTCTATGTAAAATATCAAAACTACAACAAATATATATTATATAATTTACATAAAATATCAAATGTACACCAAATATATATTATATACTCTACATAAAATATCAAAAAGTACAGTAAATATATTTCATATGTTGTACATATAATATTAACTAAAAGTACACCAAATACATTTTACATACTGTAAATAAAATACCAAAAATTACAGTAAGTATATATTATCTACTGTACATAAAATATCTAAAAGTACACCAAATATGTGTTATATATACTGTAAATAAACTATCAAAACCTTCAGTAATTATATTTAATATACTGTACATAAAACATCAAAAATTACACCAAATGTATATTATACACTCTAAATAGAATATCAAAAAGGACAGTAAATATATATTACACTCTATGTAAAATATCAAAAACTACACCAAATATATATTATATAATTTACATAAAATATCAAAAGTACACCAAATATATATTATATACTGTACATAAAATATCAAAAAGTACAGTAAATATATTTCATATATTGTACATATAATATTAACTAAAAGTACACCAAATACATTTTACATACTGTAAATAAAATATCAAAAATTACAGTAAGTATATATTATCTACTGTACATAAAATATCAAAAAGTACACCAAATATGTGTTATATATACTGTAAATTAACTGTCAAAATCTTCAGTAACTATATTTAATATACTGTACATAAAATATCAAAAATTACACCAAATGTATATTATACACTCTAAATAGAATATCAAAAAGGACAGTAAATATATATTACACTCTATGTAAAATATCAAAACTACACCAAATATATATTATATAATTTACATAAAATATCAAAAGTACACCAAATATATATTATATAATCTACATAAATTACCAAAAAGTACAGTAAATATGTTTCATATGTTGTACATATAATATTAACTAAAAGTACACCAAATACATTTTACATACTGTAAATAAAATACCAAAAATTACAGTAAGTATATATTATCTACTGTACATAAAATATCAAAAAGTACACCAAATATGTGTTATATATACTGTAAATAAACTATCAAAATCTTCAGTAATTATATTTAATATACTGTACATAAAATATCAAAAATTACACCAAATGTATATTATACACTCTAAATAGAATATCAAAAAGGACAGTAAATATATATTACACTCTATGTAAAACATCAAAACTACACCAAATATATATTATATAATTTACATAAAATATCAAAAGTACACCAAATATATATTATATACTGTACATAAAATATGAAAAAGTACAGTAAATATATTTCATATGTTGTACATATAATATTAACTAAAAGTATACCAAATACATTTTACATACTGTAAATAAAATACCAAAATTACAGTAAGTATATATTATCTACTGTACATAAAATATCAAACAGTACACCAAATATGTGTTATATATAATGTAAATAAACTATCAAAACCTTCAGTAATTATATTTAATATACTGTACATTAAATATCAAAAATTACACCAAATGTATATTATACACTCTAAATAGAATATCAAAAAGGACAGTAAATATATACTAGACTCTATGTAAAATATCAAAGCTACATCAAATATATATTATATAATTTACATAAAATATCAAATGTACACCAAATATATATTATATACTCTACATAAAATATCAAAAAGTACAGTAAATATATTTCATATGTTGTACATATAATATTAACTAAAAGTACACCAAATACATTTTACATACTGTAAATAAAATATCAAAAATTACAGTAAGTATATATTATCTACTGTACATAAAATATCAAAAAGTACACCAAATATGTGTTATATATACTGTAAATAAACTATCAAAATCTTCAGTAATTATATTTAATATACTGTACATAAAACATCAAAAATTACACCAAATGTATATTATACACTCTAAATAGAATATCAAAAAGGACAGTAAATATATATTACACTCTATGTAAAATATCAAAACCTACACCAAATATATATTATATAATTTACATAAAATATCAAAAGTACACCAAATATATATTATATAATCTACATAAAATATCAAAAAGTACAGTAAATATATTTCATATATTGTACATATAATATTAACTAAAAGTACACCAAATACATTTTACATACTGTAAATAAAATATCAAAAATTACAGTAAGTATATATTATCTACTGTACATAAAATATCAAAAAGTACACCAAATATGTGTTATATATACTGTAAATAAACTATCAAAACCTTCAGTAATTATATTTAATATACTGTACATAAAATATCAAAAATTACACCAAATGTATATTATACACTCTAAATAGAATATCAAAAAGGACAGTAAATATATACTACACTCTATGTAAAACATCAAAACTACACCAAATATATATTATATAATTTACATAAAATATCAAAAGTACACCAAATATATATTATATACTGTACATAAAATATCAAAAAGTACAGTAAATATATTTCATATGTTGTACATATAATATTAACTAAAAGTACACCAAATACATTTTACATACTGTAAATAAAATACCAAAAATTACAGTAAGTATATATTATCTACTGTACATAAAATATCAAAAAGTACACCAAATATGTGTTATATATACTGTAAATAAACTATCAAAATCTTCAGTAATTATATTTAATATACTGTACATAAAATATCAAAAATTACACCAAATGTATATTATACACTCTAAATAAAATATCAAAAAGGACAGTAAATATATATTACACTCTATGTAAAATATCAAAAACTACACCAAATATATATTATATAATTTACATAAAATATAAAAAGTACACCAAATATATATTATATACTGTACATAAAATACCAAAAAGTACAGTAAATATATTTCATATATTGTACATATAATATTAACTAAAAGTACACCAAATACATTTTACATACTGTAAATAAAATACCAAAAATTACAGTAAGTATATATTATCTACTGTACATAAAATATCAAAAAGTACACCAAATATGTGTTATATATACTGTAAATAAACTATCAAAATCTTCAGTAATTATATTTAATATACTGTACATAAAATATCAAAAATTACACCAAATGTATATTATACACTCTAAATAGAATATCAAAAAGCACAGTAAATATATATTACACTCTATGTAAAATATCAAAACTACACCAAATATATATTATATAATTTACATAAAATATCAAAAGTACACCAAATATATATTATATACTCTACATAAAATATGAAAAAGTACAGTAAATATATTTCATATGTTGTACATATAATATTAACTAAAATTATACCAAGTACATTTTACATACTATCAATAAAATACCAAAATTACAGTAAGTATATATTATCTACTGTACATAAAATATCAAAAAGTACACCAAATATGTGTTATATATAATGTAAATAAACTATCAAAACCTTCAGTAATTATATTTAATATACTGTACATTAAATATCAAAAATTACACCAAATGTATATTATACACTCTAAATAGAATATCAAAAAGGACAGTAAATATATACTAGACTCTATGTAAAATATCAAAACTACAGCAAATATATATTATATAATTTACATAAAATATCAAAAGTACACCAAATATATATTATATACTCTACATAAAATATCAAAAAGTACAGTAAATATATTTCATATGTTGTACATATAATATTAACTAAAAGTACACCAAATACATTTTACATACTGTAAATAATATATCAAAAATTACAGTAAGTATATATTATCTACTGTACATAAAATATCAAAAAGTACACCAAATATGTGTTATATATACTGTAAATAAACTATCAAAATCTTCAGTAATTATATTTAATATACTGTACATAAAACATCAAAAATTACACCAAATGTATATTATAAACTCTAAATAGAATATCAAAAAGGACAGTAAATATATATTACACTCTATGTAAAATATCAAAACCTACACCAAATATATATTATATAATTTACATAAAATATCAAAAGTACACCAAATATATATTATATAATCTACATAAAATATCAAAAAGTACAGTAAATATATTTCATATATTGTACATATAATATTAACTAAAAGTACACCAAATACATTTTACATACTGTAAATAAAATATCAAAAATTACAGTAAGTATATATTATCTACTGTACATAAAATATCAAAAAGTACACCAAATATGTGTTATATATACTGTAAATAAACTATCAAAATCTTCAGTAATTATATTTAATATACTGTACATAAAATATCAAAAATTACACCAAATGTATATTATACACTCTAAATAGAATATCAAAAAGGACAGTAAATATATATTACACTCTATGTAAAATATCAAAACTACACCAAATATATATTATATAATTTACATAAAATATCAAAAGTACACCAAATATATATTATATACTGTACATAAAATATCAAAAAGTACAGTAAATATATTTCATATGTTGTACATATAATATTAACTAAAAGTACACCAAATACATTTTACATACTGTAAATAAAATACCAAAAATTACAGTAAGTATATATTATCTACTGTACATAAAATATCAAAAAGTACACCAAATATGTGTTATATATACTGTAAATAAACTATCAAAATCTTCAGTAATTATATTTAATATACTGTACATAAAATATCAAAAATTACACCAAATGTATATTATACACTCTAAATAAAATATCAAAAAGGACAGTAAATATATATTACACTCTATGTAAAATATCAAAAACTACACCAAATATATATTATATAATTTACATAAAATATCAAAAGTACACCAAATATATATTATATACTGTACATAAAATACCAAAAAGTACAGTAAATATATTTCATATGTTGTACATATAATATTAACTAAAAGTACACCAAATACATTTTACATACTGTAAATAAAATACCAAAAATTACAGTAAGTATATATTATCTACTGTACATAAAATATCAAAAAGTACACCAAATATGTGTTATATATACTGTAAATAAACTATCAAAATCTTCAGTAATTATATTTAATATACTGTACATAAAATATCAAAAATTACACCAAATGTATATTATACACCCTAAATAGAATATCAAAAAGCACAGTAAATATATATTACACTCTATGTAAAATATCAAAACTACACCAAATATATATTATATAATTTACATAAAATATCAAAAGTACACCAAATATATATTATATACTCTACATAAAATATGAAAAAGTACAGTAAATATATTTCATATGTTGTACATATAATATTAACTAAAAGTATACCAAATACATTTTACATACTGTAAATAAAATACCAAAATTACAGTAAGTATATATTATCTACTGTACATAAAATATCAAAAAGTACACCAAATATGTGTTATATATACTGTAAATAAACTATCAAAATCTTCAGTAATTATATTTAATATACTGTACATAAAATATCAAAAATTACACCAAATGTATATTATACACTCTAAATAGAATATCAAAAAGGACAGTAAATATATATTACACTCTATGTAAAATATCAAAACTACACCAAATATATATTATATAATTTACAAAAAATATCAAAAGTACACCAAATATATATTATATACTCTACATAAAATATGAAAAAGTACAGTAAATATATTTCATATGTTGTACATATAATATTAACTAAAAGTATACCAAATACATTTTACATACTGTAAATAAAATACCAAAATTACAGTAAGTATATATTATCTACTGTACATAAAATATCAAAAAGTACACCAAATATGTGTTATATATAATGTAAATAAACTATCAAAATCTTCAGTAATTATATTTAATATACTGTACATAAAATATCAAAAATTACACCAAATGTATATTATACACTCTAAATAGAATATCAAAAAGGACAGTAAATATATACTACACTCTATGTAAAACATCAAAACTACACCAAATATATATTATATAATTTACATAAAATATCAAAAGTACACCAAATATATATTATATACTGTACATAAAATATCAAAAAGTACAGTAAATATATTTCATATGTTGTACATATAATATTAACTAAAAGTACACCAAATACATTTTACATACTGTAAATAAAATACCAAAAATTACAGTAAGTATATATTATCTACTGTACATAAAATATCAAAAAGTACACCAAATATGTGTTATATATACTGTAAATAAACTATCAAAATCTTCAGTAATTATATTTAATATACTGTACATAAAATATCAAAAATTACACCAAATGTATATTATACACTCTAAATAAAATATCAAAAAGTACAGTAAATATATATTACACTCTATGTAAAATATCAAAAACTACACCAAATATATATTATATAATTTACATAAAATATAAAAAGTACACCAAATATATATTATATACTGTACATAAAATACCAAAAAGTACAGTAAATATATTTCATATATTGTACATATAATATTAACTAAAAGTACACCAAATACATTTTACATACTGTAAATAAAATACCAAAAATTACAGTAATTATATATTATCTACTGTACATAAAATATCAAAAAGTACACCAAATATGTGTTATATATACTGTAAATAAACTATCAAAATCTTCAGTAATTATATTTAATATACTGTACATAAAATATCAAAAATTACACCAAATGTATATTATACACTCTAAATAGAATATCAAAAAGGACAGTAAATATATATTACACTCTATGTAAAATATCAAAACTACACCAAATATATATTATATAATTTACATAAAATATCAAAAGTACACCAAATATATATTATATACTCTACATAAAATATGAAAAAGTACAGTAAATATATTTCATATGTTGCACATATAATATTAACTAAAATTATACCAAATACATTTTACATACTGTAAATAAAATACCAAAATTACAGTAAGTATATATTATCTACTGTACATAAAATATCAAAAAGTACACCAAATATGTGTTATATATAATGTAAATAAACTATCAAAACCTTCAGTAATTATATTTAATATACTGTACATTAAATATCAAAAATTACACCAAATGTATATTATACACTCTAAATAGAATATCAAAAAGGACAGTAAATATATACTAGACTCTATGTAAAATATCAAAACTACAGCAAATATATATTATATAATTTACATAAAATATCAAAAGTACACCAAATATATATTATATACTCTACATAAAATATCAAAAATACAGTAAATATATTTCATATGTTGTACATATAATATTAACTAAAAGTACACCAAATACATTTTACATACTGTAAATAATATATCAAAAATTACAGTAAGTATATATTATCTACTGTACATAAAATATCAAAAAGTACACCAAATATGTGTTATATATACTGTAAATAAACTATCAAAATCTTCAGTAATTATATTTAATATACTGTACATAAAACATCAAAAATTACACCAAATGTATATTATAAACTCTAAATAGAATATCAAAAAGGACAGTAAATATATATTACACTCTATGTAAAATATCAAAACCTACACCAAATATATATTATATAATTTACATAAAATATCAAAAGTACACCAAATATATATTATATAATCTACATAAAATATCAAAAAGTACAGTAAATATATTTCATATATTGTACATATAATATTAACTAAAAGTACACCAAATACATTTTACATACTGTAAATAAAATATCAAAAATTACAGTAAGTATATATTATCTACTGTACATAAAATATCAAAAAGTACACCAAATATGTGTTATATATACTGTAATAAACTATCAAAATCTTCAGTAATTATATTTAATATACTGTACATAAAATATCAAAAATTACACCAAATGTATATTATACACTCTAAATAGAATATCAAAAAGGACAGTAAATATATATTACACTCTATGTAAAATATCAAAACTACACCAAATATATATTATATAATTTACATAAAATATCAAAAGTACACCAAATATATATTATATACTGTACATAAAATATCAAAAAGTACAGTAAATATATTTCATATGTTGTACATATAATATTAACTAAAAGTACACCAAATACATTTTACATACTGTAAATAAAATACCAAAAATTACAGTAAGTATATATTATCTACTGTACATAAAATATCAAAAAGTACACCAAATATGTGTTATATATACTGTAAATAAACTATCAAAATCTTCAGTAATTATATTTAATATACTGTACATAAAACATCAAAAATTACACCAAATGTATATTATACACTCTAAATAAAATATCAAAAAGGACAGTAAATATATATTACACTCTATGTAAAATATCAAAAACTACACCAAATATATATTATATAATTTACATAAAATATCAAAAGTACACCAAATATATATTATATACTGTACATAAAATACCAAAAAGTACAGTAAATATATTTCATATGTTGTACATATAATATTAACTAAAAGTACACCAAATACATTTTACATACTGTAAATAAAATACCAAAAATTACAGTAAGTATATATTATCTACTGTACATAAAATATCAAAAAGTACACCAAATATGTGTTATATATACTGTAAATAAACTATCAAAATCTTCAGTAATTATATTTAATATACTGTACATAAAATATCAAAAATTACACCAAATGTATATTATACACTCTAAATAGAATATCAAAAAGCACAGTAAATATATATTACACTCTATGTAAAATATCAAAACTACACCAAATATATATTATATAATTTACATAAAATATCAAAAGTACACCAAATATATATTATATACTCTACATAAAATATGAAAAAGTACAGTAAATATATTTCATATGTTGTACATATAATATTAACTAAAAGTATACCAAATACATTTTACATACTGTAAATAAAATACCAAAATTACAGTAAGTATATATTATCTACTGTACATAAAATATCAAAAAGTACACCAAATATGTGTTATATATACTGTAAATAAACTATCAAAATCTTCAGTAATTATATTTAATATACTGTACATAAAATATCAAAAATTACACCAAATGTATATTATACACTCTAAATAGAATATCAAAAAGGACAGTAAATATATATTACACTCTATGTAAAATATCAAAACTACACCAAATATATATTATATAATTTACATAAAATATCAAAAGTACACCAAATATATATTATATACTCTACATAAAATATGAAAAAGTACAGTAAATATATTTCATATGTTGTACATATAATATTAACTAAAATTATACCAAATACATTTTACATACTGTAAATAAAATACCAAAATTACAGTAAGTATATATTATCTACTGTACATAAAATATCAAAAAGTACACCAAATATGTGTTATATATAATGTAAATAAACTATCAAAACCTTCAGTAATTATATTTAATATACTGTACATTAAATATGAAAAATTACACCAAATGTATATTATACACTCTAAATAGAATATCAAAAAGGACAGTAAATATATACTAGGCTCTATGTAAAATATCAAAACTACAGCAAATATATATTATATAATTTACATAAAATATCAAAAGTACACCAAATATATATTATATACTCTACATAAAATATCAAAAAGTACAGTAAATATATTTCATATGTTGTACATATAATATTAACTAAAAGTACACCAAATACATTTTACATACTGTAAATAATATATCAAAAATTACAGTAAGTATATATTATCTACTGTACATAAAATATCAAAAAGTACACCAAATATGTGTTATATATACTGTAAATAAACTATCAAAATCTTCAGTAATTATATTTAATATACTGTACATAAAACATCAAAAATTACACCAAATGTATATTATAAACTCTAAATAGAATATCAAAAAGGACAGTAAATATATATTACACTCTATGTAAAATATCAAAACCTACACCAAATATATATTATATAATTTACATAAAATATCAAAAGTACACCAAATATATATTATATAATCTACATAAAATATCAAAAAGTACAGTAAATATATTTCATATATTGTACATATAATATTAACTAAAAGTACACCAAATACATTTTACATACTGTAAATAAAATATCAAAAATTACAGTAAGTATATATTATCTACTGTACATAAAATATCAAAAAGTACACAAAATATGTGTTATATATACTGTAAATAAACTATCAAAATCTTCAGTAATTATATTTAATATACTGTACATAAAATATCAAAAATTACACCAAATGTATATTATACACTCTAAATAGAATATCAAAAAGGACAGTAAATATATATTACACTCTATGTAAAATATCAAAACTACACCAAATATATATTATATAATTTACATAAAATATCAAAAGTACACCAAATATATATTATATACTGTACATAAAATATCAAAAAGTACAGTAAATATATTTCATATGTTGTACATATAATATTAACTAAAAGTACACCAAATACATTTTACATACTGTAAATAAAATACCAAAAATTACAGTAAGTATATATTATCTACTGTACATAAAATATCAAAAAGTACACCAAATATGTGTTATATATACTGTAAATAAACTATCAAAATCTTCAGTAATTATATTTAATATACTGTACATAAAATATCAAAAATTACACCAAATGTATATTATACACTCTAAATAAAATATCAAAAAGGACAGTAAATATATATTACACTCTATGTAAAATATCAAAAACTACACCAAATATATATTATATAATTTACATAAAATATCAAAAGTACACCAAATATATATTATATACTGTACATAAAATACCAAAAAGTACAGTAAATATATTTCATATGTTGTACATATAATATTAACTAAAAGTACACCAAATACATTTTACATACTGTAAATAAAATACCAAAAATTACAGTAAGTATATATTATCTACTGTACATAAAATATCAAAAAGTACACCAAATATGTGTTATATATACTGTAAATAAACTATCAAAATCTTCAGTAATTATATTTAATATACTGTACATAAAATATCAAAAATTACACCAAATGTATATTATACACTCTAAATAGAATATCAAAAAGCACAGTAAATATATATTACACTCTATGTAAAATATCAAAACTACACCAAATATATATTATATAATTTACATAAAATATCAAAAGTACACCAAATATATATTATATACTCTACATAAAATATGAAAAAGTACAGTAAATATATTTCATATGTTGTACATATAATATTAACTAAAAGTATACCAAATACATTTTACATACTGTAAATAAAATACCAAAATTACAGTAAGTATATATTATCTACTGTACATAAAATATCAAAAAGTACACCAAATATGTGTTATATATACTGTAAATAAACTATCAAAATCTTCAGTAATTATATTTAATATACTGTACATAAAATATCAAAAATTACACCAAATGTATATTATACACTCTAAATAGAATATCAAAAAGGACAGTAAATATATATTACACTCTATGTAAAATATCAAAACTACACCAAATATATATTATATAATTTACAAAAAATATCAAAAGTACACCAAATATATATTATATACTCTACATAAAATATGAAAAAGTACAGTAAATATATTTCATATGTTGTACATATAATATTAACTAAAAGTATACCAAATACATTTTACATACTGTAAATAAAATACCAAAATTACAGTAATTATATATTATCTACTGTACATAAAATATCAAAAAGTACACCAAATATGTGTTATATATAATGTAAATAAACTATCAAAATCTTCAGTAATTATATTTAATATACTGTACATAAAATATCAAAAATTACACCAAATGTATATTATACACTCTAAATAGAATATCAAAAAGGACAGTAAATATATACTACACTCTATGTAAAACATCAAAACTACACCAAATATATATTATATAATTTACATAAAATATCAAAAGTACACCAAATATATATTATATACTGTACATAAAATATCAAAAAGTACAGTAAATATATTTCATATGTTGTACATATAATATTAACTAAAAGTACACCAAATACATTTTACATACTGTAAATAAAATACCAAAAATTACAGTAAGTATATATTATCTACTGTACATAAAATATCAAAAAGTACACCAAATATGTGTTATATATACTGTAAATAAACTATCAAAATCTTCAGTAATTATATTTAATATACTGTACATAAAATATCAAAAATTACACCAAATGTATATTATACACTCTAAATAAAATATCAAAAAGGACAGTAAATATATATTACACTCTATGTAAAATATCAAAAACTACACCAAATATATATTATATAATTTACATAAAATATAAAAAGTACACCAAATATATATTATATACTGTACATAAAATACCAAAAAGTACAGTAAATATATTTCATATATTGTACATATAATATTAACTAAAAGTACACCAAATACATTTTACATACTGTAAATAAAATACCAAAAATTACAGTAAGTATATATTATCTACTGTACATAAAATATCAAAAAGTACACCAAATATGTGTTATATATACTGTAAATAAACTATCAAAACCTTCAGTAATTATATTTAATATACTGTACATAAAATATCAAAAATTACACCAAATGTATATTATACACTCTAAATAGAATATCAAAAAGGACAGTAAATATATATTACACTCTATGTAAAATATCAAAACTACACCAAATATATATTATATAATTTACATAAAATATCAAAAGTACACCAAATATATATTATATACTCTACATAAAATATGAAAAAGTACAGTAAATATATTTCATATGTTGTACATATAATATTAACTAAAATTATACCAAATACATTTTACATACTGTAAATAAAATACCAAAATTACAGTAAGTATATATTATCTACTGTACATAAAATATCAAAAAGTACACCAAATATGTGTTATATATTATGTAAATAAACTATCAAAACCTTCAGTAATTATATTTAATATACTGTACATTAAATATCAAAAATTACACCAAATGTATATTATACACTCTAAATAGAATATCAAAAAGGACAGTAAATATATACTAGACTCTATGTAAAATATCAAAACTACAGCAAATATATATTATATAATTTACATAAAATATCAAAAGTACACCAAATATATATTATATACTCTACATAAAATATCAAAAAGTACAGTAAATATATTTCATATGTTGTACATATAATATTAACTAAAAGTACACCAAATACATTTTACATACTGTAAATAATATATCAAAAATTACAGTAAGTATATATTATCTACTGTACATAAAATATCAAAAAGTACACCAAATATGTGTTATATATACTGTAAATAAACTATCAAAATCTTCAGTAATTATATTTAATATACTGTACATAAAACATCAAAAATTACACCAAATGTATACTATAAACTCTAAATAGAATATCAAAATGGACAGTAAATATATATTACACTCTATGTAAAATATCAAAACCTACACCAAATATATATTATATAATTTACATAAAATATCAAAAGTACACCAAATATATATTATATAATCTACATAAAATATCAAAAAGTACAGTAAATATATTTCATATATTGTACATATAATATTAACTAAAAGTACACCAAATACATTTTACATACTGTAAATAAAATATCAAAAATTACAGTAAGTATATATTATCTACTGAACATAAAATATCAAAAACTACACCAAATATGTGTTATATATACTGTAATAAACTATCAAAATCTTCAGTAATTATATTTAATATACTGTACATAAAATATCAAAAATTACACCAAATGTATATTATACACTCTAAATAGAATATCAAAAAGGACAGTAAATATATATTACACTCTATGTAAAATATCAAAACTACACCAAATATATATTATATAATTTACATAAAATATCAAAAGTACACCAAATATATATTATATACTGTACATAAAATATCAAAAAGTACAGTAAATATATTTCATATGTTGTACATATAATATTAACTAAAAGTACACCAAATACATTTTACATACTGTAAATAAAATACCAAAAATTACAGTAAGTATATATTATCTACTGTACATAAAATATCAAAAAGTACACCAAATATGTGTTATATATACTGTAAATAAACTATCAAAATCTTCAGTAATTATATTTAATATACTGTACATAAAATATCAAAAATTACACCAAATGTATATTATACACTCTAAATAAAATATCAAAAAGGACAGTAAATATATATTACACTCTATGTAAAATATCAAAAACTACACCAAATATATATTATATAATTTACATAAAATATCAAAAGTACACCAAATATATATTATATACTGTACATAAAATACCAAAAAGTACAGTAAATATATTTCATATGTTGTACATATAATATTAACTAAAAGTACACCAAATACATTTTACATACTGTAAATAAAATACCAAAAATTACAGTAAGTATATATTATCTACTGTACATAAAATATCAAAAAGTACACTAAATATGTGTTATATATACTGTAAATAAACTATCAAAATCTTCAGTAATTATATTTAATATACTGTACATAAAATATCAAAAATTACACCAAATGTATATTATACACTCTAAATAGAATATCAAAAAGCACAGTAAATATATATTACACTCTATGTAAAATATCAAAACAACACCAAATATATATTATATAATTTACATAAAATATCAATGTACACCAAATATATATTATATACTCTACATAAAATATGAAAAAGTACAGTAAATATATTTCATATGTTGTACATATAATATTAACTAAAAGTATACCAAATACATTTTACATCCTGTAAATAAAATACCAAAATTACAGTAAGTATATATTATCTACTGTACATAAAATATCAAAAAGTACACCAAATATGTGTTATATATACTGTAAATAAACTATCAAAATCTTCAGTAATTATATTTAATATACTGTACATAAAATATCAAAAATTACACCAAATGTATATTATACACTCTAAATAGAATATCAAAAAGGACAGTAAATATATATTACACTCTATGTAAAATATCAAAACTACACCAAATATATATTATATAATTTACATAAAATATCAAAAGTACACCAAATATATATTATATACTCTACATAAAATATGAAAAAGTACAGTAAATATATTTCATATGTTGTACATATAATATTAACTAAAAGTATACCAAATACATTTTACATACTGTAAATAAAATACCAAAATTACAGTAAGTATATCTTATCTACAGTACATAAAATATCAAAAAGTACACCAAATATGTGTTATATATAATGTAAATAAACTATCAAAATCTTCAGTAATTATATTTAATATACTGTACATTAAATATCAAAAATTACACCAAATGTATATTATACACTCTAAATAGAATATCAAAAAGGACAGTAAATATATACTAGACTTTATGTAAAATATCAAAACTACAACAAATATATATTATATAATTTACATAAAATATCAAATGTACACCAAATATATATTATATACTCTACATAAAATATCAAAAAGTACAGTAAATATATTTCATATGTTGTACATATAATATTAACTAAAAGTACACCAAATACATTTTACATACTGTAAATACAATACCAAAAATTACAGTAAGTATATATTATCTACTGTACATAAAATATCTAAAAGTACACCAAATATGTGTTATATATACTGTAAATAAACTATCAAAACCTTCAGTAATTATATTTAATATACTGTACATAAAACATCAAAAATTACACCAAATGTATATTATACACTCTAAATAGAATATCAAAAAGGACAGTAAATATATATTACACTCTATGTAAAATATCAAAAACTACACCAAATATATATTATATAATTTACATAAAATATCAAAAGTACACCAAATATATATTATATACTGTACATAAAATATCAAAAAGTACAGTAAATATATTTCATATATTGTACATATAATATTAACTAAAAGTACACCAAATACATTTTACATACTGTAAATAAAATATCAAAAATTACAGTAAGTATATATTATCTACTGTACATAAAATATCAAAAAGTACACCAAATATGTGTTATATATACTGTAAATAAACTGTCAAAACCTTCAGTAACTATATTTAATATACTGTACATAAAATATCAAAAATTACACCAAATGTATATTATACACTCTAAATAGAATATCAAAAAGGACAGTAAATATATATTACACTCTATGTAAAATATCAAAACTACACCAAATATATATTATATAATTTACATAAAATATCAAAAGTACACCAAATATATATTATATACTCTACATAAATTATCAAAAAGTACAGTAAATATGTTTCATATGTTGTACATATAATATTAACTAAAAGTACACCAAATACATTTTACATACTGTAAATAAAATACCAAAAATTACAGTAAGTATATATTATCTACTGTACATAAAATATCAAAAAGTACACCAAATATGTGTTATATATACTGTAAATAAACTATCAAAATCTTCAGTAATTATATTTAATATACTGTACATAAAATATCAAAAATTACACCAAATGTATATTATACACTCTAAATAGAATATCAAAAAGAACAGTAAATATATATTACACTCTATGTAAAATATCAAAACTACACCAAATATATATTATATAATTTACATAAAATATCAAAAGTACACCAAATATATATTATATACTCTACATAAAATATGAAAAAGTACAGTAAATATATTTCATATGTTGTACATATAATATTAACTAAAAGTATACCAAATACATTTTACATACTGTAAATAAAATACCAAAATTACAGTAAGTATATATTATCTACTGTACATAAAATATCAAAAAGTACACCAAATATGTGTTATATATAATGTAAATAAACTATCAAAACCTTCAGTAATTATATTTAATATACTGTACATTAAATATCAAAAATTACACCAAATGTATATTATACACTCTAAATAGAATATCAAAAAGGACAGTAAATATATACTAGACTCTATGTAAAATATCAAAGCTACATCAAATATATATTATATAATTTACATAAAATATCAAAAGTACACCAAATATATATTATATACTCTACATAAAATATCAAAAAGTACAGTAAATATATTTCATATGTTGTACATATAATATTAACTAAAAGTACACCAAATACATTTTACATACTGTAAATAAAATATCAAAAATTACAGTAAGTATATATTATCTACTGTACATAAAATATCAAAAAGTACACCAAATATGTGTTATATATACTGTAAATAAACTATCAAAATCTTCAGTAATTATATTTAATATACTGTACATAAAACATCAAAAATTACACCAAATGTATATTATACACTCTAAATAGAATATCAAAAAGGACAGTAAATATATATTACACTCTATGTAAAATATCAAAACCTACACCAAATATATATTATATAATTTACATAAAATATCAAAAGTACACCAAATATATATTATATAATCTACATAAAATATCAAAAAGTACAGTAAATATATTTCATATATTGTACATATAATATTAACTAAAAGTACACCAAATACATTTTACATACTGTAAATAAAATATCAAAAATTACAGTAAGTATATATTATCTACTGTACATAAAATATCAAAAAGTACACCAAATATGTGTTATATATACTGTAAATAAACTATCAAAATCTTCAGTAATTATATTTAATATACTGTACATAAAATATCAAAAATTACACCAAATGTATATTATACACTCTAAATAGAATATCAAAAAGGACAGTAAATATATACTACACTCTATGTAAAACATCAAAACTACACCAAATATATATTATATAATTTACATAAAATATCAAAAGTACACCAAATATATATTATATACTGTACATAAAATATCAAAAAGTACAGTAAATATATTTCATATGTTGTACATATAATATTAACTAAAAGTACACCAAATACATTTTGCATACTGTAAATAAAATACCAAAAATTACAGTAAGTATATATTATCTACTGTACATAAAATATCAAAAAGTACACCAAATATGTGTTATATATACTGTAAATAAACTATCAAAATCTTCAGTAATTATATTTAATATACTGTACATAAAATATCAAAAATTACACCAAATGTATATTATACACTCTAAATAAAATATCAAAAAGGACAGTAAATATATATTACACTCTATGTAAAATATCAAAAACTACACCAAATATATATTATATAATTTACATAAAATATAAAAAGTACACCAAATATATATTATATACTCTACATAAAATACCAAAAAGTACAGTAAATATATTTCATATGTTGTACATATAATATTAACTAAAAGTACACCAAATACATTTTACATACTGTAAATAAAATACCAAAAATTACAGTAAGTATATATTATCTACTGTACATAAAATATCAAAAAGTACACCAAATATGTGTTATATATACTGTAAATAAACTATCAAAATCTTCAGTAATTATATTTAATATACTGTACATAAAATATCAAAAATTACACCAAATGTATATTATACACTCTAAATAGAATATCAAAAAGAACAGTAAATATATATTACACTCTATGTAAAATATCAAAACTACACCAAATATATATTATATAATTTACATAAAATATCAAAAGTACACCAAATATATATTATATACTCTACATAAAATATGAAAAAGTACAGTAAATATATTTCATATGTTGTACATATAATATTAACTAAAAGTATACCAAATACATTTTACATACTGTAAATAAAATACCAAAATTACAGTAAGTATATATTATCTACTGTACATAAAATATCAAAAAGTACACCAAATATGTGTTATATATAATGTAAATAAACTATCAAAACCTTCAGTAATTATATTTAATATACTGTACATTAAATATCAAAAATTACACCAAATGTATATTATACACTCTAAATAGAATATCAAAAAGGACAGTAAATATATACTAGACTCTATGTAAAATATCAAAGCTACATCAAATATATATTATATAATTTACATAAAATATCAAAAGTACACCAAATATATATTATATACTCTACATAAAATATCAAAAAGTACAGTAAATATATTTCATATGTTGTACATATAATATTAACTAAAAGTACACCAAATACATTTTACATACTGTAAATAAAATATCAAAAATTACAGTAAGTATATATTATCTACTGTACATAAAATATCAAAAAGTACACCAAATATGTGTTATATATACTGTAAATAAACTATCAAAATCTTCAGTAATTATATTTAATATACTGTACATAAAACATCAAAAATTACACCAAATGTATATTATACACTCTAAATAGAATATCAAAAAGGACAGTAAATATATATTACACTCTATGTAAAATATCAAAACCTACACCAAATATATATTATATAATTTACATAAAATATCAAAAGTACACCAAATATATATTATATAATCTACATAAAATATCAAAAAGTACAGTAAATATATTTCATATATTGTACATATAATATTAACTAAAAGTACACCAAATACATTTTACATACTGTAAATAAAATATCAAAAATTACAGTAAGTATATATTATCTACTGTACATAAAATATCAAAAAGTACACCAAATATGTGTTATATATACTGTAAATAAACTATCAAAATCTTCAGTAATTATATTTAATATACTGTACATAAAATATCAAAAATTACACCAAATGTATATTATACACTCTAAATAGAATATCAAAAAGGACAGTAAATATATACTACACTCTATGTAAAACATCAAAACTACACCAAATATATATTATATAATTTACATAAAATATCAAAAGTACACCAAATATATATTATATACTGTACATAAAATATCAAAAAGTACAGTAAATATATTTCATATGTTGTACATATAATATTAACTAAAAGTACACCAAATACATTTTGCATACTGTAAATAAAATACCAAAAATTACAGTAAGTATATATTATCTACTGTACATAAAATATCAAAAAGTACACCAAATATGTGTTATATATACTGTAAATAAACTATCAAAATCTTCAGTAATTATATTTAATATACTGTACATAAAATATCAAAAATTACACCAAATGTATATTATACACTCTAAATAAAATATCAAAAAGGACAGTAAATATATAGTACACTCTATGTAAAATATCAAAAACTACACCAAATATATATTATATAATTTACATAAAATATAAAAAGTACACCAAATATATATTATATACTCTACATAAAATACCAAAAAGTACAGTAAATATATTTCATATGTTGTACATATAATATTAACTAAAAGTACACCAAATACATTTTACATACTGTAAATAAAATACCAAAAATTACAGTAAGTATATATTATCTACTGTACATAAAATATCAAAAAGTACACCAAATATGTGTTATATATACTGTAAATAAACTATCAAAATCTTCAGTAATTATATTTAATATACTGTACATAAAATATCAAAAATTACACCAAATGTATATTATACACTCTAAATAGAATATCAAAAAGGACAGTAAATATATATTACACTCTATGTAAAATATCAAAACTACACCAAATATATATTATATAATTTACATAAAATATCAAAAGTACACCAAATATATATTATATACTCTACATAAAATATGAAAAAGTACAGTAAATATATTTCATATGTTGTACATATAATATTAACTAAAAGTATACCAAATACATTTTACATACTGTAAATAAAATACCAAAATTACAGTAAGTATATATTATCTACTGTACATAAAATATCAAAAAGTACACCAAATATGTGTTATATATAATGTAGATAAACTATCAAAACCTTCAGTAATTATATTTAATATACTGTACATTAAATATCAAAAATTACACCAAATGTATATTATACACTCTAAATAGAATATCAAAAAGGACAGTAAATATATACTAGACTCTATGTAAAATATCAAAACTACACCAAATATATATTATATAATTTACATAAAATATCAAAAGTACACCAAATATATATTATATACTCTACATAAAATATCAAAAAGTACAGTAAATATATTTCATATATTGTACATATAATATTAACTAAAAGTACACCAAATACATTTTACATACTGTAAATAAAATATCAAAAATTACAGTAAGTATATATTATCTACTGTACATAAAATATCAAAAAGTACACCAAATATGTGTTATATATACTGTAAATAAACTATCAAAATCTTCAGTAATTATATTTAATATACTGTACATAAAACATCAAAAATTACACCAAATGTATATTATACACTCTAAATAGAATATCAAAAAGGACAGTAAATATATATTACACTCTATGTAAAATATCAAAACCTACACCAAATATATATTATATAATTTACATAAAATATCAAAAGTACACCAAATATATATTATATAATCTACATAAAATATCAAAAAGTACAGTAAATATATTTCATATATTGTACATATAATATTAACTAAAAGTACACCAAATACATTTTACATACTGTAAATAAAATATCAAAAATTACAGTAAGTATATATTATCTACTGTACATAAAATATCAAAAAGTACACCAAATATGTGTTATATATACTGTAAATAAACTATCAAAATCTTCAGTAATTATATTTAATATACTGTACATAAAATATCAAAAATTACACCAAATGTATATTATACACTCTAAATAGAATATCAAAAAGGACAGTAAATATATATTACACTCTATGTAAAATATCAAAACTACACCAAATATATATTATATAATTTACATAAAATATCAAAAGTACACCAAATATATATTATATACTGTACATAAAATATCAAAAAGTACAGTAAATATATTTCATATGTTGTACATATAATATTAACTAAAAGTACACCAAATACATTTTACATACTGTAAATAAAATACCAAAAATTACAGTAAGTATATATTATCTACTGTACATAAAATATCAAAAAGTACACCAAATATGTGTTATATATACTGTAAATAAACTATCAAAATCTTCAGTAATTATATTTAATATACTGTACATAAAATATCAAAAATTACACCAAATGTATATTATACACTCTAAATAGAATATCAAAAAGGACAGTAAATATATATTACACTCTATGTAAAATATCAAAAACTACACCAAATATATATTATATAATTTACATAAAATATCAAAAGTACACCAAATATATATTATATACTGTACATAAAATACCAAAAAGTACAGTAAATATATTTCATATATTGTACATATAATATTAACTAAAAGTACACCAAATACATTTTACATACTGTAAATAAAATACCAAAAATTACAGTAAGTATATATTATCTACTGTACATAAAATATCAAAAAGTACACCAAATATGTGTTATATATACTGTAAATAAACTATCAAAATCTTCAGTAATTATATTTAATATACTGTACATAAAATATCAAAAATTACACCAAATGTATATTATACACTCTAAATAGAATATCAAAAAGGACAGTAAATATATATTACACTCTATGTAAAATATCAAAACTACACCAAATATATATTATATAATTTACATAAAATATCAAAAGTACACCAAATATATATTATATACTCTACATAAAATATGAAAAAGTACAGTAAATATATTTCATATGTTGTACATATAATATTAACTAAAAGTATACCAAATACATTTTACATACTGTAAATAAAATACCAAAATTACAGTAAGTATATATTATCTACTGTACATAAAATATCAAAAAGTACACCAAATATGTGTTATATATAATGTAAATAAACTATCAAAATCTTCAGTAATTATATTTAATATACTGTACATTAAATATCAAAAATTACACCAAATGTATATTATACACTCTAAATAGAATATCAAAAAGGACAGTAAATATATACTAGAATCTATGTAAAATATCAAAACTACACCAAATATATATTATATAATTTACATAAAATATCAAATGTACACCAAATATATATTATATACTCTACATAAAATATCAAAAAGTACAGTAAATATATTTCATATGTTGTACATATAATATTAACTAAAAGTACACCAAATACATTTTACATACTGTAAATAAAATACCAAAAATTACAGTAAGTATATATTATCTACTGTACATAAAATATCTAAAAGTACACCAAATATGTGTTATATATACTGTAAATAAACTATCAAAAGCTTCAGTAATTATATTTAATATACTGTACATAAAACATCAAAAATTACACCAAATGTATATTATACACTCTAAATAGAATATCAAAAAGGACAGTAAATATATATTACACTCTATGTAAAATATCAAAAACTACACCAAATATATATTATATAATTTACATAAAATATCAAAAGTACACCAAATATATATTATATACTGTACATAAAATATCAAAAAGTACAGTAAATATATTTCATATATTGTACATATAATATTAACTAAAAGTACACCAAATACATTTTACATACTGTAAATAAAGTATCAAAAATTACAGTAAGTATATATTATCTACTGTACATAAAATATCAAAAAGTACACCAAATATGTGTTATATATACTGTAAATAAACTGTCAAAATCTTCAGTAACTATATTTAATATACTGTACATAAAATATCAAAAATTACACCAAATGTATATTATACACTCTAAATAGAATATCAAAAAGGACAGTAAATATATATTACACTCTATGTAAAATATCAAAACTACACCAAATATATATTATATAATTTACATAAAATATCAAAAGTACACCAAATATATATTATATACTCTACATAAAATATGAAAAAGTACAGTAAATATATTTCATATGTTGTACATATAATATTAACTAAAAGTATACCAAATACATTTTACATACTGTAAATAAAATACCAAAATTACAGTAAGTATATATTATCTACTGTACATAAAATATCAAAAAGTACACCAAATATGTGTTATATATAATGTAAATAAACTATCAAAACCTTCAGTAATTATATTTAATATACTGTACATTAAATATCAAAAATTACACCAAATGTATATTATACACTCTAAATAGAATATCAAAAAGGACAGTAAATATATACTAGACTCTATGTAAAATATCAAAACTACACCAAATATATATTATATAATTTACATAAAATATCAAAAGTACACCAAATATATATTATATAATCTACATAAAATATCAAAAAGTACAGTAAATATATTTCACATGTTGTACATATAATATTAACTAAAAGTACACCAAATACATTTTACATACTGTAAATAAAATACCAAAAATTACAGTAAGTATATATTATCTACTGTACATAAAATATCAAAAAGTACACCAAATATGTGTTATATATACTGTAAATAAACTATCAAAATCTTCAGTAATTATATTTAATATACTGTACATAAAACATCAAAAATTACACCAAATGTATATTATACACTCTAAATAGAATATCAAAAAGGACAGTAAATATATATTACACTCTATTTAAAATATCAAAAACTACACCAAATATATATTATATAATTTACATAAAATATCAAAAGTACACCAAATATATATTATATACTCTACATAAAATATCAAAAAGTACAGTAAATATATTTCACATGTTGTACATATAATATTAACTAAAAGTACACCAAATACATTTTACATACTGTAAATAAAATACCAAAAATTACAGTAAGTATATATTATCTACTGTACATAAAATAATAAAAAGTACACTAAATATGTGTTATATATACTGTAAATAAACTATCAAAATCTTCAGTAATTATATTTAATATACTGTACATAAAATATCAAAAATTACACCAAATGTATATTATACACTCTAAATAGAATATCAAAAAGGACAGTAAATATATATTACACTCTATTTAAAATATCAAAAACTACACCAAATATATATTATGTAATTTACATAAAATATCAAAAGTACACCAAATATATTATATACTGTACATAAAATATCAAAAAGTACAGTAAATATATTTCATATGTTGTACATATAATATTAACTAAAAGTACACCAAATACATTTTACATACTGTAAATAAAATATCAAAAATTACAGTAAGTATATATTATCTACTGTACATAAAATATCAAAAAGTACACCAAATATGTGTTATATATACTGTAAATAAACTATCAAAATCTTCAGTAATTATATTTAATATACTGTACATAAAATATCAAAAATTACACCAAATGTATATTATACACTCTAAATAGAATATCAAAAAGGACAGTAAATATATATTACACTCTATGTAAAATATCAAAACTACACCAAATATATATTATATAATTTACATAAAATATCAAAAGTACACCAAATATATATTATATACTCTACATAAAATATCAAAAAGTACAGTAAATATATTTCATATGTTGTACATATAATATTAACTGAAAGTACACCAAATACATTTTACATACTGTAAATAAAATACCAAAAATTACAGTAAGTATATATTATCTACTGTACATAAAATATCAAAAAGTACACCAAATATGTGTTATATATACTGTAAATAAACTATCAAAATCTTCAGTAATTATATTTAATATACTGTACATAAAATATCAAAAATTACACCAAATTTATATTATACACTCTAAATAGAATATCAAAAAGGACAGTAAATATATACTACACTCTATGTAAAATATCAAAAATTACACCAAATATATATTATATAATTTACATAAAATATCAAAAGTACACCAAATATATATTATATACTCTTCATAAAATATCAAAAAGTACAGTAAATATATTTCACATGTTGTACATATAATATTAACTAAAAGTACACCAAATACATTTTACATACTGTAAATAAAATACCAAAAATTACAGTAAGTATATATTATCTACTGTACATAAAATATCAAAGAGTACACCAAATATGTGTTATATATACTGTAAATAAACTATCAAAATCTGCAGTAATTATATTTAATATACTGTACATAAAATATCAAAAATTACACCAAATGTATATTATACACACTAAATAAAATATCAAAAAGGACAGTAAATATATATTACACACTATTTAAAATATCAAAAACTACACCAAATATATATTATATAATTTACATAAAATATCAAAAGTACACCATATATATATTATATAATCTACATAAAATATCAAAAAGTACAGTAAATATATTTCACATGTTGTACATATAATATTAACTAAAAGTACACCAAATACATTTTACATACTGTAAATAAAATACCAAAAATTACAGTAAGTATATATTATCTACTGTACATAAAATATCAAAGAGTACACCAAATATGTGTTATATATACTGTAAATAAACTATCAAAATCTGCAGTAATTATATTTAATATACTGTACATAAAATATCAAAAATTACACCAAATGTATATTATACACTCTAAATAGAATATCAAAAAGGACAGTAAATATATATTACACTCTATTTAAAATATCAAAAACTACACCAAATATATATTATATAATTTACATAAAATATCAAAAGTACACCAAATATATTATATACTGTACATAAAATATCAAAAAGTACAGTAAATATATTTCATATGTTGTACATATAATATTAACTAAAACTACACCAAATACATTTTACATACTGTAAATAAAATATCAAAAATTACAGTAAGTATATATTATCTACTGTACATAAAATATCAAAAAGTACACCAAATATGTGTTATATATACTGTAAATAAACTATCAAAATCTGCAGTAATTATATTTAATATACTGTACATAAAATATCAAAAATTACACCAAATGTATATTATACACACTAAATAAAATATCAAAAAGGACAGTAAATATATATTACACTCTATGTAAAATATCAAAAACTACACCAAATATATATTATATAATTTACATAAAATATCAAAAGTACACCAAATATATATTATATAATCTACATAAAATATCAAAAAGTACAGTAAATATATTTCACATGTTGTACATATAATATTAACTAAAAGTACACCAAATACATTTTACATACTGTAAATAAAATACCAAAAATTACAGTAAGTATATATTATCTACTGTACATAAAATATCAAATAGTACACCAAATATGTGTTATATATACTGTAAATAAACTATCAAAATCTTCAGTAATTATATTTAATATACTGTACATAAAACATCAAAAATTACACCAAATGTATATTATACACTCTAAATAGAATATCAAAAAGGACAGTAAATATATATTACACTCTATTTAAAATATCAAAAACTACACCAAATATATATTATATAATTTACATAAAATATCAAAAGTACACCAAATATATATTATATACTCTACATAAAATATCAAAAAGTACAGTAAATATATTTCACATGTTGTACATATAATATTAACTAAAAGTACACCAAATACATTTTACATACTGTAAATAAAATACCAAAAATTACAGTAAGTATATATTATCTACTGTACATAAAATATTAAAAAGTACACTAAATATGTGTTATATATACTGTAAATAAACTATCAAAATCTTCAGTAATTATATTTAATATACTGTACATAAAATATCAAAAATTACACCAAATGTATATTATACACTCTAAATAGAATATCAAAAAGGACAGTAAATATATATTACAATCTATGTAAAATATCAAAAACTACACCAAATATATATTATATAATTTACATAAAATATCAAAAGTACACCAAATATATTATATACTGTACATAAAATATCAAAAAGTACAGTAAATATATTTCATATGTTGTACATATAATATTAACTAAAAGTACACCAAATACATTTTACATACTGTAAATAAAATATCAAAAATTACAGTAAGTATATATTATCTACTGTACATAAAATATCAAAAAGTACACCAAATATGTGTTATATATACTGTAAAGAAACTATCAAAATCTTCAGTAATTATATTTAATATACTGTACATAAAATATCAAAAATTACACCAAATGTATATTATACACTCTAAATAGAATATCAAAAAGGACAGTAAATATATATTACACTCTATGTAAAATATCAAAACTACACCAAATATATATTATATAATTTACATAAAATATCAAAAGTACACCAAATATATATTATATACTGTACATAAAATATCAAAAAGTACAGTAAATATATTTCATATGTTGTACATATAATATTAACTAAAAGTACACCAAATACATTTTACATACTGTAAATAAAATACCAAAAATTACAGTAAGTATATATTATATACTGTACATAAAATATCAAAAAGTACACCAAATATGTGTTATATATACTGTAAATAAACTATCAAAATCTTCAGTAATTATATTTAATATACTGTACATAAAATATCAAAAATTACACCAAATTTATATTATACACTCTAAATAGAATATCAAAAAGGACAGTAAATATATACTACACTCTATGTAAAATATCAAAAATTACACCAAATATATATTATATAATTTACATAAAATATCAAAAGTACCCCAAATATATATTATATACACTTCATAAAATATCAAAAAGTACAGTAAATATATTTCACATGTTGTACATATAATATTAACTAAAAGTACACCAAATACATTTTACATACTGTAAATAAAATACCAAAAATTACAGTAAGTATATATTATCTACTGTACATAAAATATCAAAGAGTACACCAAATATGTGTTATATATACTGTAAATAAACTATCAAAATCTGCAGTAATTATATTTAATATACTGTACATAAAATATCAAAAATTACACCAAATGTATATTATACACACTAAATAAAATATCAAAAAGGACAGTAAATATATATTACACTCTATTTAAAATATCAAAAACTACACCAAATATATATTATATAATTTACATAAAATATCAAAAGTACACCAAATATATATTATATAATCTACATAAAATATCAAAAAGTACAGTAAATATATTTCACATGTTGTACATATAATATTAACTAAAAGTACACCAAATACATTTTACATACTGTAAATAAAATACCAAAAATTACAGTAAGTATATATTATCTACTGTACATAAAATATCAAAGAGTACACCAAATATGTGTTATATATACTGTAAATAAACTATAAAAATCTTCAGTAATTATATTTAATATACTGTACATAAAATATCAAAAATTACACCAAATGTATATTATACACTCTTAATAGAATATCAAAAAGGACAGTAAATATATATTACACTCTATGTAAAATATCAAAACTACACCAAATATATATTATATCATTTACATAAAATATCAAAAGTACACCAAATATATATTATATACTGTACATAAAATATCAAAAAGTACAGTAAATATATGTCATATGTTGTACATATAATATTAACTAAAAGTACACCAAATACATTTTACATACTGTAAATAAAATACCAAAAATTACAGTAAGTATATATTATCTACTGTACATAAAATATCAAAAAGTACACCAAATATGTGTTATATATACTGTAAATAAACTATCAAAATCTTCAGTAATTATATTTAATATACTGTACATAAAATATCAAAAATTACACCAAATGTATATTATACACTCTAAATAGAATATCAAAAAGGACAGTAAATATATATTACACTCTATTTAAAATATCAAAAACTACACCAAATATATATTATATAATTTACATAAAATATCAAAAGTACACCAAATATATATTATATAATCTACATAAAATATCAAAAAGTACAGTAAATATATTTCACATGTTGTACATATAATATTAACTAAAAGTACACCAAATACATTTTACATACTGTAAATAAAATACCAAAAATTACAGTAAGTATATATTATCTACTGTACATAAAATATCAAAAAGTACACCAAATATGTGTTATATATACTGTAAATAAACTATCAAAACCTTCAGTAATTATATTTAATATACTGTACATAAAATATCAAAAATTACACCAAATGTATATTATACACTCTAAATAGAATATCAAAAAGGACAGTAAATATATATTACACTCTATGTAAAATATCAAAACTACACCAAATATATATTATATAATTTACATAAAATATCAAAAGTACACCAAATATATATTATATAATCTACATAAAATATCAAAAAGTACAGTAAATATATTTCACATGTTGTACATATAATATTAACTAAAAGTACACCAAATACATTTTACATACTGTAAATAAAATACCAAAAATTACAGTAAGTATATATTATCTACTGTACATAAAATATCAAAGAGTACACCAAATATGTGTTATATATACTGTAAATAAACTATCAAAATCTTCAGTAATTATATTTAATATACTGTACATAAAATATCAAAAATTACACCAAATGTATATTATACACTCTAAATAGAATATCAAAAAGGACAGTAAATATATATTACACTCTATGTAAAATATCAAAACTACACCAAATATATATTATATAATTTACATAAAATATCAAAAGTACACCAAATATATATTATATACTGTACATAAAATATCAAACAGTACAGTAAATATATTTCATATGTTGTACATATAATATTAACTAAAAGTACACCAAATACATTTTACATACTGTAAATAAAATACCAAAAATTACAGTAAGTATATATTATCTTCTGTACATAAAATATCAAAAAGTACACCAAATATGTGTTGTATATACTGTAAATAAACTATCAAAATCTTCAGTAATTATATTTAATATACTGTACATAAAATATCAAAAATTACACCAAATGAATATTATACACTCTAAATAAAATATCAAAAAGGACAGTAAATATATATTACACTCTATTTAAAATATCAAAAACTACACCAAATATATATTATATAATTTACATAACATATCAAAAGTACACCAAATATATATTATATACTCTACATAAAATATCAAAAAGTACAGTAAATATATTTCATATGTTGTACATATAATATTAACTAAAAGTACACCAAATACCTTTTACATACTGTAAATAAAATATCAAAAATTACAGTAAGTATATATTATCTACTGTACATAAAATATCAAAAAGTACACAAAATATGTGTTATATATACTGTAAATAAACTATCAAAATCTTCAGTAATTATATTTAATATACTGTACATAAAATATCAAAAATTACACCAAATGTATATTATACACTCTAAATAGAATATCAAAAAGGACAGTAAATATATATTACACTCTATGTAAAATATCAAAACTACACCAAATATATATTATATCATTTACATAAAATATCAAAGGTACACCAAATATATATTATATACTGTACATAAAATATCAAAAAGTACAGTAAATATATGTCATATGTTGTACATATAATATTAACTAAAAGTACACCAAATACATTTTACATACTGTAAATAAAATACCAAAAATTACAGTAAGTATATATTATCTACTGTACATAAAATATCAAAAAGTACACCAAATATGTGTTATATATACTGTAAATAAACTATCAAAATCTTCAGTAATTATATTTAATATACTGTACATAAAACATCAAAAATTACACCAAATGTATATTATACACTCTAAATAGAATATCAAAAAGGACAGTAAATATATATTACACTCTATTTAAAATATCAAAAACTACACCAAATATATATTATATAATTTACATAAAATATCAAAAGTACACCAAATATATATTATATACTCTACATAAAATATCAAAAAGTACAGTAAATATATTTCACATGTTGTACATATAATATTAACTAAAAGTACACCAAATACATTTTACATACTGTAAATAAAATACCAAAAATTACAGTAAGTATATATTATCTACTGTACATAAAATATTAAAAAGTACACTAAATATGTGTTATATATACTATAAATAAACTATCAAAATCTTCAGTAATTATATTTAATATACTGTACATAAAATATCAAAAATTACACCAAATGTATATTATACACTCTAAATAGAATATCAAAAAGGACAGTAAATATATATTACACTCTATTTAAAATATCAAAAACTACACCAAATATATATTATATAATTTACATAAAATATCAAAAGTACACCAAATATATTATATACTGTACATAAAATATCAAAAAGTACAGTAAATATATTTCATATGTTGTACATATAATATTAACTAAAAGTACACCAAATACATTTTACATACTGTAAATAAAATATCAAAAATTACAGTAAGTATATATTATCTACTGTACATAAAATATCAAAAAGTACACCAAATATGTGTTATATATACTGTAAATAAACTATCAAAATCTTCAGTAATTATATTTAATATACTGTACATAAAATATCAAAAATTACACCAAATGTATATTATACACTCTAAATAGAATATCAAAAAGGACAGTAAATATATATTACACTCTATGTAAAATATCAAAACTACACCAAATATATATTATATAATTTACATAAAATATCAAAAGTACACCAAATATATATTATATACTCTACATAAAATATCAAAAAGTACAGTAAATATATTTCATATGTTGTACATATAATATTAACTGAAAGTACACCAAATACATTTTACATACTGTAAATAAAATACCAAAAATTACAGTAAGTATATATTATCTACTGTACATAAAATATCAAAAAGTACACCAAATATGTGTTATATATACTGTAAATAAACTATCAAAATCTTCAGTAATTATATTTAATATACTGTACATAAAATATCAAAAATTACACCAAATTTATATTATACACTCTAAATAGAATATCAAAAAGGACAGTAAATATATACTACACTCTATGTAAAATATCAAAAATTACACCAAATATATATTATATAATTTACATAAAATATCAAAAGTACACCAAATATATATTATATACTCTTCATAAAATATCAAAAAGTACAGTAAATATATTTCACATGTTGTACATATAATATTAACTAAAAGTACACCAAATACATTTTACATACTGTAAATAAAATACCAAAAATTACAGTAAGTATATATTATCTACTGTACATAAAATATCAAAGAGTACACCAAATATGTGTTATATATACTGTAAATAAACTATCAAAATCTGCAGTAATTATATTTAATATACTGTACATAAAATATCAAAAATTACACCAAATGTATATTATACACACTAAATAAAATATCAAAAAGGACAGTAAATATATATTACACACTATTTAAAATATCAAAAACTACACCAAATATATATTATATAATTTACATAAAATATCAAAAGTACACCATATATATATTATATAATCTACATAAAATATCAAAAAGTACAGTAAATATATTTCACATGTTGTACATATAATATTAACTAAAAGTACACCAAATACATTTTACATACTGTAAATAAAATACCAAAAATTACAGTAAGTATATATTATCTACTGTACATAAAATATCAAAGAGTACACCAAATATGTGTTATATATACTGTAAATAAACTATCAAAATCTGCAGTAATTATATTTAATATACTGTACATAAAATATCAAAAATTACACCAAATGTATATTATACACTCTAAATAGAATATCAAAAAGGACAGTAAATATATATTACACTCTATTTAAAATATCAAAAACTACACCAAATATATATTATATAATTTACATAAAATATCAAAAGTACACCAAATATATTATATACTGTACATAAAATATCAAAAAGTACAGTAAATATATTTCATATGTTGTACATATAATATTAACTAAAACTACACCAAATACATTTTACATACTGTAAATAAAATATCAAAAATTACAGTAAGTATATATTATCTACTGTACATAAAATATCAAAAAGTACACCAAATATGTGTTATATATACTGTAAATAAACTATCAAAATCTGCAGTAATTATATTTAATATACTGTACATAAAATATCAAAAATTACACCAAATGTATATTATACACACTAAATAAAATATCAAAAAGGACAGTAAATATATATTACACTCTATGTAAAATATCAAAAACTACACCAAATATATATTATATAATTTACATAAAATATCAAAAGTACACCAAATATATATTATATAATCTACATAAAATATCAAAAAGTACAGTAAATATATTTCACATGTTGTACATATAATATTAACTAAAAGTACACCAAATACATTTTACATACTGTAAATAAAATACCAAAAATTACAGTAAGTATATATTATCTACTGTACATAAAATATCAAATAGTACACCAAATATGTGTTATATATACTGTAAATAAACTATCAAAATCTTCAGTAATTATATTTAATATACTGTACATAAAACATCAAAAATTACACCAAATGTATATTATACACTCTAAATAGAATATCAAAAAGGACAGTAAATATATATTACACTCTATTTAAAATATCAAAAACTACACCAAATATATATTATATAATTTACATAAAATATCAAAAGTACACCAAATATATATTATATACTCTACATAAAATATCAAAAAGTACAGTAAATATATTTCACATGTTGTACATATAATATTAACTAAAAGTACACCAAATACATTTTACATACTGTAAATAAAATACCAAAAATTACAGTAAGTATATATTATCTACTGTACATAAAATATTAAAAAGTACACTAAATATGTGTTATATATACTGTAAATAAACTATCAAAATCTTCAGTAATTATATTTAATATACTGTACATAAAATATCAAAAATTACACCAAATGTATATTATACACTCTAAATAGAATATCAAAAAGGACAGTAAATATATATTACAATCTATGTAAAATATCAAAAACTACACCAAATATATATTATATAATTTACATAAAATATCAAAAGTACACCAAATATATTATATACTGTACATAAAATATCAAAAAGTACAGTAAATATATTTCATATGTTGTACATATAATATTAACTAAAAGTACACCAAATACATTTTACATACTGTAAATAAAATATCAAAAATTACAGTAAGTATATATTATCTACTGTACATAAAATATCAAAAAGTACACCAAATATGTGTTATATATACTGTAAAGAAACTATCAAAATCTTCAGTAATTATATTTAATATACTGTACATAAAATATCAAAAATTACACCAAATGTATATTATACACTCTAAATAGAATATCAAAAAGGACAGTAAATATATATTACACTCTATGTAAAATATCAAAACTACACCAAATATATATTATATAATTTACATAAAATATCAAAAGTACACCAAATATATATTATATACTGTACATAAAATATCAAAAAGTACAGTAAATATATTTCATATGTTGTACATATAATATTAACTAAAAGTACACCAAATACATTTTACATACTGTAAATAAAATACCAAAAATTACAGTAAGTATATATTATATACTGTACATAAAATATCAAAAAGTACACCAAATATGTGTTATATATACTGTAAATAAACTATCAAAATCTTCAGTAATTATATTTAATATACTGTACATAAAATATCAAAAATTACACCAAATTTATATTATACACTCTAAATAGAATATCAAAAAGGACAGTAAATATATACTACACTCTATGTAAAATATCAAAAATTACACCAAATATATATTATATAATTTACATAAAATATCAAAAGTACCCCAAATATATATTATATACACTTCATAAAATATCAAAAAGTACAGTAAATATATTTCACATGTTGTACATATAATATTAACTAAAAGTACACCAAATACATTTTACATACTGTAAATAAAATACCAAAAATTACAGTAAGTATATATTATCTACTGTACATAAAATATCAAAGAGTACACCAAATATGTGTTATATATACTGTAAATAAACTATCAAAATCTGCAGTAATTATATTTAATATACTGTACATAAAATATCAAAAATTACACCAAATGTATATTATACACACTAAATAAAATATCAAAAAGGACAGTAAATATATATTACACTCTATTTAAAATATCAAAAACTACACCAAATATATATTATATAATTTACATAAAATATCAAAAGTACACCAAATATATATTATATAATCTACATAAAATATCAAAAAGTACAGTAAATATATTTCACATGTTGTACATATAATATTAACTAAAAGTACACCAAATACATTTTACATACTGTAAATAAAATACCAAAAATTACAGTAAGTATATATTATCTACTGTACATAAAATATCAAAGAGTACACCAAATATGTGTTATATATACTGTAAATAAACTATCAAAATCTGCAGTAATTATATTTAATATACTGTACATAAAATATCAAAAATTACACCAAATGTATATTATACACTCTAAATAGAATATCAACAAGGACAGTAAATATATATTACACTCTATTTAAAATATCAAAAACTACACCAAATATATATTATATAATTTACATAAAATATCAAAAGTACACCAAATATATTATATACTGTACATAAAATATCAAAAAGTACAGTAAATATATTTCATATGTTGTACATATAATATTAACTAAAAGTACACCAAATACATTTTACATACTGTAAATAAAATATCAAAAATTACAGTAAGTATATATTATCTACTGTACATAAAATATCAAAAAGTACACCAAATATGTGTTATATATACTGTAAATAAACTATAAAAATCTTCAGTAATTATATTTAATATACTGTACATAAAATATCAAAAATTACACCAAATGTATATTATACACTCTTAATAGAATATCAAAAAGGACAGTAAATATATATTACACTCTATGTAAAATATCAAAACTACACCAAATATATATTATATCATTTACATAAAATATCAAAAGTACACCAAATATATATTATATACTGTACATAAAATATCAAAAAGTACAGTAAATATATGTCATATGTTGTACATATAATATTAACTAAAAGTACACCAAATACATTTTACATACTGTAAATAAAATACCAAAAATTACAGTAAGTATATATTATCTACTGTACATAAAATATCAAAAAGTACACCAAATATGTGTTATATATACTGTAAATAAACTATCAAAATCTTCAGTAATTATATTTAATATACTGTACATAAAATATCAAAAATTACACCAAATGTATATTATACACTCTAAATAGAATATCAAAAAGGACAGTAAATATATATTACACTCTATTTAAAATATCAAAAACTACACCAAATATATATTATATAATTTACATAAAATATCAAAAGTACACCAAATATATATTATATAATCTACATAAAATATCAAAAAGTACAGTAAATATATTTCACATGTTGTACATATAATATTAACTAAAAGTACACCAAATACATTTTACATACTGTAAATAAAATACCAAAAATTACAGTAAGTATATATTATCTACTGTACATAAAATATCAAAAAGTACACCAAATATGTGTTATATATACTGTAAATAAACTATCAAAACCTTCAGTAATTATATTTAATATACTGTACATAAAATATCAAAAATTACACCAAATGTATATTATACACTCTAAATAGAATATCAAAAAGGACAGTAAATATATATTACACTCTATGTAAAATATCAAAACTACACCAAATATATATTATATAATTTACATAAAATATCAAAAGTACACCAAATATATATTATATAATCTACATAAAATATCAAAAAGTACAGTAAATATATTTCACATGTTGTACATATAATATTAACTAAAAGTACACCAAATACATTTTACATACTGTAAATAAAATACCAAAAATTACAGTAAGTATATATTATCTACTGTACATAAAATATCAAAGAGTACACCAAATATGTGTTATATATACTGTAAATAAACTATCAAAATCTTCAGTAATTATATTTAATATACTGTACATAAAATATCAAAAATTACACCAAATGTATATTATACACTCTAAATAGAATATCAAAAAGGACAGTAAATATATATTACACTCTATGTAAAATATCAAAACTACACCAAATATATATTATATAATTTACATAAAATATCAAAAGTACACCAAATATATATTATATACTGTACATAAAATATCAAACAGTACAGTAAATATATTTCATATGTTGTACATATAATATTAACTAAAAGTACACCAAATACATTTTACATACTGTAAATAAAATACCAAAAATTACAGTAAGTATATATTATCTTCTGTACATAAAATATCAAAAAGTACACCAAATATGTGTTGTATATACTGTAAATAAACTATCAAAATCTTCAGTAATTATATTTAATATACTGTACATAAAATATCAAAAATTACACCAAATGAATATTATACACTCTAAATAAAATATCAAAAAGGACAGTAAATATATATTACACTCTATTTAAAATATCAAAAACTACACCAAATATATATTATATAATTTACATAACATATCAAAAGTACACCAAATATATATTATATACTCTACATAAAATATCAAAAAGTACAGTAAATATATTTCATATGTTGTACATATAATATTAACTAAAAGTACACCAAATACCTTTTACATACTGTAAATAAAATATCAAAAATTACAGTAAGTATATATTATCTACTGTACATAAAATATCAAAAAGTACACAAAATATGTGTTATATATACTGTAAATAAACTATCAAAATCTTCAGTAATTATATTTAATATACTGTACATAAAATATCAAAAATTACACCAAATGTATATTATACACTCTAAATAGAATATCAAAAAGGACAGTAAATATATATTACACTCTATGTAAAATATCAAAACTACACCAAATATATATTATATCATTTACATAAAATATCAAAGGTACACCAAATATATATTATATACTGTACATAAAATATCAAAAAGTACAGTAAATATATGTCATATGTTGTACATATAATATTAACTAAAAGTACACCAAATACATTTTACATACTGTAAATAAAATACCAAAAATTACAGTAAGTATATATTATCTACTGTACATAAAATATCAAAAAGTACACCAAATATGTGTTATATATACTGTAAATAAACTATCAAAATCTTCAGTAATTATATTTAATATACTGTACATAAAATATCAAAAATTACACCAAATGTATATTATACACTCTAAATAGAATATCAAAAAGGACAGTAAATATATATTACACTCTATTTAAAATATCAAAAACTACACCAAATATATATTATATAATTTACATAAAATATCAAAAGTACACCAAATATATATTATATACTCTACATAAAATATCAAAAAGTACAGTAAATATATTTCACATGTTGTACATATAATATTAACTAAAAGTACACCAAATACATTTTACATACTGTAAATAAAATACCAAAAATTACAGTAAGTATATATTATCTACTGTACATAAAATATTAAAAAGTACACTAAATATGTGTTATATATACTGTAAATAAACTATCAAAATCTTCAGTAATTATAATTAATATACTGTACATAAAATATCAAAAATTACACCAAATGTATATTATACACTCTAAATAGAATATCAAAAAGGACAGTAAATATATATTACACTCTATTTAAAATATCAAAAACTACACCAAATATATATTATATAATTTACATAAAATATCAAAAGTACACCAAATATATTATATACTGTACATAAAATATCAAAAAGTACAGTAAATATATTTCATATGTTGTACATATAATATTAACTAAAAGTACACCAAATACATTTTACATACTGTAAATAAAATATCAAAAATTACAGTAAGTATATATTATCTACTGTACATAAAATATCAAAAAGTACACCAAATATGTGTTATATATACTGTAAATAAACTATCAAAACCTTCAGTAATTATATTTAATATACTGTACATAAAATATCAAAAATTACACCAAATGTATATTATACACTCTAAATAGAATATCAAAAAGGACAGTAAATATATATTACACTCTATGTAAAATATCAAAACTACACCAAATATATATTATATAATTTACATAAAATATCAAAAGTACACCAAATATATATTATATACTGTACATAAAATATCAAAAAGTACAGTAAATATATTTCATATGTTGTACATATAATATTAACTAAAAGTACACCAAATACATTTTACATACTGTAAATAAAATACCAAAAATTACAGTAAGTATATATTATCTACTGTACATAAAATATCAAAAAGTACACCAAATATGTGTTATATATACTGTAAATAAACTATCAAAATCTTCAGTAATTATATTTAATATACTGTACATAAAATATCAAAAATTACACCAAATTTATATTATACACTCTAAATAGAATATCAAAAAGGACAGTAAATATATACTACACTCTATGTAAAATATCAAAAATTACACCAAATATATATTATATAATTTACATAAAATATCAAAAGTACACCAAATATATATTATATACTCTTCATAAAATATCAAAAAGTACAGTAAATATATTTCACATGTTGTACATATAATATTAACTAAAAGTACACCAAATACATTTTACATACTGTAAATAAAATACCAAAAATTACAGTAAGTATATATTATCTACTGTACATAAAATATCAAAGAGTACACCAAATATGTGTTATATATACTGTAAATAAACTATCAAAATCTGCAGTAATTATATTTAATATACTGTACATAAAATATCAAAAATTACACCAAATGTATATTATACACACTAAATAAAATATCAAAAAGGACAGTAAATATATATTACACTCTATTTAAAATATCAAAAACTACACCAAATATATATTATATAATTTACATAAAATATCAAAAGTACACCAAATATATATTATATAATCTACATAAAATATCAAAAAGTACAGTAAATATATTTCATATGTTGTACATATAATATTAACTAAAAGTACTCCAAATACATTTTACATACTGTAAATAAAATACCAAAAATTACAGTAAGTATATATTATCTACTGTACATAAAATATCAAAGAGTACACCAAATATGTGTTATATATACTGTAAATAAACTATCAAAATCTGCAGTAATTATATTTAATATACTGTACATAAAATATCAAAAATTACACCAAATGTATATTATACACTCTAAATAGAATATCAAAAAGGACAGTAAATATATATTACACTCTATTTAAAATATCAAAAACTACACCAAATATATATTATATAATTTACATAAAATATCAAAAGTACACCAAATATATTATATACTGTACATAAAATATCAAAAAGTACAGTAAATATATTTCATATGTTGTACATATAATATTAACTAAAAGTACACCAAATACATTTTACATACTGTAAATAAAATATCAAAAATTACAGTAAGTATATATTATCTACTGTACATAAAATATCAAAAAGTACACCAAATATGTGTTATATATACTGTAAATAAACTATCAAAATCTTCAGTAATTATATTTAATATACTGTACATAAAATATCAAAAATTACACCAAATGTATATTATACACTCTAAATAGAATATCAAAAAGGACAGTAAATATATATTACACTCTATGTAAAATATCAAAACTACACCAAATATATATTATATCATTTACATAAAATATCAAAAGTACACCAAATATATATTATATACTGTACATAAAATATCAAAAAGTACAGTAAATATATGTCATATGTTGTACATATAATATTAACTAAAAGTACACCAAATACATTTTACATACTGTAAATAAAATATCAAAAATTACAGTAAGTGTATATTATCTACTGTACATAAAATATCAAAAAGTACACCAAATATGTGTTATATATACTGTAAATAAACTATCAAAATCTTCAGTAATTATATTTAATATACTGTACATAAAATATCAAAAATTACACCAAATGTATAGTATACACTCTAAATAGAATATCAAAAAGGACAGTAAATATATATTACACTCTATTTAAAATATCAAAAACTACACCAAATATATATTATATAATTTACATAAAATATCAAAAGTACACCAAATATATTATATACTGTACATAAAATATCAAAAAGTACAGTAAATATATTTCATATGTTGTACATATAATATTAACTAAAAGTACACCAAATACATTTTACATACTGTAAATAAAATATCAAAAATTACAGTAAGTATATATTATCTACTGTACATAAAATATCAAAAAGTACACCAAATATGTGTTATATATACTGTAAATAAACTATCAAAACCTTCAGTAATTATATTTAATATACTGTACATAAAATATCAAAAATTACACCAAATGTATATTATACACTCTAAATAGAATATCAAAAAGGACAGTAAATATATATTACACTCTATGTAAAATATCAAAACTACACCAAATATATATTATATAATTTACATAAAATATCAAAAGTACACCAAATATATATTATATACTGTACATAAAATATCAAAAAGTACAGTAAATATATTTCATATGTTGTACATATAATATTAACTAAAAGTACACCAAATACATTTTACATACTGTAAATAAAATACCAAAAATTACAGTAAGTATATATTATCTACTGTACATAAAATATCAAAAAGTACACCAAATATGTGTTATATATACTGTAAATAAACTATCAAAATCTTCAGTAATTATATTTAATATACTGTACATAAAATATCAAAAATTACACCAAATTTATATTATACACTCTAAATAGAATATCAAAAAGGACAGTAAATATATACTACACTCTATGTAAAATATCAAAAATTACACCAAATATATATTATATAATTTACATAAAATATCAAAAGTACACCAAATATATATTATATACTCTTCATAAAATATCAAAAAGTACAGTAAATATATTTCACATGTTGTACATATAATATTAACTAAAAGTACACCAAATACATTTTACATACTGTAAATAAAATACCAAAAATTACAGTAAGTATATATTATCTACTGTACATAAAATATCAAAGAGTACACCAAATATGTGTTATATATACTGTAAATAAACTATCAAAATCTGCAGTAATTATATTTAATATACTGTACATAAAATATCAAAAATTACACCAAATGTATATTATACACACTAAATAAAATATCAAAAAGGACAGTAAATATATATTACACTCTATTTAAAATATCAAAAACTACACCAAATATATATTATATAATTTACATAAAATATCAAAAGTACACCAAATATATATTATATAATCTACATAAAATATCAAAAAGTACAGTAAATATATTTCATATGTTGTACATATAATATTAACTAAAAGTACTCCAAATACATTTTACATACTGTAAATAAAATACCAAAAATTACAGTAAGTATATATTATCTACTGTACATAAAATATCAAAGAGTACACCAAATATGTGTTATATATACTGTAAATAAACTATCAAAATCTGCAGTAATTATATTTAATATACTGTACATAAAATATCAAAAATTACACCAAATGTATATTATACACTCTAAATAGAATATCAAAAAGGACAGTAAATATATATTACACTCTATTTAAAATATCAAAAACTACACCAAATATATATTATATAATTTACATAAAATATCAAAAGTACACCAAATATATTATATACTGTACATAAAATATCAAAAAGTACAGTAAATATATTTCATATGTTGTACATATAATATTAACTAAAAGTACACCAAATACATTTTACATACTGTAAATAAAATATCAAAAATTACAGTAAGTATATATTATCTACTGTACATAAAATATCAAAAAGTACACCAAATATGTGTTATATATACTGTAAATAAACTATCAAAATCTTCAGTAATTATATTTAATATACTGTACATAAAATATCAAAAATTACACCAAATGTATATTATACACTCTAAATAGAATATCAAAAAGGACAGTAAATATATATTACACTCTATGTAAAATATCAAAACTACACCAAATATATATTATATCATTTACATAAAATATCAAAAGTACACCAAATATATATTATATACTGTACATAAAATATCAAAAAGTACAGTAAATATATGTCATATGTTGTACATATAATATTAACTAAAAGTACACCAAATACATTTTACATACTGTAAATAAAATATCAAAAATTACAGTAAGTGTATATTATCTACTGTACATAAAATATCAAAAAGTACACCAAATATGTGTTATATATACTGTAAATAAACTATCAAAATCTTCAGTAATTATATTTAATATACTGTACATAAAATATCAAAAATTACACCAAATGTATAGTATACACTCTAAATAGAATATCAAAAAGGACAGTAAATATATATTACACTCTATTTAAAATATCAAAAACTACACCAAATATATATTATATAATTTACATAAAATATCAAAAGTACACCAAATATATATTATATACTGTACATAAAATATCAAAAAGTACAGTAAATATATTTCATATGTTGTACAGATAATATTAACTAAAAGTACACCAAATACATTTTACATACTGTAAATAAAATACCAAAAATTACAGTAAGCATATATTATCTAGTGTACATAAAATATCAAAATGTACACCAAATATGTGTTATATATACTGTAAATAAACTATCAAAATCTTCAGTAATTATATTTAATATACTGTACATAAAATATCAATAATTACACCAAATGTATATTATACACTCTAAATAAAATATCAAAAAGGACAGTAAATATATATTACACTCTATTTAAAATATCAAAAACTACACCAAATATATATTATATAATTTACATAAAATATCAAAAGTACACCAAATATATATTATATACTGTACATAAAATATCAAAAAGTACAGTATATATATTTCATATTATGTACATATAATATTAACTAAAAGTACACCAAATACATTATACATACTGTAAATAAAATATCAAAAATTACAGTAAGTATATATTATCTACTGTACATAAAATATCAAAAAGTACACCAAATATGTGTTATAAATACTGTAAATAAACTATCAAAATCTTCAGTAATTATATTTAATTTACTGTACATAAAATATCAAAAATTACACCAAATGTATATTATACACTCTAAATAGAATATCAAAAAGGACAGTAAATATATATTACACTCTATGTAAAATATCAAATCTACACCAAATATATATTATATAATTTACATAAAATATCAAAAGTACACCAAATATATATTATATACTCTACATAAAATATCAAAAAGTACAGTAAATATATGTCATATGTTGTACATATAATATTAACTAAAAGTACACCAAATACACTTTACATACTGTAAATAAGATACCAAAAATTACAGTAAGTATATATTATCTACTGTACATAAAATATCAAAAAGTACACCAAATATGTGTTATATATACTGTAAATAAACTATCAAAATCTTCAGTAATTATATTTAATATACTGTACATAAAATATCAAAAATTACACCAAATGTATATTATACACTCTAAATAGAATATCAAAAAGGACAGTAAATATATACTACACTCTATGTAAAACATCAAAACTACACCAAATATATATTATATAATTTACATAAAATATCAAAAGTACACCAAATATATATTATATACTCTACATAAAATATCAAAAAGTACAGTAAATATATTTCATATGTTGTACATATAATATTAACTAAAAGTACACCAAATACATTTTACATACTGTAAATAAAATATCAAAAATTACAGTAAGTATATATTATCTACTGTACATAAAATATCAAAAAGTACACCAAATATGTGTTATATATACTGTAAATAAACTATCAAAATCTTCAGTAATTATATTTAATATACTGTACATAAAATATCAAAAATTACACCAAATGTATATTATACACTCTAAATAGAATATCAAAAAGGACAGTAAATATATATTACACTCTATGTAAAATATCAAAAACTACACCAAATATATATTATATAATTTACATAAAATATCAAAAGTACACCAAATATATATTATATACTGTAAATAAAATATCAAAAAGTACAGTAAATATATTTCATATATTGTACATATAATATTAACTAAAAGTACACCAAATACATTTTACATACTGTAAATAAAATACCAAAAATTACAGTAAGTATATATTATCTACTGTACATAAAATATCAAAAAGTACACCAAATATGTGTTATATATACTGTAAATAAACTTTCAAAATCTTCAGTAATTATATTTAATATACCGTACATAAAATATCAAAAATTACACCAAATGTATATTATACACTCTAAATAGAATATCAAAAAGGACAGTAAATATATATAACACTCTATGTAAAATATCAAATCTACACCAAATATATATTATATAATTTACATAAAATATCAAAAGTACACCAAATATATATTATATAATTTACATAAAATATCAAAAGTACACCAAATATATATTATATACTGTACATAAAATATCAAAAAGTACAGTAAATATATTTCATATGTTGTACATATAATATTAACTAAAAGTACACTAAATACATTTTACCTACTGTAAATAAAATATCAAAAATTACAGTAAGTACATATTATCTACTGTACATAAAATATCAAAAAGTACACCAAATATGTGTTATATATACTGTAAATAAATTATCAAAATCTTCAGTAATTATATTTAATATACTGTACATAAAATATCAAAAATTACACCAAATGTATATTATACACTCTAAATAGAATATCAAAAAGGACAGTAAATATATATTACACTCTATGTAAAATATCAAAACTACACCAAATATATATTATATAATTTACATAAAATATCAAAAGTACACCAAATATATATTATATACTGTACATAAAATATCAAACAGTACAGTAAATATATTTCATATGTTGTACATATAATATTAACTAAAAGTACACCAAATACATTTTACATACTGTAAATAAAATACCAAAAATTACAGTAAGTATATATTATCTTCTGTACATAAAATATCAAAAAGTACACCAAATATGTGTTGTATATACTGTAAATAAACTATCAAAATCTTCAGTAATTATATTTAATATACTGTACATAAAATATCAAAAATTACACCAAATGAATATTATACACTCTAAGTAAAATATCAAAAAGGACAGTAAATATATATTACACTCTATTTAAAATATCAAAAACTACACCAAATATATATTATATAATTTACATAAAATATCAAAAGTACACCAAATATATATTATATACTCTACATAAAATATCAAAAAGTACAGTAAATATATTTCATATGTTGTACATATAATATTAACTAAAAGTACACCAAATACCTTTTACATACTGTAAATAAAATATCAAAAATTACAGTAAGTATATATTATCTACTGTACATAAAATATCAAAAAGTACACAAAATATGTGTTATATATACTGTAAATAAAGTATCAAAATCTTCAGTAATTATATTTAATATACTGTACATAAAATATCAAAAATTACACCAAATGTATATTATACACTCTAAATAGAATATCAAAAAGGACAGTAAATATATATTACACTCTATGTAAAATATCAAAACTACACCAAATATATATTATATCATTTACATAAAATATCAAAAGTACACCAAATATATATTATATACTGTACATAAAATATCAAAAAGTACAGTAAATATATGTCATATGTTGTACATATAATATTAACTAAAAGTACACCAAATACATTTTACATACTGTAAATAAAATATCAAAAATTACAGTAAGTATATATTATCTACTGTACATAAAATATCAAAAAGTACACCAAATATGTGTTATATATACTGTAAATAAACTATCAAAATCTTCAGTAATTATATTTAATATACTGTACATAAAATATCAAAAATTACACCAAATGTATATTATACACTCTAAATAGAATATCAAAAAGGACAGTAAATATATATTACACTCTATGTAAAATATCAAAACTACACCAAATATATATTATATAATTTACATAAAATATCAAAAGTACACCAAATATATATTATATACTGTACATAAAATATCAAAAAGTACAGTAAATATATTTCATATGTTGTACATATAATATTAACTAAAAGTACACCAAATACATTTTACATACTGTAAATAAAATACCAAAAATTACAGTAAGTATATATTATATACTGTACATAAAATATCAAAAAGTACACCAAATATGTGTTATATATACTGTAAATAAACTATCAAAATCTTCAGTAATTATATTTAATATACTGTACATAAAATATCAAAAATTACACCAAATGTATATTATACACTCTAAATAGAATATCAAAAAGGACAGTAAATATATACTACACTCTATGTAAAATATCAAAAATTACACCAAATATATATTATATAATTTACATAAAATATCAAAAGTACACCAATTATATATTATATACTCTTCATAAAATATCAAAAAGTACAGTAAATATATTTCACATGTTGTACATATAATATTAACTAATAGTACACCAAATACATTTTACATACTGTAAATAAAATACCAAAAATTACAGTAAGTATATATTATCTACTGTACATAAAATATCAAAGAGTACACCAAATATGTGTTATATATACTGTAAATAAACTATCAAAATCTTCAGTAATTATATTTAATATACTGTACATAAAATATCAAAAATTACACCAAATGTATATTATACACACTAAATAAAATATCAAAAAGGACAGTAAATATATATTACACTCTATTTAAAATATCAAAAACTACACCAAATATATATTATATAATTTACATAAAATATCAAAAGTACACCAAATATATATTATATAATCTACATAAAATATCAAAAAGTACAGTAAATATATTTCACATGTTGTACATATAATATTAACTAAAAGTACACCAAATACATTTTACATACTGTAAATAAAATACCAAAAATTACAGTAAGTATATATTATCTACTGTACATAAAATATCAAAAAGTACACCAAATATGTGTTATATATACTGTAAATAAACTATCAAAATCTGCAGTAATTATATTTAATATACTGTACATAAAATATCAAAAATTACACCAAATGTATATTATACACTCTAAATAGAATATCAAAAAGGACAGTAAATATATATTACACTCTATTTAAAATATCAAAAACTACACCAAATATATATTATATAATTTACATAAAATATCAAAAGTACACCAAATATATTATATACTGTACATAAAATATCAAAAAGTACAGTAAATATATTTCATATGTTGTACATATAATATTAACTAAAAGTACACCAAATACATTTTACATACTGTAAATAAAATATCAAAAATTACAGTAAGTATATATTATCTACTGTACATAAAATATCAAAAAGTACACCAAATATGTGTTATATATACTGTAAATAAACTATCAAAATCTTCAGTAATTATATTTAATATACTGTACATAAAATATCAAAAATTACACCAAATGTATATTATACACTCTAAATAGAATATCAAAAAGGACAGTAAATATATATTACACTCTATGTAAAATATCAAAACTACACCAAATATATATTATATCATTTACATAAAATATCAAAAGTACACCAAATATATATTATATACTGTACATAAAATATCAAAAAGTACAGTAAATATATGTCATATGTTGTACATATAATATTAACTAAAAGTACACCAAATACATTTTACATACTGTAAATAAAATATCAAAAATTACAGTAAGTGTATATTATCTACTGTACATAAAATATCAAAAAGTACACCAAATATGTGTTATATATACTGTAAATAAACTATCAAAATCTTCAGTAATTATATTTAATATACTGTACATAAAATATCAAAAATTACACCAAATGTATAGTATACACTCTAAATAGAATATCAAAAAGGACAGTAAATATATATTACACTCTATTTAAAATATCAAAAACTACACCAAATATATATTATATAATTTACATAAAATATCAAAAGTACACCAAATATATATTATATACTGTACATAAAATATCAAAAAGTACAGTAAATATATTTCATATGTTGTACAGATAATATTAACTAAAAGTACACCAAATACATTTTACATACTGTAAATAAAATACCAAAAATTACAGTAAGCATATATTATCTAGTGTACATAAAATATCAAAATGTACACCAAATATGTGTTATATATACTGTAAATAAACTATCAAAATCTTCAGTAATTATATTTAATATACTGTACATAAAATATCAATAATTACACCAAATGTATATTATACACTCTAAATAAAATATCAAAAAGGACAGTAAATATATATTACACTCTATTTAAAATATCAAAAACTACACCAAATATATATTATATAATTTACATAAAATATCAAAAGTACACCAAATATATATTATATACTGTACATAAAATATCAAAAAGTACAGTATATATATTTCATATTATGTACATATAATATTAACTAAAAGTACACCAAATACATTATACATACTGTAAATAAAATATCAAAAATTACAGTAAGTATATATTATCTACTGTACATAAAATATCAAAAAGTACACCAAATATGTGTTATAAATACTGTAAATAAACTATCAAAATCTTCAGTAATTATATTTAATTTACTGTACATAAAATATCAAAAATTACACCAAATGTATATTATACACTCTAAATAGAATATCAAAAAGGACAGTAAATATATATTACACTCTATGTAAAATATCAAATCTACACCAAATATATATTATATAATTTACATAAAATATCAAAAGTACACCAAATATATATTATATACTCTACATAAAATATCAAAAAGTACAGTAAATATATGTCATATGTTGTACATATAATATTAACTAAAAGTACACCAAATACACTTTACATACTGTAAATAAGATACCAAAAATTACAGTAAGTATATATTATCTACTGTACATAAAATATCAAAAAGTACACCAAATATGTGTTATATATACTGTAAATAAACTATCAAAATCTTCAGTAATTATATTTAATATACTGTACATAAAATATCAAAAATTACACCAAATGTATATTATACACTCTAAATAGAATATCAAAAAGGACAGTAAATATATACTACACTCTATGTAAAACATCAAAACTACACCAAATATATATTATATAATTTACATAAAATATCAAAAGTACACCAAATATATATTATATACTCTACATAAAATATCAAAAAGTACAGTAAATATATTTCATATGTTGTACATATAATATTAACTAAAAGTACACCAAATACATTTTACATACTGTAAATAAAATATCAAAAATTACAGTAAGTATATATTATCTACTGTACATAAAATATCAAAAAGTACACCAAATATGTGTTATATATACTGTAAATAAACTATCAAAATCTTCAGTAATTATATTTAATATACTGTACATAAAATATCAAAAATTACACCAAATGTATATTATACACTCTAAATAGAATATCAAAAAGGACAGTAAATATATATTACACTCTATGTAAAATATCAAAAACTACACCAAATATATATTATATAATTTACATAAAATATCAAAAGTACACCAAATATATATTATATACTGTAAATAAAATATCAAAAAGTACAGTAAATATATTTCATATATTGTACATATAATATTAACTAAAAGTACACCAAATACATTTTACATACTGTAAATAAAATACCAAAAATTACAGTAAGTATATATTATCTACTGTACATAAAATATCAAAAAGTACACCAAATATGTGTTATATATACTGTAAATAAACTTTCAAAATCTTCAGTAATTATATTTAATATACCGTACATAAAATATCAAAAATTACACCAAATGTATATTATACACTCTAAATAGAATATCAAAAAGGACAGTAAATATATATAACACTCTATGTAAAATATCAAATCTACACCAAATATATATTATATAATTTACATAAAATATCAAAAGTACACCAAATATATATTATATAATTTACATAAAATATCAAAAGTACACCAAATATATATTATATACTGTACATAAAATATCAAAAAGTACAGTAAATATATTTCATATGTTGTACATATAATATTAACTAAAAGTACACTAAATACATTTTACCTACTGTAAATAAAATATCAAAAATTACAGTAAGTACATATTATCTACTGTACATAAAATATCAAAAAGTACACCAAATATGTGTTATATATACTGTAAATAAATTATCAAAATCTTCAGTAATTATATTTAATATACTGTACATAAAATATCAAAAATTACACCAAATGTATATTATACACTCTAAATAGAATATCAAAAAGGACAGTAAATATATATTACACTCTATGTAAAATATCAAAACTACACCAAATATATATTATATAATTTACATAAAATATCAAAAGTACACCAAATATATATTATATACTGTACATAAAATATCAAACAGTACAGTAAATATATTTCATATGTTGTACATATAATATTAACTAAAAGTACACCAAATACATTTTACATACTGTAAATAAAATACCAAAAATTACAGTAAGTATATATTATCTTCTGTACATAAAATATCAAAAAGTACACCAAATATGTGTTGTATATACTGTAAATAAACTATCAAAATCTTCAGTAATTATATTTAATATACTGTACATAAAATATCAAAAATTACACCAAATGAATATTATACACTCTAAGTAAAATATCAAAAAGGACAGTAAATATATATTACACTCTATTTAAAATATCAAAAACTACACCAAATATATATTATATAATTTACATAAAATATCAAAAGTACACCAAATATATATTATATACTCTACATAAAATATCAAAAAGTACAGTAAATATATTTCATATGTTGTACATATAATATTAACTAAAAGTACACCAAATACCTTTTACATACTGTAAATAAAATATCAAAAATTACAGTAAGTATATATTATCTACTGTACATAAAATATCAAAAAGTACACAAAATATGTGTTATATATACTGTAAATAAAGTATCAAAATCTTCAGTAATTATATTTAATATACTGTACATAAAATATCAAAAATTACACCAAATGTATATTATACACTCTAAATAGAATATCAAAAAGGACAGTAAATATATATTACACTCTATGTAAAATATCAAAACTACACCAAATATATATTATATCATTTACATAAAATATCAAAAGTACACCAAATATATATTATATACTGTACATAAAATATCAAAAAGTACAGTAAATATATGTCATATGTTGTACATATAATATTAACTAAAAGTACACCAAATACATTTTACATACTGTAAATAAAATATCAAAAATTACAGTAAGTATATATTATCTACTGTACATAAAATATCAAAAAGTACACCAAATATGTGTTATATATACTGTAAATAAACTATCAAAATCTTCAGTAATTATATTTAATATACTGTACATAAAATATCAAAAATTACACCAAATGTATATTATACACTCTAAATAGAATATCAAAAAGGACAGTAAATATATATTACACTCTATGTAAAATATCAAAACTACACCAAATATATATTATATAATTTACATAAAATATCAAAAGTACACCAAATATATATTATATACTGTACATAAAATATCAAAAAGTACAGTAAATATATTTCATATGTTGTACATATAATATTAACTAAAAGTACACCAAATACATTTTACATACTGTAAATAAAATACCAAAAATTACAGTAAGTATATATTATATACTGTACATAAAATATCAAAAAGTACACCAAATATGTGTTATATATACTGTAAATAAACTATCAAAATCTTCAGTAATTATATTTAATATACTGTACATAAAATATCAAAAATTACACCAAATGTATATTATACACTCTAAATAGAATATCAAAAAGGACAGTAAATATATACTACACTCTATGTAAAATATCAAAAATTACACCAAATATATATTATATAATTTACATAAAATATCAAAAGTACACCAATTATATATTATATACTCTTCATAAAATATCAAAAAGTACAGTAAATATATTTCACATGTTGTACATATAATATTAACTAATAGTACACCAAATACATTTTACATACTGTAAATAAAATACCAAAAATTACAGTAAGTATATATTATCTACTGTACATAAAATATCAAAGAGTACACCAAATATGTGTTATATATACTGTAAATAAACTATCAAAATCTTCAGTAATTATATTTAATATACTGTACATAAAATATCAAAAATTACACCAAATGTATATTATACACACTAAATAAAATATCAAAAAGGACAGTAAATATATATTACACTCTATTTAAAATATCAAAAACTACACCAAATATATATTATATAATTTACATAAAATATCAAAAGTACACCAAATATATATTATATAATCTACATAAAATATCAAAAAGTACAGTAAATATATTTCACATGTTGTACATATAATATTAACTAAAAGTACACCAAATACATTTTACATACTGTAAATAAAATACCAAAAATTACAGTAAGTATATATTATCTACTGTACATAAAATATCAAAAAGTACACCAAATATGTGTTATATATACTGTAAATAAACTATCAAAATCTGCAGTAATTATATTTAATATACTGTACATAAAATATCAAAAATTACACCAAATGTATATTATACACTCTAAATAGAATATCAAAAAGGACAGTAAATATATATTACACTCTATTTAAAATATCAAAAACTACACCAAATATATATTATATAATTTACATAAAATATCAAAAGTACACCAAATATATTATATACTGTACATAAAATATCAAAAAGTACAGTAAATATATTTCATATGTTGTACATATAATATTAACTAAAAGTACACCAAATACATTTTACATACTGTAAATAAAATATCAAAAATTACAGTAAGTATATATTATCTACTGTACATAAAATATCAAAAAGTACACCAAATATGTGTTATATATACTGTAAATAAACTATCAAAATCTTCAGTAATTATATTTAATATACTGTACATAAAATATCAAAAATTACACCAAATGTATATTATACACTCTAAATAGAATATCAAAAAGGACAGTAAATATATATTACACTCTATGTAAAATATCAAAACTACACCAAATATATATTATATCATTTACATAAAATATCAAAAGTACACCAAATATATATTATATACTGTACATAAAATATCAAAAAGTACAGTAAATATATGTCATATGTTGTACATATAATATTAACTAAAAGTACACCAAATACATTTTACATACTGTAAATAAAATATCAAAAATTACAGTAAGTGTATATTATCTACTGTACATAAAATATCAAAAAGTACACCAAATATGTGTTATATATACTGTAAATAAACTATCAAAATCTTCAGTAATTATATTTAATATACTGTACATAAAATATCAAAAATTACACCAAATGTATAGTATACACTCTAAATAGAATATCAAAAAGGACAGTAAATATATATTACACTCTATTTAAAATATCAAAAACTACACCAAATATATATTATATAATTTACATAAAATATCAAAAGTACACCAAATATATATTATATACTGTACATAAAATATCAAAAAGTACAGTAAATATATTTCATATGTTGTACAGATAATATTAACTAAAAGTACACCAAATACATTTTACATACTGTAAATAAAATACCAAAAATTACAGTAAGCATATATTATCTAGTGTACATAAAATATCAAAATGTACACCAAATATGTGTTATATATACTGTAAATAAACTATCAAAATCTTCAGTAATTATATTTAATATACTGTACATAAAATATCAATAATTACACCAAATGTATATTATACACTCTAAATAAAATATCAAAAAGGACAGTAAATATATATTACACTCTATTTAAAATATCAAAAACTACACCAAATATATATTATATAATTTACATAAAATATCAAAAGTACACCAAATATATATTATATACTGTACATAAAATATCAAAAAGTACAGTATATATATTTCATATTATGTACATATAATATTAACTAAAAGTACACCAAATACATTATACATACTGTAAATAAAATATCAAAAATTACAGTAAGTATATATTATCTACTGTACATAAAATATCAAAAAGTACACCAAATATGTGTTATAAATACTGTAAATAAACTATCAAAATCTTCAGTAATTATATTTAATTTACTGTACATAAAATATCAAAAATTACACCAAATGTATATTATACACTCTAAATAGAATATCAAAAAGGACAGTAAATATATATTACACTCTATGTAAAATATCAAATCTACACCAAATATATATTATATAATTTACATAAAATATCAAAAGTACACCAAATATATACTATATACTCTACATAAAATATCAAAAAGTACAGTAAATATATGTCATATGTTGTACATATAATATTAACTAAAAGTACACCAAATACACTTTACATACTGTAAATAAGATACCAAAAATTACAGTAAGTATATATTATCTACTGTACATAAAATATCAAAAAGTACACCAAATATGTGTTATATATACTGTAAATAAACTATCAAAATCTTCAGTAATTATATTTAATATACTGTACATAAAATATCAAAAATTACACCAAATGTATATTATACACTCTAAATAGAATATCAAAAAGGACAGTAAATATATACTACACTCTATGTAAAACATCAAAACTACACCAAATATATATTATATAATTTACATAAAATATCAAAAGTACACCAAATATATATTATATACTCTACATAAAATATCAAAAAGTACAGTAAATATATTTCATATGTTGTACATATAATATTAACTAAAAGTACACCAAATACATTTTACATACTGTAAATAAAATATCAAAAATTACAGTAAGTATATATTATCTACTGTACATAAAATATCAAAAAGTACACCAAATATGTGTTATATATACTGTAAATAAACTATCAAAATCTTCAGTAATTATATTTAATATACTGTACATAAAATATCAAAAATTACACCAAATGTATATTATACACTCTAAATAGAATATCAAAAAGGACAGTAAATATATATTACACTCTATGTAAAATATCAAAAACTACACCAAATATATATTATATAATTTACATAAAATATCAAAAGTACACCAAATATATATTATATACTGTACATAAAATATCAAAAAGTACAGTAAATATATTTCATATATTGTACATATAATATTAACTAAAAGTACACCAAATACATTTTACATACTGTAAATAAAATACCAAAAATTACAGTAAGTATATATTATCTACTGTACATAAAATATCAAAAAGTACACCAAATATGTGTTATATATACTGTAAATAAACTTTCAAAATCTTCAGTAATTATATTTAATATACCGTACATAAAATATCAAAAATTACACCAAATGTATATTATACACTCTAAATAGAATATCAAAACGGACAGTAAATATATATAACACTCTATGTAAAATATCAAATCTACACCAAATATATATTATATAATTTACATAAAATATCAAAAGTACACCAAATATATATTATATAATTTACATAAAATATCAAAAGTACACCAAATATATATTATATACTGTACATAAAATATCAAAAAGTACAGTAAATATATTTCATATGTTGTACATATAATATTAACTAAAAGTACACTAAATACATTTTACCTACTGTAAATAAAATATCAAAAATTACAGTAAGTACATATTATCTACTGTACATAAAATATCAAAAAGTACACCAAATATGTGTTATATATACTGTAAATAAATTATCAAAATCTTCAGTAATTATATTTAATATACTGTACATAAAATATCAAAAATTACACCAAATGTATATTATACACTCTAAATAGAATATCAAAAAGGACAGTAAATATATATTACACTCTATGTAAAATATCAAAACTACACCAAATATATATTATATAATTTACATAAAATATCAAAAGTACACCAAATATATATTATATACTGTACATAAAATATCAAACAGTACAGTAAATATATTTCATATGTTGTACATATAATATTAACTAAAAGTACACCAAATACATTTTACATACTGTAAATAAAATACCAAAAATTACAGTAAGTATATATTATCTTCTGTACATAAAATATCAAAAAGTACACCAAATATGTGTTGTATATACTGTAAATAAACTATCAAAATCTTCAGTAATTATATTTAATATACTGTACATAAAATATCAAAAATTACACCAAATGAATATTATACACTCTAAGTAAAATATCAAAAAGGACAGTAAATATATATTACACTCTATTTAAAATATCAAAAACTACACCAAATATATATTATATAATTTACATAAAATATCAAAAGTACACCAAATATATATTATATACTCTACATAAAATATCAAAAAGTACAGTAAATATATTTCATATGTTGTACATATAATATTAACTAAAAGTACACCAAATACCTTTTACATACTGTAAATAAAATATCAAAAATTACAGTAAGTATATATTATCTACTGTACATAAAATATCAAAAAGTACACAAAATATGTGTTATATATACTGTAAATAAAGTATCAAAATCTTCAGTAATTATATTTAATATACTGTACATAAAATATCAAAAATTACACCAAATGTATATTATACACTCTAAATAGAATATCAAAAAGGACAGTAAATATATATTACACTCTATGTAAAATATCAAAACTACACCAAATATATATTATATCATTTACATAAAATATCAAAAGTACACCAAATATATATTATATACTGTACATAAAATATCAAAAAGTACAGTAAATATATGTCATATGTTGTACATATAATATTAACTAAAAGTACACCAAATACATTTTACATACTGTAAATAAAATATCAAAAATTACAGTAAGTATATATTATCTACTGTACATAAAATATCAAAAAGTACACCAAATATGTGTTATATATACTGTAAATAAACTATCAAAATCTTCAGTAATTATATTTAATATACTGTACATAAAATATCAAAAATTACACCAAATGTATATTATACACTCTAAATAGAATATCAAAAAGGACAGTAAATATATATTACACTCTATGTAAAATATCAAAACTACACCAAATATATATTATATAATTTACATAAAATATCAAAAGTACACCAAATATATATTATATACTGTACATAAAATATCAAAAAGTACAGTAAATATATTTCATATGTTGTACATATAATATTAACTAAAAGTACACCAAATACATTTTACATACTGTAAATAAAATACCAAAAATTACAGTAAGTATATATTATATACTGTACATAAAATATCAAAAAGTACACCAAATATGTGTTATATATACTGTAAATAAACTATCAAAATCTTCAGTAATTATATTTAATATACTGTACATAAAATATCAAAAATTACACCAAATGTATATTATACACTCTAAATAGAATATCAAAAAGGACAGTAAATATATACTACACTCTATGTAAAATATCAAAAATTACACCAAATATATATTATATAATTTACATAAAATATCAAAAGTACACCAATTATATATTATATACTCTTCATAAAATATCAAAAAGTACAGTAAATATATTTCACATGTTGTACATATAATATTAACTAATAGTACACCAAATACATTTTACATACTGTAAATAAAATACCAAAAATTACAGTAAGTATATATTATCTACTGTACATAAAATATCAAAGAGTACACCAAATATGTGTTATATATACTGTAAATAAACTATCAAAATCTTCAGTAATTATATTTAATATACTGTACATAAAATATCAAAAATTACACCAAATGTATATTATACACACTAAATAAAATATCAAAAAGGACAGTAAATATATATTACACTCTATTTAAAATATCAAAAACTACACCAAATATATATTATATAATTTACATAAAATATCAAAAGTACACCAAATATATATTATATAATCTACATAAAATATCAAAAAGTACAGTAAATATATTTCACATGTTGTACATATAATATTAACTAAAAGTACACCAAATACATTTTACATACTGTAAATAAAATACCAAAAATTACAGTAAGTATATATTATCTACTGTACATAAAATATCAAAAAGTACACCAAATATGTGTTATATATACTGTAAATAAACTATCAAAATCTTCAGTAATTATATTTAATATACTGTACATAAAATATCAAAAATTACACCAAATGTATATTATACACTCTAAATAGAATATCAAAAAGGACAGTAAATATATATTACACTCTATTTAAAATATCAAAAACTACACCAAATATATATTATATAATTTACATAAAATATCAAAAGTACACCAAATATAGTATATACTGTACATAAAATATCAAAAAGTACAGTAAATATATTTCATATGTTGTACATATAATATTAACTAAAAGTACACCAAATACATTTTACATACTGTAAATAAAATATCAAAAATTACAGTAAGTATATATTATCTACTGTACATAAAATATCAAAAAGTACACCAAATATGTGTTATATATACTGTAAATAAACTATCAAAAACTTCAGTAATTATATTTAATATACTGTACATAAAATATCAAAAATTACACCAAATGTATATTATACACTCTAAATAGAATATCAAAAAGGACAGTAAATATATATTACACTCTATGTAAAATATCAAAACTACACCAAATATATATTATATAATTTACATAAAATATCAAAAGTACACCAAATATATATTATATACTGTACATAAAATATCAAAAAGTACAGTAAATATATTTCATATGTTGTACATATAATATTAACTAAAAGTACACCAAATACATTTTACATACTGTAAATAAAATACCAAAATTTACAGTAAGTATATATTATCTACTGTACATAAAATATCAAAAAGTACAACAAATATGTGTTATATATACTGTAAATAAACTATCAAAATCTTCAGTAATTATATTTAATATACTGTACATAAAATATCAAAAATTACACCAAATGTATATTATACACTCTAAATAGAATATCAAAAAGGACAGTAAATATATACTACACTCTATGTAAAATATCAAAACTACACCAAATATATATTATATAATTTACATAAAATATCAAAAGTACACCAAATATATATTATATACTCTACATAAAATATGAAAGAGTACAGTAAATATATTTCATATGTTGTACATATAATATTAACTAAAAGTACACCAAATACATTTTACATACTGTAAATAAAATATCAAAAATTACAGTAAGAATATATTATCTACTGTACATAAAATATCAAAAAGTACACCAAATATGTGTTATATATACTGTAAATAAACTATCAAAATCTTCAGTAATTATATTTAATATACTGTACATAAAATATCAAAAATTACACCAAATGTATATTATACACTCTAAATAGAATATCAAAAATGACAGTAAATATATACTACACTCTATGTAAAATAACAAAACTACACCAAATATATATTATATAATTTACATAAAATATCAAAAGTACACCAAATATATATTATATACTCTACATAAAATATCAAAAAGTACAGTAAATATATTTCATATGTTGTACAGATAATATTAACTAAAAGTACACCAAATACATTTTACATACTGTAAATAAAATACCAAAAATTACAGTAAGCATATATTATCTAGTGTACATAAAATATCAAAATGTACACCAAATATGTGTTATATATACTGTAAATAAACTATCAAAATCTTCAGTAATTATATTTAATATACTGTACATAAAATATCAATAATTACACCAAATGTATATTATACACTCTAAATAAAATATCAAAAAGGACAGTAAATATATATTACACTCTATTTAAAATATCAAAAACTACACCAATTATATATTATATAATTTACATAAAATATCAAAAGTACACCAAATATATATTATATACTGTACATAAAATATCAAAAAGTACAGTAAATATATTTCATATTATGTACATATAATATTAACTAAAAGTACACCAAATACATTATACATACTGTAAATAAAATATCAAAAATTACAGTAAGTATATATTATCTACTGTACATAAAATATCAAAAAGTACACCAAATATGTGTTATATATACTGTAAATAAACTATCAAAATCTTCAGTAATTATATTTAATTTACTGTACATAAAATATCAAAAATTACACCCAATGTATATTATACACTCTAAATAGAATATCAAAAAGGACAGTAAATATATATTACACTCTATGTAAAATATCAAATCTACACCAAATATATATTATATAATTTACATAAAATATCAAAAGTACACCAAATATATATTATATACTCTACATAAAATATCAAAAAGTACAGTAAATATATGTCATATGTTGTACATATAATATTAACTAAAAGTACACCAAATACACTTTACATACTGTAAATAAAATACCAAAAATTACAGTAAGTATATATTATCTACTGTACATAAAATATCAAAAAGTACACCAAATATGTGTTATATATACTGTAAATAAACTATCAAAATCTTCAGTAATTATATTTAATATACTGTACATAAAATATCAAAAATTACACCAAATGTATATTATACACTCTAAATAGAATATCAAAAAGGACAGTAAATATATACTACACTCTATGTAAAACATCAAAACTACACCAAATATATATTATATAATTTACATAAAATATCAAAAGTACACCAAATATATATTATATACTCTACATAAAATATCAAAAAGTACAGTAAATATATTTCATATGTTGTACATATAATATTAACTAAAAGTACACCAAATACATTTTACATACTGTAAATAAAATATCAAAAATTACAGTAAGTATATATTATCTACTGTACATAAAATATCAAAAAGTACACCAAATATGTGTTATATATACTGTAAATAAACTATCAAAACCTTCAGTAATTATATTTAATATACTGTACATAAAATATCAAAAATTACACCAAATGTATATTATACACTCTAAATAGAATATCAAAAAGGACAGTAAATATATATTACACTCTATGTAAAATATCAAAAACTACACCAAATATATATTATATAATTTACATAAAATATCAAAAGTACACCAAATATATATTATATACTGTACATAAAATATCAAAAAGTACAGTAAATATATTTCATATATTGTACATATAATATTAACTAAAAGTACACCAAATAAATTTTACATAATGTAAATAAAATATCAAAAATTACAGTAAGTATATATTATCTACTGTACATAAAATATCAAAAAGTACACCAAATATGTGTTATATATACTGTAAATAAACTATCAAAATCTTCAGTAATTATATTTAATATACCGTACATAAAATATCAAAAATTACACCAAATGTATATTATACACTCTAAATAGAATATCAAAAAGGACAGTAAATATATATAACACTCTATGTAAAATATCAAATCTACACCAAATATATATTATATAATTTACATAAAATATCAAAAGTACACCAAATATATATTATATAATTTACATAAAATATCAAAAGTACACCAAATATATATTATATACTGTACATAAAATACCAAAAAGTACAGTAAATATATTTCATATGTTGTACATATAATATTAACTAAAAGTACACCAAATACATTTTACATACTGTAAATAAAATATCAAAAATTACAGTAAGTATATATTATCTACTGTACATAAAATATCAAAAAGTACACCAAATATGTGTTATATATACTGTAAATAAATTATCAAAATCTTCAGTAATTATATTTAATATACTGTACATAAAATATCAAAAATTACACCAAATGTATATTATACACTCTAAATAGAATATCAAAAAGGACAGTAAATATATATTACACTCTATGTAAAATATCAAAACTACACCAAATATATATTATATAATTTACATAAAATATCAAAAGTACACCAAATATATATTATATACTGTACATAAAATATCAAACAGTACAGTAAATATATTTCATATGTTGTACATATAATATTAACTAAAAGTACACCAAATACATTTTACATACTGTAAATAAAATACCAAAAATTACAGTAAGTATATATCATCTACTGTACATAAAATATCAAAAAGTACACCAAATATGTGTTATATATACTGTAAATAAACTATCAAAATCTTCAGTAATTATATTTAATATACTGTACATAAAATATCAAAAATTACACCAAATGAATATTATACACTCTAAATAAAATATCAAAAAGGACAGTAAATATATATTACACTCTATTTAAAATATCAAAAACTACACCAAATATATATTATATAATTTACATAAAATATCAAAAGTACACCAAATATATATTATATACTCTACATAAAATATCAAAAAGTACAGTAAATATATTTCATATGTTGTACATATAATATTAACTAAAAGTACACCAAATACCTTTTACATACTGTAAATAAAATATCAAAAATTACAGTAAGTATATATTATCTACTGTACATAAAATATCAAAAAGTACACAAAATATGTGTTATATATACTGTAAATAAACTATCAAAATCTTCAGTAATTATATTTAATATACTGTACATAAAATATCAAAAATTACACCAAATGTATATTATACACTCTAAATAGAATATCAAAAAGGACAGTAAATATATATTACACTCTATGTAAAATATCAAAACTACACCAAATATATATTATATCATTTACATAAAATATCAAAAGTACACCAAATATATATTATATACTGTACATAAAATATCAAAAAGTACAGTAAATATATGTCATATGTTGTACATATAATATTAACTAAAAGTACACCAAATACATTTTACATACTGTAAATAAAATACTAAAAATTACAGTAAGTATATATTATCTACTGTACATAAAATATCAAAAAGTACACCAAATATGTGTTACATATACTGTAAATAAACTATCAAAATCTTCAGTAATTATATTTAATATACTGTACATAAAATATCAAAAATTACACCAAATGTATATTATACACTCTAAATAGAATATCAAAAAAGACAGTAAATATATATTACACTCTATTTAAAATATCAAAAACTACACCAAATATATATTATATAATTTACATAAAATATCAAAAGTACACCAAATATATATTATCTACTGTACATAAAATATCAAAAAGTACAGTAAATATATTTGACATGTTGCACATATAATATTAACTAAAAGTACACCAAATACATTTTACATACTGTAAATAAAATACCAAAAATTACAGTAAGTATATATTATCTACTGTACATAAAATATCAAAAAGTACACCAAATATGTGTTATATATACTGTAAATAAACTATCAAAATCTTCAGTAATTATATTTAATATACTGTACATAAAATATCAAAAATTACACCAAATGTATATTATACACCCTAAATAGAATATCAAAAAGGACAGTAAATATATATTACACTCTATGTAAAATATCAAAACTACACCAAATATATATTATATAATTTACATAAAATATCAAAAGTACACCAAATATATATTATATACTGTACATAAAATATCATACAGTACAGTAAATATATTTCATATGTTGTACATATAATATTAACTAAAAGTACACCAAATACATTTTACATACTGTAAATAAAATACCAAAAATTACAGTAAGTATATATTATCTACTGTACATAAAATATCAAAAAGTACACCAAATATGTGTTATATATACTGTAAATAAACTATCAAAATCTTCAGTAATTATATTTAATATACTGTACATAAAACATCAAAAATTACACCAAATGTATATTATACACTCTAAATAGAATATCAAAAAGGACAGTAAATATATATTACACTCTATGTAAAATATCAAAAACTACACCAAATATATATTATATAATTTACATAAAATATCAAAAGTACACCAAATATATATTATATACTGTACATAAAATATCAAAAAGTACAGTAAATATATTTCATATATTGTACATATAATATTAACTAAAAGTACACCAAATACATTTTACATACTGTAAATAAAATACCAAAAATTACAGTAAGTATATATTATCTACTGTACATAAAATATCAAAAAGTACACCAAATATGTGTTATATATACTGTAAATAAACTATCAAAATCTTCAGTAATTATATTTAATATACCGTACATAAAATATCAAAAATTACACCAAATGTATATTATACACTCTAAATAGAATATCAAAAAGGACAGTAAATATATATTACACTCTATGTAAAATATGAAATCTACACCAAATATATATTATATAATTTACATAAAATATCAAAAGTACACCAAATATATATTATATAATTTACATAAAATATCAAAAGTACACCAAATATATATTATATACTGTACATAAAATATCAAAAAGTACAGTAAATATATTTCATACGTTGTACATATAATATTAACTAAAAGTACACCAAATACATTTTACATACTGTAAATAAAATACCAAAAATTACAGTAAGTATATATTATCTACTGTACATAAAATATCAAAAAGTACACCAAATATGTGTTATATATACTGTAAATAAACTATCAAAATCTTCAGTAATTATATTTAATATACTGTACATAAAATATCAAAAACTACACCAAATGAATATTATACACTCTAAATAAAATATCAAAAAGGACAGTAAATATATATTACACTCTATTTAAAATATCAAAAACTACACCAAATATATATTATATAATTTACATAAAATATCAAAAGTACACCAAATATATATTATATACTGTACATAAAATATCAAAAAGTACAGTAAATATATTTCATATGTTGTACATATAATATTAACTAAAAGTACACCAAATACATTTTACATACTGTAAATAAAATATCAAAAATTACAGTAAGTATATATTATCTACTGTACATAAAATATCAAAAAGTACACAAAATATGTGTTATATGTACTGTAAATAAATTATCAAAATCTTCAGTAATTATATTTAATATACTGTACATAAAATATCAAAAATTACACCAAATGTATACTATACACTCTAAATAGAATATCAAAAAGGACAGTAAATATATATTACACTCTATGTAAAATATCAAAACTACACCAAATATATATTATATAATTTACATAAAATATCAAAAGTACACCAAATATATATTATATACTCTACATAAAATATCAAAAATTACAGTAAATATATGTCATATGTTGTACATATAATATTAACTAAAAGTACACCAAATACATTTTACATACTGTAAATAAAATACCAAAAATTACAGTAAGTATATATTATCTACTGTACATAAAATATCAAAAAGTACACCAAATATGTGTTATATATACTGTAAATAAACTATCAAAATCTTCAGTAATTATATTTAATATACTGTACATAAAATATCAAAAATTACACCAAATGTATATTATACACTCTAAATAGAATATCAAAAAGGACAGTAAATATATATTACACTCTATGTAAAATATCAAAAACTACACCAAATATATATTATATAATTTACATAAAATATCAAAAGTACACCAAATATATATTATATACTGTACATAAAATATCAAAAAGTACAGTAAATATATTTGACATGTTGCACATATAATATGAACTAAAAGTACACCAAATACATTTTACATACTGTAAATAAAATACCAAAAATTACAGTAAGTATATATTATCTACTGTACATAAAATATCAAAAAGTACACCAAATATGTGTTATATATACTGTAAATAAACTATCAAAATCTTCAGTAATTATATTTAATATACTGTACATAAATTATCAAAAATTACACCAAATGTATATTATACACTCTAAATAGAATAGCAAAAAGGACAGTAAATATATATTACACTCTATGTAAAATATCAAAACTACACCAAATATATATTATATAATTTACATAAAATATCAAAAGTACACCAAATATATATTATATACTGTACATAAAATATCAAACAGTACAGTAAATATATTTCATATGTTGTACATATAATATTAACTAAAAGTACACCAAATACATTTTACATACTGTAAATAAAATATCAAAAATTACAGTAAGTATATATTATCTACTGTACATAAAATATCAAAAAGTACACCAAATATGTGTTATATATACTGTAAATAAATTATCAAAATCTTCAGTAATTATATTTAATATACTGTACATAAAATATCAAAAATTACACCAAATGTATATTATACACTCTAAATAGAATATCAAAAAGGACAGTAAATATATATTACACTCTATGTAAAATATCAAAACTACACCAAATATATATTATATAATTTACATAAAATATCAAAAGTACACCAAATATATATTATATACTGTACATAAAATATCAAACAGTACAGTAAATATATTTCATATGTTGTACATATAATATTAACTAAAAGTACACCAAATACATTTTACATACTGTAAATAAAATACCAAAAATTACAGTAAGTATATATTATCTACTGTACATAAAATATCAAAAAGTACACCAAATATGTGTTATATATACTGTAAATAAACTATCAAAATTTTCAGTAATTATATTTAATATACTGTACATAAAATATCAAATATTACACCAAATGAATATTATACACTCTAAATAAAATATCAAAAAGGACAGTAAATATATATTACACTCTATTTAAAATATCAAAAACTACACCAAATATATATTATATACTTTACATAAAATATCAAAAGTACACCAAATATATATTATATACTCTACATAAAATATCAAAAAGTACAGTAAATATATTTCATATGTTGTACATATAATATTAACTAAAAGTACACCAAATACCTTTTACATACTGTAAATAAAATATCAAAAATTACAGTAAGTATATATTATCTACTGTACATAAAGTATCAAAAAGTACACAAAATATGTGTTATATATACTGTAAATAAACTATCAAAATCTTCAGTAATTATATTTAATATACTGTACATAAAATATCAAAAATTACACCAAATGTATATTATACACTCTAAATAGAATATCAAAAAGGACAGTAAATATATATTACACTCTATGTAAAATATCAGAACTACACCAAATATATATTATATCATTTACATAAAATATCAAAAGTACACCAAATATATATTATATACTCTACATAAAATATCAAAAAGTACAGTAAATATATGTCATATGTTGTACATATAATATTAACTAAAAGTTCACCAAATACATTTTACATACTGTAAATAAAATACTAAAAATTACAGTAAGTATATATTATCTACTGTACATAAAATATCAAAAAGTACACCAAATATGTGTTACATATACTGTAAATAAACTATCAAAATCTTCAGTAATTATATTTAATATACTGTACATAAAATATCAAAAATTACACCAAATGTATGTTATACACTCTAAATAGAATATCAAAAAGGACAGTAAATATATATTACACTCTATTTAAAATATCAAAAACTACACCAAATATATATTATATAATTTACATAAAATATCAAAAGTACACCAAATATATATTATCTACTGTACATAAAATATCAAAAAGTACAGTAAATATATTTGACATGTTGCACATATAATATTAACTAAAAGTACACCAAATACATTTTACATACTGTAAATAAAATACCAAAAATTACAGTAAGTATATATTATCTACTGTACATAAAATATCAAAAAGTACACCAAATATGTGTTATATATACTGTAAATAAACTATCAAAGTCTTCAGTAATTATATTTAATATACTGTACATAAAATATCAAAAATTACACCAAATGTATATTATACACTCTAAATAGAATATCAAAAAGGACAGTAAATATATATTACACTCTATGTAAAATATCAAAACTACACCAAATATATATTATATAATTTACATAAAATATCAAAAGTACACCAAATATATATTATATACTGTACATAAAATATCAAACAGTACAGTAAATATATTTCATATGTTGTACATATAATATTAACTAAAAGTACACCAAATACATTTTACATACTGTAAATAAAATACCAAAAATTACAGTAAGTATATATTATCTACTGTACATAAAATATCAAAAAGTACACCAAATATGTGTTATATATACTGTAAATAAACTATCAAAATCTTCAGTAATTATATTTAATATACTGTACATAAAACATCAAAAATTACACCAAATGTATATTATACACTCTAAATAGAATATCAAAAAGGACAGTAAATATATATTACACTCTATGTAAAATATCAAAAACTACACCAAATATATATTATATAATTTACATAAAATATCAAAAGTACACCAAATATATATTATATACTGTACATAAAATATCAAAAAGTACAGTAAATATATTTCATATATTGTACATATAATATTAACTAAAAGTACACCAAATACATTTTACATACTGTAAATAAAATACCAAAAATTACAGTAAGTATATATTATCTACTGTACATAAAATATCGAAAAGTACACCAAATATGTGTTATATATACTGTAAATAAACTATCAAAATCTTCAGTAATTATATTTAATATACCGTAAATAAAATATCAAAAATTACACCAAATGTATATTATACACTCTAAATAGAATATCAAAAAGGACAGTAAATATATATTACACTCTATGTAAAATATCAAATCTACACCAAATATATATTATATAATTTACATAAAATATCAAAAGTACACCAAATATATATTATATAATTTACATAAAATATCAAAAGTACACCAAATATATATTATATACTGTACATAAAATATCAAAAAGTACAGTAAATATATTTCATATGTTGTACATATAATATTAACTAAAAGTACACCAAATACATTTTACATACTGTAAATAAAATACCAAAAATTACAGTAAGTATATATTATCTACTGTACATAAAATATCAAAAAGTACACCAAATATGTGTTATATATACTGTAAATAAACTATCAAAATCTTCAGTAATTATATTTAATATACTGTACATAAAATATCAAAAATTACACCAAATGTATATTATACACTCTAAATAGAATATCAAAAAGGACAGTAAATATATATTACACTCTATGTAAAATATCAAAACTACACCAAATATATATTATATAATTTACATAAAATATCAAAAGTACACCAAATATATATTATATACTGTACATAAAATATCAAACAGTACAGTAAATATATTTCATATGTTGTACATATAATATTAACTAAAAGTACACCAAATACATTTTACATACTGTAAATAAAATACCAAAAATTACAGTAAGTATATATTATCTACTGTACATAAAATATCAAAAAGTACACCAAATATGTGTTATATATACTGTAAATAAACTATCAAAATCTTCAGTAATTATATTTAATATACTGTACATAAAATATCAAAAATTACACCAAATGAATATTATACACTCTAAATAAAATATCAAAAAGGACAGTAAATATATATTACACTCTATTTAAAATATCAAAAACTACACCAAATATATATTATATAATTTACATAAAATATCAAAAGTACACCAAATATATATTATATACTGTACATAAAATATAAAAAAGTACAGTAAATATATTTCATATGTTGTACATATAATATTAACTAAAAGTACACCAAATACCTTTTACATACTGTAAATAAAATATCAAAAATTACAGTAAGTATATATTATCTACTGTACATAAAATATGAAAAAGTACACAAAATATGTGTTATAGATACTGTAAATAAACTATCAAAATCTTCAGTAATTATATTTAATATACTGTACATAAAATATCAAAAATTACACCAAATGTATATTATACACTCTAAATAGAATATCAAAAAGGACAGTAAATATATATTACACTCTATCTAAAATATCAAAACTACACCAAATATATATTATATAATTTACATAAAATATCAAAAGTACACCAAATATATATTATATACTCTACATAAAATATCAAAAAGTACAGTAAATATATGTCATATATTGTACATATAATATTAACTAAAAGTACACCAAATACATTTTACATACTGTAAATAAAATACCAAAAATTACAGTAAGTATATATTATCTACTGTACATAAAATATCAAAAAGTACACCAAATATGTGTTATATATACTGTAAATAAACTATCAAAATCTTCAGTAATTATATTTAATATACTGTACATAAAATATCAAAAATTACACCAAATGTATATTATACACTCTAAATAGAACATCAAAAAGGACAGTAAATATATATTACACTCTATTTAAAATATCAAAAACTACACCAAATATATATTATATAATTTACATAAAATATCAAAAGTACACCAAACATATATTATCTACTGTACATAAAATATCAAAAAGTACAGTAAATATATTTGACATGTTGCACATATAATATTAACTAAAAGTACACCAAATACATTTTACATACTGTAAATAAAATACCAAAAATTACAGTAAGTATATATTATCTACTGTACATAAAATATCAAAAAGTACACCAAATATGTGTTATATATACTGTAAATAAACTATCAAAATCTTCAGTAATTATATTTAATATACTGTACATAAAATATCAAAAATTACACCAAATGTATATTATACACTCTAAATAGAATATCAAAAAGGACAGTAAATATATATTACACTCTATGTAAAATATCAAAACTACACCAAATATATATTATATAATTTACATAAAATATCAAAAGTACACCAAATATATATTATATACTGTACATAAAATATCAAACAGTACAGTAAATATATTTCATATGTTGTACATATAATATTAACTAAAAGTACACCAAATACATTTTACATACTGTAAATAAAATACCAAAAATTACAGTAAGTATATATTATCTACTGTACATAAAATATCAAAAAGTACACCAAATATGTGTTATATATACTGTAAATAAACTATCAAAATCTTCAGTAATTATATTTAATATACTGTACATAAAACATCAAAAATTACACCAAATGTATATTATACACTCTAAATAGAATATCAAAAAGGACAGTAAATATATATTACACTCTATGTAAAATATCAAAAACTACACCAAATATATATTATATAATTTACATAAAATATCAAAAGTACACCAAATATATATTATATGCTGTACATAAAATATCAAAAAGTACAGTAAATATATTTCATATATTGTACATATAATATTAACTAAAAGTACACCAAATACATTTTACATACTGTAAATAAAATACCAAAAATTACAGTAAGTATATATTATCTACTGTACATAAAATATCAAAAAGTACACCAAATATGTGTTATATATACTGTAAATAAACTATCAATAACTTCAGTAATTATATTTAATATACCGTACATAAAATATCAAAAATTACACCAAATGTATATTATACACTCTAAATAGAATATCAAAAAGGACAGTAAATATATATTACACTCTATGTAAAATATCAAAACTACACCAAATATATATTATATAATTTACATAAAATATCAAAAGTACACCAAATATATATTATATAATTTACATAAAATATCAAAAGTACACCAAATATATATTATATACTGTACATAAAATATCAAAAAGTACAGTAAATATATTTCATACGTTGTACATATAATATTAACTAAAAGTACACCAAATACATTTTACATACGGTAAATAAATTACCAAAAATTACAGTAAGTATATATTATCTACTGTACATAAAATATCAAAAAGTACACCAAATATGTGTTATATATACTGTAAATAAACTATCAAAATCTTCAGTAATTATATTTAATATACTGTACATAAAATATCAAATATTACACCAAATGAATATTATACACTCTAAATAAAATATCAAAAAGGACAGTAAATATATATTACACTCTATTTAAAATATCAAAAACTACACCAAATATATATTATATAATTTACATAAAATATCAAAAGTACAACAAATATATATTATATACTGTACATAAAATATCAAAAAGTACAGTAAATATATTTCATATGTTGTACATATAATATTAACTAAAAGTACACCAAATACATTTTACATACTGTAAATAAAATATCAAAAATTACAGTAAGTATATATTATCTACTGTACATAAAATATCAAAAAGAACACAAAATATGTGTTATATGTACTGTAAATAAATTATCAAAATCTTCAGTAATTATATTTTATATACTGTACATAAAATATCAAAAATTACACCAAATGTATACTATACACTCTAAATAGAATATCAAAAAGGACAGTAAATATATATTACACTCTATGTAAAATATCAAAACTACACCAAATATATATTATATAATTTACATAAAATATCAAAAGTACACCAAATATATATTATATACTCTACATAAAATATCAAAAAGTACAGTAAATATATGTCATATGTTGTACATATAATATTAACTAAAAGTACACCAAATACATTTTACATACTGTAAATAAAATACCAAAAATTACAGTAAGTATATATTATCTACTGTACATAAAATATCAAAAAGTAGACCAAATATGTGTTATATATACTGTAAATAAACTATCAAAATCTTCAGTAATTATATTTAATATACTGTACATAAAATATCAAAAATTACACCAAATGTATATTATACACTCTAAATAGAATATCAAAAAGGACAGTAAATATATATTACACTCTATTTAAAATATCAAAAACTACACCAAATATATATTATATAATTTACATAAAATATCAAAAGTACACCAAATATATATTATCTACTGTACATAAAATATCAAAAAGTACAGTAAATATATTTGACATGTTGCACATATAATATGAACTAAAAGTACACCAAATACATTTTACATACTGTAAATAAAATACCAAAAATTACAGTAAGTATATATTATCTACTGTACATAAAATATCAAAAAGTACACCAAATATGTGTTATATATACTGTAAATAAACTATCAAAAACTTCAGTAATTATATTTAATATACTGTACATAAATTATCAAAAATTACACCAAATGTATATTATACACTCTAAATAGAATACCAAAAAGGACAGTAAATATATATTACACTCTATGTAAAATATCAAAACTACACCAAATATATATTATATAATTTACATAAAATATCAAAAGTACACCAAATATATATTATATACTGTACATAAAATATCAAACAGTACAGTAAATATATTTCATATGTTGTACATATAATATTAACTAAAAGTACACCAAATACATTTTACATACTGTAAATAAAATACCAAAAATTACAGTAAGTATATATTATCTACTGTACATAAAATATCAAAAAGTACACCAAATATGTGTTATATATACTGTAAATAAACTATCAAAATCTTCAGTAATTATATTTAATATACTGTACATAAAATATCAAAAATTACACCAAATGAATATTATACACTCTAAATAAAATATCAAAAAGGACAGTAAATATATATTACACTCTATTTAAAATATCAAAAACTACACAAAATATATATTATATAATTTACATAAAATATCAAAAGTACACCAAATATATATTATATACTGTACATAAAATATCAAAAAGTACAGTAAATATATTTCATATGTTGTACATATAATATTAACTAAAAGTACACCAAATACCTTTTACATACTGTAAATAAAATATCAAAAATTACAGTAAGTATATATTATCTACTGTAGATAAAATATCAAAAAGTACACAAAATGTATATTATACAATCTAAATAGAATATCAAAAAGGACAGTAAATATATATTACACTCTATGTAAAATATCAAAACTACACCAAATATATAATATATAATTTACATAAAATATCAAAAGTACACCAAATATATATTATATACTGTACATAAAATATCAAAAAGTACAGTAAATATATTTCATATGTTGTACATATAATATTAACTAAAAGTACACCAAATACATTTTACATACTGTATATAAAATACCAAAAATTCCAGTAAGTATATATTATCTACTGTACATAAAATATCAAAAAGTACACCAAATATGTGTTATATATACTTTAAATAAACTATCAAAATCTTCAGTAATTATATTTAATATACTGTACATAAAATATCAAAAATTACACCAAATGTATATTATACACTCTAAATAGAACATCAAAAAGGACAGTAAATATATATTACACTTTATTTAAAATATCAAAAACTACACCAAATATATATTATATAATTTACATAAAATATCAAAAGTACACCAAATATATATTATCTACTGTACATAAAATATCAAAAAGTACAGTAAATATATTTGACATGTTGCACATATAATATTAACTAAAAGTACACCAAATACATTTTACATACTGTAAATAAAATACCAAAAATTACAGTAAGTATATATTATCTACTGTACATAAAATATCAAAAAATACACCAAATATGTGTTATATATACTGTAAATAAACTATCAAAATCTTCAGTAATTATATTTAATATACTGTACATAAAATATCAAAAATTACACCAAATGTATATTATACACTATAAATAGAATATCAAAAAGGACAGTAAATATATATTACACTCTATGTAAAATATCAAAACTACACCAAATATATATTATATAATTTACATAAAATATCAAAAGTACACCAAATATATATTATATACTGTACATAAAATATCAAACAGTACAGTAAATATATTTCATATGTTGTACATATAATATTAACTAAAAGTACACCAAATACATTTTACATACTGTAAATAAAATACCAAAAATTACAGTAAGTATATATTATCTACTGTACATAAAATATCAAAAAGTACACCAAATATGTGTTATATATACTGTAAATAAACTATCAAAATCTTCAGTAATTATATTTAATATACTGTACATAAAACATCAAAAATTACACCAAATGTATATTATACACTCTAAATAGAATATCAAAAAGGACAGTAAATATATATTACACTCTATGTAAAATATCAAAAACTACACCAAATATATATTATATAATTTACATAAAATATCAAAAGTACACCAAATATATATTATATGCTTTACATAAAATATCAAAAAGTACAGTAAATATATTTCATATATTGTACATATAATATTAACTAAAGTACACCAAATACATTTTACATACTGTAAATAAAATACCAAAAATTACAGTAAGTATATATTATCTACTGTACATAAAATATCAAAAAGTACACCAAATATGTGTTATATATACTGTAAATAAACTATCAATAACTTCAGTAATTATATTTAATATACCGTACATAAAATATCAAAAATTACACCAAATGTATATTATACACTCTAAATAGAATATCAAAAAGGACAGTAAATATATATTACACTCTATGTAAAATATCAAATCTACACCAAATATATATTATATAATTTACATAAAATATCAAAAGTACACCAAATATATATTATATAATTTACATAAAATATCAAAAGTACATCAAATATATATTATATACTGTACATAAAATATCAAAAAGTACAGTAAATATATTTCATATGTTGTACATATAATATTAACTAAAAGTACACCAAATACATTTTACATACTGTAAATAAAATATCAAAAATTACAGTAAGTATATATTATCTACTGTACATAAAATATCAAAAAGTACACAAAATATGTGTTATATGTACTGTAAATAAACTATCAAAAACTTCAGTAACTATATTTAATATACTGTACATAAAATATCAAAAATTACACCAAATGTATACTATACACTCTAAATAGAATATCAAAAAGGACAGTAAATATATATTACACTCTATGTAAAATATCAAAACTACACCAAATATATATTATATAATTTACATAAAATATCAAAAGTACACCAAATATATATTATATACTCTATATAAAATATCAAAAAGTACAGTAAATATATGTCATATGTTGTACATATAATATTAACTAAAAGTACACCAAATACATTTTACATACTGTAAATAAAATACCAAAAATTACAGTAAGTATATATTATCTACTGTACATAAAATATCAAAAAGTACACCAAATATGTGTTATATATACTGTAAATAAACTATCAAAATCTTCAGTAATTATATTTAATATACTGTACATAAAATATCAAAAATTACACCAAATGTATATTATACACTCTAAATAGAATATCAAAAAGGACAGTAAATATATATTACACTCTAATTAAAATATCAAAAACTACACCAAATATATATTATATAATTTACATAAAATATCAAAAGTACACCAAATATATATTATCTACTGTACATAAAATATCAAAAAGTACAGTAAATATATTTGACATGTTGCACATATAATATGAACTAAAAGTACACCAAATACATTTTACATACTGTAAATAAAATACCAAAAATTACAGTAAGTATATATTATCTACTGTACATAAAATATCAAAAAGTACACCAAATATGTGTTATATATACTGTAAATAAACTATCAAAATCTTCAGTAATTATATTTAATATACTGTACATAAAATATCAAAAATTACACCAAATGTATATTATACACTCTAAATAGAATACCAAAAAGGACAGTAAATATATATTACACTCTATGTAAAATATCAAAACTACACCACATATATATTATATAATTTACATAGAATATCAAAAGTACACCAAATATATATTATATACTGTACATAAAATATCAAACAGTACAGTAAATATATTTCATATTTTGTACATATAATATTAACTAAAAGTACACCAAATACATTTTACATACTGTAAATAAAATACCAAATATTACAGTAAGTATATATTATCTACTGTACATAAAGTATCAAAAAGTACACCAAATATGTGTTATATATACTGTAAATAAACTATCAAAATCTTCAGTAATTATATTTAATATACTGTACATAAAACATCAAAAATTACACAAAATGTATATTATACACTCTAAATAGAATATCAAAAAGGACAGTAAATATATATTACACTCTCTGTAAAATATCAAAAACTACACCAAATATATATTATATAATTTACATAAAATATCAAAAGTACACCAAATATATATTATATACTGTACATAAAATATCAAAAAGTACAGTAAATATATTTCATATATTGTACATATATTAACTAAAAGTACACCAAATACATTTTACATACTGTAGATAAAATACCAAAAATTACAGTAAGTATATATTATCTACTGTACATAAAATATCAAAAAGTACACCAAATATGTGTTATATATACTGTAAATAAACTATCAAAATCTTCAGTAATTATATTTAATATACCGTACATAAAATATCAAAAATTACACCAAATGTATATTATACACTCTAAATAGAATATCAAAAAGGACAGTAAATATATATTACACTCTATGTAAAATATCAAATCTACACCAAATATATATTATATAATTTACATAAAATATCAAAAGTACACCAAATATATATTATATAATTTACATAAAATATCAATAGTACACCAAATATATATTATATACTGTACATAAAATATCAAAAAGTACAGTAAATATATTTCATATGTTGTACATATAATATTAGCTAAAAGTACACCAAATACATTTTACATACTGTAAATAAAATATCAAAAATTACAGTAAGTATATATTATCTACTGTACATAAAATATCAAAAAGTACACCGAATATGTGTTATATATACTGTAAATAAACTATCAAAATCTTCAGTAATTATATTTAATATACTGTACATAAAATATCAAAAATTACACCAAATGTATATTATACACTCTAAATAGAATATCAAAAAGGACAGTAAATATATATTACACTCTATGTAAAATATCAAATCTACACCAAATATATATTATATAATTTACATAAAATATCAAAAGTACACCAAATATATATTATATACTGTACATAAAATATCAAACAGTACAGTAAATATATTTCATATGTTGTACATATAATATTAACTAAAAGTACACCAAATACATTTTACATACTGTAAATAAAATACCAAAAATTACAGTAAGTATATATTATCTACTGTACATAAAATATCAAAAAGTACACCAAATATGTGTTATATATACTGTAAATAAACTATCAAAATCTTCAGTAATTATATTTAATATACTGTACATAAAATATCAAAAATTACACCAAATGAATATTATACACTCTAAATAAAATATCAAAAAGGACAGTAAATATATATTACACTCTAATTAAAATATCAAAAACTACACCAAATATATATTATATAATTTACATAAAATATCAAAAGTACACCAAATATATATTATATACTGTACATAAAATATCAAAAAGTACAGTAAATATATTTCATATGTTGTACATATAATATTAACTAAAAGTACACCAAATACATTTTACATACTGTAAATAAAATACCAAAAATTACAGTAAGTATATATTATCTACTGTACATAAAATATCAAAAAGTACACCAAATATGTGTTATATATACTGTAAATAAACTATCAAAATCTTCAGTAATTATATTTAATATACTGTACATAAAATATCAAAAATTACACCAAATGAATATTATACACTCTAAATAAAATATCAAAAAGGACAGTAAATATATATTACACCCTATTTAAAATATCAAAAACTACACCAAATATATATTATATAATTTACATAAAATATCAAAAGTACACCAAATATATATTATATACTGTACATAAAATATCAAAAAGTACAGTAAATATATTTCATATGTTGTACATATAATATTAACTAAAAGTACACCAAATACATTTTACATACTGTAAATAAAATATCAAAAATTACAGTAAGTATATATTATCTACTGTACATAAAATATCAAAAAGTACACCAAATATGTGTTATATATACTGTAAATAAACTATCAAAATCTTCAGTAATTATATTTAATATACTGTACATAAAATATCAAAAATTACACCAAATGTATATTATACACTCTAAATAGAATATCAAAAAGGACAGTAAATATATATTACACTCTATGTAAAATATCAAAACTACACCAAATATATATTATATAATTTACATAAAATATCAAAAGTACACCAAATATATATTATATACTCTACATAAAATATCAAAAAGTACAGTAAATATGTTTCATATGTTGTACATATAATATTAACTAAAAGTACACCAAATACATTTTACATACTGTAAATAAAATACCAAAAATTACAGTAAGTATATATTATCTACTGTACATAAAATATCAAAAAGTACACGAAATATGTGTTATATATACTGTAAATAAACTATCAAAACCTTCAGTAATTATATTTAATATACTGTACATAAAACATCAAAAATTACACCAAATGTATATTATACACTCTAAATAGAATATCAAAAAGGACAGTAAATATATATTACACTCTACTTAAAATATCAAAAACTACACCAAATATATATTATATAATTTACATAAAATATCAAAAGTACACCAAATATATATTATATACTCTACATAAAATATCAAAAAGTACAGTAAATATATTTCATATGTTGTACATATAATATTAACTAAAAGTACACCAAATACATTTTACAAACTGTAAATAAAATACCAAAAATTACAGTAACTATATATTATCTACTGTACATAAAATATCAAAAAGTACACCAAATATGTGTTATATATACTGTAAATAAACTATCAAAATCTTCATTAATTATATTTAATATACAGTACATAAAATATCAAAAATTACACCAAATGTATATTATACACTCTAAATAGAATATCAAAAAGGACAGTAAATATATATTACACCCTATGTAAAATATCAAAACTACACCAAATATATATTATATAATTTACATAAAATATCAAAAGTACACGAAATATATATTATATACTCTACATAAAATATCAAAAAGTACAGTAAATATATTTCATATGTTGTACATACAATATTAACTAAAAGTACACCAAATACATTTTACATACTGTAAATAAAATACCAAAAATTTCAGTAAGTATATATTATCTACTGTACATAAAATATCAAAAAGTACACCAAATATGTGTTATATATACTGTAAATAAACTATCAAAATCTGCAGTAATTATATTTAATATAATGTGCATAAAATATCAATAATTACACCAAATGTATATTATACACTCTAAATAAAATATCAAAAAGGACAGTAAATATATATTACACACTATTTAAAATATCAAAAACTACACCAAATATATATTATATAATTTACATAAAATATCAAAAGTACACCAAATATATATTATATACTGTACATAAAATATCAAAAAGTACAGTAAATATATTTCATATGTTGTACATATAATATTAACTAAAAGTACACCAAATACATTTTACATACTGTAAATAAAATATCAAAAATTACAGTAAGTATATATTATCTACTGTACATAAAATATCAAAAAGTACACCAAATATGTGTTATATACACTGTAAATAAACTGTCAAAATCTTCAGTAATTATATTTAATATACTGTACATAAAATATCAAAAATTACACCAAATGTATATTATACACTCTAAATAAAATATAAAAAAGGACAGTAAATATATATTACACTCTATGTAAAATATCAAAACTACACCAAATATATATTATATAATTTACATAAAATATCAAAAGTACACCAAATATATATTATATACTCTACATAAAATATCAAAAAGTACAGTAAATATATTTCATATGTTGTACATATAATATTAACTAAAAGTACACCAAATACATTTTACATACTGTAAATAAAATACCAAAAATTACAGTAAGTATATATTATCTACTGTACATGAAATATCAAAAAGTACACCAAATATGTGTTATATATACTGTAAATAAACTATCAAAACCTTCAGTAATTATATTTAATATACTGTACATAAAATATCAAAAATTACACCAAATGTATATTATACACTCTAAATAGAATATCAAAAAGACAGTAAATATATACTACACTCAATTTAAAATATCAAAACTACACCAAATATATATTATATAATTTACATAAAATATCAAAAGTACACCAAATATATATTATATACTCTACATAAAATATCAAAAAGTACAGTAAATATATTTCATATGTTGTACATATAATATTAACTAAAAGTACACCAAATACATTTTACATACTGTAAATAAAATACCAAAAATTACAGTAAGTATATATTATCTACTGTACATAAAATATCAAAAAGTACACCAAATATGTGTTATATATACTGTAAATAAACTATCAAAACCTTCAGTAATTATATTTAATATACTGTACATAAAATATCAAAAATTACACCAAATGTATATTATACACTCTAAATAATATATCAAAAAGGACAGTAAATATATATTACACTCTATTTAAAATATCAAAAACTACACCAAATATATATTATATAATTTACATAAAATATCAAAAGTACACCAAATATATATTATATACTGTACATAAAATATCAAAAAGTACAGTAAATATATTTCATATGTTGTACATATTATATTAACTAAAAGTACACCAAACACATTATACAAACTGTAAATAAAATATCAAAAATTACAGTAAGTATATATTATCTACTGTACATAAAATATGAAAAAGTACACCAAATATGTGTTATATATTCTGTAAATAAACTATCAAAATCTTCAGTAATTATATTTAATATACTGTACATAAAATATCAAAAATTACACCAAATGTATATTAAACACTCTAAATAGAATATCAAAAAGGACAGTAAATATATATTACACTCTATGTAAAATATCAAAACTACACCAAATATATATTATATAATTTACATAAAATATCAAAAGTACACCAAATATATATTATATACTCTACATAAAATATCAAAAAGTACAGTAAATATATGTCATATGTTGTACATATAATATTAACTAAAAGTACACCAAATACATTTTACATACTGTAAACAAAATACCAAAAATTACAGTAAGTATATATTATCTACTGTACATAAAATATCAAAAAGTACACCAAATATGTGTTATATATACTCTAAATAAACTATTAAAATCTTCAGTAATTATATTTAATATACTGTACATAAAATATCAAAAATTACACCAAATGTATATTATACACTCTAAATAGAATATCAAAAAGACAGTAAATATATACTACACTCTATGTAAAACATCAAAACTACACCAAATATATATTATATAATTTACATAAAATATCAAAAGTACACCAAATATATATTATATACTCTACATAAAATATCAAAAAGTACAGTAAATATATTTCATATGTTGTACATATAATATTAACTAAAAGTACACCAAATACATTTTACATACTGTAAATAAAATATCAAATATTACAGTAAGTATATATTATCTACTGTACATAAAATATCAAAAAGTACACCAAATATGTGTTATACATACTGTAAATAAACTATCAAAATCTTCAGTAATTATATTTAATATACTGTACATAAAACATCAAAAATTACACCAAATGTATATTATACACTCTAAATAGAATATCAAAAAGGACAGTAAATATATATTACACTCTATGTAAAATATCAAATACTACACCAAATATATATTATATAATTTACATAAAATATCAAAAGTACACCAAATATATATTATCTACTGTACATAAAATATCAAAAAGTACAGTAAATATATTTCATATATTGTACATATATTAACTAAAAGTACACCAAATACATTTTTCTTACTGTAAATAAAATATAAAATATTACAGTAAGTATATATTATCCACTGTACATAAAATATCAAAAAGTACACCAAATATGTGTTATATATACTGTAGAAAAACTATCAAATACTACAGTAATTATATTTAATGTACTGTACGTAAAATATCAAAAATTACACCAAATGTGTATTATATACTGTAAATAAAATATCAAAGTATAGTAAATATATATTGCACACCCTATGTAAAATATCAAAAAGTACACCAAATACATATTATATAATTTATATAAAATATCAAAAGGACAGCAAATATATCTTATATACTGCTCATAAAATATCAAAATGTACAGTAAATATATTTCATATATTGTATATGTAATATTAACTAAAAGTACACCAAATAAATTTTATATACTGTAAATAAAATATCAAAAAGAACAGTAAATATATATTACATACTGTACATAAAATATCAAAAAGTACATCAAATATCTGTTATATATACCGTAAGATTACTATCAAAAACCTCAGTAATTATATTTAATATACTGTACATAAAATATCAAAAATTACACCAAATGTATATTATATACTCTAAATAAAATATCAAAAAGGACAGTAAATATATATTGCACTCTACGTAAAATATCAAAGACTACACAAAATATATATTATATAATTTACATAAAATATCAGAAGTACACCAAATATATATTATATACTGTGTATAATATATCAAAAAGTACAGTAATTATATTTTATATATTGTACACATAATATTAACTAAAAGTACACCAAATACATTTTATATACTGTAAAAAAAAATCAAAATGTACAGTAAGTATATATTACATACTGTACATAAAATATCAAAAAGTACACAAAAAATGTTTTACATATACCATAAGTTTACTTTCAAAAACTACAGTAATTATATTTAATATACTGTACATAAAATATCAAAAATTACACCAAATGTATATTCTATACTCTAAATAAATTATCAAAAAGGAAAATAAATATATATTACACATCCTATGTTAAATATCAAAAACTACAACAAATATATATAATTTAATTTATATAAAATATCAATAGGACAGCAAATATATCTTATATACTGTACATAAAATATCAAAAAGTACAGTAAATATATTTCATATATTGTAGATATAATATTAACTAAAAGTACACCAAATACATTTTATATACTGTAAATAAAGTATCAAAAGGTACAGTAAATATATATTACATACTGTACATGAAATAAAATGTACACCAAACATGTGTTATATATACTGTAAAGAAACTATCAAAAACTACAGTAATTACATTTAATATACTGTGCGTAAAATATCAAAAATTACACCAAATGTATATTATATAGTGTAAATAAAATATCAAAATGAACAGTAAATATATATTTCACACCCTATGTAAAATATCAAAAACTACACCAAATATATATTATATAATTTACATAAAATATGAAAAGGACAGCAAATATATCTTATATAATGTACATAAAATATCAAAAAGTACAGTAAACATATTTCATATATTGTACATAAAATATTAACTAAAAGTACAACAAATACATTTTATATACTGTAAATAAAATATCAGAAAGTACAGTAAATATAACATAATATACATAAAATATCAAAAGGTACACCAAATATGTGTTATATATACTGTAAATAAACTATCAAAAACTACAGTAATTATATTTAATATACTGTACATAAAATATCAAAAATTACACCAAATGTATATTTTATACTCTAAACAAAATATCAAAAACATAGTAAATATATATTACGCATCCTACGTAAAATATCAAAAACTACACCAAATATATATTATATAATTTACATAAAATATCAAAAGTACACCAAATATATATTATATAATGTACATAAAATATCAAAAGTACAGTAAATATATTTCATATATTGTACATATAATATTATCTAAAAGTACAACAAATACGTTTTACATACTGTAAATAAAATATCAAAAATTACAGTAAGTATATATTATCTACTGTACATAAAATATCAAAAAGTGCACCAAATATGTGTTAGATATACTATAAATAAACTATGAAAATCTTCAGTAATTATATTTAATATACTGTACATAAAATATCAAAAATTACACCAAATGTATATTATACACTCTAAATAGAATATCAAAAAGGACAGTAAATATATATTACACCCTATGTAAAATATCAAAACTACACCAAATATATATTATATAATTTACATAAAATATCAAAAGTACACCAAATATATATTACATACTCTACATAAAATATCAAAAACTACAGTAAATATATTTCATATGTTGTACATACAATATTAACTAAAAGTACACCAAATACATTTTACATACTGTAAATAAAATACCAAAAATTTCAGTAAGTATATATTATCTACTGTACATAAAATATCAAAAAGTACACCAAATATGTGTTATATATACTGTAAATAAACTATCAAAATCTGCAGTAATTATATTTAATATACTGTACATAAAATATCAAAAATTACACCAAATGTATATTATACACTCTAAATAAAATATCAAAAAGGACAGTAAATATATATTACACTCTATTTAAAATATCAAAAACTACACCAAATATATATTATATAATTTACATAAAATATCAAAAGTACACCAAATATATATTATATACTGTACATAAAATATCAAAAAGTACAGTAAATATATTTCATATGTTGTACATATAATATTAACTAAAAGTACACCAAATACATTTTACATACTGTAAATAAAATATCAAAAATTACAGTAAGTATATATTATCTACTGTACATAAAATATCAAAAAGTACACCAAATATGTGTTATATACACTGTAAATAAACTGTCAAAATCTTCAGTAATTATATTTAATATACTGTACATAAAATATCAAAAATTACACCAAATGTATATTATACACTCTAAATAGGATATCAAAAAGGACAGTAAATATATATTACACTCTATGTAAAATATCAAAACTACACCAAATATATATTATATAATTTACATAAAATCTCAAAAGTACACCAAATATATATTATATACTCTACATAAAATATCAAAAAGTACAGTAAATATATTTCATATGTTGTACATATAATATTAACTAAAAGTACACCAAATACATTTTACATACTGTAAATAAAATACCAAAAATTACAGTAAGTATATATTATCTACTGTACATAAAATATCAAAAAGTACACCAAATATGTGTTATATATACTGTAAATAAACTATCAAAACCTTCAGTAATTATATTTAATATACTGTACATAAAATATCAAAAATTACACCAAATGTATATTATACACTCTAAATAGAATATCAAAAAGACAGTAAATATATACTACACTCTATGTAAAACATCAAAACTACACCAAATATATATTATATAATTTACATAAAATATCAAAAGTACACCAAATATATATTATATACTCTACATAAAATATCAAAAAGTACAGTAAATATATTTCATATGTTGTACATATAATATTAACTAAAAGTACACCAAATACATTTTACATACTGTAAATAAAATATCAAATATTACAGTAAGTATATATTATCTACTGTACATAAAATATCAAAAAGTACACCAAATATGTGTTATACATACTGTAAATAAACTATCAAAATCTTCAGTAATTATATTTAATATACTGTACATAAAACATCAAAAATTACACCAAATGTATATTATACACTCTAAATAGAATATCAAAAAGGACAGTAAATATATATTACATTCTATGTAAAATATCAAATACTACACCAAATATATATTATATAATTTACATAAAATATCTAAAGTACACCAAATATATATTATATACTGTACATAAAATATCCAAAAGTACAGTAAATATATTTCATATATTGTACATATATTAACTAAAAGTACACCAAATACATTTTTCTTACTGTAAATAAAATATAAAATATTACAGTAAGTATATATTATCCACTGTACATAAAATATCAAAAAGTACACCAAATATGTGTTATATATACTGTAGAAAAACTATCAAATACTACAGTAATTATATTTAATGTACTGTACGTAAAATATCAAAAATTACACCAAATGTGTATTATATACTGTAAATAAAATATCAAAGTATAGTAAATATATATTACACACCCTATGTAAAATATCAAAAGGTACACCAAATACATATTATATAATTTATATAAAATATCAAAAGGACAGCAAATATATCTTATATACTGTTCATAAAATATCAAAATGTACAGTAAATATATTTCATATATTGTATATGTAATATTAACTAAAAGTACACCAAATAAATTTTATATACTGTAAATAAAATATCAAAAAGAACAGTAAATATATATTACATACTGTACATAAAATATCAAAAAGTACATCAAATATGTGTTATATATACCGTAAGATTACTATCAAAAACCTCAGTAATTATATTTAATATACTGTACATAAAATATCAAAAATTACACCAAATGTATATTATATACTCTAAATAAAATATCAAAAAGGACAGTAAATATATATTGCACTCTACGTAAAATATCAAAGACTACACAAAATATATATTATATAATTTACATAAAATATCAGAAGTACACCAAATATATATTATATACTGTGTATAATATATCAAAAAGTACAGTAATTATATTTTATATATTGTACACATAATATTAACTAAAAGTACACCAAATACATTTTATATACTGTAAAAAAAATCAAAATGTACAGTAAGTATATATTACATACTGTACATAAAATATCAAAAAGTACACAAAAAATGTTTTACATATACCGTAAGTTTACTTTCAAAAACTACAGTAATTATATTTAATATACTGTACATAAAATATCAAAAATTACACCAAATGTATATTCTATACTCTAAATAAATTATCAAAAAGGAAAATAAATATATATTACACATCCTATGTTAAATATCAAAAACTACAACAAATATATATAATTTAATTTACATAAAATATCAATAGGACAGCAAATATATCTTATATACTGTACATAAAATATCAAAAAGTACAGTAAATATATTTCATATATTGTAGATATAATATTAACTAAAAGTACACCAAATACATTTTATATACTGTAAATAAAGTATCAAAAGGTACAGTAAATATATATTACATACTGTACATGAAATAAAATGTACACCAAACATGTGTTATATATACTGTAAAGAAACTATCAAAAACTACAGTAATTACATTTAATATACTGTGCGTAAAATATCAAAAATTACACCAAATGTATATTATATAGTGTAAATAAAATATCAAAATGAACAGTAAATATATATTTCACACCCTATGTAAAATATCAAAAACTACACCAAATATATATTATATAATTTACATAAAATATGAAAAGGACAGCAAATATATCTTATATAATGTACATAAAATATCAAAAAGTACAGTAAACATATTTCATATATTGTACATAAAATATTAACTAAAAGTACAACAAATACATTTTATATACTGTAAATAAAATATCAGAAAGTACAGTAAATATAACATAATGTACATAAAATATCAAAAGGTACACCAAATATGTGTTATATATACTGTAAATAAACTATCAAAAACTACAGTAATTATATTTAATATACTGTACATAAAATATCAAAAATTACACCAAATGTATATTTTATAGTCTAAACAAAATATCAAAAACATAGTAAATATATATTACACATCCTACGTAAAATATCAAAAACTACACCAAATATATATTATATAATTTACATAAAATATCAAAAGTACACCAAATATATATTATATAATGTACATAAAATATCAAAAGTACAGTAAATATATTTCATATATTGTACATATAATATTATCTAAAAGTACAACAAATACGTTTTACATACTGTAAATAAAATATCAAAAATTACAGTAAGTATATATTATCTACTGTACATAAAATATCAAAAAGTGCACGAAATATGTGTTATATATACTATAAATAAACTATGAAAATCTTCAGTAATTATATTTAATATACTGTACATAAAATATCAAAAATTACACCAAATGTATATTATACACTCTAAATAGAATATCAAAAAGGACAGTAAATATATATTACACCCTATGTAAAATATCAAAACTACACCAAATATATATTATATAATTTACATAAAATATCAAAAGTACACCAAATATATATTATATACTCTACATAAAATATCAAAAAGTACAGTAAATATATTTCATATGTTGTACATACAATATTAACTAAAAGTACACCAAATACATTTTACATACTGTAAATAAAATACCAAAAATTTCAGTAAGTATATATTATCTACTGTACATAAAATATCAAAAAGTACACCAAATATGTGTTATATATACTGTAAATAAACTATCAAAATCTGCAGTAATTGTATTTAATATACTGTACATAAAATATCAAAAATTACACCAAATGTATATTATACACTCTAAATAAAATATCAAAAAGGACAGTAAATATATATTACACTCTATTTAAAATATCAAAAACTACACCAAATATATATTATATAATTTACATAAAATATCAAAAGTACACCAAATATATATTATATACTGTACATAAAATATCAAAAAGTACAGTAAATATATTTCATATGTTGTACATATAATATTAACTAAAAGTACACCAAATACATTTTACATACTGTAAATAAAATATCAAAAATTACAGTAAGTATATATTATCTACTGTACATAAAATATCAAAAAGTACACCAAATATGTGTTATATACACTGTAAATAAACTGTCAAAATCTTCAGTAATTATATTTAATATACTGTACATAAAATATCAAAAATTACACCAAATGTATATTATACACTCTAAATAGGATATCAAAAAGGACAGTAAATATATATTACACTCTATGTAAAATATCAAAACTACACCAAATATATATTATATAATTTACATAAAATATCAAAAGTACACCAAATATATATTATATACTCTACATAAAATATCAAAAAGTACAGTAAATATATTTCATATGTTGTACATATAATATTAACTAAAAGTACACCAAATACATTTTACATACTGTAAATAAAATACCAAAAATTACAGTAAGTATATATTATCTACTGTACATAAAATATCAAAAAGTACACCAAATATGTGTTATATATACTGTAAATAAACTACCAAACCTTCAGTAATTATATTTAATATACTGTACATAAAATATCAAAAATTACACCAAATGTATATTATACACTCTAAATAGAATATCAAAAAGACAGTAAATATATACTACACTCTATGTAAAACATCAAAACTACACCAAATATATATTATATAATTTACATAAAATATCAAAAGTACACCAAATATATATTATATACTCTACATAAAATATTAAAAAGTACAGTAAATATATTTCATATGTTGTACATATAATATTAACTAAAAGTACACCAAATACATTTTACATACTGTAAATAAAATATCAAATTTACAGTAAGTACATATTATCTACTGTACATAAAATATCAAAAAGTACACCAAATATGTGTTATATATACTGTAAATAAACTATCAAAATCTTCAGTAATTATATTTAATATACTGTACATAAAACATCAAAAATTACACCAAATGTATATTATACACTCTAAATAGAATATCAAAAAGGACAGTAAATATATATTACACTCCATGTAAAATATCAAATACTACACCAAATATATATTATATAATTTACATAAAATATCTAAAGTACACCAAATATATATTATATACTGTACATAAGATATCAAAAAGTACAGTAAATATATTTCATATATTGTACATATATTAACTAAAAGTACACCAAATACATTTTTCTTACTGTAAATAAAATATAAAATATTACAGTAAGTATATATTATCCACTGTACATAAAATATCAAAAAGTACACCAAATATGTGTTATATATACTGTAGAAAAACTATCAAATACTACAGTAATTATATTTAATGTACTGTACGTAAAATATCAAAAATTACACCAAATGTGTATTATATACTGTAAATAAAATATCAAAGTATAGTAAATATATATTACACACCCTATGTAAAATATCAAAAAGTACACCAAATACATATTATATAATTTATATAAAATATCAAAAGGACAGCAAATATATCTTATATACTGTTCATAATATATCAAAATGTACAGTAAATATATTTCGTATATTGTATATGTAATATTAACTAAAAGTACACCAAATAAATTTTATATACTGTAAATAAAATATCAAAAAGAACAGTAAATAGATATTACATACTGTACATAAAATATCAAAAAGTACATGAAATATGTGTTATATATACCGTAAGTTTACTATCAAAAACCTCAGTAATTATATTTAATATACTGTACATAAAATATCAAAAATTACACCAAATGTATATTATATACTCTAAATAAAATATCAAAAAGGACAGTAAATATATATTACACTCTACGTAAAATATCAAAGACTACACAAAATATATATTATATAATTTACATAAAATATCAGAAGTACACCAAATATATATTATATACTGTGTATAATATATCAAAAAGTACAGTAATTATATTTTATATATTGTACACATAATATTAACTAAAAGTACACCAAATACATTTTATATACTGTAAAAAAAAATCAAAATGTACAGTAAGTATATATTACATACTGTACATAAAATATCAAAAAGTACACAAAAAATGTTTTACATATAACGTAAGTTTACTTTCAAAAACTACAGTAATTATATTTAATATACTGTACATAAAATATCAAAAATTACACCAAATGTATATTCTATACTCTAAATAAATTATCAAAAAGGAAAATAAATATATATTACACATCCTATGTTAAATATCAAAAACTACAACAAATATATATAATTTAATTTACATAAAATATCAATAGGACAGCAAATATATCTTATATACTGTACATAAAATATCAAAAAGTACAGTAAATATATTTCATATATTGTAGATATAATATTAACTAAAAGTACACCAAATACATTTTATATACTGTAAATAAAGTATCAAAAGGTACAGTAAATATATATTACATACTGTACATGAAATAAAATGTACACCAAACATGTGTTATATATACTGTAAAGAAACTATCAAAAACTACAGTAATTACATTTAATATACTGTGCGTAAAATATCAAAAATTACACCAAATGTATATTATATAGTGTAAATAAAATATCAAAATGAACAGTAAATATATATTTCACACCCTATGTAAAATATCAAAAACTACACCAAATATATATTATATAATTTACATAAAATATGAAAAGGACAGCAAATATATCTTATATAATGTACATAAAATATCAAAAAGTACAGTAAACATATTTCATATATTGTACATAAAATATTAACTAAAAGTACAACAAATACATTTTATATACTGTAAATAAAATATCAGAAAGTACAGTAAATATAACATAATGTACATAAAATATCAAAAGGTACACCAAATATGTGTTATATATACTGTAAATAAACTATCAAAAACTACAGTAATTATATTTAATATACTGTACATAAAATATCAAAAATTACACCAAATGTATATTTTATAGTCTAAACAAAATATCAAAAACATAGTAAATATATATTACACATCCTACGTAAAATATCAAAAACTACACCAAATATATATTATATAATTTACATAAAATATCAAAAGTACACCAAATATATATTATATAATGTACATAAAATATCAAAAGTACAGTAAATATATTTCATATATCGTACATATAATATTATCTAAAAGTACAACAAATACGTTTTACATACTGTAAATAAATTATCAAAAATTACAGTAAGTATATATTATCTACTGTACATAAAATATCAAAAAGTGCACGAAATATGTGTTATATATACTATAAATAAACTATGAAAATCTTCAGTAATTATATTTAATATACTGTACATAAAATATCAAAAATTACACCAAATGTATATTATACACTCTAAATAGAATATCAAAAAGGACAGTAAATATATATTACACCCTATGTAAAATATCAAAACTACACCAAATATATATTATATAATTTACATAAAATATCAAAAGTACACCAAATATATATTATATACTCTACATAAAATATCAAAAAGTACAGTAAATATATTTCATATGTTGTACATACAATATTAACTAAAAGTACACCAAATACATTTTACATACTGTAAATAAAATACCAAAAATTTCAGTAAGTATATATTATCTACTGTACATAAAATATCAAAAAGTACACCAAATATGTGTTATATATACTGTAAATAAACTATCAAAATCTGCAGTAATTGTATTTAATATACTGTACATAAAATATCAAAAATTACACCAAATGTATATTATACACTCTAAATAAAATATCAAAAAGGACAGTAAATATATATTACACTCTATTTAAAATATCAAAAACTACACCAAATATATATTATATAATTTACATAAAATATCAAAAGTACACCAAATATATATTATATACTGTACATAAAATATCAAAAAGTACAGTAAATATATTTCATATGTTGTACATATAATATTAACTAAAAGTACACCAAATACATTTTACATACTGTAAATAAAGTATCAAAAATTACAGTAAGTTTATATTATCTACTGTACATAAAATATCAAAAAGTACACCAAATATGTGTTATATACACTGTAAATAAACTGTCAAAATCTTCAGTAATTATATTTAATATACTGTACATAAAATATCAAAAATTACACCAAATGTATATTATACACTCTAAATAGGATATCAAAAAGGACAGTAAATATATATTACACTCTATGTAAAATATCAAAACTACACCAAATATATATTATATAATTTACATAAAATATCAAAAGTACACCAAATATATATTATATACTCTACATAAAATATCAAAAAGTACAGTAAATATATTTCATATGTTGTACATATAATATTAACTAAAAGTACACCAAATACATTTTACATACTGTAAATAAAATACCAAAAATTACAGTAAGTATATATTATCTACTGTACATAAAATATCAAAAAGTACACCAAATATGTGTTATATATACTGTAAATAAACTATCAAAACCTTCAGTAATTATATTTAATATACTGTACATAAAATATCAAAAATTACACCAAATGTATATTATACACTCTAAATAGAATATCAAAAAGACAGTAAATATATACTACACTCTATGTAAAACATCAAAACTACACCAAATATATATTATATAATTTACATAAAATATCAAAAGTACACCAAATATATATTATATACTCTACATAAAATATTAAAAAGTACAGTAAATATATTTCATATGTTGTACATATAATATTAACTAAAAGTACACCAAATACATTTTACATACTGTAAATAAAATATCAAATTTACAGTAAGTACATATTATCTACTGTACATAAAATATCAAAAAGTACACCAAATATGTGTTATATATACTGTAAATAAACTATCAAAATCTTCAGTAATTATATTTAATATACTGTACATAAAACATCAAAAATTACACCAAATGTATATTATACACTCTAAATAGAATATCAAAAAGGACAGTAAATATATATTACACTCCATGTAAAATATCAAATACTACACCAAATATATATTATATAATTTACATAAAATATCTAAAGTACACCAAATATATATTATATACTGTACATAAGATATCAAAAAGTACAGTAAATATATTTCATATATTGTACATATATTAACTAAAAGTACACCAAATACATTTTTCTTACTGTAAATAAAATATAAAATATTACAGTAAGTATATATTCTCCACTGTACATAAAATATCAAAAAGTACACCAAATATGTGTTATATATACTGTAGAAAAACTATCAAATACTACAGTAATTATATTTAATGTACTGTACGTAAAATATCAAAAATTACACCAAATGTGTATTATATACTGTAAATAAAATATCAAAGTATAGTAAATATATATTACACACCCTATGTAAAATATCAAAAAGTACACCAAATACATATTATATAATTTATATAAAATATCAAAAGGACAGCAAATATGTCTTATATACTGTTCATAATATATCAAAATGTACAGTAAATATATTTCGTATATTGTATATGTAATATTAACTAAAAGTACACCAAATAAATTTTATATACTGTAAATAAAATATCAAAAAGAACAGTAAATATATATTACATACTGTACATAAAATATCAAAAAGTACATGAAATATGTGTTATATATACCGTAAGTTTACTATCAAAAACCTCAGTAATTATATTTAATATACTGTACATAAAATATCAAAAATTACACCAAATGTATATTATATACTCTAAATAAAATATCAAAAAGGACAGTAAATATATATTACACTCTACGTAAAATATCAAAGACTACACAAAATATATATTCTATAATTTACATAAAATATCAGAAGTACACCAAATATATATTATATACTGTGTATAATATATCAAAAAGTACAGTAATTATATTTTATATATTGTACACATAATATTAACTAAAAGTACACCAAATACATTTTATATACTGTAAAAAAAAATCAAAATGTACAGTAAGTATATATTACATACTGTACATAAAATATCAAAAAGTACACAAAAAATGTTTTACATATAACGTAAGTTTACTTTCAAAAACTACAGTAATTATATTTAATATACTGTACATAAAATATGAAAAATTACACCAAATGTATATTCTATACTCTAAATAAATTATCAAAAAGGAAAATAAATATATATTACACATCCTATGTTAAATATCAAAAACTACAACAAATATATATAATTTAATTTACATAAAATATCAATAGGACAGCAAATATATCTTATATACTGTACATAAAATATCAAAAAGTACAGTAAATATATTTCATATATTGTAGATATAATATTAACTAAAAGTACACCAAATACATTTTATATACTGTAATTAAAGTATCAAAAGGTATAGTAAATATATATTACATACTGTACATGAAATAAAATGTACACCAAACATGTGTTATATATACTGTAAATAAACTATCAAAAACTACAGTAATTACATTTAATATACTGTGCGTAAAATATCAAAAATTACACCAAATGTATATTATATAGTGTAAATAAAATATCAAAATGAACAGTAAATATATATTTCACACCCTATGTAAAATATCAAAAACTACACCAAATATATATTATATAAATTACATAAAATATGAATAGGACAGCAAATATATCTTATATAATGTACATAAAATATCAAAAAGTACAGTAAACATATTTCATATATTGTACATAAAATATTAACTAAAAGTACAACAAATACATTTTATATACTGTAAATAAAATATCAGAAAGTACAGTAAATATAACATAATGTACATAAAATATCAAAAGGTACACCAAATATGTGTTATATATACTGTAAATAAACTATCAAAAACTACAGTAATTATATTTAATATACTGTACATAAAATATCAAAAATTACACCAAATGTATATTTTATACTCTAAACAAAATATCAAAAACATAGTAAATATATATTACACATCCTACGTAAAATATCAAAAACTACACCAAATATATATTATATAATTTACATAAAATATCAAAAGTACACCAAATATATATTATATACTGTACATAAAATATCAAAAGTACAGTAAATATATTTCATATATTGTACATATAATATTAACTAAAAGTACAACAAATACGTTTTACATACTGTAAATAAAATATCAAAAATTACAGTAAGTATATATTATCTACTGTACATAAAATATCAAAAAGTGCACCAAATATGTGTTATATAAACTATAAATAAACTATGAAAATCTTCAGTAATTATATTTAATATACTGTACATAAAATATCAAAAATTACACCAAATGTATATTATACACTCTAAATAAAATATCAAAAAGGACAGTAAATATATATTACACACTATGTAAAATATCAAAAACGACACCAAATATATATTATATAATTTACATAAAATATCAAAAGTACACCAAATATATATTATATACAGTCCATAAAATATCAAAAAGTACAGTAAATATATTTCATATATTGTACATATAATATTAACTAAAACTACACCAAATACATTTTATATACTGTAAATAAAGTATCAAAAATTACAGTAAGTATATATTATCTACTGTACATAAAATATCAAAAAGTACACCAAATATGTGTTATATATACTGTAAATAAACTATCAAAATCTTCAGTAATTATATTTAATATACTGTACATAAAATATCAAAAATTACACCAAATGTATATTATATACTCTAAATAGAATATCAAAAAGGACAGTAAATATATATTACACTCTATGTAAAATATCAAAACTACACCAAATATATATTATATAATTTACATAAAATATCAAAAGTACACCAAATATATATTATATACTGTACATAAAATATCAAAAAGTACAGTAAATATATTTCACATGTTGTACATATAATATTAACTAAAAGTACACCAAATACATTTTACATACTGTAAATAAAATATCAAAAATTACAGTAAGTATATATTATCTACTGTACATAAAATATCAAAAAGTACACCAAATATGTGTTATATACACTGTAAATAAACTGTCAAAATCTTCAGTAATTATATTTAATATACTGTACATAAAATATCAAAAATTACACCAAATGTATATTATACACTCTAAATAGGATATCAAAAAGGACAGTAAATATATATTACACTCTATGTAAAATATCAAAACTACACCAAATATATATTATATAATTTACATAAAATATCAAAAGTACACCAAATATATATTATGTACTCTACATAAAATATCAAAAAGTACAGTAAATATATTTCATATGTTGTACATATAATATTAACTAAAAGTACACCAAATACATTTTACATACTGTAAATAAAATACCAAAAATTACAGTAAGTATATATTATCTACTGTACATAAAATATCAAAAAGTACACCGAATATGTGTTATATATACTGTAAATAAACTATCAAAACCTTCAGTAATTATATTTAATATACTGTACATAAAATATCAAAAATTACACAAAATGTATATTATACACTCTAAATAGAATATCAAAAAGACAGTAAATATATACTACACTCTATTTAAAATATCAAAACTACACCAAATATATATTATATAATTTACATAAAATATCAAAAGTACACCAAATATATATTATATACTCTTCATAAAATATCAAAAAGTACAGTAAATATATTTCATATGTTGTACATATAATATTAACTAAAAGTACACCAAATACATTTTACATACTGTAAATAAAATACCAAAAATTACAGTAAGTATATATTATCTACTGTACATAAAATATCAAAAAGTACACCAAATATGTGTTATATATACTGTAAATAAACTATCAAAATCTTCAGTAATTATATTTAATATACTGTACATAAAATATCAAAAATTACACCAAATGTATATTATACACTCTAAATAATATATCAAAAAGGACAGTAAATATATATTACACTCTTTTTAAAATATCAAAAACTACACCAAATATATATTATATAATTTACATAAAATATCAAAAGTACACCAAATATATATTATATACTGTACATAAAATATCAAAAAGTACAGTAAATATATTTCATATGTTGTACATATTATATTAACTAAAAGTACACCAAACACATTATACATACTGTAAATAAAATATCAAAAATTACAGTAAGTATATATTATCTACTGTACATAAAATATGAAAAAGTACACCAAATATGTGTTATATATACTGTAAATAAACTATCAAAACCTTCAGTAATTATATTTAATATACTGTACATAAAATATCAAAAATTACACCAAATGTATATTAAACACTCTAAATAGAATATCAAAAAGGACAGTAAATATATATTACACTCTATGTAAAATATCAAAACTACACCAAATATATATTATATAATTTACATAAAATATCAAAAGTACACCAAATATATATTATATACTGTACATAAAATATCAAAAAGTACAGTAAATATATTTCATATGTTGTACATATAATATTAACTAAAAGTACACCAAATACATTTTACATACTGTAAATAAAATATCAAAAATTACAGTAAGTATATATTATCTACTGTACATAAAATATCAAAAAGTACACCAAATATGTGTTATATACACTGTAAATAAACTGTCAAAATCTTCAGTAATTATATTTAATATACTGTACATAAAATATCAAAAATTACACCAAATGTATATTATACACTCTAAATAGGATATCAAAAAGGACAGTAAATATATATTACACTCTATGTAAAATATCAAAACTACACCAAATATATATTATATAATTTACATAAAATATCAAAAGTACACCAAATATATATTATATACTCTACATAAAATATCAAAAAGTACAGTAAATATATTTCATATGTTGTACATATAATATTAACTAAAAGTACACCAAATACATTTTACATACTGTAAATAAAATACCAAAAATTACAGTAAGTATATATTATCTACTGTACATAAAATATCAAAAAGTACACCAAATATGTGTTATATATACTGTAAATAAACTATCAAAACCTTCAGTAATTATATTTAATATACTGTACATAAAATATCAAAAATTACACCAAATGTATATTATACACTCTAAATAGAATATCAAAAATACAGTAAATATATACTACACTCTATTTAAAATATCAAAACTACACCAAATATATATTATATAATTTACATAAAATATCAAAAGTACACCAAATATATATTATATACTCTACATAAAATATCAAAAAGTACAGTAAATATATTTCATATGTTGTACATATAATATTAACTAAAAGTACACCAAATACATTTTACATACTGTAAATAAAATACCAAAAATTACAGTAAGTATATATTATCTACTGTACATAAAATATCAAAAATTACACCAAATATGTGTTTTATATACTGTAAATAAACTATCAAAATCTTCAGTAATTATATTTAATATACTGTACATTAAATATCAAAAATTACACCAAATGTATATTATACACTCTAAATAATATATCAAAAAGGACAGTAAATATATATTACACTCTATTTAAAATATCAAAAACTACACGAAATATATATTATATAATTTACATAAAATATCAAAAGTACACCAAATATATATAATATACTGTACATAAAATATCAAAAAGTACAGTAAATATATTTCATATGTTGTACATATTATATTAACTAAAAGTACACCAAACACATTATACATACTGTAAATAAAATATCAAAAATTACAGTAAGTATATATTATCTACTGTACATAAAATATGAAAAAGTACACCAAATATGTGTTATATATACTGTAAATAAACTATCAAAATCTTCAGTAATTATATTTAATATACTGTACATAAAATATCAAAAATTACACCAAATGTATATTAAACACTCTAAATAGAATATCAAAAAGGACAGTAAATATATATTACACTCTATGTAAAATATCAAAACTACACAAAATATATATTATATAATTTACATAAAATATCAAAAGTACACCAAATATATATTATATACTCTACATAAAATATCAAAAAGTACAGTAAATATATTTCATATGTTGTACATATAATATTAACTAAAAGTACACCAAATACATTTTACATACTGTAAATAAAATACCAAAAATTACAGTAAGTATATATTATCTACTGTACATAAAATATCAAAAAGTACACCAAATATGTGTTATATATACTGTAAATAAACTATCAAAATCTTCAGTAATTATATTTAATATACTGTACATAAAATATCAAAAATTACACCAAATGTATATTATACACTCTAAATAGAATATCAAAAAGACAGTAAATATATACTACACTCTATGTAAAACATCAAAACTACACCAAATATATATTATATAATTTACATAAAATATCAAAAGTACACCAAATATATATTATATTCTCTACATAAAATATCAAAAAGTACAGTAAATATATTTCATATGTTGTACATATAATATTAACTAAAAGTACACCAAATACATTTTACATACTGCAAATAAAATATCAAAAATTACAGTAAGTATATATTATCTACTGTACATAAAATATCAAAAATTACACCAAATGTATATTCTATACTCTAAATAAATTATCAAAAAGTAAAATAAATATATATTACACATCCTATGTTAAATATCAAAAACTACAACAAATATATATAATTTAATTTACATAAAATATCAATAGGACAGCAAATATATCTTATATACTGTACATAAAATATCAAAAAGTACAGTAAATATATTTCATATATTGTAGATATAATATTAACTAAAAGTACACCAAATACATTTTATATACTCTAATTAAAGTATCAAAAGGGACAGTAAATATATATTACATACTGTACATGAAATAAAATGTACACCAAACATGTGTTATATATACTGTAAATAAACTATCAAAAACTACAGTAATTACATTTAATATACTGTGGGTAAAATATCAAAAATTACACCAAATGTATATTATATAGTGTAAATAAAATATCAAAATGAACAGTAAATATATATTTCACACCCTATGTAAAATATCAAAAACTACACCAAATATATATTATATAAATTACATAAAATATGAATAGGACAGCAAATATATCTTATATAATGTACATAAAATATCAAAAAGTACAGTAAACATATTTCATATATTGTACATAAAATATTAACTAAAAGTACAACAAATACATTTTATATACTGTAAATAAAATATCAGAAAGTACAGTAAATATAACATAATGTACATAAAATATCAAAAGGTACACCAAATATGTGTTATATATACTGTAAATAAACTATCAAAAACTACAGTAATTATATTTAATATACTGTACATAAAATATCAAAAATTACACCAAATGTATATTTTATACTCTAAACAAAATATCAAAAACATAGTAAATATATATTACACATCCTACGTAAAATATCAAAAACTACACCAAATATATATTATATAATTTACATAAAATATCAAAAGTACACCAAATATATATTATATACTGTACATAAAATATCAAAAGTACAGTAAATATATTTCATATATTGTACATATAATATTAACTAAAAGTACAACAAATACGTTTTACATACTGTAAATAAAATATCAAAAATTACAGTAAGTATATATTATCTACTGTACATAAAATATCAAAAAGTGCACCAAATATGTGTTATATATACTATAAATAAACTATGAAAATCTTCAGTAATTATATTTAATATACTGTACATAAAATATCAAAAATTACACCAAATGTATATTATACACTCTAAATAAAATATCAAAAAGGACAGTAAATATATATTACACTCTATGTAAAATATCAAAAACTACACCAAATATATATTATATAATTTACATAAAATATCAAAAGTACACCAAATATATATTATATACAGTACATAAAATATCAAAAAGTACAGTAAATATATTTCATATATTGTACATATAATATTAACTAAAACTACAACAAATACATTTTATATACTGTAAATAATGTATCAAAAATTACAGTAAGTATATATTATCTACTGTACATAAAATATCAAAAAGTACACCAAATATGTGTTATATATACTGTAAATAAACTATCAAAATCTTCAGTAATTATATTTAATATACTGTACATAAAATATCAAAAATTACACCAAATGTATATTATACACTCTAAATAGAATATCAAAAAGGACAGTAAATATATATTACACTGTATGTAAAATATCAAAACTACACCAAATATATATTATATAATTTATATAAAATATCAAAAGTACACCAAATATATATTATATACTCTACATAAAATATCAAAAAGTACAGTAAATATATTTCATATGTTGTTCATATAATATTAACTAAAAGTACACAAAATACATTTTACATACTGTAAATAAAATACCAAAAATTACAGTAAGTATATATTATCTATTGTACATAAAATATCAAAAAGTACACCAAATATGTGTTATATATACTGTAAATAAACTATCAAAATCTTCAGTAATTATATTTAATATACTGTACATAAAATATCAAAAATTACACCAAATGTATATTATACACTCTAAATAGAATATCAAAAAGGACAGTAAATATATATTACACCCTATGTAAAATATCAAAACTACACCAAATATATATTATATAATTTACATAAAATATCAAAAGTACACCAAATATATATTATATACTCTACATAAAATATGAAAAAGTACAGTAAATATATTTCATATGTTGTACATATAATATTAACTAAAAGTACACCAAATACATTTTACATACTGTAAATAAAATACCAAAAATTACAGTAAGTATATATTATCTACTGTACATAAAATATCAAAAAGTACACCAAATATGTGTTATATATACTGTAAATAAACTATCAAAATCTTCAGTAATTATATTTAATATACTGTACATAAAATATCAAAAATTACACCAAATGTATATTATACACTCTAAATAGAATATCAAAAAGACAGTAAATATATACTACACTCTATGTAAAACATCAAAACTACACCAAATATATATTATATAATTTACATAAAATATCAAAAGTACACCAAATATATATTATATACTCTACATAAAATATCAAAAAGTACAGTAAATATATTTCATATGTTGTACATATAATATTAACTAAAAGTACACCAAATACATTTTACATACTGTAAATAAAATATCAAAAATTACAGTAAGTATATATTATCTACTGTACATAAAATATCAAAAAGTACACCAAATATGTGTTATACATACTGTAAATAAACTATCAAAATCTTCAGTAATTATATTTAATATACTGTACATAAAACATCAAAAATTACACCAAATGTATATTATACACTCTAAATAGAATATCAAAAAGGACAGTAAATATATATTACACTCCATGTAAAATATCAAATACTACACCAAATATATATTATATAATTTACATAAAATATCTAAAGTACACCAAATATATATTATATACTGTACATAAGATATCAAAAAGTACAGTAAATATATTTCATATATTGTACATATATTAACTAAAAGTACACCAAATACATTTTTCTTACTGTAAATAAAATATAAAATATTACAGTAAGTATATATTATCCACTGTACATAAAATATCAAAAAGTACACCAAATATGTGTTATATATACTGTAGAAAAACTATCAAATACTACAGTAATTATATTTAATGTACTGTACGTAAAATATCAAAAATTACACCAAATGTGTATTATATACTGTAAATAAAATATCAAAGTATAGTAAATATATATTACACACCCTATGTAAAATATCAAAAAGTACACCAAATATATATTATATAATTTATATAAAATATCAAAAGGACAGCAAATATATCTTATATACTGTTCATAAAATATCAAAATGTACAGTAAATATATTTCATATATTGTATATGTAATATTAACTAAAAGTACACCAAATAAATTTTATATTCTGTAAATAAAATATCAAAAAGAACAGTAAATATATATTACATACTGTACATAAAATATCAAAAAGTACATCAAATATGTGTTATATATACCGTAAGATTACTATCAAAAACCTCAGTAATTATATTTAATATACTGTACATAAAATATCAAAAATTACAGCAAATGTATATTATATACTCTAAATAAAATATCAAAAAGGACAGTAAATATATATTGCACTCTACGTAAAATATCAAAGACTACACAAAATATATATTATATAATTTACATAAAATATCAGAAGTACACCAAATATATATTATATACTGTGTATAATATATCAAAAAGTACAGTAATTATATTTTATATATTGTACACATAATATTAACTAAAAGTACACCAAATACATTTTATATACTGTAAAAAAAAATCAAAATGTACAGTAAGTATATATTACATACTGTACATAAAATATCAAAAAGTACACAAAAAATGTTTTACATATACCGTAAGTTTACTTTCAAAAACTGCAGTAATTATATTTAATATACTGTACATAAAATATCAAAAATTACACCAAATGTATATTCTATACTCTAAATAAATTATCAAAAAGGAAAATAAATATATATTACACATCCTATGTTAAATATCAAAAACTACAACAAATATATATAATTTAATTTACATAAAATATCAATAGGACAGCAAATATATCTTATATACTGTACATAAAATATCAAAAAGTACAGTAAATATATTTCATATATTGTAGATATAATATTAACTAAAAGTACACCAAATACATTTTATATACTGTAAATAAAGTATCAAAAGGTACATTAAATATATATTACATACTGTACATGAAATAAAATGTACACCAAACATGTGTTATATATACTGTAAAGAAACTATCAAAAACTACAGTAATTACATTTAATATACTGTGCGTAAAATATCAAAAATTACACCAAATGTATATTATATAGTGTAAATAAAATATCAAAATGAACAGTAAATATATATTTCACACCCTATGTAAAATATCAAAAACTACACCAAATATATATTATATAATTTACATAAAATATGAAAAGGACAGCAAATATATCTTATATAATGTACATAAAATATCAAAAAGTACAGTAAACATATTTCATATATTGTACATAAAATATTAACTAAAAGTACAACAAATACATTTTATATACTGTAAATAAAATATCAGAAAGTACAGTAAATATAACATAATGTACATAAAATATCAAAAGGTACACCAAATATGTGTTATATATACTGTAAATAAACTATCAAAAACTACAGTAATTATATTTAATATACTGTACATAAAATATCAAAAATTACACCAAATGTATATTTTATACTCTAAACAAAATATCAAAAACATAGTAAATATATATTACACATCCTACGTAAAATATCAAAAACTACACCAAATATATATTATATAATTTACATAAAATATCAAAAGTACACCAAATATATATTATATAATGTACATAAAATATCAAAAGTACAGTAAATATATTTCATATATTGTACATATAATATTATCTAAAAGTACAACAAATACGTTTTACATACTGTAAATAAAATATCAAAAATTACAGTAAGTATATATTATCTACTGTACATAAAATATCAAAAAGTGCACCAAATATGTGTTATATATACTATAAATAAACTATGAAAATCTTCAGTAATTATATTTAATATACTGTACATAAAATATCAAAAATTACACCAAATGTATATTATACACTCTAAATAGAATATCAAAAAGGACAGTAAATATATATTACACCCTCTGTAAAATATCAAAACTACACCAAATATATATTATATAATTTACATAAAATATCAAAAGTACACCAAATATATATTATATACTCTACATAAAATATCAAAAAGTACAGTAAATATATTTCATATGTTGTACATACAATATTAACTAAAAGTACACCAAATACATTTTACATACTGTAAATAAAATACCAAAAATTTCAGTAAGTATATATTATCTACTGTACATAAAATATCAAAAAGTACACCAAATATGTGTTATATATACTGTAAATAAACTATCAAAATCTGCAGTAATTATATTTAATATACTGTACATAAAATATCAAAAATTACACCAAATGTATATTATACACTCTAAATAAAATATCAAAAAGGACAGTAAATATATATTACACTCTATTTAAAATATCAAAAACTACACCAAATATATATTATATAATTTACATAAAATATCAAAAGTACACCAAATATATATTATATACTGTACATAAGATATCAAAAAGTACAGTAAATATATTTCATATGTTGTACATATAATATTAACTAAAAGTACACCAAATACATTTTACATACTGTAAATAAAATATCAAAAATTACAGTAAGTATATATTATCTACTGTACATAAAATATCAAAAAGTACACCAAATATGTGTTATATACACTGTAAATAAACTGTCAAAATCTTCAGTAATTATATTTAATATACTGTACATAAAATATCAAAAATTACACCAAATGTATATTATACACTCTAAATAGGATATCAAAAAGGACAGTAAATATATATTACACTCTATGTAAAATATCAAAACTACACAAAATATATATTATATAATTTACATAAAATATCAAAAGTACACCAAATATATATTATATACTCTACATAAAATATCAAAAAGTACAGTAAATATATGTCATATGTTGTACATATAATATTAACTAAAAGTACACCAAATACATTTTACATACTGTAAATAAAATACCAAAAATTACAGTAAGTATATATTATCTACTGTACATAAAATATCAAAAAGTACACCAAATATGTGTTATATATACTGTAAATAAACTATCAAAACCTTCAGTAATTATATTTAATATACTGTACATAAAATATCAAAAATTACACCAAATGTATATTATACACTCTAAATAGAATATCAAAAAGACAGTAAATATATACTACACTCTATGTAAAACATCAAAACTACACCAAATATATATTATATAATTTACATAAAATATCAAAAGTACACCAAATATATATTATATACTGTACATAAAATATCAAAAAGTACAGTAAATATATTTCATATGTTGTACATATAATATTAACTAAAAGTACACCAAATACATTTTACATACTGTAAATAAAATATCAAATATTACAGTAAGTATATATTATCTACTGTACATAAAATATCAAAAAGTACACCAAATATGTGTTATACATACTGTAAATAAACTATCAAAATCTTCAGTAATTATATTTAATATACTGTACATAAAACATCAAAAATTACACCAAATGTATATTATACACTCTAAATAGAATATCAAAAAGGACAGTAAATATATATTACACTCTATGTAAAATATCCAATACTACACCAAATATATATTATATAATTTACATAAAATATCTAAAGTACACCAAATATATATTATATACTGTACATAAGATATCAAAAAGTACAGTAAATATATTTCATATATTGTACATATATTAACTAAAAGTACACCAAATACATTTTTCTTACTGTAAATAAAATATAAAATATTACAGTAAGTATATATTATCCACTGTACATAAAATATCAAAAAGTACACCAAATATGTGTTATATATACTGTAGAAAAACTATCAAATACTACAGTAATTATATTTAATGTACTGTACGTAAAATATCAAAAATTACACCAAATGTGTATTATATACTGTAAATAAAATATCAAAGTATAGTAAATATATATTACACACCCTATGTAAAATATCAAAAAGTACACCAAATACATATTATATAATTTATATAAAATATCAAAAGGACAGCAAATATATCTTATATACTGTTCATAAAATATCAAAATGTACAGTAAATATATTTCATATATTGTATATGTAATATTAAATAAAGTACACCAAATAAATTTTATATACTGTAAATAAAATATCAAAAAGAACAGTAAATATATATTACATACTGTACATAAAATATCAAAAAGTACATCAAATATGTGTTATATATACCGTAAGATTACTATCAAAAACCTCAGTAATTATATTTAATATACTGTACATAAAATATCAAAAATTACAGCAAATGTATATTATATACTCTAAATAAAATATCAAAAAGGACAGTAAATATATATTTCACTCTACGTAAAATATCAAAGACTACACAAAATATATATTATATAATTTACATAAAATATCAGAAGTACACCAAATATATATTATATATTGTGTATAATATATCAAAAAGTACAGTAATTATATTTTATATATTGTACACATAATATTAACTAAAACTACACCAAATACATTTTATATACTGTAAAAAAAAATCAAAATGTACAGTAAGTATATATTACATACTGTACATAAAATATCAAAAAGTACACAAAAAATGTTTTACATATACCGTAAGTTTACTTTCAAAAACTACAGTAATTATATTTAATATACTGTACATAAAATATCAAAAATTACACCAAATGTATATTCTATACTCTAAATAAATTATCAAAAAGGAAAATAAATATATATTACACATCCTATGTTAAATATCAAAAACTACAACAAATATATATAATTTAATTTACATAAAATATCAATAGGACAGCAAATATATCTTATATACTGTACATAAAATATCAAAAAGTACAGTAAATATATTTCATATATTGTAGATATAATATTAACTAAAAGTACACCAAATACATTTTATATACTGTAAATAAAGTATCAAAAGGTACAGTAAATATATATTACATACTGTACATGAAATAAAATGTACACCAAACATGTGTTATATATACTGTAAAGAAACTATCAAAAACTACAGTAATTACATTTAATATACTGTGCGTAAAATATCAAAAATTACACCAAATGTATATTATATAGTGTAAATAAAATATCAAAATGAACAGTAAATATATATTTCACACCCTATGTAAAATATCAAAAACTACACCAAATATATATTATATAATTTACATAAAATATGAAAAGGACAGCAAATATATCTTATATAATGTACATAAAATATCAAAAAGTACAGTAAACATATTTCATATATTGTACATAAAATATTAACTAAAAGTACAACAAATATATTTTATATACTGTAAATAAATTATCAGAAAGTACAGTAAATATAACATAATGTACATAAAATATCAAAAGGTACACCAAATATGTGTTATA